>NC_066583.1:319291900-320541900 GCF_024323335.1 Lathyrus oleraceus | reverse complement strand
TCCACTAATAATATCCTTGCTCTCAGTATCTTTCATTATACTAGATATCTAACAAAAGGTATAACAGACTGAAGATGTCACGTCTCTTTTTCTTGAGCCTAGAAAAATGAAAACCCTAGTTAACTTTGTCCAGAACTTCGGGGTTTTGATTAGATAAGACTGGTTTGATTTAGTGTACAAATCAACCGCTATCCACGCCTTCAGAATCTGAGTTGTCATCAGAAGTTGGGTCATGAGGCCAGAGTCTAATGATTTCAAAGGCGATGAACTAGTTCAGATTATGATAAATTAGAATTAGACTTTAAATTACTTCTCCACATATGCTAACAATTAGAATTAGTTATATGCTTGTGATCTTGCACACTTAAACAAAGTGTTAGTAAATCCTATTGTTTTTTAACTACTTTGTTATTATCAAAACCTTTTAATGGCATAAACAAATCTTGTTTTAACACTCTACGCATTGATCTGCTCCAAATTTCATAATTGTTGCCATCAAGCTTGGATGCAATGGTAACTGAGTTTGGATCGTCACTTGGATGCACATAGAATGGTGAACCAGTTTGCGCAGGTGGTTGAGCCTTCGGTGGCATGGTGAAACGATGAAAAACATGGAGAAAGAAGCAGAAGAATGATGAAAAAATGTTTGGATCGAAGAAAATCATAAGTTTCAGTGGGAAACTTGGAACAAGGAATAACATTAAATGAACTTAAGGAGAAAAAACAATGAAAACGCTCAAGAATCTTGAAGAAGAAAAAGAAGAATGAAGATAAAAAAATATCTCCAAGAGAGAGCTATAAATACCATGTAATGAGTAAAATATGATGAGTAAGAATGATCTTAATTAATTATCAAGAGGTTATATGTGTTGTATATATATAAAGTTCTTATGGTGTATGATAACTATGGTAGTACAATAATACACAATATAATTATTCTAACTACAATAACTAACAAATACAACCACTTCTAACAAACTAACAATCTCTAAATAATTTGTTAATGATAGTTTGAGGAACAAGTTTGTCATCTCTAACTTGTTCATGGTATAATATTTATTTAATAAGCAATTTGACCACAGTTTTGATTGGTTGAATCAAATAAACTTTGAATTGAAAGTCTTGTCGGTTCGATCTCCGATTTAATTTTTAAATTGGTTGAGATTCATGCTTGTTGGCTATAATAGAAAATCATGAAACATAATATTGTTGAAGCACTTATTATTATCATTTCTTATTAGGCATCATTTTTTATTAGGCAAGTATCTGAACTTTCTTCTCAATATTACTGTTACATTAAGAGTTAATAATATAAAATTAATAAAATATATAATTATTAAAATATTAATATTAAGTTTAATTAACATAGTTGAAAATAAATAATAAAAAATAGTTGAAGATTTGTTTTAGGTTTATTTTATATATTAGAGACACATATTTGTTATGTGTTATAAATAGCAAATATTTATCTTATGTTTATTTTATATACTAGAGACACATATTTATTTTGTGTTATTTTATGTAATAGCCACAAATATTCATTTTATAAGTTTTAAATTTTATTAACGGTGGATTTTTATCTTATTATTTTATATTAATCAATTATAAATACTTATATATTATTTTTTAATATATCAATTTCATATATGTGTTCATTACTTTTTCTTTTTATTTATATATATATATATATATATATCAATAAAAAATAATTATTTTATATTTTTTATATATTAATATTTTTTTATTTAATTGTAACTTTAGTCTCCTATTTTTATTTTAGTTTTTAGTTTTTATTTCTCCATTTTAAAAATCACGATTTTTATCCCTTTTTAAGTTTTTGTGTTAGATTTTAATTCTCAAAAAGGATCAAAATGGGGACTAAAACCTAAAAAAAATAGAGAGACTAACGGCTCGTTTGAATAAATTTTGCTTTTCACTTTTTAAAATATATTTTATAAAATTATTTTAGAAAAAGTGATTTTAAGAAGAGAACTATTAAAAATCTTGTCTCGTAACATGACTTTTCAAAATTGTTCTAAAAATGAGAAAATAGGAATATTCATTTGGTAAACTATTTTTAAAAACAGTTTTAGAAATGATAAAAGAAAAATTCTATTTGGTAATCCATTTAAAAAAATATTTTTTTAACTAATCTAAAATGAAAAATACTTTTATTAAATAATAATTAAATTTTTAATGAATCATATTTAAATATGCAATGTACAATTTTATTACTAAATAAAGTCGAGATAGAAACTTTTTATGATTAAATAAGAGGTTTAATTATTTTTTAGAGTCAAGTTAATAACTTGTTCACACAAAATATTTTGTTAGCAAATTTTTATGGCATACATCAATATTTGAAGCATAAATATCAAATAAAACCAACATAAGTATTTAAAGATAACTATTAAAATTCTAAGTTGCTTGTATGAAAATCTAATAGAGAGATAATTAGTTCACTTAATTGTTACGGTGTACCCAAATCTCATCTCTAATATGATTTCTCTCCATTGTCATTTCAATTGCAGCTTTATTAGGTAACCTTGTTAAGTTGTCGATATTGGAACGTGTTCCTTCTATGATAGGACCTTCTTGCATCCCCTCAAGTTCGATATGATCCATTTATTCCCATATCCTAAATAACTCGTCAGATAAATTCCACTTGCGTATGTTTTGTGAATATCACAACACGCAATAACTATAAGTCGTTGCCTAGAAGGTTTATAAGGAGGCATCAACTTTAAAATAGGAAATCTATTTTTCAGCATCCCAAAACAACACTCAATTATCATCCTTAGAGATGAATGTCTATAGTTAAATAACTCTTCCGAACTTCTGGATTGTCTACCTTGACCTCTATATTCTTGTGCATGATATTTTTCACCCCTATAAGGGGGGAAGAAAGCCTCCAATACATGGATACCCATAATCAACAAGATAAAAAGAATCTTCATCAAATAAAATATATGTTAGTTCAACTTTGTTAATTTCATCGAACATAATTTTATGTTGATATTATGACTTACCTCTAGGTGGCCAAGGAAATCCATCATTTTGATTTGTAATTGCGTCCAAAAGAATCTTTGAATCATGTGCCTTTCCTTCCCATCCCGAATATACATACATAAACATCATGTTAAAATCACAAGCACACATGACATTCTGCGTGATTGTTGTCTTTCTATCTCTACATGAAATTTATTTTTCTACGGGAATCGATGCATTGATATGTGTATCATCAATCGCACTTATGCAGTTCTTTAAGACATAACCCAAATAATATAAATAAGTAAATTATAATGAAATTATGTTGAAATAAAGATACAACTACAATTGAATAATAAGAATTATGTGCACACCTTAAACCAAGGATAATATTTTGAATTATTTTTAATTCTTTCAAATAACTCTTTGGACTCTTCCTTTATTAGTTCCTTTCCAAATCGACAAACTGCCCTTAACACCTTCTTGAAATTATGTGATATTGTTTTCAGTGGAATGTTGGAAGCAGATTGAAGCAACTATATGACAAACATTATGATCATTTATGAATAAAAATGTAGCAACCTTCTTTTCAACAAGCACATCTCTTGAGTCACCTAAGTAGTTTTTCTCCCTCAATTCATTACAAAAAGGAATAAAACATTATGAACAATTAGAAATAAATCAAAACAACTTGTTCCAGATCCATTTAATACTTCAGTAATAAACTCACGACCAGTCAATGAAGATGTCAAAACCTTTTCTTTGTTAAAGTATTTTTTATTTTAGTCACAAATCATACTATTAAAGATAAATTTTGTGAATTCATCATCATTTGCATCAAAAGTAGAGTCATCACTTTTATCAATATCAATTCTGGTTAGAACCTGTCATACAATTTAATAACAAAACTTTAAGAACGGGACATTCAATAAAACGAAAATAAAAAGGTTTTATAACATAACTATAAAATTCAAAACAATGCATAAAAACACAAACAACTGTCAGCAAATAGAACAAAGTACACAATCATAAAAATAATAAACAAAGTACTGAGAGAAGTATGTCTCATTACTATCACCACAAGTTCAAGTAAGACTTTATCTTTAAAGTCTAAGTACCCATCCACGTTTCCTCTCAACAGACATGACGATGAGCACTTCTCTCCAATCATGATTCATAAACTTTTCCAAAGCTTTTCCATATGCATCATGTGGAATGTCTTCCATCTCATTCAGAATAGTCACAGACTTAGTAAGAGAACAGTCTGATGTTACGCGTGAAGTAACCTCCACAATTCTATCCCTGTGCCTCTCAGCTTTTGCCAAAGATGCTTTAGCCCATGCTTAAAGTGCCTCTCCCATCATATGTGATGTAGACTCTTTCTTGGGTCATACTTGAACTTGTCTATTTCCACTACGTGTGATGTGTTCCACTTCATGTAGATCATCGTCTGAACTATCATTATCAACACGTACATGACCCATACTCCCATTATTAAGGTATTGATTGTCAAGCTCATTTTCTTCATTTGTAAGGTATTAAGATAATTTCTCTAGACCTCTTCACTTGCAGTAACTGTGTTTGTTTTTGCATTCCACCCAAATTCGATATTTTGCAAGAGTGAATAGAACTCATGATACATGGCTCGCAACCTATGCATTTTTGCCTTCAGTTGTCCGACTTTAAATGATCGATTAGTTGTGCAACTCAACCTAGTAGTCATTGAGGTCCATGTTCTATTATGAAAAATACCGCTTGGCATATTTCCTTCTGTAACTTCATCAACCATAATGTCAATGAAAGCTTTAGTTATAAAATCATACCAAAGCTTTGAATCACTAATGTCAACATTAGTTGTCATCTATCATAAAAATAAACAACTTAGGAAATCTATAATAGAGTCCCTCATAGTTATTAACAAGAATAAAAAAAAACATAGACATGTTTTATTGAGACATTCTAAACTTAAATATGATCCATTCGAGTGGATGTGAGGTATGTTACCTGTGAAGCAATGGTAGGCGCACCAACAGAAGTAGGTGCAACTGAGGAAGAGGCAGGCTCGGTCGAGGATGAGCCTGGCGCAGCAAAATGGGGACGATAACTATTGTTCTTCATGTTTTTTCAAAATCTCAAACCTAGTTACAAACAACCAATCACATCAAACTCAATATTTTGCATCAGAATGCCTAACAATAAACAATTTCAAACTTTAAACAAGAAATTAGTAACAATAGATCTATATTTTAAAGAATATAAGGACTCCAATGTTTAGTCTACTATGGCACTTTAACTCCACTATGATCAAACTCAAAAAACACTAAAGCATGAGTTGTTGTTAGTTGTATTCTTTGAGTGTGGTATGTCATTATCTATTTTGCTGGACAAGCTTAATTAAATAGAGAAAACTAGGAGTTCATTGTGGATCACTAGCTAAAAGTCTAAGAATGCGACAACTCCAATTCCTCTTTAAAAAGAAGATTGCTTAAATCCAATTTCCTTGTAATATCCATTCATTTACAATTTTAAATACAACAAATAACATCAACATACAAAACAGGATTAAAAGTTAGAAATCATTTGTCTAGACATCACTCTAAACAGAGTGAAAAACACTTTCTTATACCCATATAAACGAAGTGCAGAGCACAATCTTCATAAAATTATGACAATTCAATAACAAGGAAATTAGAAACAACAACTTTGAAAAAATTGACACAATATACCATACATTCCATGTTAACCTAACAATTTATAGATATTTGGGAAATAAATACCAATCTAACACGTTAGAAAGAAAACCAATCTTACAAATACTGACCTAGCAATTAAGAATCTTTAGCACATTGTCGGATTGCAAACACGCTTTGGATGAAATCAAAAAACTGCAGATTCTAGGTTTGAATCGCAAATCCCATGTTCAAAATTGAAATTGCAGAGCTATGGTTCATCTTACATCTTCGTGTTTTGTTGGATTTTGGTTATGTGAAAGTGAAAGCAATCAAACATGATTGAAATTAATTTGATTTATGTAAATTTAGGAAATTGCATAATTGCCATTAGTGAAAACGTTACAATTTTTCGTGTTTTTACTTTTCAAATAAAAATAAATAAAAATTCAAAACAAAAACATCTTTAACCAGTTTCTGTTTTTTTGTTTTAAAAACTAAAATTTAAAAATAGTTTTCAAAAACAAATCTTAAAAAAATGACTTCCAAACAAGTTTTTTTTGTTTTTAAGTTTTTGAAAATTAAAAACTGTTTTAGAAAACCAATTCAAACATGTCCTAAATTTAGATTTAAACCTATTTTTTTTACTATCCATATTTTTCTATATCAATAATAAATATTTTAATTGTATTTTTTTACTTACCAATAACAATTATTTGTCTAATTTTGTGACAAATGTCTACTTTCTCCATAACTATCAATAAAAAATGTGTCATGTGCTTTTTATATCGATAATTAAGAAATAATAATTATATTTTTTTTTATGGATAAAATGCATCAAGTGAATTTTTGTTATATAAGAAGGGATTTTTTTTTATATTCATGACTAATGAATACTTATCCGTACTTTTTCTTATGTATCATCGACAAATATTCATTATGTGCTCTTTCATTTTAATGTGACAAATATGTATTTTGTACATTTTTATGTATTTCTTATAACTAAAAAATATAGGTCGCATGCTTTATATATTTAAATGATAAGTATATGTCTATTTTTTTAAAAAATTATCATTGTTAAATATTTGTTTCATGTTTCTTTTTTATAATAATCACGGACAAATAGTTGTTATATATTTTATTGTGATAAACAAAACGCACTCAAGTTTCACTTGTTAACGTGAAAATGGATTTAACTTAAATGTTTATTTTTAATAAATATTTGTCTCGTATTTTTTTATGTAGCATTGAAGAATATTTGTTATCTTTTTTTATAGGTTTAATTATAGTTTTTGTCACCCTATTTTCCTGATTCATGGAATCAAACCCTTTATTTCAAAATCAAACAATTTTAATATCTTTTTCCTCCTATTTTTACACTTAAATTGGCGATTTGTCCTTTTTAAAATGATTTGTCACTTTTATGAAATTTGACAAATTTTCATATAGAATTTTTTGTGGAACTTTATAGATAAAAATATAATTTAAAAAATTGACACTTCATTGTTTTGTAGTGGAAAAAGTGAGAGGGATACCAAAACTGTTTGAATTTAAAATAGGATGACTAATTTCGTGAATCAGATAAAATAGAGCGACCAAAATTATAATTTAACCTCCTTTATATTAATTAGTAATTATTTCATGTTGGAACCAGAATCAATGTTGGTTGATGAAGGAAGACTATCGAATTTGTGATGTTGATTTCTGGTACGGTGGCATGGGGTGAACCTGTAAGATTAGCACTCCAATGCCCAAGTCAGTACAAAGTCTAAGACGAGTATAGTAAAAAATGGAGATTAAAAAAATGTACCTTGAATCTCGTGTGTACTGATTATATATGTTAGATAATCTTGATTGGGCTTGTGCATGATTGGGCATTTGGTCAGTGCAGAACAGTTGCCACCAAGGATTGTTGGGTATTTATTAGTCGGGAAGTCTTTTTAAAGTTATGGTATTCCTTTGACTATCTTGTCTGACTAGAGTGATAAGTAGGATGGGCGTGACGTAGTTATAAGAGTAGTGGGAAATAAGCGTATTAAATATTTTCCCATCATTGAGACATTTCACCACTCCCCTCGGGCATGTGGTCCTAAGTCTGTAAGTTATGTATGATTTCTCTACCTATGGTGCTCGAGTGCATCTGAACCATCTATATTCCCAAGGAAAATTGATTCATCACCCTTATATTTCTCCTCAACTTCTAATATGGGTTGTTGGTCGTTGCTTATACGAGGTACTCTGATGTTAGATCTCCGTCAGGCAATGATTTTGTGTGAACCTCATCGATTACATAAAATAGATGTGGTGCATGATCGAAGAATTCAGCAAAGTTCTTTGATGTGATGCATGAGGTTATCCCCTTCATCTTGTAGTGGTTATGGAGGATATCTAACTTTGGGTCAAGAATGATCTGTTTGTGGAGTTTGATCATGTAACTTTCACATGAATTATATGTTGATTCCCACATACGGCGCCACTATTCCCTGCTAAAACCAAAATTGGTGTTGGGTGATGAGGTAGGACTATGTGATTGGTGATATTGATCTCTGGTAAGATAGCGCGGGGTGGACCTGCAAGGTTAACACTCCAATGCCCAAGTCAGTTACAAAGTCTAAGATGAGTATAATAAAAAGTTGAGATAAAAAGGTGTATATTTAATCTCACATGTGTTGGCTATGTGCATTGAATAATCTTGGTTGGGCTTAAGGATGATTGGGTTATGATATTGAATCTTTGATCGGCCCAGAACAATAACAAATATGAGAATTTCTTAATGCACTTTATGATTTACTAGGGCACCTCATGGTAACTCAAAAATACCCTCAGATTCTGGAGACGTATCTCTGGACGCATCTCGTGCACATACAACTCATTCGTTTTTTAGGCGCACCCCAATTTTATGAGTAAATTTAGTTCAGAAACATATTTTTGGAATGTTTTTGGAAATACATTTCCAGAACCTAATACATTTTCAAAGCACATGGATAATTGGATTCTAAACCTATTACTGGAGGTGGCAAAATCACTAATTGAGATGTTTGCTGAAATGATATTTGTGCATGGTTACATACAAGGTGATGCACATCTTGGTAATATACTTGTTTCTCCTGGTGGCAGTAATGGTTTTTCTTTGGGTATGTATTTATTTATTTGATATCATTTTTCTCTAATTGGACTCTAATTAAAACTTAAAAGTTCAGAAGAATTGATCTATGACCCATCCCTGACCCCTTTGGAGTCATTTTGTAGTTGTTCTAGATCATACACATCTTTCGAAACTGTATTTCCAAAAATATTTCAAAAATATGTTTTCAGAAAAAATTTAGTCATAAAATTGGGACGTAACTTAAAAACAAATGAGTTTTATGTGCATGGGATGCGTATGGAGATCCATCTCTGAATTCTTAGAAGATTTTTTGGATTTTCATATGATGTTATTCAACCATAAATGGTGGGATAAGAAATCCCCAATAAATATTTGTCTTGCGTTTTTTTATGTATCAACAATAAACATCTGTCACATAAATATTTGTATGTATTAATGGAAAATATATGTTCCATATTTTTGTTATAATTAGTGTTGACAAATATTTGTCATGTATTTTAATAATAATTATTGATAATCATTCTTATATTTTTTATATTGACGGTCAAAATGCATCAGAGTGAAACTTACTTTTGAAAATAGAGATTTTATATATATTTTTAATGACATGTTTTTGTTTCGTGCTTTTTTATGTGTAAATGAAAAAAAAAATATGTTTCTATATTAATCAAAGATAAATATTTGTTTTATACTTTTTATGAATCAATTATAAATATTTATCTTGCATTTTTTATAGTTATAAATAATAAATATTTATTTCTTTTCTTTGCAATTATCCTTGACAAATATTTGTCATATATATTTGTCATATAAATATTTATAATAAATATTTTTAAAATATTTTATTTAAATTAATAATATAATCAGATGAAGTTTATTTGTGGGAGAAGAGAAATTATATTAGCATAATTTAAAAATGATATATTCTAATGCGTTATAAAAACTATATATAGTTTGTGTCAGAGTTGCATTTAACCCAGCCCATCTCTAGAGTCTTCCATCCATTAGTGTTATTCGTCTTATGTGTGTTCTCGATCTACTTGTTATTATTTTGACTAATCATATTCTTGTGCATGCTTTGCTACCTTGCGATATTAATATCCTTGTTATTGTTGACATGTTGGTTATCATCGTCGAAAGCCTCTTCTTCATCAGTGTATTTGTGAAGCTACTTCATAATGTGATTGAGGTCCATCTCTAAGCTAGAACTTTTACCATTGTTATTTTTATTTTTATTCCTCTAATTGTTACAAATTCTAATGCCTTTCTTAAGCTCATTAAGCATGTTGTTCTTTCTTTCCATGTTGGTTTGATTGCCCTGCTTTGTGAGGTTCTCTTTGGTATTGTTCATGGTTGCTTTATTTTGGACTATTCCTTTACTGCTAGTATATGTGTTCATCTGGGTAGGAAAGCCTTTTTTTGTTTCCAGCATTGATGGATGAGGTAATATTCTCCTGGTTTTTGCTATTATTGTGTTTCTCATCTTCATGCTTGTTCTGATTGTTATTTCTTGTGTATATCCCAGGTTTGATGGGTAACTGATAGTTCAAAGAGTTCTGGTTGGATTGGTAAATCACTTCGGCTGAAGTGATAACTCTGTTTTCATAAATCAAGGTATTTCTAGCAAACCACATATAATTTACAATATTGATGATGATCGAATTTATGTTTCCATCAAGAGTATTTATGTTTTCTCATGACGGCGTTAGTTAAGTTTTGCGGAAGACCTATAGCATTTAGGATGTCCTTGATAAACTCCCATTATAGTCTGTCATAGGCCTTTTCCATGTCTAGCTTGATGCCAACATAACCTTTCATATTTTGCTTAGTATGATTCATATAGTTGTCAGTTATGAGTCTTTTATTCATAAAATCAATGGTATTAGTAACCAACTTCATGAGAACATTACATAGAGCTATTAGTCTGGAATCAGTAGGGATCATAAGGTTTTTCTTCTTAAGGATGAGACAAATTAAGGTATTATTGATACCCTTGGGATCCTTATTATCATTAAGGATTTGCAAAATCGTCTTAGTGATATCATTCCTAGTGATATCCCAAAAGGATTGGTAGAAAGTAGAAGTAATTCCATTTGGGCCAGGGGCAACATTATCTTTCATGTGCATCATTGTTGCATAGATCTCGTCAAGGGTAAAAGGGTAATTAAGCTCTATTTTCATAGAGTCTGAAATTTTATGATTCATGATGTTTTCAGAATAGGAATAGGATATAGTTTAGGGTTATTTGAGTTGGTCTTTGAACTAAGTAAGGAAAGTTTTATGGATTCATTCTTCTTCATAAATGATCTCCCCCTCATCATTAGAGATGGAGGTAATATTGTTGTGTTGCTTTCTTTTGGTGAGTTTTTAATGGAAAATTTTAGTGTTTCTCTCACCCTGTTTGAGCCAATGAACCTTGGCTTTTTGAGCCCACCAAATTTCCTCTTTTTGGAGATAATCTTCAATCCTTTTTTGAATGTTATGGATGTGGTTTTTGTTGATGTTGTTTATGTTGTGGCTTTTGGCTTTCTTCAGATCCTTCAGCAACATACTAATATCCTCTTTAAGATTTCCATTTTTAGCTTTTCCTTACTTCCATAAATTGTTGAGGGTTTAGTTCAGTTTATCTTTGGGGTTACCCTTATAACTCATCTGGTTTTTCTTAACCTCCTAATTTATGTTGTGATGCTCCAGCCAAATATTCTCAAACCTAAGTCTCTTTCTGATAGGTTTGTTTTTATTGATGGATGTATGGAAATCAAAGAGAATAGGATTATGGTCAAATTTATGAGATGTTAGATGGTAGTTATCATAGATAGGGAATTGCTAAATCCAATTGTCGGTAGCAATAAATCCCCCCAGCTTGGCTTGTATGAAACTAGCTCCCTCTTGGTTGTTATTCCATGTAGGCATATCCCCTTTATAACCTAAATCACACAAAAAGCAATCATGTATGGTATTATTGAAGGTTTTACTAATATTAAGATTAGTGAGGTTTCCTCCCTTTTTTTCCTCCTTCTTAGATATAATATTAAAATCACAAAATATAACCCAGTTAGAGTAATTATGTCTTTGGGCTAAATTAACAATAAGATTTCAAGTCACTATTTTTTTATTGTTTCTAGGATAACCATAAAAACAAGTGCATCTCCAATCAATGTAAGTACTATTGCAAGTTATGTGAAAATCAATAAGGTTTTGATTAGAATTCCTAATTTTTAAATAGATATTATTACTCCACATACGAATAATCCATCCCCTTTATTGGCATTACAATAAACAAAGTGAATATTAGGCAATATTCTATTATTCTTCAACAATTCAATAGTTTTATTCATGCTACAAATTTTAGATTCACATAAAAATACAATTTCATTAAAGTGTAAAGAAATCATCTGATTAAGAGCTCTAAGGGTGTGGGGGTCTCCCAACTCCCTACAATTCCAAGAGAGGATTTTATTTTAGATTTTACCTCCTTATCTGGAAGGTTTGAGTTGTTTTCCTTTGTAGTGTTTTCCATAGTTGTGTTTGTTATCTTCAGATCATATATTCTCCTCTTTTTGTTGTTGTAACTTTGTATCTTGAGCCCTTCTTCTTCAGTGTGTGTTTTTCCTGTGTCAACTTGAATAGCCTTATCATCAGATTTATTTAGAGAAATTTTTGCTAGCTATTCAACCATAGCCTTTGGGACAGGGCTGTATTGGCCTATGCTTGGCTTTTGTGTAAGATTGTTGCTAAACTGCCTATCCTTCTGCTAGTGAACCTTCCTTTCCATTTGATTAGTTTTTAGCCATGGAAGCAAATGGTTGATTTTAGTGATGTCATGGATAGGGATAACGTTGTTTTTGCAGTGTTATTCATTATGCCCTATGATTTCATATTTGAAGAAAACATAGGAAGTCTCTCATACCTAAAATCAATCCAAGTTACCACATTGCTAGAGCTTCCTATGTACATATCAATTTTGATATGGTTAACAATGTTAATCTTGACTTTAACCTTGATCATGGTAGATTTATCCATCATTTCATAGACTATTGCTTCACAAACTTTCCCTAATATTTCTCCCAACTTAATGCCCATTTGAGTGGTTTTAGCATTCATGGGTGTCGCATTACGCGAAAAACCGGCGGGAAAACAAGAACAACAGAGCCGCCACCGTGCGTTATTTATCCCAAAAGAGGGAAAGGAAACGCTCAGAGTAAACCTGGAAAAGACATGGTCTCGCGACCAGAGAGAATGGGATCGGGAGTCGGTTATGCGAAGGGAAGGTATTAGCACCCCTACGCATCCGTCGTACTCGACGGGATCCACGCACAATAGGAAGGAAAATGGTTGCTAAAACACTGCTCAAACACACACACACACTAGCTGAAAGAGACACAAGAAAACTGACTGAAACTGACTCGGCAGGATACCGCCTCCTGGGCCTACTTAGTCTATCCGGCATAGACATCAGAGTCGAAGTAGTTCGGACTGGGGAAACGACACATGCTCACTAGGATATCGCATCCTATGCATACGTATCTCCTTTGGACGAAGGAGAATCAGAGCATTCGTAGCTCGGCTAACACGCACACAAACAAACAAAGGCAAAGGCAAACATGGAGCCTGAATGCCAATCACTGGGCTTACATCAGCATCCGAACCAAAACACACACAAAGAGGCAAACGTGGAGCCTGAATGCCAATCACTGGACTTACATCAGCATCCGAACCAAAACACACCTACACTGGAACCCGAATGCCACTCGAGGGACTTACATCAGCTTCCAAGCACACAACAACACACAGAGGGGTTGAAGACACAAAGGTGGAAAAAGAAAAAAAGGGCGAACACGCGAACTAATAGGGAGACTAGAGCTCGAGCCTAATAGTTGCCAAACACACACAAAAAAAGAAGAAAAGGCGCCCGGAGAGATCTGCTCATCTCCTGCCTACGTATCTCATCTGGTATGAGAATCAGGGCGACGTAGTTCCCCTACGGAGGGAAAAAGGACTAGCCTAACCAGATAACAGAGGGAGACACAACACTAGGGAGACTACGACTCGAGCCTAGATGTTGTCATGCAAAGTCGTCCCTAAGTTAAGGTTTCTAGCTAACTTGCACAGGAAGCAAGCCTATCCTAAACATGACTTGCATAGGAAGCAAGCCACACCTAACCTAACTTGCACGGGAAGAAGAAGGGTCTCGATTGCAACTAGGGCAAGAGAAAGGGGAGGTCTCAATCGCAACGAGGGCGAGAGAAGAGAATTAGTGTTAGTTGTTAGTCAAACTCGACAAGACATCGCATCTCGTGCCTACGTATCTCATCTGGATATGAGAATCAGAGTTGCCGTAGTTCGGCTGAACTATTCCCGTTGGTTTGTGTTTTTTAAGTGGACAACGTCACTGCGCAATCTACCTGATGCTCGACCTTTGGAGACTTACTCACCTGTAGTAGAAGGAGTTAACGTATCCTTAAGAGGGGATAATGTTTGTTTGTGTTTTAGGAAAGCTCAAGCAAGAAAGGAAGTCCTATACGAAGGAACCGTGCTACCTTAATTGACATGCAAACGAGACTACGCGAAGTCTAGCAAACCTAGGGGATACAATCACACCACACAAGCACATATAGCATGAAATAAACACACCAACAAGGGGCTCAAACATCAAGGCTAGGTTTTAGTCGAGGGGTCATATCAACCTCAACAAACAAACCACTAGAACTGGGTAGTGTTAGCTCTTAACCTTGCCATTGAGGGGCTAAGGTGAAGCAGATGAAAGGTGAGCGAAGATAAGACTTCACAGCTCTTATCCCTGGCCTGGGAGAGCTTAAGACAAGAATGTGTGGGTTTAGGAGGTGGGAACCCTTCTACACATTTGAAACTGACTCAACTGTACAATTGTACAAGATCTTGGGTTTGTATCTGCAATGCATCAACACAGTGGTGTGAGCAAAGCAGATGACACACAGAATAGCAGGGGATAGGTTGCATATCCCTTGGGTTCTGCCAATTGCCTCTTCACTTAGGAGGTCTTTGAATATGTACAGGGACAAATTGTAAACATACACAAGCATTGCCTCTTAAGGAGGACTTCAGACAGTTGCCTGGCCAAGTAACAGGCCAGGTCTTCCAGACTACATGAAGATAAGAAGAATACCTCAATGCAAATTGCTTATCAAGCAAAGCAAAGCAAAAGTTCACAAGGAACTAAGCAACTAAAAGTACCTGAAACCAGTCAGACAACATTAGTACACAAGTCAAAGTTAAATCAAAATGAAACAAAAGTCCACAGTCAACACAAGCAAGTGAATGTGCAAGGCACAAGGCTCTAGGCATGTGAGCCAATCAACCTACAAAACAAAACATGTTAGTCATGATAAACAAGCAAACACAACCAATTTGTATTGGTCTCATTGGACAATTGTTGGTTAACCTGAAAAGATGAGCTCAAATGTGAGTAACAGGACCACTAGGACAAGCCTAGGGTCAAAAGGGAATGAAAGAGTTAAAACAGCAAGTGGCAAGTATCCAAAATCATGTTCAAACAATCAAGAAACAAAACCAATTGGTTTCACATTCATATCAATCATTATCATCATTTCATGAACAAAAGAAGTCAAGGCATGGCATTTAGAAGCTCATAGAGGTCAACAGCAAGACTTGAATCAAAAGCAATCTCAAACATTTCCAAAAATCATCAAATAAATCATGATCAATCACAACCCACAGCATGGTAATCATGTCAAATTTCAACTCATTTGGACAAGTAGAAGGTGGTCAATGAAAATCAGAAAGGCAAGGCAATTTTGAACATGCTCAAAGAAGTCAACCAAACATGCATCAACTTGAAAAAAATCATAAATCAGGGATGGCATATGAGAAATGAATGGGACTAAAACCATGGCAAAGCTTAAGATGTCTAGTAATCACATATCAAATTTCATGTCCATCCAATAATGTATGAGAATTTCACAAATGAAATGGGAACAAGTGTCACAAAAAGTCAACATAAGACCAAACAGGGGAGAAAAATCTCAAACAATTGGAAAATACCATAAACAAATCCATAAAAAATCACATGTAAACTAGACATATTCAAGTGAATTCATGCAAAAAAATCAAAGCATTTTGAGGTCAAGAGGCATGGCTATGAAAATCATCAAGTTGCACATCAATGGTGTGACACAAATTGTCACACCCTACTTCAAAAAATCATAACTCAATGACCAGAGATGATAAATTCATAATCTTTATACCAAAATCACCATGGATGTGTCTAGTTTAAGCATAAAAAATTTTCAGGGGCAAAGGATAAAGCATCACTATTTCACAAATGATTTGGTAAAAGGTACAAAATATTGTCACATATCACAAAACCTAATACCAATTAAAATCCACTTATCCAAAAAATCAGGAAAAAACATGATAAAATAATAGAGATCCAGATGAACACAATGCAAAAATTCCCATGAATTTTGGATTTAAAATGAAGATGTTATGAATTTTGTAAGTTGGAGCAATCAAATGAAATAAATAATCAAAATAACATGGATTTAATGAGACAATGGCACGGGCGATGGCATTTTTGTAATTGTTGGAGCCACTTATCCAAACGCGGCGTTTAGCTCAGGACAAGGAAATGTTGTGATTGGTTCATATCAATAGAACAGTAACAAGGCCCATGCAGCACGTGAAGAAGAAGAAAAATCTGGGAAATTAGGGTTTGGCTGTAACAGTGTCATGCGTTCATCTTCATCATCTAACTCAAAAATTTTTGTGCCCAGAAAATGGAATTGGGTACATCAATGTAATCAGCAAACAACAAGCATGCCTAATCTGGACTTCATTTTCATTGAATCAACTTAAACAACACGAATCAAACCAAAACAAATTTCAACAACAAATTTAAAAGCTAGATTTCTCAGCCAATATGCAATCATTTTCAACCATTCAAAGTTCATTGTGACCAGCAAACAAAGATCTATAAGAATCATGCCATGGTTTAGCAAATAATGAGATTCGAGTTCTTACTTGATTTTGAAGCAAATGATGAAACCGTGTTGGTTTGGTGATGAAAGCTCGAAACAGGTACTCCAATAGCTTCCACAAGATGTATGGTGAAGAAAATTTAGCTCAAACAAGCTTGAAATGGTCCAGCTCGAGATCTGCCATTGATGAGGTTCTTGAATGCAACAGTCGTGCCCTTTGGTTACAGCTGGGAAAAGATAATGGAAAGGTGCTCAAAATGAAGAGGAATGATGAAGCAAGCAAGGCCAGGTCGTGTCCTTCACAAGTTTTCAAGGAAAAGCTCAAAATGCAAAAATGTCAAATTGAGAGAGAGTGAGAAAATTCTGTTTGTAATGTGGCTGTTAGGGCTTCAAATGAGCAGAAAATCATCCTTATATGTGCTGTTTATGATTGCCTAAGTGAATGCTAATCACAATTTGGTTTAATGGTAAGTTTTGCTAATTGACCAATTTGCTCAAATGGTGAGGTGTAAGAGGCTGCAGCTCGAAAATGGGCTTGTAACCCAACCAAAATATCATTTCTGAACTTATTTGAATGGCCAAAGTGGTTAAAAATGTTTAATTCAAAAGTTCACTTTTGCACCACACTTGAAATAATTCAAAGCCATTCCAAAAATGCCATTTTGATCTATGATGTTTTGGTGAATGATGGTTACATACTTGGAAAGAGGGGATCAAATGTGACTTGTTGCAAAAAACCCCACCCAATTTGGCCAAATGGTTTGAGAGATATGGCCTTTTGAAGTTCAAAAATTTCTGAAAATGATTTGATCATATCTTGCCAACCATACATGGGAATTGAGTGTTCTTGGACTTTTTGGAAATGGGAGAACAAGATCTTCAACTTTCATGTTGGGCAAAAAATCATTTGAAGTTTGTATCATGATGTAAGTTTGAGGATCAAAACTTTCCATTTTTGGCAAATTCCAATTACAGGTCAACTTTCTATTTTTGGAAATTTCTTGTCTGGCTTCAAATTCTTCCATGATGATGTTTGACATGTTATATGAGGCCTATATGGACATGAATAAGCCCTCTCAAACCAATTCCCACCTTGAAATCCATAAAATCAAGCCCAGTTGACCAAGGTTGACTTTTTAGGGTTTCTGGTAAACTGTGCGTTGACTGATGACTTCTGAGCATCCAATCTTTGACCAAACCACTTCCAAAGGACCCCTAGGTCATGTGAACATGTTGGACCAACCCTAGGTCCTTGGCTCAATGGAGATTGTACTTGCTTGATTGATTGACTGATCTCCTGATCAGTTTGACCTAATTCTTCTGATGATCTTGCACTTGAGGCAAAAGGGACAATGCAATGCTATGCAGTGGACCATGTTAATGCTATGACCTAATATGAGAATGTATGTACAATGATAGGTGCAAATTTGAGGTGCTACAGCTGCCCCTATTCAATCAGCTGGGAACCCGAACGGATGATAGCAACGGCTGTCAGACTTTCAGGGTAAACAGGGATTGAATACTAAGAACCGTAGAATTTGCACAATACAGGGATCCAATAATGGAAACGTCCACTGGGATTTGATATTTATTACTGGGTACATTTTTTTTTTTTTTTCAACGGATACGGCCACATCCAGACATCACAACGATGATGAATGGGAATAAAAATCACAACTAGATGCCGACGGACAACTAGGAAAAACTCAACGTTTACCAAGACCAACGGAGAGGTAACCAGACATTAATGAATGACTGGAAGAGATACAACCATACGTCAACGGACGAAATGGGAAAAACTCAACGTTTACCAAGACCAACGGAGAGGTAACCAACTGGGGACGACCAGGAAAAACTCGACGTTTATCGACACCAACGGAGAGGAGGACTACTGCTGGGGAGACAGAACACAACCAAATCATCAACGGATGATTGGGAAAAACTCGACGTTTATCGACACCAACGGAGAGGAGGATTAACTGGGGACGACCCTGCGGGGAAAGATATCAACTATACGCCAACGGACGCATAGGAAAAACTCGACGTTTATCGACACCAACGGAGAGGAGGAATACTTTACTAGGGAAGAATGACACAACCAAATCATCAACGGATGATCGGGAAAAACTCGACGTTTATCGAAACCAACGGAGAGGTAACTCTGCATGGAGAGGGGTACAACTAGACATCATCGGATGACTAGGAAAAACTCGACGTTTATCGACACCAACGGAGAGGAGGAAACTCTACTGGGGAGAGTGAACACAACCAAATCATCAACGGATGACCGGGAAAAACTCGACGTTTATCGACACCAACGAAGAGGAGGAATCTTCACTAGGGAAGAGAGGGCGACGTTATGAACATCGAAAGAGGATGTTTACCGACATCAAAAGAAGACCAGACACTTACGCATGACTGGAAATCACCGAAAGATGGTGTTTACCGACACCAAAGAAGACCAGACACTTACACATGACTGGAAATCACCGAAAGATGGTGTTTACCGACACCAAAGAAGACCAGACACTTACGCATGACTGGAAATCACCGAAAGATGGTGTTTACCGACACCAAAGAAGACCAGACACTTATGCATGACTGGAAATCACCGAAGGATGGTGTTTACCGACACCTAAAGAAGACCAGACACTTACGCATGACTGGAAATCACCGAAAGATGGTGTTTACCGACACCAAAGAAGACCAGACACTTACGCATGACTGGAAATCACCGAAAGATGGTGTTTACCGACACCAAAGAAGACCAGACACTTACGCATGACTGGAAATCACCGAAGGATGGTGTTTACCGACACCAAAGAAGACCAGACACTTACGCATGACTGGAAATCACCGAAGGATGGTGTTTACCGACACCAAAGAAGACCATACACTTACGCATGACTGGAAATCACCGAAGGATGGTGTTTACCGACACCAAAGAAGACCAGACACTTACGCATGACTGGAAATCACCGAAGGATGGTGTTTACCGACACCAAAGAAGACCAGACACTTACGCATGACTGGAAATCACCGAAGGATGGTGTTTACCGTCACCAAAGAAACAACACACGCGGGTGCTGACGGGATACTGACATCCACAAGATGACAGGGCAAGGCTGAACACTTGCAGGGGGTCTCACTGGGGAGAAGCAGGCTTTCCTTTCACCAACGGATGAGGAAATAAACCTCTGTGGGGATTATCAACACCAAATGTTGACTGGAGCAACTGTAGCAAATGTGTTGTACAGGTTGAACAAAAATCCGTCGCTGCAGGGGATACGGTTTGATGGGGTTTCGAACACATGAATGCATATGTTTGAATTTTTCTATGGCGTAATGCTCCATATGGAATGGAAATGCTACGCGATTTGAGGATGCGATGATCACTACATGCAAAAATGCAAAATGATGAGAACTCCGCCGGGGAATACACAGGACGACTGTGCTGAGAAACCTTCAATACAACTCCGCTGGGGGAAGAACAAGGCAACTGTCGGGGAACCAATCAATACAACTCCGCTAGGGGAGGACAAGGCAACTCGCTGGGGAGTAATAAAGCAGCTTGCTACTGACAAAAGTAAAATTGCTGGGGATATTCCAATCAATCCACAGGTAGGATAAACTCCGCTTGGGGAAATAACTGCTCCACTGGGGAAGATAAACCAGGCAACTCTTTGGGGATAAGGCTCATACCAACCTCAGGTATGATAAACTCTGCTTCAGGGAATATCTGCTCCGCTGGGGGCGACCCATGCAATCCACAGGTAGGATCAACTCAGCTGGGGATGCAGATGTCGGTCTGCTACGGAAACTCGTCCAATCCACTGGTATGATGAACTTTGCTGGAGAAATAACTGCTCCGCTGGGGAAGACTCGACCAATCCATAGCTAGGAGAATAGCTTTGTTCTGGGAAATAACTGCTGGGGAATACTCACAAGTGACGACCTGCAAAACGAAATAATAGATGCCCCAGGGGATACGTGGACAAGATACGCTCAAGTGTCCTCAACATTCCAAATGATTTTCAAATGTTTTAGTCTTTCTGCACGTTATTGTTTAGCCTTCATGTTTTTATATGCAATGTTTATCAAAAATTCGGACGTTTTTGCAAACAAAACAGTAAAAGTAAAAAAACAAGGGAGCAATTTATCTGAATAACGACTTTTATTGATTGGAAGTGTGCCTGAAAAAGCAAATACATTGGGAAGCAATTCCTAGGAAGAGGTAATTGCGCACAAAAGGAAAATAAACTATCCTAATGGCAATGTGAACACGGCATCCATTGTTTCCCAACTCTGTTATAACTCATAGATCATCAGTTTTTTTCCCAACTCCTTGCTTTCTGAGAAGACTGACTGGACTGATCACATCTTTCGAGATGACAGCTGACGAAGCATGATGGAGTACAGATAACTCAGACTGTAGTCTTCGCTTTAATCCCTCTTTTGGCTGGATCGCCCTTTCGGGTTTTCAATCCACCGGGATACCCATTTTTGCCTAAGCCGCCCTTGCGGGTTTTCGACTTACCGGGTGTACAAATTCTTCATTTTTTCCCTAATTTTTGCCCGAACCTTTTCTTTCTGTTTTTTGGTTCGCCGGGATGCCCATTTTTGCCTGGACTCTTTTATTCTTTTTGTCCAGCGGGTCAATTTATGCGAAGTATTTTTTGACTACGTCTGAGTTAACAGGGGAAGGAAAGTCTTCACCATCCATAGTTGTAAGCATCAAGGCTCCACCGGAGAAGACCTTCTTCACAACATATGGCCCTTCGTAATTAGGAGTCCACTTGCCCCTGTTATCTGTACCGGGAGGAAGGATCCTCTTCAAAACTAGATCACCAGTTTGAAATGTCCGAGGACGCACTTTCTGATCAAAGGCTCGCTTCATCCTTCTCTGATATAACTTCCCATAGCACACAGCTGCTAACCGTCTTTCTTCGATAAGGCTTAACTCATTAAACCTTGTACGAACCCACTCGGCTTCGTCCAGCTTGACGTCCAATAATACCCTCAGAGAAGGGATCTCCACTTCAACTGGTAGGACTGCTTCCATACCATACACAAGGGAGTAAGGGGTTGCCCCGGTCGACGTACGCACTGAGGTACGGTACCCATGCAAAGCGAAAGGCAGCATCTCGTGCCAATCCTTGTACGTAACGACCATCTTCTGCACAATTTTCTTGATATTCTTGTTTGCTGCCTCTACAGCACCGTTCATCTTCGGTCTGTAAGGAGAAGAATTGTGATGTTCAATCTTGAAATCTCTGCAAAGCTCTTTCATCATTTTGTTGTTGAGATTTGAACCATTGTCAGTGATGATTCTCTCAAGGACTCCATAACGACAGATGATTTCTTTCTTGATGAACCGGGCAACCACTTGTTTGGTAACACTAGCAAAGGAAGTTGCTTCCACCCATTTGGTGAAGTAGTCAATCGCAACCAAGATGAAGCGATGTCCATTCGAAGCAGTAGGCTCAATCTTCCCAATCATATCAATGCCCCACATGGCGAACGGCCAAGGCGAGTTCATGACATTCAACGAGCTTGGTGGTACATGCACCTTATCAGCATAGATCTGGCATTTATGGCACTTCCGAGCGTACTTGAAGCAATCGGATTCCATAGTCATCCAGTAATAACCGGCTCTCAATAATTTCTTCGACATTGCATGACCACCAGCATGGGTACCAAACGAACCCTCGTGCACTTCTTGCATCAACATGTCTGCTTCGTGTCTATCCACGCATCTGAGCAAGACCATGTCAAAGTTCCTCTTGTACAGCACATCATCCTGATTCAAATAAAAGCTTCCAGCTAGCCTTCTCAGGGTCTTCTTGTCATTCTTTGACGCACCTTCAGGATACTCTTGAGTCTTGAGGAAGTTCTTGATATCATAGTACCACGGTTTCTCATCAATCGCAACAGACTCGGCTGCAAACACATACGCAGGCCTCTCGAGTCGGTTCACCGCAACATGTGGTACATGATTCCACCAATGAACCTTTATCATGGAGGATAAAGTAGCCAGAGCATCAGCCATTTGATTCTCGTCCCGGGGGACATGATACAACTTCACCTTCTTGAAGAACGTCAGTATTCTTCTGGTGTAATCTCTATATGGAATCAAATGCGGCTGGTTCATATTCCAATCTCCATTGACCTGATTGATCACTAGAGCAGAATCTCCAAATATGTCGAGAGTTTTGATCCTCAGATCAATGGCTTCTTCTATCCCCATGATACAAGCCTCGTACTCAGCTTCATTGTTGGTGACGTCAAAAGTCAATCTGGCAGAGAAAGGTATATGAGCGCCCTTGGGATTGATCAATACTGCCCCAACACCGTTACCGTTCATATTCACAGCCCCATCAAACATCAGTGTCCACTTGTCATCAGGATCCGGTCCTTCCTCAACAAGCGGCTCTTCACAGTCTTTCATCTTCAGATACATGATGTCTTCATCAGGGAATTCAAACATCATAGGCTGATAGTCATCAATTGGTTGCTCGGCGAGGTAGTCTGACAGAATACTACCCTTGATGGCCTTCTGTGACGTGTACTGAATGTCATATTCTGTTAAAATCATCTGCCATCGAGCAACGCGCCCAGTGAGAGCCGGCTTCTCAAAGATGTACTTTACTGGATCCATCTTAGAAATCAACAGAGTAGTATGGTTCAACATATACTGCCTTAGTCGGCGAGCAGCCCAGGCCAAAGCACAGCAAGTTTTCTCGAGCAGTGAATATCTTGTTTCACAGTCGGTAAACTTTTTGCTAAGGTAGTATATGGCATGCTCTTTTCGACCAGACTCGTCATGCTGCTCCAATACACACCCCATCGAGTTCTCGGTAACTGATAGGTACATTATCAGTGGTCTCCCTGGAACTGGAGGAATCAGGATTGGAGGGTTCTGTAAATACTCTTTTATCTTGTCAAAAGCCTTCTGACAATCGTCATTCCACTTGATCGCCTGATTCTTTCTGAGCAATTTGAAAATTGGTTCACACGTGGCCGTTAGATGAGATATGAACCTTGCAATGTAGTTCAATCTCCCTAAAAAACCACGGACTTGCTTTTCCGTTTTCGGTTCAGGCATCTCTTGAATAGCCTTGACTTTTGCTGGGTCAACCTCAATCCCTTTCTCACTGACAATGAAGCCTAACAGCTTCCCTGATCTCACCCCAAACGTACACTTGTTCGGATTCAGCCTCAGCTTGAACTTGACCAATCTGTCAAACAACTTCTGCAGATTAACCAGGTGCTCCTCTTCTGTCTGTGACTTCGCAATCATATCATCCACGTACACTTCGATCTCTTTGTGCATCATATCATGAAAGAGAGTCGTCATTGCCCTCTGATAGGTAGCACCGGCATTCCTCAGCCCAAATGGCATCACTTTGTAGCAGAACGTGCCCCAAGGTGTAATGAATGTCGTCTTTTCCATGTCCTCTGGCGCCATCTTGATCTGATTATAGCCTGAGAAACCGTCCATGAAAGAGAATACCGAGGATTGAGCCGTATTATCCACCAATACATCAATGTGAGGTAATGGGAAATCATCTTTCGGACTCGCCCTGTTCAGATCCCGATAATCGACACACATCCTGACTTTGCCATCCTTCTTTGGCACATGAACAATGTTGGCCACCCACGGTGGATAACTGGTGACAGCCAGAAAACCTGCATCCCATTGCTTCTGAACCTCTTCCTTGATCTTGACAGCCATATCAGGACTTGTTCTGCGAAGCTTCTGCTTGACCGACGGACACTCTTCTCTAAGAGGCAACCGATGCACCACGATGTCTGTATCCAAACCAGGCATATCTTGATATGACCAGGCGAATATTTCCATATATTCTCTTAGCATCTCAACTAGCCTCCTCTTGACAGAGTCCTCTAAAGCAGCCCCAATCTTGATCTCTCTTCTGGCGTCCTCAGTACCCAAATTAACAATCTCCAACTCCTCCTGATGAGGTTGGATGACCCTCTCCTCTTGCTTCAGCAATCTAACCAATTCTGCGGGGAGTTCACAGTCTTCCTCACTCTCCTCTTCAGCTTGGTAGATGGGATTATCAAAATCATACTGAGCCATAATAGGATTGTTCACAGTGGATGCCAAAAGATCATTTCTGCATGTTTAATGTTTTGTTTTTAGAAAAAGATTTCAATAAAGTCACAAAAAACAAAAACATTGCCATTTTTATTATTTTGAAAAAAAAAAGTGAAAACCAAAATAGAAAGACAAAGATCTCAAAATTTGATTGCAAAACGTCCTTTATTTATGATAATCATTAAAACATGATGAGGCCCTACAATGAACCACTACGTCTTGGGCAGAACGTAGGGTTTTTCATGCAAAATGATAAAAACAAAGGAAAATTACTCTGTCTGAAGAGTAACTTGAACCACTTCTTCAGCCGTCCAATTATTGATAGACTCCCCTGGTGCACACGGGCGGACCCAGACGTCTACATCACAATCACTGTCAATATCTTCACCATCAGTAGTAAAGACATCTCCATGGTTCATCAGCCCAGCGCTGGTAAAGGTGCTCGGACCCATATTCTGCTCTGTTTGGAGAGGCTCATAACCGATACCAAACTTGTCTTCTTTAACTGGCAAGTCAACCATCTTGCCCCAGCCCTCGGCTCTACCGGAATCCACAACTTCCTTGGCTTGTTTATAGGATGCAATCGAAGCACCTGGCTTCCTCTGCTCAGCATAAGCTACCTTCTCCAAAGCCACGGTCTCAAATGCCTGGCACAGTGTTTCATGGATCTCGCCATCTACCTCGACATACTTGAACGAGGATAGGTGACTCACCAGAATCTCTTCTTCGCCACACACGGTCACAATCTGACCGTTCCAGACATACTTGAGCTTTTGGTGGAGAGTCGACGAGACTGCCCCAGCTGCGTGTATCCACGGACGCCCCAACAAACAACTATAGGCAGGCTGAATATCCATAACATAGAATATGATGTCGAAAACCTCCGGACCTATTTTTACCGGCAAGGTGACTTCACCAAACACAGAACGTTTGGATCCATCAAATGCGCGCACGATAAGGTCACTGGGAGTGAGCACAACTCCCTCAACATCAATCTTCTTTAAAATCTGCTTTGGTAGGACATTCAAGGACGACCCGGTGTCTACCAGCACGTGAGACAGAACATCACCCTTGCACTCCATAGTGATGTGCAAGGCTTTGTTATGATTACGACCCTCAGGCGTCAAGTCTAGGTCAGTGAAACCTACACCATGCCTGGTGCTCACGTTGGCTAGCACACCCTCCAGCTGGTTGACGGAAATCTCTTGCGGTACGTATGCCATGTTCAACATCTTCAACAAAGCATCACGGTGTGCCTTGGAGCACAACAGCAAAGAGAGTATTGAAATCTTAGACGGAGTTTGGTTGAGCTGATCTACTATCTTGTAGTCACTCTTCTTGATAATTTTCATGAACTCCTCGACGTCCTTTTCAAAAGAACCCTCAGCCTCCTTCTGAGCCGGTTCTTCGTCAACCACAACCTGTTTACCCTTCGCCCTAGCAGATGCCTCAGCATTGGCATCTCTCAGCGGCTGAGGAGCGAACAGTCGTCCACTCCGGGTAAAACCTCCTGGTCCACCGACGTTGTCCACCACAGGACTTGCAACCACAAGAGTTCTTACTGGTGCGCTGATCGTCACAGGCGCTTGAACTACTGGCCTTGTCTGGTTATCAGCCCTCCGATTGCTGCGATAGGCATTGTCATACCTCCAAGGAACATCCCTACTATTCTCAACCGGTCTTCTGCCAGACGCAGCGATAGTAGTCGGAGCACTAATAGTTACCGGAGCGGGAATGGTAACTGGAGCACTGCTTGCTGCAGGTGTACTGACAACCCCTTATCCTCGTCCTTCAGACGGCTTGAAGTGGATGGTGACAGTAGACACCGACCCATTGTTTTTGGCAGCCCGACTGAACTGGAGACAGCCTTCATCAATCAACTTCTGAATACCAGCCCTCAGCTGGTCACACCCATTAACAGCTTCGGCACAGCCCAAACATCCTTCGTCACAACCCGGGTAGACACCCCCCTTCAACAGATGGCCCTTGACTACCAGCAGAGAAGTCTGAACATCATCAACATTATTAACCAAATCTTCAGCTTCTCCCCCTTCAATATTGTTTACCCTATGCCCACCATGCTGAGGCATAGGATTGTTCATTACATTGGGCACCGGAGCAAAGTTGATCGCCTTGGCATCAATCAAGTCTTGTACCTTGTGCTGCAAAGCCCGGCATCTCTCAGTATGATGGCCTGGTGCCCCAGAATGAAAGTCACAGCGGACGTTCGCATCATACCCAAGCGGCAATACTGTTGGTGGAGCCATGATACGCAACTCCACGAAACCCAATCTGAGCAACTCAGGCAGAAGCTCAGCATACGTCATGGGTAACGAGTCAAATCTTCTATTAGGCTGCAAACTCTGTCTCGGCTGATAGGGACGTTGTTGTTGTTGTGGTTGTTGTTGTGGTTGTTGTTGTGGTTGTTGTGGTTGTTGAACCCTTTGTTGTTGTTGACAAGGCTGAGGTGCAGGAATGGTCACTGCAGCAACCGGACGATGCTGTTCTCTACCCACACTTCCTCGGTACCCATTCCCTCGGTGGACAACATTGGTCTCTCCTTCTCTACGGCGAGGTGCCCCAGAGAAAGGTTTCTTCGATGACGAAGAAGAACCTACATCTTGAATCCTACCGGCCTTGATCAGACCTTCGGTTCTATCGCCACAGATGACGACATCAGAAAAACTTCCGAATGGGCAGCTTCCCATTCGATCCATATACACACCTTGAAGAGTGCTGATAAACATATCTGTCAACTCCCTTTCCAGCATAGGGGGTTGAACTCTCGCAGCAAGCTCGCGCCATCTCTGGGCATACTCTTTAAAGCTCTCATTGTTTTTCTGACACAGACTCTGCAGCTGAGTCCGGGTCGGAGCCATATCCATATTATGCTTGTACTGTCTGAGGAATGCTTCACCCAAATCCCTCCAGCATCTGATCGATTCTCTTTTCAATTCCATGTACCAGTCCAGAGACGCCCCAGATAGGCTGTCTTGGAAAAAATACATCCACATCTTCTCGTCGTCAGTATACGCCGAGATCTTTCGATAGTATGCCTGCACATGGGTGCGAGGGCAGGAAGTACCGTTGTATTTATCGAATGACGGTGCTTTAAACTTGTGCGGGATTCTCAAGCCTTCCACTAATCCCATATTGGTAACATCAAAACCAAGGGAGTTTTGACATTCCATAGCCCGAATCTTCTCAGCAAGGGCCTCAACTTTACGATCTCTCGCATCATTTCTTCCCAGAATATCTTCGTCTTTGCTGAGTAGAGTAAACATATCCTCTTGTCTGTCAACAATCGGAATTCTGTTACGGGCCGGAGCATGAATGACTCTGGCATTAGCAGCATCTAGAGCAATTGGTTGACCGTCGACTCGGATACCCCTCAACTCTTCACCTACAGCATAGTTGTTGACGGGAATAGCAGCAGCAGGAGTGTCATGAACTGGGTTTCCTTCTTGCAGAGGCTGGTTGGGCGGTGGGATTACAGCTTCTTGCCTCTGAACCAGAGCTCGGAGTTATTCTTCTCCTTGTGCAACCCCTTGCATCATGTGAATAAATTGGGCCATGTTAGCCCTCATCTCAGCTAACTCAGCTTGTACTTGATCCATATTCCGCTGATGGTTGAGTCTCGTTGAGTAGCGATGCGGTCTTTGATCAGCTATCCTGCCTGAACACAGGAACCAAAGTGAGAAGTCGGCACAAGAACACCTGTTATGCAAATGAGATGAGTATGATGTTAATGATGTGTATGATGCACATGATATGCTCATTTCTCAAGCATTCAAAGAGCCTGATCCATCCTCAAAAGATGGCAACCTGCAACAACAAGAGAACAACAAAATACAGGGAAAATGAGAACAACAGGGAAAAACCAACAACCTTATCTAAAAATAAGGGTAAAAAGGTCATACAACCAAAAGTCAACAAAAATCCGAAACGGGGTACAAACAAATGAAACCCATCCAACAAGCCTGGAGGTGATTCTCAATAACAAAGATCCAAAAGACGGAGTACAAACAAATGAATCCCATCCAACAGGCCTGGAGGTGATTCTCAACAAAATACATCAAAGATACAATCTAAGACAGACGGTCTTCCGGAATGAGGGTCTTCAGGTAATGGCACTGGTCTATCAACAGTGTGCATTCTGAACATTCTGGTAGAGGGGTGATCTTCTCCTTCAATTGCCTTCTAAGCTCCAAAACCTCTCCTCCAAGATAGTCCTCTGATTTCTGTCTTAACTCTATCTCTTTCTTCAACTGGATATCTTTGTCCTTGATTTGCTTTTCTAGGTCTCTGATCTTCTTCTGATAGTTGGCCTCTGCTCTCTGCAGCCTCAAGCACTCCCTATGTTCTGCATCCAACATGGATTCTATCTCCTCATATGATCTCTTCTTGCTCCTGGCTCTGCTAGCATCCTCTCCTTGCACTTCCCTGAGTTGATGGGCCAGGTGCAACCTATCAGCTTTAGCTTTGTACAACTCCATCTGGGTGTCCTGCTCCTTCTCCCTCAAACGGCGACTTTCCATCAGAGCTTGCTTATAGTGCTCAGCAGGCACACTATCAGCAAGAATCAAGGGTGGTTGCTCTTGCAACGGCTCCATCCTATCGTAGGGTAGCAACAAAGTTTCCACTCTCTTCTTTACCCAATCAGTGTAATCGGGCATTGCAACGGCAAACTTCTTCCCTAAGACGGATCCATCCTTTACACCAACAGATCTCCACGCTCTTCCTATCTGCTCTAATCTAACAGGGTCATCTTTCTTCTCAAAACATACACTCTCAGCTATCTCAGCTTCAAGTGGTCTTCTACTCATAACAAACCCTAACTGGCGAAGAGAAAGAACTGAATTATAATTTATGCAACCCTTGGTCCCTACGAGTGGTACGTTCCGGAATTTACCACAACTCATAACAATATTCCGTACGTCCATCCGGTACGACTGCCATCTGATGTCGTAGGAGGTAAGCGACATGACCCTCTGAGTCCACTTAAGAGTGCTCTGGGTATCCACAAAGGGTCCACTACCAGGCATGAGAGACATAAACCATCTGAGCAGGAGAGGTAGACAGCACTTGATAGCTCCACCCTTACCATGCCTACTGTGAATGGCATAATAAGTATCAGCTAATAGGGTGGGGACTGGATTCCCTCCAATGAAGACACTGATGGCAGCATGGTCAACGAAATTGGGCATGCTTGGGAATAAGACGATCCCATAGATCATAACAGCAAGCTGGGTGTAAAAAGCTTCCCAATTCCCCTTCTCTGCTTCATTTCTAGCAACTCTCAAAAGAAACTTCAACGGCAGACCCACAACTCCCCCACTGGGCTTCCAATTATCACAAACTTCCTTAACACTCAACCGGAGAGCTCTGGCAACAACTTTAAAGTCAACCTCCTTTGGTACGTCCAAGAAAGGAACCTGATGCTGAATCGGGATGCTCAACAGGATAGAATACTCCTCGAGAGTAGGCGCTAACTGATAATCTTGGAACGTGAAACATCTAAGCTCCGGGTCATAGAACTGAAGAAGTGTCTGCAACGGCACTGGGTCAACTACCATCTTCAACAAAGTCAACAGATCCCCATACTGGTCAATGAACCCCCTCTGATGATCACTGGTCACAAAACTGCTCAACTCAATCAAAGACGTCAAAGGCTCACGGTGAAAAACGTAGAAACAAGTCTTCCGCTTCGGCTCTGGGACTGTTGCCATCTCTATCAGTAGACCAAGCTCTGGAATGTACCTGAGAAATGATATGCATGCAGGGATTAGTTTTTTTTCTTTTTTCCTCATTTTTTTTATTGCGTATCTTTTGAAAATAAATATGCTATGATGCACATGATGCAGACACAACTGGCTGGAGGTGCATCTCTGAACACAAAGTCGAAGCTTCGGTCTAAACTCAGAACCCAAATCCAACTTGAAAACCCAAGGTCAAATGAGACACTGTCGTCTGAACCCAAAGTCACCAACAGAACCACAAGTCACCAACGGTACCTGTAATAAAGATCAAACCCTTCCCCACTCACGGGTGTCGTCTAGGCCAGGGTAAAGTCGAGAGAAACGCAGGATAAACAACCCTTTCAAGAATATCATCCTGTGCACACCCGATGTATGCACCGATAATACCCCATCAGAGTCTGAACTGCTCGTGATATCAATGTTCCGCTAAGTGGCGTACACCACCCGCTTCCCATGAATCACTCTATTCCTAGGTATCCTAGATTTCACTCATGGTCTGGGTATTGGACCTTTTACCTCAAGTAACTCCCACCCCAAACAGAGAAACACAGCCAGCACAACAGATGAATATGAATGAATGCAAACATTAATGCACACAATAAATGCAAACAATAAATGCACATATATACAAATGAATGCAATAAATAACAGCAGCACAAAGCAACCAAAACCCTAACCTAGAGAGCGCTAGGAGAGACTCGCTCAGGGAAGATGGACCAGCATAGGTCAACTTCTCTGTGGTCCCCAGCAGAGTCGCCAGCTGTCGCATTACGCGAAAAACCGGCGGGAAAACAAGAACAACAGAGCCGCCACCGTGCGTTATTTATCCCAAAAGAGGGAAAGGAAACGCTCAGAGTAAACCTGGAAAAGACATGGTCTCGCGACCAGAGAGAATGGGATCGGGAGTCGGTTATGCGAAGGGAAGGTATTAGCACCCCTACGCATCCGTCGTACTCGACGGGATCCACGCACAATAGGAAGGAAAATGGTTGCTAAAACACTGCTCAAACACACACACACACTGGCTGAAAGAGACACAAGAAAACTGACTGAAACTGACTCGGCAGGATACCGCCTCCTGGGCCTACTTAGTCTATCAGGCATAGACATCAGAGTCGAAGTAGTTCGGACTGGGGAAACGACACATGCTCGCTAGGATATCGCATCCTATGCATACGTATCTCCTTTGGACGAAGGAGAATCAGAGCATTCGTAGCTCGGCTAACACGCACACAAACAAACAAAGGCAAAGGCAAACATGGAGCCTGAATGCCAATCATTGGGCTTACATCAGCATCCGAACCAAAACACACACAAAGAGGCAAACGTGGAGCCCGAATGCCAATCACTGGACTTACATCAGCATCCGAACCAAAACACACCTACACTAGAACCCGAATGCCACTCGAGGGACTTACATCAGCTTCCAAGCACACAACAACACACAGAGGGGTTGAAGACACAAAGGTGGAAAAAGAAAAAAAGGGCGAACACGCGAACTAATAGGGAGACTAGAGCTCGAGCCTAATAGTTGCCAAACACACACAAAAAAAGAAGAAAAGGCGCCCAGAGAGATCTGCTCATCTCCTGCCTACGTATCTCATCTGGTATGAGAATCAGGGCGACGTAGTTCCCCTACGGAGGGAAAAAGGACTAACCTAACCAGATAACAGAGGGAGACACAATACTAGGGAGACTACGACTCGAGCCTAGATGTTGTCATGCAAAGTCATCCCTAAGTTAAGGTTTCTAGCTAACTTGCACAGGAAGCAAGCCTATCCTAAACATGACTTGCACAGGAAGCAAGCCACACCTAACCTAACTTGCACAGGAAGAAGAAGGGTCTCGATTGCAACTAGGGCAAGAGAAAGGGGAGGTCTCAATCGCAACGAGGGCGAGAGAAGAGAATTAGTGTTAGTTGTTAGTCAAACTCGACAAGACATCGCATCTCGTGCCTACGTATCTCATCTGGATATGAGAATCAGAGTTGCCGTAGTTCGGCTGAACTATTCCCGTTGGTTTGTGTTTTTTAAGTGGACAACGTCACTGCGCAATCTACCTGATGCTCGACCTTTAGAGACTTACTCACCTGTAGTAGAAGGAGTTAACGTATCCTTAAGAGGAGATGATGTTTGTTTGTGTTTTAGGAAAGCTCAAGCAAGAAAGGAAGTCCTATACGAAGGAACCGTGCTACCTTAATTGACATGCAAACGAGACTACGCGGAGTCTAGCAAACCTAGGGGATACAATCACACCACACAAGCACATACAGCATGAAATAAACACACCAACAAGGGGCTCAAACATCAAGGCTAGGTTTTAGTCGAGGGGTCATATCAACCTCAACAAACAAACCACTGGAACTGGGTAGTGTTAGCTCTTAACCTTGCCATTGAGGGGCTAAGGTGAAGCAGATGAAAGGTGAGTGAAGATAAGTTGCATATCCCTTGGGTTCTGCCAATTGCCTCTTCACTTAGGAGGTCTTTGAATATGTACAGGGACAAATTGTAAACATACACAAGCATTGCCTCTTAAGGAGGACTTCAGACAGTTGCCTGGCCAAGTAACAGGCCAGGTCTTCCAGACTACATGAAGATAAGAAGAATACCTCAATGAAAATTGCTTATCAAGCAAAGCAAAGCAAAAGTTCACAAGGAACTAAGCAACTAAAAGTACCTGAAACCAGTCAGACAACATTAGTACACAAGTCAAAGTTAAATCAAAATGAAACAAAAGTCCACAGTCAACACAAGCAAGTGAATGTGCAAGGCACAAGGCTCTAGGCATGTGAGCCAATCAACCTACAAAACAAAACATGTTAGTCATGATAAACAAGCAAACACAACCAATTTGTATTGGTCTCATTGGACAATTGTTGGTTAACCTGAAAAAATGAGCTCAAATGTGAGTAACAGGACCACTAGGACAAGCCTAGGGTCAAAAGGGAATGAAAGAGTTAAAACAGCAAGTGGCAAGTATCCAAAATCATGTTCAAACAATCAAGAAACAAAACCAATTGGTTTCACATTCATATCAATCATTATCATCATTTCATGAACAAAAGAAGTCAAGGCATGGCATTTAGAAGCTCATAGAGGTCAACAGCAAGACTTGAATCAAAAGCAATCTCAAACATTTCCAAAAATCATCAAATAAATCATGACCAATCACAACCCACAGCATGGTAATCATGTCAAATTTCAACTTATTTGGACAAGTAGAAGGTGGTCAATGAAAATCAGAAAGGCAAGGCAATTTTGAACATGCTCAAAGAAGTCAACCAAACATGCATCAACTTGAAAAAAATCATAAATCAGGGATGGCATATGAGAAATGAATGGGACTAAAACCATGGCAAAGCTTAAGATGTCTAGTAATCACATATCAAATTTCATGTCCATCCAATAATGTATGAGAATTTCACAAATGAAATGGGAACAAGTGTCACAAAAAGTCAACATAAGACCAAACAGGGGAGAAAAATCTCAAAAAATTGGAAAATGCCATAAACAAATCCACAAAAAATCACATGTAAACTAGACATATTCAAGTGAATTCATGCAAAAAATCAAAGCATTTTGAGGTCAAGAGGCATGGCTATGAAAATCATCAAGTTGCACATCAATGGTGTGACACAAATTGTCACACCCTACTTCAAAAAATCATAACTCAATGACCAGAGATGATAAATTCATAATCTTTATACCAAAATCACCATGGATGTGTCTAGTTTAAGCATAAAAAATTTCAGGGGCAAAGGATAAAGCATCACTATTTCACAAATGATTTGGTAAAAGGTACAAAATATTGTCACATATCACAAAACCTAATACCAATTAAAATCCACTTATCCAAAAAATCAGGAAAAAACATGATAAAATAATAGAGATCCAGATGAACACAATGCAAAAATTCCCATGAATTTTGGATTTAAAATGAAGATGTTATGAATTTTGTAAGTTGGAGCAATCAAATGAAATAAATAATCAAAATAACATGGATTTAATGAGACAATGGCACGGGCGATGGCATTTTTGTAATTGTTGGAGCCACTTATCCAAACGCCGCGTTTAGCTCAGGACAAGGAAATGTTGTGATTGGTTCATATCAATAGAACAGTAACAAGGCCCATGCAGCACGTGAAGAAGAAGAAAAATCTGGGAAATTAGGGTTTGGCTGTAACAGTGTCATGCGTTCATCTTCATCATCTAACTCAAAAATTTTTGTGCCCAGAAAATGGAATTGGGTACATCAATGTAATCAGCAAACAACAAGCATGCCTAATCTGGACTTCATTTTCATTGAATCAACTTAAACAACACGAATCAAACCAAAACAAATTTCAACAACAAATTTAAAAGCTAGATTTCTCAGCCAATATGCAATCATTTTCAACCATTCAAAGTTCATTGTGACCAGCAAACAAAGATCTATAAGAATCATGCCATGGTTTAGCAAATAATGAGATTCGAGTTCTTACTTGATTTTGAAGCAAATGATGAAACCGTGTTGGTTTGGTGATGAAAGCTCGAAACAGGTACTCCAATAGCTTCCACAAGATGTATGGTGAAGAAAATTTAGCTCAAACAAGCTTGAAATGGTCCAGCTCGAGATCTGCCATTGATGAGGTTCTTGAATGCAACAGTCGTGCCCTTTGGTTACAGCTGGGAAAAGATAATGGAAAGGTGCTCAAAATGAAGAGGAATGATGAAGCAAGCAAGGCCAGGTCGTGTCCTTCACAAGTTTCCAAGGAAAAGCTCAAAATGCAAAAATGTCAAATTGAGAGAGAGTGAGAAAATTCTGTTTGTAATGTGGCTGTTAGGGCTTCAAATGAGCAGAAAATCATCCTTATATGTGCTGTTTATGATTGCCTAAGTGAATGCTAATCACAATTTGGTTTAATGGTAAGTTTTGCTAATTGACCAATTTGCTCAAATGGTGAGGTGTAAGAGGCTGCAGCTCGAAAATGGGCTTGTAACCCAACCAAAATATCATTTCTGAACTTATTTGAATGGCCAAAGTGGTTAAAAATGTTTAATTCAAAAGTTCACTTTTGCACCACACTTGAAATAATTCAAAGCCATTCCAAAAATGCCATTTTGATCTATGATGTTTTGGTGAATGATGGTTACATACTTGGAAAGAGGGGATCAAATGTGACTTGTTGCAAAAAACCCCACCCAATTTGGCCAAATGGTTTGAGAGATATGGCCTTTTGAAGTTCAAAAATTTCTAAAAATGATTTGATCATATCTTGCCAACCATACATGGGAATTGAGTGTTCTTGGACTTTTTGGAAATGGGAGAACAAGATCTTCAACTTTCATGTTGGGCAAAAAATCATTTGAAGTTTGTATCATGATGTAAGTTTGAGGATCAAAACTTTCCATTTTTGGCAAATTCCAATTACAGGTCAACTTTCTATTTTTGGAAATTTCTTGTCTGGCTTCAAATTCTTCCATGATGATGTTTGACATGTTATATGAGGCCTATATGGACATGAATAAGCCCTCTCAAACCAATTCCCACCTTGAAATCCATAAAATCAAGCCCAGTTGACCAAGGTTGACTTTTTAGGGTTTCTGGTAAACTGTGCGTTGACTGATGACTTCTGAGCATCCAATCTTTGACCAAACCACTTCCAAAGGACCCCTAGGTCATGTGAACATGTTGGACCAACCCTAGGTCCTTGGCTCAATGGAGATTGTACTTGCTTGATTGATTGACTGATCTCCTGATCAGTTTGACCTAATTCTTCTGATGATCTTGCACTTGAGGCAAAAGGGACAATGCAATGCTATGCAGTGGACCATGTTAATGCTATGACCTAATATGAGAATGTATGTACAATGATAGGTGCAAATTTGAGGTGCTACAATGGGTAGGCCCCATATTTGAATCCATATGGGTGCCTATTAAATTCAATATCACTCATAGGTTGAATTCCATCCCACTATTTCAAAATGAGCCAAGAATTTCTGAAAATCCAAGGGCTTCCCTTTAAAATTCCCTTGTGATATTCTTCTTTATCCATTGTAATCTTGAAAATGGTTGGTTCCAGTTTTGTCACTGCTAGGTTTTGAGGGTTGACCAAATGCTTGTTAATGTTGATTGTGTGGATGATGTGTGGATAGATTTTTCATTTAAGAATTTACGAAGAATGCAAACTTTACTTTTTTCTAAGGTTTCTTGAACTTCTTCCTCTTCAAACACAGAGGATTTTGGTTATGGTATATCTTTGTTGTTGTTATTTTTTTCTATATAGTCTTTTTTAGGAGTGACTTTGATTTGCCTTTGTGATTGTTAGGGATGCTTAATATTATTATTGTTTGAGATCTGTTTATGGTGTTAGTGATTTGGTTTTTCTGGATATTTGTTTCAGGAATGTTATGGTTTTGTTCAAAACAGAGGTTGTTGTAGATGTTATTACGATAGAGATCAGTGTTTGTTCCCACATGATCAATGAGAATGTAATTCATGTTTCTTAGGGACAAGTCTTGAGCAATCTATTGATTATCCATGATAGCAATATAGGAGGAAAAAGGCTAGAAAAATGAACATATAAAATTAGAAGGGAAAATGCAGAGAAGAAAATACAGATCGCGAGGGCTAGCACACCAGAATTCGGAAACAACAACACCTAATACAGGGAGCAACACACTATGTGGAAAGAATGCAGGAGGTTAAAGTGACTCAATGATGGCAAGAAAAAGATGGAAGACGGAAGAGAAAAATCCGAAGAAAGAAAAGAGGGGATTGAGAAATTCTCGAGAGAGAGTTCTAATCTTGAAGAGATATATTCTTAAAGAAATAAATATCACACAAAATCATATCCAAAATACTTAAATTAATTTATACTGAAACATGGTTGTCTTATCAAAAAATAGTCTTAAGAAGTATTGTAATGGCATTATTTAGGATAATGTCTCAACGGGTGTTTTAGTATATTTTGTTATAATTAGTTTTTTTAGGTCTATATTGAATTTTAAACCACTAGAAGCCACACATAGTATGACATGTTCACTATTTCAAGATGAAACACATAAGTTAAATAACTTCCAGCTAATTAGGTTGAGCTTGTTACATGGGATCAATTGTAGCTGGTAATAGTTTTCTCTAACACTCTTCCACTAGATTAAGGGATCTTGTAAGAAGTGACCTTGATATTGAACTTGAGTTCTTGAAATGCAACAATATAAAGGGGATAAGTCAAAGTTTCAAGTAATTGTGTAGTGATCGAAACATGTTGAATGAGAAGTTTCTTTAAAACAACTCTTTCTCTTGCAAAATGGATGTCAAATTCTATGTGTTTTATGCTTGCATGAAGAATAATATTGTGAGATAGTAAGGTAATATTTAGGTTATCACACAATAATGTAGGTGGATAAAATGGAATAAATAGCTCAGACAATAATTATTCTAGCCAAACCAACTCAGAAGTGGTGTGGGCTTAGACACAATACTCATCTTATGTACTATAGCGATTAACAAAAGGTTGTTTTTTAGATCTCCGTGACACAATATTTGTTCAAAAAAAGATGCAAGAGCCATAAGTTGATATGTGATAATTTGAATCACTAACCCAATCAAAATCATTGTACCTATTAGAAATAACTTACGAGATGAGGTAGGAGACACGAGTAATCCACGAGAGAAAATTCCACTTAGGTACCTTAATGTTATTCTTACAACTAAATAATGAGAGTTAATAGGAGAGTACAATAATATAAGCCTAGTTTGGTCAGGGTAACATATTAAAGTGCACCAACTATCAATTTGTACATTTGAGGATCAGAGAAAAATATTTGAGTATCGTTTTCTCAGTTTGCAAGTACTCAACGTACGTGTAGGAACTCCATTGGCATCATTCATTATTGTTATATGTCGTACCATGAAAAATGAGAAGACGACTCTCGTGAAGCGCAATCGCACACTTGCGGGATGGACTGAACAAAGTCGCCATCGAACTTTATTTATTCCAAAAGAGGGAAAAGGAAAATATCGATGAAACCCCTAAAGAAAGGATAAGATGTGGTCATAGCAACTAATATTAGGGTCCGGAGACGGTTACGCAAATGGAATGTATTAACATCACTCACATTCGTTGTACTCAATGGGAACCGTTTAGTTAGTTTTGATTTGAATGTTAACTTATATTAGTTTCTAATCTTCTGCTTATTGAATGAGAAAGAAGAGAGAGAAGAGAAATATTTTTGAAATTTTATTAATGAGAGAGGACCTAAAAAGGTTTTTATTATTAGGGGGCAAAGAGAAGAAAGGAACAATTTTTTTTTATTAACGGCCCTGACAAGATTTATAAATCTTACTCCTACGTATCTCCAGGTGCAATAGAGAATCAAAGTCTTACGTAGTTCCGGATAGAAAATATTTATTTGTTGATCGATTTTAGAAAAAACTATCTTGTATTAATCGACGAGAAACATTATTTACCTAAAAACCAGTAATAAGCAGACATTTACATAACATCAAATGGATTTACAAATCAACTTTGGAAAAATGTCACTTATCTCAACTCAACAATTATTGATGAAACATTGTTTCGCATCATCTTAAGACAAAAATTCTTTCGTTTATAAAAAGTTTTTTAAGATGGATTGCACGGCGACGAGAAAAAGAGTTTGGTGTGTGTGATGTAGTTTAAATGAATGATAAATTCTTGATGAGAACGAGACTTAAGTCTCAGGATCAATCAATCGGGGTTCCACCAGAATGCTAGATTCCAATGATCCTTTTTTCATTCAAATTAATTGAGAAAATTATTTGATGGATAACGAACGCTTTATAAGAATCAATTGTTCAAAGAATTACGCCAGAATGCTTGATCCTAACGGCCCTTATTTGTCCAAGTTTATTTAAGTATTTTAAGAACGAGATAAAAGAATGAATGATTAACCCAAAACACATGGCTCGGGACCGATCATTCGTGGGTTTCCACAGAATGCTAGATTTCAATAGTCCTCTTCTTTCGTATTTATTTAAGAAAAAGTTTTAAAGTTTTGATTTAGAAAAATATTGAAAATGACTTGTACTTATTTTAAAATGGATTTGAAATTCATTAAAAGTGTTAGTGAAATTGAATATGATTATTTACATGCAAAATAAACATGGATAGATTACTTAATTAAAATGACTAGACATATTTAACTCAAATAATAGATAAAATCAATTAAAAATAAAGCATTTAATTAGCTAATAAAACAAACAAATAAATAATTAAATATTAACTTAGATTAACCAATAAAAATATAAGTAATAATAATGAAAAAAAACAAATAACAAAAGGAGTATGGAGTGTATGATCAATAATTGGGGCATCAAAACCCACAAGAGGGCAACCCATTTGGGGGAACCGATGGGTATGAGAAAGTGGGTCAGATTGACCCAGTTTGGCCTTGGCAAATGGAAAGAAAAGAGACACTACCCTAATCAAATTTCAGCAGCAATTCCCTTTTGAAAAACACACATTATTTCTAAACAAAAACCCTTTCCCATAGCTTCCACTTCTTTTTTCATGAAAAAAATGACTTCCCTTTTTTTTTTCTTCTGAAAATCATCTTATTCCAAATCTCCTCAATCCATGATATCTTCCTTTCCCAAAACAACGTGAAGACGAACGAACCACAAAAGAAAGCGTGAAAAAAATGGAAAAGGGCGAGGGAGATAACCCCGACGACCTCTGCGACATCTTTGAAGACCGCGACGCCGCCGCTGCCGGAGATGGAAACAAAGCTCCTTCCTTGGGTTAAATCGAAACCTTAGTCTTTATAAAACTAAAAGCTCAATAAATTATCCCCTAAACATATTTCTAATCATGACATTGAACCCAAAATCAGACGAAAAAAATAACTAAGGAAATAAAGGACAACAAAGGGACACATTCAAATCAATAAAAATGGGTAAACATGAAGAATGCAAAGGGTGAAGGAGAAGAGCGATTCAAAACGCAACAAAATTTTAAAAATTTCTCCTTTAGTGATCCTTACGAATGAGCATGATCAGTGATAGAATCGTTATCTATAGTGGCAATTGTAACCTTTGATGCAGATCTACGGAGCGATCACGAATGTTGAACAATGACAACGCCTCTACTCAGTCCACACGAACGGATTCCTTCAATCTCAGTGCTAGCTGCTACGAATGAAGGCTTTGAGTGAGAGAGAGAGAGAGAGAGAGAGAGAGAGAGAGAGAGAGAGAGAGAGAGAGAGAGAAATGAAATTGCAACTGCACAAATGCTTCTGCACAAGGGTTCTATTTATAGAACCACCTGTGTGGGCTGCAAGTTAAAAAGCCCATTTAAGTGTATGTGGCCCATATCTTATAATATGCCAAAATCACTTAAGCATGTGTTACCTTACCATATTTCGTATTCTACAAGTACATCGTACCTTACGATGTTCTACAATTCACTTAAGTTCACCTTACCTTACGGTGTTCCTTAGTTACTCTATCTTTCATCAATCCATCATTTTGTGTGTGACCCTGTAGGTTTTCGCGATATTAGCAATTATATTAAATCACGTATTTAACATAATAAACAGTAAGCGGTATCTAGCAACACATCACTGCTACCCAAGACACGAAAATGTAATGTGATCTGACAAATCCTTTTGTGATAATACTTATGTGTACAATTACCCTTTTGCTCTTATGTATATATTGAACACAAGGCATAGACCGTGTCATCCTTGTCCAGTTCAATATTAGGCCCATAGATATTTATCCTATTACGCAGGATGGGCAAATTCCATCTAGGTCACTCATGTCCCTCAACATGCTTCGTGGAGTACCCATCAACTGTCTTTATGGTCATCCAGTTACGGACAATGTTTGATCAACAATAAGGCACTTGACTCTACATTTAGGGTCCATAGTGGTTTCAGGTCGAATGGTGGTATACACCATTATCACCATGAGAATAACTTATGACACTTTGCATAACATTCTATATAGTATTCTCATAACGGGTCAATCTAGTATAAATATTACTCTTAATATTCATACCTATGTTTAAGACTTGATAACTCCTTACCCATGATCCATGAGATGTGATCATCAGTCTATATACATAATAGTCTTAATGCTTTAATGTTATCCCACTTCACAATAAATCTCGACTACAGATACTTTAAGAATAGTGTCCTTATGTTTAACGTGATCTCATGATTAAGTCACACTTGATACATTAAACGGACTAGCTATTCTAGGGACTTTATTAAACAAACATAATAAAGAAAAAACCTTTTATTATTAATAAATAATTTGATACAAGTACCAAAAGTATTGGCCTATAGGGCTTACACCAACAATCTCCCACTAGCACTAGAGCCAATCAGACATACCCCTAATTCCCATAGATCTAGTATGACCATCATGCTTCTGCTGTGCAAAAGGCTTTGTCAGTGGGTCAACAATATTTTCAAGTGTAGCTACTCTGCATATTTTCACATCTCCTCTATCTATTATCTCTCGAATGAGGTGATAACGCCTAAGTATGTGTTTGGATCGTTGGTAAGATCTAGGCTCCTTAGCTTATGCAATAGCACCATTGTTATCACAATAGAGACCAATGGGATCCATAATGCTAGGAACTATGCCAAGTTCACTAACAAACTTTTTGATCCAAACAGCTTCCTTTGCTACACTTGAGACAGCAATATACTCGGCCTCGATTGTAGAATTAGCAATTGTATCTTGCTTTGAACTTTTCCAACTCACAGCACCACCGTTTAAGCAAAACACATAACCAGATTGTGATCTAAAGTCATCCTTATCTGTCTGGAAGCTAGCATCGGTGTATACAATTATAATAAGCTCTTCCTGTCCTCCATATATCAAGAACGAGTCCTTAGTCCTTCTCAAATACTTAAGGATATTCTTGACAGCTACCCAATGAGCATCACCGGGATCAGATTGGTATCTACTCGTTACACTTAAGGCATACGAGACATCTAGTCGAGTACATAACATGGCATACATGATAGATCCTATTGCAGATGCATATGAAATATTATTCATGCGATCCCTTTCTTCCTTAGTTGAAGGGGATTGTGTTTTTGATAGACACATGCCATGTTACATAGGTATGAATCCTTTCTTGGAATCATGCATATTAAAGTGTCTCAGCACTTTGTCTATGTATGTACTCTGACTTAGGCCAATCAATTTTTGTGATCTATCTCTATAGATCCTGATTCCTAATATATAGGCTGCTTCACCCAGGTCCTTCATAAAAATCATTTCCCCAACCAAGACTTTACTTGTTACAGGGTAGGGACATCGTTTCCAATGAGTAATATGTCATCTACATATAATACCAGGAAAACGATCATGCTCCCACTAACCTTCTTGTATACACAAGGCTCATCTTCTTTCTTGATGAATCCATATTGTTTTACTGTTTCATCAAAATGAAGATTCCAGCTTCTGGAAGCTTGCTTCAATCCATAGATTGATCTTTGTAACTTATATATCTTTTGGGCTTCTTCTGGTATGTCAAATCCTTCAGGCTGTGTCATGTACACATCCTCAAGAAGATTCCCATTAAGGAAAGCAGTTTTGACATCCATCTGCCATATTTCATAATCATGATATGCAACGATAACACGTAAAATCCGAACAGATTTAAGCATTACAACTAGTGAAAAGGTTTCATCATAGTCAACCCCATGAATTTGTTTATATCCTTTTGCAACCAGTCTTGCCTTATAGGTATGTACCTTACCATCCATGTCACTCTTCTTTTTGAAGACCCACTTGCATCCTATAGGGTTAACTCCTACAGGAGGTTCTACCAAGGTCCAAACTTGGTTTGTGTACATGGAATCCATTTCAGATTTCATGGCTTCTAGCCACTTCTCAGACTCTGGACCAGTTATGGCCTCTTGGTAGGTCACAAGCTCATTTTTATCCATGAGTAGTACATCACCTTGATCAGTTATGAGATATCCATATCTCTCAGGTAGGTGACGTATCCTGCTTGACCTACGTTGGTCTTGTTCTACTTGAGTAGGTTGCTCTTCCACAACTACTTGTGTTTCCTGCTCTAATTCCTCCATAGGTGTATCAATGCTTTGTGATTCTTTAATTTCTTCAAGCTCTACTTTCCTCCCACTAATTCCTTTGGAAATAAAATCCTTTTCTAGGAAAACTCCAGTTCGAGCGACAAACACTTTTCCCTCAGAAGGATTGTAGAAGTAATACCCTCTTGTTTCTTTAGGATACCCCACAAATAAGCATTTGTCAGATTTGTGCTCAAGCTTAGTTGAAATTTGTCTTTTCACATAAACTTCGCAACCTCGAATCTTCATGTAAGACATATGTGGTTTCTTACCACTCCATATCTCATATGGTGTTTTCTCAACCTTTTTGGATGGAACACGATTAAGTGTGTAAGCCGTTGTCAATAGTGCATGTCCCCAAAAGGAGTTTGGAAGATCGACGTGACTCATCATGGATCAGACCATGTCTAACAGGGCTCAATTTCTTCTCTCAGATACACCGTTCCATTAGGGTGTGCAAGGAGGACTAAGTTGGGATATGATCCCACACTCTTTTAGATGGTCATCAAACTCTAGGCTTAAATGCTCACCACCTTGATCTGATCGAAGAGTTTTAATATTCTTACCTAGTTGGTTTTGTACTTCATTCTTGAATTACTTGAACTTTTCAAAGGACTTTGATTTGTGTTTCATTAAATACACATAACCATATCTACTGAAATCATCAGTAAATGTGATAAAGTACTGAAAACCTCCTTTGGCTGGTATGTTCAGTGGTCCACATACATCAGTATGTATGAGGGCCAAAAGATCATTAGCTCTTTCACCTTTTCCTGTGAATGGAGACTTTATCATCTTTCCAATTAAACAAGATATGCATGTCTCTTATGATTCATAATCAAAAGAGTCCAAGAGTACATCTTTATGGAGTTTGGAAATGCGTTTCTCATTTATGTGGCCTAATCGACAATGCCAAAGACAAGTTGGATTTAACTCATTAGGTGTCATCCTTTTAGTATTAATGTTATAAATATGCATTTCAAGATCAATAACATATAGTCCATTGTTCATTTGTGCAGTAGCATAGAATATATCATTCAAATAAATTGAGCAACAATTGTTCTTTATTATAAATGAAAAACCAAACTTGTCCAAACAAGAAACGGAAATAATATTCCTGCTAATTGCAGGTACATAATAACAGTTCTCTAACTGAATTATTAAAACCACTAGGTAAAGTCAATACATAAGTTTCTACGGCTAAAGCAGCAACCTTTGCTCCATTGCCAACTCGTAGGTCAACTTCACCTTTTGCCAAATCTCTACTCCTTTTTAGCCCCTGCACATTGGTACAAATGTGAGAACCGCATTCAGTATCTAATACTCATGATGCAGAAGTAGATAAATTAATTTCAATAACAAAAATACCTGAAGTTGAAGTCTCTACTCCATTCTTCTTATCTTCCAGGTACTTTGGGCAGTTTCTCTTCCAGTGTCCGGTCTTACCGCAATGGAAGCAGGTGCCTTCCTTTGCTATGCCTCCACTAGGCTTCAAAGCAGCAACAATGGGTTTGGGTTTGGTAACTTCCTTGCCTTTACCTTTATCACCCTGCTTGGTGGATCTTTTGTTCTGTCTCTTTCCATTTTCGATCATCAGAATGAACTTCCCTTTTGACTTCAGATTCTGCTCAGTAGTTCTTAACATGGCTAGCAGTTCAGGAAGAGATTTATCCATATCATTCATATTATAATTAAGGATAAATTGACTGAATCTATCTGGCAACGATTGTAATATCAAATCAGTCGCAAATTCCTTTCCGAGGGGAAAACCCATCCTCTCAAGGTTTTCCACATACCCAATCATCTTGAGCACATGGGGACCTACAGGGGCTCCCTCAGTTAACTTGCCTTGAAAAAGGGATTTTGAAACTTCAAACCTTTCATGCCTTGCTTGCTCTTGATAGAGCATCTTCAGGTTTTTGATCATATCGAACGCTACCATGTTCTCATGTTGCTTTTGCAACTCTGAGTTCATGGTAGCTAGCATGAGACAAGCAGTTTCATTGGCATCATTGACATGCTTCTTATAAGCATCTCTTTCTGCCTTAGGTTCAGAACTAGGAGGTTCCTCTTCAGGAACAAGTTTCTCCAAGACATACAACTTTCTATCTTGTTTGAGGATAATCCTCAAATTTCGATGCCAATCCAGAAAATTCATCCCATACAATTTTTCCTTGTCAAGGATTAATCGCAAAATGTTGTTAGAGGTGTTTGTTGTCATGGTAATCTACATGAAAATAATGAAAATATAAGTATCAATAACACATTTAATTAGGCCTTAAATTAAATATGCTCCCACTATTTTACTCAAAACAAATGACCCTCACCATTTGATTCGGAAAATCCCGTTGGAAGATTTTCTAGTGGGTCGAGATCCACATTTCACTTTGTTTTAAGTCCGCGTAGGCAGATTACATAAAACTAGGTTATTTAGGTAGGAACTCCTTCCAATTGTATCTAATACAACTCTCAAATATTTTAGTTGGGTGAATAAATCCTTATTCCAATCCATCACATGGATCATTTCCTACTCTTGCTTCTAAACATATATAATCTTATTATAATTTGTTTAGTTAAGTTTGACCCATTGTTTTAGCAATTGGATATTACAATTATCCCATCGCACCGTACTAATATAGAACATGCACCTCACGTAGGCGAAACCTACATTATCCGATACTAGTCTTGATGAGTGATAAAACTTGGAAAGCATAAACTTAATATTTAATTTGAGGGAATTTGCAATTATTCTGATCTCACAGGCTTATTTATCATATAAATCGTCTCTCACATGCATCAACATACATAATGAATCAGTTATGGCCCATAGCGCAATTGTTCTCCCAAGCCAATGAGAGAACCTAAGCTAACCTAATAACGATCTAAGTTTCTCCAAGCAAGATCTTCAAGGTTGTCCTCCTTTGATATTGTATTCTTCTCTTTCTTCATAACATTACATTACATAAAAGAAACTCGTTTTACATACGAGGGAGTGGGATGAGAAAAGAAGTTACATTAAGAGATTAAAAGAGAGGCACGACACGCAGGTCGTATTTTAAAATCCCAAAACAAAATAAAGGAAAACTAAGGTCATAACCGATCACCACGAGACAATAATAATAAACACATTATTATTATTAATTTAAATTATGTTAATTAATTAAAACCAAATTAAATTTCGGCAACCGATCACACTACGCAGAGTTAGCCGGGGGTCCGCTGCCCGGTCAGCGGACGAGGGTTCCACTGCCCGGTCAGCGGACGGGGGTTCCGCTACCCGGGCAGCGCCCCTTTGCAGGGTTGCAGGGGCAACGCCCCAACTCAAATTTTTAATGAACAATTAATTTGAAATCGATGTTGCTTTTCGCATCAACGCTTGATACTTTAAAACATAACTCTTGCGCAGTCACAACCCTAATCACATAACTCTTTGACAACACAACCCTTGTGCCGTAATTAACTCTAATACACCAATTTCAGACCGTCAAACACACCTCGATTGTTAATTCAGTATGATTGATCAACACGTCATTGCTTCACCATACTAATGTCAGATCAAGAAGCAAATGACCATTGATCGCTCAAAGGAAAACAACCATTAAGTGTTTGAATGAACGAAACAGAAACAATATATCATATATACCGTATTTTGCATCACGATTACTTATATCATATATATAACTTGATCGATCTCAATTGCGTAACCTATGGACGATCGATGTATCGCTGCTTCACCATACTAATGTCAGATTCCGAAGCATATTCAATATCAATCATCCAAATCATACACACATGATGCCAAATTTAATTACTCGTTTATTCTTTGATTCATTCTGTCTTTTAATCGTATTAATACATAAAATACAGAAAATAAACACCTATCAGATGCATGGTTTCGTAAGTGGCTCTGATACCACTGAAGGAGAAGAGCGATCCAAAATGCAGTGGAATTTAAAAAATTTCTCCTTTAGTGATCCTTACGAATGAGCATGATCAGTGATAGAATCGTTACCTCTTGTGGTGATTGTAGCCTTTGATGCAGATCTACGGAGCGATCACGAACGTTGAACAATGACAATGCCTCTACTCAGTCCACACGAACAGATTCCTTTAATCTCAGTGCTAGCTGCTACGAATGAAGGTCTTGAGTGAGAGAGAGAGAAACAAAATTGCAACTGCATAAATGCTTCTGCACAAGGGTTCTATTTATATAACCACTTATGTGGGCTGAAAACTAAAAAGCCCACTTAAGTGTATGTGGCTCATATCTTATGATATGCCAAAATCACTTAAGCGCGTGGTACCTTACCATATTTCGTATTCTAATTAAGTATACCGTACCTTACGATGTTCTACAATTCACTTAAGTGCAATGTACTTTACGGTGTTCCTAGTTACTCTATCTCTCATCAATCCGTCCTTTTGTGTGACCCTGTAGGTTTTCGCGGTATTGACAATTATATTAAATCACATATTAACATAATAAACAGTAGTGGTATCTAGCAACACATCACTACTACCCAAGACACGAAAATGTCATGTGATCTGACAAATCCTTTTATGATAATACTTATGTGTACAATTATCCTTTTGCCCTTATGTCTATATTGAACACAAGGCATAAACTGTGTCATCCTTGTCCAGTTCAATATTGGGCCCATAGACATTTATCCTGTTACGCAGGATGGGCAAATTCCATCTAGGTCACTCATGTCCCTCAGCATGCTTCGTGGAGTATCCATTAATTGTCTTTATGGTCATCCAGTTACGGACAATGTTTGATCAACAATAAGAAACTTGACTCTACATATAGGGTCCATAGTGGTTTCAGGTCGAATGGTGGTATACACCATTATCACCATGAGAATAACTTATGATACTTTGTATAACATTCTATATAGTATTCTCATAGCGGGTCAATCCAGTATAAATATTGCTCTTAATATTCATACCTATGTTTAAGACTTGATAACTCCTTATCCATGATCCATGAGATGTGATCATCAGTCTATATACATAATAGTCTGGATGCTTTAATGTTATCCCACTTCATAATAAATCTCGACTACGGATACTTTAAGAATAATGTCCTTATGTTTAATGTGATCTCATGATTAAGCCACACTTGATACATTAAACGGACTAGCTATTCTAGGGACTTTATTAAACAAACATAATAAAGAAAAAGTCTTTTATTATTAATAAATAATTCGATACAAGTACCAAAAGTATTGGCCTCTAGGGCTTACACCAACAAAGGAAACATAGATGAAGAACATCAAACAGCAAGTCAGTAAGGCAGAGAAAATCAGAACTTAAGACAATATTAAGTACCTATCTTAAGTGTTATGAAGTGAATAATATCTCGGGTAAATTCCTTCAGTCCTCTGCTCTTTATGTTTCGTTTCTTCAACTTCTTCTCTTTTCTCTTTAAGTCGACATTTCTAATGGTAATGCTTAAGAAAAATGAATGGCTCTCGTAGTATGTTATATTTTAGGTTTTCTATGTGTGTTATGGAATATGAGTATTTGTTCTTTCTCTTGCCATGTGAACTGTGTATTGATTGCTAGGTTCTGATCCTTTTGTGGTTCTTTGAATTTTTCTCTTAGCTTCTCGAATATGATACTTGGTTCTTTCTTTTTTGGCTCTTTTTATGTACCTATTCCTCTGATTTTGATTTGTGTGTGATGTATGTCTTTGGGTGTTTTTCGAATTTTGGTTTCAACTCTAGTATGAGATTTTTTCCGAATTTCTGGATGTATTTGGCTGCTTAATATATATTTTTTTCTTCTGTTGTGTTTTCTGTCATTTATATTGAAGCAAATTAGGTTTTGGTGGTGAGATCTTGCAACTGAAATTGATCCCCTTTTTTGCAATACAAAATGGTTTGATCAAAATAGTGTAAATCTCTGCAATTCGGAAATGCTTTTCTTTAACTTAGTGATATTCTGCATTTTGCTTTATGTATTTTACTCATTGGTTTGTATTTATGTCTATTAACATGCTAATTCGATTGCTCTGTAACTTCTGCTTTTGTACAAGATGGAAACAAAAAAATTTATGTCAAAAAAAAAAACAGAAGAGTTGTTGCTATGTAAGACAAAACAAGCCAAAATGGAGAAAACCATAACTTACTAGTTGGGGTACAAAGGCGCAAGAGTCACTGCTTCCTTTTTTGTAAAAAATTTGCTGTAAAATATATTTGGTTTCAAATCATGTTCTTTTTATAGTTAATTATTTATAAAGCAAAATTGTTTATACTCATGCAAACTTGGTCTTGAATCATTGATTTTGTATAAAATAACATATGTGAAAGAAATATCCAATTTCTCTTATCCAAGAAAAAGACACTAAATTGTCTATATTCATGCAACCCAAAACTTGATTAAATTCAAATATGGAGTTAACTCACATAAATGGCCAAAATCAACTAAAAGACAACACAAATAATTAGAAATTTTTAATGGCATAGGTATGATAATCAATACATGATAATGTTGTAGCTAACTTTGAATTTCAAAAGAGGTAGAATCAAATTCCAAATGTAATCTCAATTCAAGCTCCCATATTCAAAATGACTTCTAATGGAAAATGATTGAATGACAACCATGTGTAAACACGTAATGGTAGCTCTCTTTTGAAATGAAAATCACAAGTACTTGACTCAAAAAAATTATCTCACTTCAAACGTTAATTAAGTTCCAAGCCAATTTCAAATTTGAACCAAATAACACGTGTCCCTTTTGAATTCAAAATGAGGAACAACAATCGGACTAATGCAATGATAATGCATGTATGAAATGAATGTTGTGCCAACCAATAACCAAATGAAATGGTCATGGGGCCATGATGCTGATGAATTAGGTGAAATGAATGAATGCATGATGAATTAAATAAGGCAAAATTTGGGGTATGACAATTGCCTCTATTTAAATATCTTTACCAGATAGCATGAGTGATGGAAATCCTAATGAAATTAAGGTGAGAGATTTTTAAATACAGAAACCCCAAATTTTGCCCATAGGTGGAATGACATGTTGTGTTATGAGCTGACAAACTTCTTTTTTAGCTTGTTGGATATATGATGAATCATAACATGATTTTTTTTATGATGGATGATAAACAGACCTGTGGGGAATGATGGAAATACAGTAGTGGTGATTCATAGGAAACGTCAAAGGCAACAAGTGAAGACTCACCGGGGATGACAAATTGTTGGGGAAAATACACTAGGGAATATTCAAAGTATGTTTTATCAAACACATTCAATCCTGACCTGACACTTAAGAAGACATCTGATAATTTTGGGGATTTCTCACAAGAAATTCATCCGCACAAAACATTGGAGTTTCCTCACTAAAAAGTAATCCACACAAACTAGATTAAGAGTCTTCTATTGAGAAAACCATCCATGTAAAAGGCCAAGAGGATTCTTTATGAAGAAATCAATCAAGGCAAACATCATTGGAGTTATTTCTAACTAGAATAACATCCAAGCTTCTGGGAATTCCTTAAAATGATGAGTCATACATGACTTTATAGGAACTATCGAGAAAAATAGGGTAATCAAACTCTCTGTATATGCCAACAATAATTGGACTTGGACCGTAAGCAATGGATTACAACCAACTTCTAACAAATTGGTGACAGTTTCAACCGAACTTTAAATGATGTTGGTGACAATCAAACTTCAGGTACCGATTATGGTTGGACTTTCAAACGAAGTTCCAGTTATAATTGGAATTTTAGAGGAAGCCAACAACAATTGGATTTTAATAATAAAACGCCAATTACTATTGGACTTTAAATAGATACCGATGACAATGAGATTTTGAAAAGATACTAGTAACAACTGGGTTTATGATGATAATACCAATAACAAATGAATTTTGGAGATGACAATGATAATTGAACTCTTGAAATAATACCAGTGGCAACCAGATTCTAAGGGTACCAAATAACAATTGGATTTCTAACAAGATACCAGTGACAACTGAAGTTTGGACATACCAATAACAATTGGATTTAAGATAACACCAGTGATAACTGAACTTTAGAAGATGTCAATGATGATTGAACTTGGGACGAAGTGCCAACGACAATTGGACTTTGGGTCCAGGGATAACAATCAACAACGAGACCATGTGTCAATGCAAATGCGTGCAAAATACACTTTAAACTATGCCTGATTTGATTTTGTTTTTATGGATGATATATGAATGATCATGATATTCAATGCTGACGCTAGGCAGACTGGGAGTTTGTAGGGACTGTTTTCAAAGGTTCTGATTGCTGAACACCAATAACTCAACCAATTACATGTGAAAGGTACATTCAGAGGAGAATCTATCAAGATTGACAGTTACAACTAGCCAAAGGGTCGTCCTGGAGGATTAATAGGTTGTGCTCCATGGAGATTCTTGTTGGTGATCTAGGAGTGCTTATGCAACCTTGAGACTTTCGGGAAAACAAATGATTTCCTCTTGGTCTTCACATATGTCAAAGCAATTTTGTGTTTTTTCAATACGTTTTCAAAATTCTTTTCAAGTCTCAAAATTTTATTATTAACAAATAAATGACATTTTGCATTACAAAGAAAAACATAGAAGAACACAATTAACAATGATTGATAGGAAATATTTGTATTTTATTCAAGAATGGTAGCACACAAATGGTGTAACTCCATGGAATGTTACAATTTTGAAAATGACAATGAGGAAAGGTTTACATTGAATTCAATGACCACTACTATCCCTAATAAACATGACTCCCCCAAACCTCGCTTTTGAAGGGAGCAACTGGATTGATCTTCCACCTCTGACTCTTTTGTGTTGATCAACTTTTTCTGATGCAGTCTTGCCTTTTGTCCCTAATTTTTGCCTGGGCCACTCTTTCGGGTTTTCAGTCCACCGGGACGCTCTTTTTTGCATAAGCCGCCCTTTCGGGTTTTCGACTTAGTGAGCTATTATTTTTTATTTATCCCTAACTTTTGCTTGAATCGCCTTTTCAGGCTTTCGACTTGGTGGGTTTTTATTATGCATAATATTTTTTGAATGCATCAGAGTTCACGGGGTGTGAGAGCTCATCATCATCCATAGCTGTAAGAATCAAGACACCTCCAGAGAAGGCTTTCTTTACAACATATGGACCTTCATAATTGAGAGTCAATTTCCCACGTGGGTCCTTATGTACTGACAAGATCTTCGTGAGCACAAGGTCTCCTTTTTTGAATCCCAAAGACGAACTTTCTTGTCAAACACCCTCTTGAACCGCTTCTGGTACAACTGTCAATGGTACAAATAAGTCATTTACTTCTCATCTATGAGGTTTAACTGGTCAAATTTGTTTTGGATCCATTTAGCCTCTTCTAGCTTGGTCTTCATCAAGATTCTCATCGAAGGTATATCCACTTCGATTGGGAGAACTGCCTCCATCCCATATACTAAAGAAAATGAGGGTTGCCTCTATTGAAGTGCAGGTTGAGGTCTGATATCCATGAAGTGCGAAGGGTAACATTTCGTGTCAATCCTTGTAAGTTTTCACAATTTTCTGCAGGATCTTCTTGATGTTTTTATTAGCGGCTTCAACAACGTCATTCATCTTTGAACGATATGGTGAAGAATTATGGTGCTCAATCTTGAAGCTTTCACATAACTCTTTCATTGTCTTGTTGTTCATATTCGTCCTGTTATTTGTAATGATCCGACTTGGAACTCCATAACGGCTGATAATCTCCTTCTTTAGGAACCGAACAACCACTTGTCTTGTCACATTAGCATATGAGGCAACTTCTACTCACTTGGTAAAATAATCGATAAATACCAGAATGAAGCGATGACCATTAAAAGCCTTAGGCTCGATGACATCAATCATGTCAATGTCCCATATTGAAAAGGGCCAAGGTGATGTCAAAACATTCAACAATGTTAGTGGTACATGTACTTTGTCAGCAAAATTTTGACATTTATGGCACTTCCTAACATGATTGAAGGAGTCAGATTCCATGGTCAACTAGTAATAACCCGTTCTCAAAGTCTTTTTAACCAAAAATTTATGACGACTATTATTATTCTATAAATAAAACATTATTTTGATATAGAAAATCATCCCTTAACCATCCTTTTCATATCTTATCATTTTCTCGTCTTTGTATAAATCTAAAATATATTTTAACTTAAGTTTTGTTTTTTTCTTACTACATTTCAAATATGATAAGATTTTTTTTAAGTTTAAATTTTTTTCAATGTTATGTTATTATTTATATACCTTATTTTATTTTTAATCATGTAATCTCCTTTCAGATATTTGGGACTCAAATAATAGGTTCTTTATATATCATTCTAATTTTTAGTTGGTTTTAATGAATATCATATTTTAAAATAAGATATCTAAGACATGAAAATAATTTGAATCATTTTAATTCCGCTTAATAAAATTGGCTATATACAAATCATAAGAATTTACATGAGTATCCCTATTTCTATAATATTTTATTTTTATTTTTACCATCTCATCAAAATACTTTTCATTAACTATTTTAAATTAAAATAAATATACAAATAATAAAAATAAAATATTATTTTATAAATTTAATTGATAATGATTAAATATTTAAAAATGTTCGTCTTATATTATAATTACATTTAAAATAAAATCTATAAATAGTTGTGATGTCGTTAAACTTTTTTACATTAACAAAATATATCAACTAATCTCTTATTTTATTATTATTAATAATAATAATAATGAAACAAGTATTTTTTTCCTTCTATTTTTATTATTATTTGCATTGTGTAAATCCAAAACATTTGTTGTGTTTTTGAGATGAGTAGTGGCTGAGGAACTGTTTCTTTTTAAGTTTCACGACGTCGTATTTGTTGCACGTGCCTTTCTCTTCACTTTCATCCAAAACCCACAAAACGGACGCTAGGGTTTAGTCACAGTTCCGACGACAATGGAAGTATCCAACGCCCGAAACCAAAGCTCCAAACGCAAGTTCGACGACACCGTTTCATCATCATCCAACGGTGTCGATCTATCCCTTCTCGAAGCAATCGAGAAATCACAAAACACCATAGAAGCAGTAGACACTCGAACCCTAAAGAAGCTCGTTCTCTCCTTCGAACGCCGGTTGAAGGAAAACATCGAAGCACGACTCAAGTACCCTAGCCAACCGGATCGATTCGCGGATTCCGAATTGGAGCTCCACGAAGAGCTTCACAAACTCAAAGTCCTCGCCGGAGCACCGGAACTTTACCCTGACCTAGTTAGTCTCAATGTTGTTCCGTCAATTGTCGATTTGCTTAACCACGATAACACCGATATTGCTATCGACGTTGTTCAGCTTCTTCAAGACCTAACGGATGAGGACGCGCTTGACGAAAACGATGAGCCTGCTAGGGTTCTTGTTGATGCTATTGTTGATAATAGTGCGTTGGAGCTTTTGGTGCAGAATCTTCACCGTTTATCTGAGTCTGATCCTGATGAGAATGCTGCTATTTATAATACGCTTGCTACGATTGAGAATTTGATTGAGGTGAAACCTGCTGTGGCGGAGTTGGTATGCGAGAAGACCAAGTTGTTGAAGTGGTTGTTGGGGAAGATTAAGGTGAGGGAATTTGATGGGAATAAGCAGTATGCGTCGGAGATTTTGGCGATTTTGCTGCAGAGTAGTTCTGTGAATCAGAAGAAATTGGGGCAGATGAATGGTGTGGATGTGGTGCTTCAGGCTGTGGCGATGTATAAGTCGAAGGATCCTAAAAGTTCTGATGAGGAGGAAATGGTGGAGAATTTGTTTGATTGTTTGTGTTGTTTGTTAATGCCTTTGGAGAATAAAGAAAGGTTTGTGAAAGCAGAAGGGGTTGAGTTGATGATTATTATTATGAAGCAGAAGAAATTGGCTTATGCTTCTGCTATAAGGGCTATTGATTTTGCAATGACTAACTACCCTCCTGCTTGTGAACGTTTTGTTGATGTTTTGGGATTGAAGACAGCTTTTGCAGCTTTTATGGGTAAGGCAAGTGTTTCAGCTTTTTCCACTTTTACCATTTTGTAGAACCTTCAAGAGTTTATCGGTTGTATTATGTGATGTTATTGCTGTCTTATAAATGGGTTGCACTTGTACTAAAAGTGTTGTATTTATTGTTCATAGATTCCCATCAGTAAGAAGAACAAGAAAGAACGGTACCAGGAGGAGTTAGAAGAGCGCATCGTGTCTCTGGTTGCTTCATTATTTGGTAAGCAGGCAAGTCAAGTTTCAATTGAGTTTTAACATAGGATGTGCACTCACTGACAATGCATTGTGCTTTTCCCTTATGAGTTATGAGATATTGAACTTCAGTATACCATATACTATACCAGTGGAATCTTGAGTTGTTTTGGGAAAGAAAGATTAACTTGTTTGAAATGAGTGCGAAAATAGCCAAGCTTATACTTTTTTTTCTTCCATAAAATGAAAAACCGTAGAACCTTTATAATACAACAATGGATACAACATGTACAGTACCCCTTTGAATTTTATGTTGTCAATATCCTGCAATAGCAGAAAGCATAGCAGTGATAGGGTTTAGGGTTTTGGGGCAAAATTTCTCAAATCATATTTTTTTAAACCCTTATCTTTTTAAGGGTAGGAATGTCAATTCAAATCTTTTTAATGGTAATGTTTTGTTCTTCATTCTATTAATGTCCTTGCTCACGAACAATCGTTTTGTTCTTCTTTCTACTTTTAGTTCAGTTCTGTCATGTTCTTCTTCTCTGTTAAGTTTTGTACTTTAAAAGTTATTCAACTATATTAAGTGTGATGGTATCTTTAATTTTGGGTATTTTTTATATTTTATTTTTGAATATTTATGTAAACTTTGTACACTGATTGATAGTCTTTGCAATAGCGGCTATCTCGCTATAGCATTTTAGGAGGTCTGAGAATCATAAAAACTAATACTTTGCAAAGTGACATTTAGTGCATTCATCTGTGAATTGAAATATGCATTAGTTTGACGTGATGTGTGTATACCTTAATCTTTTCTTGCTTAGATGTTGAACTTCAGTACTCTATATCTTCCCAGGTGGTATCTTGAGGGGCTCTAGGAGAGAAAGATTATTAAGTAAATTTGTTGAAAACGAATGCGAGAAGATAGATAGGCTAATGGAACTCTACATCAGGTAGGTTGATCTTGTCCTCTTCTCCTTATGATGTTCACGCTTGCTGAACTTAATTCATTTGTTCCATCCTGTATTAATTTAAAGTTGGTACACATATCTTTGTATGTATAGAATTATTTATTTTTCATTTGAGCACACTGAATTTCCCCCCACCAGATATTCGGATAGAGTCAAAGCTGAAACTGAACGGTTGGATCAAATTGAGTTTGATGACTTGGAGGTAGTTCACTTATTCTGCTTGCATATATCAGATTGAAGTAACTTTTTTCAATAGCAAAATCTAATATTTCTGTATTTTATAGATGGATGAAGATGAAAAGTACAATCGTAAACTAGAATCCGGACTTTATACACTTCAGGTAAGTTTATTTTACCGACTAACCGCTTCAAAAAGTACCAGTCTTTTAATCTTTTTTAAAGCATTTTTGGAATTTGTTCTTTATGCTTAAACACTATATAATTATTAACCAAAAAGGATTTTATGAAATTTCATTTTTCTTTTCCCATTTCAAATTGCATTTGAGAAAAATTTAATAAACACTAGCTGTGCTTCTAGTAGCACAACCTCTGTACGAGATATCAGTTTTACAGCACCTTTTATGTACTGAGAAATTTATAATTGGTTTTTCAGTTGGTTGCTGTCATTTTGGGTCATATTTGGTGCTCAGAGTAAGTATTTGCACCCTTATATGGTAAAGTTAGGAGCTTTTAGTTATGTATGTTTTTCACCTGGCCTGACTTGATTGAATTATTCATGGTTAGGCATCCACAAATGAGAGGAAGAATTGAACTACTTCTCAAGCAGAACAAACTTAGTAAAAATCACGTCAAGGATATACTTCAGGTATATATCCTCTTTGGCTATGTTTGAACAAATTTGTTTTTCATATCTTGTTAGTCAGTTTTTGCAGTTAAGATGCATTGATGAAGTCACAACCCCAAGTCCAAGTTTAAACATCAGTTTTGCAATAATTCTCATATTTTTCCATATTTCAAGGCTCTAGCAATTTTATTTCATGATTTAAAATTGATATATTAGTCCTTTCTGACTAAATAATTTGAAAATTTGAATGAGTCTGGGAATTGGGTTATCCTTCAATAGTGCTTTGTCTTCGGTGTACCTGTCCTTTGTACTTTAATTTTCGTAATGTGATTACATTCCCTTCTCTTTAACTGACCAACCCCAGCATCTCTGCTTATGATGTGCTTGGATACTACTATTCAGTGGATCAGGCCTAGAAATCCATTATTTTGAACAAAAGAAATAGAAGAAGCTCTAGTGGATTGATTTTTTTCTTCTTCATGTGGTTTAGGAATATCATGACAACATTGGCGATCTTGATGGGCCAGAAGAGAAGGAGCGAGCACAGGCCAAGATTCAGAAGTTTTTAACGGCTTTATAACTATTGTAAGACTTAATAGAGAAAACTTCATTGGAAGTGTTCATTAATTTTTCTTTTTGCCCCTTTTTCTAATGCATGTAAAATCTTTTTAGTCCAGAACAAGAAATAGTCTAGTCAGTATAATGGAGAAAGAAATTCTGATATGTGAATGTTGTTGAGATCATAGTTACCTACAGTTTTGTTTTTCCATTGTTATCATGGATAATATATTTTCCTTTGCCCAGAGGGGCGGGTGATATTTGGTCTTCAATCTTCTTCCTCCATAAAATAATTTTAGTCTTTCAGGGAAATCTTCTAGTCCCGATAGGTTATTTTAATGTCTATTATTGAGTTTAATTCAGTTTGAAAACAATACTGTTAAGAGTTGCATTTAGTCAATGTTCGAGTTGCAATTTATTTTTGTAGGGATCAACAGCCGTCAGGGTTCTATTGGAGAACCTAAATGTATTTGATTATATAATATTCTTTTGAACACAACAATTGAATTCATATGAAGTTTATATTAAATATGTAGGTAGAAAATATACATAATTTTTCCGCTACATTGAAGGGATCTGAATTCATGTCCAGTCATGTAGAATTGTAGATTAATAGTCCGTCCTTGTTTTTTTTTAATGTTTCATCATACAGTCTCCGAGACTCTGACTGGTATTTTAAGCTCTAGAGGTCTCCGTTATAAAGGAAGCAACACAACTGTGTGTTACCCATGTCCATGGGATTGGCACTGAGTCACATCCTGTCGACCTTGCAATACCGAGGTTTCATATCATCACAGTAAGCTGTTTCAAATCCTTTGATTTAGCAACATTATATTGGATAATGTTGATTTAAAATGGTACATGGTGCACCATATTCAGTCAAAGTATTTAAATCTGTACTGTTCACCCGGTCCAGGTGCAATCCATATAACTCCATTCCTTACCACCTCGATCTCCGAGGTGGCGGCCTGCCCCTGCCCCTGGAGAAACCTCTGGTATACAGTGAACCTCTGCTATACAGATACAATTAGTTCTTCAAACAAGGAACATGGCAAATATAACATGCTCATTATTATGATTTTTAAATGTTTGGTTTGAGTTAAAAGTAATTTTTTCTTTCATTTTCATCTGTCAACTTGGTTATGAATGTGTAGACAAATTTATGGCTTTTGTTCCATATGCTTACCTGGTGGTGGTAGCAAATCTTTCTGATCTGTCCTGTAGACTAAGTTTCTTAAATGGCGATTCAGGTTCGTCAAATAGTTCAATCTCAAGCAAGGCATCCTCAATAGCCTCAGCCAGTTTCTTGTCCTCATCGGCATTATGGAAACACCCTCTTTCCTTGGCATCAAGGACTAGTTCTTTCCATACAGAGTCACTATTTTCTAAAGTTGTTTCATTCCCTAATATCCAAAGGCAATGTCTGCAAGAATCACCCAGATTATAATCAACTTATGCATGTTATCAGAACATGCAAGTAGGATAAGCATCACATATAATAAGAGACTATCATACCTAGCCCGGGTCAGTGCCACGTTCGCTCTCTGCCTATTGGAAAGAAAACCCACTTTTGCATCACCATTAGATCTCACTGTGGAGATAATTATTATATCTTCTTCGCCACCTTGAAATCCATCAACAGAACGTACACTAACAGAAAAGTCTGGATCAGAAACAGAATTGTTTAACTTTATTTTTTCTTGGATTTCATACACCTGAGCATTATACGGAGATATGACTCCTATGCTAACTTTCTTCCTTGTCCTCAAAAATTCTGTAACAATAAAAAAAACAGTGTATCAAAAAGAAGCATTCTAATTTGAGAACAAAATGCATGGACACTAGATAAGGAGAAAGAGACACTTGCCTTCTTCAAGGTTTCCAATAATCTTGGATATAGCAGCAGCCTCAACTATATTTTTCGAACTATGTCCACGACCTCGTTGCTCTTTACCCTTAGCTATGTTTATAAAAGAAAATGAAGCATACATTTTTCCTTCAAGGAAACACCTATTATATTCCATTTCTTTTACAATAGGGGCATCAACAAGTTGCTCATCATAGAATTCTTTATTTGGGAATAAGCTGATGGATGGATGCATCCTATACTGAGTGTTAAGAAGATGCTTCTTGTATCCCAACAATACCAACCTCTCAAACAAACTTCTTCCATATCCAGCCTCTTCAGTAACCTTTAGATTTGATAATGATAATCATATAAGAAAGTATTCTTTAATGATGCACTGCAGAAAAAAATGTCAGAAAAGCAATTACCTTGCTTTTGACTACTGCAGGAAGTTGTCTCTCATCACCTATGAGAATAGCATGGTGGAGACCTGGAAGCTGCAATGGAATAGCTGATTCACATTCTTTTAGCTGAGCTGCCTCATCAATAACTAGAAATTGTATCGGTGTCATTCCTTCTGCAAAAAGTCTAGTAGAACTTGATGCAGTACAGAAAATCAGGCGTGCATTCATCAAGCACAATTTTTCAATTCCATATTTGTCGGTAACTTTTGGAAGTGAAACTGTCTCAAGAAGTGATCTTAGTAAACAAAGGCACTCTTCTCTTTTGATGTTTAACCCTCCAAGCGAGTTAAAAATGCTTTCTCCGTCTGCATGGTTGTCGAGAGCTTGTTTCAACTTGGCTTTACTCAAGGAGCTTTCAAGAGATGTTAGCAAATCAATAGCTATAGGAATTTTCTTCATCTCCTCAAATGGAACTAAAGATGTTGGTAGGTGTGTATACAAGGTTTGCATGCATACCTTGAGCTCAGCTCCCATGTAACTGAATCTCTGCTTAACAAATTGTTCCAATGTCATGACACTATTCTTTTTATTTTCCTTATAGGAAAGGTATTCCTTCTTAAATTGTTCTAATGTCATAGGATCATTAACCTTCTCATCTTGCTTAGATGAACTATATTCAAGTTCTATATCACTCTGTTTTTGCTCTGCAAATTGTTCTAATGACAGAATATCAGCTTCTACACGAAGCTTATACAAACCAAATTGCTTTGAGGGGTCCTCGAGCAACATGATCATTGATTCTAACTGATGTTTCCATCCAGTGGATGAAGCAAAACACTTCAAAAGATTACTTGCGCGATAATCAAGAAAGATATCCTGGAGACAACGGTAATCGTCTACTTTCATTCGAGATCTGTTTCCGAATACCACTATGTCACCAAAACCATATGTTTCGGAATTATGCTCAAGTGACTTCTTAACTAAATTCTGCAGGCGAGCAGCCACTTCCAACACAGCAGTATTAGTCGGAGCACATGTCAATGTTCTGGTTTTAAACTTGAGCAGGGAAAATAACAAGGAGGCCACTGTCTTTGTTTTGCCAGTCCCTGGTGGACCCCAAATGAGTTTAATAGTGTCACTGTGATGACATTCACTCATGGAAACACAGCTTAAAACTGCATCTTTTTGGGATTCATTCAGATTCTGAGATTGGATCATGCTTTGTATTCTAGAACAAGCTGCAATATGGTTTTCTCCGGAAATGCAAAGTTGACAGTTTTCTGCATTCTGTAAAATGCAAAGCAATCACATGTCAATTATTTAATAAATTAAACATGTTTCTTGGTCTGAATTTAGTGATTCTTACATTTGAATTAGCTTGCAGCACCTTTTTAATCATATTCGTGTTTGCACCTTCCAACTCCGAGTTCAAGGCTTTCCAAACACGAATATTTGTTGTCAGATTCAAAAGGTAGATAGCATAAAGCTTTGGTGTATTGTTGCTCCCCAAGTAATTAGAGTTAATATCCATATCAATGCATTTAGAAGACAAAACTGAGATCTTGCCTGTACTTTCTTTTGACCCATAAACATAAGCAATGTGATAATATCTTCTAGGCCGGTTTAAGTCTTCCACAGTTTTCGGTTTGAAGTCTGTCAACGCAATGAGATCTCCAACTTCTGGTTCATATGTTCCAACATCTTTTGTATCGTTATTAGTTCTGTTCACCGAGATTTGATACAGCAAGAACTTGGTTGGTATGTAGCTTTTGGATCTTTCAGGTTCAGCTGTCAATACCTCACAAAAAGGTGCGCGTTGCACGCCATACAAGCTTGAAGCGAGATCACTGTGAGTTTCTTCAATCAATGAAGGAGTGAATGAGCTTAAGTAATCTGTTACTGACATGAATGTTTGTGGGATCTTTTGCACCTGAGACATACACAATAATGTTTAAGGCTACATGTTTTGATAAAACGAATAATTTTCACACGAGAAAAGGAAAAATAACCTTGTTCTTGAGGTTTTCGTTGCGAACATCGTTGAAACTCCAAGAAAATACAATTTCTACCAAACTTGCAAGATCAATTTCCTCCCTCTTAGCATTAAAACTCCTCTCCATACCTTTCTCTATTTTTAAGACCACTTCTTTCTAAACAAGACAGTCTCCAAAGCATGGAGCAACAATGTCCCTCAAGGCTTCTTTTTATACATGCTAAATAACCAAAACACAAGGACAAGAGAAAATATAAAGAATTACTTAGACCTGAAGAAACTAAATAGTTAACACAAAACTTGCTCATAAGGTATACCATAGTTTCATAGTACTAGTGATGAAAGTGAAAAGAAGATTCTCCTAGTATATTAATTTAATGGAACCTTAATTTACGGTCACAAAGTAACATGACGTACACAAGAAACTCATAACTAAGGGAGAAACAAGGGTTGATATTAATAAAAGTGGTGTGGAATGGTTATTATAATTATAGTATAGTGTAAAGCAAAGAACACTACAGAACAAAGGTACAAAGATATTGACGTCAAGTCAACTACAGTACAAAGCAAAGCATTACATTATTTGATTTGAGCATGGAAAAAAGTGGTCGGTTTCATGTAATATTATTGGTTACTTTCATAGAAATTTTGGTGGAATGTGTAAGGAAGCTTACCAGAAAGGAGACTATAGAAAATTATTATGATATTTAATTTAATTAAGCAAGACTATGATATTCTTTGTATGTTATCAAAATATGGATAGCTGGTACTAAATCTTACTTTCATCTTTAAACTAAAATTGTTATATGCAAGTGCATTAAGCTAGAAATAAGCAAATAAACTAAAACAACACCTATTTAATCACAATCTCAACCCTTAATTGCCACATGCTTAGAATTTCATGTTTATGAGCATAATGCTCTATTGCTATCTCTTTGTATTTGCATTAAGCTAACCTCTTCTGTACAATACAAACAAACCAATATACCAATTCAAAAAATTCTAATTCTAGTTTAAACATCCCTCAGTCGGAGCGAAGCAAGTTGGTTACATAGAAACTGCATTGGATCATCTTGTGGCAGATTGTGATTGGTTTGATAATTCAAATTAGTTGACCATTTCATCGGAAAATTATACCCGTTAGAACACCTGATTTTGCAGCATCTATGAATATCAACAGAATAATTCCTGAAGAAGATGTTAATATCCCTCACCATCTTGGATACCTCAGATAAGGGCAAAACATCCCAAATCTTCAAAACCTGAACATGATTTGAGTTTTCCTCAAGAATGTTAATGGTCCATACGAGATAAAGTAACTCATTGACTTTGCACAGCCCCAACAGTTGGGAAGAAGTGTCATCTACAACTCTGATATTTATATCCTGGTGAGGCTGATGCCATCCACTTGAAAGTAGCATCAGCAGCGAACATATTTTCTTGCAATCTTCGGTGCTCTTGATTCTTGCCATAGAGTTCAGAAAACTTTGATTGAAGTAAACCTGTAATTAGGATATATAGTCACAAGATTAAGAATACATGAAATTATGAAAATGATTAAGCTGCTTAAAAATCTTGAGAACACTTTTATCTGCTGCATCTGTCATAATGGTTAAAAAGCGGTTACGATTAGGAATTTTCTATACGGGATAAAAATGACAAATCCATGATTGACTAACTGCGAATTGCCTATGTAATTTAGACAAAAAAACGTGATTAAGGTCCAAATTGATGATGTGTATTCTACAAATAAGGATCGGAGGACAAGTAAATATTTTGACAAAGTTGTATATATGTAGGCAAATCAAGTCTAGTTGAATATGTTTAGTCTCTTTTGTTATGCTTCTTTTAGGGATATAACTTAAAGTGCTATGACATCTTTAATAATAAAATAAAACACTAACAATATCAAGCAGCATACCTTCCATCTCGCTTTTCTAAAGAGCAATGAATTTGTATTCAGTAGATCCCGGACTTGACCAAGATCAATCATGGCAGTAGCAATAAAATGAGACAACCTTTCATCCTCATCAGCACTATGAAAACACCCTCGACCTATAGCATCAACGACTAATACCTCCCAAATGGAGCCACTATTCATCAAAGTTTCACCATTACCTATAATCCAGAGGCAATACCTGTGAAAAGTACATTCATAATTTGAAAAAAGAAAATTAGAACAAATAGTGTGTACGATATCAGGGTACAGAACATACATTTAGGTGTCTGTTAGGACTATTAGTAAGAGTTAGTCAGTTAGTTAGGTCAGTTAAGCTGAGTCAGTTAGAGCATGTTGTTCCTAACTATAAGAGGGGAAGTTTAGAGTGAGAAAGTATCGTGTCATTTGAGAGGAAGCCGGGACCTTTGAACATGGGAACAAGTAATGAATCCCTTTCCTTGAAACTTTGGAGAGTTCTATCTTCATAAGTTGGGGAGATTTCCCCCATTTATTTCTACACATACCAGGCTCCTAACAGTGGTATTAGATTTAGAGCTCCCACCCAGGAAGTTCATCATGGCAAGCTCACAGACGGAGTCCAGAATAGAGGTTATAAAATCTATTGTAGAATATTGAAAGATGATTGCAAAAGTTCTTCTTGGGACTATTTCAGAGCACCGGTAATCAAAAGGATTCCGCCTACCATGATGTAAAATTCTAGGGAGCAAGCTGATAAGATGGAAAATGAAAGTCTGAAGAGCAGGAGTCAGGCGTGTTGTAATAGAGAACAAAGCAGTAAGATAGAAACACGGATAGCGGGAAAGACAAATAACACGAGAGATGAGATGGTGGGAGAACTTGATTAGTTAAGGAAGAGAAAGGAAAGAGTCAAAGTGCAACACAGAAGGGGGTTTGGGCTACAAAGGGAAAGTAGAAACTGAGGGAAGGATGATGTCCCATGTGGGTGCTGAATGAGGGGGGCATCATGTTGACTTGAACCGACATCAACCGTAGACTTGATAGTTGAGCAAGCTAGGCAACCCACTACCCTTGCCAGAACCACGAGACTCAAGCTTGTTCTATTAGGTAAGTCCAAATGGGTTGGGATGATTTCTATATTGGGTTGGGTATTATTAGTTGAGGAAGTTAGAGTGATTAATGGTTGTTAGTTAGAGTTCTGAGGAAAAACTATAAAGTGAGTGACAGAAGATTGGGATTACTCTAGATGGTTCAGATTGGTTGGTGGAATACATCCCAACTTTCGAAATCATGAAAGGAGCAACACCAGTTTATATTCATCTTCTTAACGTCCTCCTCGGTTTCATTAGTGATCAAGGTTAAAGAAAATTTCATCAACAAAATCATATATTTTCTTTTATTCTTCTTTTAATATGAATAAGCATCTACTTTTCACAGGTAACTGGCATGTTCAAAGGGATTTGGATTCCCTACATTCAGGAAATCCACAATCAAACAATCTGAACCATCTAGTCAGATTAGACCACGCACATTCCAACTTGGCATTTTGAATCAGAATTACAAAGTTGAAACATGAGTCATCCAATTCTGAACATCAGTCCAGACTCGCAACAGGGAAAACGTGCGATTCTTTGACTGCACAGGGGACCCGGATTTAATTCAAATGTGTAAGGAAATTTTGTCCCACAACTCTTGAGAAACCACATATTTTGGAAGAGGACAAGATCTTCTAGCACAAGATACGAAACTTTAGGTCAAACCCAGCTGGCTAATAAGGCGCGGTATTACGGTAATGGGCAGTTTCAAAAAATACAGATTGTTGCTGACAAAGGGTATGATGCTCGAAGTGGGTTATGGGCTGTGCAAATCCCCTCTGAAACATTCAAGCAAATACTACAAGCTGGTCTCGTTGACAAAAGGGATGAATCTTTTACTGAGTTGGTAGCAAAGGGTCTAAGTAGTTTCTTATTTCACATTTGTATTGCTCGGTGTCTGTCAGAGACCGGTTGTCAAGGAGTTAGTTAGGTTAGTTTGGCTTAGATAGTTGAAGCATATTGGCTATAAATAAGAGGAGAGGTTGAAACTTAAGAGAGAGAGACAGTGAATTCTAATTTTTTTATATGAAATTGGAGCTGTTAGTCAGAGAGGAGAAAACGGTTATGCATATGCAGTATTAAGGCATACTAGGTTCTTAACACATACCTTGCTCTTGTTAGAGAAACGTTAGTTCTTTGAATATTGGAAACGAATCCCATGACCCCCATGCTGTTATGTCTGACGGTGGATATTATTATCACGTCCTCTTCACCCCCTTGGAAACCATCAACAGTGGAAACCTTCACGGAAAAGCAGTTATTGACATCACCGCCAAACATTTTGTCAAGTGCATCTTGAATTGCAAAAACCTGAGCTTTATATGGTGATATGACACCAACACTAACAGTGTATTTTTTGGAAACTGATTCTGTAAAGATTCAATACATGGTAGAAAAATTATGGTTAACAATACAAATAAAGTAACTTATAACAAACATTTGTAACTCAATTGTTTGCTTTTACACTTCATATCTTACATTACATTACCTTTATAAAGGTCATGAACAATCCCAGACACCACAGCTACTTCCACCATATTTCTTCGGCTATTCCCTTCATCCAATTCATCTTCTCCAAAAGAAACATCTATGAAAGAGTATGACTTAAACATATCTGCACATAGAAAATGTTTCTCGTAGTTTCTATCTTTGACGCTTGAAGAATCCAAAAGTTGATTGTCATAGAACTGCATATTTGGAAATAAGCTAATGGATGGATGCATTCGATACTGAACATTGAGTAGGTGTTTTTTATGACCCAGAAGAGCAAGCCTTTCAAACAAACTTCTCCCAAATTTTGCCTTATCAGAAATCTGCACATTAGCAACAAAAAAATCCCAGGATGTTGAAAACTGCTCACAAATTTAACAAATGGACATGCTTGCATAGTTTAGAAGTCAGGAACTAACAAGAATGGAACGTACCTCACTTTTGACTAGTGCAGGCAATTGTTTCTCATCTCCAATAAGTACGACATGGCGAAGACCGGGAAGTTGTAGAGGTATATTTGACTCACATTCTTTGAGTTGGGCAGCTTCATCAATAACTAACATTTCTAGTCTACCAAACCCTTCTGCGTGCAGTCTAGAAGAGCTTGAAGCAGTACAAAATATCATGCGGGATGTTTTGAAACAAAAGCTTTTAATTGAATTTTCATCAAAAAAATCAGGAAGAATCAACAAATCTCGAAGAGATTTCAGTCTTTTAAGGCATTCTTTCCTGGTCATATCCAGCTTATACTGCCAAGTAGTGGAACTTAATTTACATTCATCAGTAAAAAACGTAGCAAGGGCAAGTTTAAATCCTTTATCAGTAACGGAATTGTTTGATAGTATCGTTGCAAGGACTTCGAGCCAATCAAGACATTCAAATAAACTTTTCACCACTCTTAACGAAACAAAAGAAGTTGGCAAATGAGTACACATTTGCACAGCAAATGTCCTCATCTGCATCCTGATGGAATTCAATTCTTTCTTGACAAACTCATGAAACGTCAATCTTTTTATTCCCTTCTCATGAAAAATACAATCCATCTTCTCTTGTTTGACATATTTACATCTGTTTCCCTCCTTAAAAAACAACCTGTTTTCTCTTAAAGTTTTATTAACTATCCTCTTCCACTCATTTTGCTTAGAAATATTTGGATCCTGGTAACAGATATTTTTTTTCTCCTGATTTGTTTGTTGATTTAAAATAGCAAGCACTTCCTTTTCTTCTTTCAAACAATCATCATCTATCTCATAATCCCTCTTTACCTCGGAATTCAAGTATTCAAGATACTGTTTTTCAGGGTTTTCAAGTAACCATATCATTAGTTCTAAATGATGTTTCCAACCAGACAAAGGTGCAAAGCATTTGGAAAGAATACTTACACGGTAATCAAGAAATATATCCAAAAGATCATCAAGATTGTCAATCCTCATCCGCTTTCTGTTACCAAATAATACTATGTCTCCAAGACCGTAAGTGAGATGATCAAGGGACTTCGTTACTAGCCTCAGAAACCGAGATGTCAATTCCAGTACTGCCACGTTAGTTGGGGCACAAGTAAGTGTTCTACATCTCCTCTTGAGAAGGGAAAATAATAATGAACTAGCCGTTTTAGTTTTCCCCGTTCCTGGAGGTCCCCAAATCAATTTCACTGTATTTTTATGAAAACATTCCCTTGCAGCTATACAACTTAAAACCCCCTCTTCCTGCGCATCATTCAAATCAAATGAGCGGATGACAGCACCAAGTTTTGATGTATCAAAAGAATACTTTTCACTAGAGAAACATTGAGCACAATTTTCTCCAACCTGTATTTAGATGAAACCATGTAAAGTATGTAAATGCATTGATCCAATCAATAAGGTTTCCATGAGTAGGTAAGGAATAAAAAATGGAGAAAATAATATGAAAATATCTAACTTCATATACAACTGAACAACCAAACAAAAGATAGGTATATTACAAGGTATAAATCACTGTTCTTACACCAGAATTAGGTTGGAAAAGTTGCTTAATGATATGGATGCTTGGGCCATCTGGATCTGAGTTTAATGCATTCCATATACGAATAAATGTTGTCATGTTGCAAAGATAGACACCAAAACCGTAGATATATGTGTCATCCTTTTGCCAGTGCTGTTCCAATTCAATGGGCTTTGAGGTTAGTATTTTAGCCTCATATACATCTTCAGTATCGTTCTTCTTTCTAACCCTTTTAATTGAAGCAATATTATAGGGACTTCCAGGCTTACTCAAGTCATCAAGGCACGTCGGTCTCCTATCAGTCAAAGCAATGAGTTGCCCCGTCTCAGGCTCAAAAATACTCCCATTTTCGTCACTATCCGCTACTGTTCTGATTTCAATCCTGTATAACAAGTTAAGTGGAGGCTCGTAATCGTTGGATAGTTCAATATCAGTTATTTCCCATGTTGGAGCTTTTGACACCATTTTTATGCTTGAGCATAACTCAGTGCGAGTTTCCTCAATAAGAGGAAAAATAAACGAGTCGAGATAGTGACTTCCTGATGAGAATGTTGTTGGAATTTGCCTCACCTTTTTAAAAGATATAAACAATTATACTTTTGAAGTTACTTCCAAAATGAAATGAACATTGAGCATACAAACAAGCAAGTTACAGATCACAGAGAAACGTCTAACTTATAGTCTATGCAAGTTGAAATAAATAAAAGTTCCTTTTTCAAACACAGTTAGTGTCATTATGTTGTTGTGTCAGGTGTATGTGTTCATCCTTCATAAGTTTTCAGTACAAGGGAATTACTCCGTACTCTAACACACGAGAGTTTGTAGGGTAGTTTACGGTTTTAAAATTGATTATTTCATCGTGCAAGCAAATATATGAGCATAAAAATAGCATATAAATTATAAATGGTGTCAAATTACTGCTACATCAACAGTACATTAAGTAACAACAATACATAAATATCGTATATGAAAGATGACAGGGTTAGTCAAGTGTCAAAAAAATCATACAAGTGTCCCAAAATAAGTTAGTCAAGTGTCCAAAAAGTCATACAAGATAGTCGAGACTCGTATAATACTCATGGTAGATAATTCTGACAAGTGTTTCATAAGAAATTGTTTTTTTCTTAAAAGGATTATTGAAGCAATATTTTCAAAAGAAAAATTAAATATATTAAATTTGATTAGAATATTTTTAAATTTACTCATAAATAAAGCTCAAATATATTATATATATTTGTGTCAGGATTGGCAATGTCAGTGTAGTATCGCAGTGTCAGTGTCGGAGTTCGGGCTTTGACAACAAAATTCATTAAGCATAGTTGGACAATCACATTATAGTTGGACAATCACATTATGAAGAAAAAAAATACAATCACGGATGAATGAAATTTGCAAGGTGAAATTCTGATAGTTCAAACTAGAAACAGTATATTAAAAATACTATTAAATACCATAAAATACAATCACATTAGTAAGAGTATATTAAAAATTGTAAAAATAGTAAGGAGTGAACCGACCTTATCTATAAGAAGCTCATCGTTGAGTATATCTTGAAGGGACCAAGAAAATACCAATCTAACCAAGTCGTTTTTACTCCGTTCCATCACTTGATTTACAGAGAAAATCCCGATGATCGGAGTTGAAGAAATCAACGGTGATGAGAAACCCCGGTGATCGGAGTTGAAGAAATCGACGGTGATGAAAAACAAGAGTGTGCAGGTGTGGTTGTTTTAGGAGGGAAGGAAAGAGCGGCAATGATATAGTTTTGGGGGTTTCATCTTATTCGTAGTCGTATACTCGTATGTAACCGCCGATCGCGACGTATTTAATTTTTAATTTAATTTTTTAATAATCATCATTACTAAATGATCATTATTAAAATTAGTTAGTATTAATTACATTTTGTTTTCTATTAAATAACCATTAGTACTAACTTTAAAATTAGTTATTATTAATTACATTTTTCTCTATTATTAATCACTTAATTATTATGATCTTCGACTTATTATTTTGTTGTTTTACTACTTATTGCTTTGTTATCTTAAATTATGCATAATCTTTGCTATTACTTTTATTCAATTTTTTTAAATTTCTATTTGTATTCAATTTTTAGTTATACAGTATTATTTAATTATTTATTAGAATATGTGGTTTTTTTCTATACTAATAATAAGGGAATTGTTTTACCCTTCATTTTTTTTTCCTTTACAAAGTATTAAATTATCGTATTTTTTTTTTATAAAAAATGCAATCAATATAAAAAAATCACAACAATATGATAGAAATTATTTATTAAAACTTTAATATTTATAAATGTTGATTTTTGTGTCTAATACACATTAAAGAGAATATTCTATAAACTATTTCTTAATTATATAATAGAATGAGATTAATAGTGTAAGTTGTATCTTTTATTATATAATAGAATTATGTGTGATATTCAAACACTGCAATTTTATTTAAATGTCTCTCGTTGGAATTTTTACCAATATACCCCTGTTTTTCAATTAATTTCCCAAAATAACCCACATTTCAAAAAAATTCCCAATCTACCCCACATGCATAAGGGAGGCGCCAATTGGATTGGCGCCCCCTCTTAAAAATTACAAGGAGGCGCCAATTGGATTGGCTAGGGCACCTGCCCTAGCCAATCCAATTGGCGCCTGTGTGTTATTTTTAAGAGGGGGCGCCAATCCAATTGGCGCCTCCCTTAAAAAAGCCTCAAATGAAAAAACTTCCAACATGAAAGTTGTAGATCTTTTCAAGACAATGAATTTGGATATAAATTTTGCAACATTTGGATTTTTTTTGAGAAAGTTATGGCCAGTTGAAGTTGGACTTCTGAGTTTTTCAACTGTTATCTGACCCATAATGTTTTGTATTATTGCATGTGTTTCTTTTACGAATATGAATTTTTGTCCAACATAACATTTGAAGTAGACATCTTAAATTTTGCAATGCACTTGGTCCCACCTCAAAATAATTAAAAATGAGTGAGTTAGGTCCCTGCGAACTTGACCCAAAATTAGGGTTTCTGTCAAAACAAGTGTATGTGAACTTTGCCAAAAGGGACCAACTTCAAGCCCTTTAGTATGAATGATAAAAGCCTCAAATGACAAAACCTTCAACATAAAAGTTGTATATCTTTTCAAGATAATGAATTTGGACTAAAGGTTTGCATCATTTGCAGCTTTTATGAGAAAGGTATGGGCACCTGAACTTGGACTCTTTGACATTATAACTGTTATCTGACCTATAATGTTTTGTATTATTGCATGTGTTTCTTTTAGGAATATGAATTTTTGTCCAACATAACATTTGAAGTAGACATCTTAAATTTTGCAATGCACTTGGTCCCACCTCAAAATAATTAAAAATGAGTGAGTTATGTCCCTGCGAACTTGACCCAAAATTAGGGTTTCTGTCAAAACAAGTGTATGTGAACTTTGCCAAAAGGGACCAACTTCAAGCCCTTTAGTATGAATGATAAAAGCCTCAAATGACAAAACCTTCAACATAAAAGTTGTATATCTTTTCAAGATAATGAATTTGGACTAAAGGTTTGCATCATTTGCAGCTTTTATGAGAAAGGTATGGGCACCTGAACTTGGACTCTTTGACATTATAACTGTTATCTGAGTCATAATGTTTTGTATTATTGCATGTGTTTCTTTTAGGAATATGAATTTTTGTCCAACATAACATTTGAAGTAGACATCTTAAATTTTGCAATGCACTTGGTCCCACCTCAAAATAATTAAAAATGAGTGAGTTATGTCCCTGCGAACTTGACCTAAAATTAGGGTTTCTGTCAAAACAAGTGTATGTGAACTTTGCCAAAAGGGACCAACTTCAAGCCCTTCAACATAACAATAACAAGTCCTTGAATTAGGGTTTTTGACTTATAAATTTTTGTTTTATGATATGTGTTTATTTAAGAATTATGAAAGAAACTTAATGTTTGGAGAATACACAAAGATAAATTTGACATAATACGAATTGATATTAATAAAATTTGGATTTTACACAATGAATCCTAATGGTGATGACCGGGATCACCTAACCGACCTCCGGTCCCACATCCTCTAGCTATCCTAACCCTTGGCCCTAACCCACGTTGACGATTCTGAACCGGTGTTTGTTCATCTGATGGTCCAGGAGCGTCATTACCGCCTACAGGAGAAGATCCGTTGAGGTATTGAGCCAACTCAGCATAGTCTTCAGTATTCAATGATGGTGTACCGGCGTAGCTGAGCTCATGACCCATGCCAGAGAAGTTGGGGTGTGGTTGACTCATGGATGGGCGACCAGGACGGTTGAAGGGGGACATGGGTGACAATGATGGGTCTAGGAAAGGTTGGAAAGGTTGTTGGGGTGTTTGGAAGAGATATGGTTGTGGGATGTTTTGGTATTGTGATGTTTGGGGTTCTTGGCTACGGTAGGTGATGGGGCGGTTAGTGTTTTGGGTAAGGCGACTTTGGTAGGGTGATGGTGTGGGTGCGAAGCGATGTTCGGTCGAAGGTTGATGGTCCATTTGTTGGTGGTGGTATGGGGGATGTTCTTGGTTTTGGGGTTGGGTGAATGGCATGTTTTGGTTGTATGTTTGTGTGTTTGTGGAACGGAAAGTTTGTCGGATAGGTGGTTGTGAGTAATTGGGCTGAGAATGTTGTTGGGGGTTAGATGTTGAGGCTTCTTGTGTGTAAGTTGTCTGGCGTGGGTCGTAGAGGTACATATCATCGGCGATGAATTGAAATCCAACTGATCTATACCAAGCCATATAAGTACGACTTGGTTTTACCTCATTTGGCATGACTGCGTCAGTTAAGACATGGTCATGACGGTGCTTCCACTTGCGACACTCTGATCTTGCGAATTGTTGCCAAGGGTTGAAGTTCCATTGGTCGTTCACTTTACGCATATGCCATTCTCCTAGGCTAGCTGGGGGATCTGGGATATTCTGGACCATACCAAACTGCAGCTTCACACGATCGGTGTTGTGCAGCTCCACTGTTGTGAACCGTATTATTGGTGTGCATGTTGTCCATACGGCTGCGTCTTCAGGGTTGATCTGATGCTCATGATCCATATTAAGGTATGGACGCCAAATGAACTGAAATGTTAAAGACAATAGGATTTAAATGAATGTAGAAAAAGTGAATATAATATGAAGAAATAATGTAATTATTTTGCTTACGTCTGCCGGTCGAAGGTGATCCAACAGGTTGCGATATTGAGTAATACAGTGTCTCGGACATCTGCTGTAATTCATACCGCGTGCCGACCATCTACACCAAAAAGTTAAAATAAATTAGTTATGGGTAATAAACTGTAAGGAAGGAAGTAAAGATATAGCAATTTAAACAACTTACTTTTTTGCATATGGAAAAGTGAAGGGGTTGCTATTGACCGGTGCTAGAGACGGTAGTCTTGACCATCCCCATGCTTGTAGCAAAACAGCACATCCAGAAAATGTAGAAGTATCTTTGTGGCAGTTTTTGCACAAAGAACTATAGAGATAGGCTAGACATGCGGATCCCCAACTATAACTACCTATTCTATCTATTTGTCTAAGTAAAGGTAAGTACATAATATGCATGCTAGAACCACTACCTTCGGGAAATAAAAAGGATCCTAGTAACAACATAATGTAACACCTAGTTTTAATGATTCGAGCTTCTTCGGTAGAATGCTCATCTAAATAAAAACTATTATAATATGACTTTAGGCGTGAAAGTAGTATACCTTGTCCCCTAGCATTATCATCTAACAAATCAACGTTTAAAAGCTCCATGCAAATTGAATTTGGAAAGTTGGTCTTACCATTAACAGCTTTGCCTTCAATTCGTAGTCCTAAAAGCATGTAGACGTCTTCTAACGTCACGGTACACTCACCGGTTGGAAACCAAAATGTGTGTGTCTCTGGCCTCCATCTTTCGCATAAGGCGAGAATGAATTTGTTATCTATAGACCAAGACATAATTTTGCTAAGGTGACCAAAACCGGCAAGTTCAACATAAGGTTGAATCAACGGGTCCATGTGGACAAATTCGTGGACTCGAGTGCGAAACCTTGAGACATCCTATAATAGAAATAATGTATGCTTTTTTAAGTCGGTATTTCAAAATAAAATGGGGTAGGTGGAGATGAAACATAAAAAAGAAGTATAAGAAAATACTTACGTATGTCGCGATGTTTGCAACTGTTCCTCTGTGTGCCTCGCCCATTGTGAGTAAAGACATATTGTTGGGGAGTTGGTGTAGATGAAAATGGAAGATTTTGTTGGAGATGAAATTGTAAAAGAAGTAATGGAGATGAAGTAGTGAGAAATGTAGATGAGGTAGTGAGAATGTTGGTGTGGAAGAATTGTTGAAGGAGTGGATCAATTTATAGGCAAATGGATGAGTGCATGAAAAAATGTGTTTGCATGGTGTCTCCACCTCATTTGGCGCCCATGTACATTATTTAGGAGGGGGCGCCATTCAAATTGGCGACACCCTAGGGCACATGCATGCAAGCCTAGTTCTGAATGCTTGGTTTCAAGGACTGACTAAGGGGGGCGCCATTCAAACTGGCGACCATGTGCAAGTCCTAAAGGTAGGCGCCAATCCAATTGGCGCCACCCTTTGCATGCTCAACACGTGGCATTGCTGTCTCCTGCATGCTGAACAATTCACTTATGGATGGCTTGCATGATTGACACATCTTCTCTGACCATCTTAGGTGTCCGACACGTGTCTGTCTTGTCTCCTGTATGCTGATGACTAGCTTCTTGATAGCTTGCCTGGCTGACACATCAACTCACACTGTCTTGCAGGATTGACACCTCATCTCTGACCGTCTTAGGTGTCCGACACGTGTCTGTCTTGTCTCCTGTATGTTGATGACTACCTACTTGATAGCTTGCATGACAGACACATTAATTCTTGACTACCTATCATGCTTGACACATCAACTCACACTGTCTTGCATGACAGACACCTCATCTCTGAACTAGCTAGCATGCTTGACACATCAAGTCACACTGTCTTGCATGACAGACACATCATCTCTGAAATTACTTGCATGCTTGACACGGTATCTCAGACTAGCTTCAATGTGAGACATTAATACCATCTATTTAAGTGTCTTACTATCACATTCATCTGCACTTGCAAAATACTTTTCATCTTCAAAATACTTTTCATCTTCACTCACTTTCATCTGCACTTGCAAAATACTTTTCATCTCCAAAATGTCATCTTCATCATTATACAGTATCAACGTTCACTGCAACGGTGAAAGTTTTGAGTCTGAGCTTCATGGTTTTTGTTTTAGAAACACTGATACCATTAGAGTTTCGATGAAGAGAAATGCAACCTTTTTGCATTTCAAAAAAAGAATACAATCCTTTATACAGGGAGGTATTGTGTCAAGGATGACATATCAGAATCCTATATTTTTTGAGAATGGTCAATGCAAGTTTTTCCCCCTAAAGATACGAGACGATGAAGATGTGCAAAGCATGTTTCTTAGTCATGAACATTCAGGCATGGATTCTATCGAGTTGTACATTACTTTACAACCATGTATACCGTCTCAACAGTCTCAAGTAACATATCAGGATCCAGCTGGTGGAGATGATGCAGATGATGCACAATGCTCAGATGAACTCAACCCAGAAGCAGAAGTAGAGGTCGACGTTGTTGATGAAGAAGAAGAGGAGACTGAGATACAGGTTGATCACATCCTGAATAACGACGATGAAGATGAGGGTCAACCACCACCAATACCTCCTACTCATGTCTATATTCCTCCTCAACATATGACAAATATGGATCTTCACGATGATGAAATGTCCGACAGTGTCTTCTACAATCCGTATCCGAGACCAGTAGGAGAATTAAAGGTGGGAGACATGTTTCGTACCAAAGAGGAATGTGTCTTGGCAATCAAAAAATATCACATGAACAACTTTGTTGACTTTACGGTTAAACGCACTGATTCAAGAAGGTATGTTATTGAATGTTGTAACATGCTATGTAAGTTTCGTTTAGCTGCATCTTACAAGAAGAGAAATGACTCTTGGGAGATCGCTTCAATAGACCCACCACACAGTTGCGTCGCAACAACCGTTGCACAAGATCACCGTCAACTGAGCACAGCATTGATTTGTCGAGACATTCTGCCATTGGTAAACAAAGACCCATCAGTGAAGGTGAGTATAATTATATCACATATCCGAACAACATATAATTATACTCCATCTTACAAGAAAGCATGGATTGCAAGGACAAAGGCTGTTGAGCAGGTTTTCGGCAACTGGGAGGACTCATTCAAAGAATTACCACGATTTTTATGGGCACTAAAAACTTATGTCCCAGGAACCGTGGCAATTCTGGAGACAGTGCCAGCAATGATGCCAGACGGAACCTGTGCTACAGGTAATAGAATATTCCACCGTCTCTTTTGGGCATTTGACCCTTGCATCAAAGGTTTCGCATTCTGCAAACCTCTCCTGCAAATTGATGGCACTTGGTTATACGGAAAATACAAGGGTACGTTGCTCATGGCAGTTGCACAAGACGGTAACAACAATGTATTTCCCGTTGCCTTTGCTCTTGTTGAAGGTGAAACAGCTGCTGGATGGGGTTTCTTTCTTCGACATCTCAGAACGCATGTCGCACCACAAGCCAATCTATGTCTGATTTCTGATAGACATGCTGCCATCGAAAGTGCCTACAACAACCATGAAAACGGATGGCATGATCCTCCTTCTACACATGTCTACTGTATCAGACACATAGCACAAAACTTCATGCGTGCTATAAAAGATAAGAATCTTCGCAAGAAGGTGGTGAATGCTGGGTATGCGTTAACTCAACCGTCTTTTCAATATTATCGTGATGAGATTCGACTGTCTAATGAAGACGCGGGGAGATGGATAAATAACATCCCAGTAGAGCAGTGGACAAGAGCATTTGACGGTGGTTGTCGATGGGGCCACATGACAACAAACATTGTGGAATGCATGAACGGGGTTTTTAAAGGAATACGAAACCTGCCGATAACAGCCTTGGTAAGATCAACCTATTATAGGTTGGCTTCTATGTTCGCAAGCAGAGGTGAAAGATGGAGTGCAGTGTTAATGTCCGGACAAGTATTCAGTGAATGTTGCATGAAGGTCATGAAAGAGGAGAGCATCAAAGCTACGACACACGCTGTAACAGTGTTTGACCGTCATAGACAAAATTTCAGCGTCCAGGAAACAATGGGCAACAGCGAGGGGAGACCAAATTTAGCCTACGCTGTTAGACTAAACACAAGTTGGTGCGATTGTGGAAAATTTCAGGCCTTCCGCATACCTTGCTCCCATGTCATTGCAGCATGCGCTTATACTCGTCAAGACGCTTACACCCATTTATCTGATGTGTACAAGGCCAGCACCATCATGAATGTATATAGTCAAAGCTTTTCAGTACTACCAATGGAGGATTATTGGCCTCCATATGAAGGAGATATTGTTTGGCACAATGAAGAGATGCGTAGAAAGAAGAAAGGAAGGCCAAACAGCACACGTATAAGAACAGAGATGGATTCCACAGATAAAATGATAAGATTATGTAGTATCTGTCGTCAACCAGGACACAACAAAAACAACTGTCCCAATCAAGGAGCATCATCTACATCTTAAGCTTATTGTAACATTATATCTAGATCTTAAGCTATTTGTAACATTGTATCTACATCTTATGCTTGTTGTAACATTGTATTTCTGTAACAATCAATCATTATATATCATTAAGTTCTTCTTACAACGAGTTTCATAACCAACATCAGTACAAAACATCTGAAAACATAAATAATTCTAACTGATTACAACAATCAAATTAATGTCGTCTCGACCGAACATCATTTCCCTAGCATCCTTATCAGTCCTCATTCGCACCCAACCAAAGATACTGTCAAGTCTCTCAATACTTCTGATTTTTTCCCCTTCTGGTATTTTCCCGTCTAACCATCGAACCAGCTCCCTCTTCAGTTGATCTAACGTGGTGATGTTCCAAAACAGCATCAGCAATTGCGGTTTGTCTCTCGCATAAATCACCTTACCGTATCGGCGACGAACACCAAACATGATAGCCAAATGATTATATGAGTTGTGGAACAATAGGTCACACAACGCATCTATTTATAAGACAAAAAAGGCATTTTATGAGGGACTCGCCAATTGAGTTGGCGCCTCCTTTTAAAACATACACATAGGCGCCAATTGGATTGGCTAGGGCACCTACCCTAGCCTAGGGCACCTGCCCTAGCCTAGGGCAGCTGCCCTAGCCAATCCAATTGGCGCCTCCATTCAAGTTTTAACAACAGTCGCCATATGAACAACTTTCATGTTCATCAAAAATCCATTTGAAACTTGGAAGCTCATCATTCATTTCAAAACATTTCAAAACCCTAATTTTAGGTCAACCACGCAGGGACCTAACTCACTCATTTTTAATTATTTTGAGGTGGGACCAAGTGCATTAGAAAATTTAAGATGTCTACTTCAAATGTTATGTTGGACAAAATTTCATAACTCTAAAAGAAACACATGAAATAATGCAAGACATTATAGGTCAAATTACAGTTGAAACCCTAATTTTGGGTCAAGTTCGCAGGGACCTAACTCACTCATTTTTTATTATTTTGAGGTGGGACCAAGTGCATTGCAAAATTTAGGATGTCTACTTCAAATGTTATGTTGGACAAAAATTCATATTCGTAAAAGAAACACATGCAATAATACAAAACATTATGGGTCAGATAACAGTTGAAAAACTCAGAAGTCCAACTTCAACTGACCATAACTTTCTCAAAAAAAATCCAAATGTTGCAAAATTTATATCCAAATTCATTGTCTTGAAAAGATCTACAACTTTCATGTTGGAAGTTTTTTCATTTGAGGCTTTTTTAAGGGAGGCGCCAATTGGATTGGCGCCCCCTCTTAAAAATTACAAGGAGGCGCCAATTGGATTGGCTAGGGCAGGTGCCCTAGCCAATCCAATTGGCGCCTCCTTGTAATTTTTAAGAGGGGGCGCCAATCCAATTGGCGCCTCCCTTATGCATGTGGGGTAGATTGGGAATTTTTTTGAAATGTGGGTTATTTTGGGAAATTAATTGAAAAACTGGGGTATATTGGTAAAAATTCCTCTCTCGTTCTCTTATATTTTTACATGATATTTAAAGTCTATCAAGAGACAACTTTTCATCGTGTTTTATCCGATTGATCCATTGTATTTAAATGAAAATAATTTTCGGCAAATTATGTCCCAACTCCAGTTTGCCTTCTATCCACTGTCGTGATTTATTTTGGCATTAGTTTTCTGTAATTTTCCGATCACTGACGCCATTGATTCTGACGATGTTCTAGTACACCACCTCTGCAGACAGAAACGTATGCTCTGATCTATACAAACCCCAAAAGATCGTCGCCAACTACATTTGCACTCGCCCACGCGCCTCTTTTGTCGTTGTACACGACGATGCGTCCAGCCTCCAATCAGGTCGCCGTTGCACTCAGTTTTTCGTCAGGATTCCATATTTGCCTTTAGATATTTTTCACATCTACGAGAATACAATTTGTTATTCAAACAACCACTATTTTATTTTGATTTTATTAACAAGCCATGGGAGACACCAGTTTTGTCTCGTTTACGACAGTTCCGCTTATCTCGTGTGAAAAATTTACTGGGACATCCAACTACAATATATGGGTCGATGTTGTCAAGATGTGATTTCACGGTCATGGATTTGAAGATCATCTAACCACACAATTCGATGATGTTTCCCCCGTTAAACTCGCTAAATGGAAACAAATTGATGTCTCTATGTGCATTATGTTATGGTTTTCTATAGCACCTAATCTTCAAGCGCGGTATCAAGCATTTACCACTTGCTATGACATTTGGGAAAAAGGTCAGAAAAGTCTATTCTAATGATGTTCGTTGTCTATACAGTGTCATCCTCAAACTCAATTCTCTGAATTGGAGAGTATGGATATGCAAGCCTATTTGAGTAAGCTTGACGCTTTGAAAGCAAAATTCATAACCCTAATGCCTTTCACAAAGGATGCGACAATTTATGCCGAACAACGTAGTAATTTTTTCATGAACATGGCACTTATCATATTACCACCAGAACTCGATTTCGTTCGTACCCAAATTTCATTAGGATCTACTATTCCTAACTATTAAGCAGTTAGCAAACAATTGTTGCGATTGACTACACCTCATGCTTTTGGACCAGTCTCACTTTTCGTCTCTTGTTTCCCATATACCATGTGATACTACTACCCTTGCGTCCCTTGGCAGCAACCAGAATTGCATTTGAGGGGGGCCATCCAACTCCAAACCTTGTCCCAGGTGTGAACATTGCAAACAGTTTGGGCATACTATTGACTGTTGCCGGAAGTTGCATGACAAACCTCCACGTCAGGTGAATGCAACTCAAATTGATCATTCAGACACTCTTCAAACCTCACATTCTCTTCATAGCTATACACCAAGCTACAATGATTTCATCAGGTGGTATTAGAATAATCATAACTTTTGTTCTATTACTTCGGTTCCACACATTGGTAATTCATTTGTCTGCCTCTCTCGATCATCTTATCTTGAACCTTGGATCCTTCATTTTGATGCATTTGATCATGTTACCGGTAATAAAGGTTTTTTCTTTCCCCTCTCTACCTCTAGTTCCTTTCCTACTATAACTTTTGTTAATGGTTTAAAAACCTGATCCGAAGGGATTAGTACTATTCAAATTTTACATTCTCTTTATGTTACATTTGTTCTCTATGTACCTAATTCTCCATTTAGTTTAATTTGAGTCAGTCTTTCAACTCATTCTCTTGATTGTATTATCACTTTCATTAACATAATGCTACCCTGCAGGATTTGGGTTCCAGATGGACGATTGACATCAGATGTGAGTCTCAAGGCCTTTACTACATATATGTATCATCTAAGACATGCGCTGTTACATACTCTTCACACATTATCCATGTTCGGTAGGTCATCAAGGTCTTCCCAAACGACATAACTTGGTGCAAAGTTTATCAAAGTTATCTAATTTATATTTTGAGTCGTGACAGTTAGGGAAACACATTCAAGGTCACTTTCCCGATCGGGTCAATAACGAGTTTCGTCCTCTTTTTCTTTAGTTCACTTTAATGTTTGGGGTCCCTCGTGTACTGTCTTTCCTCTTAAATATATGTATTTTGTAACCTTTATTTATGCTCTTTCATGTTGCACGTGATTGTTTTTAATGAAGAATATATCTGAATTACTTTCTATTTTTGAACAATTTTATCAATAAATAAGAACTCAATTTGGCGTGTCTATTCGTACCTTAAGAAGTGACAATGTTATAATTTATTTTATTTTATTTCCCTTCTTTCTTTCTTTTTCTTTCTCTTTTATTTTTTAATTGCATTTTTCTTTTCCTTTGTTCAACTTTGTTATTTTTATTGTCCATGAAGCAACCTCTCCCCAACCTAATCAATTATAAGTTTCCTTTTTTTAAAAGATACTCTTCATTCTTGGCAAGGAACACTAATTAATATCGGTTTAAGGGTTTGCTTTCAAGGAGAAACTAAAATGAATCAATTATGAACTTTTTGATTTTTGGATAAAAGACAACAAATTCAACAAGTGGTTTACTTAGTTATTTGTTTGGGTTCAAAATTGATTCATTCATGACTTTTGGCTCAAAGGGGTTTTACAAATGGCCACTCATTCACCGGGTAGGATGAGGCTTTTTTAGGCTCGGTGGTTTTTCTCAACAACAAAAATTTCCTCGATCCTTTCTATGCTTCCACAAATTTCAAAACAAATGTAAGTATTTAGCATGAATCGAACGAGTTAAAATAATAATTACCAGTCATCCTGAGCATATAAGTGAACAATGGACGACTTCCTCACAATTTCTGGTTTAGACCTAAGTGATTCAAGTATGAAATATTTTTTTGCAATATGATGCCTGAAATGATTTTGTATGAAGCACAAAGTTCAAATCCATGCTAACATTTTACGAAGCTACAAACTTGTACCTTACTTTTGTTGATTTTTGTTGATTTTCTTGAAACTTGATTTAGTCTTTTTTGCTTCTTCAAGCAAATTAGATCAATCTCGAAAACATACACAAAAAATTTGTTGCACAATTTAAACAAACTATTTAAATAACAAACTAATTATAAATAACCAACATCCAAAAGTTATGGTGAAAACACCAACAAAATATCCCACACTTAAACAAACAATGTGATTATCACAAGATAAAATGAATCATAAGCAATAATATATATAACGTAAAAGATTGAAAGATTTTAAAAATATCACTCAGTTATGGTGAGCTTTCTTTTCGTTCATTCACATCCTAATCAATAATCTCCTCATTTAATTCTTCACTTGATCTTGTCTTTGTTTCCTCAAATTCTTCTTTTTCATTAGTAGTCGTTGTCTCCCCTTGGTTGCATTTCTTGTCCTCAGGCCAGTTAATATGTGCCTGGACCACTCATGGTTCCATCACCTGTTGGCTTGCCTCCTCAAGTCTCCCTATCCGCAACTGAAGTCTATACATAGAATCCTGCATAAATATAAAAGCTCAATGGTTGAACTTATTTTGGTCCCGAGTATGAGAAAAAGCAACTTTTATCCTTTGATCCCAATCACAAAAAACACAGTTAGTTGTATCTGGAGGGATTGCAGGTGCATGTTTGGTTCCTCTGGTTCTCCTACAAGTACAATACCTAAAAATATATGCATCATCAATAGGTCCCATGATAGTCTCATGAACGTGCGGTGGTAAAACCATGCGCGTGCTTATGCATAATCCCTGGATTAAACCAGGGTATACCATAGGGAATGAAGATGTTGCTCATGGTTGACGACCACTTTCCACCACCATTTTAAGTTCATTAGCTATAATGCGAGCCACGTCCATATGCCTTCCCTTTATAGGTGAAATAGAATATTTGCAGTGTCCAAGATGAAGGTAGAAGTATGGATTATAGGTCTGATGTTATGCAGTAACAACATGAGAAAAACTTGAGCAATTAGAGATAGGTTATCTCTCTGATATCTAATGGGTGCTCCTAAAGTGTAAAGTTAAACACTTCGACCTTCAAGCAAGATTGCTATAGAAATTTCTTTAATGTTCAATGTCCTTTAGAGAGGTTTACCACAAGGGCATAAACCACCTTCCTTTATAATCAGAGGATTTCCCAAAAATTCATTAATTGTGTCTCTGTTAAAGTTGATGACTCTACCTCTCACCATTGATGTAAATGAGAAGGCTTCACCCTTAAACGACAAAGCATTATCATAAAATTCCCGAACTACATCATGATTCAAATTCTTGTGTGAATTGAGCAAAGTCCCTCACTTCCTTAATTACAAATGCTGAGCCATTAACACGTGGTCTCCTTCTGGGTTTATGGAAAATCTCTTTACAAACCAAATTCTCCTATTTTGCAATTCTCTAAATCTTCCTTATTTCTCATCACCTAGGAACCTTGAATCATCAAAATGTATTTAGGTTTTAGAAGTACCTGTTGCATTTGGTCTTTACTTCTTTGATAGCGCATTCTTTTGGGGAGCCATGCCTAAGTTGCATCTTTGAATGAAACACTGAAAGTTTGGCAGGTCGAACATGATATGTGGTAATGGGCATGCAATATGAACCAAAGTGTGTGAAAAAGATCTCTTGAAAAATGATTTGAATGAGGTTAAATTATTTTTTTAATCTAATAGAGGCCAATACTTTTGGTACTTGTATCGAATTATTTATTAATAATAAAAGGCTTTTTCTTTATTATGTTTGTCTAATAAAGTCCCTAGAATAGCTAGTCCGTTTAATGTATCAAGTGTGACTTAATCATGAGATCACATTAAACATAAGGACACTATTCTTAAAGTATCTGTAGTCGAGCTTTATTGTGAAGTGGGATAACATTAAAGCATTAAGACTATTATGTATATAGACTGATGATCATATCTCATGGATCATGGATAAAGAGTTATCAAGTCTTAAACATATGTATGAATATTAAGAGTAATATTTATACTGGATTGACCTGCTATGAGAATACTATATAGAATGTTATGCAAAGTGTCATAAGTTATTCTCATGGTGATAATGGTGTATACTCTAACAGCCCAATTTTAGGAATTAATTATTATATTATTTTATTATATTTTATTTTAATTAATTGGAGTGTTAAGTAATTAAGCGGTTGTGAGGTAGTTTAATAAGGGATTAATTAACTTAATTAGTGTGGGAATTAATTATTTAGTTGTTATGAGAGATAGTTAAATAATTATATTAATTAAATTGGTATGACTAGTGAGTGGTTAATTATTTGAATTTAAATTTAAATAGAGGTATTTAAATATTAGGTATTAGTGGGCCTAGTGATTAAATTAGATGAGTTAAGTCCAACTAGAATACCATTATAAATAGTAAGAGTGAAGGGAGTGAGAATCATAATTCACTTGAGCACAATGGCAATAGAGAAAGAGGAGAGGGAACGTAAAGAGGAGTTAAGGTTTCCATCAGAGTTACAAGGTAAGGGGGGAAATCCTTATCATTGTGGGTTAGTATGATTGGGCTAATGGGTAGGAATATGATTAGGTTGAAATCCTTAATTGACATGGTTTGGAGTTATTAGGTTTGATAAATATTCTTGAATTGTGATGATTAAATTATGTAAAAACTGTGAATGAATATATAATTGGATGAGTTATAATTCTCTGAACGTAGCTTTTTACGGAATCAAAATCGGAGGTCCGGAAGTCCTCCAACGATGAAAAATGCGGGGAAATCCAGGAAAAATGCAGGGATAACCGGTTAACACATTAACCGGTTAACACTGTTATGAAACAGAATTTAACTTTCTGTCTATACAGAATTTTGCCACCAGTAGGGTTCGAACCTAGGACTCCCTGAATCTGTACATGCCTTACCACTAGGCTAGAGAGGTTGTTGTTGAATACTTATGCAATGAATAAATATTAATCTAAATCTCGATTAAGATAGACTAATGAATTAATTTAGCATTATAGTTCCGTTTTGGATGCGGACGGATGCATTAGTAAGATAATGAAAAAGGCTATTATTATGATATCATGTTATAGTGTATTATGCGTCTTACAAAGTCTATGAATTTTATTTTGATGGTTGTTAAACACGGTTGATATGTGTGATTGTGAAATAACATGACTAAAGATAACGTAAAGGATTATTATTATTGTTCCATGTTATAAAATATTATGTGATTTATAAAGGCCATGAATTTTATCATGATGAAAATAAAATATTGTGTGAATGTGTATGTATACCATTATTGGATTGTGAATGATTTATGGTTATGGATGTGTATGTGTAATCGTAATTGATGTGTTGTGATGAATGTATATATGTACCAATCGTGAGTCATGGTGATATGTGGTATGTTAAGATGATATAGATCTTAATTGCATATGTGTTGGTATGTGTGCATTCATTCATAGCATAGTCGACTTCATTGTGGAAGTAGTGAAACTGTGGGTTCACATGAGCAGACGTTGATTCTTGAATTGGAATCAGGCGTAGTCGACTTCATTGTGGAAGTAGTGAAACTGTGGGTTCACATGAGCAGACGTTGATTCTTGAATTGGAATCAGGCGTAGTTGACTTCCTTGTGGAAGTAGTGAAACTGTGGGTTCACATGAGCAGACGTTGATTCTTGAATTGGAATCAGGCGTAGTATTAAGCGGTGATCCTTCATTGGAAACAGACGTAGGCTTTGGTCTTGTCCGGATCTGAAGCGTGGCTTGGATTCTAAATATTGAATCGGAAAGCGGTGAAACTTTGAGTTCACATTATGGTACCACATGCATGGAGTCACATTGTCTTGCACGGAGTCACATTGTCTTGCCTTGAGTCGTTTATGGTTATGTGATCATTGAATGCATGTATTGATGTGGGTGTGGTATGTGAAATGATTGTTGTTTAATATTATTGACGTGATTATACTAAGTGTGATGAATTCTTAAATTGTGTTTTAATTCATTGTGCCTTATTATGCTATTTCATAATGATTTGGAATTCTCACCCTTTCTGTTTGAATGTTACCTTTACATGGGTATCGTGCAGATACTACAGAGTAGTATTGCTGGAATAGGTGGACGGTAGCTCGCTCAAGATTAGCTGGAGAGTTTCCGTATTTAGTTTGAAATTTGGTAATGAGTCAATGCTCTGGTCATGTAACACTGGGTAGATTAGCGATATTGAACTCGTATGCTTTATGTCATTAATTGTTTTATTTTATTTGATCATGGTATGGGACATGGATCATCTTATGAAATACATGAGTATTCTTTATTTTCCGCTGCGAACGCATATTGCTTGAATATTCATGATGATTGGAATGTGTTACTTTAATTGGCCAGGTGTATTGTTGGTTTTTGAAAAGTTTTAAGTTTCGAAAACGTCGATGTGACGCCCTTTTCTTATATGCGTGTTTATTTACTCTGATTATATGCTAAATAATTTGGGGTAGAAAAAGGGGTGTTACATATACCACCCTTCGACCTGAAACCACTATGGACCCTAGATGTAGAGTCGAGTGCCTTATTGTTGATCAAATATTGTCCGTAACTGGATGACCATAAAAACAGTTGATGGGTACTCCACGAAGCATGCTAAGGGACATGAGTGACCTAGATGGAATTTGTCCATCCTGCGTAACAGGATAAATGTCTATGGGCCCAATATTGAATTGGACAAGGATGACACGGTCTATGCCTTGTGTTCAATATAGACGTAAGGGCAAAAGGGTAATTGTACACATAAGTATTATCACAAAAGGATTTGTCAGATCACATGACATTTTTGTGTCTTGGGTAGCAATGATGTGTTGCTAGATACCGCTCACTGTTTATTATGTTAAATACGTGATTTAATATAATCGCCAATATCGCGAAAACCTATAGGGTCACACACAAAAGGACGAATTAATGAGAGATAGAGTAACTAAGGAACACCGTAAGATACGGTGCACTTAAGTGAATTATAGAACATCGTAAGGTACGGTGTACTTAAGCAGAATACGAAATATGGTAAGGTACCACGCGCTTAAGTAATTTTGATATATTATAAGATATGAGTCACATACACTTAAGTGGGCTTTTTAGCTTGTAGCCCACACAAGTGGTTCTATAAATAGAATCCTTGTGCAGAAGCATTTGAGCAATTACAATTTCGTTTCTCTCTCTCTCTCTCTCTCTCACTCACTCACTCAAAGCCTTCATTCATAGCAGCTAGCATTGAGATTGAAGGAATCCGTTCGTGTGGACTGAGTAGAGGCGTTGTCATCGTTCAACGTTCGTGATCGCTCCATAGATCTGCATCAAAGGTTACAATCGCCACAAGAGGCAACGATTCTATCACTGATCATGCCCATTTGTAAGGATCACTAAAGGAGAATTTTTAAATTCCGTTGCTTTTTGGATCGCTCTTCTCCTTCAGTGGTATCAGAGTCACTTACGAAACCATGCATCTGATAGTTGTTTATTTTCTGTATTTTCTGTATTGATAAGATTAAAAGACATAATGAATTAAAGAATAAATGAGTAATTAAATTTGGCATCATGTGTGTACGATTCGGATGATTGATGTTGACTATGCTTCAAAATCCGACATTAGTAGGGTGAAGCAGCGATACATCGATCGTCCATAGGTTATGCAATTGAGACCGATCAAGTTATACATAGGATATAAGTAATCCTGATGCAAAATACGGTATATATGATATAATGTTTCTGTTTCGTTCATTCAAACACTTAATGGTTGTTTTCCTTTGAGCGATCAATGGTCGTTTGCTTCTTGATCCGACATTAGTATGGTGAAGCAATGACGTGTTGGTCAATCATATTGAATCAACAATCGAGGTGTGTTTGACGGTCTGAAGTTGGTGCATTAGGGTTAATGACGGCACAAGGGTTGTGTTATCAAAGAGTTATGCGATTAGGGTTGTGACTGCGCAAGAGTTGTGTTTAAAAGTATCAAGTGTTGATACGAAAAACGACATCGATTTCAAATGAATTATTCATTAAATATTTTGGCTAGGGGTGCTGCCCCTTCAACCCCGCAAATGGGAGCTTCCCCCTTGACCCCCGTCCGCTGATCGGGCAGCGGACCCCCGGCTAACTCTGCGTAGTGTGATCGGTCACCAAAATTTGATTTGATTTTAATTAATTAAAAGAATTAAAATTAATAATAATAATGTGTTTATTATTATTGTCTTGTGGTGATCGGTTATGGCCTTAGTTTTCCTTTATTTTATTTTGGGTTTTTAAAATATGACCTGCGTGTCGTGCCTCTCTTTTAATCTCTTAATGTAACTTCTTTTCTCATCTCACTCCCTCGTATGTAAAACGAGTTTCTTTTATGTAATGTAATGTTATGAAGAAAAAGAAGAATTCAATATCAAAAGAGGACAACCTTGAAGATCTTGCTTGGAGAAGCTTAGATCATTATTAGGTTAGATTAGGTTCTCTCATTGGCTTGGGAGAACAATTGCGCTAGGGGCCATAACTGTTTCATTATGTATGTTGATGCATGTGAATGTATGTTGATGCTTATGAGAGACGATTTATATGATAAATAAGCCGGTGAGATCAGAATAATTGCAAATTCCCTCAAATTAAATATTAAGTTTATGCTTTCCAAGTTTTAGCACTCATCAAGACTAGTATCGAATAATGTAGGTTTCGCCTACGCAAGGTGCATGTTCTATATTATTAAGGTGCCATGGGATAATTGTAATATCCAATTTCTAAAATAATGGGTCAAACTTAACTAAATAAATTATAATAAGATTATATATATTTAGAAGCAAGAGTTGGAAATGATCCATGTGATGGATTGGAATAAGGAGTTATTCACCCAACTAAAATATTCGAGAGTTGTATTAGATACGATTGGAAGGAGTTCCTACCTAAATAACCTAGTTTTGTGTAATCCGCCTACGCGGACTTAAAACAAAGTGAAATGTGGATCTCGACTCACTAGAAAACCTTTCAACGGGATTTTCCGAATAAAATGGTGAGGGTCATTTGTTTTGAATAAAATAGTGGGAGCATATTTAATTAAAGGCCTAATTAAATATGTTATTGATACTTATATTTTCATTATTTTCATGTAGATTACCATGACAACAAACACCTCTAACAATATTTTGCAATCAATCTTTGACAAGGAAAAATTGTCTAGGACAAATTTTCTGGATTGGCACCGAAATCTGAGGATTGTCCTCAAACATGATAGAAAGCTGTATGTCTTGGAGAAACCTGTTCCTGAAGAGGAACCTCCTAGTTCTGCACCTAAGGCAGAAAGAGATGCGTATAAGAAGCATGTTGATGATGCCAATGAAACTGTTTGTCTCATGCTAGCTACCATGAACTCATAGTTGCAAAAGCAACATGAGAACATGACAGCGTTCGATATGATCGAACACCTGAAGATGCTCTATCAAGAGCAAACAAGGCATGAAAGGTTTGAAGTTTCAAAATCCCTTTTTCAAGGCAAGTTAGCTGAGGGAGCCCCTGTAGGTCCCAATGTGCTCAAGATGATTGGGTATGTGGAAAACCTTGAGAGGTTGGGTTTTCCCCTCGAAAAGGACTTGCGACTGATTTGATCTTGCAATCGTTGCCAAATAGATTCAGTCAATTTGTCCTAAATTTCAATATGAATGATATGGAGAAACCTCTTCCTGAACTGCTAGCCATGTTAAGAACTGCTGAGCAGAATCTGAAGTCAAAAGGGAAGTCCATTCTGATGATTGGAAATGGAAAAAGACAGAACAAAAGACCCACCAAGCAGGATGATAAAGGGAAAGGCAAGGAAGTTGCCAAACTCAAACCCACTGTTGCTGCTCTGAAGCCTAGTGGAGGCATAACAAAGGAAGGCACTTGCTTCCATTGCGGTAAGACCGGACACTGGAAGAGAAACTGACCAAAGTACCTAGAAGATAAGAAGAATGGAGTAGAAACTTCAACTTTAGGTATTTTTGTTATTGAAATTAATTTATCTACTTCTGCATCATGGGTATTAGATACTGGATGTGGTTCTCACATTTGTACAAATGTGCAGGGGTTAAAAAGGATTAGAGATTTGGCAAAAGGTGAAGTTGACCTACGAGTTGGAAATGGAGCAAAGGTTGTTGCTTTAGCCGTAGGAACTTATGTATTGACTTTACCTAGTGGTTTAACAATTCAGTTAGAGAACTGTTATTATGTACCTGCAATTAGCAGGAATATTATTTTCGTTTCTTGTTTGGACAAGTTTGATTTTTCATTTATAATAAAGAACAATTGTTGCTCAATTTATTTGAATGATATATTCTATGCTACTGCACAAATGAACAATGGACTATATGTCCTTGATCTTGAAATGCCTATTTATAACATCAATACTAAAAGGATGAAACCTAATGAGTTAAATCCAACTTACCTTTGGCATTGTCGATTAGGCCACCTAAATGAGAAACGCATTTCCAAACTCCATAAAGATGGACTCTTGGACTCTTTTGATTATGAATCATATGAGACATGCAAATATTGTTTAATTGGAAAGATGACAAAGTCTCCATTCATAGGAAAAGGTGAAAGAGCTAATGATATTTTGGCCATCATACATACTGATGTATGTGGACCACTGAACATACCAACCAGAGGAGGTTTTCAGTACTTCATCATATTTACTGATGATTTCAGTAGATATGGTTATGTGTATTTAATGAAACACAAATCAGAGTCCTTTGAAAAGTTAAAGGAATTCAAGAATGAAGTACAAAACCAACTAGGTAAGAACATTAAAACTCTTCGATCAGATCGAGGTGGTGAGTATTTAAGCCTAGAGTTTGATGACCATCTGAAAGAGTGTGGGATCCTATCCCAACTTACTCCTCCTGGAACACCCCAATGGAATGGTGTATCTGAGAGAAGAAATCGAACCCTGTTAGACATGGTCCGATCCATGATGAGTCACACCGATCTTCCAAATTCCTTTTGGGGACATGCACTATTGACAGCAGCTTACACACTTAACTGTGTTCCATCCAAAAAGGTTGAGAAGATACCATATGAGATATGGAGTGGTAAGAAACCACATATGTCTTACATGAATATTTGGGGTTGTGAAGTTTATGTGAAACGACAAATTTCAACTAAGCTTGAGCCCAAATCTGACAAATGCTTATTTGTGGGGTATCCTAAAGAAACAAGAGGGTATTACTTCTACAATCCTTCTGAGGGCAAAGTGTTTGTCGCCCGAACTGGAGTTTTCTTAGAAAAGGATTTTATTTCCAAAGGAATCAGTGGGAGGAAAGTAGAGCTTGAAGAAATTCAAGAATCACAAAGCATTGGTACACCTATGGAGGAATTAGAGCAGGAAACACAAGTAGTTGTGGAAGAGCAACCTGCTCAAGTAGAACAAGACCAGCGTAGGTCAAGCAGGATACGTCACCTACCTGAGAGATATGGATATCTCATAACTGATCAAGGTGATGTATTACTCATGGATCAAGATGAGCTTGTGACCTACCAAGAGGCCATAACTGGTCCCGAGTCTGAGAAGTGGCTAGAAGCCATGAAATCTGAAATGGATTCCATGTACACAAACCAAGTTTGGACCTTGGTAGAGCCTTTTGTAGGAGTTAACCCTATAGGATGCAAGTGGGTCTTCAAAAAGAAGACTGACATGGATGGTAAGGTACATACCTATAAGGCAAGACTGGTTGCAAAAGGATATAAACAAATTCATGGGGTTGACTATGATGAAACCTTTTCACCAGTTGCAATGCTTAAATCAGTTCGAATTTTACTTGCTATTGCTGCATATCATGATTATGAAATATGGCAGATGGATATTAAAGTTGCTTTCCTTAATGGGAATCTTCTTGAGGATGTGTACATGACACAGCCTGAAGGATTTGACATACTAGAAGAAGCCCAAAAGATATGTAAGTTACAAACATCAATCTATGGATTGAAGCAAGCTTCCAGAAGCTGGAATCTCCGTTTTGATGAAACAGTAAAACAATATGGATTCATCGAGAACGAAGATGAGCCTTGTGTCTACAAGAAGGTTAGTGGGAGCATGATCGTTTTCCTGGTATTATATGTAGATGACATTTACTCATTGGAAACGATGTCCCTATGTCATACCCCAATTTTGTCCGGCCATTTGTGGTTTACCCATGAGATCTCTTTGTTTCAAAGACCCATTTGCATAAGTGTGTTCATAATCTAAAATGTGGTTTGAATCTTTTTACATTACTAATCCAAAATTTATTTTCTTATTAGTAAGTATTAAGAGCCATGTTATTATTTCTATGATCACTATTTACTAGTCCATTTACACATCCCACCTTATATAATTCCATCACATTTGTTGACAAAATCAACATGCTTTATGTATCATAGTTATTCATTTCATTCAAAAAAAACCAATTCTAAGCCAAACTACACTTCATAATATGCTAAACCATTCACTTTCTTTTCATAAATCAATGCACATCCCATTGTCTTATACAAGTAATAATTCAATTCTTTTCAAGCTTTCCATGGAAATTTTCAATCATAAGTCAACCACATTCATAATCATCATCTTTTCACTTGGTACATACCATACATTTTTGAATTAGATTTGTTTCATGCTACTTGTTCATGCTTGGTTAAGAATGCACTTTGAACTTTATAACTCCATACATTTTGAATTAGATTTGTTTCATGCTATTTGTTCATGCTTGGTTAAGAATGCACTTTGAACTTTATAACTCCATTCACATACATACTCTTACTTCGTTATGACATGATTAAAGAGGTGCATTCAAATATTTGAATTCATTAATCCATTTCCAAGGTTCATTTTACTTTCATACATGAAGTTCTACATACATACATAGATAACATGAAATTAAAATGAAGAAATTGTTTGAAATAATTTTAAAATCATGTTGAATACATAGTTATTAATGGCTATTAGACTTCAAATCCAACAAGTTACAAACAGCCCAAATACACATTTTGTCTTTAAAAAAAACTAAACTAAGTAATTACATTTTAATTAAGTGGAAATTTGCTACAAATGGAAACAAATCCTAAAGACCAAAGCCAGGTAATCAAGTTGAAATCTCTTTGGACTGGGGCGCGCCTCCAAACTTGCTGTCTTACAGCCCATTTTTCCATTCCATCAAAGTCATTTAAAACCTGTAACCTGCAAAGAGAAAGAAACAACTTAATTAAAAAAGCACTTTTCAAAAGCGCTTAAGGAACTGAAAAATAACTAAAAAATTACTCAGTTTAAAACTTTATCCATAAGGTTAACCTAAACATCCAAAAAGCACGTCAAAGTTGGTCTAAAACAAGAACAAATCAAATCCCACATAATCTGAGATGAGACAAATCGAAAAAGGGGAGTTTTTTTTAAGACCTAAGAAGTTCTTCATAAAGAGATTCATTAGAACACAACAGCAAGAACACATATATTTTTTCTAAAACCCTAAGGAACCCACACGAACACAGATATTTTTTCTAAAACCCTAAGGAACCCACACGAACACAGAGCAATATTTCAGAAAAAAACCCTAAAAAGTTAACAGCAACAACAAAGCATTTTTCTCAAAAAACCCTAAAAAAAAGCACGAGATAACAGAGTAATATTCTTTCCAAACCCAGAACACAACAACAAGAACAACACAGTATTATTTCTCAAAAACCTAAAAACGAAAACAGAGGAAGGAAGTCGCGAAGGAGGGTGCTTACCAGAGTTCGTTGAAGAGCGCCGCCGTCAGGTTGGTTTCCTTTGCTCTTATTTCCATTTCCTCGCATTGCCTTCGTGACCGAATCCTTAGTGCATGCGAAGCCCTCATTCTTTGTTTACTTCGAGTTGTGGTTGTTGTTGTTTTGATTAGAATTTATGGTTACGTTTAGGATTCAAGATCTGGACGAATGGATTGTTTTTTTGGAAATCCAAGCCTGGATTCGAACTCAGAGGGCTTGATTTAGGTGGGGTAGGGTTTTGGGTGGTTGAACCACCGTGAGATGGAGGCGGCGCCGTCACAGACGGCCGCCCGCCGCTCTCTTCTCCGACGAAGAAGTCAGAGAGAGAGGCACTCCATGCAGAGCGTTCTGTTTAGGTTTAGCAAGTGGAGAGAGAGTGTGGAAATTGAAAGTGACGTTTCAGTTCTCTATTTTTGTTTTAACATGGCCGTTGGAAGTGTGAAGATAGCGGTGACAAGTGTCACCAACCTTGGACACTTGTCACCGTCTAAGTGGAGCCCCTTGGGTCAACAAGGGTGACCAGACCCTTCATGGGCTGCGTACATTTGGGTCCGTTTTCCCTTTTTTTGTTATGTTTTTATTTTCACTATCAGCACCACCAGAAGATTACCAGCATGCGCCCCATCTGGGCTTTGACTGGTCTAAAAAGCCCATCTGTTTCCTTTAATGGCCATGCGCCCTGGTGGGCTTAGGAGACATTTCAGGGCCCATTTTATTTCTTTTTTTTTGTGTTAGCATAGGTTTAATTTAAATTTATTTGATTCAAGCATGATTTTTATTTGTTTTACTAAAATCTTACTATCATAGTTATTTAATAATAGAATTATTTACTATTTAATTAATTGATTAAGTTTAATATCATTATCACCATTATTAGTTAAATGTAAATAATTACTCATTTTTATGAAAATTGTGTGTGCCACCACTTTGGTTTATTTTTTTTATTTTTTTTCGAAATGATAATTATACTATTGTTAATATTATTTTTTTGTATATATATACTAAATATGTAATTATATTACTATTATTATTATTATTATTTTCAAAAAAATAAATACACAATTATATGGTTGTTATCATCATTAATATTTAATTATCTGATTATATTCATTTTTTATATTATTACTACTTATTATTTAATTAAAATAAAATAATTCGTTAAACATTCAATTAATTAATTGGTTATAGAATCACAAGTGACCTTCATAATTTAGATGTTTATTTACCTTAAGGAGTGTATTTGCATGATTATTCTTTACCTATTTGTTTATATTGAACCTTGAGCGTACACAAAATGATATGTTATAATTGTGACAAAATCACGTCGCTTTCATAGATTTAAAAATAATCCGAGCCGATTTCAAAATAAATCACATACTTCTCGATTCAAAGTCGAGCCCATTTTCAAAACACCTATGTAACTCGATCGCTTGTAAAAGCATCGCCATCAACCTCACATGGCTTACTCTTGGGCTTTCTTACAATGAGACCTATTCGATTTAAATTAATTTAAATGGATTATTCACTAAATAAATTCAATTCATTCACAAGAATGCAAATTTTAAAACCTCGATCCGACATCGAAAGTTAAATTAAAATACTTAATCACATCTAAACAACACTTCATTTGAAAATGAAAAGGGGATGGTTTTGAGTTTTCAACTCCTCTCCTCGATTATTTGAATACGAGTTTTCTTACTCGGTTAGTCAAATGGTCGTCATTTCTAATCCATTTAAGCACAAACAAATCAAATCCTTTTATAACAAGAAACCAAAAGGGAGATAACTTTGAGTCTTCAATTTTTCTCCTCGACGATTTGAATACAATTTCTCTTACTTGGTTAGTCAAATAATTGTCGTTCCTATACCAACTTTCAAACTCCGATTAAATCGAAATATTTTCACAATAAGCTAAATGAAAAGGGAGTTGACTTTGAGTTTTCAATTTCACTCCTCAATTGTTTGAATACGAGTTCTCTTACTCGATCAGTCGAACAATTGTCATTTTACCAACTCATACTTAATCAAATCATTTTCATAACGAACTATACGAAAAGGGAGATGGTCTTAAGTCTTCAATTCCTCTTCTCAAATGCTTGGATATGAGTTGTCTTACTCATCCATTCAAGTACTTGTCGTCTATTCTGAAATACGTCAACCATATACAACCTTATTTTCATAAATATTCAGATGAAACAGAAAACGCTCTAGAGTCTTCTATTCCTTTTCCCAACTATTAGGATACGAGTTGTCTTACTCGATTATCCGAGTATTCGTCATCCGTTCAAAACACTTTAATTATTATCAAATCCTTTTTACAATTAAGGATGAAAAATAAGGTGGTCTAGAGTCTTCTATTCCCTTTCTCGACTATTAGGATACGAGTTGTCTTACTCAACTATCCGAGTAATCGTCATCCAACCAAAATATCTCAACCAATCAAAACATCCAACATATCAACTCAATTCGTCACCCTCGTGTGATCAAAACTCTTTTCAAAAAGAACACTATTTAATCCTTTCTGATGCGCACAACAAACTAGTGCTTAAGCCTCCGCCGAGAGTAGACAAGCCAACGTTTAGCCTTTAGGATGCAATCTAAACAGTTGTTCACTAAAAGACACCAACCAGTCGTAGTTCCTCGAACTACGAATGCTCTGATTTCCTTATTGCACTATAAGGATACGTAGGCAGGAGATTGTTATATCTTCGCGAGCACACTAATACAAAACCTCCCCTTTCTCCTTTATGAGGTTCTCATCCATTTCTATTTTTAATAATTTTATAACTTAAAGATAACAAACAAACATAAATTAACACTTAAAACGCATATTAGAACTAAAAGGTTCCCGTTGAGTACAACGGACGTAAGGGGTGCTAATACCTTCCCCTTACGTAATCCACTCCCGAACCCGAATATGGTTGCGACGACCATTATTCCATTTTCTAAAGGTTTTATCGATATCTTCCTATCCCTTCATTGGGATAAATAAAGTTCGGTGGCGACTCTGTTCGAACATTAAATATTTTCCGCGACCATCGCGAGGAATCGTATTTTTCGAGATGCGACACCCTACCCTACAACAAGTAAAGTCTTGGTTAGGGAAATGCTTTTCTATGAAGGACATAGGTGAAGCAGCATATATATTAGGAATCAGAATCTATAGAGAGAGATCACAAAAACTGCTTGGCCTAAGTTAGAGTACGTACATAGACAAAGTGTTGAGACGCTTTAATATGCATGATTCCAAGAAAGGATTCATACCTATGCAACATGGCATGTGTCTATCAAAAACACAATCCCCTTCAACTAAGGAAGAAAGGGATCGCATGAATAAGATTCCATATGTATCTGCAATAGGATCTATCATGTATGCCATATTATGTACTCGACCAGATGTCTCGTATGCTTTAAGTGCAACGAGTAGGTACCAATCTGATTCTGGTGATGCTCATTGGGTAGCTGTCAAGAATATCCTTAAGTATTTGAGAAGGACTAAGGACTCATTTTTGATATATGGAGGTCAGGAAGAGCTGGTTGTAATTGGATACACCAATGCTAGCTTCTAGACAGATAAGGATGACTTTAGATCACAATCTGGTTATGTGTTTTGCTTAAACGGTGGCGCTGTGAGTTGGAAAAGTTCAAAGTAAGATACAGTTGTTGATTCTACAACTGAGGCCGAGTATATTGCTGCCTTAAGTGCAATAAAGGAAGTTGTTTGGATCAAAAAGTTCATTAGTGAACTTGGCATAGTTCCTAGCATTGTGGATCCCATTGGTCTCTATTGTGATAACAATGGTGCTATCGCACAAGCTAAGGAACCTAGATCTCACCAACGATCCAAACACATACTTAGGCGTTATCACCTCATTCGAGAGATAATAGATAGAGGAGATGTGAAAATATGCAGAGTACCTACACTTGACAATATTGTTGACCCACTGACAAAGCCTCTTGCGCAGCAGAAGCATGATGGCCATACTAAATCTATGGGCATTAGGGGTATGCCTGATTGGCTCTAGTGCTAGTGGGAGATTGTTGGTGTAAGCCCTAGAGGCCAATACTTTTGGTACTTGTATCGAATTATTTATTAATAATAAAAGGATTTTTCTTTATTATGTTTGTCTAATAAAGTCCCTAGAATAGCTAGTCCGTTTAATGTATCAAGTGTGACTTAATCATGAGATCACATTAAACATAAGGACACTATTCTTAAAGTATCCGTAGTCGAGCTTTATTGTGAAGTGGGATAACATTAAAGCATTAAGACTATTATGTATATAGACTGATGATCACATCTCATGGATCATGGATAAGGAGTTATCAAGTCTTAAACATAGGTATGAATATTAAGAGTAATATTTATACTGGATTGACCCGCTATGAGAATACTATATAGAATGTTATGCAAAGTGTCATAAGTTATTCTCATGGTGATAATGGTGTATACCACCCTTCGACCTGAAACCACTATGGACCCTAGATGTAGAGTCGAGTGCCTTATTACTGATCAAACATTGTCCGTAACTGGATGACCATAAAGACAGTTGATGGGTACTCCACGAAGCATGCTAAGGGACATGAGTAACCTAGATGGAATTTGCCCATTCTACGTAACATGATAAATGTCTATGGGTCCAATATTGAACTGGACAAGGATGACACAGTCTATGCCTTGTGTTCAATATAGACATAAGGGAAAAAGGGTAATTGTACACATAAGTATTATCACAAAAGGATTTGTCAGATCACATGACATTTTTGTGTCTTGGGTAGCAATGATGTGTTGCTAGATACCGCTCACTATTTATTATGTTAAATACGTGATTTAATATAATTGCCAATGCCGTGAAAACCTACAGGGTCACACACAAAAGGGTGGATTAATGAGAGATATAGTAACTAAGGAACACCGTAAGGTACGGTGCACTTAAGTGAATTGTAGAACATCGTAAGGTACGGTGTACTTAAGTAGAATACGAAATATGGTAAGGTACCATACGCTTAAGTGATTTTGGTATATTATAAGATATGAGCCACATACACTTAAGTGGGCTTTTTAGCTTGTAGCCCATACAAGTGGTTATATAAATAGAATCCTTGTGCATAAGCATTTGAGCAGTTGCAATTTCGTTTCTCTCTCTCTCTCTCTCTCTCACTCAAAGCCTTCATTCGTAGAAGCTAGCACTGAGATTGAAGGAATCCTTTCGTGTGGACTGAGTAGAGGCGTTGTCATCGTTCAACGTTCGTGATCGCTCCGTAGGTCTGCATCAAAGGTTACAATCGCCACAAGAGGTAACGATTCTATCACTGATCATGCCCATTCGTAAGGATCACTAAAGGAGAATTTTTAAATTCCGTTGCATTTTGGATTGCTCTTCTCCTTCAATATGGTAATGGGCATGCAATATGAACCAAAGTGTGTGAAAAATATCTTTTGAAAAATGATTTGAATGAGGTTAAATTTTTTTTTTTGAAAATTCCCACCTATTTTGCAGTAAAAACGCATGCACAAAAAATGAAAAATGGGTGGATGTTGGGTGCTAGCATTAAATGAAATTTAATTATTTTAATGAATCTACAACACTCTCCTGGCGAGACAGAGCAAGTACTAAGTGAGAACAAATAGAACTGTCTCGCCTGGCGAAGGAATTACTCGCATGGTGGGCTTGCCAGATTTCAGTTTTTCTGTAGAATTTCTCACATGAACTTGTATGACACTTTCACCTTTTTCAAACTTACTATGCAAGAAAATTTGTAATCACTTACAAAGTTGGGTTTCCGCTCATCAAGCTCTAGCTTAATGTCGTTAGCTCGACTACTGTTATATGATTCAAAGATCTGTTAGTGGGGTGGTTATGGTGACTTGAGCAATCTAACCACCTAGACATCAGTTTGAATTTTGTTCTTTGAAATTCCAATCCTCCTTTGAAGTTACTTCTTCCAAATTCTTTGAACCGTAGACCATCATTTTGGTAAACATGTTGCTTACTGACTTGGTAACTTTGGAGATCCCCTTGGTAACTTGCTTAGAAGATTTTGGTTTTTTCATGTTTCAACTCTTCTAATGTCCTCGTAAGAATGAGAGATTCTGTTTACGCACCTTGCTCATTAAAAAAATCCTCAACCCTTGTTGTTTTCTCTACTTGTTTTGATGGATATTTTTTCACATCCATGATCATTTCATCAGTTGCATCCAGGTTAAAACAAACTCTCGTTTCTCTTGGATCATGCATTGCTTCAAACAAGTTAAAACTTACTTCTTCATATTGGACTCGAAACTTCGTTATTCCATCATCAACATCAATCATCATTCGTGCAATTTTCATGAATGGTCGTCCAAGGTTAGATGAGTGCCATCATCCTCTTCACAAAATCAATAAGAAACCAAAATTTATCTACCTTAACTAAAACATCTTCAGTTATGCCGGATGGTTGTGTGATGGATTTATCGACTAAATACAATGTCATCTTTTTATTCTTCATTTCCAAATCACTTATCCGCCTGATTACTGATAATGGTATCAAATTTATACTTGAACCAAGATCAATCCGTGTTTTTCCTATGTTCACGCTTCCTATGGTGACAGGGATCGTGACATGACCAGGATCTTTCTCTTTTTGTGAAAGGGTTCTATGAATAATGGCACTAGAACTTGCATCTAAATGAATAGTCTCCTTATTCATATACCATATATTTTTTGTAATAATCCCCTTCATGAACTTGGCATATGCCGACATTTGTTCAAGTGCTTAAGCGAATGGAATGTTTATCTGTAATCGCTTGAAGATATCCAAAAACCTCGCATATATGCCTCTCTTTGTATTTCTTTGTAGGAGCATGATAATATGGTAAATGTTGCACCTGCAGAGTGTTCATTTTTCCATTATTTTCTCTTGCTTTCTATTTTTTTCCGTCTTTCGCTCACCACTCACTTTTTTCTCATTTTCTTCTTTTTTCTTCTTTTAATTTTCAATTAATTTTTCCTCCTTATTTTATTCTTCGACTTCCTTCTCATTTTCTTCTTACTCTTTCTCTTGATTTTCTCTTGCCTCAACAATAACTCTCTTCTTTTGTAGATTCTCACCAACTCCCACTTCAATCATTCTCCCACTTCTAGTTGTTATAGACTTGCAATGTTCATTGGATTTTGTTTGATTGGCCAATTGTTTTGCAATTTTCCCAACTTGCGTTTCAAGATTCTTGATTGAAGCATCAATATTTTTCCGTTTCGCAACTGACATTTGCATAAACTGATTTAAGGTGTCTTCCAACTTTGAAGTTTTGTTCGATTGTGGGGGATGTTGATTGAAATTATGATAAGCATTTTTCCTGTTTGACGGTCATGTATCTTATCTCCAACCTTGACCATAACTTGCATTATTTTCGCGTTGATAGCCATGATTACCTTGATACGGTGATTGCCTTTGCTGTTGATTTCCCATATAATTCACTTATTTATTAGTTGGAGGACAAAAGCCAGTAGGACGATCACCTGTGCAAAGTTCGCAAAAAGCGACTTGTTGAAGTTTATTAGGTGTCTCCTGCATTTGCTTGAAATGTTGTGGAAGTTTTGAAAGTATATTGGTGAGTTCTTCCATTGTTTGAGTAAGTATCTTATTCTAAGCCAATATCACATCATTCGTTCCTAACTCGAGAATACCAACTTTTAGTTGTGATACACCTCTGTTATAGTGGACTTGATGGTCGTGGAGTGCCATTCGATCAATGATGGATATTGCATCCTATGCACTCTTAGACATTATGGAACCACCTACTGTTGCATCTAACAAAAGTTTAGGCTGCACCTGAAGTCTGTTGCAGAAAATGTGAAGTTGTGTAATATCATCGAAACCATGACTATGACACTTTCTCAACATAAACTTGTAACACTCCCATGCTTCTTAGAGTGTGTTATGTGGAACCTTGAGCAAACACGGTAATTACGGTCTTTCCATCCATGAACTTGTTGTGCAAAAAGAACCGATTAAGAAACTTTTCTTCAAAAATATTCCAGTTGGTCATGATTTGTGCTTGTTGGTTTAGATACCAATCCTTAGCTTTACCAATCAAAGAATGATGAAAGAGTCTCATAAATATGGCATCCTATTCTCCTTCAGAAGCTCTAAGTGTACCGGCTAATTCATATAATTTGGTGAGATTAGTGTAAGGATCTTCATGATCAATACCAGCGAAAGGATTCACATAAATAATTTGAAGTAATATAGTTAATCGCCTATGGCTGTTGTGACATGACATACTTCCAACTACAAGTGGGTTATTGTTGATGACATTTTCGGTGTTGTCTTAGACCTCAACCATGAATTGATCTTGATGTGGAGGAGAAGAAATTGATGTAGAAGTTCCTTCTTGTTGCTTTTGTTGCTTGGCTAGTTGTTTGCGCCTTCTGGTTTTGCCATTTTTCTTTTGGATTATCCTTTTGATCTCAGGATCAAAAATAAGTTGATCTTCTGGAGTTTTACCTTGCATACACTTAATTCACAACCTAACCAACACAAGTGAGAAGCATGATATGTAAAAATATATGTAAAATATTTAAGTTTGAAAAATTTTCTTAAACAAATATGAACAGTCACAATGCTTGTAATATCTAAATGCCAGTTCCCGACAACGACCCCATTTTGATGGTTGCAATATTCAACATCAAAAATAAGTATTTGTTTATCGTAACCACAAGGACCGATGTGATATTAATTTCGTTCAACAGTTGATATAGTTTAAGTAAAAAGTTATCGAGATGTTTGTTTGCAAAGAGTATGTAATGTAATAAAGTTGATTTGATAAGTAAATTTATAAAGATAAGACAACTTGCTGGGATTGGGGTTCATACCGATTAAGCATGTATTCTTCTGATCAGTTATACAAAGATTAGTTGTTTGATTAATATTATCATGTATCGCTCATCCTAAGTGTTTATGTCTAAACCCTGACGAGAGTTCAACCGTATTATTTAATCGATGATATCTCAACCTATTAAACAATATGGTAGAATTAAGATTCAATATTATGGTTAATGTTAAACCTAAATCTATGTCTAAAGTTTAGCATCTAACCGATGATTATCCTAGATCAAGATTCGAAGAGTATTTCTCAATAATGGTTCAAATTTATAAGTTAAACAAGTAAGTAAGGATATCAATAAAAAAACTAATTCATATATAACGCCATGATCATAATAAATACATACGGTACCGATGAATTACATCCAATCCCAACATGAAATATATTTAGCTACTCATGGTAGCTTTGATTACAAATGAGAAGAAATAAATATGGATGAGCATCGATGGTGATTTCCCGACAATTGATGCATATCCAACTTGTATTCTTCAAGTTCTTCTCTCTCTCTCTCTCTCTCTCTCTCTCTCCCTCCCTCTCCCTCTCTCTCTCTCTCTCTAATGTTGTATTTCTCTATAAATTCTCCAAGTCTCTCCAAATGAAATGTTTCTGAAACTATATATAGTGGTTGTGTCATGATGCTCTCATCTGGCGAGTTGTTGCCTCGCATAGCGAGCAACCTTTCTTCACTTTGAAGTATCTACCAACTCAGCATCTCAAACCATCTTGCCTCGTCTGGCGAGCAAAAGGCTCGCATGGAGAGCTTCCTCGCTGCAGCCTCGCCTGACGATAATGGAATATTTTGATTCCGGAAAGTCTATGACTTGTCTCGCCTGGTGCTCACCGAAGTGTCGTGGGAGATATGGCTAGCTTGAGGTTCGTCTGGCGAGATGGATGATTTTTGCTTCTATTTATCCATGCATGAGCCTCACTGTTGGCTTGCAGGGCGAGATTTCGCTTGGGCCTAGCTAGATGCTTGCCTTGCGAACATGCTGGATCTTTTCTTTCTTTCTTTGTGTTACAATCTTGGTTAACTATTGAAATCCCCGCATATTAGCAAATAAATCGCAAAGCACAAAACTTATATGTTTCAAACTTAATCTTACTCACAATTTTGGGAACTCAATGGTAGAAAACAGTAATTTGAGCCAATAAATGTCAATATTTAATGTGGTCAAAACCATATTTTGCCACTTATCAATACTAAATATTGATGATGGAACCATCTCGTAGCCGAATGATGGTTATGCTGACATTACCATTCCACATGAGTTTTTGATATCTAATTTTACTGACTCAATTAAAGCAATTGTTAGAAGCACATGTCCCGATCTCATTGTAACACCTCAAAATTTGCCCTCTTCTCTTGGGACTAGCTTAGCATATTGCATTTCATTTTTAGGACATTAGTCATTTCATATTGCATATCATGTGGAAACATTGAGCAAGTCATCCTCCTAAGTCTTGCTCAGAAGATAAAGAGGTTAAAAGATTCAAGCCTGAGGGTTTTGTTGAATTGATCACTAATCATTTGAGGGTTTGTGCTTCAATTAGGGTTTCTTGGTTCCTCAAGGAGATTGATCAATATCTTGGTTGAAATGGTACATCATCATCATCAAGGTTCATGGTGCCTGATCAGATTCCTTGGGATTAGGGTTTTGACCTCTGGTCAACCCTAATCAGTTGAATTATGTCTATCAGGGTTTTTTTTCAAGGAGATGAGTTCATGTGACCTAGGGATCATTTTGAAGTGGTTTGATCAAGCATTGAAGGTTCAAAGCTCATTAGTCAAGATGCAATTCATCTGAAGCCCTAGAAAGTCAACAGAAGTCAACTGTCAATTCAATCGTGGATTTGAAGGTGGGAGATGGTTAGAGATGCCTCATTCATGCCCATACAAGTCTCATTTGACATTACAAACATCAACATTGAAGAATTTGAGGTCAGATGAAAAGTTTCCAAAAATAGTAAGTGACCTGTAATTTGGAATTTGCCAAAAATGGAAAGGTCTTCTCCTCAAGTTTACATCATCAAGAAAGCTTCAAATGGAATTTTGTCCAACATGAAAGTTGAAGATCTTGATCTCACCTTTCCAAAATGTCCAAGAACATCCATTTCTCATGTATGGTTGAGAAGATATGGATTAATCATTGCCAAGTGAATTTGAACTTCAAGAAGGCATAACTTTCACACCATAAGGCCAATTGGGATGGTTCTTTTTGCAACATTTCTCTCTTGACATGCACTATCCAATTCATGCATCACATATCATGCATTTCCATCACAAAAATTTTGGACTTTTCATTTGAATTTTGGAGGGAAAATCCAAATTCAAAAATGGTGCATTGCTTTCACTTCCAATCATGTGCATTTGGCTTAAAACAGGTTTTGCAAGTGAATTAAGACAGATTTCGTGCACTGTAGCATTGGTCTTCATGCATATAGGGTGAATTGACAAATTTGCATAACACTTGGTTTTCACTAATTACTTTGGCATGGCTTAATCATGATTAGCATGCATCATTAACAGAACATATATATAGCATAATCATAACTGTTTTGGGATTAACACATCAAAATTTTCAGATCTAGATCCAATTGTACAATTTTCACAATTTGGTTCTCTCACTTTTTCATCCAAATTCTTCACAAACCTTGCCTTGTTCTTGATCAATCTATGATCCACGAGCATTTTTGAACAAGATTGAAGCCAGATTTCAAGGATTTCGTGCACATTTTGGAACTGTTGAAGTTTTGCTCATCAATGGCAGTTGAAGATTCCAGCTAGATCGTGCAAGATCAACCTCCAAACCTTCATCCAAATCATCATACAAGAGCTAAAGAAGGACTGTTTGGACTTGGCAAAGCTTGAATCAACTTGTTTCACTTCTGCACTTCAATTAAGGTTAGAATTCGATCATCACCATTCATGAAATTGATAGATGCATGTTGTAGATCGTGCTTTAGTGGTTAATCTGGACTTTAGATCACTGATTTTCATGGAGAAATGATTAAGATAGGTTAGATCTAAGTTTGATGGTTGAATGTTCTTTTGCTCGAATCTGTTGATACATGTGGAGTTAGGTTAATTTGAGCTTAGATTAGTGATGTACGTGGAAAGAGGAATTCAATGATATATGTATTTTGCATTTCTGTGCAAATTTGTTCTTGAGCCTATGAATTACGATGAACATGAAGAACACTTAGGGTTTGCGTTCTCCAGATTGTGTTTGATCCTTTCTGCGCCTATTTGCATGTGTTTCTATGTTTGTGTTCATGCATTGGTACGCGTGGCTGTTACATGGCATTATGATTGGTCGCGAGCGCTTCGCTTTGCCACGTTGGCTTAAGTGAAACGCAGAGTTTCACGTTAGCGCGCCATACATTCAAATCCTTCCTCACTTCGATCCCTGGCTCGTGACATTTCCAAATAAGGCCTTTGCATTTTAGTTCATTTCTCCATGCCATTCATGTACCATGCTTTCATGCTTTTTTATTTTTCCATTCACTTCCAAAATTCATATCTCAATGAATAATGATCCAATTGGCCTGGGATTTTTTTGCACTTTGTTCCTCATCATGTCTAGTATTTTATGACTATTTTTCCAGAAATTGTGCACGCATGAAAAATGTTTTGGCCTAGGGTTTGTTCATATGTGTGCTATCTTGTACCTTGCTTGCCATTTGCTTCATGAAATGATGAGTTTTGATCCAATGCTTTTGAAACTTTTCATGCTTAAACTAGACATCCTAATTGACATTTTGGTGTAGAGTTTGAATTTTTAGCATTTCTGGTTGTTGAGATATGATATGGTTAATGAAGGTGTGACAATGTGTGTCACACCATTTCTTGCTCAACTTGTTGATTTTCTTTGCCATGCCAAATAAATGCTAAGTGATGTGATTTTTTGCATGATGCTTCTTCTGGATGTTAGGATTGCTCATGAATTTTTGTGGATTTTTTGGAATCATTTCTGGTTTGTTTGGTCTTTTTCCTTCTGGATGACCATTTGTGGACTTTTGAATAGTCATGAACTTCAATGATTTGTGAAATGATGGATGTTTATCCTATGAACTTGTAATTTTGCACATTGATTCTAGACACTTTGAAGTTTATTGTGGATTTTGTATGAGGTCTTTACCATTTGTCAATTCTGTTTTAGGCTTGTGTGAACTTGATGCATCTAATTGTGCCCTATTTGAGCTTGTTTTGCTTACCATGACTTGATGAATTTGATTACCATGCTTAAACTTGTCCAAATGCCTTGAATTTTGGTGGGATGATCATGTCATGTGTTCTGTTTAGCTATGATTTTTCTTGAGATCTATTGAATCATTTTGGAATTAATATGCATTTGTTCATTCTGTTGCTTCAATGAGCTTTGAAATTGCATGCTTTGCCATGATTACTTTGTGAAATGAAATTGGTTGATGCTATTGACATGAGAACTTTTGGATGATGTTCTTAATTGATTGAGCTTGATTCTTGTCAATTTTCATGTTCTGTTTTTAATTATTTCTCCCTCTTTGACCCTAGGCCTTGTCCTAGTGGTTGGTGTTTATGTTTGAGCTTTGTTTTCAGGATAAGAAGCATATGGCCTTGAGGAGATTGATTCATTTGCTTAAAGTTGGTTGATTGTTGAATGTTGACTAATATTGACTTGTTTTGTAGGTGATTTAGCTCATTTGAGTTGAGCTTGTGCCTTGCACATTGTAGCTTGCACTTGTTGTCTGTTTGACTATGTCTGTTGACTTTTGGATTGTCTGTTTGACTTTTCGAGTTGTATACTGACTGAGTTAGATTGTTTTCAGGTACATAAGTCGCTTAAGTTCACTTTGAACTTGCTTTTGTTTGGTTGCTTAACCAATTAGGTATAACCTCTCTTCTTCATGTAGTCTGGAAGACCTGGCCTGTTATGTGGCCAGGCACCTGTCTGAAGTCCTCCTTAAGAGGCAATGTCTTTGTGTGTTTAATTTTGTGCTAAGCAGGAAAAGTCCTTTGATAAGTCAATTGGAAGATACAAGAGATGTGTAGTCCATCTCCTGCTATTCAGTGTGTCATCCCTTGGCTCACATTACATGTTGATGCCTTGTGGATCTTAACCCAAGATCTATAGAGTCTAATCTTTGTGGAGAAGAGTTCCAACTTTCTGAACTCCCACACCTTCTATTATTCAAAGCTCTCCCAGGCCAGGGATAAGAGCTGTGAGGCACACCCCTCACTTCCTATTTCATATGCTTCACCCTAACTCTCAATGTTAGGGTTAAGAGCTAACATCACCCTGATACAGTGGCTTGTTTGTCGAGGTTGACATGACCCCTTGACTAAAGCTTAACCCTGTGTGAGCCCACTTTGTTTGTATATAGTGTGTGCTAACTGTGTGTATGCTTGCTCTTGTGTTTGTATTGCTTTGCTTGTGCTGCTTAGGATAGCTTGCTCCCTGTGCAAGTTAGCTAGAAACCTTAACCTAGGACTATGGTGAATTTGCATGATAACTATTAGGCTCGAGTTAGTCTCCCTTCTAGTATGTCATTTCCCAGTCTCTGGTTAGGTTAGAAGTTCTTTCCCTGTTAAGGGGAACTACGTCACCCTGATCCTCATACCAGATGAGGTACGTAGACATGAGATTTTAACGAGATCTCTCCGGGCACCCTTTTCCTTTTTTGCGTGTGTTTGCTTGACAGCTTTCAGGTCCGAGTTCCCGACTCCCTTTTAGCTTGTTTCCTTTCACCCTTTTCCTCTTTTGTGTGTGTTTGCTTGACAACTAGCAGGCTCGAGTACCAGACTCCCTGTTAGCTTGTTTGTTCAACTTTTTGTGGCTTCTTGACGACTCAGCGTCCGGTTAACCCCCTTTGTGTGTGTTGGAGTCCGACATAAGTCCAGCGATTGGCAGTTGGTTTCCTGTGTGTTCGTTGGTTCGGAGTCTGATGTAAGTCCAACAATTGGCATTCGGTTTCCATGTTTGCCTGTTTGCGTGGAGTCTGACGTAAGTCCAGCGATTGGCAGTCGGTTTCCGGTGTGTGTTTTGTTTCGGCGTGCGTGAGCCGAACTACGGTAGCTCTGATTCTCATTCCAGATGAGATACGTAGGCATAGGATGCGATATCCTAGAGAGCCATTTCCCCTCTTCTTCCATCTGTGTTTTATTCTAGTGTGAGTGTGCATTCTTTTGAGCAGTGTTTAGCAACCTTTCTTCTATCTTTTTGAGCGTGGATCCCGTCGAGTACGACGGATGCGTAGGGGTGCTAATACCTTCCCTTCGCATAACCGACTCCCGATCCCATCTCTCTTTGGCCGCGAGACCATGTCTTTTCCAGGTTTACTTCGAGCGTTTCCTTTCCCTCTTTTGGGATAAATAACGCACGGTGGCGGCTCTGTTTGTTTTGTTTTTCCCGCCGGTTGTTTTTCGCGGATGCGACACTCATCAATAACTACAAAGATTCCAATCATTTTTAAAGTACGATAATCTTGATTTCAATAATTGAGGTAATAGATGATATAAACGAGTACATCAAAAATCTTATTCCAAGTACTACCTTGCACATTACTTTTATATTCCAATTTGCAATTATTAGTATTTATATATATTGTTCATACTAACCATTTGATATTTCTAGTAGGAGAAGAAAATGAATATCTAAATAGTGATTCAATTGATAAATCTAAGTCTACTGATATTGATGTACTTGAGCACCTAACTCCATAATTCTTGAATTGTCTTAAAACATATAGATTACCTAACCATTCACTCAAGTTGAAAATTAGTCAAACTACCATGTTGTTACGGAATTTGGATCAATCATAAGGTTTATGAAATGGTACAAGACTCACAATCACTAGACTTGCTACTAATGTCATTGAAGCTAATATCATATATGACACAAATATTATGAACATCATTTATATTCCACGTATCTCTGTCTTCTTCACAATCATCGTAGTCATTCAAACCGGTGAGAATATAATTTCTAATTGTTGTTCCTTTTACTATGACAGTTAGCAAATCCTCGGATCAATCATTAGAAAATATTATTTATAATTGTTAAAAGATGGTTTTAATCATGAACAATTTATAGAGTCAAAACTAAAGAGTGTCATAAAAATTTGATTCCGATTTCCAACGAGAATAAACAAAGTATGACTACTACAACGTTGGTTAAAAAAATCACAATATTTGATAGGTTAACATTCAAATATATATATATATATATATATATATATATATATATATATATATATATATATATATATATATATATATATATATATTATATATATATATATATATATATATATATATATATATATTCTATTTCCTTAGGAAGACATATTTAGTTATAATCTCATAAATTTTTTATTTTTTACATTCCCATTGATTGCATGTTCAATTACAAGCCTACTTATTAAGATATCAAGTGTTGGATTATAACCCATAATGATTCTAATACATATTCTTTTTTTCAATGTGTGTATTTAATAATTTGCGTCATTATCTTCCTTTCTGAAGTAAACCTTATATCTTACAACAAATTCTTTAATTTGCCAACCATTTAAAGTCATGATTCATGTGTAACCAAAATACCATTTTATATATATCTATTCTAAATTTCTAATACAATTAAGTATATATCATCCGTGCTAGTCATACATTTAAATTTAACATTTTTTATCTTCAAATACATTAAAAATAATTATATCTATTTTACCAAATAATTTGACTTATGCATGGACACATATATCTTACTAGTTAAACCATAAAAAAGAATGAATTTGAAATCAATAATAACAAAATAAAAAAATAAATCCACTTTGAAGAGGTAAAGAAAAGGTATAGGAAGAAAGCATTTCCTCATTCGAAAAAAAAAAACCTCATTTCCTCGTCAACTTGGTTGCTCATTTGATTTGTGGTATGTTTGTTAAAGATGTGTCACTTTGATTTCTCTTTATTGGTGATGCAAAGTTCATGTTTTTTATACGGCAAAAATATTTGTTGGAAAAATGCATTTTAAGAAAAGAGTTTCCATGTATGAAAAAAAAAGACTTAGCGCATCCATGTCCAAAGAATTCACTTTTGTTATTTAAATGAACCTTACTATTTTTTTAATATTATCTCACTTTTTAATTATTTAAACAATTCATCTATATTTTTAACATATTCATACAACTCATCAAAAAATATATAATAAGTTTATTAAATAGATTAGTTAATTTATTCATTTTAATAAAAAATCAGCATTGGTATTTCTATATATTACACCTAAGTTTTAATTATTATTTTTTTAATTAAAAAATTAAAAGCGATAAATGAAGTAGGAACTTGGTTATTGCTATATAAAAGAACGATACTAACAAGTAATTGTCCAAAATCTCCTGACATTGTGGCTTAAAAAAGTGTGGACACGATTATATTGAACCGATAATTATGCTCTCAAAATCACAAACTTACCAAAAATCAATTTATTTGCGGCTTCCATTGTAAGAAAAGATTTTAAATTTTTTATTTGAGACTCTTATTTTGATTTGAAATTTTAAGAAGGGATTTTAAATTGTTTTTATTTATTTTTCTCTTAAATCAATTTCAGATTTTGATTTAATATTATTAGTTTTTTAATAATTATTTTAGTTTAATTAATAAATATAAGAGAATAAAAAATAATATATAAAGTGGAATGAGCGAAATAGTTGTGACTTGTGTCAATTTCACTCAATGTGTTCTAAAAAAAATAGGTTTAATAGCTTTTCTCGTCCCGTATCTTTTGATCAGGGTTCAATTTGGTCCCTTAATTTAAAAAATAACCATATTCATCCCTTAATTATCAAAACATTGTCACGTTTGTCCTTGACGTCAAAAGTGTTAGTCAAAGTCAATCGAAGATGTCACATATGTTGATCAGTAATTGATTACATGTATTATTTTCTGTTGAGTTGAAAGATTTAAGTGTATTTGAGATTCATTTGACCTCATTTGATTGTAATTTTCTGGAAAATTAGAAGAGAACGGAGCGAACAAAGACAACGAAGTGGCGAGAACGAAGATATGTGAACGAAGTGCTTCTCACGTAGATTCGACACCTGAGAACGAATTAAATAAGGTTGAATCGAAAAGAGGGAGAAAAATTTAGAAGTAAGTCCAAAGTTTCTCCTCTTTGAAATTTAGGGTTTACTGGGTTTCTAAATTGCGCATATTTCTAATATAGGGTTTAGTTGGTTTTCACGTTACTGGGTGCAAACTTTCTTGCAAAGTGTATGATTTCATGTATAAAACTCGATTTAGGGTTTTTGTTTGTTCTTCTGGAAATGTTAAGAGTTAGAGTTTTTGTTTATTCTTCTATAAATGTTGAGTGTTAGGGTTTTTGTTTGTTTCTCATGAAAATCTTAAGTGTTAGGGTTTTTGTTTGTTCTTCTGAAAATGTTAAATGTTGAATAATTTTTTGTACGATTTTGTGTTTATGTTGCTTCTGTTTGTGTTTTGAATAAGTGATTTTCGTTTTAGGTGAGAAATTGATGAAATGGTGCATGTTTTTATTCACCATGGAGGTGAATATGTAGATGCTGAATATACTAGTTATGAAGGATTAGTCTCTAAGGTGAAGTGTGATGTAGATAAGTGAAGTTATTTTGAGGTGGTAAGGATTATAAAAGAACTGGGTTATAAAGAAGCTGGTAAAAATATTGTACAAGGATCCTACATTTGGTTAGTTTTAATTACCATTTATAGCAGAATTTCATTTCATTGCATAATTACATGTTATTAATTCACTTATAACACTTATAATAGAATTAACATATACGAGTTATAGCAGAATTACCAGTTACCTGTCATTATAGAATTACCAGTTATCAATGTTATACCACTTAAAAAACTTAAACCAGTTAAACAACGTTTGATTGCAGAAAACATCTCATTACATTGCAGAAACCAGTTAAATAACACTTATAGCTGAATCACACTTCATTGCAGAAACAACATTTCATTATATTATCATTGTAGAAAATATATTTCATTACATTAGTACTATATATAACTGCAACACAATATTTCATTGCTAAAACAACATCTCATTATATTATCAAGCTGACTATTAATACACTTATAACTACAAAACATAAAATTTTCCAAATAATTTTCCACTTCATTATTTTCTTAAGAGCCACCTCGAGTTCTTCTAAGTCTTGCTTTTGCCTTTCAATTCTTCCTTTACATTGAACCGATTTGTGTTGTGCATCTTCATTCTCTTTTGATAAAATTTATAACCTCTATTTTTCTTCATGATAAACATGTCATTATCATCTTTCACTTCATCATAATACCAATCAAAATAATCACATCCATTATTTATACTCCCATGCATAAGTTGAATAAAATATAACTCATTGTGTCAAATCAAAATTAGAAATTAAGAAGATATATCATACCATATAGTGAGAAAATCCTCAAAAATTTTAACTTGTTGTTGCCCTTTTGAGCATAGCCAAAGCACCACACCAACAATTAAGTCTTCATTGATTCTTTGAAGAAACATAATAAAGCTTAAATTTTTCACCATTACCAACCACTTTTTAAGATGGAGACGAACTTGTTGGAGCCATTCTTCAATAGGATTTTCGTTTCAAGAAGAAGATGGGAAAATGACGAATGTGAATCAATTGGATTTTTTCATATCAAGAAAAAGTTGGGAAAATGACGAATGTGAATCAATTGGATTTTTTTCATATCAAGAAGAAGTTGGGAAAATGAAGAATCCTAATTGGGAAGAGGGTTTCGTGCTTATGACTTAGACACAAACATTAGACTTTCTAACAACGTTAACAAAAAAAAAAGACTAGAAATGATAAATATGAAGCATTTAATAAAGTTAAGGGAACAAAATGGTCAAAATAAACCCCACCATAAAGATTCGGAATAAAAAAGACTATTTTGCTTTAAAAAATAATAATTTCTTAAATACTCAAAAGTTTTGATTTTTTTAAATAAAAATAACCATGTTTTTCAAATTAAATTCCTAAATAATCATTTGTTCAAAATAAATACCAAAATAACCATGTTTCTAAACAGACGCGCCAGTTGAATGCATCCATTTAACCTTAAGAGGAGGCGCTATTGGAGATGGTGCATGCTTCCAATGGCCATCCATGTAGGCGCCATGCCTCTTGGCGCATGCATGTATGCATTGGTGTATGCGCCAATATATCTGGTGCATGCACCTTTAATTTTTTTTTAATTTTAAATGTTAATTTTAACAATTAAATAAAAAATATTGAAAAAAAATATATTTATGTTATAATAAAAATTACATGGAATTGACAAAAAAATCAATGATTGACCCGATTGAAACGTCCCATGTTCCACATCCAAGTGCGTTAGTTTGTCTTCGAGGTCTCCCACGATTTTCCTGAGGTGTTTAGGGTCTTTGAGTGCTGACATGATCCAGTGGTGGCTGGTGTGAATATCCGGTGGAAGGTCCAACGGTATTTAATAGATGTGTAATCATTTGTTCCCAATAGCTAGGGGGTTCTTGCCAACGACACTTCCGTAATTGAGTTCGGCGTCCATGTTTTCGTAGTTGGGTCGATGTGGTTGAGTGAATTGTGGATGGTATAGTTACCCAAATTGGGACATTGAATCATTTTGGAAATGAAGCAATGGTTCCTGGGGTGTACTATAGTTAAACAATGGTTGGGTGTTATGGTGATAGGATGTTTGAGTGGTCATTGATGGGGGGCTATGATGACCTGAATTGTATGAATCATCTAGGCTATAAATTATTGTATTGGCTGCGTATGGTTGTTGGTGGATAGGGTTTGATTCTTGGTTTTGAGGTTGGGTGTGTGACATGAATGGGTTGCGAGGTTCTGTATTTGGTTGTTGGGTGTATGTGGTAGGGTGATGGTGTGATGTTGGTCGTTGGGTTTAAGTGGTATGACATTGTTGTTGGACAGGGACTTGTTATTGGGTGTATGATGATGAAGCTAGTTGGCGCAGATCAATCAAATACCTTGGCTCAGACACAAATTGTTGCGTTGTAACCGACCTAAACCATGCCATATATTGTTGAGTTGGTCTAACACCCTGTATGACTGGTTCGTTTAAGAAATATTGCCGTCGATTCCTCCAATGACGACACATCTCTTTTGTGAAGTCTCTCAAGTCGGAATAATCCCATTGGACATCGACTCTTTTTTGATGTCAATCTTCCAAACACGTCGGAGGTTCTGGAGTTTGTTGCTGCATGCCGAACTGCAGTTTTACCCGGTCACTCTGGTGCATCTCCACAGTAGTGAACCGGATAATTGGTGTTTTTGCTGTCAAAACTGCATCATCATCATGGTTAACCTGATGATCAAGACCTAGATATGGCCTCCAGATAAATTGGGAGATTTGATCCATGAGTCCAGTTCACACATGCATGCTCACGAACCCAATGCAAGACCATCGAAAACATAGCTCTCAGTTAATATGCGATGAAATTTTGTCTATTATTAGCGACAATCCGTCGTTAAAGGTGAGTACAATAATCTCACATATTGTAGCACAATAAAACTATACTCCATCATATAGGAAGGCTTGGATAACTAGGACAAAGGCAAAAGTGTATGGTAATTGGGAGGAGTCTTACAAGCAACTTCCAAAATACTTGTTGGCTCTTAAATAGTATGCTCCAGGGACTATTGTCAAGTTGGAAACGTTGCCGGCGTATACCTCAGACGGGACTTGTGCTATTGGAAATGGAATATTCCATCGTCTCTTCTGGGCGTATCAACCATGCATCAAAGGTTTTGCTTTCTGCAAACCTATTATACAAATTGATGGTACATGGTTGTACGAGAAATATAAAGGAACGTTATTGATGGCAGTGGCACAAGATGATAACAACAACATTTTTCCAATCGCCTTTGCTCTAGTTGAAAGGGGACTGCTGAGGGATGAAGTTTTTTCCTAAGAAATCTCCGATTGCACGTTGCTCCTCAACCTAACTTATGTTTGATCTCTGACCGACACCCTTCAATAGTCAGTGCATACAAAAACATTGATAATGGCTGACAGGATCCTCCGTCGACGCATGTCTTCTACATTAGACATATCGCTCAGAATTTTATGCGGGAGATCAAAGACAAAACATTGCGGAAGAAGGTTGTCAATGTAGGTTACGCATTATCAGAACCTTCTTTCAAACACTACCGCAAAGACATAAGATTGTCAAACGTAAATGCAGTATGGTGGATCGATAATATTCCATTGGAGAAATGGACTAGGGGATACGACAACGGTCAATGTTGGGGCCACATGACAACAAATCTTGTGGAATCAATGAACTCTGTCTTCAAAGGCATCGGAAACCTACCTATAACCGCTTTAGTACATACAACATATTTCAGGCTAGGGGCGTTGTTTGAGACCAGACGTTCCAAATGGAGTTCAGTGTTGCAATCTGGGAAGTTGTTCAGTGATGCTTCAATAAAATTCATTTGACACGAAGTTGTCAAAGCAAACACACACGTGGTCACGGTGTTTGACCGTACTAAAGGTTGGTACAGTGTTGCTGAATCCATAGATCACAATGAAGGCATGCCGATGGGACAATACAAAGTGGAACTAGATAGAGGTTGGTGCGACTGCGGAAAAATCCAAGCCTTTCGTATGCCTTGCTCCCATATCATTGTGGCATGTTCAAAGGTTCGAAAGAATCCATCCTACTTACTATCTAACGTTTACAAAGTCATAAGCCTATCCAATATTTACAAAATTAGTTTTTCAGTTGTGGCAAAAGAGGATTACTGGCCAGAATATCAAGGGGACATTGTCTGGCACAATGAAGTTATGCGAAGAAAGAAAAAGGGTCGCCCAAACAGCATCCGTATTCGAACCGAAATGGATACGGCGAACAAAATGGTTAGATTATGTAGTTCATGCCGTTAGTGTAACACCCTTCTACCCAAACGACATATTTAAATAAATTATCAGAGTACAACACGTAGAAGAGTTTACATTTCTTACAACATAACACTTATCGCATCACAACATAAAACATATTATTTATTTTATTAAAACTTCGCAGCGGACAACAACACAAATATTATCATTCATCATATAACAATTCATAATAATGTTTCAACATTATCTCAACAAAGCATCTCAACATATTAGTCATCATAAACAACGTAAATAATAACCAATTATCTATCGAATCCCATAACCCCGGTGTCACATGACCAGAGCATTTGACTCGACTCTGTAGAATAACTCTACACTTATTCTTCAAACCTCAACAATAGCTACTCCTCTTTATCTGCACATTGCTCATCATAGATGAACATAAACACATGCAGAAGGGGTGAGAATTACATTATTAAATAATAATATAACGACAGAAATATAAACATAAATATATTTCACATATGCCAACACAGCTCATCATAATCATCATAATCAACATACTCATGAACATCAACAAAACAACATATCAAATGCAATGCACACACCCATGCATGACTCAACACGACTCGGTATACCCATTTTGTGACCAACTACAGGATCACCACTCCCAGATTCATCACCATAGAATCCGAGTTCCCCGCAAGGAACCAAGCCTCTCCACAAGCCCGGAGTCAACAACATCATTGGAACTCAGTCCGTTCATCACTAGGCATCGGCCTTTCATGAATGCATGCACACCAAACATGCATCATAATCAACATAGCAACAACAGCATCATATAGTCATGTTATCATCATCATTAATAGCATGACATACAACTCAACAAAACAACAACAACATTACAACGATATCACATCTGGGAGTTTAAAACGCGAAAGCTGTCCGTCAAACTGATATGGCGAACGCCATTAGGCTAATGGCGAACGCCATTAGCGTTAAACGCTCTTATTCTGGAAAAACTGTCCGTCAAACTGATATGGCGAACGCCATTAGGATAATGGCGAACGCCATTAGCGTTAAACGCTCTTATTCTGGAAAAACTGTCCGTCAAACTGATATGGCGAACGCCATTAGGCTAATGGCGAACGCCATTAGCGTTAAACGCTCTTATTCTGGAAAAAGGCCCAAATGGCGAGCGCCAAAGGCATAATGGCGAACGTCATTTGGCTGTTATGTGCATAAATAAGATTTTAAGTGCGGAAACAGTGGACGCGCGGTCTTCTAAGCATATAACTCAACAAAACTCACAGATCGGAGAATTTCCATCAAAACCCCAAACTTTCCCAATCTCCCTAAAATCCCCAAAATCCATCAACAATCCAACATATATCATGAATTTGCTCGCATATTATCGTTTAATAAGGTTCAGACCCCTTACCTCTTTGGATTGAAGGAAGTTCTGAGCAATCTTTGGCCTTTTCCTCTTCCTTCTCTTTCTCTTCAGCGTTTCTCCCTTTCTCTGACTCTGAGGCAAAAATACGTGAAAAAACTCTGAGTTCTCACCTTGGTCTCTTTTATCCATTTCCACTTTTACCCTTCCACTCTTCATATTCCATTTATTTTATTTATTTAATTATTATTAAAATAAATAACATCTATAATAATAATAATAATTCCCAATATTATTTAATAATTCATTTTACCTTCAAATAATCATATTAAAATAATATTTAAATTAATCTAACAATATTCTGGGTGTTACAGTTAGTCAGGTCACAATCGTACTAACTGTCCTAGTGTTGGAACGAGCACAACAAGATGATTTTACATGTACCTCTTTTGTAATATATAAAAAACAAAATTTATTTCATATGATAACTTTGTGAGAAAATACCATCACAAACAAATACAACACATTCAACACAAAAGCAACACATAAACAACAACACAAACAATTAAAATACCATTACTATAACTAAGCGATTACAATCATCAAAACAATTTTGAACATATTATGTATCATCCTGTAATTGTCTCTGTCAGTCTAATATCCACCCATTCACGCACTTCTCAATTTTCGTTGAACGTGGACACAGGCCATTGAATCCTTCTAATCCTTTCACCATCTGCAATTTCTCCATCTAATAAACGGTTCAACGTCCGATTAAGACGTTCAAACGAATCTATATTCAAAAGTCGAATCTTTAACGGAGGTGCGACGACTGAAAATATTAAATCGACATTTCTCTTGTGAATGTATTCAGACATGGTTAAAGAACAAAAAATTGAAGGAAATTGAAGTAGAATGAAAGAAAATAGGGTTGGAGGGTAAGAAGTTGTGTGAAAAAATATGGGAGATGCACATGGTATTTATAGATAAACCATGAAATGCATGCCCCAAAGGCCTATGCGCCACACACACATGGCACAAGCACACATGCATGCGCTAGATGCATGGGCGCATGTGCTAAACTACACATGCATGCCATGCCTCAGCAACCATGACGCCTCCATGCAATGCCATCGGAAGCATGCGCCAATGGAGTTGGCGTCTCCTTTAAAAGTTAAATGGATGCGTCAATTCAACTGACGCATCTATTTGAAAATGTGGTTATTTTGATATTTAAAAAAAAATTATTTAGAAATTTAATTTAAAAAACATGGTTATTTTTTTTAAAAAATATAATATGTAAATTAGTTTAAATATTTAATTAAAAAAAGATGATGTAGCATTATATATCTTTATTTAATTGGATAAGGGTACTGATACTTAGTTCTGTTCACCTAAAAAAAAATTACACATAGCTATTTTTTTTACAAAAAAGAAGAAAGAAGAACAAAAATTGTTTAAAAATTTAAAATTAAGTTTTTCTTTAAAAAAACCATAAAAATAAAAGTAAAAAAAAGAAAAATTTGATTTCAGGGATATACTGTTTTCGTTCTTCCATCTTTTCCAGGACCCTCACGGCCAGCATCGCCTTCTAAAACTCTGCCTTAACCCTTCCCTCTATCGCTATTTTATATCTCGTAAGTTCATTTTCGTCTCACTTCTAATATTCTACTCCTTACGAGAATTTTAATTATGAGTTTTACTTTCGATTTTTCCGTTGATTTTCACTTTAATCGATTCCATTTTTTTCTCCTTCTTATATTCTAATCTTTTACTGCTCTAGATTTCAAGCCCTAGTTCTTTTTCAATGGATTTTATCTTGTCAATTCCAACTTTTTGGTTTATAGAAGTTTTCATGATAGATGTTGGTGGTTGAATTGCAGGAGAAGGTGTTGCTGATTGATTTGGTTGTTTGAGAGAAGATGCATCCTCCTTTAACATTGCACAAACACCCTATGTGCGCTGAAGTGAGTTTGATTTATCACTATTTTAATGGTTAATTCTTTGTTATTAGAAGTGTTTATGATCTCATTGTTATTCTTAATAATGTGCTTGTTTCTTATGATCAATTTGATATATTTCTATGTTAATGTCATGTGATATTAATGGCTATTAGTAGTTGAATATGTGGTAAAAAAATACCAATGAAATGGTTAGAAATTTAGTTTGCTTCATAGCCGAGGCTAGAGATAGATACCACATGTGCAACCATGTTGTTTAAGGTCGTAGTTTGTAGGTATTCAGTTATGGATACATCTCCAACCAATGCAAGATCTAGCAGGTGGGACTTTCGGGGACCATATATGAGTTTAGACCAAGCTCACAAGAGATGGTTTTGGGAGTGTCCTTGTTCTATTATAAATTTGTAACCATTTGTTTTTTCATTGCATGTAGAAAGGGAAATTTTGGGAGTGTCTTGATTCTGTCATCAATATTCAAATTGATCTTTGTACTATCAATGATATTATTTCTATTTTCACTGACAATTGGACTCCTGAAGTTCGATTAGTCAAATCCCTAGTAGTAAACATGATTATTTGTTTCACATTTTGAGTTCAATCTCCAGCGGTAAATGTCGTTAAATGTGGAGATGCTTATGATTTATACTGTTAGAAATATTGTTGCAATATAAATATTGGCAGATCATAGTGAACTTTAGAGTTAATTTGTGAATTTACTCAGTTTAGAAGTTTAGATCATTTATCTTATTCTTCTGGTAATGAAAGTTATCCTATATGGTCCAGCAAATATGAACAAGTGTATTATATTATAGCATACTTTGGTTCAGGCTATGCTTTCATGTAGATTATTGAGGAGTTTCAAAAGTGTCATGTGGAACACCCTATTGCAAAATTCTTTGGCTAATGTACAGATTTGAAAATAAAATTGGATCGTTGCTTCAGAACAGAAGTGAGGTTTTCAGTTTTTATTATCTTTTCCTTATTTTTTGTTTTAAAGTTCTTTGCTTTGATCTGGTTTTCCTGTGGCATGTAACAATTATCTGTGTTCAAACAGAAAGTTGTGAAGAGAAAGGCCAACTTTGAAAAGAGCAAAGAATTCAAGGAACAATTGCGAGTTTTCAGGAAAGAAAATGCTGCAAGCAGCAGTCAATAGACGGATTCCCTGCTTCGTTGAAATCCAAAACGGTTGTGCAAAATACGATTCTTAGTTTTGTACGATGGTCTGATATGATATTTTGCCATTTTCAAACATTGAATTATCATATCATCAATATTGTTAGAATTATTGCCACTCCCTTGTTAGAAGGATTTCCTACATAATAGAGAGGTCGTATTGTTTCTAAACAAATGTATGAAAAACGTTTAAAATAGATTAAGATTTTTTTTAAAATTAATGACATATATTTTGTATAATTTAATTTTTATACACTCAACATTAATAACAGAGCTCTATTTGTTTGAAAAATATAGAGGATTCCTACAACACCATTACCTAATAGAAAGAAACTGAGCACTCAGATAAAGTTAGATTAAATTGTTCTATTTGCTTTTTACTCCACTAGAAGAGAACATCACACAAAATTAGTCGAGAACATATGGTGGAAGGATTAAAGAAAAAAACATTGCATATGTTGCTCATATAAAACATGTTTGTCGATACCATGGTAGAGGAATTATAAAGATATAACATTACATGTGGTTGAATTTGGGTCAAATCATGGATTTACTAATGAAACTTTGATTTACCGCAGAATCATGGTTCCAAACGTATGTATGGTTGGTACTCAGTTTGCAATTTGAAAATTTCAAAAGCATGACTATGTCAAGCTTCTTATTTTGTGCTCAAATTGTATGGCAACGAGAATAATAGAATAAAAACATGTTAAAGATTCACAACGGCATATTTTTTTATCATTCACAAAACTGTTAAGGATAAAATACTTTTTCACTAGCAACATTACAAAAAAGCACATAATGGAGAATCTAAAATATACAACTATGCTAATCATGAATAGTGATGATGCATCCGATAGAGATGATTTCTTCATTTTGATTTACTCGCGTTGGGGAGAAAAGAGCCTAAGTGCATCCCTCAGAGGTATTGCCTCTCTTTCACTCTCACCTGTCTTCCATACCTTGAAATCTAAGGGAGAAGAATTAGCAGATTTTGATTCACAATAGAGTTTGAGTACAGACAATGAAAATGGTCCTCTTATTCCACCACCGTAAACACCCGAACATAGCCAGCTAGATATTTCAGGAGTCTCCAATCTCTTTCTTCCGGCTGAAATTACTTCAGGACTTTCTACTCCTTTTCTTCCGCAGCTAGGAGTTTCAGGAGTCTCCAATCTCTTTCTTCCAGCTGAAATGACTTCAGGATTTTCTACTCCTTTTCTTCCTGCGGTAGTGACTTTAGGAGTCTCAACTTCCTTTCTTTCAGCTGAAGTGACTTTAATATTTGGATCATCTTCATCACTGTCACTTAACATAATAACATCTATGGCGGTGGCCTTAACAGAATCAGCAAGGGTAACACTCTGTCTTTCTTTTATTGTCTGATTGACATCCATGTTAACACTAAGATTTCTGTAATCTACATCAAAAGAACCAGATTTAGTGTTACTTGGTTGGACATACAAATATTCAACAGTGCCAGGAAAGACTGTACCAAAAATATACTTGGTACAAACACATGTATTGTTAGCTACATTTTATATATACTTAGTGGCAGATTAAAATTTTCCTGTGTGAAGAACCTCAAAGAAGGATATAGTCAATCAAATATCATAACAATAATAAAAATATCACCCTTGGATTATAAATTCACTGAGAAAGTGATCCTTTACTGCATAATAAAATATTAAAGGCTATATTATATTGAACTGATACTGAGATATCAGAGTACATGAGTAGAAAATGGAAACAAGCAACACAAAATCACAAGTAGCAGCAGATAAATGCCAACTTCCTGCCTGACTAGGCCCAAAGCCGATTCCATCAAACTATAATGCATCTTGCCTTCCATAAAAAACCATGTCCCTGCCCTCTTCACAACCACCTCCGTCTTCTATTCTTCCTGGGCCTTACTCAATTTCTAAAAAGCATAGCCTTCTCTAACCCTAAGTGCCCTCCATGTGTTCCTATCTTCCCTTTCCTGGAATATACCTTCCAGATCTTGGCGCTATAACTCAACCGCTGTACTATTGGGCTATTAACACCTGCCAGTATATTTGGCTCCTGAGTTGTCACTGTAGAGAGGATCTTGATGAAATGATAAATCACAGCATGACAAGAATGTGAAAATAACAACAGATGCAATATCATGAACACAATATAAAGAATATTTAAAAATTGAAGTAGTTATAAGCATGCAATATATATTTATGAAAGCAGAGACAATTTAGATAGAAAGCCTGACAGACCTACAACATCTGTTCTCTTATCCAGACATCGAGCAAAGCCATCATGTGTGGAATATTGTTCAACAGAGTTACGAGCCTCTCCGGTGGCTAATTCTGACGAATCATTTTGCTCAAGCTTATCTTTTCTGGAGGAATCTTCGGTTGATAGATTGGTATCAACCATTTCAGGAGTTACTTCTGGAATTTCACTTGATAAACGTGATTGTGCTGATGGAAACTCCAGATTATCTTTTCTGGAGGAGTCTTCTGGTGACGGATTGGTATCAACCATTTCAGGAATTACTTTTGGAATTTCACTTAATAAACGTGACTGTTCGGATGGAGATTCCAGCTTCATTTTTCGGTCCATGTACTGAGCAAGTGTATGGAAATATGGTTAAGGCACAAATTGTCAGCACTAAATTTGGGAACAATTCACAACATTTTGGATTTTAGCTTCTAAAATGACATAACATTAACAAAAATGTCATAAAAGGATATTCTCTCCTCCATCCCTTTTCATTGGCCAGATCAATACGATTTCGCAACACTGCTATCTCTCTTGAGATCCACTACCATATAAAGACAAATATCAGTAACAAAACATGATAGATCAGAGGTTCTTTTATATTTTAAAGGAATCAGAAATGTTCAATAATGTTAATAACCCATTAGATAAATGAACTGTTGGGGATAAAGGATTCAAGGGATAACGTAAGGGCGTATTTAAAAATTTTAGTATGATTTATAGATTTACCGCCTTCTGGCTCATGCTCAAGTAAATTTCACAATTATGCGAATGTAAATTCTATGATTGCATAGTAAGTTTTTTGAATGCTGGAAAATAGTAAGTGAGATTTTGCCCTTGCTGAATTTCATGATGCATAGCCAATGTTGACATGCTAGAGTCCAAGTAACTTCACTTTGAATATTCAGCTCTATCTTTACAATAGGAAAAAATGGATTTATTACACAGCACAATAATATTGATATGCAACATACATGCTTCGTCACATCTTCGTGCAGAGTTCTAGCTTTCTGCTCAAGCTCCAGCTGTGAAACACACAAGTGGTTATCATTTGGTCACTACAAATCCTATCAGTTACCATTTAACAAATAAAATTCTTACTCATAAGAAACACAGCTCACACAAGGGAAACCCCATAAAATAAATGCTGGCCAAAATGACAAAAATTAAAGATGACACAAAACTAAAGCAAAAAACACCTATATTATGAGACATTAAATCAATAGGATGCTTATGTTTCTCATGACAATAGGCTGAAAATTCTAACTATCTGAAAATTCTGAACAGATGACCATAATATAATAATAAATTCTAACTATTATGTTTCTCAAATAATATGCCCCCCCTAATATGCTGACTATAGGCTGAAAATTTAATATTATGTTTCTCAAGACAGTAGGCTGAACATTCTAACTACAGTACAGTCAGATAATATAATATGGTCCCCGTACATAAATATTTCTAACTATTAAAATCTGAAGACTTACGGGGACCATATTATCATTTGAACAGATGACCAAGCATAAATGACTCACACACAGCAAACTTACTGTAGTTGGCTTTTTGAGCAGACCATTACTCATTCTCCGATACAGATCTTGACATTCTTCCTGCGGATAATGCTTATAATTAGGAATCCATGGAATATACATGAACAACAAGGGTGAGTGCGAACTTTACAGCAGAATCCATGACCTATGCATAATTTCCTTGAAGAATACGGATCCACAAATCATATCAGATGACATCAACAAATATTGAAATGAATACCATATAATCCTTCACATAAGAAACCCAACTATGCTCTTACTTTGGAAATAATACACTATGTTCAACATCTTATAGAAAGTTTAGAAAATCAGTTTCCATTTTTACTTGGAAACTGCTACCCTGTATGCAACCAGGTTTCGGAAATGGGAGAAATTGCAGCAGAAAATACTGTTAGCACAGTATTAATACCTCAGAAAAGTCATCATCAGAAATTTTGCTGATAGGTACATCTTTTGGCACATTAGGAAGCTGGAGCAAAATTTCTTGGTTGATTTCGCCTTTTTTAGATGATCTATTAATTCCTGTGATGTGGATACAAATATCAATGTATGCATATGCATATAAGAAAAGTATGATATCTAGTAAAAGAACATCACTTGTGTTGACTTCCTTCTGCAGCAATGTAATATGCCAAGAAAGAACACTACTTAAACCATTCAATGTTATACTTCATTATTCTTTTCTCAAATTGTTTTGATTACAATGTATGACTTAGATATGTGCAATACTCTTTTCCTACCAATGAAAGCTTTGGATACAATTTACGACTTAGTTATGTGCAATATTCTTTTTCTACCAATTATAGCAAAATGTTGTCAAAATTACATGTATTTAAAAATACATGTAATTTAGAATCATGAAGCAAAACCAAATTTTTCTTGCACTTAATCAAATTTAGGTCTTAAATATACTATGAAAATTTTAATATTACTCAATCAGAAGAATAAAAAGTATTCCACTCTAATCAAACTTGAAAAAAGAGAGACAATCAGTACATATACTAAAGCCACTTGACACAACCTATCACTCTATACAACATATTCTATAACATTATTTTATAACAAAGTTGCCCATTTCAATATTTATTGTTTTAAATATTCCATTTTCTTTATTTAACTAGCATACTTTAAAGTGGTAATTCATTTCTAGTCAATTTTGAAGCCGGGTTACAATATACAACATCTATAATTCTACTCTATAACAAAATAGTTGTCTGCTTCAATATGTACAATCATGTATATTTCATTTTTCTTTCTTTAACTCCTTATTCTACCACAATGTTGACTAGGTTAAACGAGAATATCTTACTAAAAGCTGCAACATCAAAAGTATGCTAGTGTGCATTATTAGGGAATTGATGCTTATATTGAACTTATGACAACATTTTAAAAATAAGACCAAGAAAAATGGCAATATGATACTATGGCAGTGTACTTGAAAGCCTGAAGCTAGTATAATTAACTACTAGCAAAAAAAAGTCGTATGGTTGATTTTTTAAGACATGACCAAGATTACCTATTACTTGCGAGAGCAGATGGGAATTATTCTGTAAATAATCATTTGGGTCGGTTTTGGTTCTAACAAAACTTCCCAATACTTTGCCATCAAAGTTTTCTGGTTGCTTCAAAAGCTCCTCAATTAAGCTTCTCTTCAAGTAGACAAGTTTTAGGTTTGAACTAATTATAGCTGCAAATCCACTTGGAAGCTCTTGAGAAACTACGCTCAGACAAGATTTTGTAGTTGAATTCAAATGTCTCTGCTCAGAAAACTTGAATGCTTCTTTGTCACCCATTTCTTCTGAACTACTGACTATATCATCTGTTTCCTCAAAATTCTCTACAAAATGTGATGCAAGAAGGTTTTGTAAACTGTTTTTATTCACTGATTTCCGCCTTAGTAAATTCTTTAACTTTGCATCACATATTACCCTTTTCTTTTTCATGGGGTCAAAAAGCTTGTTTTTATGGCAGTAGTCAATGATGATCGAAGTAACATCAAGTTCTGAAAACGCTTTTGTAGTGTCTCTACCAATACTTTTAAGAAAATCTATGAGACTTCTTGAACCCCATCCATCAAAATCTTTTTTCTTATCTTTCCCTACTTTTCCTTTTGTTGATTCTAGCTTTTTCATGCACTTCTTCTTTCTCCCCGAAGATTTAACTCCTGTTGTGCTATCTAGGTTGTCACTATCAGAACCCATAAAATTACTCACATCAGATTCACCACTATCATCTTCCCCATCGCCTATTTCATATGAATCCATGTCACACTTCTTTTTTCTATTTTTAATGAAGTCACGGGCGATATAAGCATTCTGAGAATTCAGCCCTTCTTTTCTTTTAATGACTTCATAATATTCTACAAAGTAACTTTCAAATGTAGCTGGATCTTTCATATCTATTTTTTCCTGCAAATGAAAAAGCACATTATTATAAGATATATAAAGAGCAATTTTATACAGCCTGGATAAAGAAATGGACTTTCTTTACACAATTCAACGTTTCCAACCAACAAAAAAAATGAAATAAACAATTTTAAAGTTCAATGAGAAAAAATTTCAAACTTGGTTATAGTTTATAAGGTAAAATTCTATAACTAGGCCCAGGCTAAAACTTTATTCAATCAAGTGAAACATTCCATTCATCACAATTTAATTAGTAACCCACATTCAAAATAGAACCTGTTTGGATAATCTAGGATTATTTTCCAAACATAAATGGAACCTGTTTGTTGTTTTAAAGACATCAAAACAAAAACACTAGTAAAAATAGAGAACAGAATTAACAAAAAAAACAGAGGACAAATGCCTGTTTAATTTACAGCTCTAGCACAACAATCCTGTATAGTTTTAATTGGAAACTCTTCCCACAAACATTGACAATTGTGCATAAAATATAAAATTGTAAATGTACGTAAAATAAGCAAATAGCAAGGTTTTTGAATTTAGATTCCACATACTGTTGCAAATTTTTGTTTCTTTCTTTTGCTGTGCATAATAGAAGGCATGATTGAGAAAAAAAACTTACACCATCAGAATCAACGTCGGCATTTTTCTCAATTAGAAATGCAAGTTTTGAGCAGTGCCTACAAAATCCTCTGTTTCTTTTGACAAGAGCAAAATCAACATCATAGTAACATTTTCCGCAAACAGCTGTTGGGCAGAAGAAGCACATAAACTTTGATGCTTTACGGCATACGCAGCAATAATGTGACTCTATAAAAGTTATTCAAAAGTCATTCAGCATCAATATAATTAAAATACATTTTTCCATATTCTCTTGAACATGAACAGACAAAGAATGCATTTAATCACAAGTCACAAACAACTAATTACTAACATAGGTTAAAAAAAGGTTGCCAATTCTGGTGCAGTGTTCTATCGCAATGCTAGGAAAATAAATAAATATATCACTTAAAAAGTAAAATCTCTTAGAGTTGAAGATAACACCACCTTCTCAAGCATTTTTTACATAAATCAGAATTCAAGATATAAAGGTTCAAACAATATATAGTGTTTGAAAGCAAAATGTTGCAAATTCCTAAGATGGTATCCCGGGCAAGAACGTATTTTCCAAAAACATTTAAGACGGCCAATTGTCACGGTGGTATGAAATGCATAAATATGTACCAGACCAGTAAAAGTAAGGGAAATGTATTTGAATGCCCCATAATAAAGACAGAGAGATAAACAGGGAAGCAACTTACCACAACACCAATTATTGTTACTTGTCAAAAAGGAAGCATCTTCGTTCACGCATTCAGCATGATAAGTTTTAAGGCAATCCCTTTAATCAACCATAAAAAAAAGTAAGTCACAAAAAAAACAAAATGTCTGTACAAAATGATCCAAATATTCAACATTAAAGCATACTAATGATACTGATGACCAAACTTTGGTAGTAAACCACAAATCAATCAACAAAAAACTTAATAAAACCTAAATACCAGCAGCTTCTGTATTATAGCTACCTCACAGTTATCCTCTTTTTTTGCAAGGCTAATCACAAGGAATAAGATAGGAAACAAGTCCGAAATGACTGCTAGAAATTATAAAAACAACAAACAAACAGATGCTAAACTTATCCAACCGGAACATTTATCTGGGAGTTCAACATGAGGGAGCATTTTTACATTCCTTGAGGCCTTTCTATATGAGAAACACTCCGTGTGAGAGACACACCACATATTCACCAAAAATTTTAAGGTGATAAGTGTGTGGGTTCTGTCACTTATAAATACTCAATCTCCACTTTCTAATCAATATTCGATTTCCCCCATACTTTCTTTCCCAAAGTTTCCAACTCATTATTCTCAACAAATTTCACATATGATATTATGATATGATAAATGTTGCATAATCTGTTTCGTTTAAAGATTTTGTTCATACAGATTAAGAAAAACAAACTTCACAAATGTAAGAATGAATAAAGAAGTCATTTTGAAAATAAATGTCTTCCTCACTTTTCAATGTAGAAATTATGGTTATTTTTTCAATTGTGTCATTTAACTATTACTCAGCGCACTACTTTCAACACATTAATAAGGTTAATTTAGTAAAAATGCAATGTATTATGACAACATTATTACATTTCTTAATCGGTGTGCAAAAACCTTAAGTCATTTTGAAACCTAAAGGAGAGTATTATTTTTGGGAACAAAATTAGAATAAAAAAAGAATTCCATTGAAAACCTAAAATGTCAGTAAATAGGAAAATTTCAACCATTAAAACAGACGGATCATCCCCAAAAATGCACATGATCATGCTCATACAACAAAAACATCATTATGAACATCTAAAAAGGAATTTCTAGGGCATAAAACTAGGTTAACGTTACTTGATAATGATTATAGTAAGCATGAAAATTACCATAACCGAAGTTGATGAGAAAAATGAAATCAAACACTGAAAGTGATCCTGATTTTCCAAAATAAAAAATAGCATGCATTAATGTTACAGAACTTACTTAAAATCGCACACTCTCATGTTACCACCATCCTTACAAAAGAAACAACAATCCTCGGCGATTTCTTCCTTCTTTCTTTTAAGATTCCTTTTCCCCATTTTTTCTGTTAAAAAAAGGGTAAAAATGACTCAAGTTAGTTGATCAGGATTAGTTGTGTTCAACAATGAGGTCAATGTAGCCGAAGAAAATCAAAACAAGCGAAAATGTGGATGATCCATTTCACAGAAAAAATCAAATTAACAAAGTCGGAAAGCTAGGAAACTACATTATTAAACAACAAGTTGAAAAAGAAAATAGAGAAGAACGGAGAGAGTAAATGAAGGGTCGAAAAGTTACCTTGCAAGGAAGGATTAAGCTTCTAGGAAGGTGAAAATGTGTTTGAATGCGGTGTTGGTAATGGAAAAGGAAATAGGGTATATAACAAAAACGAGAAAGAGAGAGAGAGATGATTGTTGGCGTGGAAATGGAGTGTGAGTGGGAGGAGAATGGTAGTTTCTAGAAGTTTTAGTGGGACTCGCACGGAAACGAAACAACGGATTTTTGTGGAACGTACATATACCAACACTGGCGACTGAGTTCTAATCTTTATGAGTATTTTTTAGGATATGAATTCTCTACTACTAATAATATACTGTAATCTTCAAGTAGCACACTTTTGACTGATCGCTATTAGTCCGTTTTATGAGCGTGTATAAACATTTCACGGTGTAGAATTAATTTTGTATTACTAATCATGATTATTTATTCGGACAAATCTAATTTTTATATTATATTATATAGTGTTTTTCTTTTAAAACATGATAGAATATAAATGAAAATTTATTATTTCATTTATAAATACAAAAAATATTTTTTCCGTCGTTTTTGACTTTTCACATCTATTAAAAATATAATAATTATGATATAAAAAAAATTATAAAAGATTTTACAAATTATTTTTTATTAATGATATTGAAAAAATAAATTAATATGAAAGAATAATAAATATTTAAGAATATAATAAAAATAATATTAATGATTCATTAATATTATAAAGTGGTACAAAATGTTTTTTCAAAATAATTTATAATAAAAAAGGGATATAGTATATATAATGTAATGTGTATTTTAAAATTGAGTTTACTATCCTCTACTATTAATATAAGAAAAGTAATAACTAACTTAATTACTTATTAATTCAAATTAAAATTAATTTAATACCCTAACGTCTTTCACATATTAATTCATACAGTATATTTGGAATATAAATTAATTTAATAAAATTTAGTAATAATAAATATTTGAACATAATTGGATTACTAATGTATCGTTTTACTTTCTCAATGCTTATCAGCTTATTTTTAAAATATTTTCTCTTTCATAAACAAATATCTTTATGTTTATATAATTTTAAAAGGTAAAATTTTGATTCTTCACTTTACAAAGAAAAACAAAGGAGAAATAATCATTGTCGATGAAAATGATGCACACAAGCTATATTAGATGAAACTACTTCGCAGTCAAGTTTGTGACTTGAATCTTTCATAACATACTTTATGATTTTTTTTATGTAAATATGTCTATGTCTCTTATCACTCTTAATTTATGATTTTTTTATCAGAATTATATATATATATATCCACAGCATATGTTTGTTTAAATTCTACAATGATCCCTCATCGATTTATAACCATCCTTTTATGAATTTTTTTTTAAAATATCCAAAAATTTCAAAAAAATTTCAAAAATATCCAATTTTTCAAAATAATTACACAAATGACCAATTTTGGCCATTTTTTACACTTAGGCGCCACCCTAGTTGGCGCCTACCCTTAATGGATAGGGCAAGTCGCCACTAGGAGTGGCGCCTATGCCCTTTCCTATTTTTTTTTTTTTTTTTAAATGTTATTTTTTTTGTTTTTTTAATTTTTTTTTATTTATAAATTTATATTTTTTATTAATTATATTAATTTATGTTATCACATATATATAAATAAATTTTTTTACAAGATATATATATATATATATATATATATATATATATATATATATATATATATATATATATATATTAATCTATATATATATATATATATATATATATATATATATATATATATTAATATAATTTATAAGTAACTAATATTATTTGTAAATTTTTGGAAAAAAAATTAATTTATATACGTATAAAGATATGATAGACAATATTTTTAAAGATAAAGATAAAGATATAAAGATAATAAACAGAAAATATTTTTATTTAAATAATAGACAAGACAAATATTACAAAGATATGATTAATCACATATGATGTGGTCCCTGGTACGATCCGCACGGGGGAGGTCTAGTTACTCGCCTAGACGGTTCACGTGGTGGTGGTGCTTCCCTATTACCACCCCTTGCCCTAACGCGCCCTCTTGCCGCTTGCCGTTGTGGTTGGGTCGAAGTCCCTTCAGTGCTGTAGGAAAGACGGGTCCCCTCTGCGCCCTCGAAGCTTTGTCTCGGTGGGACAAACTGACTACTGCTGGGTGCGCCCTCGAATTGTGGTCTTTGGTAGTTTAGGGTTGAATCGGGTTGGCCAAAGTGCAATGTTTGTTGTGGTGTGTAGTAGTCCTGTTGGTAGTCCTCTTGTATACCCGTGTCGGGGCTAGGTGGAGGACTGGAAGAGCTCGGGAAATTGTCGTGATGGAAGTGTTGGGATTGGTGGAAGTGGGGGGATTGATATTGTGGTAGGTGTTGGGACTGTTGATGGTGGTGGGAATGTTGAGTTTGTTGTTGGTAGTCTTCATGGTATTGGGATTGAGTATGTGGTATGTATTGTTGATTTGGTTGGGGGGTGGACATGTGTTGTGGTGGTTGTTGTTGGTAATATGGTGGTGGTGGTTGTTGTTGGTAATAAGGTGGTGGTGGTTGTTGTTGGTAAAATGGTTGTGGTGGTTGTTGTTGGTAATAAGGTGGTGGTTGTTGTTGTTGGGAATACTGTGGTGGTTGTTGTTGTTGGAAATATGGCTGTTGCATCCGGGGATCGTCCAAATAGAACGGGTCAGACACAATCATTTCTGGATTGGTATTTGCTCTATACCAATCCACATATTCCCTTGTCGGCTTCATTTCGTTGGGCGCCACCGGAAATTGTAGAACATAGTGGGCACGGTCTTTCCACATTTTACGAAACTCCTTAGCAAATTCCTTCCAATTTTGGGCATACCACTGGTGGCTGACTTTTTTTAGATGCCAAGGTTCCATAGACATTGGGGGGCCTGGGATTTCTTGATGCATTCCGAATTGAAGCTTGACACGGTCACTTTGGTGCATCTCCACAGTGGTGAACCGCATTATGGCCGTTTTTGCTGTCCAAACAGCTGCATCTTCGGGGTTGGGTTGATGTTCCAATCCCAAATATGGCCTCCAAATAAACTGCAAAGAAAAAAGTAAATATGTTATTTATCGAGAATGCATGATATTAATAAATCAGTTAGAAACTGAGTGATTTAGTGGTAATACATCTTGTGCTCGGAGACGATCCAAGAGTTGACGATAAAATATAATTTTATTTTTGGGGGTAAGACTGTAATCCAGTCCGGTTGTAATGAACCTAAACAAAAAAAGATAAATAATATTAGTTACAAATATTTATAGAATAAATATACAAAATGAAATAAGATCATAAATTTACCTAGTTGCGTAGGGGAAGGAGTAGTCATTAGGATTTTCTGGGGCTAGCTTCGGCAATCTCCACCACCCCCATGTTTGGAGCAAAAAAGCACATCCAGAAAATGTACAGTGCTCATTTTGTGCATTTTTACACAAAGAGCTATATAGGAATGCTAATACTGCAGAACCCCAACTATATGTGCTTATTCTATCAATGTCCCCGAGCAAACTCAAGTACATAAAGTTTATGCTATTTCCCGTCCCTTCGGGAAATAGCAAGTTCCCAAACAATAGCATAATGTAAACCCGGGTTTTTATGACTTTTTCTTGTTCAGAGGATTCCTCAGTCAAAGTTATGGAGTCGTGGTACAATTTAATACCCTGACCCCTTGCTTTGGCAGACCCCTCACCCTCGACCAGATCTACCCCCAACATTTGAACACATATTTGGTTAGGCTGTTGAACATTTCCGGTCACAGGCTTACCATCTATTCTAAGACCTAAAAGCATGTACACATCCTCTAATGTGACGGTACATTCACCAGTTGGTAGGTGAAAAGTGTGTGTCTCAGGTCTCCAACGTTCACACAGAGCCAAAATGAATTTGGCATCAATGGTGGCATTTACGACATGCATAACATGATCAAAACCCGCACGCTCTATGTAAGGTACGCACCATGGGTCTGGATAAGGCATTGGGTGTGAACGTTGACGAAATTTCTTGGGATCCTTTAAAAACAAACAATATAAACAATCATTATATTGGACTTTTAAAAAACTAATTACAAACATACGAAAGAGGCAATGTTCAAGAAAAACTTACGAATGAGGCAATGTTTGCCCTAGTTCCTCTGTGTTCTTGGCCCATGGTAAGAAGAGACATGACTGCAATGCAGGAAGAAGCTTGGTGGATGAGAAGTTTCGCCTGAGTTCTCTGAATAAAAGTGTTAGTGGTTGATGAAAACTTGCAAGAATGACCCTCTATTTATACTCGTTTTCAAGTAGACTGAATATGCAAAAATGTGACAAGTGTAAGGCATGCGTGGTAGTGTTGGCATGCATTGGTGGAATCTGATGATGCAAAAATGTGACAAGTGTGAGGCATGCGTGGGAATCTTGCAGAATAGGTGCAGACTAGGTGGTAGTGTTGGCATGCATTGGTGCAGACTAGGTGGGAGTTGTCTTGTCTTGGGGAAGACTTGGTGGAATCTGATGATGCAAAAATGTGACAAGTGTGAGGCATGCGTGGGAATCTGCCAGACTTGGTGGTGAAGACTTGATGGGGAACAGGCATGCGTGGGAATCTCTGAGACTAAGTTCAGGCTAGGTGGATAGGTTGGCATGCATTAGTACAGACTAGGTGGGAGTGTTGCATTCAAGGGTGTGACACGTGTAAGGCATGCGTGGGAATCTGCCAGACTTGGTGGTGAAGACTTGATGGGGAACAGGCATGCATGGGAATCTCTGAGACTAAGTTCAGGCTAGGTGGATAGGTTGGCATGTGTAACACCCCAACTAAAATAAGCTAATTATTTAATTTAAATTAATATTTTATTTATTAATTTAATCGAATAATTGGAAGTTTGGATTAATATTATTATTTTTGGGAATAATAATTATTGGGATTATTATTATTGGATTATTATTTTATAATTGGAATAAAAGTGGAAATCAGTAAAAAGGTCCCATTGGGTAAAAAGGTTTATTGTTTTCACGTGGAAAGGAAAAAGAGGCAGAACGTGGAAAAGGGCAAAAAGAGAACCAGAGAACAAGGGATTGAAGGGAGGAAAAGCTTGAAGCTGCAGAATTTGCCGGATTAACTCAGGTAAGGGGGGTTTATCGTTGATTAACGGGTATTGTATGATAATATGTCATGGGTAGTGATAGACCTTTAATTTACCTTTGAATTGGATGATTATGATGAATTTGTGGAAATAATTGATGAACGAAATTGGGTGATAATCGAAAGAAATTCGTAGGAATTGTATGTGATAATGTCAGGAGTTGTGAAATCGAATAGGGAATGATTCGGGTTAGATGATATGAGTGATTTCTGTGTAAATTTGGACTGTGGAAGGTGAGATCGAATAGAACTCGTAGCAGGAAAAACCATAGCAGATCTGGAAATCTGGTTTCTGGTCATACGCGTATGGCACTAGGCAATACGCGTATGGGATGGCTGGTACGCGTATGGCGCTAGGCAATACGCGTATGGATGAGGAAGATGAAATTTTGAACGTAAAATGGTCTCTGGTGGTACGCGTATGGGGAAGTGATACGCGTAGCATACGCGTATGGAATTGGGCAATATGCGTATGGCTTGGTCAGGATTTAGGCAATACGCGTATGAGCATAGGCAATATGCGTATGGGCAGGATTGTGATTTCCTGTGCTGTTGTCGTGCAGTTTTTGACTGTTCAGGCTGAGTAGTGAGACTTAGCTGAGGTATGATGTAATAGGGATCGTTTCTCGTTGTTTTGAGTAGTATAGGTATTAGTAGAATGTGCTAATACTGTGCTTGATTTTATGGCATGTTGTGATATGCTTTTGTGATAAATGTGTTGACAATATGTGTTGGTTGGTATGCTTTATACTGTAAATGTATCAGTTATGTATGCATTAGCGAATAGACTGTTTTATGGCTTAGAGTGTGAGCATATGTCTATTCTTGAGTTGATGTTGTGGTTGCATTGCTAGGTGATTAGCATGCATAGTTTAGCCTTTGGGGCTGTAGCTAATTCCCATTGTGAGGAATTAGTGAGTTGTGGATTGTTGTTGATGTTTGCATACTAGATGAGTAGCGTGCATAGTCTAGCCTTCGGGGCTGTAGCTAATTCCCATGGTGAGGAATTAGTGAGTGAGTCACTAGATCTCAATGAGTGGGACTAGTGAGCTCAGTAGCCGTATCCAGAGGGATCGGTGAGCTTGAACTATATGTTCGAGAATAGTCGGTACCGCATGTGTAGAGTCTCATTGCATAATGAATGCATGGCATAGCCGGTGGGGCTGTAGCTAATTCCCATTGTGAGGAATTAGTGAGTAAATCGTTGTGTTGTGTTGTTGGTATGGAGTATGGGTTGAGATTATATATAGATATATATGCTATATGTTATTGCTGAGTATGATGTTGCGTTGATACTGCCGTTATGGAGTGTGTAGTCTGGTTGGGGTGATTTGATGCGTCATTTACTTAACATTACATAATGTCGTATAATGCCTGTTATATTGATTGAGGAACTCACCCTTACAACTCTTTTTCAGGTAACGAGCAGTGAGTCGAGTAGAAGCTAATGATTGGAGTCTAGTGTAGTCTCCTAGTGGGTCATGCTCTGATAGATGTAACATCGGGGTAGGATGTTTGAATATTTTATCGATTGGTTGTGAACCATTTTGCATGTAATATGTTACATGTTTGGAATAATTGAATTGATTTCTATCCGCTGCGTATTATGCAGATACTTTATGTTTTGAATTAAATAAATGAGCATGACAGGACCTATTTGATGGTTATTGTTTGATGATCGTGTGACACCCTTCGGGGCATAATTACTCTGATTATTATATGTTATTATTTTAAATTAATATTTTGGGGTATTTAGAAGGGTGTTACATTAGTGGTATCAGAGCATAGTCGGTCGTGTCGAGTCGTAGTTATTCTGTTTCCCCTGTACGGGATAGGTGTTGTGTAACCCTATCAGTACTTACTATTTTAGCTTGTTGGGTTTTCAGAATAGAGATGGCTGGAAGAGGTAGAGATGATGCTGCGATTGCTGAGGCTCTGGGTATGCTAGCTGGAGTACTTGGAGGAAATCCGAATGTGGTGGGAATGGGAGCTGCTCGTCAGTTGAGTGAGTTCCAAAAGAACAATCCTCCAATGTTCAAGGGAGCATACGATCCAGATGGTGCTCAGAAGTGGTTGAAGGAGATTGAGAGAATCTTCAGAGTAACTGAGTGTGCTGATAACCAGAAGGTCAGGTTCGGTACGCATATGCTGTCAGAAGAAGCTGACGATTGGTGGGTTGCTACCCGCACTGAGTTGGAAACTGCTGGAGATGCTGAGATTTCTTGGGCTGTGTTCAGAGAGAGATTTCTGAGGAAGTACTTTCCCGAGGATGTCAGAGGAAAGAAAGAAATTGAGTTCTTGGAATTGAAGCAGGGTAACAGGTCCGTTACGGAGTATGCTGCCAAGTTCACAGAGCTGTCGAAGTATTACACTCCCTATGCTGAGGCTGCTGGGGAATTTTCCAAGTGTGTGAAGTTTGAGAACGGGTTGCGTCCCGAGATCAAGCAAGCGATTGGATATCAGAGGATTAGAGTGTTTTCTGATCTGGTTGACTGTTGCAGGATTTTTGAACAGGATTCCAAGGCCAGAGCTGAGAGCTATCAGCAGAGGGTTGATAGGAAAGGCAAGAATCAGATTGATCGTGGAAAACCGTATACAGCTGGCAAAGGTTTTCAGAGGCAGAGTGGGATGAAAAGGCCTAGTGGGGGAGACTCTAGTGCTCCTGTTAAGTGTTACCGATGTGGTCGGGCTGGACATCGTGTTCATGAGTGTACCAGTGCTGAGATGAAGTGTTTCAAGTGTGGAAAAGGTGGTCATTTGGCTGCAGAGTGCCGGTTGAAGACTGTGACTTGTTTCAACTGTGGAGAGTTGGGTCATATCAGTCCACAGTGTCCAAAGCCAAAGAAAGAGAATCAGTCAGGAGGCAAGGTTTTTGCTTTATCGGGTTCTGAGACTTCTGCAGATGATCGTTTGATCCGAGGTACGTGTTATATTAATGGCTTTCCTCTTGTAGCTATTATTGACACAGGTGCGACTCATTCTTTTATATCTTTGGATTGTGCTGTGAAACTTAAGTTAGAGATATCTGAGATGCGTGGTAGTATGGTGATTGATACTCCTGCGAAGGGTTCAGTGACTACTACTTCTGTTTGTTTAAGTTGTCCCTTGAGTATCTTTGGTAGAGCCTTTGGGATAGATCTTGTGTGTCTTCCATTAGTGCAGATTGACGTTATTCTGGGTATGAACTGGTTGGTGTTCAACCGAGTTTCTATCAACTGTTTTGATAAGACTGTGATATTTCCTGAGATTGAAGAAGGAAAGAGTTTGTTTCTATCAGCCAGGCAGGTGAATGAGGAAGTGGCAGATGGGGCAGAGTTGTTTATGCTGTTAGCGACTTTGGAAGCTAAAGATAAACTGGTGATTGGCGATCTAGCTGTAGTGTGTGATTTTCCTGAGGTGTTTCCGGAAGAAGTGAATGAATTGCCACCAGAACGTGAAGTTGAGTTCTCGATTGATTTGGTACCTGGTACTAGACCAATATCGATGGCTCCGTACCGTATGTCTGCTGTTGAGTTAGCTGAATTGAAGAGTCAATTGGAAGATCTGTTGGATAAGAAATTTATTCGTCCGAGTGTGTCACCGTGGGGTGCACCAGTGTTGTTGGTTAAGAAGAAAGAAGGTACTATGAGGTTGTGTGTGGACTACAGGCAATTGAATAAAGTGACGATCAAGAATCGGTATCCTTTACCGAGGATTGATGATTTGATGGATCAATTGGTTGGTGCTAGTGTGTTCAGCAAGATAGACTTGAGATCTGGGTATCATCAGATACGTGTGAAAACTGAAGATATTCAGAAGACTGCTTTCAGAACGAGGTATGGACATTATGAGTATTCTGTAATGCCTTTTGGTGTGACTAATGCGCCTGGAGTATTCATGGAGTATATGAACAGGATCTTTCATCCGTACCTAGACAAGTTTGTAGTAGTGTTTATTGATGACATTTTGGTGTATTCGAAATCTGAAGAAGAGCATGCTGAGCATTTGAGAGTGGTTTTGGGAGTTCTACGAGAAAAGAAGTTATTTGCTAAACTGTCGAAGTGTGAATTTTGGTTAGAAGAAGTTAGTTTTCTTGGCCATGTGATTTCCAGAGGTGGTGTTGCCGTTGATCCTTCTAAGATAGAAGCGGTATCTAAATGGGAAGCTCCGAAGTCAGTTTCTGAAATAAGAAGTTTTCTTGGACTTGCAGGTTATTATAGGAAATTTATTGAGGGATTTTCTAAGTTGGCGTTACCGTTGACAATGTTGACTAGAAAGGGACAAGCGTTTGTTTGGGACTCAAAATGTGAAGAAGGGTTCCAAGAGTTAAAGAGAAGGCTAACTACTGCTCCTATTCTGATATTACCGAGTTCGTCGGAATTATTTGAGGTTTATTGTGATGCTTCATTGTTGGGTTTAGGTGGTGTGTTGATGCAGAATAAGCAGGTGATAGCTTATGCTTCGAGACAACTAAGGGTTCATGAGAGGAACTATCCGACACATGATTTAGAGTTGGCAGCTGTGGTATTTGTTCTGAAGTTGTGGAGGCATTATTTGTATGGGTCAAGATTTGAAGTTTTCAGTGACCATAAGAGTTTAAAGTATTTGTTCGATCAGAAAGAGCTGAATATGAGACAGAGAAGATGGTTAGAATTTCTGAAGGATTATGACTTTGGTTTGAATTACCATCCGGGTAAAGCAAATGTAGTGGCTGATGCATTGAGTCGGAAATCATTGCATATGTCTATGTTAATGGTTAAAGAGTTGGACTTAATTGAGCAGTTTCGAGATTTGAGTTTGGTGTGTGAGAGTACTCACAATAGTGTTAAATTGGGAATGCTGAAGTTAACAAGTGGTATTCTGGATGAGATCAGAGAGGGTCAGAAATCCGATATGCTTTTGGTTGATAAGTTGACTTTAGTGAATCAAGGTCAAGGTGGTAAATTCAGAGTTGATGAGAATGGTGTTTTGAGATTTGGCGATCGGGTGTGTATTCCGGATGTTACTGAGCTTAAGAAGAGTATCCTGGAGGAAGGACATCGTAGTGGCTTGAGTATCCATCCTGGAGCTACGAAGATGTATCATGATTTGAAAAGGTTATTTTGGTGGCCGGGAATGAAAAGAGAAATTGCGAGTTTTGTTTATTCCTGTTTGACTTGTCAGAAGTCAAAGATTGAGCATCAGAAGCCGTCTGGGCTAATGCAACCGTTGGCTATTCCAGAGTGGAAGTGGGATAGTATCAGTATGGATTTTGTTGCTGGTTTGCCGAGGACAAATAAGAATTTTGAGGCTATTTGGGTGATTGTTGATAGATTGACGAAGTCGGCTCATTTCATTCCGATCAGAATGGATTATCCGTTAGAGAGGTTGGCTGAGTTGTATATTGAGAAGATTGTAAGTTTGCATGGTATTCCGTCGAGTATTGTTTCGGACAGAGATCCTAGATTTACATCAAAGTTTTGGGATGGGTTGCAGAGAGCTTTGGGAACTAAGCTGAGATTAAGTTCTGCATATCACCCGCAGACTGATGGTCAGACTGAGAGGACGATTCAGTCATTAGAAGATCTTTTGAGAGCTTGTGTTTTGGAAAAAGGAGGTGCTTGGGATTGTTATTTGCCTTTGATTGAATTTACCTACAACAATAGTTTTCATTCGAGCATTGGTATGGCACCGTTTGAAGCTTTGTACGGTAGGAGATGTCGGACGCCTTTATGTTGGTATGAGTCCGGTGAGAGTGCTGTGGTTGGACCGGAGATTGTTCAACAAACTACGGAAAAGATTAAGATGATTCAGGAGAAGATGAGAATTGCTCAGAGTCGTCAGAAGAGTTATCATGATAAGAGGAGGAAGTCACTTGAATTCCAAGAGGGAGATCACGTGTTTCTTCGTGTTACTCCGATAACTGGTGTTGGTCGAGCTTTGAAGTCGAAGAAGTTGACACCTCGATTTATTGGTCCTTATCAGATTTTGGAGAGGATAGGAGAGGTAGCCTATCGTATCGCCTTACCACCGTCGCTTGCGAATTTGCATGATGTTTTTCATGTGTCTCAGTTGAGGAGATACATTCATGATCCGTCGCATGTTGTCCAAGTAGATGATGTACAGGTGAGAGATAACCTGACTGTTGAAACATCACCTATGAGGATCGAGGATCGAGAGTTGAAGCAGTTGCGGGGTAAAGAGATTGCCTTGGTGAAGGTAGCTTGGGGAGGACCAGCAGGTGGCAATGTGACTTGGGAACTTGAGAGTCAGATGAAGGAGTCTTATCCGGAGTTGTTCGCTTGAGGTATGTTTTCGAGGACGAAAACTCTTTTAGTGGGGGAGAGTTGTAACACCCCAACTAAAATAAGCTAATTATTTAATTTAAATTAATATTTTATTTATTAATTTAATCGAATAATTGGAAGTTTGGATTAATATTATTATTTTTGGGAATAATAATTATTGGGATTATTATTATTGGATTATTATTTTATAATTGGAATAAAAGTGGAAATCAGTAAAAAGGTCCCATTGGGTAAAAAGGTTTATTGTTTTCACGTGGAAAGGAAAAAGAGGCAGAACGTGGAAAAGGGCAAAAAGAGAACCAGAGAACAAGGGATTGAAGGGAGGAAAAGCTTGAAGCTGCAGAATTTGCCGGATTAACTCAGGTAAGGGGGGTTTATCGTTGATTAACGGGTATTGTATGATAATATGTCATGGGTAGTGATAGACCTTTAATTTACCTTTGAATTGGATGATTATGATGAATTTGTGGAAATAATTGATGAACGAAATTGGGTGATAATCGAAAGAAATTCGTAGGAATTGTATGTGATAATGTCAGGAGTTGTGAAATCGAATAGGGAATGATTCGGGTTAGATGATATGAGTGATTTCTGTGTAAATTTGGACTGTGGAAGGTGAGATCGAATAGAACTCGTAGCAGGAAAAACCATAGCAGATCTGGAAATCTGGTTTCTGGTCATACGCGTATGGCACTAGGCAATACGCGTATGGGATGGCTGGTACGCGTATGGCGCTAGGCAATACGCGTATGGATGAGGAAGATGAAATTTTGAACGTAAAATGGTCTCTGGTGGTACGCGTATGGGGAAGTGATACGCGTAGCATACGCGTATGGAATTGGGCAATACGCGTATGGCTTGGTCAGGATTTAGGCAATACGCGTATGAGCATAGGCAATACGCGTATGGGCAGGATTGTGATTTCCTGTGCTGTTGTCGTGCAGTTTTTGACTGTTCAGGCTGAGTAGTGAGACTTAGCTGAGGTATGATGTAATAGGGATCGTTTCTCGTTGTTTTGAGTAGTATAGGTATTAGTAGAATGTGCTAATACTGTGCTTGATTTTATGGCATGTTGTGATATGCTTTTGTGATAAATGTGTTGACAATATGTGTTGGTTGGTATGCTTTATACTGTAAATGTATCAGTTATGTATGCATTAGCGAATAGACTGTTTTATGGCTTAGAGTGTGAGCATATGTCTATTCTTGAGTTGATGTTGTGGTTGCATTGCTAGGTGATTAGCATGCATAGTTTAGCCTTTGGGGCTGTAGCTAATTTCCATTGTGAGGAATTAGTGAGTTGTGGATTGTTGTTGATGTTTGCATACTAGATGAGTAGCGTGCATAGTCTAGCCTTCGGGGCTGTAGCTAATTCCCATGGTGAGGAATTAGTGAGTGAGTCACTAGATCTCAATGAGTGGGACTAGTGAGCTCAGTAGCCGTATCCAGAGGGATCGGTGAGCTTGAACTATATGTTCGAGAATAGTCGGTACCGCATGTGTAGAGTCTCATTGCATAATGAATGCATGGCATAGCCGGTGGGGCTGTAGCTAATTCCCATTGTGAGGAATTAGTGAGTAAATCGTTGTGTTGTGTTGTTGGTATGGAGTATGGGTTGAGATTATATATAGATATATATGCTATATGTTATTGCTGAGTATGATGTTGCGTTGATACTGCCGTTATGGAGTGTGTAGTCTGGTTGGGGTGATTTGATGCGTCATTTACTTAACATTACATAATGTCGTATAATGCCTGTTATATTGATTGAGGAACTCACCCTTACAACTCTTTTTCAGGTAACGAGCAGTGAGTCGAGTAGAAGCTAATGATTGGAGTCTAGTGTAGTCTCCTAGTGGGTCATGCTCTGATAGATGTAACATCGGGGTGGGATGTTTGAATATTTTATCGATTGGTTGTGAACCATTTTGCATGTAATATGTTACATGTTTGGAATAATTGAATTGATTTCTATCCGCTGCGTATTATGCAGATACTTTATGTTTTGAATTAAATAAATGAGCATGACAGGACCTATTTGATGGTTATTGTTTGATGATCGTGTGACACCCTTCGGGGCATAATTACTCTGATTATTATATGTTATTATTTTAAATTAATATTTTGGGGTATTTAGAAGGGTGTTACAGCATGCATTAGTACAACAACATGACAAACAACCATTAAAATCTAAGAAATTACAATAGTTAACACTATGTCGTCTGATCCATGCATCATTTGGATGCAATCAATGTCGCTTTCAACTTCAACCCACCAACGTATCGTTTCTCCAGTTTCAAATGAGAACCTTGTTCTAAGCCTCTGAATCCTTCTGATGACTTCACCAGGTTGGTAATCTCCCTCTAACCAAGACATCAAGGACCTTTTTAGTTGGTCCAACGAACGGATGTTCCAAAATTTCATCTCCATTGGAGGTTTCAAAGGCGAGAAAATAACATGCCCATCCCTTTTTAAGATTACTGGTTCAGGATCCGGGCGCCTTGATGATGTTCGCTGCCATGACGACGGTCTTGGGGATGCCATGAACTCAACTTGATACAGAAAGTGATAGGAAACAGTGGTGAAGAAAATGCAAGGAAATAACACTTTATTTATAGGAAAAGATCTGGGTTGTACACCAGTCTACCTAACCCTAATTAGTGTCGCACTTGATTACTTAATCTTATAGGGAATTAGGGTTTCAATTAGGTCATAACTACCAAACTCTAATTATAACCGATCAATAAACCCTAATTATAATTGATAAATTAACCTTAACATGATTAACCCTAATTCTTCCAAAAAATTTTAAATAATAATAATTACTTATAAATTAAATTAGTATATATATAAATTAATATATATATCTATATATATATATATATATATATATATATATATATATATATATATATATATATATATATATCTTGTAAATAATTTTATTTATATATATGTGTTAATATAAATTAATATAATTTAGAAAAAATATAAATTCATAAATTAAAAAAAAAAATTTAAAAAAAAAAACATATTTAAAAAAAAAAAAAATTTAAGGGTAGGCGCCACTCCTAGTGGCGACTTGCCCTACCCTTTAAGGGTAGGCGCCAACTAGGGTGACGCCCATGTAGGAAACTAGGGCAAAAATTGCCCATTTTGGTAATTTTTTGGAAAAAATGGATATTTTTGAAATTTTTTTAAAAATTCTGAATATTTTAAAAAAAAATTCTCCTTTTATCATCATTCATAGATAAAACATTATCAATCTATGAATTTTACTAGATTACTAAAGTTTTTATATATGAAACATATAGAAATATCAGCAAAATTGTGAAATTTGTATCAAGAGAGCAAATGAATTGTATTCCTAAAAGTTAGATTGAAAATATAATTTCTTCTCAATTTTGTTGTTATTAGGATTTATAATTAGTTGATATAGTTATTTGACTTTTTAGTATTGCTTTATTCTATTAATATTTAAAAATGTAGATTGAATCTTGAATAGATTGAAAGTAACATGATGAGGAGTTAGTTAAATGTAGACTCTATGTATAGTTAAATTGAAGTAACAGTACTAACTCAACTTTATTGGTGAAGTGTGAATTTTAAAGATGACCTAAATCAGCTAAAACAAAACTTCATTTTTTAAGAGATTAACCCTGAGAGATGATACTAATTCAAATGCTCTTAAGATATTTTTAATATTACATAAGTTATTGGGATGTTACACAACATATAAAACCATCCATTATCACCTAAGTTATGTTTTTTTAAATTGACAATGTTTATTTATTTTTTATTTGGACAGATAACACTTTTAACTTGGTTTGAAATTTAGTTTGACAATGTTACGACATTATGGTAAAATAGTTGGTCATATGCTATACTATAATGAAGTTGTTATATGAGCTTTTAAATAAGGCTAACATAAATAGATATTTGTAAGGATGTTTCTTGGAGATCCTAAAACTTATTGATATTAATTTTTATTTTAAATATTTGATCCATTTATATTTATTATGTTAATTTCTTTAATAAATTTGTTGCCCTTAGTAATATTATCACAATCATAATAGTGCAACATTTATATTGGTATGTGTGAACCTGATATATATCTAACCGTAGTGATGATGTTAGCATGATAACTCTCAAATCTCTAATGGTAGAATGTATTGTAAATAAATATTTTGGTAAATTACTCCGAAACAATTTTCATGATTCATTTTTAATTATATTTTAAAATGTGAACTAATAATATAAGAATTTTGATTACTGCTCCTATTATTATAATTAGTATATCTAGGAGTGTGTAAAAAACCCGGTTATTCATAGCCAAATTGGTATCTAAAATGATGCATTTTAAAAAACCAAATCAAATGCTAAAATAAAAATTTGGGTATCTATTTTGTTATCCAAATATAAACCGTTACCCATTATAAAAATTTGGTTTTGTTATTGGTATCCAAATTTTACTATGCGCTAAATTTTTATATTGGTATGTTTTGTTAAACTGAAATACAATTTTCATATTATTTTAATCGTATTTTACAAGGAGGAAATATGTTATATTTATATACACAGAAAACATATTTCTAATTATAATTAAATCAGAATAATTATAGTCAAATCATGGTAATTAACAATTAATAACTATATTCCTATTATAGTTCCTAAAATCTTGTTGACAGCTAACGCCAACACTCCCCCTTAAGTTGGTGCATAGAGATCTCGAATGGCCAACTTGTCAAGTGCGTTGTAGAAGTCTCTGCTACATACAACTTTTGTGAGTATATCTGCTAATTGATCTTCAGATTTAACAAACGGGAATTGAATTATCTTGGTCTCCAAATTTGCTTAATGAAGTGTCGATCTATTTCCACATGTTTTGTCCGATCATGTTGAACCAGATTATGAGCAATTTCAATTGCAGACTTGTTGTCACAAAAAAGGTTCATCACATTGTTCAGAGCAAAGCCAATTTCAATTAACAATCTTCGAAGCCAAAGAAGCTCACAAAGACCTTTAGCCATCCCTCGAAACTCTGCTTCAACACTTGATAATGCTACAACCTTTTGTTTCTTACTTTTCCATGTAACCAAATTTCCTCCAACAAAGGTAAAATAGTCTGAGGTGGATTTTCTGTTGGTGATATCTCCTGCCCAGTCAGCGTCTGTATAACCTTCAACTTGTACATGATTACTCTTTGTGAACATCAAGCCTTTTCCAGGTGAGGACTTCAAGTACCGCATGATTCGAATTACCGCGTCCATGTGATCTTTGCTCGGGTTGTGCATAAATTGACTTACTACACTTACCGCATACGCTATATCAGGTCGTGTATGAGATAAGTAAATAAGTTTGCCAACCAATCTCTGGTACCTTCCTTTGTTTGTTGGCACTTGGTCTGGATATTCTCCAAGTTGGTGGTTCTGGACAATTGGAGTATCTACAGGTTTACAGTCTAGTAGCCCAACTTCTGATAAAAGATCTAGGATATATTTTCGTTGAGATAAAAAGATGCCTTTCTTCGACCTAGCAACTTCAATACCTAGAAAATATTTGAGCCCACCTAGATTTTTCATCTCAAATTCGGTTGCAAGTTGTTTTTGAAGTTTTGCTATTTCTTCAGAGTCATCTCCTGTAATAATCATATCATCTACATACACAATCAAAGTCGTGACCTTACCTTGACGATGTTTCAGAAACAACGTATGATCTGCGTTGCTTTGTTGGAAGCCATATTTTTTTCATTGTCAGGTTCAATCTCCCAAACCACGCTCTAGGAGATTGCTTCAAGCCGTACAAACTGCGTTGCAATTTACACACCACCTTAGTCTCATAATTTGTCATGTATCCCGGAGGGATATCCATATATATTTCTTCTTTCAAGTGCCCAGGGAGAAATGCATTTTTCACGTCTAACTGATGCAATGGCCAATCCAGATTTACTGCCAGAGATAACAGGACTCTAACAGTGCTCAACTTGGCAACAGGTGAAAAAGTTTCTTGATAGTCTACGCCATATGTTTGTGTAAAGCCTTTAGCCACTAATCTTGCTTTGTGCCTTTCAATAGACCCATCAACTTTGTACTTGATAGAGAAAACCCACTTACACCCTACTGGTTTCTTTCCTTTTGGTAAAGGGACAAGAGTCCATGTCGCATTCTTGTTTAATGCCTCCATTTCTTCATTCATAGCTTGAACCCATCTAGGATCTTCAATGGCCTCTTCAACGTTGCTAGGTACATTGTATGAAGATAGCTCATTTGTAAAATTTTTAAGGGGTTCAGACAAGTCCTTCATAGAGACATAATTAGCAATTGGATACCTTGATCTATGATCCTCTTCTTCAGGAGAGTAACGCTTCAGTGGTTTTCCCCGATTATGCCTGTGAGGTAATTCATAGCTAACAGAGATATCACCATTATTATTATTATGAGATATAGGAGAGTTTACCTCAATGATATTCTCAGGGATGGATCGTTGAGTACTGGAGAGGGGGGAATTCCGATACTTCAACTTCAGGACTCATATGGTCTGTTTGAGTTTGACAAGAATCACCAAAAACTTCAGTTGAAGGTATATCAATATATTTGAACCAGTCAAATGTCGACCAATTCGACTCTTCTTCTGGTGTCTCCCCCTAAAGAAAAGAATTGGGTGATACAGATGAGTAGAAATGGTCGAATTCCAAGAATGTAACATCCATAGTTATATAAATGCGTCGAGTAATAGGGTCATAGCAACGATACCCTTTCTGGTGTACACCATATCCCAAAAACAGGCAGCGAATGGCACACGGATCAAGCTTTGTACGCTGGTTTTTATGTAGGTGAACAAACGCAACACACCCAAAGACTCGAGGTGGCAGCATTTGTATTGTAGGCAGCGGTACAAATGTGGACAAGGTCTGCAGTGGAGTTTTAAATTCAAGGACCTTCGATGGCATCCGATTGATGAGATATACTGTTGTAGTAACAGCGTCAGTCCAATGGTGGTGAGGCACATGTGCTCCATGTAACAGAGCACAGACAGTTTCAAGAATATGGCGATTTTTTCGTTTTGCAACACCATTTTATTGTGGGGTTTGTGGACACGTGGTTTCGTGAATAAGTCCGTATTTTTTGAGATACTCATGGAATTGATGATTTACAAACTCCCCACCATTATCAGAGCGAAGGATCTTAATTTTCTTTGAGTATTGAGTTTGAATCATTTTATGGAATTGTTGAAATATGTGTATCACTTCATTTTTTTGTTTCAACAAATAAATCCAAGTCATTCGAGTGCAATCATCAACAAATATCACAAACCACCGATAACCAGAGATAGAAGATTTTGGGGATGGACCCCATACATCAGAATGGATTAAAGCAAACGGAGCATTACTTTTATTCATACTTGATGGAAAAGTAACTCAATGACTCTTGGCTAAAATACAAGCTTCACATTTGAAGTTCAACAAAGATGTATCTGAAAATAAGCTTGGGACACAGATGTTTCAGGTAGCCAAACGAACGATGGCCTAATCGGCGATGCCAAAGTAAGACTTGCTCCATTTTATTGTTTCTTGGATAATGCATGTGATGCGCTCGGCCTACACTAAAATCCTCCATATAGTAAAGTCCCCCTCTCTTAGTACCACGCCCCAATGATCTCCTTCGTGAGAATATCCTAAAGGAAACAAAAAAACGGATAAATCAGCACAACACAGTTCAAGTCTTTTGTAACTTGACTCACATACAACAACTTATGAGATAGAGAGGGAACAAGTAGTGTATTTGAAAGCGAAAGGGTTGGTGATAACATCACAGTTCCAGCCCCTGTTACCGCCGATAAACCACCATTTGCGTTGGCAATACTTGAGCGCCGAGGGGTTGAACGTTCAGAAAAATCAGCAACATCGAACGTCATATGATCGGTAGCTCCGGAATCAAGTATCCATGCATTAGAGTCATCATCATGATTAGAGCAAATCAAAAAATTACCTTCAGTGGTGTGGGAACTTGATTTTGGAATGAGGGAAAGATGGGGTTCGACAGTAGCTACTGCAGCTTTTCCCGGGTTGCTATCAGTTGTATCGCGACGCTTTCGAGCCTGAAAATCTGTCCACCAGTCTGGATATCCATGAAGCTTAAAACATGTCTCGCTAGTATGTTTGTTACCTCCACAATGAGAGCACTTGCCATTAGATGGTTCTTTATGTTTGGATTGAGAAAGTATCTTACTGCTATGTAATTTGAGACCCTTAGATGCAAGAACTGCTCCAGATAATTCATTGGAGTTGTTTGTCATCACTGCCTGACGAAGAGCTTCCCTCCTAACATGTGCATATGCTTGCTCCACTGTTGGAAATGGTTTCATTTGTAAAACATCGCTTCTGATATTATCTAAGCGGTCATCAAGTCCATCCAAAAACACATACACTCGTTCTTCTTGGATAAGTGTATTGTAGTGTTGGATATCAACTTGACATGTCATCGGATTTGAACAACGAAAATCTATCTCACGCCAAAGTCCTTGGAGATCGTTATAATATTTTTCAAGAGAACCACCGGCTTGTAAGACGTGTCACCCGTCGCCGAAGGTCATACACCTGGGAGGTGTCACCGCCATCAAAGTACGTGGTGGCAATTGCATCCCACACCAGCTTGGCAGTGGAGAAGCGAATAAAGTTACTGATTAGAGAAGAGTCAATTGAGTTGATTATCCATCCCTTAACAATCGCGTTATCAGTCCGCCAACGTCGAAACGTATGATCTGTTTGAGGGGGTTGCGGGAGATCTCCATTGATATATCCTAGTTTGTCTTTGCCCGAGATATACATCTCGACCACCTGGGACCAAAGGGGATAATTGTTGCCATCTAACTTGATGCCAATCGGTGCCACCGTATGGTCAGAGCCAATTTGTGACGGGGCTGACGCACGGTTCAGAACTTCCGTCATTTTCGTCGTCAATTCAGCAAGAATGAAAGACGAGGTAACCTCATCGGAGTTTGAATCCGAGTCGGCCATGGAAGAAGGATGGAAAGTGTTACCGTAGGTCAGGATTAAGACCTGGCGGCTGATACCATGTTAAACTGATATACAATTTTCATATTATTTCAATCGTATTTTACAAGGAGGGAATAGGTTATATTTATATACAAAGAAAACCTATTTCTAATTATAACTAAATCAGAATAATTATAGCCAAATCATGGTAATTAACATTTAATAACTATATTCCTATTATAGTTCCTAAAATCTTGTTGACAGCTAACGCCAACATGTTTTCATGTTTTATTACATTATAAATCAATTTTATATTTTAAATTTTTTTAAATTTTATAAAAAAATTATTTTAAAAATAAAAATCAGATTTTTTTCTTTTCACCAAAAATATTATATTTGGATTTTTTTTAGAAAAAATTATATTTGATATTTTTTTTAAGATAAAATTATTATATTTTTCTAAATAAAAAAGATATTTTTAAACAAAAATATGTTGTATTTTTTTCAGTAAAAAATGTTTTTAAAAAAAAATAGATTTTTTTTATTTATTTTTATTCTCAGAATATAATTTTATTATTTTCAGTTTTTTTTATATATATTTTTTTTCTTTTTCCTGAATTTTATTATTTTTTTTCTAAAAGAAATTGTTTTTTTTATGTTTTTTAAATTAAAAAAAAATATATTTGAAAACCTCATAAAATTTGTTTATAAACAATTATGAGAGATTTTAGAAATTTGAACAATGTTTTTGATGAATTATTTATTTTATGAACAATTATGATTTATAGAGATATGATTCATAATTATTTTATTTTATGACCGTTTTTATGTAACACATCATACTTTGAAATTATTTTTAATCGAGATATTATTTGTAGTGATTATAAAAGTCAAATTTAAAGTAATTTTTAAAAATAAATATTTTTTTTTATATAAAATAGTTTTATAATTAGTGAAAATAAAAAAGTTAGTTAAAAGAAAATAAAATTATTTTTGATATAAAATTGATTTTTTAAAAATATAGTTTTAAAAACTATTTTTTTTATAAAATTGGTTTTGAAATTGATTTTTTTAAGAAAATAAAAAATTGGTTTTAAAGAAATTGATTTAAAACTTTTTTTTTTTGAAAAACCGGTTTAAAACCGAACCGATCCAATTATAAACCGATTTCTAAAAAATAAATTGGTTTTATGAAAATGGTTTTAAAAACCAAACTGAACCATATATATGGTTCAATTTAATTTGGTTCATGATCCATGCACACCACTAATTATATCTGTATCCCCGATTAATCTACTTAAACGATTTATTTTATATCCTTTATGGTCATTTTTGTGTGATAAAGTTTTGTTAATAATAATTATTGCTATTTAAATGTTGTTTTTATAAATGAAAATGGAAGAGTTTGATATTCAAATTTTTATTGGTTAAGGGGTTATTGTTATTAAAGGATTTCTCTTTCTCATATTTTTTTTATCCTTTTCTCTATATTCAAAATTTTTTAATTTTTTTTATTGACTATTATTTATAAAATTGATTAAAAATAAAATAATCATTTTAAATTAAATTAAATTAAATATTATTTTATTTTTAGAAATCTGCTTTAACGTAGCATATAAAATATTTTAATCATATGATTTGATTACATAAAAGTTAATTCAATCAATTAAGTCTGATTTTTATTGACTTTATTTTTAAAATATAGTTTGGTATAAAAAATACTTACCTCATTCCAATAAGAATTTAAAATAATTTATTTTATTTCAAATTTAATAAATAATAATAATAATAATAATAATAATAATAATAATAATTGATTACACTTATTAATATATAAATTTTTTTTTTGAAAGATTAGTAAAGAAAATATATCAATTAGATTTATTAGTTATTTTTTTAAAATATGTGGAAAATATTACCGGTGATAAGAGAAAAGAATACATATTTTTATCCTTTATTAGAATTAATTGTGTTATTTATAAAAAAAGTAAAATTGATTATTTAGTATTTATGATATAACTTGTAAGACTATAAATATATATGTTTCTTTCTTTTTTTATTACATATAAGTGTTATTGATATTCATGTTTAAGAAAAAATGACTTGAACGGATCTTTATTATCAAAATTTGTTTGGCTTTTTTTTATCTATATTCAAACGGTTTTAGTAAAGTGACAATAATAATATTATAATCTATATTATGGGTTAAAAATGTGACAATAATAATGATAAAAAACGAAAATTGACCTAATCATTTCTAATAAAAATATAAGATAATTCGTTTTTATTTAAATCTAATAAATAAAAATATTTATTTAATTTTTAAATAAAATTACTCTAAAATATTAAGATATTATAATCATTTAAAGAACAACTTATTTATGAATTTAGTTTAAATATTAAAACTATACTAAATCACAACTTATTATTTTTTTTACATGTCAAAAGAAACATTTAAGAGGATTTTTTTTCCTTATTTTAACTATTCTCCTATTTAAATGATATTAACATTTTAATTTATAAAAACATTAGAATTTTTTACTCTTATTCATTCTGGACACGAAAATACAAAGAAATCACTGCTGGAATCCCTCATCAATTCCACACTCATAGAGCTTAAACCTGAGTTTTGCTTTGAGCTTAAACCTTCAACCTTACTCAACGAACCAACAATCATACACAACAATCTGAAGAGTCAGAGAGGAGGAGAAGTTTTAGAAAAATCAGGACAGAAAGAAATAAAGAGAAAAGGCCCTGGAACTTACTCGAGGTATCCGGTGCGAGGTCTTTTATCTTCTCCTGAATATATTTTCTTGCTTGCACGTTGATGTATTGTTGTTTATTTGCTTCGATTTTATTGTTGAACTTAGATTTTTGCTACGATTTACAAGTTAGGGTTCAAAATGGGGTAGGCTCGATCTCCATGTTTGTTTGTTTTCTGTTTAATCTGTTAACATATTTGCATTGAGGGAAGGATTTAAGTGAAGGTTTGTGTTAAGAGTTTCTGGGTTTGGAACAAATTAGGTGTTTTCTGAAAAATTGATGAACACCTTCATGGTGTTCATCATGGTGTTCTTCCATTATTGAGACCTTTGATTCATTTTTCTGGAGAATGCACGTGGTTTATTTGTTTGAGAGAGAGATGATTTTTATTAAATAAGTGTGTTTACCAAAAAGAAGAAAGAATGACAAAAAATTGTTTAAATATAAAATTAAGTTTTACTTAAAAAAAAATTCATAAAAATAAAAGTATCTTCTTCTAAAACTCTGCCTTAACCCTTCCCTCTATCGCTATTTTGTATCTCGTAAGTTGATTTACGTTTCACTTCTAATATTCTACTCTTACAAGAATTTTAATTATGAGTTTTATTTTCGATTCTTCCATTGAATTTCACTTTAATCGATTCCGGTTTTTTCTTCTTATATTCTAATCTTTTGCTGATCTAGATTTCAATCAATTCCAACTTTTTTGGGTTATAGCAGTTTTTTAGTACAGGGAAATGGACATGAACATGATAGTTGTTTGTGGTGAATTGCAGGAGAAGGCGTTGCTGATTGATTTGGTTGTTTGAGAGAAGATGCATCCTCCTTTGACATTGCACAAACACCCTATGTGCGCTGAAGTGAGTTTGTTTTATCACTTCTTTTAATGTTTAGTTTTTTGTTATTAGAAGTATTTATGATCTTGTTGTAGTTCTTAATAATGTGTTTGTTACTTATGATCATCAATTTGATATATTTCTATGTCAATGTCATGTGATAATGGCTATTAGTATTCGAAAATGTTGTAAAAACATTTTTACATCGGCATTTAGCACAATGAAATGGTTAGAAATTTACTTTGTTTGATAGGGGAGGCTAGAGATAGATACCACGGTGCAACCGCGATGCTTAAGGTCATAGTTGGTACTTGATAGGCATTCAGTTATGATTCTCCGAGCAATGTAAGATCTAGCAGGTGGGATTGTCAGTGACCATATGAGTTTAGACCAAGCTCACAAGGGATGATTTTGGGAGTGTCCTTGTTCTATCATAAATTTCTAGCCATTTGATTTTTCATTGCATGTAGAAATGGAAACTTTGGAAGTGTCTTGGTTCTGTCATAAATATTAGAGAGGGTGTCGGGGTGATATCTATAATAGAAAAGACGGTGAAAAATAGACTTAGGTGATTTGGGCATATAGACAGAAGACCTGTAGATTTTGTGATTAACGATTTGGATAAAAACATGGTTCTGGATAGAATATTATGGCGAAAGACGATCCATGTAGTCGATTTTACTTAATAGGATAAAACTTGGTTATTGTTGTTGTCATTGTTCTTTGTACTATCAATGATATTATTTCTATTTTCAATGACAATTGGACTCCTGAAGTTGGATTAGTCAAAACCCCCAATAGTAAACAATGATTATTGGTTCCACATTGAGTTCAATCTTAGGCGGTAAATATTGTTAAATGTGGAGTTGCTTATGATTTATACTGTTAAATGTGGAGTTGCTTATGATCATAGTGGACTTTAGAGTTAATTTGTGAATTTACTCAGTTTAGATGTTTAGATCATTTATCTTATTCTTCTGGTAATGAAAGTTATCCTATATGGTCCAGCAAATATGAACAAGTGTATTATATTATAGCATACTTTGATTCAGGTTATGCTTTTATGTAGATTATTGAGGAGTTTCAAAAGTGTCACGTGGAACACCCTATTGCAAAATTCTTTGGCGAATGTACAGATTTGAAAATAAAATTGGATCGTTGCTTCAGAGCAGAAGTGAGGTTTTCAGTTTTTATAATCTTTTCCTTATTTTTTATTTTAAAGTTGTTTGCTTTGATCTGGTTTTCCTGTGGCATGTAACAATTATCCGTGTTCAAACAGAAAGCTGTGAAGAGAAAGGCCAACTTTGAAAAGAGCAAAGAGTTCAAGGAACAGTTGCGAGTTTTCAGGAAAGAAAATGCTGCAAGCAGCCGTCAATAAAAGGATTCCCTGCTTCATTGAAAACCAAAACTGGTGTGCAAAATACGATTCTTAGTTTTGTACAATGGCCTAATACGATATTTTTCCATTTTCAAACATTGAATTATCATATCATCAATATTGTGAGAATTATTGCCACTCCTTTGTTAGAAGGATTTCCTACATGATAGAGAGGTTGTGTTGCTTCTAAACAAATGTATGAAAAAAATTTAAAATAAATGAAACAAATTATTGTTAAAGTTTTTTTTTTTAAATTAATGACATATTTGTATAATTTAACTTTTATACACTCAACATTGGCAGCGCTATCTATTTGTTTGAAAAATATAGAGGATTCCAGCCACACCATTACCTAATAGAAAGAAACTGATCACTCAAATAAAGTTAGATGATAACATATGGTGGAAGGGTTAAAGAAAAAAACATTACATATGTTGCTCATATAAAACATGTTTGTCGATCCCATGGTAGAGGAAAAGCATGACTAGGTCAAGCTTCCTATTTTGTGCTCAGATTGTATGGCAACGAGAATAATAGAATAAAAACATGTTAAAGATTCACAATGGCATATTTTTTTATCATTCACAAAACTGTTATGGATAACATACTTTATTACAAAAAAGCACCTAATGTAGAAACGAAAATATACAACTATGCTAATCATGAAAAGTGATGATGCATCCGATAGAGATGGTTTCTTCATTTTGATTTACTGCTCACGTTGGGGAGAAAAGAGCCTAAGTGCATCCCTCAGAGGAATTGCCTCTCTTTCACTCTCACCTGTCTTCCATACCTTGAAATCTAAGGGAGAAGAATTAGCAGATTTTGATTCACAATAGAGTTTGAGTACAGACAATGAAAATGGTCCTCTTATTCCACCACCGTAAACACCCGAACATAGCCAGCTAGATATTTCAGGAGTCTCCAATCTCTTTCTTCCGGCTGAAATGACTTCAGGATTTTCTACTCCTTTTCTTCCTGCGGTAGTGACTTTAGGAGTCTCAACTTCCTTTCTTTCAGCTGAAGTGACTTTAATATTTGGATCATCTTCATCGCTGTCACTTAACATGATAACATCTATGGCGGTGGCCTTAACAGAATCAGCAAGGGTAACAGTCTGTCTTTCTTTTATTGTCTGATTGACATCCATGTTTACACTTAGATTTCTGTGATCTACATCAAAAGAATCAGATTTAGTGTTACTTGGTTGGACATACAAATATTCAACAGTGCCAGGAAAGACTGTACCAGAAACATACTTCGTACAAACACATGGTATTGTGAGCTACATTTTATATATACTAGTACTTTAGTGGCACATTAAATTTTTCCTGTGTGAAGAACCTTAAAGAAGGATATAGTCAATCAAATGTAATAACAAAATAATAAAAATATCACCCTTGGATTATAAATTCACTGAGAAAGTGATCCTTTACTGCATAATAAAACATTAAAGGTATTATTATATTGAACTGATACTGAGATATCAGAGTACATGAGTAGAAAATGGAAACAAGCAACACAAAATCACAAGCAGCAGCAGAGAAATGCCAACTTCCTGCCTGACTAGGCCCAAAGCCGATTCCATCAAACCATGTCCCTGCCCTCTTCACAACCACCTCCGTCTTCTATTCTTCCTGGGCCTTACTCAATTTCTAAAAAGCATAGCCTTCTCTAACCCTAAGTGCCCTCCATGTGTTCCTATCTTCCCTTTCCTGGAATATACCTTCCATATCTTGGCGCTATAACTCAACCGCTGTACTATTGGGCTATTAACACCTGCCAGTATATTTGGCTCCTGAGTTGTCACTGTAGAGAGGATCTTGATGAAATGATAAATCACAGCATGACAAGAATGTGAAAATAACAACAGATGCAATATCATGAACACAATATAAAGAATGTTTAAAAATTGAAGTAGTTATAAGCATGCAATATATATTTATGAAAGCAGAGACAATTTAGATAGGAAAGCCTGACAGACCTACAACATCTGTTCTCTTATCCAGACATCGAGCAAAGCCATCATGTGTGGAATATTGTTCAACAGAGTTACGAGCCTCTCCGGTGGCTAATTCTGACGAATCATTTTGCTCAAGCTTATCTTTTCTGGAGGAATCTTAGGGTGATAGATTGGTATCAACCATTTCAGGAGTTACTTCTGGAATTTCACTTGATGAACGTGATTGTGCTGATGGAAACTCCAGATTATCTTTTCTGGAGGAGTCTTCTGGTGACAGATTGGTATCAACCATTTCAGGAATTACTTTTGGAATTTCACTTAATAAACGTGATTGTTCGGATGGAGATTCCAGCTTCATTTTTCGGTCCATGTACTGAGCAAGTGTATCGAAATATGGTTAAGGCACAAGTTGTCAGCACTAAATTTGGGAACAATTCACAACATTTTGGATTTTAGCTTTCTAAAATGACATAACATTAAGAAAAATGTCATAAAAGGATATTCTCTCCTCCATCCCTTTTCATTGGCCAGATCAATACGATTTCGCAACACTGCTATCTCTCTTGAGATCCACTACCATATAAAGACAAATATCAGTAACAAAACATGATAGACCAGAGGTTCTTTTATATTTTAAAGGAATCAGAAATGTTCAATAATGTTAATAACCCATTAGATAAATGAACTGTTGGGGATAAAGGATTCAAGGGATAACGTAAGGGCGTATTTAAAAATTTTAGTATGATTTATAGATTTACCGCCTTCTGGCTCATGCTCAAGTAAATTTCACAATTATGCGAATGTAAATTCTATGATTGCATAGTAAGTTTTTTGAATGCTGGGAAATAGTAAGTGAGATTTTGCCCTTGCTGAATTTCATGATGCATAGCCAATGTTGACATGCTAGAGTCCAAGTAACTTCACTTTGAATATTCAGCTCTATCTTTACAATAGGAAAAAAATGGATTTATTACACAGCACAATAATATTGATATGCGACATACATGCTTCGTCACATCTTCGTGCAGAGTTCTAGCTTTCTGCTCAAGCTCCAGCTGTGAAACACACAAGTGGTTATCATTTGGTCACTACAAATCCTATCAGTTACTATTTAACAAATAAAATTCTTACTCATAAGAAACACAGCTCACACAAGGGAAAACCCATAAAATAAATGCTGGCCAAAATGACAAAAATTAAAGGCGACACAAAACTAAAGCAAAAAACACCTATATTATGAGACATTAAATCAATAGGATGCTTATGTTTCTCATGACAATAGGCTGAAAATTCTAACTAATGTTTCTCAAATAATATGGCCCCCCCTAATATGCTGACTATAGGCTGAAAATTTAATATTATGTTTCTCAAGACAATAGGCTGAAAATTCTCACTATAGTACAGTCAGATAATATAATATGGTCCCCGTACATAAATTTTTTTAACTATTAAAATCTGAAGACTTACGGGGACCGTATTATTATCTGAACAGATGACCAAGCATAAATGACTCACACAGCAAACTTACTGTAGTTGGCTTTTTGAGCAGACCATTACTCATTCTCCGATACAGATCTTGACATTCTTCCTGCAGATAGTGCTTATAATTAGGATTCCATGGAATATACATGAACAACAAGGGTGAGTGCAAACATTACAGAAGAATCCATAACCTATGCATAATTTCCTTGAAGAATACGGATACACAAATCATATCGGATGACATCAACAAACATTGAAATCAATACCATATAATCACCTTCACATAAGAAACCCAACTATGCTCTTACTTTGGAAATAATACACTATGTTCAACATCTTATAGAAAGTTTAGAAAATCAGTTTCCATTTTTACTTGGAAACTGCTACCTTGTATGCAACCAGGTTTCAGAAATGGGAGAAATTGCAGCAGAAAATACTGTTAGCACAGTATTAATACCTCAGAAAAGTCATCATCAGAAATTTTGCTGATAGGTACATCTTTTGGCACATTAGGAAGCTGGAGCAAAATTTCTTGGTTGATTTCGCCTTTTTTAGATGATCTATTAATTCCTGTGATGTGGATACAAATATCAATGTATGATATCTAGTAAAAGAACATCACTTGTGTTGACTTCCTTCGGCAGCAATGTAATATGCCAAGAAAGAACACTACTTAAACCATTCAATGTTATACTTCATTATTCTTTTCTCAAATTGTTTTGATTACAATGTATGACTTAGATATGTGTAATATTCTTTTCCTACCAATGAAAGCTTTGGATACAATGTAGGACTTAGTTATGTGCGATATTCTTTTTCTACCAATTATAGCAAATTGTTGTCAAAATTACATGTATTTAAAAATACATGTAATTTAGAATCATGAAGCAAAACCAAATTTGTCATGCACTTAATCAAATTTAGGTCTTAAATATACTATGGAAATTTTAATATTACTCAATCAGAAGAATAAAAAGTATTTCACTCTTATCAAAGAGAGACAATCGGTACATATACTAAAGCCACTTCACACAACATATCACTCTACACAACATATTTTATAACAAAGTTGTCCGTTTCAATATTTATTGTTTTAAATATTCCATTTTCCTTATTTAACTAGCATACTTAAAGTGGTAATTCATTTCTAGTCAAATTTGAAGTCAATCATTACAATATACTAGTGTCATTTCCCACAATATAGCCTTCTATACAACATCTATAATTTTACTCTACAACAAAATAGTTGTCTGCTTCAATATGTACAATCATGCATATTTAATTTTTCTTTCTTTAACTCCTTATTCTACCACAATGTTGACTAGGTTAAACGAGCATATCTTACTAAATGCTGCAACATCAAAAGTATTCTACTGTGCATTATTAGGGAATTGATGCTTATATTGAACTTATGAGATCATTTTAAGAATAAGACCAAGAAAAATGGCAATATGATACTATGGCAGAGTACTTGAAATCCTGAAGCTAGTATAATTAACTACTAGTAAAAAAAAGTCGTATGGTTGATTTTTTAAGACATGACCAAGATTACCTATCACTTGCGAGAGCAGATGGGAATTATTCTGTAAATAATCATTTGGGTCGGTTTTGGTTCTAACAAAACTTCCCAATACTTTGCCATCAAAGTTTTCTGGTTGCTTCAAAAGCTCCTCAATTAAGTTTCTCTTCAAGTAGACAAGTTTTAGGTTTGAACTAATTATAGCTGCAAATCCACTTGGAAGCTCTTGAGAAACTACACTCAGACAAGATTTTGTAGTTGAATTGAAATGTCTCTGCTCAGAAAACTTGAATGCTTCTTTTCACCCATTTCTTCTGAACTACTGACCATATCATCTGTTTCCTCAAAATTCTCTACAAATGTTTTTATTCACTGATTTCCGCCTTAGTAAATTCTTTAACTTTGCATCACATATTACCCTTTTCTTTTTCATGGGGTCAAAAAGCTTGTTTTTATGGCAGTAGTCAATGATGAGCGAAGTAACATCAAGTTCTGAAAACGCTTTTGTAGTGTCTCTACCAATACTTTTAAGAGAATCTACGAGACTTCTTGAACCCCATCCATCAAAATCTTTATTCTTATCTTTCCCTACTTTTCCTTTTATTGATTCTAGCTTTTTCATGCACTTCTTCTTTCTCCCCGAAGATTTAACTCCTGTTGTGCTATCTAGGTCGTCACTATCAGAACCCATAAAATTACTCACATCAGATTCACCACTATCATCTTCCCCATCGCCTATTTCATATGAATCCATGTCACACTTCTTTTTTCTATTTTTAATTAAGTCACGGGCGATATAAGCATTCTGAGAATTCAGCCCTTCTTTTCTTTTAATGACTTCATAATATTCTACAAAGTAACTTTCAAATGTAGCTGGATCTTTCATATCTATTTTTTCCTGCAAATGAAAAAGCGCATTATCATAAGACATATAAAGAGGAATTTTATACAGCCTGGATAAAGAAATGGACTTTCTTTACTCGATTCAATGTTTCCAACCAACAAAAAAAATGAAATAAACAATTTTAATGTTCAATGAGAAAATTTTCAAACTTTGTTATAGTTTATAAGGTAAAATTCTATAACTAGGCCCAGGCTAAAATTTTATTCAATAAAATGAAACATTCCATTCATCACAATTTAATTAGTAACCCACATTCAAAATAGAACCTGTTTGGACAATCTAGGATTATTTTTCAAACATAAATGGAACCTGTTTGTTGTTTTAAAGACATCAAAACAAAAACACTAGTAAGATGTTTCCAAAATAGAGAACAAAATTAACAAAAAAAACAGAGGGCAAGTGCCTGTCTAATTTACAGCTCTAGCACAACAATCCTGTATAGTTTTAATTGGAAACTCTTCCCACAAACATTGACAATTGTGCATAAAATATAAAATTGTAAATGTACGTAAAATAAGCAAATAGCAAGGTTTTTGAATTTAGATTCCACATACTGTTGCAAATTTTTGTTTCTTTCTTTTGCTGTGCATAATAGAAGGCATGATTGAGAAAAAAAACTTACACCATCAGAATCAACGTCAGCATTTTTCTCAATTAGAAATGCAAGTTTTGAGCAGTGCCTACAAAATCCTCTGTTTCTTTTGACAAGAGCAAAATCAACATCATAGTAACATTTTCCGCAAACAGCTGTTGGGCAGAAGAAGCACATAAACTTTGATGCTTTACGGCATACGCAGCAATAATGTGACTCTACAAAAGTTATTCAAAAGTCATTCAGCATCAGTATAATTAAAATACATTTTTCCATATTCTCTTGAACATGAACAGACAAAGAATGCATTTAATCACAAGTCACAAACAACTAATTACTAACATAGGTTAAAGAAAGGTTGCCAATTCTGGTGCAGTGCTCTACTGCAATGCTAGGAAAATTAATAAATATATCACTTAAAAAGTAAAATCTCTTAGTGTTGAAGATAACACCACCTTCTCAAGCATTTTTTACATAAATCAGAATTCAAGATATAAAGGTTCAAACAATATATAGTGTTTGAAAGCAAAATGTTGCAAATTCTAAGACGGTATCCCGGGCAAGAACATATTTTCCAAAAACATTTAAGATGGCCAATTGTCACGGTGGTATGAAATGCATAAATATTACCAGACCAGTAAAAGTAAGGGAAATGTATTTGAATGCCCCATAATAAAGACAGAGAGATAAACAGGGAAGCAACTTACCACAACACCAATTATTGTTACTTGTCAAAAAGGAAGCATCTTCGTTCACGCATTCAGCATGATAAGTTTTAAGGCAATCCCTTTAATCAACCATAAAAAAAAGTAAGTCACAAAAAAAAACACAATGTCTGTACAAAATGATCCAAATATTCAACATTAAAGCATACTAATGATACTGATGACCAAACTTTGGTAGTAAACCACAAACCAATTAACAAAAAACTTAATAAAACCTAAATACCAGCAACTTCTGTATCATAGCTACCTCACAGTTATCCTCTTTTTTTGTAAGGCTAATCACAAGGAATAAGATAGGAAACAAGTCTGAAATGACTGCTAGAAATTACAAAAACAACAAACAAGCAGATGCTAAACTTATCCACCTGGAACATTTATCTAGGAGTTCAACATGAAGGAGCATTTTTACATTCCTTGAGGCCTTTCTCTATGGGAAACACCAATTGTAAGAGGCACACCACATATTCACCCAAATTTACCCAAAACTTTAAGATGATAAGTGTGGAGATTCGGTCACTTATAAATACTCAAGTCTCCACTTTCTAATCAATATGGGATTTCCCCCATACTTTGTTTCCCAAAGTTTCCAACTCATTATTCTCAACAAATTTCACATAAGATATTATGATATGATAAATGTTGCATAATCTGTTTCGTTTAAAGGTTTTGTTCATACAGATTAAGAAAAACAAACTTCACAAATGTAAGAATGAATAAAGAAGTCATTTTGAAAATAAAGGTCATTCTCACTTTTCAATATAGAAATGATGGTTATTTTTTCAATTGTGTCCTTTAATTAATACTCTGTGCACTCCTTTCAACACATTAATAAGGTTAATTTAGTAAAAGTGCAATGTATTATGACAACATTATTACATTTCTTAATATATGTGCAAAAACCTTAATCTACACCCATTTCGAAGAGTACTATTTTTGGGAACAAAATTAGAATAAAAAAAGAATTCCATTGAAAACCTAAAATGTCAAGTAAATAGGAAAATCTCAACCATTAAAACAGACGGATCATCCCCAAAAATGCACATGATCATGCTCATACAACAGAAAACATCATTATGAACATCTAAAAAGGAATTTTTAGGTCATAAAACTAGGTTAACGTTACTTGATAATGATTATAGTAAGCATGAAAATTACCATAACCGAAGTTGATGAGAAAAATGAAATCAAACACTGAAAGTATACTGATTTTCCAAAATAAGAAATAGCATGCATTACTGTTTCAGAACTTACTTAAAATCGCACACTCTCATGTTACCACCATCCTTACAAAAGAAACAACAATCCTCGGCGATTTCTTCCTTCTTTCTTTTAAGATTCCTTTTCCCCATTTTTTTCTGTTAAAAAAGGGTAAAAATGACTCAAGTTAGTTGATCAGGATTAGTTGTGTTCAACAATGAGGTCAATGTAGCCGAAGAAAATCAAAACAAGCGAAAATGTGGATGATCGATTTCACAGAAAAAATCAAATTAACAAAGTCGGAAAGCTAGGAAACTACATTATTAAACAACAAGTTGATCATGGAAGGACGTGCTCCCAATGTGCAATATACAATCAATGGGAAACCATATAATATGGGGTATTATTTAGCAGATGGTATATATCCCGAGTGGGCTACATTTGTCAAGACTATTTCAATGTTATAGGGAGAAAAGAAAAAATTATTTGCTTAACATCAAGAATCGGCTAGAAAAGATGTGGAGCGAGCATTTGGAGTGCTTCAATCTCGATTTGCAATTATACGTGGCCCAGCGCGTGCCTGACACATGGACACTCTCAAGCATATATGGTATGCTTGCATCATATTGCACAACATGATTGTGGAAGACGAACGACATACATATGGAGGTAATTTTGATTACTCTTATGATAATATGGATATCAAAAACTCAACAACTGAAACATTTAGCGGTCCTCATCCGAATCTTGCAACAAGACTACAAAAAAGAGCAAGTATTCAAGAAAAACAAGTTCATCGTAAACTTCAAGGAGATCTAGTCGGATATATTTGGGAACGTTTTGGACATGAAGATGATGAAATTTAAGTTTGATTAATTATGTGATGTTATTTATTTTTATTGTTTTTAATTATATATCATGTATTTGAGATTAATTTTAATTATCATTTTAAATTATAAGTTTAATTTATTTATTTTTTTATATCAAATTTAATTTAAAACACTAAAATTATTATTTTAATTAATATAAAATTTAATATGAATAAAATATAAAATAAAATTGTGAAATCCAATTTGAGTTCTTCATAGTTGCACTATTGGAGTGAAAAAGTAGTTGAGTTGATTCAAACTAACGTGACTTAATAGATCCCACGGAAAAACCCAAAAATGCGTTCACGATTGAAGATACTTCTTAGTAATATTATAACAATCATGAATGAACAACATTTATATTGGTACGTGTGAAGATGATACTATATAACTTTTTGATTATTGTTATTCTAAAAAATCATTCATCTAATTGTAGTGATGATGTTAGCATGATTGCACGATGATTTGAAATTAACTTTCAAATCTATAATGATAGAATGTAAATAAATATTTTGATAAACTATTCCGGAACAATTTCCATAACTATTTTAAATTATATTTTAGAATCTGAACTAATAATATAAGAATTTTGATTACTATTATTATTATTATAATTACTATATTTATGTCTCCAATTAATCTAATTAAACAACTATTTATTTTATATTCTTTATGGTCATTTTTGTGTGATAAGTTTTTATTAATAATAAATTTTGTTATTTATATTGTTTTTATAAATGAAAATGGAAAAGTTTTTGATATTCAAATTTTTATTGGTTAAGGGATTATTGTTATTAAAGGGTTTGTCCTTCTCTTATTTTTTTTAATTCTTTTCTCTATATTCAATTTTTTTTAATTTTTTCTATTGACTATTATTAATAAAATTATCTAAAAATAAAATATTTATTTTTAGAAATCTGCTTTAATATAGCATATAAAATATTTTAATCAGATGATTTGATTACATAAAAATTAATTCAATCAATTAAGTCTGATTTTTTTATTGACTTTATTTTTAAAATATAATTTGGTATAAAAATCCTATATGATATTATGACGTGATACAATGAAAAAAGAAAATACTTACCTCATTCCAATAAGAATTTAAAATAATTTATTTATTTCAAATTTAATAAATAATAATAATAATTAAAATTCATTACACTTATTAATATATAAATGATACTTTTGAGAGATTAATAAAGAGAATATATTTATTAGATTTATTAATTTTTTTTTTAAATATGTGAAAAATATTAGAGGTGATAAGAGAAAAGAATACATATTTGTATCCTTTATTAGAATTAGCTGTCTTATTTGTAAAAAAAGTAAAATTGGTTATTTAATATTTATGATATGTTTTCTTTTAATCTTAAAAATATGCAAATCAAACTTATAATAAAAAAGATAGTACATTTTTTTCAAAACCGTACTACTTATTCTAAAATAACTACATATTTGTAAGACTATAAATATACACGTCTTTTTTTTTTTACCTATACGTGTTGGCAATTTATCTAGATTAATTATCTTGTTTCATAAATGTGTTAAAAGTATGAATATTAAATTTATAAAATATTCTCTCCAGTCTCAAATATAAAAAATAAAAAAATTCAATGATCTTAAATATAAATAAAGTCAATTATTATATTTATTATATAAGAAATATTTTTCTTATAGTGTGAGTTTTTTTAAAAAAAAATTATATATGAGACCAGAGGAAATAAATGTTATTGATATTCATGTTTAAGAAAAAAATTATTTGAACGGATTTTTATTATTAAAATTTGTTTGGCTTTTTTTTCTTTCTATATACATAGCTATTATTTTTTATAAAAGAAAAAATATAATTTATATCATTTATATTCAACGTTTTTACTATAAGGTAATTGAGTAAATTAGGTAATTGAGTAAAGTGACAATAATAATGGAATATTAAAATCTATATTATGAGTTAAAAATGTGACAATAATAATGATACACTATTAATATTAATATTGGGAGTAAAAAATAATATACTTGAAAAACCATATATGACATTATGACATGATAAAAAAAACGAAAATTGACCTAACCATTTCTAATAAAAATGTAAGGTAATTCATTTTTATTTAAATCTAATAAATAAAAATATTTATTTAATTTTTAAATCAAATTATTCTAAAATATTAAGACATTAAAATCATTTAAAGAGCAACTTTTTTTTATGAATTTACTTTAAATATTAAAACTATACTAATTCACAACTTATTATTTTTTTACATGTGAAGAAACACTTCAGAGGATTTTCCCCCTCATTTTAACTATTCTCCTTTTTAAATGATATTAACATTTTAATTTATAAAAATATTAGAATTTTTTATGATAAAATGTTAGCATTTACACTAAAAAAAATATTACAAATATTTTTTTTTATAAAAAAACATGAGACATTTAAGATTAGTGAATATACAAATTTCTTATGAGAAATGCAAATTTGACATTCTTTTTAAATTTGAAACATCACTAGAAGAATGTGAATTAATATTCAAAATTATCTCATTAAACTAAAACCAGCATTTGTTCTAACTAAATGGTTTTATTTTACTATTTTTAATTTTTGTCTTATTTCGGAACTAACTATAACATTTTATATATGGTCAACATTTAAAATTTTGTAAGCAACTTTCATGTATATCATCTCGCACATTAAAAAAATCTAGGAGAAAATATATTTAAAACCTATGGGCATGTTTGTTGCGTTTAGGTCCTCCCAACAAAAGTATGGAAAAAAAATGAAGAAAGACCGACATAGTAGAGTTTTTGCACTAAATATATTTTGTGTGCCATGTAAAAATGAGTGAGGACGGGGCTGGGTAGACATGATAAAGGGTGTGGGTCTCAATCATAGACTCGCCTGACAAAAAATAAAAGAAAAATAGATATGTCCGACGGGGCGAACCTATTTTGCCACATGTAACAATTTGTGCCACTAACATACATATTTTTGTTGATTGCATCAAGAAGATTGTAATTTATCCTCTTATCTGATTTTCATGTTCTAGCTAAACAATGATATTAAATTATGTGTAAATTTGAGCAAGGTGTTGAACAATCTCCAAATTCTCTTTACTTTTTGCACTAAGTGTCTTAATATTTTTTAAGCTTTTAAATTTTGATGCAATGTGACTATAGTTTAGTCTAAATTTTGAGTTACTAATCCTCATCACATTAAGCTACAATAGATCAAATTTTTTATCTTTGGTATTTAAATTTTTTTAGTTCTGGTGTGTTAGTCAATTTAAGTTTAAGAGGTATAAGTTATTCCTTTTCCCCCATCTTATTTCATTCAATTTTTTATAAGGAAAAGGCTTTAAATGATCAAGTTTATTGCAAAAAGAGCATTTATAAATCAATGATTTAATTTTTTCCTTCTATTTATGATTTTTTTAGGCACATATGATTTTCTTCATCCTTTTTAAGGAGGCACTCTGCGAGAGTCTTCTGATGTATCATCGAATATATTCTTAAAGACATTTGAATCTCTTGATATTGATCTCATTGATTCATCATTCATTGTTACTTCTTCAGAGGAGACTTGGTATGGGGGATCTTTGAATATTCTTCCAGAAGTTGACTATTTGCATAATCTTCTAGGTATTGTCTCTTCATCGTCTCTACTTTCAAAGATTCTACTTATTGAAACTTCTTCAAATATTCTACTGGATAAAACTTCATAATAACATTCATCTGATGATGACTCTTCGGATGTTCGTTCATCTATTGAAATTATTTGTTCAAAGAAAACCACTATGGTTGTGTTTACTAGTATTTTTAGTAAATTAAATCACAAGTTTAGTTTACTTAATGGATTAAACTCAGAAAAAAAAATTCTAAAGACAGTTTGTGCAGAAAAGTACAACGAAAAGTATTTGTGATTGGACCTTAGATGTTTGAATGTCGAATAATTGGATACAAACTCTAATTGAAATAATGCATAATTACTTTGGAAGAAGAAAGTAAACAAAAGCATAATAAATATCATCAAAGTAAATGCTTGAATTTAAAAGACTTAAAGAAAGGACGTAGACTCATACATCTTCTCACAAACTGTTTCTTTCTATGACTTGGATATTTTAGTTCTACAGAGAATAAGTAAAATTTGTGACATTTGTTGACATGAATAGGCTCGCCTTATATATTATTAGAATGTTAACCGTCAATAATGGTTATCTTCGCAGACATCGACGTGTATCCCCCTATGCGTGCTTCAGTCTTCTGGCTTGCTTTTATCATACCCCAATTTTATCCTACCATTCATTTGATTTTACTTATTGCATTATATAGTGTCATGATCCAATTTTGTCCTACCTAAATTGCATTTCATTTTCTTTTTATTTGCACTTACATGACCATTTCATTTGGTCATTCCCCTTTTTCATCATGCAAGAGTTCATCTACAAAAATCCATTAAAGTCGAGTGTTTTTTTATCCTTGATCAATACTTTCATCCCTTTTTACATTGTCTTAATGAAAATTCATCATATTGGCTTGCATGGTATTAACTTCCATTTGCATCATTAGTTGACCGTTGGCTTACATATGGAAAAAGTCAAAGTCAATGTTTGACCTTAGACCTTGTTTCATAGTATTATTTAATACATATTCTTAGTCTTTCCATTTATTCCAACTTTGATTAACCTTTTATTAATGCATACTCTAATCTTTTGTCATGTTGCTAAATAGGATTAAAAGCTTTATAAAGTAAGAAAGACACTGTTTTTTTTCTTATTTAATCAAAGTTAGCTTATTTTTACATTGTTTTTTCTTAGAGTTATTTTAGTGCATCAAAAAATAAATAGGAACAGATTATAAAATTATTTTATTTTACAATTGGTCATCTGTACTACATTTTTTTTTGTATTTCATTTAAATAATCAAGAGCTTTTTAGGAAAAAAAAATAGAATTTAGCTAAGTTAGTGTTATTCTCATTGCACTTCACATGAAAAAAGAATAGACTTCCAAATGGATTTATTTTTTTACATCATATTAATAATAAATAAATAATAATACAAAAAAGAGTGAGAAGAAAAATCAGCTTATGTACATGCGTGTTCTTCATGCTTGTATCCATCACATACCATGACCATCCCATGCTTCTTCCATGTACCTCAACATCACATCATCACCATGAAACTTCCTCCTACAACTAGACGAGCTTTCACATCTCTCATTCACAATCTCAAAGCTTTCAGGTTCTTTTTCCAGATACGCCAATCATATAAGAACTTCAATGGAACCTTGGGTCTCCTACTTGACGAGGCTTTAGATTTCTTCCAGTTAATCACCATCATCAAAGAGTTGGAAATTTATTACCATTGACTTTAATAATCATTGGCGTTGTTGTCATCAAAACACTTAGGAAGGTTGTCAAAAGGATTATCAACTTCATACATGCAAGAACCTAGATCCGCAAATGTACACTACGCCAAAAAGTGCTTTTGGCAGCACCAAAAAGAAAGCGCTTTTTAAAAAAAGCGCTGTAATAGCTTGAAAAAAATTCGCCTATGTAAAGAAAGCGCTTTTAAGGTAAAAGCGCTCTTATAGGTCTCCACTTATGAAAGCGCTTTTAAGGTAAAAGCGCTCTTATAGGTCTCAGTCTCACATCTATGAGTTTCACACTTATGAAAGCGCTTTTAAGGTAAAAGCGCTCTTATAGGTCTCATGGGTTTCACACTTATGAAAGCGCTTTTAAGGTAAAAGCGCTCTTATAGGTCTCAGTCTCACATCTATGAGTTTCACACTTATGAAAGCGCTTTTAAGGTAAAAGCGCTCTTATAGGTCTCATGGGTTTCACACTTATGAAAGCGCTTTTAAGGTAAAAACGCTCTTATAGGTCTCAGTCTCACACACTTATGAAAGCGCTTTTAAGGTAAAAGCGCTCTTATAGGTCTCATGGGTTTCACACTTATGAAAGCGCTTTTGAGGTAAAAGCGCTCTTATAGGTCTCATGGGTTTCAGACTTATGAAAGCGCTTTTAAGGTAAAAGCGCTCTTATAGGTCTCAGTCTCACATCTATGAAAGCGCTTTCATGGTAAAAGCGCTCTCATAGGTCATTTATAAAAATTATAATAAATCTAATATTACAAAATCCCTGACTTTCAGAAATCCCTCTTTCACTCTCTCTCGTTCGAAGCTCTCGCTGCCCTGGAAAAAATTCCACAGAGTACCTGGAAATCTCAACGATAAACACTGCAAATTTGAAAGAGACTGCATTCGAAAGAGAAGGATTCAATACCTGGAAATCTCATTGCGTTTTAAGGTTAGGTTTTCGTGTCTTTCTGTTTTGCCCTAGAAGTCAAAGAATAGGTGGTCGATTTTGGTTTGAATGGACTTGCATTGCTACATTATGGGTTATTTATTTGTCAGTATCGATTATTAGAGTTTGTGACTATGTTTGCTTAATATTCTGTAACTTACCGAAAGTTTCATCTTGTTCTGATATAAATGATATTCTGTAACTTGCATCGCCATTGACTTAGAAATAATGTTGGGAGTTCTAATAGAATCAGTGCCTTTTCAACATTTGTTTAAATTTGCTGAGAAAGTAGGAAGGAATGAACTGATATGTTTGCACCATTGTATCCTCATATTCTAACTATTACTGAAATTTCAGAAAGTGATTTTGATGTTAAATGTTGGATACTCAAATGGAATAACTTTGTCTGCTACAGTGATATATGTGATATGGTTTCAAGAACTTAGAGCAATGTCTCATATTTTGGCAATCCTATTACATGTTGGTTTGAATGAACAGTTAAACTTCAAAATGTACATTCATATTTTGGCATAACTTTGTCTGCTACAGTCATATTTTGGCAATCCTATTTAATGTTGTAAAATGATGTTTTAATATTATGTGAATTTTTAAGATGGTCACTGTAGTGTAAAATGAACCCTGATGGACTATATGTGAATTGTTCATGTGCATCATATAAGTTTCTTGAATTGTTTTATACGTTATGACTTATCCTTGATGTTGTTTTATATGTACAACGCTCATTCCCTGTGTTTCCGTGAGTTTGACCTTCTCGACGTTGCTGTTCGGTAAATCCGAGGTAAATTTCTTCCTCAAATTACTGGTACACTGTGATGAATTTGTCTGAAATTGCGTGAATATGTTGTGTTTTCTTGCTCCGTATTCATTCCGTGTATACTTTGGGTTTTGACAGAAACGCGTTATACCGTTTTGTACCCTAATTACTTTGCGTTAAAACCATGGATAAGACATGGATGTATTCCAATCGATTGTCGAAAGAGTACGAGAATGGGGTATCGAAATTTGTTAAGTTTGCTATTGCGCACGCCAAAGACCCCAATCGAATGACATGTCCTTGCTTGAGTTGCTGTTATGGGAGTCAGGTTGACGCGGTTCAGTTGGCATCGCATTTACTACGGTATGGAATTGATAAAAGTTATACATGTTGGAATTTGCATGGTGAGAAAAGTAACGAGAATGTTGAATCGGGGTATAATACGACCTATGCTTCAAACAGCGATTGCACAGATACATATGATTATGATCGAGTCGAAGAGATTGCAGAAGCGCTTGAAGAAGATCTTAAGGACTGTCCCAAAATGTTCGAGAGGTTGGTAAGCGATGCAGAGAAACCGTTGTATAATGGTTGTACAAAATTCACAAGATTGTCTGCGTTATTAAAGTTGTACAACTTAAAGGCGGGCAATGGATGGTCGGATAAAAGTTTCACAGAGTTATTAGCTCTTATGAAAGATATACTACCAGAGGATAATGTTCTTCCCAATCGAACGTATGAGGCCAAAAAGATGTTGTGCTCTATTGGCATGAGCTATGATAAGATACATGCCTGTTCAAACGATTGCGTTTTGTTTCGAAACGAGTATGCATCGTTAAATGAGTGTCCTAAATGTGGTGCCCCTCGATATAAGAAAAAGTTGTCTCCAGCAAAAGTCTTATGGTATTTTCCTATAATTCCGAGATTTAGACGCATGTATCGTAGTGAAACCGATTCAAGACACTTGACTTGGCATGCAGATGAAAGAATTATTGATGGAAAGTTTCGACATCCGGCAGATTCACCCCAGTGGATGAAAATTGATAATGATTATCCTGAATTTGGAAAAGAAGCAAGAAACCTTCGCTTGGCATTGTCTACTGATGGAATGAACCCACATGGTATTCAAAGTATCTCGCATAGCACATGGCCTGTGATTCTTATGATTTATAACCTACCTCCATGGCTATGTATGAAGCGTAAGTACATGATGTTATCTATGTTAATTTCTGGGCCTAAACAACCAGGGAATGACATAGACGTATACTTGACACCCTTAATCGAAGATTTAAAGTTTTTGTGGGAGAACGGTGTGGAGGTTTATGATGGGTATAGGAAAGAAAGTTTCAACTTGAGGGCGATGTTGTTTGGAACAATTAATGATTTTCCAGCATACGGAAATCTATCAGGGTACAGCATTAAAGGTGAAAAAGCGTGTCCTGTTTGTGAAGACGGAACCGATACGATGCGATTGGACCTTTGTCATAAGAATGTCTTTCTCGGTCATCGTAGATTCTTAAATTCTAATCATCACTACCGTGGGTGGAGAAAAGCATTCAATGGAAATACAGAAGAAGGTAGAGCTCCAACAATGTTGACAGGTGATCAAATTTTTGAAAAGGTGAAGGACGTAAGTACTAAGTTTGGCAAGCCTTTTGCACATACACTTGTCAAGAGTGGGTGGAAGAAAAGGTCAATTTTTTTTGAACTGCCATATTGGAAGTCTTTGTATGTAAGACATTTCCTCGATGTTATGCATATTGAAAAAAATGTATTTGACAGTGTTATTGGTACGTTACTCAATATATAAGGAAAGTCTACCTTCTTCTGTATTTCCATTGTAAAAAATGTATTTGACAGTGTTATTGGTACGTTACTGAATTGGGACCCGTGAAGAAAGGAAAACAAACATATCTACCACCTGCTGTTTACACTCTATCTAGAAAGGAGAAAAAAATATTGTGTAAGTTCCTAAGTGAAGTTAAAGTTCCAGAAGGCTACTCATCAGATATTAGAAGACTTGTGTCTATGAAAGACCTCAAGTTAAAGAGTTTAAAGACGCATGATTGCCATGTTATAATGGAACATTTTCTACCGATAAGTATACGTTCTATTCTGCCAGAAAAAGTAAGAAGCGCAATAACTAAATTGTGTTTTTTCTTCAAGTCAATTTGCAGTAAGATGATCGATCCTGCGATCTTACCAACATTGCAAAAAGAAATAGTTGTTACTTTGTGTGATCTTGAAATGTATTTTCCTCCCTCGTTTTTTGACATAATGGTCCATCTAGTCGTTCATCTTGTGAAAGAGACACAATTGTGCGGACCAGCTTATATGAGATGGATGTACCCTGCTGAACGTTATATGAAAATATTAAAAGGGTATGTGAAAAACCGAAGTCGACCAGAGGGTTGTATTGCCGAACGATACATTGTTGAAGAAGCGGTTGAGTTTTGTACAGAATATTTGTCAAATGTTCAATCAATTGGACTCCCCAAATCTCATATTGTTGAAAAAAAAGAAGGTAAACAGCTAATTGGAAATAAAGTTGTGACAGTATCAAGGGTCGAACGAGATCAAGTGCATTTGTATGTTCTGCACAATGAGATTGAGGTTGAGCCGTATGTTGAAATGCACAAGGGTGTTCTTCGAGGTTTAAATCCGAATAGAAATGAGAATTGGATAGTACGAGAGCACAATCGAAGTTTCATACCATGGTTTAAGGAACATATTTATTCAAAGTATCGTTCAGATCCCGCTTCAATAACAGAAAGGTTGAGATGTTTAGCATATGGTCCAAGTTTGGTTGTGTTTTCTTATAGCGCATACGCAATTAATGGATACACATTTTATACCAAAGAACAAGATGATAAAAGTACTATGCAAAATAGTGGTGTCACCTTGGTAGCTGAAGCAATGCACATATCAAGTGTGAAGGACTTAAACCCGAAATTTGCAAATCTGTCATATTTTGGGGTTATCGAGCGCATTTTGGTGTTTGATTATGAGAAGTTTCAGATTCCTATATTTGGTTGCAAGTGGGTTGAAAATAATAATGGCATACGAGTGGATAAGTCAGGATTTTTGCAAGTTGATCTTAATAGGGTGGGTTACACAGATGAGCCTTTCATTCTAGCCTCTCAAGCTAAACAAGTATTCTATGTCACTGATCCGACAAGTACGAAATGGTCTATAGTGCTTTTATCTAACAAAGTAATTGATGAAAGAATTGGAGATCAAGGTGATATTGATGTTGAGATTGAATCTTTTACCATAAATGATCAAAATGAGAATGAATCATGTATTAGAAATGATCATAATGAGGGTATTTGGATCAATCCAACCGTCCGCGTTGTTAAAAGAAAAGTAGAACATATTCCTACCAAGAAAAGAAAGAGACGTTACTGAAAAAGGTAATAGTATAATTATAGCCTATGTCATTCAAGAAAATTTAATTATAGCCTATGTCATTTTATATTATTCAATATATATATGGATTATTGATTATGGATTTTTATATTTTTCATTTCATTTTTATTTTTTCTTTATTACAGGTTAAATGGCTAGTGATCAAGAAAACTCATAAGATGCAAATGCTCCTGATGATACTTCAGAAAAAGAAATTACACGAGGCATCACTATTATGAAGAGTATCATTCGTGATAGAGATAAAGCAGTAACATATAATGTAAATTGGAATGCTGATAACCAACTAATTGGGTCTAATGCTGCAAAGTTGGCAAGCTACATTGGTACACTTGTTCGTATGCACATTCCAATCACTGCTACAAGATGGAGTAATAAAGAGTTGGGTAGCGCTAAAGATAAGATTTGGACTGAGATACTGGTACAATATATGATTGTTTATATTTTCTTTATATTGACGATAATGTGTTTAAATTACTTATACTAACACACTCTATTCCAATATTTTTTCGTAGAGGTCTTTTAACATTGAAGATACAACTATCCGAAAAAAGTATATACTTCAATTGGCCGGAAAAAGACACAGAGGGTGGAGAACGTTTTTAACAAACAAGTATCTTAAGGACAAAGAAAATTTTTTTGTTGAATATGATCCGGAATATCCAGTGAAGTATGCGATCTTCATTACAGAAGAAGAATGGGTTGCTTTTGTAGCCCAAAGAAGAGACGAAAATTTCAAGAAAGTGAGTGCCACAAATCGCGAGAGAGCGTCAAATCCCACATATGCATACAAAAAAGGGCGTTTGGGATATGCACGCTTAGAGGAAAAAATTGTAAGTATACAAAAATGCTACGATCTTATTAATTGTCTCAATGTGTTATAATTGATTATCTTATTATTTGTGTCAATGCGTAGTTAGACGAGACGAAAAGTGACGCAACATCACTTCCGCCACATGTTTTGTGGAAAGAAGCTCGTGTGGGAAAGGATGGAACTGTTAGGGATGACGTTCAACATATTTATGATGAATGTGTAAGTAGAACATTGTGTCTTTAATTAAATCAAAAGTTTAATAATATATAATTAATTTTTTTATCTCCACTAATAATTTCCGATATGTAAATGAATTTCAGGAGACCCTATCTCAATCGATAAGCACAGCTGAGGACCAGGAGAACAGGAGCGTACTTAGTAGAGCACTAAATGTTCCTGAGTATCCCGGTCGGGTGAGGGGTAAAGGGCATGGTTGTACTCCAACTTCCTTGTATAAGAATCCAAGGAGAAGAAATCCTAGCAATCAAGAAGTGATGGAGACGTTGCAGGCATTACAAGCGCAAGTTCTTCAATTGCAAAAGGATAATGAGAGATATAGGTGTATGGAAAAGTGCAGTTCACAGTTGAAAGAAACTAGTGAGAAAGCCAGTATCAATTGTCAAAATAAATTTCCCGAGGTAATTATATATGTTATTTTGAAATTAAAATAGCACATTTATGTTAATTGAAATATATACACATTAAAAGTAACATATTTATTATTGGTTTAGGGCATTTCATCTTGTCAGCTATACTTATCGTCACCGACTTATCGCCTAGTTGGCAAGGGAAAAGTGCACAACACTTCGGGAGATTTACTTCACCATAGACCGCTCCCGGATGGACACCTTAAAGTATCGGTTGATGTTGTATTAGATAAGGATGCGTTGCTACCGATACCTGACATTGTTTCAGAGGCAACATTGCTGCGAGATGCAATAGGATCATTTGTTGCATGGCCCTTGGATCTCATTTTCATTGATGATGAGGTATGTTGAATTCAAAAACCACTATGAATCTTTTAGTATTCAAATGTCAATTCTGAACCGTTAAGTTAATTTTTTTTACATGGTAATTTTAGACGCCTACAAAACCCGCATCTAAGGATAAAGGGATTTTGCGGCACAACGAGTCTGTTGCATCACAAAAAGAGGTATATTGAAAGTGTTAATTATATGATCCGAATCAAAAAATGCATGATTTTATAATTTACCTATGTTATATGATTTATAGGTATTTGCTCAAGGGTCACAACAACTGAGCCAGAAAATTGGTAGTCGACAGAAAAACAAAAGGGATCTTCCAGTGACTTATTTGCCAAAAAAAGGTGCTTTTGTGCCTCGATACCAGATATCTCTTGAAACACTTGTTGACTCATCAGATATGGCAACAGCTGGTGCTATTCGCTTACTGGATATGGAGGAAGATATCTTTGGTTATTCATGCACTGAAACAATCGGAAAAGAAGATCTGGAACATATTTTTCGGCATCAAGAATTAGGCGTCGGTGTTATACACACATACATCCGGTAATCCGATCTATATATTATTTAATTACTTGAACAATTTATTTACACATTTCAATAAAAATAGTCTAATGTTTATTATGTTTTTATTGAAGGTTCTTGTATGACAATTTCATGCGCGGGAATGATCAATTGTCAAACAGATTCCGTTTCGTGTCTTCCTCCCTGGTCAACAAAGCATTAATTTGTAGGGAACCGGATTCATGTAGAGAGTACTTAGTCAAGAGATTCATGGCCAGCAGTACAAACAACTTGTATCTTTGGCCGTATAATTCAGGGTTAGATTTTAATTCTAAGTTTATTCTAATCTTTAATTGTTTCTTTTACGTAAAAAATTTCCATATAAACTTTTGTTTTAATTTATAGGTGTCACTGGTTGTTGCTTGCTATTGATCCTTTAAAAGAAGTGGTATATTTTCTGAATTCGATAGATGGTGAATGGACAAATTATCCGGATATGAAGCAATTAGTTGATACGTAAGTGAGACTGTTCTAAATATTCGTGTATATTTATGTGAGATTGTTCTAAATATATGTTTTTATTTTGTTAGATCAATAAAAGTGTTCCGATCTCAAAGACAAGCTCGAGTACCACGTACTAAATCCAGCAACATTACGTGGATAAAAGTGCAGGTACTTTAATTTTCACAATTTTGCTTATAATAGTGATGCTACTTGATAAGAAAAGATAACTATACATTCTTATTTTTTTTTCTATGTAGTGTCCTCTACAGCGCAACGGTATCGATTGCGGATACTTTGTAATGAGGTTTATGAGGGAAATCATTAATATGAATCAAATAGAGATTCCAATCACGGTATGGATTTATAACTTAGGATTTGTTTTAATATTTATCGAATATTTCATATTATTTATTACTTTTAACTAAATCATGCATATTATGTTTTGTTATGTAGTACTTTGATGAATACAAGTGTGCTCATTACACGAGACTGCAGTTGGAACAAATCAAGGAGGAATTGTGTCAATATTTTATTGAGAAAAGATTAATTAGTATATAATGGTTTCAAAATAACATGAATACTTTGATGAAGAATGGTTTCTGGTTGGCAAGTGTATAGTTCTTTATATTTTTAACAGATTAGTTATGACTCCAAATAGGCCGTATAACATATTAGTTTTGACTTGTGTATAGTTCTTTATAATTTTAGTGATATCTTTAATTTCATGGATAGATTAATGTGTTCATTCTTGTGTTGGTTTGCTTTAAAAAATTACAAATGCTTGAATTATGACTCCAAATGTGTTCAGTGCCTATCTATCCTTGTGTTGGTTTGCTTGAATTATGACTCCAAATGTGTTCATTCTTGTGTTGGTTTGCTTGTGTTGGTTTAAAAAATTACAAATGCTTGAATTATGACTCCAAATGCTTGAATTAGAGAGGCTTGATTTACAGGTTTATGGGATTATTCCCAAAAAATATTACAGGTTGAAATGGTAGGCTTAAACTGAAGGCAGCGTTTTGTTATTTTACTAGAGGAAAAGACAGCGCTTTTTAGTAAAAAGCGCTGCTAAAGGTTGTCAATAGAGAGCGCTTTTTACTAAAAAGCGCTGCTAAAGGTTGTCAATAGAGAGCGCTTTTTAGTAAAAAGCGCTGCTATAGGTTGTCAATAGAGAGCGCTTTTTACTAAAAAGCGCTGCTATAGGTTGTCAATAGAGAGCGCTTTTTAGTAAAAAGCGCTGCTATAGGTGGTATATAGACAACCTTTAAGAGCGCTTTTTACTCAAAAGCGCTGCTAAAGGTTGTCAATAGAGAGCGCTTTTTAGTAAAAAGCGCTCTTAAAGGTTGTCTATATACCACCTTTAGCAGCGCTTTTTACTAAAAAGCGCTCTCTATTGACAACCTTTAGCAGCGCTTTTTAGTAAACAAAAAGCGCTGCTAAAACCTATAGCAGCGCCACCTACGGCAGCGCTTTTAAGCGCTTTTAAAGGCCAAAAAAAGCGCTCTCATAGGTCTTTTTTGGCGTAGTGGTATAACATCATTAGACACACTTCTTGATCAAATATCTACAATGACTTCATCGAACGTCGCTTCGCATGAGGTGTTATCCAACAAAGATATCCTTTGATATCTTGATCTTTAGGAACTTGTTCACAACTTGATTACCATAACACCAAGCTTTGATATCTTGATCACAATTTGATCATCACAAAAAATCTTGACATCTTGGACATATCTTGAGAATATCTTGATCATTAGAACAAATGACACCTTGATATTCAAGCATCACTACTTGATTACATCAGACATTGATCTTCAAGCACCACCATTTGAACACTTCAAACCTTGATCTTAAAGAATCACCACTTGATCACATATATCCACAAAGGTGAAGCCGACAATAATTATTTCAACTCAACTTGATTATTGGTGGTGGAAAACTCAAAACGTAAAAATACTTACATTGTTAGACTGACTTTGTTCTCCAAGATTAAGTTGGTCCCACTTCCTCGACTTTTGGATAATTTATCTTTAAACGCTACCCAAGTACGAGCTAGTTCTGGACTTCATAGGGTCAAATCTGCTATAAATTCTGAGAATAGTTGTACTTTTAGTGCTTTCTTTGATTCAAAGGAAACATCAAATTCTGACATCTTGATGTAGCACTTTGCTAGTCTCCTTGCTATATTCGGACAATGAAGTACTTATTTCAATGGTTAGTCAATTTAGAAAATTATGGCATGGGCAATGAAGTAACGTCGTAGCTTCCTGGATGGAGTTAATAATGCCAATGCCGCCTTTTGTATCTTTTGATAGTGTATCTTCGGTCCAGACAAGGCTCTAGAGATAAAATAGACTAGACTTTGGGAGGAATTTGGCTTTCTTACGAGGACATTGTTAATCGCTTAACCAGACATGACCAAGTAGATCTGTAGATGTACAAAACTTCCCTAACGAAAGGTTGAGATAGTACTAGTGGATTTGACAAGGATACCTTCAACGAAGAAAAATCCCGTTGACATTCAGGGGTTCATCCAAAATGTGTTTCTTTCTTAATAGTTTGTAGAATGGAAATGCATGTTGCACCAATTTCGAGATGAACTTATTTAAGGTTGTTAGCATCCCGTTCAACTTCCACTTCCTTCTTAGTTGTTGGTTCCACCATCCAAATGAGCGTCTCACACTTATCTTGGTTTGCTTCAATGCCCCTCTCTGTCAAATAAAATCCTAAAAACTTGTCAGATCTGACTTCAAATGTACAATTTTTATGGATTAAGCTTCATATTATACTACTAGAATCTTCAGAATACACGAGCAAGATGATGATCATATAACCCCTTCTCACTATATTATGATCATTTCGTCCATGGATACCTCAACTATTTCACCTATTTCTTCTTTGAAAACCTTATTAATCATCCTCTGATATCTTGCCCTTGCATTATTTAGGCTAAAATGCATTACATTATATTGGTAGTTGGCTTCTTTGTTCATGAAGGCCGTTTTCTCTCTATCCAACTCATATATGGGTATTCAATTATAGCTAAAGTATGCATCCATAAATGATAAAAGTTTGTATTTGACCGAATTATCCACTAACTTATCTATCCTTGAGAGTGGGTATGAGTCTTTGGGACACACTTTATTGAGGACAATGTAATCAACACACATTCACCACTTTCCAAAAGCTTTTCTTAACGAGCACCGCATTGGATAACCATTTGGTGTACTTTACTTTAGAGATAAAGTTAGAGTCTAGGAAACCCTAGTCTATCTTTATGGTTGACTCAACCTTCTTATGATACTTCCACCTTCTTATTTATGACACATACCCGACACCAGGATCGATGTTTAACTAATGGCATGATACACTAGGGTCAATTCCAGGCATCTCGTGGAGAGAGACAACGAAGAAATCAACGTTGGCCATTAAGCATTCAATTAGACCTTTCTTCACCCTTATGGGTAGGTCATACCTTATCCTCACCGACCATGTTGGGTTATCGCCTAGCTGAATGACTTCGAATTTGTCATTTGGAACTGTCCTCAAGACTCTCATTTTGATCCCGGTCGAGAGACCAGATTTATTGTCTTTTATAGTTTTGTCTTTGCGTACGTTAAGATCGACTAAGTTGGTGGCTTCCTAAGCTTTCTTCCTCATCTTCTTAGGGATGATGGTCATTGATAGAGAATTCTTCATTGTTGCTTCATGTATTTGTCGTGCCCCACGCATGTCACGACAAATACATTGTGATACTTCATCTTCAAGTGGATAAAGGAATCCACAACGTTCAGCGTTGCTAGGAACGACCTTCCTAGAATGTCATGGTAAACGCTTCCACAAGGAATCACACAAAGAGAATGTTCATGATTATCTTGTTTCTACCTTATCCCAAGGAAACCAATAGATTTATACATCTACATGGACGAGTAGATGAATCATTGAATTCTATGAGGCTCTGGCCTTCGCACGACCTAAGATATCGTCTGCTTAAGCCTATCTCTATAAAGATGACGAGGTTTATTAAGTTGCATGAACTTTCGTCATCAATGAGGATCCCTGAGACATGGCGATTACTTATGGCAACAATAATGATTAGGGAAAGCATTGCATTAGAGGTTCCTTCCACCTTTTCGTGGTCTTGTAACCCTAAGATCGGCCTATCACACTTTCTTTTCTTAATTAGCGATGTTAATTTGAGAGAACTATGTGGTGGAGATTCTTCCTTCCTTAGCAGATATCAACTGATTGCATCTATGACGAACATCAATTGTGATCTTGAATTGGAGGATTCGAAAGTACTTTTGGAAACAATATCAGAATTTGCTCCTTCCATCTTAGTGTAACTATTATAATGGTTGAGAGTTGAATAAGAAGAGATATGATTATGAAAATTCGCAGGAATTAAAAGTTGACTCCTACATCTGACGTCATTGTTCAATTATAGAGCCATCATTTTTGGTGAATTGATGAGGTAGATTCTTGACGCAGTGGTGCAGATCTCTAGTGTGGTAACATGGGGGTGAACTGCAAGATTAGCACTTTGACGCCCAATTCAGTGAGTAAATGAAAAAGGTAGAGTGAATTATGATCAGAATCATACCTTAGACTGCAAACATGATAATTTGTATATGATGGATGGTAATTGATCTTATATCATATTGGGCCTATGGGGTGCCCAGAACAATATATATTTTGGTCCCCTCACAGGACATGCGCATAAAGGTACAATTACAAGTACCAAGATGAAATACGCGAGGAACATGTATGACCTTTCTCAAGCACGAAACATGTAATTCCGACCTCTTCCTTACTTTCCACTGTTATATCTAATCACACGATGATCCACTCGAAGCGCCAAATTAATTAGAAGCAGTTCTAACCGCCTAGACTATATAAAGCGTTGCACGTGCCATATTTCATTCACTGAATTGGACGTTTGAGTGCTAACCTTCTAGAACTGCACCTGAACCTTATTTCATTACATCATCAACTATTTCTGTTTCATAATGGAACAGTGACATTGTCTGTGAAAATCTGACATCTAATTCTCGTGAAACCCCACGAGAAACCACCGTCTCTTCACCTAAATTTAGAAAACATCCTGTCTCTTTTCCTTGGGATTAGGTCTTCCATGTTTTCTCGTTACTTCTTTAACATAAAAAAATATGCATCTTTCTCACTTTGCCGTTACACAATCTTCACCATCTTCGATTAATGACACTATTATCCCAAAACATGATTATAAACCTCAATTACGTAGTCATACTATATTTTAACTAAATCTAAAGTCTTAGAGACCACGATTGACCTTGGTAGACCTGATAAAGATTCAATTGACTCATATTTGATTGTGTATGCACTCATCTAACCTTACCTTAGTTAAGACAGCTTTAGCTATTGGCTCATATTTGATCATGTATGCACTCGTCTAACCTTACCTTAGTTAAGATAGCTTTAGCTAACCCTAAAATCGTTGATCTCTGAATTTTGACCAACACTTTAATTCTTTTAGGTGTAAACATTATTAAATGGAGAAATATTAACAATTTGGGATATTATGCAGTATTTTCTGTGTAGTTTTTATCGGTCCTGAATTAGCTGTCTGCTGAGTCTTTATTGTGTATCCAAATAATTTCAGTTTGCTATAGTGAACGGGTGATCAGGTCCATCATAGTCTGCCTTCTAGGTCAGCAGGTTTTTTAGTAAGGCAATAAGCTAAGAGAATTTTGATGAAGCTGTTCTATGTGTTCTCTTCTGGAGTTTTTCTCTAACATTTATTCAATGCTAATATGTGCTCAATTTCGAAGCAGGTTAAAAGGATCCATGAACCATATATATAATAAACAAAGTTCTTGTAATACATAGATACATTTAATATTATTGGCCACACCTATCTTGAGCATAAAACATAGAAAATTTAACTGCTAAATTATCATCCTATAACACAACAAGCATAAGCGTAAGCTAGCCACGGAAAGCAGGAGCAATATGGTCAGTGCCCGTAGCAGTAGTGGTGCTACTTGCTGGAACATCATACATACTGAACAGCTTGTAAGAGGAAATGACAGAAAGAATGACATAGCAAACCAGTGCTACAAACGTTATAGCTACCGAAGCTGCGACCTTATGACAAAACTGACCAAAAGAACCACAAGCTGAACTCCACACTGTTGCACTGTCTCCATTCTCAGCCAGGAACACCACCTCCATCGACGAAGCTCCCGCGCTCAAAACTATGTATGTTAGTGCCTAAGAAAGAGAACATACACAAAAATATTTCAATCTTTCTAATGCCATTTATATGCTGAAATGCATCTTAAAGGACTAATCGTTGAACCTGGTCGAGGAAGAAGAAAGTCCAAGCCCGAGATATAGTAGGGCGGGGGACAGCAACAAGAACAGCCGAAAGTAGGGAATAACCTGCGCAAATACCATTCGCGTGAACCAAATACCTGCAACCCTCAATTTTGTTAACAAAATACTCACATGCAAAATGTTTTCAGTAAAATATTTATATACCTGAAAGCTCCAAGGTCAGTGTAGGAGACAGAGCCATTATCGTTTTCTTCGGAGTTTTTAAGCATGAGGACAAGAGCGGTAACGCAAAGGCCAATGGGAAGTAGACGCAGGAAAGTCTCGGCAGTGCGTAGGAAGGTAGTTGTGTTACCTTCTAGCTCCTGATCACTTGTTGCAGTAACAGCACGTCCCATCATAAGCTGCATGGGAGATCTTGTAGCTGTAACAACAATACCAGTTCCTTTCTCCATCATCAAGATCTATGGATTACACAGAGTTACCTTACGTCTTTTATGTTGCTGTCTATTGTTTCTGGTGTGGTTTTGATGAGTTTTGATAAGGGCAGAGAAACATGTATCTGTACTAGAGCAACTACTATTTGAGGTTTGGTCTTGGAGGGTAAGGTATGTGAGGAATTAATTAGGTGAAGTTAAGAAGAGAGTAAAGAGTGGAGGATGGGACAAGTAGGTTAGGTATGGAGAGACTGAATAAGCAATGAATGCCATTATGACAATCTACATATTCCAATGACATTTTGATAGCCTTTTCTCTCTTTCTATACTTACATTTCCCCCTATTAATATAACCAACAATAGCCTCTTTTTGTCTAAGCATAGATAGGAGTATTTAATGGGGTTAACAACCATTTCTATTCAATGTCAAATAGATAGGATTTTTTTCCTTTAGTGTATAAGATTGTAAATAGATCTAAAACTGTTAGTTTTATTATTTTTATTTGTTTTTTTAACATGTTACTAAATAGTCAGTTTAATAATTAAGATATTATTTATTTTTCAGTTAACTTATAAAATTAATTGGCTTGCTTTCTTAGACTTGGGGTTATTAGAAAATATGTTTTATTCAATACCATTCACTTATTTATTTAGGTAGGAATTAAAAGAAAACTTTTAGATGTGAAAGATAAATCCAAATGACTTGTTGATGATGAGTCTTTTATTATTTTTTAACTTGATAATTAGGTAAATGATGCTTTTTCTATTCGCTCTAGTCATATTTTTAATTTTAATTTTTACTTTTATAGTGAGAGATTTCATATTCAATGATTAATCACACATTTGTGCTTATGTACATCATTTCTAATTTGTATAACCTGCCCAACAATTTAATTATTTTTAATTTAAATTTTTTTGACAAATTTGTTTGGATTCATAGTATCGATGTGGCCTTCAATTTTAAAGAAGGTTGTAAATTTCAAAGGGCTCTTAGTCAAATGACACAAAGATAATCTAGCATCTATGTCTTTACTATTTGGAGACTAATTTATAATAAAGTTATCAAATGTGGTCTTTGTGGTACTAGCATGAAATCATGTTTATATTTTTTTGTTTGTGACCTTTGCTAAATAACTTTGGAATTGGTTGTAGAATATCATTGATATCTTTATTGGGATTTTTTTTTAAATAATCAAATTTTTCAAAAAAAATACAAAAATAATTATGTTCTAAAAAAAATACCAAAATAATCAAGTTTGGTGAGGGTGTGCCGGGGGAATTGACGCACCCCCAAAACAAGCAAGAAGAGGCGCCAGACTTGGTTATATATATATATATATATTTATGTATATATAGATATATTTTCGTATTTTTTTTTGAAAAACTTGATTATTTTTAAAAAAAATCCTCACAACTAAAGAATTTTAAAATGGATGCCAATTCTGTGAACTGCTATATATATATATACATACATAAAATATTTTTTTATACAATACTCTTTTTTATCAAACAATTCTTTTTATAAAATAAAAAATATATATTTTATTTAATTTTATTATAATCAATTTTAAATAAACATAAATATTTTAACTATATACGTTCATACTTGATATGTCGAATGAATATTATCTATATTTTATATTTAATGTTATAATATAAAATTGCGATTATACTCTTAAGAAATTAAAATGCAAATATTAAATAATATTCTTAACTTATATATTTTAAAACAATGATAAAATTAAATTAAATATATATTTAGTTAATTTAAAATTTTAAAATAGGTATAAAAGTTTTAAGTGAAAATAATTAAGACAAATATAGAGATGAAACAAATTAATCTACTGTAATTATACATTATTTTAAAACTAAGTGAAAAAAAATTCAACTAAGTTTTACTAATTTATTAATCTACTGTAATTATACACGGTATATTAAATATATGATGAAACAAATTAACATGAAGGGTTTGTGGTGCAATGGTAACATGTGTAACTCCTGAACAGAAGTTTCTGTGTTTGATTCTTGTTGGTTGCGAAATTAAGTTTTCTTTTCACTAGCAACAACACTCAGGCGCCAGACTCTTGGAGGGCCAATGCAGGCGCCACAAGCATTGACGCGTGGCGCCTCCTCTTAAAGGTATGTGGATGCGCCAATTTCCCCGACGCATCCTCTACCAAACTTGGTTATTTTGATATTTTTTTTGAAAACATGGTTATTTTCGTATTTTTTTTGAAAAACTTGATTATTTTAAAAAAAAATCCTCCTTATTGACACTAGTATTCTAAAGTGTCATTATTAATATATTTAACACTACTTAGTTTTGTAGGATCAATTTAAAATTTCAAAGATAAGAAAATAGATTGAATATTGACTATCAATCTATTAATCAAGTTGTTACACACTATTAATCAACTTTGTTATAAATATATATTATTCATTTCATTGACATATTTTGTGCAGTTTTGATATCATACTTTCCGTCGCGACTCAAACATAATGGATAGTTCAAACATTTTAGTATGTATGATAGTATTTAAGAGGAAGATGTAGAAGTTGATTACGCTAATGGTTATGCCGATGATTCACATTGGGGTTTTGCAATTCTTCCTCTGTTGTAACCAATCTTTCATTATCTAGAAAATGTAAAAATCAATATTTCAATTATCTACCAAAACAAAAATCAATTCAAACATACAATAATTAAGGGTAAAATATGTTTTACAAGCATGTAATACAAATACTTACCATATTTTTCTCAAGTGCTTTTTCAATGTTTTCCTTTTCGATACTTATAACCGACCCATTCAAAACAAGTGGAAAAAAAACCTAAAAACAATAAGTGTTTTCCCTAAATATAAGTGGTTGAATCCCCAAATCTATAACAAATATTAAAAAATGCATCTTAAAAATTTCAAGATAGCAGATGGTGCTATAAAGTTATAAAATCTATATATCTATAAAATGACAGAAAACCTATTTAAATGTCTTTGTGCCTTGTTTTCCCTCTCTTTCAACACTATTGAAGACTCATATAAACTAGCAATCAGAAAGATCTAAACAACAAGACCACAATTATATAAACTTGGTTATTTTAAAAAAAAATCCTCCTTATTGACACTAGTATTCTAAAGTGTCATTATTAATATATTTAACACTACTTAGTTTTGTAGGATCAATTTAAAATTTCAAAGATAAGAAAATAGATTGAATATTGACTATCAATCTATTAATCAAGTTGTTACACACTATTAATCAACTTTGTTATAAATATATATTATTCATTTCATTGACATATTTTGTGCAGTTTTGATATCATACTTTCCGTCCCGACTCAAACATAATGGATAGTTCAAACATTTTAGTATGTATGATAGTATTTAAGAGGAAGATGTAGAAGTTGATTACGCTAATGGTTATGCCGATGATTCACATTGGGTTTTTGCAATTCTTTCTCTGTTGTAACCAATCTTTCATTATCTAGAAAATGTAAAAATCAATATTTCAATTATCTACCAAAACAAAAATCAATTCAAACATACAATAATTAAGGGTAAAATATGTTTTACAAGCATGTAATATAAATACTTACCATATTTTTCTCAAGTGCTTTTTCAATGTTTTCCTTTTGGATACTTATAAACGACCCATTCAAAACAAGTGAAAAAAAAAACCTAAAAACAATAAGTGTTTTCCCTAAATATAAGTGGTTGAATCCCCAGATCTATAACAAATATTAAAAAATGCATCTTAAAAATTTCAAGATAGCAGATGGTGCTATAAAGTTATAAAATCTATATATCTATAAAATGACAGAAAACCTATTTAAATGTCTTTGTGCTTTGTTTCCCCCTCTTTCAACACTATTGAAGACTCATATAAACTAGCAATCGGAAAGATCTAAACAACAAGACCACAATTATATGTATCAATTGAATCTAAATTATCTAACTGTTTAATAAATCCTGTAAATACCATATTTTCTATTTTGGGAAGTAGAACTCGAGAAATGCAAGTAATATGTACAGTATACCAAAATTAATAATCTATGGTTATGAACACGAAGTTGTTTGTGAATATTCACAATGGTTACCTCAACCTCTTTAAATAGAAATAATGTTTTACATTGTTAGTCTTCTTCAACTACTAGTGATTTACCAACAATAGAAAAATCCTATAGCAAAACAAACATTAATACAGTAAATAGAACTATCATATCCCTAACCATAAACCCCCTACTACGTGCATCCCATGTAATTACTAATTCTCATAATAGATCATCTGATATTGAGAATTTATTTGATATATCCAACGCTCACTTGAATGAGGTGAATTTAATTTTGACCTGTTGAACAGGTGTTAACCTTTCGTTAATACTTCTCAACATAACTAGCACACAACTATGCCTCATACGTACTTTAAGGTTATGAAAAAAATTGGTTAATTTCATTGATAGATAAAAAGCAATAGTAAAAATACAATTACTTGATGTCTTATTTACTTAAATTTCTGTTGACTTTCTTTATGATGGCATGTTTAAGAAATGAAGAACTCAAGCTGATAAACCTTAAACCTTATTCCTACAACAATAAAATAAATAAATTTAAAAGAACCCAATAACAAACTTTTAAAACTAAAATTCATTCGTTATCCTAATTCATAACAAACTTCACAACTAATTTTCACAATAATAAACCTACAAAATATGTTAATTCGTGAAAAGAAATGGAGAAGATTGAACCTTGTTATGATGCAATGGAGGATATTCATTTCGTTGAGAAAAAAAATTAAACATTGTCTTTCGCACCATTGAGAGAGGAGACGAAGAAGCGTCAGTCTTGAAAGATGAGAGTAGAGCTGTCAAAATGGGCTAGCCCATATGGACTAACCCGCTCGGTCCAAAAAATCATAGGGCTTGGGCCTTAAAATTAGAGTCCATATTTTTCAGGGCTTTTTTAGTCCAACTCTAAAAAGCTGCTATCCATTAGGTCTAGTCCATATGGGGTGTGGGTAGCCCATTCGACCCGCATAACTATAAATTTTTTTAAAAATATATTAATACTTATATTATTTTACTCTAAAATAAAAAATTGATTTTTATCACCTCACTAAATTTTATCTCTATTCTATTCAATCTTTTTCTTTTAAATCTTATACATTAATATAATCAACAATCTTTCCTCGTATTTTATTAGTTTATCTTATGTTAAATATTCAAGTATTATTTTATACAATTTAGACATGTGTTATATTTAAAACCACATTAAAGTATTTATAAAAGATAATATAGTACTTAAAATTATAATATGTTAAAATAATATAATTTTTAATTTCATTTATAATAAATATTATGGAGTTTTTATTAAAAAAAAACCGTTTAGGGTCGGGTAGCTCAAAGCCCATCTAGGGTCGAGCTCAGGTAGTAATTTTTGATCTCATATTATAACATGACTTTTTTTGTCCTGCCTTAAAAAACTCGAGGTCCGCTAGGGCCGACCCATTTAGGATCGGGTAGCCCATTTTGACAGTTCTAGATGAGAGGAAGAAGCATGATAAAGATGTTACTTCATTGAGAGAGAAGTTACAACATTGATGTGAGAGAAATGAGATGCATTTGCATAATGGAAATTGAAAGAGAAACTCTTTTTGACTTAACCCTCAGAGACAAATCAAAATGGCTTAATTGCCCTTAATTGTTAGTTGATAACAAAATAATCAGTATTTATGAATAACATGTACGGTGTAGGTTAATAGTGGATGTCAAATATCATTTCTATTTTTTTTAGTGTATTGAGATTGTAAATAGATTTAAAGGTGTTAATTTTATTATTTATATTTATTTTTTTAATATGTTATTAAATAGTCAATTTAAAATTTATTCTTTTACTAGTCAATTTAATTTATAAAATTACATGACCTGCTTTCTTAGACCTAAAGACATTAGAAAATATTATTTATTCATTATCACGATCACTCCTCTATTTAGGGAGGAATTAAAAGAAAATTTGCATATGTGAAAGATAACTCCAAATGACTTGTTGGTGAAACGAGTTCTATTAATTTTTTATTTGATAATTAGTCATCAAATGATGTTTCTACTTACTCTAGTCTCAATGCTAAGGTGAGAGATTTCATACTCGATTAATCGTATATTTTTACCTTTATTATGCATATTATTTCTAATATGTATAACTCGCTCAACAAGATAATCGTTCTTAAGGTTAAATTTCCTGACAAGGTAGTTTGGATTCATAGTATGGATGTCTCCTTCAATTTTAAATAAGCTTATATATGTCAAAGTTAGATGCTTCCTTGGATCAAAATGGTTTGACACAAAGATATTCCACCGTATAAATCTATCACTATTTAAAGGCTAATTTATAATAAATTATTTACGGATGACAATTTGTATTCTAGAGGTTGTGTCGTTGTTTTTAAATGTGATCATTGTGGTACTAGCCTGAAATCATCTTCAGATCTTTTTTACTTGTCCTTTTGCTCAAAAACTTTGAAGTTGGTTGTAGAATATCATTGATATCTTTATTGACACTGGTTCTATGTAAACTATCCGTAAGTTTTATAAGCAACCTAAGAAGGAGGGAGTGAGTTAGGTTTTCTGGATTTTTCTCATTTTTAGCTAAGTTCATTAACTTGTTAAAATGTCAAAAGTGATAAAGATTTATGTTAGGAATGGAGAAGGTAAAATTCATAATTTAAAGTGAAAAAATAAATAGCACACGAGGATTTATACTAATTGTCTTTACCAACTTAAACATACATCTAGCCCCTCTCTTCTCTTAGAGGATTTTCCATTATATTTAGATTCTTGTACAAGTCTGACACCAAAACCTCTTTATAAGCTTTTACACATAGACTTAAGAAAGAATGCAAATTTCTTCAACTTATACTTTTCATCACAACAATGATAAATAAATACACCGTGTATACAATTTATTGAAAAGTTTAATGATGGTTTGAACTTCCAAATTTACTCTTGTAAAATGGACTTATATTTCTTGTATTAAAATTAAAACCAAGATCATTTTAGTGATCATAATATGTAATGAAATTTTTTAAGATGTGTGAAAATATGCAAAGTTTCAAAAAATTGAAACATGGATGAACACTTGAAAAACAATGTTTAAATTGTGTAAAATTGAGTCGAAAGAGGTAAATTTTGTTTTTGATGTATAATTCTTTATATACACCCTTATAATCTCTATGAATGTATGCATAAGTTTGAAAAGGTTCCATAAACCTTCGCCATTCAAAACAAAGATGTTGTTTGGTGAAAATTTTCATTTCTTCAGGTGGTAACCGATTACCATGGGTGTGTGGATCTATGTGTTTATTGCAATACCCTAAAACCCTATGAGTCTTATTTAATTAAATTCATGAAAATAAAATATTTTCAAACACCAAGGTTGTCACACATATCTTAAACACCAACATATTTCTTAAAATGTTTTAAAAGATACGCAATGGATAATATCAAACAGGTTCAACTTAATAAATCCAAACAAATAGTTTAATACTCAAGCATGAGGGAAACAATCCTGTAAATCTTAGAAAATAAAATACAAATCAAAACAAATCTCGTTCCAGTGTTGCATATCAGTGAAACATTGTAGAACTAAATGAACTCGAAAATGTAAATAAATAAGAAGGCAATATGCGTCATTCTCCAACTCATAACTATTGTCTGTTACTTGTATCTGCACATAGGCATACCGAGCCACACAAAACTAGGAAAAAGATGAGAATAACTTTACATAAGTTATTGGTGTATTAGTTAAGAATGATAGCATACATAGACAAAACACAATAATACACAAACAACAACAAAAAATCACAATGCAAATGTATTAATGCAATATACTCCTCCTCCAAAAATGCACGTGATACTTAAAGTTTGGATGTCTGAGTTATTTTACATAATTATCCACGTATCTAATTCACTGGCTCTCTCTGAGCACTAAACCTCATCACTGGCTCTTGCTCTCTCTCTCTCTCTCTCTCTCTCTCTCTCTCTCTCTCTAAGCATTGGACTCGTCATTGGCTCTCTTTGAGCACTGAACGTCTTGTATTGAAGTCCTACCTAACTCCGATATACATGAATACACGAACATATGATGTCAATCACAACTCATAATCAATCAACAAATGGCATCTTGTATCTCACAATAATGTTCTCTCTGAACAAAGTTCTCTCTATACAAGGTTCTCTCTGAAGCACAGTTAACCAACATAAGACAGATACTGTAATTCTCTATGAATTACACAACTCAACAATATAATTAAATCTCAATAATTATATTAAAAATAACAGAGTAAAATTGTATTATTAACTACCAACTCAAAATACACGCCAACTCAATTTGCACATCGACTCATAAAATAACTCAAAATATATCGACATAGTAGTTGTTATTATTTTATACTCACAACTCATCAAAAGGGTAACAATTCTTATCTTTGCCTCAAAAGAGTTCTCAAAGGAACTCTAAACAGCTTTACAACAATCTCTACAATTCTAAAACAACTATAAAGTACTCTAATGTACTATAAAGTGCTCAAAAGATAACTCTTGCATATAAAGATAACTCTTATGAACTCTATTGGCTAGTGACCTGACTCAATTAAAAATAAAATAACTCTAAGGCCATAATTGACTCTTAGACTTATCAAAAGGTCATTGAACTCAAAATTACTCGAAATCCACCAAATTGGACCACGAAACGTTGAACTTCTGCCAAACACCCGCCGCCCGCCAGATCGCTGCACGAATCTCCATCACCGTCGCACGGCCCGACTTCGGCAACCCCTCCGCCCGCCGCAACCGCGGCTTCGCCACCGCGCACGCGTCGATCACCGGCGGGACACCCGGTTCTGAATGCCCGCCGCCGCGTGCCCCAATTTTCGATTCCGGCAGACACCACCGTGACATCGATTCTGATCGGCACCGATGCACCCCTTGATTCTCGATTTCTTGACTTTTTCTTAATTTTTGGGATTTTCTCGATTTTTCAAGTTTTTTACCATTTTTATGACTTTTCGGATAAAAAATTGATTTTTGAGATTTTTCATGAAAAATAGGATTTGGGATTTGGTTATCGATTGCTCAAAAGAAAATATCATTTACATAACACAAACAGAGAATAATCAAATTATCAACAAAAATCCCCGAAAGAGGAAATACCACATATCAATAACAATAACATCATCATGGATTCAAAACAACTTAATTCAATGTAATATAATGAAATTGTTAATTCAAAAGGGTTTAGGACAAACCCTTTTGACCACAAACATACGATCAAAGCAAAACACAAAATAGAGAAGGAGAAGACATGAGAGTTAGGACCCCTCACCATACAAATGCCTAAACACTCAACATGTAAAGAATCCTCCCCTTACCTCTAAGGTGATGATTGTTGAGATTTCCTGCCTTTAGGATTCTACCTCATTCTCCTTCCTAAGATCGCTCTCCTTAGGTTTTTCTGTCGCTTTCCTCTTTTTCATAATTTCTCGTTCTATTCATAAATCTCTTCTAACTTTTCTATTTAAATAATCTAAAAGTCCAATTAATTCCCCCACCCTCAAACTCTCTATACACCCTTACTAAACCCCCTTTTCTATTGATTTATTTTTAATTCAAATATTATCTAAATTGTTCAAAATAATAATTATTTTAATAATTCAAATAATACAATTATTCACTTAAAGATAATTCTATTATTCTCACTAATCCTCACCACACTCTAGCTCTTACTCCAAACACCATTCTCTTTCTTATTTAATTAAAGACTCTGTTTCTCTTAATTCTAACATATCTCTAATTTTTTCTTAATATTAACTAAATTACCAAAATACCCATAAATCACACGAAGCACATAAAATCACTCAATAACATGGAATAAATTAATATAAGCTTCAATTAAAATAATTAACTAAAGTCGGGGTGTTACACTTACAGGTGTGAAGCTAATGATTCTCCCTAAGAACTTTCCTAATTTTTTGATAATGGTAACACCAATGATTGCTGAAGTCAGTGGTAATAACTTTCCAACTCTTTGATGATGGTGACCAAACTTGAAAGACATCTCAAATCTCATCAAGTAGGAGACTCAAGATTATATTGAAATAGTTATATGATTGATTTATCTGGAAAAGGATCTTGAAAGCCTTAGAATTGTGAAGGAAAGAAAGTGTGAAAGATCACCTCGTCAAGTCTATCTGAGTGACTAGAGTCTTATGAAAGTACGAGAGTAACTCCTAAGATACTAAGGAAAAGCTCTCTCTCTCTCTATCTCTCTCTCTCACACACACACACACACATACACACACACACACACACAAAAAGTTTCTTTGAACCTATTTCCTAACTAACAAAAACCTAAAAATGTTTTCAAGCCTTAGCCAGTTGATTAGGAAATTGTTAGCTTCAATAAAAGCACTTTTAACTATCTAATCAATTAGGGCCTATAACTAGTCGATTATAAGAAGCAAAATCATTTATATGATAGATTATGATAATGTCTTAATGATTAGTGATAACTCTTTATCCAAAATTTCCAAAATTGGCATAAGCAATTGATTATTTGAGGTATCTAATCGATTAGGATTATGACCTAATTGTTTAGATGATTAAATTGGCTTGTGGATCATTTTCCTTTTTAGCCAATTTTTCTCCTATATAAAGGAAGCACATATCCTCTTCTTTACACACCAATTTCAAATTTCTCTATTTCTTTGGAATTTACCTCTCTCTCTCCCTCTCTCTCTCTCTCTCTTATCTTTCTCTCTCTCAAATATTTTCTTTTCACCAAAGTTGCCTTACTACCTTGTGAGTGAAAATTACTTGCGAGGAAGAATTTGTACTACTGTCATGCCATTGTTGCTACTCTTAAGAATGTAGTATTCTTGGGAAATCGAGTTTAGTTCTTGAGATTAATCTGCCTTACAATCTTAGTTTGGTTCTAGAACATATCGTAGAAAAATTATGTTTGGTTATTGAGATTATCCTAGAAAAATGTCTTATTAGTTTGTTAGCTCAACATGGGTAAAAGCTTACTTTTGGTTGGAGATAAGCCATTGTAAAATCTCTAGATCTACTTGTATTAAGGTTCATTGACACAATTTGTTAAAGCTTAATTTTTAGTCAAAATCTCAAGAAGATCTATTGGGGACAAGAGTAGGCCAATGTTCGGCTGAACTTGGATAACTCTCTAGTTCCATCTTTCTAAACCTTTATCTCTTACTTTCCACTATTTACTTTACTCTTTTTATTTTCCACTCTTTATTTTATTGCGATTGCAAAAATACTAACACAATTCACTTTTTAAGTAATAAAGCCTTTAATTTAATCGAGAAATTTTAATACCATAATTTAGCCCCCCCCCCCCCCCCCCCCCCCCCCCCCCCCCCCCACCACACACACTTCTTGTTCTTGAAGTCTCTTATTTGACATGTGGTGTAATTGATTACTGAAGGTGGCAAGAGACACGAGAAATTGAGGTTTTAATTGTGTTTCTTAAAACAAAATCTTTTTCAAAACCAACTCAATAAATCAATAACACGAACAAGAAAAATAACAAAGTTATTTTTATATTGGTTCACTGTTAACGAAGCTACCTCCAGTCCATCCTACCAAAGTGATTTTGCCTTCTCAAGAAAGATTTAATCCACTATAATCAAAACCTGATTGCAAACACCACAAAGACAATTCATCCTTGTCTTCTTGAGTCTATCTGACTAAAACCTAGTCACTCAAGGAAACCACTCAAATAGATTTGAGATTTACAAGTTGTGTTTACAAAGAATACTTCTAAAAAGTAGATTAACACAAGTTAATACAATGAATATATCTCACACAGTAACGGGAAAAAACTCTTGTATGTTTACAAAGAATATACATAAAAGTTAATATTTACTAAGAACTTATGTATGTTTAATAGTGTAAGCGTGAATTGGAAACCTCTTTAAATCTTCAAGTATCTTTTATATAGGCAGAGAAAAAGATCCGTTGAATGGTAGAATTGAAATACTGAAATACAGTTGTCTCTTTCATAACAATTTGCATACAAGCGGAAAAATGGTACAATAGTACAGTCCTTATCCCACAAAATCAGGGTAGTAGAGGAAAGGTGACTTTGTATTGTGTACTATTTTCCTGATGTAAAACCTTTTGATCTTATCTTATAATCTTTAGAGGCTTATGAGAAAATGATGTTGAAGCATGATTAGAAGGATCAAGAGACAAGTTAACAGAAGCTTAACAACTTTAATCTTTAGATTCTTGACATAGTTCCTCAGAACCTGGTCTTCAGAGTCTTCAGATCTTGTGTGCAGAATCTTGAAGGCAGAAAAACCTTCAGAGGCTCTAACAATCAGAGTCACAATCATAAGCTTTAGCATGAACGTTCATAAAAACCATTGTCTAAGAGCTTTCTAGAACTTGATAACATTTTGTAAATCACTTGTATCTCCTTAGAGTCAGAGTGTGTTGATTCTAGAATCTGATGATGTTACACGTCATTACTTCAGAGTTAGAACTTGTTAGCAAAAGCTACACACTAGACAACAAAACTAGTAGTGTAAAAAATTGTTATGTAAGAAACAATGCATTGTTATCATTAAAACTAAAGGCCAGATGCAGAACCAAATCTTGTTCTAATAATCTCCCCCTTTTCGATGATGACAAAACCATGTATTTTGATGAACAATTTTTACTTGGTTTAATCATAAAAAGTATCAGAGCGAGGTTTGTAAGCTCCCATTGAGTTTTATATTGTTAAAAACTTATTTTTCATCTTAGAATTTCAGAGTTAGGTTTGTAAGCTCCTCTCGAATCTAAGACTTACAAGAAATCTTAACACATATAAACATTTTAATCAGCATGAAAGAAATAACTTCCCATAAGGAAAAAACCTGGTAGTTACTATCTTTCAGAAAGTAAGACATGGTTAACATCTGATTGATATCTTCCCATAAGACATAAGCCTTGTGAACATGGATGAAGTAACTTCCCATAATGCATCAACTTGGGTACATAATTAACTCATACAAAGTCCTTGTTTAAGTGTTACATAAGTCTGGCTATCAGCCTCATCACAGAGCATGATTTGTTAGAGCTTTCATATGCATGGTTACATAAGCTTTTAGATTCCTGATAGTATAACTTATGTCTGAGCCATAACTGGTTTCATAGCCTGATTTCAGAGCAAAAGTTCAACTTGATTCACTAGAACATAGATTAGAACCTGAACATGCCTTGTTCCTGAGACACTTGGTTAGAAAGATGAACTTTTACAAAGTTCTCAGAAAATTACCAAGTTAGAAGAATGTTTGGGTTTCAGAATGGAATAAGATATATCAAAACCAATCATTCTTTTTCTCCCCATTTGTCATCATTCAAAAAGAAGTAAAAGACAAAGTAAAAATAAACATCATGCATACAGAAAGTTCTCATTTCATTCAAAAAGTATGAGAATACACATAACATAAATGAATAAACATAAAGTTTCTAAAACTAGGGTTTATGAGGGGGTGGCATTCTTGATAAGAGTTATCCAAACATATTTGTTAGCTTATCTGTCTTCTCACCCTGAAGCTTGAGTTGCTCTTTCACTTCAGAATTCGTTGTCGTTAGACGCTCAAAATTCTCCAGAATGAAATAGTTAATAACCATAACCTTCTTAGCACCGGAGTCATTAGAAACTGATAAAAAAGGAGGTGGAGTCACGACTACTCGCAAGAAGCAGAATAATTAGATGGACTTTATCCCGAAGAGTTTCAACGATACTAGAGAGTCTGGCATGTAAGTTCCTCTTTGCTTCCTTCAAGCAAGCAACCTCGAGCTCCTCAAAGCTGACTTCAATATAGATTATGAAGTTGTTGGTCAGAGCATATACCTCAGAAAAGTTTATGTTAGAAGCACAAGCCTCAGAGAGAGCATTGAATCTGCCAACAACCTCACTTTCAAACTGAGTCAACAAATCATCCAAGGGAGTGGGGGTGAATGTTGGTTTGAAGGGGTGTTTGGTCAGAATAGTGGTGAGGGGTTATATCTGGAAAGGCTATGCACTCAAGATCTGACTCATTATCAGAATCAACGACTGATTCGTCAATGTGAGCGTCAGAGTGAGTGAGGTTTAATGGTTGAGGAGTTTCAAAAGGAGTTTGGGAGGTAGAGATTTCAAGAGAGGATATATGAGATAGTTGTTGTTTATTTAGGAGAAAAGATGGAAGGGTTATAAGTTCAGAAACATACGGGGGAGGTAGTGGAATTGTGACATTTGGATTTTTGGATTGGGGAGCAGAAAATGGTAAGGGTTCCAGAACATGTGGAATAGAGTGTGAATGTGTTGGTGTAAGCTCTAGAGGACAATAATTTTGGTACTTGTATTGAATTATTTATTAATAATAAAAGGCTTTTTCTTTATTATGTTTGTTTAATAAAGTCCCTAGAATAACTAGTCCGTTTAATGTATCAAGTGTGACTTAATCATGAGATCCCATTAAACATAAGACTATTATGTATATAGACTGATGATCACATCTCATGGATCATGGATAAGGAGTTATCAAGTCTTAAACATAGGTATGAATATTAGGAGTAATATTTGTACTGGATTGACCTGCTATGAGAATACTATATAGAATGTTATGCAAAGTGTCATAAGTTATTCTCATGGTGATAGTGGTGTATACCACCCTTCGACCTGAAACCACTATGAATCCTAGATGTAGAGTCGAGTGCCTTATTACTGATCAAACATTGTCCTTAAATGGATGACCATAAAGACAGTTGATGGATACTCAACGAAGGGGGTTAGATAATCAAGTTTTATTATAAAAGCATTCGTAAGTCCTAATTCTAACTTATCTCTCTCTCTCTCTCTCTCTCTATATATATATATATATATATATATATATATATATATATATATATATATATATATATATATATATATATATATATATATATATATATATATATATATTCCAGTTGATAAAGAATGTTGTGCCTATCTTTCATTTTTCAAAGTCTCTTTCACAAAGGAAGTTACTTATTTTATCATATCATTTAGTTCGTGCTTGATTCAAAACATAAAAAGCTTTCTTTAAATTTTACACATGAGAGGGGTTCTTTAAATCTTCAAAGCCTAGAGGTTGACTTACATGTACTTATTTAAGTATGTATCAATTTAAGAATGTACTTTTGACATCCATTTGGTATAATTGAAAATTAAAAGAACACGCATAATCAAACAATAATCTAATAGCCTATAATATTTCTACCAGGGAAATTTTTTCATCAAAGTCTTCCTTCTTAATTATTGTATCTTGTGATACTAATCTAGTCTTATTTCATATGATGATTCCATTTTTCATCGAGTTGTTTTTAAAGATCCATTTTGTGCCAATAATGTGCTTATCGTTTGACCTAGGGATTGAATCCAAAACTTTATTTATTTTAAATTGATTTGGTTCCTCTACATAGCTAGAATTCATTGTTATTTATTTAACTTTAGAAGCTTCTATTTGTGAAACAAATTAGTCATCTTTAAGATTGAGTCTAGTAGATACTCCCTTATTTATGTGTCCAATGATATTATCAATTGGATGATCAAGACGAGTCCTCCATTCTTGAGGTAATTCATTATGAGTTTGCTCTTGTTGTCCTTATTCATCTTCATGTTGCACCTTATCTTGTTCATTTTATTCATTATTATTGTTGATATCATTTGGTACATCATCTTCATTAATATGAACAACTTTATCCTCCTTGGAGGGATTAGTTCATTAAAAGATACATGAATAGATTCTTCTATAGTAAGGTTTCGTTTATTGAAAATTCTATAAATCTTACTAGAGAGAGAATAACCAAGGAAAATGCCTTCATCTTATTTAGCATAAAATTTTCCAAGATTATCTTTACCATTATTCAAAATAAAATATTTGCATCCAAAGATGTGAAGATGAGAAATATTAGGCTTTCTACTTTTATATAGTCATAAGGAGTTTTCTTAAGAATTGGTCTTACCAAGAGAGAGTTACTTACATAGTAAGTTGTACTTACTGCATCTACCCAAAAGTACTTTGAAAAGTTTCTTTCATTTAGCATGGTTCTTTCTAATTTTTTCAAAAGATTTATTCTTTCTTTCAATAACATTGTTTTGTTGTGATGTTTGGTGTTAAAAAGTTATGAGATTCCATACTCATAGTAAAAGCCTTCAAATGAATCATTTTGAAATTCTTCACCATGATCACTTCATATTGAAGCAATATTCAAAGATTTATCATTTTACAATATTTTTGTATTCTTCTTAAAGGAGTTAAAATCATCGTGTTTATATGCTAAAAATAAAGTCCACATGAATCTAGAATAATCATCAACAATTACCGAGACATATAAATTTCCACCAAAATTTTTAGTTCTTGGTGGACTGAATAAGTCCACGTGTAATAATTGAAGTGGTCTAGTAGTTGAAATAATATTTTTAGATTTGAAATAAACTTTAGTTTGTTTACCATTTTGACATGCATCACATAGTTTGTCTTTAACATACTCAATATTAGGCAAAACAACAACAATATCATAATTCACTAATTTATTCAAGTGGTACATATGAATATGTGGAATTCTTCTATGCCAAAGTCATGCATCATTGTTATTTACCTAAGATATTTAAGTTTTAAAGAGAAATCATCAAGAGATATCATTAAAATATTATTTATCCTTTTTTCGAAAAGTTTAATTTCATGAGTTATCTCATCTTCTATGATGCATGAATCTTTATTAAAATTAATTTTAAGACCTTTATCTCAAAGTTGGCTTATACTACGTAAATTATGCTTTATATCTTCAACATGATACATTATAAATAGTGATAAAGGGCAGCGTACCTACTTTTCTAATTCCAAGTATTTTTCCCTTTATTGTTATCTTCATAAGTGTCAAATTCTTTAGTCTTTAGAATCAAGGATAAATTTTTTGATTTGTCTCCCTTCATATGTTCAGAGCATCAACTATCAAGATACCACATATTAGTTATGACTTTAAAGAATTCCTACAAAAAAGTGTTAGGTACCCATTGTAATTTAGGTCCTCGATGGTTAGTACATTTCTCTATCCAAACATAATTACCACTTGGTATACCATATTTTCTCATGTAACATGTATTAGGAGTATGTCCGTTACGATTACAATAAAATCATGTAGATATATTATAGGACATATATTTTTCTTAGGGGTATAATTAGAATTTCTAACACAATTTCTTTGTAAATTGTTTTCAACTTTTCTAGTTTGGACATTTTTATGTGTGTTGCTAGATTTAACAAATATATTTTTCTTGACTTTACTAGTTTTATTAAATTTAGAGTATCCTAATCCATTTATATCTTTTGAATATCTTTGATAACTTAAAACGTCATCCAAATCATATTTTTATTTTTCATATTTAACAATGATTTTATTTAGTTCGACCACTTTTGTTTCAAGAGAAACACATGTCTTACATGTTGATAAACTAGCATGAATGTCTGTTTTTGATTTATTTTTATCTAAATCATTTTTGCAAAATACTTGTTTTACTTTCTAGAGATGAAATATTTTTTTTTTGTTTAGTGCCCATTCTAGAGAGACTTAGACATTCACCATGTAATTGATTAAATGTATTTTTTTTAATTTACTATAGGAAAGATTGTCATTACTAACCCTTTTTTTCCATCATAGGAGTGATGTGATGCCATTAATGAAATATATGTTTGTTTTTCATTTTTGGAATATGAGAATAAACTCACTTCATTGTCTCCCCATGCAATATATGCTTTGTTTTGTCTTATATGCTTATTTCCTTTAAAGTTATTTTTGTTTTAGAGAGATGGACAATCCGCCTTGATGTGCCTTTTTTTTCTTCCATATTCAAAGCTACTGAAGTTTTGATTTAAAGTTGAAGTTTTCTTCTTCTTCACAAATTTAAGTTTAATTACCATAAGTTTAATGAGATATATTTTTTTTTTGTTTACCATAAGTTATTTTTGTTCTTCCGTCTTGTCTTTCTTTAGGAATTTCTCAAATTTATTTATCATAAGATTTGTGTTATCATCTTCTTATGAACTATCTTCTTGTTGATTCATATTTGAGTCGACATTCAAGGAGATACATTTATGTCTCTTTTCCGATCCTTCATGTTGTTCTAATTGACCAAATTCTAATTTATATTCTTGTAACTTTCCAAAAAGTATTTCCGATGCCATCTTTAAAAAGTTTTTATTTTCGGAAATAACCATCACATTTGGTTTCCATGCTCATGTCAAAGATCTTAGAATATAATTCACTATTTGTAAAAGTTTTTTCAAGAACAGTTAAATGGTTTGTCAAGTGGATGAATATCTTTTGCATATTTAGAATCTTTTCTCTCAGTAGAATTCTAAACATTTCATATTCTTTGAAAAAGGTGTTCAATCTAGATATTTTCATTTTATTCGTATCTTCATGTGTTGTTTCTAATATATTCCATATTTATTTATCCATTTTTGCAATTTGAAACTATAAAGAATTCATCCATTCCTAATGTCGATGGTAGAATGTTTTTTTCTTCCATTTTTAGCGTATATGATTTTATTTTTATCATCTTCCCTCTAATGATTTTAAGGCTTCAGTTGTTCTACACCTTTAACATTATGAGTAGTTATGAAAGGTCCTTCTTTAATGACATTTCATACTTCTACACCATGAGATTCAAAGATCATTTGCATTCTTATTTTCCAGTAATCGTGAAAGTCACCGGTAAAGCAAGTTGGTATACTTATACTAGAGCATTCTCCTAAAAATGGTTTAGTGGAACCCATATTTCCCATATCTAGGAGCAATTTATCCAACTCTAATTGTGATGCCAATTATATATTTTAGATACAACATAAGAGGGGGATGAATTAGGTTTGTTGTATTTTTTTCATTTTCGTGCTAAGTCCCTTAACTTTTAAAAATTTGGAAGCGATAAATATTTATGTTACAAATAAAGAAGTTTAAATGCATAATTTAAAGTGCAGAAAATAAACAACACACGAGAATTTATACTAGTCCCCCTTACAAAATTAAGGTTACATCTAATCCCTCTATTTTCTTAGAGGATTTTCCACTATGTTTACATTCTTGTACAAGTCTCACACCAAGTCCTCTTTACAATCTTTCAACATATACACTAAAAAAAGAACACTGCCTTCTTAAACTTGTACTTTCACCACAATCATGATGAATAAGGACAACATACACTTTGATGAAGAATTTTATGATAGCTTGAACTTCCAAATTTACTCTTGTAAAATGGACCTCTCTTTCTTGTATTACAATTAAAACTAAGATCACTTTAGTACTCATAATATGTAACGAAACTTTTTAAGATATGTGAGAAATATGCAAAGTTTCAAAAACTTGAACTGTGAATGGAAATTTGAAAAATAATTTTTGAATTGTGTAAAATTGACTTGAAAGAGGTAACTTTAGTTTGAAAAGGTTCCATGAAGATTTGTTATTCAAAACAATGATGTTGTTTGGTAAAAAAATGCATTTCTTTAGGTGGTAATTGAATACTGTAACACCCTTCTAAAATACCCCAATAATTAATTAAAACAACAAAATATAAATCAGAGTAGATATGCAATTTAAGGGTGTCACACTTGACACTTCACACCATTCACCATAATAACTTGTCATGCTCATTTATTAATCAAAATAAAACATTGCATAATTCGCAGCGGATAGAGATCTAATCAATCATGCAAACCATGTAACATATTACATGTAAAGTTGTTCAACAACCAAAATGAAAACAAAGTAAAACATCCCATCCCGATGTTACATCTACCAGAGCATGACCCACTAAGGAACTACACTAGACTCCAAGCACTAGCTTCTACTCAATCACTGCTCGTTACCTGAAACATAGTTGTAAGGGTGAGTTCCTCAATCGATATAATAAGCATTATAAAATATCATGTAATGCTAAGTAATTTAACACATTTCATCACCCAAATCAGATCACACATTCAGCAACGGCAACATCAACTCAAAATCATAATCATACTCAACCCCACACAAAACACACGTATAATATTGGAATACATCCATTCATATTATACGCCATACATACATTATGCAATGAGACTCCATGCATGCGGTACCGACTATTTGTGAACACTTAGTTCAACCTCACCGATCAAACCCAGATACGGCTACCAAGCTCACTAGTCCCACTCATTTGAGACCTAGTGACTCACTCACTAATTCCTCACCATGGGAATTAGCTACCACCCCAAGGACTATGCTATGCACGCTAAATCACCTAGCATGCAAACATCAACAACAATCCACAATAACTCACTCACTAATTCCTCACTATGGGAATTAGCTACCACCATAAAGGCCATACTATGCACGCTAAATCACCTAGCATGCAAACATCAACAACAATCCACAATGGACATATGCTCACACTCTAAGCCATAAACAGTCCATCCACAATTGCATACATAATAGATATATTCACAGCATTATGCATACCATCATACATTATCAGCATATTTATCACAGAATCATATTCATATCATGCCAAATAATAAATCACAGTATTAGCACACTCTACTAATACCTATACTGCTCAAAACAACGGGAAATGATCCCTACTATATCATACACCAATATAGGCCAAACGTCAAATATGTACACAATATTTGAATATCAATTTTTCACTTTTCCAACAGTGTTAACCGGTTAACGCCCTGGGTTAACCGGTTAACGCAACACAGAACACGCTTTCTGGCAATTTTTAACAGTGTTAACCGGTTAACACCCTGGGTTAACCGGTTAACGCAGAACAGAAATTAATTTTTCTAAATCATAACAGTGTTAACCGGTTAACACCCTGGGTTAACCGGTTAACGCAAGACAGAAAGCTGTTCCTGCGCTAACACGAACAGAATGCAGAATCCCCCGCATTTTCGCCGTCGGAGGACTTCCGGACCTCCGATTTCAATTCCGTAAAAAGCTACACGTCCAGAAATTTACGATTCACCCACATATAGATTCAATTACAGCTTTAACATAACTTATTCATCACCATTTACAGCATTCCTCATTCCAATTAGGGTCAATTCAATGGCTTATTACTACCCATTACATGTTAACCCATAATACCCATTAAACGACGATAAACCCCCCTTACCTGAGTTAATCCGGCAAATCTTCTTTGACCTTCAAGCTTTTCCCTTCTTCAACCCTTGTTCTCCTGCTCTTCCTCTTTGCCCTTTTCTCACTTTCTGTCGCTTCTCTGGTTTTCACGTGAAAAACCCTTTTTACCAAATGGAACTCTTTATATATATATTCCAACTTTATTATTCCAATAATAATAATCCAATAATATTCCAATTATTTAATTAAATTAATAAATATACTATTAACTTAAATTAAATAATTATCATATTTTATCGGGGTGTTACAACTCTCCCCCACTAAAAGAGTTTTCGTCCTCGAAAACATACCTCAAGCGAATAACTCCGGATAAGATTCCTTCATCTGACTCTCAAGTTCCCAAGTCACATTGCCACCTGCTGGTCCTCCCCAAGCTACCTTTACCAAAGCAATCTCTTTACCTCGCAACTGCTTCAACTCTCGATCCTCGATCCTCATTGGTGATGTTTCAACAGTCAGGTTATCTCTCACTTGTACATCATCTACTTGGACCACATGCGACGAATCAGGAATGTACCTCCTCAACTGAGACACATGAAAAACCTCATGCAAATTCGCAAGTGACGGCGGTAAAGCGATACGATAGGCTACCTCCCCTATCCTCTCCAAAATCTGATAAGGACCAATAAATCGAGGTGTCAACTTCTTCGACTTCAAAGCTCGACCAACCCCAGTTATCGGAGTAACACGAAGAAACACATGATCTCCCTCTTGAAACTCAAGTGACTTCTTCCTCTTGTCGTGATAACTCTTCTGACGACTCTGAGCAATCCTCATCTTCTCCCGAATCATCTTAATCTTTTCCGTAGTTTGTTGAACAATTTCCGGTCCAACCACAGCACTCTCACCGGACTCATACCAACATAAAGGTGTCCGACATCTCCTACCATACAAAGCTTCAAACGGTGCCATACCAATGCTCGAATGAAAACTATTGTTGTAGGTAAACTCAATCAAAGGTAAATAACAATCCCAAGCACCTCCCTTTTCCAAAACACAAGCCCTCAAAAGATCCTCCAGTGACTGAATCGTCCTCTCAGTCTGACCATCAGTCTGCGGATGATATGCAGAACTCAATCTCAGCTTAGTTCCCAAAGCCCTCTGCAAACCTTCCCAGAACTTCGATGTGAATCTAGGATCTCTGTCCGAAACAATACTCGACGGAATACCATGCAAACTTACAATTTTCTCAATATACAACTCAGCTAATCTCTCTAACGGATAATCCATTCTGATCGGAATGAAATGAGCCGATTTTGTCAATCTGTCAACAATCACCCAAATAGCTTCAAAATTCTTAATTGTCTTCGGTAAACCAGAAACAAAATCCATACTGATACTATCCCACTTCCACTCTGGAATAGCCAACGGTTGCATTAGCCCAGACGGCTTCTGATGCTCAATCTTTGACTTCTGACAAGTCAAACAAGAATAAACAAAACTCGCAATTTCTCTTTTCATTCCCGGCCACCAAAATAACTTTTTCAAATCATGATACATCTTCGTAGCCCCAGGATGAATACTCAGGCCACTACGATGTCCTTCCTCAAGAATACTCTTCTTAAGTTCGGTAACATCCGGAATACACACCCGATTACCAAATTTCAAAACACCATTCTCATCGACTCTGAATTCACCACCTTGATCTTGATTCACTAGAGTCAACTTATCAACCAAAAGCACATCGGATTTCTGACCCTCTCTAATCTCATCCAGAATACCACTCGTTAACTTTAACATTCCCAATTTAACACTATTGTGAGTACTCTCACACACCAAACTCAAGTCTCTAAACTGCTCAATTAAATCCAATTCCTTAACCATTAACATAGACATATGCAATGATTTCCGACTCAATGCATCAGCCACTACGTTTGCTTTACCCGGATGGTAATTCAAACCAAAGTCATAATCCTTCAGAAACTCTAACCATCTCCTCTGTCTCATATTCAGCTCTTTCTGATCAAACAAATACTTTAAACTTTTATGGTCACTGAAAACCTCAAATCTTGACCCGTACAAGTAATGCCTCCATAACTTCAGAACAAATACCACAGCTGCCAACTCTAAATCGTGTGTCGGATAGTTCCTCTCATGAACCTTCAGTTGTCTCGAAGCATAAGCTACAACCTGCTTATTCTGCATCAAAACACCACCCAAACCCAACAACGAAGCATCACAGTAAACCTCAAATGGTTCCGACGAACTTGGTAATATCAGAATAGGAGCAGTAGTTAACCTTCTCTTTAACTCTTGGAAACCTTCTTCACATTTTGAGTCCCAAACAAACGCTTGCCCCTTTCTAGTCAACATCGTCAACGGTAATGTCAACTTAGAAAGTCCCTCAATGAATTTCCTATAATAACCAGCAAGTCCAAGAAAACTCCTTATCTCAGAAACTGACTTCGGAGCTTCCCACTTAGATACCGCTTCTATCTTAGAAGGATCAACAGCAATACCACCTCTTGAAATCACATGACCAAGAAAACTAACCTCTTCTAACCAAAATTCACACTTAGACAGTTTAGCAAATAACTTCTTTTCTCGTAGAACTCCTAAAACCACTCTCAAATGTTCAGCATGCTCTTCTTCAGATTTCGAATACACCAAAATATCGTCAATAAACACCACAACAAACTTGTCTAGGTACGGATGGAAAATCCTATTCATATACTCCATAAATACCCCAGGCGCATTAGTCACACCAAAAGGCATTACAGAATACTCATAATGTCCATACCTTGTTCTGAAAGCAGTCTTCTGAATATCCTCAGTTTTCACACGTATCTGATGATACCCCGATCTCAAATCTATTTTGCTGAACACTCTCGCACCAACCAACTGATCGATCAAATCATCAATCCTCGGCAAAGGATACCGATTCTTGATCGTCACTTTATTCAGTTGCCTGTAGTCCACACACAACCTCATAGTACCTTCTTTCTTCTTAACCAATAACACTGGTGCGCCCCACGGTGACACACTCGGACGAATAAATTTCTTATCCAACAGATCTTCCAGCTGACTCTTCAATTCAGTTAACTCAACAGCAGACATACGGTACGGAGCCATCGACATCGGCCTAGTACCAGGTACTAAATCAATCGAGAACTCAACTTCACGCTCTGGCGGCAATTCATTCACTTCTTCAGGAAACACATCAGGAAAATCACACACCACGGCTAGATCGCAAATCGCCAGTTTATCTTTAGCCTCCAAAGTTGCTAACAGCATAAACAACTCTGCCCCATCTGCTACTGCCTCATTCACCTGCCTTGCTGATAGAAACAAACTCTTTCCTTCCTCAATCTCAGGAAAGATCACAGTCTTATCAAAACAGTTGAAATAAACTCGGTTAAACACCAACCAGTTCATACCCAGGATAACATCAATCTGCACTAGTGGAAGACACACGAGGTCCATCCCAAAGTCTCTACCAAAAACACTCAAAGGGCAATTTAGACAAACTGAAGTAGTAGTCACTGAACCCTTCGCAGGAGTATCAATCACCATACTCCCATGCATCTCAGATATCTCTAATTTAAGTTTCACAGCACAATCCAAAGATATAAAGGAATGAGTCGCACCGGTGTCAATAATAGCTACAAGAGGAAAGCCATTAATATAACACGTACCTCGGATCAAACGATCATCTGCAGAAGTCTCAGAACCCGATAAAGCAAAGACCTTGCCTCCCGACTGGTTCTCTTTCTTCGGCTTAGGACACTGTGGGCTGATATGACCCACCTCTCCACAGTTGAAACAAGTCATAGTCTTCAATCGGCACTCTGCAGCCAAGTGACCACCTTTTCCACACTTGAAACACTTCTTCTCAGTACTGGTACACTCATGGATACGATGTCCAGCCTGACCACATCTGTAACACTTAGCAGGGGCACTGGAGTCTCCCCCACTAGGTCTCTTCATCCCACTCTGTCTCTGGAAACCTTTGCCAGCTGCATACGGCTTCCCACGATCATTCTGATTCTTGCCTTTCCTATCAACCCTCTGCTGATAGCTCTCCGCTCTGGCCTTGGTATCCTGTTCAAAAATCCTGCAACAGTCGACCAAGTCAGAAAACACTCTAATCCGCTGATACCCAATGGCCTGCTTGATCTCGGGACGTAACCCGTTCTCAAACTTCACACATTTTGAAAATTCCCCAGTAGCCTCATCATAGGGAGTGTAATACTTCGACAGCTCTGTGAACTTAGCAGCATACTCAGTAACAGACCGGTTGCCCTGCTTCAATTCTAAGAACTCTATCTCTTTCTTTCCTCTGACATCCTCTGGAAAGTACTTCCTCAGGAATCTCTCTCTGAACACCGCCCAAGTGATCTCAGCACTCCCAGCAGCTTCCAACTCAGTGCGGGCAGCAACCCACCAATCATCTGCTTCCTCTGACAGCATATGCGTATCGAACCTGACCTTCTGGTTATCGGCACACTCAGTCACTCGGAAGATCCTCTCGATCTCCTTCAACCACTTCTGAGCACCTTCTGGATCGTATGCTCCCTTGAACATTGGAGGATTGTTCTTCTGGAACTCACTTAGTTGACGAGCAGCTCCCAGTCCCACAACATTCGAATTTCCTCCAAGTACTCCAGCCAGCATACCCAGAGCCTCAGCAATCGCAGCATCGTCTCTACCTCTTCCAGCCATCTCTATTCTGAGAACCCAACAAGCTAAAACAATAAGTACTGATAGGGTTACACAACACCTATCACATACAGGGAAACAGAATAATTACGACTCGACTCGACCGACTATGCTCTGATACCACTAATGTAACACCCTTCTAAAATACCCCAATAATTAATTAAAACAAAAAAATATAAATCAGAGTAGATATGCAATTTAAGGGTGTCACACTTGACACTTCACACCATTCACCATAATAACTTGTCATGCTCATTTATTAATCAAAATAAAACATTGCATAATTCGCAGCGGATAGAGATCTAATCAATCATGCAAACCATGTAACACATTACATGTAAAGTTGTTCAACAACCAAAATGAAAACAAAGTAAAACATCCCATCCCGATGTTACATCTACCAGAGCATGACCCACTAAGGAACTACACTAGACTCCAAGCACTAGCTTCTACTCAATCACTGCTCGTTACCTGAAACATAGTTGTAAGGGTGAGTTCCTCAATCGATATAATAAGCATTATAAAATATCATGTAATGCTAAGTAATTTAACACATTTCATCACCCAAATCAGATCACACATTCAGCAACGACAACATCAACTCAAAATCATAATCATACTCAACCCCACACAAAACACACGTATAATATTGGAATACATCCATTCATATTATACGCCATACATACATTATGCAATGAGACTCCATGCATGCGGTACCGACTATTTGTGAACACTTAGTTCAACCTCACCGATCAAACCCAGATACGGCTACCAAGCTCACTAGTCCCACTCATTTGAGACCTAGTGACTCACTCACTAATTCCTCACCATGGGAATTAGCTACCACCCCAAGGGCTATGCTATGCACGCTAAATCACCTAGCATGCAAACATCAACAACAATCCACAATAACTCACTCACTAATTCCTCACTATGGGAATTAGCTACCACCATAAAGGCCATACTATGCACGCTAAATCACCTAGAATGCAAACATCAACAACAATCCACAATGGACATATGCTCACACTCTAAGCCATAAACAGTCCATCCACAATTGCATACATAATAGATATATTCACAGCATTATGCATACCATCATACATTATCAGCATATTTATCACAGAATCATATTCATATCATGCCAAATAATAAATCACAGTATTAGCACACTCTACTAATACCTATACTGCTCAAAACAACGGGAAATGATCCCTACTATATCATACACCAATATAGGCCAAACGTCAAATATGTACACAATATTTGAATATCAATTTTTCACTTTTCCAACAGTGTTAACCGGTTAACGCCCTGGGTTAACCGGTTAACGCAACACAGAACACGCTTTCTGGCAATTTTTAACAGTGTTAACCGGTTAACACCCTGGGTTAACCGGTTAACGCAGAACAGAAATTAATTTTTCTAAATCATAACAGTGTTAACCGGTTAACACCCTGGGTTAACCGGTTAACGCAAGACAGAAAGCTGTTCCTGCGCTAACACGAACAGAATGCAGAATCCCCCGCATTTTCGCCGTCGGAGGACTTCCGGACCTCCGATTTCAATTCCGTAAAAAGCTACACGTCCAGAAATTTACGATTCACCCACATATAGATTCAATTACAGCTTTAACATAACTTATTCATCACCATTTACAGCATTCCTCATTCCAATTAGGGTCAATTCAATGGCTTATTACTACCCATTACATGTTAACCCATAATACCCATTAAACGACGATAAACCCCCCTTACCTGAGTTAATCCGGCAAATCTTCTTTGACCTTCAAGCTTTTCCCTTCTTCAACCCTTGTTCTCCTGCTCTTCCTCTTTGCCCTTTTCTCACTTTCTGTCGCTTCTCTGGTTTTCACGTGAAAAACCCTTTTTACCAAATGGAACTCTTTATATATATATTCCAACTTTATTATTCCAATAATAATAATCCAATAATATTCCAATTATTTAATTAAATTAATAAATATACTATTAACTTAAATTAAATAATTATCATATTTTATCGGGGTGTTACAAATACCACAGGGGTGTAACCGATTACCACAACCAAATGTTTAAAAATATTCAAACTTTGAACCTAGTAGTCGATTACCACAAAGTTGTAATCGATTACCACAAAGTTGTCATCGATTACCACAATTAATTTAATGAAAAATACAATGTTTGGTAGCTTAGCTTCAACCATTTTCATGCATTATGTTTAAAAAATTTGTAAATTAATTTTGAGAAGTATTTTTGAGAATTCAAAGTGATATAGAATGAACTGCAATGTGTACATTTAAATTGATGATCATCCCAATTCTTCTCTTTGATTTTCAATGATCAATCTTCATGGCATTTTCATATTTGATATGCACTTGTCTTCAAACCTCTTTATCTTTTTCTTCTTTGATATACACTTGTCTTCATAAAAACGAATCCAAGTAGAAGATACCTTTTTCAAAATCTCTCTAACTTAACTTTTTGTTTGTCTTCAAGTAAAATTCATACAAATGACAAATGATTCTAATAATTTAATCATACATATTTCATGTAATGTTTATGATTAATTAGAAACATTAAAATTGTAGTTTGTCATGATTCTTTAAATGCAATTTCAAAATTAATATCACAATTATCCATAGATCATATCACGAAGATGAAAATATTGCTTAACCAAAGTATTATTTCAATACAAGTTAGATCAACAGTCAACTTTCATCAGAATCATAGTCTCACTAAAATTTCACTCAATTGAGCGGTGTTTCCCTTATTTTAAGATAATGCATATACTACAAATTAATTTGTATTTCATCTAAGCAATATTACAAAATATGCATTTAGTAGTGGACCACTAAAGTCTTCTTTAGATTGTAATGCGGCTTGGCTACAAGAAACATTAATTTTTCTTTGGATTCAAAAGTGTTTTTTTGAATATAAGAGCGCATAAGTTATTTTTTATTTTATACTTCTCTTTCCTTCATCACTTATTACTTCCTTTGGTGATTTACTTTTGTATTTTTTGACAATTTGTTTGTGTGTTTGTTTTTGTTTTTGTTTTTTCATTTCTTTTATCAAAGTATCTTCCTTTTTCTCTTGCTTCTTTTTTACCAATTTTTTAATATATTTGACTTCTTTTTTTAATAAAGTCTTTCTCTCCAACTTTTCATATCATATACCCTTTAATTTTTTAATTATCTCATATACTTAATACAAATTATGAATATTGTTTTTCTTTTTCAATGGCTAAGGGTTATAATTTTTCAAAAACAAGAATTTTCACATTTTGCCTCAAAAGAGTTCATTAAAGGATCACTTGGTCACCAAGTGGGCTTTATTTGACCAAGTAGTTGTCACTCTATAAAGAACCATTGCCTTTATCATATCCTTGATATCATATGTATCAAGTAATAGAAAGAATTATGCAAAATCAATATAGTTATATGCATGTCTACTCTCTCTCTCTCTCTCTCTCTCTCTCTCAAAATCAACACCACCACGAGAACTAATTTGGGTTATCTCATTAACGTAAAGGCCTAAAGTCAGGTATCTCATCATCGTAACAACAAGATCTCGGTCCCGGGCGAATAACAAGGCTTCGGGACCCCGAAACGATAAGGGAGTTGTGAGATGTCAAGTATACCTCGTAGACAATCGAGGTATAAGAAAGAAGGAAGAGAGAGGAGTACCTAATGATCCTCAACGGGGATGAGCCGCATATTGAGCCTGGTCATCTAGAATCGGCTGAGCACCAAGCCACCCGGACACCCCATCGAAGGAAAACTCCAGATATACACTTGCGTCTGGCCGCAAGATTTAATTTATGTATTTGTAATTAATTATATAATATTGAAAATGAATATATATATATATATATATATATATATATATATATATATATATATATATATATATATATATATATATATATATATATATATATATATATATATATATATATTCTGTTTTATGCCTTATCGTCTTTTTAATACACCAAAACGTAAATTTATGTTGCATTAAACCGGGGAAGAACCAACACAGTTGATGGTCATCCTTGGAACCTAGGGGTGCTGTTGGATATGCTTTGAGCGCTCGACTACAACAATCGAAATCCCCTGTTACTTTGCACACACAAAGCCAGAGGTGTTGTCGGATACGCTTCGAGCACCCATCTATAACAATTAACTCCCCACAATGCCTCATGCCCCTTAAGAAGTCAGGGGTTATTTTGGATACGTTTCGAGCGTCTGACTAGAACAATCAATTTCCCACAGTGTTTTGCATGTCTTCAAAATTCAGGGGTTTTGTCAGATGCACTTCGAGCATCCGACTACATCAATTAATTTTCTCATGGGTTCTATCGGAGATGTTTGCAGGTCCGAATTACATGATTCAACTAACCCATGTCAAACAAATACACGCTTTCACGCATAGCTATCGCACCCCCTGGATGTAGCCATTTTGAGGGCGAGCGTGGTGAATCCAGAAGACGTACATCTCGATCTTAGTTATAGCCTCGGGGGAAAGGACGAGGATCCTCTACCTTTGGACGGGTAAGATCCTCTATGACATGGAGCCTGACTGTATCAAGCAAACTTCATGCCCTTCGTCTGTAAGTATAATTTGAAACACTTCCACAAATAACTGGACTTATACCTTATCCATATGAATATGATTAAGGCAAACCCGCGTCTAACTAGTTCAACATGAATTACTTACATGTACTACTAGGAGCATAAGTGCCCGAAGCTGAACTCACGTTCCACCACTTCCAGTATGACATACAGACACGCTAAACAACAAAAATGCTTCCTCTATGAAAGCTGATTCTGAGCACATCAACACACTACTACCTAGATTTTCTATCCTCGTGCTACGTATGATTCAATGCAACTTGGTTCCGAGTGAAACAACCTTACACGACTCCATAAAGACTTAAGGTTTTCACACTTTAAGCAACTATTATTTATCGCTTTTTACAACAAACAATAACGCAACATGCACGATTATTGAAGCAATCTTTAGCAATCCTAAGATCTAAATCCTCCTCGAATCCCAACTTGACAATTACTATGGCTGAGAAAGAAACAACGTTATAGCAAAAAGCATAAACATGTTAATGTAAAAAAACTAAAATGCATATATAGAAATGTTGTTTACAAGCTAAGGCACAAAAGCCCGACAAAATATTAAACGAGCAAATAAGAATAAAAAGAACAAATCAACACTTAATCATCGACTCCCATCTGATTCTTAGACGGATTGACTAAAGGGTTCAACTGGTGAGCAGTAATAGGGAGACCGAGACAGAATGTCTAAGCCTTCTTCAACATCACGTCTTGAACTATGCCCAGAGGCTCAACTGCCTGATCAAAATATTTCAGAGACTTTTGTCGAGCAATAACAACCTCTTCTTTGAGACTCCTCAAAGCATTGGCCTGATTCCCCTTCTTCTAGTAAAGAGATTTATGATCTGCTTCGAATGCCCGACATGCCTCCTCCACATCCGCAAAGACCTTCTCGCATTGTTTCTTTCTGTCAACAAGAGAAGCCTTCAGCTCCTTTGTCTGAACTTCCAAAATGAAATACCGGCCATATCGATCCGCCTTTTCCTACAAAGATCCAAGAGCATAAGTGTGCACTCAAAGCTTAACCAACTCCTTATTTACATCAGAATTGTCTTGTTCAAGGGTTTCACACCTCTCATTCAACCCATCCCATTCCTTCAAAAGCACACTAGAGCCCAAAACATTATATTGGTCCATAACTACAAAAGAAATAAGGGACCTGGCCCTAAACAAAGTACGAGAAGCATTTGCAAAAATTCCATGCCTGTCATTCACAGATAAATTTTGGACGAAATCCAGGTCCTCAACGACCATGGAAGCAACAAACTTCTATAGGGTGCTAGGTACTCGGGAAGGAAGAATAATAGGAAGTCGGAAGAAAAAAGTCAGAGTATCCTGCTTATCGTCCTTCACTAAACGGGCCCGTTTAGGAGAACTCCTCTAACGGGAGTGAACAGATTGTCACTTCAAACCCTCTTGGCGAGGTAAGGAGAAGATGAAAGACCCCAGACTGATAAATCAACTATGCCAGCAACTGATTGGCCTAATTTAGGGTTTGGAACCAGAACCGTCTATAGAGCAGTCACAACAGTAGGAACCCGAACATACATGACTTAAACGGAAGCAAAAACAGGTGCCACATGCACCAAAATAGATAAGCCTATTGTCAGACCCTCGTCATTTTCAAGCTTCAAATCTTTCCGCAATTTACTCAACTGGTTCATGTTATTTGCAAAATCACAAATTGTTTGGTTTAAAAAAGGGGCGCTCAGATCCTCATCCTCACCAAAGAGCTTATGTCTCTCAAAATGTTTAGAAGCACTAAGGGTAACATGAGTTTATATACACCTCTTCTTGTGCTGAAAGGAAAACACTTCATCGGGACCAAACCCTTCTTCATATCCGAACCCTTGGAACCAGACATGCAAATCTTCCTTCATTTTTACTTCCTTAGAAGACATAGGAGTTAACCCAGAATGATAAAAATGGATTGGTCAATGATATGATCCTTGGACCAATATTTCCGAAAAGCGGGCATTTCCCACCGGATCCGAAGACGAATAAAGGCCATATGCACCTCGGGAGTTACTCGTATCACCAATAAAAATCTCCCTAGTTAGAAGCGAATGGGTTGAACCATGGTGCTTGAGGATATAGAGACCAATCCTTGAACCCGAGCATCATCCAGTGAAGAACGAGCCATAAATAAGAGTTCAAAGAAAAGCCCCAATGAATGCTTCCAAGACTTATACTTGACACAAAGCTGGAACACCAATATGAAGGCTCGGGCTCTAGGATGAAGATTCTAGGGGGAAACTTGTAGATGGTTCATCACAGCAACCTCAAAATCAGAGAAGGGTAGACGCATCCCTAACCTGGTGAAGAGACACTCATACAGGGGAACCGAGCAACCCTCGAAAGAGTTACACACCCTCTTATCCGAACCTATTGGTAAAATCTCCCAACTCGATGTATCGCCTATTATGATGTTAGCCTGATTTACGAGTTCAACGATGTTAAGGATATAAGGAGTCTCAACTATTTTAGCGGCCACCCAATGATACCTACTTGATTTGGTCGACTCTATTTACAAAATACCCTTATGATCCGACACATGAGCTCTATAATGATCATTGGGATTGACCTAAGACACAATGTCATGTTGCCTTATACACTCCAAGTGGCTAACAATATCTACATCGCTCGGATAATGACCAATCGACTCCCAGTGTGTTTGAACAAAACGGCCGACACAATCCCTCATTTGACGAGCAACCTCTATTTTTGACCATGTCATGACAGGAGGAGGCATCAGTCCCTCAACAAGGTTTCCACTCCCAATAGAGTCCACATGGAACGAGGATTCTGAAGTGTTCATAGATGGGATGTTGTCTGACATAGATTCTTTAGACAAATCCTTATCTCTGAACCATCACTAAATACGATGATTCCTGATTCAGAACCCCCACTTACAAAAGCAAAGGAAGGCGACTCAGAATCCGTTCCCCATCTCAAAGATTAAGAAACACAACCTTTAAAGTCACTCTCGATGATAATATGGTTGTTAGAACAAATTTGGTTCTGCATCTATACCTTTGAGTTTTGATGATAACAATGTAGTATTTGTGTGAGAATAGTTTTGGTACTTTAATGGTTTATTATTGTGTAGCTTTAACAACCAATTTTGATTCTGAATTTATGATGTACAACGTCATCAGTTTCTGAACATTTTTTCTAAAATTCGCTTCTGCGTTGAATCACTCTTAAAAAGTTATAAAAGACAATATGTTGTTGTTGCAATGGTCTTTCTGCTTTTGTGCATATTTACTCTTAAGAAGTTCTGAAAGACACTATGTTGCTGCTGCAATGTTCTTTCTGCTTCTATGCTGATTCACTCTTGAGAAGTTATGGAAAGACACTATGTTGTTGCTGTAATGATCTCTCTGCTTCTGCTTCTGGATGTGACTCGATTATCGAGCTTCTGAAGAATGGAAAGCTTATAAAGTTTTGTTACTTAGCCGAAGACTCTAAAGAACTCAAGCCAGACGCTGACGCTATCAAGGTTCTGACTGAAGATTCTGAAGTTTTGTTACTTAGTTGAAGACTCTGAAGATCTCAAGCGAGATGCTGACATGGTCAAGGTTTTGACTATAGATTCTTAAGATTCTGATTTCAGCTTTGTGTTTCTTCTCTTGATACTTCATCAACTTTTCATCATAAGCTAATGAATTTGAAGATAAGATCAAAATAGATACATGATAAAATAGTACATAGTACAAATAAAAAATATTCCTTCCACTCCTGAAAATGTGGGCGAAGGATAATACTATTCATCACACTTGTCACTAATCTGTTAGTGTATAACTGCTCTTTTGCTATCTCTGATTTTCCCTTCAACAATCTCTTTCTTATGCTATATAAGTAGGACTTGGAGACTTGAAGAAAATGCTATTGTTGCTACAACATTTTTACAAGACTGTTTTCTATGTGAAAAAGCTCTCGACTTTGTGCTTACTTTTCTTTAAGTGCTTATATTTCATTTGTGTAAAATCTTCTTATGTAGAAGCAACTTGTAAAAAGTTGTATTCAAACTTGTTTGTTTGATTTCCTTAAGGAGACTAAGTTATAGTCGGATCCTTGAGAAGACAAAGAAAGTTGTTCTTTGTAATTTCCTTAATGAGACTAAGTTGTAGTCGGATCCTTAAGAAGACCAAGAAAGTTGTTCTTTGTGATTTCTATAATTTGTTTGATTATAGTGGATTAATTCCTTGTGTATAAGGCGAAATCATCTTGGCGGATGGACTGGAGTAACTTTGATTTCAAGCAAACCAGGATAAAAATCCTTGTGTCTTTCTCTCTTTGTTCTTTTGATTGTGTGGAGTTTTTGAGTTGGTAAAAAGAATTTGTTTTTAAAACCCAATTCAAACCCCCAATTTCTTATGTTTTCCATGCTTCAATTGGCATCATAGCTCTGGTTCTGATTGTGATAAAGTTTTATCAACACTTCACTATGTTCAGTACTGATCCAGTTTATGTGAGAAATAATAATCGTTGCTAACAACAACGATAAAGATCACTACAGTTCTAAACCATAAGTATTTGATGGTGAAAAATTTGATTACTGGAAAGACAAAATCAAAAGTTTCTCTCTGGGATATGATGTTGATCTCTAGGATCTTGTAGTCGATGGCTACATTCACCCAGTAAATGTTGAAGGAAATAATATAGCAAGAAGTGATATGACAGATCAAAAAAAATAAGGATTTTAAGAATCATCATAAGGCTAGAATAATATTGCTTAATGTTATCTCTTATACTAAGTATGAGAAGATAACAAACAGAGGTTCTGCCAAGTCTATCTTTGATTCTCTGAGGATGACTCAGGAAGGGAATGCTTAAGTTAAGGAGACAAAAGCTTTGGCCTTAATCTAGAAATATGAGGCATTCAAAATGGAAGACGATGAAACTATTGAGACTATGTTCTCATAGTTTCAGATTCTTGTCGCAGGACTCAAGTTTATGGACAAATGGTATTCCACGACTGTCCATGTCAAGAAAATCATTAGAAGTCTCCCTAAAAAATGGAGACCTATGGTAACTTCCTTGAATTTGGCAAAGGACCTGAATATTATAAGTCTTGAAGAACTTGTTAGTTCTTTAAGAAGCCATGAGATAGAACTCGAGGAAGATGGACCTCATAAGCAAGGTAAATATGTTTCCTTGAAGTCTAAGCTTGAGAAGACAAGGGCTTATCAAGCTGAGGAAGAATCAGAAGAAGAAGATTCTGATGAGGAACAAGCCAATGTTGCATTGATGGAAACTATAACTGATCTTTAAGGTTTTGAAGAACCAAAATACAAAGTGTTGTCAGAGCCATAATCAGACTCTGACTTTGAAAAGTTATTTTATAAACTATCTCATTTTGATTTAGAGTCATGTCTTTCTGAAATGCTGGAAAAGTACCAAAGTCTTCAGAGTAGGTACAAGGACCTTAAACAAGTCTAAGTAGTTGCTTCTGAAACCCGTAGTGAGCTTTAGAAGGATATTTCTTCCCTAGACGAGAAAATATTTTCTTTAGAAAGTAACAACTCCGCTTTGAAAAGCAAAATTTCAAAACTAGAGGAAGAAATAATCTCAGAAGCTTCTGGTATTGATTGCATCATCAGATATGACAGACCATTCCAATAATTTATGGCTAAAAGCATAGATAGAAGTAAAATGGCTTCCATGATCTATGGAGTTAGCATAAATGGTAATAAAGGTCTAGGTTATACAGAAACTAGAAAACCTAACAAAAGTCAGAAGGTAAAACCAAAACCTCTCTATGAGCATTTCGTGCATGCTAGCATTGAGCTTGGATGTTCTGCACAGACATGGAAGAAGAAATCAGTTTTGAAACCCAAGTATCATGCATAAATTTCCCTTGATTATCCTGCTGCACAAAAACCCAAGGTTGTAAAAAACTCTGGGAGAACAAACAAAAGAGGACCCAAAAAATGGGTACCTAAGGATAAGATTATTTATGTTGCAGACATCCTTAGCAGCTTAGTTGAGACACCAATCAGGGTATCTGGATAGTGGATGCTAGTGGCACATGATAGACAAAAGGCATATGTTCCAAGAATTGGAACTTAAGCTTGGAGACTTCATTGGTTTTGGAGGAAACCAGAAAGGGAAGATCATTGGCTCTAGAACTATTGGTAATGGTAATCTCCATTCTATTACTAATGTTCTTTTGGTCGATGGTTTGATAGATAACTCATTGTTTATCACTCAACTTAGTGACAATGGTTATGATATCATTTTTAATCAAAAGTCATGTAAGCCTGTCAGTTAGAAAGATGGAAATGTTCTTTTTAACGGAAAGAGGAAGAATAACGTTTATAAAATCAGACTTTCTGATCTTAAGGATCAAAATATAAAATGATTAATGTCTGTTATTAAGGAGCAATGGGCATGGAATATACGTTTGGCCCATGTTAGCATGAAAAGGATTTCTTAGCTAAATAATCTTGGATTATTCAGAGGCTTACCTAACCCGAAGTTTGCTTCAAACGCTCTTTGTGAAGCATGTCATAAAGGTAAGTTTTCTACAACTCCTTTCAAAGCAAAAACTGTTGTTTCTACCTCTAGATTGTTAGAGCTTCTGCATATTGATTTGTTTGGGCCAGTGAAAACTGCCTCTATCAGTGGTAAGAAGTATGGATTGGTCATCATTGATGACTATAGTCGTTGGACATGGGCAAAGTTCTTGAAACACAAGGATAAGTCACATTCTGTGTTCTCTACCTTATGTTCACAAGTGCAAGTAGAAATGGATTGAAAAATAGTCAGAGTCAGAAGTGATCATGGTGGAGAATTTGAAAATAAGAACTTTAAATATATTTTTGATGCAAATGGAATTTCCCATGATTTCTCCTATCTTAGATCTCCATAATAAAATGGGGTTGTAGAAAGGAAGAATATGACTTTGTAAGAAATGGCACGCACCATGATCCAAGAGACTGGTATGGCTAAGCATTTCTGGGCAGAGGCAGTTAACACAACATGTTATATTTATAACATGATTTCTATTAGACCTATTCCGGGTAAGACTCCTTATGAATTATGGAATAACAGAAAGCCTAACATTTCGTATTTCCATCCTTTTAGTTGTGATTGCTTTATGTTAAACACTAAAGAGAATCTTGTAAAGTTTGATTCTTAGGAACATAAGTGATTATTGTTAGGATATTATGAACGATTAAAAGACTGCATAGTCTTTAACACTAAGACACGAATTGTCGAGGAATTAATTCATGTTAGATTCAATGATAAGCTTGACCCTGAAAAGTCAAAGCTAGTTGGGAAATTTGCAGATATGAATATCAATTTTTTCAGAATCCACGGATAAAGATTCTAGAGATAAAGACTCAGAAGCAAAAGTTAAGGACGCTGAAGCAAAAGACTCAGAAGCGACTCAACTAGAAATTATCGTTGGTCCAACTCATTAGAAGAGTAGACCTAGAACTTCTTATTCTGAATGGGAGATAAAGATGGATCAGTTAGAACTTGATCTTCGTTCAAACCTTCTGAAGAAACTCTTCTGGATTTGGTATCTATGATAGAGCCCATATCTGTTGATGAAGCTCTTCTGGATAATGAATGGATGATGGCTATGCAAGAAGAACTAAATCAATTAACCAGAAACGACACTTGGGATCTTTTTCATAAACCAAAGGGTGTCCATGTCATTGGAACCAGATGGGTGTTTAGAAACAAGCTCAATGAAAAAGGTGAAGTCGTCAGAAACAAGGCTCAACTGGTAGCACAAGGTTATAGTCAATAAGGAGGTATAGACTATACAAAAACCTTTGCGTCAATTTCCAGATTATAGTCTATTCGTCTTTTAGTTTCGTTTGCAGTAAATCATAACATCATTCTATATCAGATGGATGTTAAGAGTGCATTCTTGAATGGTACGTTTTTAAAGAAGTGTATGTGCACCAACCCCCTGGTTTTGAAAGTTCTCAAAACCCAGATTTTATTTTCAAACTTAAAAATTCATTATATGGTTTGAAATAAGTTCCCAGAGCTTAGTATGAAATACTAAGTAACTTCCTTTTGGAAAATGAATTTACCAGAGAGAAAGTAGACACAACGCTTTTCTGCAAAACCTTTAAGAATGATATTCTGGTTGTGAAAATTTATGTTGATGATATTATATTTGGTTATGCTAATGCTTCATTGTGCAAGGATTTTGTTGAGTTAATGCAAGCTGAATTTGAAATGAATCTGATGGGAGAACTTAGGTTCTTCCCGGGGATTCAAATTAATCAATGTTTAGAAGGAACGTACATCCACCAAAGCAAGTATACAAGAGAAATTCTAAAAAAGTTTAACTTGTCAGGATTTAAGCAAGCAAAAACTCCAATGTATCATACATGCATTCTGGAGAAGGAAAAGGTAAGTAGTAAGGTGAATCTGAAGCTATTCAGAGGTATGATAAGCTTTTTCCTTTATCTAACTGCTTCTAGACCTGATATTTTATTTAGTGTTTGTTTGTGTGCTCACTTCCAATTATACCCTAGGGAGACTCACTTAACTATTGTTAAGAGAATCTTTAGGTATCTGAAAGGTACTACTAATCTTGGTTTGTTTTTATAGAAAATCAAGTGAATACAAGTTAGTAGTTTATTGTGACGCTGACTATGCTGGAGACAAAATAAAGAGGAAAAATACTTCTGGAAGTTATCAATTTCTAGGAGATAATCTGATCTCGTGGTCTAGCAAGAGGCAATTAATAATTGCGCTTTCAACAATCGAAGTTGAGTATATTGCAGCTTCTAGATACATCACTTAGATACTCTGGATGAAGAGTCAACTGGAAGATTATCATATGTTTTAGAGTAGCATTCCTATTCTCTATGATAATACTTTTGCTATTTATTTATCCAAGAATCCTATCTTACATTCTAGGGCTAAATATATTAAGATTAAACATCATTTTTTACGTGACTATGTTCAGAAGGATATTTGCCATTTAAAATTTGTTGATATAGACCATCAATAGGATGATATCTTTAAAAAACTCATTTCTGAGGAGAGATTCGTTTTCATTCTGAAAATTTTACATATGGACTCTTGTCCAGAATGAAAAGATGTTATCATAATGTGAAGCTTCCAAAACTCTTGATTAGGTTTTGAGAATTTAGTGTTGTTTGATTCTGAGACATGAGCTTTCTGAAGTGAGGAAGTTTCATGAATCATAAAGGTTCTAATCAGAAGCAACCTTATCTATTTGTCTTCTTGATTCTGAACAGTTATTCCATTTAATGGTTATCATTTCATTTGATATCATGTGGGTTTTAGTGGTGATAGTTATCCCACTTTCTAAGCATGTGTGATAATGGTGTGACACATTGGGTTTCTCTTTCTTGAAACCAGGTTAAAACTTTTACGTTTTCCCCTTTAATGACGTATCTTTTATTTTTATCATTACTAAATTTTTTATATAAACCCTATCCACTCATGTTTCACACTACACTGACTTTATTCCCACACTTTTACTCTTTCAAACCGCCAACCTCTCTGCAACTATTCATCTGTTCATCTTCTACAATGTCTAAAAATCAACAACAACAACATGAATCTCCTCCTCACTCCGTTGTCGATGAGAACAATCCCGCAATGGCCCTGACTTTCACCCTACAATCACTGATGTTTGTATCAGATATCCTAGCCAACTAAAACCTAAAGAACCTAATATTGGTAAGATTCTGAAGGAATTTGAATTAGATCCAAAACATTTTCTTCACACTGCTATGTGGACTAGTGTTCTATCCATTAATCCAGCAAAAAATGATGCGGCCTGGGAAGCATATCGGAGATGGGTTAACTCCAAAATTTATAAGCTGAAGAACTTTGGATACAAAGTTTCTTAAAGGAATTTCTATTCAAGGTTTGAACCTACAATGGAATCCTTGCAATTACATCATGCTCAACTATGTCTTCCTGCTCCTAAAATTGAGGAAGTAGCAACAAAGCTTGAGGAAGCTTCTGAACATCCAGATGTTATCATAGAAGATACTTCTGCTTAGCTGGACAAAGGAAAGCAATTCGTGTTTGAAGATCAACAACAAACTCAAGACAGTGTGCCAGAACAACAAATTGTTGTCTCTCAGAATCAAAATTTTGCTGGAACTTCTTCTGGGGTAATTCCTGAAGTGATTCTGAAGACTCTCACTGAGATGAAGGAAGAAAGTTCCCTTGCCAGACAATGTTTGGATATGCAGGATCTTCTGTCCAAAATGATTCTCTCTAGATTTTTGCCTCATCCTCCTCCATAAAACACTTAGTTTTTCAAAATAATTTATGCACTTTTATGTTATTTTGTCTAAGTGTTTTTGTATATGTTTTGCAAACTTTTGTACTATTGTGCCTTCTGGCATTTTGGTATAAATAAAATCTCGTTGTTTCCTTATTTTATTTTTTCTATGTATTTTTGATCGATGATAAAGGGGGGGGGGGGGGGGGGGAAACACAATTGATTTTAATATACCTATGTTCGTGATTTAGAACCCAAACATTGTCAAATGTTTCTGCTAGCAACTACTTCGAAGAATAGTTTGTTAATTGGTTTTCAGGGAAAGTCAAGAACACCATAAGCTCTTTAGTTACCAGTTTCTGAAGAAATGGTTTAGTCTTTGAGTCGGAAGTTTTAACTTCACCGATTGAGAAAGACTTCCAACTAGATATAACCATACATCAAGTTCTGAGGAATTGGGAATTCCATGTTAACCAGAATTGATTCAACCAGGTTTTAAGGTTTTAAGGTTTTAAACAGGTTCTGAAGCTCTTTAAAAAGGGTTTGTAACCAGGATTTGAAGCTCTTTAAAAAAGAACCATGCTCTAAAGCTCTTTCAAAAAGAGTTCAACCAAGCTTATGAAGTGAAGTTCATCAGAGTGTTGACTTTGATAACCAGTGTTCTGGATAAGTTCAAGAAACTTCTGCAGACAACCCATATTCAGATAGAAGATCACTTTGGTTTTGCAAAAAAGGTTAATCAGGAAAATATTCTTTCATTCTGATTTTATCTTTTTAGGATTGTACATCTCAGGGGGAGCTTTGTGCTTCTTTGTGATGTATCCTTCTGGTGATTACCCTGTACAAAACTGTTAATCAAAATACATGGTTTTGTCATCATAAAAAAGGGGGAGATTGTTAGAACAAGATTTGGTTCTGCATCTATACCTTTGAGTTTTGATGATAACAATGTTGTATTTGTGTGTGAACAATTTTGGTACTTTAATGGTTTGTTATTGTGTAGCTTTAACATCTAGCTCTGATTCTGAATTTATGACGTGCAATATCATCAGTTTCTGAACATTTGTTCTGAAATTTGCTTATACGTTGAATCACTCTTAAGAAGTTTTGAAAGACACTATGTTGCTGCTGCAATGTTCTTTCTGCTTCTATGCTGATTCACTCTTAAGAAGTTCTAAAAGACTCTATGTTACTGTTACAATTTTCTTTCTTCTTCTGCGCCAATTCACTCCTGAGAAGTTATGGAAAGACGCTATGTTTCTACTGTAATGATCTCTTCTCCCCTACTTCTAGATGTGACTCTGATTATCAAGCTTTTGAAGAATGACAAGCTTCGAAAGTTTTGTTACTTAGCTGAAGACTCTGAAGATCTCATGCCAAACACTGATGCTATCAAGGTTCTGATTGAAGATTCTGAAGTTTTATTACTTAGCTGAACACTCTGAAGATCTCAAGCCAGACGTTGACGTAGTTAAGGTTCAGACTAAAGATTCTAAAGATTCAGATTTCAACTTTGTGTTTCTTCTCTTCATGCTTCATCAACTTTTCATCAGAAGCCAATGAATTTGAATATAAGATTAAAGTAGGTACGTGATAAAATAGTACATAGTACAAATGAAAAATATTCCTTCCACTCCTGAAAACACGGGCGAATGACAATACTATTCATCACACTTGTCACTAATCCGTTAGTGGAATGCTGCTCTTTTAGTATCCTGTTTTTCCCTCCAAAGATCTCTTTCTTATGCTATATAAGTAAGACTTGGAGACTTGAAGAAAATGCTAATGCTGCTACACCATTTTACAAGACTGTTTTCTACGTGAAAAAAGCTATCAACTTTGTGTACTTTTCTTTAAGTGTTTATATTTCATTTGTGTAAAATCTGCTTGTGTAGAAGCAACTTGCAACATAAAACTTGTATTCAAACTTATTTATTTAATTTTCTTAAGGAGACTAAGTTATAGTCGGATCCTTGAGAAGACAAAGAAAGTTATTTTTTATGATTTCCTTAAGGAGACTAAGTTGTACTCGAATCCTTGAGAAGACAAATAAAGTTGTTCTTTGTGATTTCTGCAATTTGTTTGACTATAGTGGATTAAGTTGTTGTGTATAAGACAAAATCACCTTGGTGGGTGGACTGGAGTAGCTTTGATTTCAAGCGAACCAGGATAAAAATCCTTGTATCTTTCTCTCTTTGTTCTCTGATTGTGTGGAATTTTTGAGTTGGTAAAAAAAAAATATTTTTAAACCGCAATTCACCCCCCCCCCCCCCCCCCCCCCCCCGCGCGCTTTTCTTGTGTTTTTCACACCTTCAATGGTTACCACTCATCATAATGAAAATGCTATAAAAACTTGAGTAAAATCTGAGAAGAAGAAAATGTACCCTGAAATAGAAGGGCAAAGGCTCTGAAACGAGAAAGGAAGTTGAAAAATGGAAGTTTTAGCATTTCAAATTTGTGAACATACAAATGCGGTTACTCTGGGAAGTATGTGCTCTCAAACTAGAGGGAAAAAGTCGAAGAGACAAGGGAAACTCAATATGTGTAAGAGCTAAAAACGTTTTCCCACATCCACTCTTTATCTTTATATATGTGAAGGCAATCACATGGATCAGATCGAAAGAAAAAAATAAGGACAGATCGATGATCGAATTTTATCTGGAAAAGATAACCACAATCAAGTGTACTCAAGTACACATAAAGATGTGTCACGTTACCCCATACCTTTTCAGGTCACACACAGAAAAACAACGAAACAATTCAATGATGGGACTACGTTCAATGTTCACATTCGCATCATGCTTTGGCAAAACCAAAGCGGCGCATGTTAGCCGACGCCTAGATAAACTCCTTAGAGTCTGACCATTACTACTGAAAGACTCCCCTGACATTAAACGTGCCCGACGAGTCTTAGGGGCAACTGTTTCGTGCCGGCCAAAAACCCTGAACCTACTGGTCTGTGTCAACCAAGATTCGAGATCCCAGGTCAGTGCCGATCAAAGATCCGAGTTCCACTACTCCTCACAAGTCAATGACCCAATGGCATGAGGCTTGTTACCTAGCCTCCTATGCCATACCCAAGGTATCAATATCTACACAAAAGGATCTAAGTTAACCACTATAAATCTCTAATCTTCACTTCCACTATCACTTATCTTGAACCCTAACGGACTTAGGCGTCAGAGTGCTAACATAGCAGGTACCCCCCTAGATCCCCTGTATCGAAGATAGTAGCACCGATTATCAGCACTGATACCTATGATTAAAGGAGCACCATGATTGCAATCTTCGATCCACGATATCGCACCCATAAAGAACATCGAAAGATCATTTCCATCATAGTTTCTGTAGTTATCTTTGTAACAACCCGTATAATATTTATCTAGAATAATATTATACAAGTGTTAATTTTTTTGGTACTGACACAACATAAGAGCCTAATGACATCATTCTGTACACATCTCCAAACTAATAGAAATTTATGGCACATGTTATACAATAGTGCCTAAAAAATAAAATCTAAGAATTATGTATAATATCTTCACTGTACACCAATCCACAATGAAAGATCACAATAATCAGCATCCCTTGAAACATTAATGCATAACTCCTTATATATATATATATATATATATATATATATATATATATATATATATATATATATATATATATATATATATATATATATATATATATATATATATATATATATATATATATATATATATATATATATATATATATATATATATATATATATATATATATATATATATATATAAAACCTGCAAACAACACTTGAAAAGAAACAACAATAATGGGGTGAGATAATAATCTTAGTGATTTCCCTTATCTTATGGATTCACTCGGCTTTACAGGGTTTCTAATCGATTTCCTAACTCAAGCCTTCAAGGAGGATAAAGACTTCAGCAACTAAGGGATTTTCGGATTGTATGGAATCATGTACAATTGAGTTCATCAAATCAAAACAATCATTATTCAGAAACCTACGAAGGTATCTTTCCTCGACCATCCCTACATCTAAGATTCTTGACATGGGTCACAGATCCTTGTATCATCCTTTGACTTCTTGTGGGTTTTGGATCCTTCCATGGGACTCGTTCCCAATCTAAGAATCGTCGCTCCCTATGGGACTCAACACCCATTTCAAGCCTTATTCCTCGTATGAGACTCTAACCCACTTTGAGGTCCACCCCTTGGATTTTGGAATCCCAATGGAACTTTAACCTATTTGAGAATCGTCGCTCCATATGGGACTCCAAACCTATTTCGAGCCTTTTCTTTGTATGATATTCTAACCCACTTTGATGTCCACATCAATAATATATCTCTAACCTTTCCGATTAACGCGAATCAATAATGCATATATCCCAATTCTTACTTTTCATAAGCATCAGACTTTTGGACGGGCATGACAATAAGGTTGTTTCTGAATACATGAATAGTTCATCAATCATAATGTGATTGTTTTCGTCAATCACTAGGTGATATTGTCATTAATTCTTCTATCATATACTCAAATTCCATAAGCATATTTGTTCGTGACTAAGCTATAATTCTAGCAACAACCAGTCCATGACATACACCGAGGTACCTTTGCATCTAAACATCACCATCTAAGTCATTTCACAACCTAAGTTATCTTTCTAGTTCATTCACATAGTTATGATCCTAGGTTTTCCTCACTCATCATCATAGGTTTTAATCCATGTTGTTACATAATTAACACAAACAACAATTCAAAATTTATGGCATGCATCATAATATGATTCATAACATTCATAAAGCACATATGATAATATAACATGCTACAAGAACCAGAGGAAAACCTATCACACAACCCACCTCAAACTACTTATTCCACTTGTACGCCACAAGACAAACAACCGTCCGATCATCCTATGGTGGGGGTTCACCGGATGCAAAGGGAAATTGTACAGTGGAATAACTCATATATACTTCTCTCTATCTCATGGTTCTCTACCTTATCTTCCTAACACATTCTTCCTTATATCAATTGAGGCTATAATTCCAGTTTTATGGTGGAATAGGAAACGTGGTATTAAATCCATTCATCATAACATACATGATAGTTTATTATCACTAATATATCAATCGTTGGCATAAAACATGTTTTTCACTTCACCATATAATAGAGCATTTAAATAAATTTCCAACACTTCAGGTCTCACATCAATCCGATTCACGGTTCTCGAGTTATGGTGAAAACAAGAAATATACATTTTTCAGTGTGCTGTCATGCTCGCCCGGCGAGCTAGGGGCGAGACAAGTTAGTAGCAAACTACCATGTGCTCTCCCGATGAAGACCCAACGAGACCATCTTTCCCGGGCTCTCCTGGCAAGGCTGACCAAAAACAAAAAGTGTAAAAACGTGATTAGAAGGTGAAAATGGACCTACACATCAACACATATGATCATATTGCACCCAATAACCCAAATTAGCATGGTTTAACTTAAATAAGCATGCAAAACAACATTAAGTAACATGTAATCAAGACAACCACAACAACATAGTTTCCTCATATGATTTTCAACATAAACATAATCTCAATCCAACATCAACTTCCTACAATTCACAGGTCTCTCAAAACCCTAATTCCCAAAGCATGAAATCCCTCCCAATGCTAAAACTATCTAGGAACCCACCTTTAGCAAAAGGAGATGATGAAAATAAGATGAAGTTTGTGAATATGATAATGATGATGATGATATGATGGCGATGATGATGGAAATCTCCATGGACTTTTCTTCATCTCATCCCAAGTTCTTCTCTTCCTATTTCTCTCTTTCTCTTCTTCTCTTTCACTCTTTTCTTTCTTTCTTTTATGGTATCTCTTCTTCTTTTATTCTCCACCACATCATTATATAACATAATATATATATATATATATATATATATATATATATATATATATATATATATATATATATATATATATATATATATATAATATATATATATATATATATATATATATATATATATATATATATATATATATATATATATATATATAATATTAAGCAGTGATAGAAAATATCTCAATTGATATTTTGTCTTCCAGAACCAATTGACCAATTATTAATGTTACCAAAATGTCCCCTATTATAGTTATTAATAAAGACCAATCCCTTCTAATAATAATTGATCTCTTATGAGTTCACTGGTTACTATATTGATCATAACTGACAACTTTTAGAGCATATATGAGCTCAAATTGTTCCAACTAACAAGAAGTAAAGTATATAGGAACTCAGTTGGTCTCAACGGACAACTAATTGATAATTTAAGGGAATATGGGATATTACATTCTCCCCCCTTAAATTGAAATTCGTCCCCGAATTTCCTCCACTCAACAAAATAAACACTTCTTGCATCACCGTCCCTGGTCAACACTTGACTTTTCTTCAGTTCAATCCTCTAACATACTCAATCTTCCAACTTGTCCTCATTGGGAAATTTCCTTCTTTCACAAACTCTCGAAACTTCATGGCCTTAAACATATTCTCATTCCAATATTTGATTAACTTCTAACCTTGATCCTACTTAATTCATCTGACATACCACTCTGAATCACTTGGTCACAACTGCCTCCGAAAACCACAACTTCCTTTCTCGTACTAGGTCACAAAAAACATAACCATAACACCTTATTCTGATCGTACAATCAATACTCATTAAATCTTTATAAGATACCTTATTGATTCCTTGACTACACGCAATATCGACTACTCTTCACTCATAATTCCTTCTGCAATTAAGACAAAATTTATAATCCATCATTTGATATCCTTATCAATTTCCCTTAACATGGTACCATGAATTACGAGCTCATACCTTGATGCTTCACTTCTCTCATACTATTCCAATAAGATACACACTTGGCATGAGGTTGTCTCACTTTCATTCATATGATTAGCTATTTCTCTGATCCTCTATTAACTTCATTGAACTCTTCCAATCATCACCTTCCACTGCGCTACTCTGATTCAAACAGTGTGGAACACCTGGGATTCCTAGGCACTACTAGTTAGCTAACAACCTTTATAGAAACTCATACTTATCCTCCAGAGTGCCCACCACTCAAAACAATACTAGAACCTTATTGTCATCTACCGGTAGAACACTTCTCTTGTTGATATAATATGGATAATTAGAACCAACACTTGTCAACATATAGATATGTAGGAGTAACACCACTACGATCATAAAAACACTAAATATTCCCAAACCTTATACACTGGTTACGATTAATTTAACTTAGTCTAAAAATATTTGGCCTTAAAGTTACAGTCCGTTCTAAGTTCTTCATGGAGTTCTAACTTACTCACCGGTTCTGCTGACACACGACTCCAACCAACTGACGACATGATACCGTTCAGGGACTTCGATTCATAAATGAGAGAATACTTCCATAGAAACTTAACCCATCAAGGATAAAATTTGGTTTCCTAATACTACTAATAGAGTCACACAACTTTAGATAACATTGCACTTCCTAACCAAAATCACTCATCTCGATCGTCCTACTCCATCTCACTGAAATCCTTAGCTCGTACTCTTACTCATATACAGTCTGAGTTACATGCTTAACTTCAGGAATATCTCATTCCCACTCTTTCCTATAAGGATGACTTATAAGTCCTTTCAATATGGTAGAGTATCATTGTACATATTTGTTACCACTCTCACGGTGTCTATATCTAAGGCCATGAATCCGAGAGAATCATCCAATACTCCGACTAGCAACTTACATTATACTAACACCCACAAGATAATGAACTGACTCTTTCAATATCACCACTTGGTAAGTCTCTTCTAGCTTCACTCCTTATGGTTCTCATTAATCATAATAGTGATACTCCAAAGACTTACTCTAATTGAGTATGGTTCACTAGGTTGGTTTCCCCAAACGTCTAACTTATTTGACATCTCTACAGATGATCAATTGCAATACACTTTCAAATTTACAATTCAAAACTACCAACTTGACCTGCAATAACTTGCAACTCTGTTCTTAACCCTGCACATCCATAATGGTACACCAATGAAATTTGGGATATACTTAATTTCGATGAGGTGTGAACATCACACTTCGTCATCAACCAATCCAAACACTACTTCGATAGATGAATAATAACCCTACTTCCAATAAGCCATTCCTACTCCTGTCAGCAAAATAATATGCACTCAAGATGAACCTTGACATTACCACATACTTATTGACTTAGATTCTCTTCCAAACTAATATCCATTAAAAACTTCACCACACATAAGCCACTTATCTGAACGACTCATAACCGACAACTCTTATCAACTACCTGCAAGACCACCTAGTATAGTCCAATCCATGATTCACACTTAGTCTCCTACTCAATCTTGGTTTGTCTTTCGTTACTTATCACAAAATCAAACTTCTCAAGACACAAGTCTCACTGCTCAAAACAGGGAGTGTGATACTCCACCTCTTAACCCAACACAAGATAACCAATTACACATATTTGCGACCAATATGCTACTGTCATATGCTTCTCTTAATAACAAGGTATAACTTTCTCCATTCCACTTCACACTCTAAAAGTCTTCATATGTGAACAATCATCAACTGCACGTTCCCATCTTAGCCTTAATGAACCTTATGATCCCATTATGTCTTTATCTGAAATGCATTCTGTTACAATAGTCATATTATAAGGTTTACACTGCTCCCTAACTCCGTGTTCACTTATCTTCTTAAGATAATTCTCGTAACTCCAATAAGAGAACTATTGGTGTAAGCCCTAGAGTCCAATACTTTTGGTACTTGTATAAAATTATTTATTAATAATAAAAGGCTTTTTCTTTATTATGTTTGTTTAATAAAGTCCATAGAATAGCTAGTCCGTTTAATGTATCAAGTGTGACTTAATCATGAGATCCCATTAAACATAAGGACACTATTCTTAAAGTATCCGTAGTCGAGCTTTGTTGTAAAGTGGGATAACATTAAAGCATTAAGACTATTATGTATATAGACTGATGATCTCATCTCATGGATCATGGATAAGGAGTTATCAAGTCTTAAACATAAGTCTGAATATTGAGAGTAATATTTATACTGGATTGACCCGCTATGAGAATACTATATAGAATGTTATGCTAAGTATCATAATTTATTATCATGGTGATAATGGTGTATACCACCCTTTGACCTGAAAACACTATGTACCCTAGATGTAGAATCGAATGCCTTATTGTTGATCAAACATTATCCGTAACTAGATGACCATAAAGATAGTTGATGGGTACTCCACAAAGCATGCTGAGGGACATGAGTGACCTAGATGGAATTTTCCCATCCTGTATAACAGGATAAATGTCTACGGGCCCAATATTGAACTGGACAAGGATGACACGGTTTATGTCTTGCGTTCAATATAGACATAAGGGCAAAAAGGTAATTGTACACATAAGTATTATCACAAAAGGATTTGTCAGATCACAGGACATTTTCATGTCTTGGGTACCAGTGATGCGTTACTAGATATCGCTCACTGTTTATTATGTTAAATACGTGATTTAATATAATTGCCAATGCCGCGAAAACCTACAGAGTCACACACAAAAGGACGAATTGATGAGAGATAGAGTAACTAAGGAACACCGTAAGGTACGGTGCACTTAAGTGAATTGTAGAACATCGTAAGGTACGATGTACTTAAGTAGAATACGAAATATGGTAAGGTACCACACGCTTAAGTGATTTTGGCATATTATAAGATATGGGCCACATACACTTAAGTGGGCTTTTTAGCTTGCAGCCCACACAAGTGGTTTTATAAATAGAACCCTTGTGTAGAAGCATTTATGCAGTTGCAATTTTGTTTCTCTCTCTCTCACTCTCTCACTCAAAGCCTTCATTCGTAGCAGCTAGCACTGAGATTGAAGGAATCAGTTCGTATGGACTGAGTAGAGGCGTTGTCACCATTCAACGTTCGTGATCGCTCCGTAGATCTGCATCAAAGGTTTCAATCACCACAAGAGGTAACGATTCTATCAGTGATCATGCCCATTCATAAGGATCACTAAAGGAGATTTTTTTTTTAAATTCCGTTGAGTTTTAGACAGCTCTTCTCCTTCAAGAACATCCTACTAGAATTCCTTGAATCCAAATTAATTTCCCTTTCTCTCAACATGAAACTTTTTCAACTAACCCTTAGGTAGCCCAACATTTTTATAAAGGTATCCTACTAACACCAAGTCTCTGACGAACTATCCTGAACCAAACCTCCCTTCTAAGATTGGATATTCTTGGTATATCTTCTATCCTTCATCTAATACAGCCATGCCCTGCTTAAAATATGCAGTCATGCCCTCAAGCCTCTTCGAATACTTTACCACTACCTTAGACTCTCAACAAAATACTGAATTTCAATACCTCTCGAGCCCTCAACTACTTGGAAGGTACCATTCTGAACATATTCCCTGAAGTACTTTTGTTCTTCCAAAATGCTCTAATGACCTTAAAAGCTAAAACACTGATACATTACCTCTTTCCAAACCTTATGTCAAACATGCAACAAAATTGTCCTTTCTCCTTCACTGTATGGAATTTCTTACAACACTTATTCCATGCCAGTGGGTCAGTTTTATCCTACTAACAGATTCACATATCTCTTAAAACTATGATAAATTAATCCAATAGAAAGCCTTAACTTCCCGACTCCTTTAGCACTATAGGATTGCTTGAACCATACACCATCCCTCAATTCCACATTACCAAAATCACAACTCCTACTGAGACTTCAACTGAGCTTACCGGATCTCTTCACTTACCAACTCTTGGCTTGAATCCACCCTCAAAACACAAGCTCCACACAACCCTTAGGAGTCCTCGTGGTTGCTCAACCATGATCCTACCTACCACACACATAGAATTAGGTTGATCATGCCCAATATTACATACAATGATATTAAGAATCATGTTATCTAAAAACACATATAAGGCATGAATAGATTTTCTTATGATGTTTCAAGGTTAGGTCGAGAATTGACCTGCTCTGATACCAACTATAACAACCCGTATAATATATATCTAGAATAATATCATACAAGTGTTAATTTTTTGGATACTGACACAACATAAAAGTCTAACGACATCATTATATACACATGTCCAAACTAATAAACATTAATGGCACATGTTATACAATAGTGCCTAAAAATTAAAATCTAAGAATTATGTACAACATCTTCATTGTACACCAATGCACAACGAAAGGTCACAATAATCAACATCCCTTTGAAACATCAATGCATAACTCCTATTATATATATATATATATATATATATATATATATATATATATATATATATATATATATATATATATATATATATATATATATATATATATATATATATATATATATATATATATATATATATATATATATATATATATATATATATATATATATATAACCTCCAAACAACACCTAAAAAGAAACAACAATAATGGGATGAGATGATAATCTCAGTGAGTTCCTCTATCTTATGGGTTCACTCGGCTCTACAGGGTTTCTAATTGATTTCTTAACTCAAGTCTTCAAAGAGGATAAAAACTTAAGCAACTCAGGGATTTTCGCATTATATAGAAACACGTACACTTGAGTTCCCCAACTCAAAACAATCATTATTCGGAAACCTACCAAGGCATCTTTCTCCGGCCAACCCTACGTCTAGGATTCTTGACACGGGTCACGAATCCTTGTATCATGCTTTGACTTCTGGTGGATTTCAAATTCTTCCATGGTACTCGTGCCCAATCTAAGAATCATCACTCCCTATGGGACTCAACACCCATTTCGAGCCTTATTCCTCGTATAAGACTCTAACCCACTTTGAGGTCCACATCAACAATATATCTCTAACCCTTCCGGTTAATGCGAAGCAATAATGCATATATCCCAGTTCTTACTTTTCATATGCATCAAACTTTGGGATGGGTACGCCAATTGGTCTGTTTCCGAATACATAACTAGTTTATCAATTGTAACATGATTGTACTCGTCAATCACTAGGTGGTCTTCTCACCAATTCTCCCAGCATCTACTCATGTTCCATACAAAGCATATTAGTTCGTGACTAAGCTATAATTCTAGCGACTACTTATCCATGACACACATTAAGGTACCTTTGCGTCCAAGTATTTCCATCTAAGTCATTTCATAACTTAAGTTATCTTTCTAGTTCATTCACCTAGTTATGCTCCTAGGTTTTCCTCACTCATCATCATAGGTTTTAATCCATGTTGTAACACAATCAACACAAACAACAATTCATAATTTATGGCATGCATCATAATATGATTAACAATATTCATAAAGCACACATGATGTCGCAACCTGAAAAAAGGAATGCGAAAAAAACAACCGGCGAGAAAAGAGATGACAGAAGAGTCGCCACCGTGCGTTATTTATCCCAAAGGAGGGAAAAGAAACACTCGAAGTAAACCTGAAAAAAGGAAAGGAAAAGACAAGGTCTCGCAACCAAATCTTGGGTTCGGGAGCCGATTATGCGAAGGGAAGGTATTAGCATCCATACGCATCCGTAGTACTCTACGGGATCCATTTTTGTTGTTTTTGTCTAAAGGGTGTAGGTTTATCTAATGTACTATTTACCAGAAGAGGGTCAAAAGAAAATGACTCGCACGGATGTCGCATCCACTGCATACGTATCTCATCTGAATATGAGAATCAGAGTCTTCGTAGCTCGGCTGACCTATTGGGTTAAAGAGGAGTGTGCTCGCTAAGACATCGCGTCTTATGCCTACGTATCTCATCTGGAATGAGAATCAGAGCAAACCGTAGTTCGGCTAACTACGGGTTAAGGGTTGTGTTTTAGGATGAACGACGTCACTACGCAATCTACCGGATGCTCGACCTTTGGAGACTTACTCGCCTGTAGTAGAAGGAGTCAACGTGTTCTTAGGAGAAGAAAAATCAATGAGTTGGTTTGTGTTTTAGGAATGCTCATGCAAAAAAGGAAGTCCTAGACGAAGGAACAGTGCTACCTTAATTGACATGCAAACGAGAGACTATACGAAGCCTAGCAATCCTATGGGGAGGCGATCACACCACACAAAACATGTATCTTAAAGTAAACGCGCCAACAGGGGGGCTCAAACATACATGGGTATGGCTTTAGTCAAGAGGGGTCATATCAACCTCGACAAACAAGCCATGGAAAGGTAATCAAATGGGATCTTAACCACTGACATTGAACGTCAGGGTGAGCAGATCAAAAGGGTAATGAGGATAAGACCTCATAGCTCTTAACCCTGGCCAGGGTGAGCTTATGACAAAAAGTGGGGATTCAGAAAGGTGGAACCCTCTCCACTGACTGACCGGCCAAAAGATCTTGGGCTTTTGGTTCTGAAGCATCGACACGTAGTGTGATCTTAAAGAACGACGCACTGAATAACGGGGGATTGATTACTAATCCCTTTTATCCGTCAATTGCCTCTTCAGGGAGGTCTTTAGGCACAAAAGTAAACAAACAAAAGAAAACATTGCCTCCTATTGAGGTCTTCCAGCTAAGAAAGCGGTAAAATGCGGGAAAGATGTAAAAGTACCACACGGATAAAGATCTGAAGTAATAGCAACTAACGACACAAGAAACCCAGAGATCTCTCAAGCTGGCACCACCAAAGAAAGCAAGTCAGCACAGGTAATCGGAATAAATCTCCAGGTGGTATCCCACAAATAAAGTGGAATACCAAGCAAACTATCCTTTCAGGAGTCATGTGAGCCCTCACAAAAAACTCAACAAACAGGTTAGAGTGACAAGATGGGGCGAAATCAAGAGTTGCCCCAAATCAAAATGTAACCACATGAATCATGCCATTAAAATTCACAAAAAGAGCTCACAAAAAGCAACCAAGTGTAGGAGGCCTAAACCTCTTGTTAAACACATGCATCAAAAGGGTATCAAAATTCAAAGTCAGGGGCAAGGATCCACACATCAAGACATGACATACATACTAAAACATGTGCCCACATGCAAAACCTAACGATAATACCTCATACATTCAGAGCATTCAAATTGAAAGTATAGAGTAATGGAAATAGGGCAAACCTGATTGGAGAGATCGAATGAAATTGAATTTCCCGGTTGGGTTTGCAAAGCAATCTGAGGGTTTATATGAGATGGAATTGGCTCTTTGCAGATGAGTTCCTTTCAGTCTCTGGAGGTTGCTCTGAACTCTGTTAGCTCTTCTCTCACTATCTTTTTCCCAGGGTTTTTTTGGGAGATGGAAGTCTAGAATTTATAACCTGATTTTTGTGACTTTGTGGGCTCAAAAGAGAGAGGTATGTAAGGGCAAAGTGTCAGACAACATACGATCGCAAGTTTCGATGATGACAAATGACCACCATGCATGTCTACAAACAAATGCAACACATCACCGATCATATCCTTTCCTATGCTTATCTAAATCTGTTATAATTCTTAAAAACATATGTGGACAAAGTGTGATCATGACGAAATGCATGAAAATCACAAAATACGAATTTTTGCAGGTTTGCAGGCTTTGAGTCGACCGCAAGGGTCAGCGCATAAGCCTCGGGTCAGCGCATGATGCTTTGAGTCAACCACAGGTCAGCTCATGGAAGCTATGAGTCGACCGCAAGGGTCAGCGCATGAGCCACGGGTCAGCGCATGATGGCTTTGAGTCGACCACAGGTCGGCACATAGCATAGTGCAGTTGGCCACGGGTCAGCGCATGAAACCTTTGAGTCGACCATAGGGGTCAGCGCATTCCCCACGGGTCAGCGCACGCCGACCTATGGTCGACCGCTCGGGCGTAAACTCAGTTTTCTGAGTATTTTCCACTGTTTGAAAAGCTGTTATTTTTGGTTGGTAAGCTGTTACTATAAATAGAAGTCAAAACACTTTTATTAACCAACATTTGCTAATTGAGTTTAAGTGTTCAAGGAAACAAGAAAGAGTGAAAAAGGTGTCCAAGACTCATCATCTTCATCTTCAACATTTCACAACTCATCATCTGCAAACAATTACTTTTGATGTGGTTCGTGATTGAGTAAAGGTGATAAGGTTCGAAGCTGTGATCGAAGAATCCAGTTCGAGTTGAAGCTTGTGGCAGGTTCTTTCTTGAATAAAACCGTTAGGGTTTTGTCCTCCAATACGGGTTTGTGTTTGGGGGTTTTTGCACGAATCGCTTCATCAATATTCAGCCGAGCGAAGGTGATTGAGAAGAGGAAGTCTTCATCAGTCTAGTAGCGGATTCGGTGACATTGAAGTGAAGGATTCGGGTTCGACTCGTTGTGTTTGAGATCAGCCGGGCCGAGGGTTTGAAGAACGGAAGATTCTTCAACAAAGGGGCTGGAATCGGAGGTCTAGCATCAACGATCGAAGGTCTTGATTCATCTTGAATCAAGGAGCAAGGATAGGAAACATCATTCAACACATTGGAAGTTCTGTTGTTTACATGCTTTGCAATCCTTGTATAAACGATTAAATTTCACAGGTGATATCTAATTAATCATCTCAATTCTATTTTTAGAATTGAGGGCAGACGTACCCCGAAGCGAGGACGGCGGGGGAACTGCCTCATCAAATCTCTGTCTTCTTTAATTTTCTGCATAAGTGCTTTTCAGCTTAAAAATTAAGTGATTTTAGTTTAAGCATTTTTACCAAACGTCGATATAAGTTGAGTAAGAAACTAGAACTGCTGTTTGAATACAAAATACAATAGTATATTGTACTAGATAAATTTGAATTCCGTACTCAACTCAAATATCTCTTGGAGTGTATGCACACCAAGTGTTTGTGAATTTGCATAAGCCAAAGTTGTCTTAAGTTTGCACTCAGTTTAATTTGGTATTTTGGATCATTGGAACTAGGCTTGCTAGTTAGTGAAATATATCAATTGAGTGTGCAAATAGTGTAGTGATTAGTATTTCATTTTATCTCTAATCCATTAGCTTAACGCATATCCGGTTTTCCAATAACGGTTCGTTTTAGACTAAAATTTTCCTCGGCCGCTTCCGCATTCAAAACAAATTTTCAAAACCAATTTTCTCTCAAATTGGTAGCGCCGACTCAAGTTTTTAATTGGGATCTATTCAACCCCCCCCCCCCTTCTAGATCCGTGCCATAGTCTAACAAGTGGTATCAGGAGCTCCGGTTCACTCCGTGCTTCAAAATACAACTTTGATAGAAAATGGCTAACGAACCTAAAGGGGCTTATAATAGAGCTCCCGTTTTCAATGGTGAAAATTATAGTTATTGGAAAGACTGTATGCGGGTGCACATAAATTCCATAGATAGAAAAATATGGAATGTTATTCTCAATGGTCCAATTCAAATAACCATGACCAATGAGAACAACGAAGTGGTGCCTAAGCCCGAAGCACAATGGACCGATGATGATGAAAAGAAATACAATTATGATTGGAAAGCCAAAAATATCCTAATCTCCTCATTAGGCGTAGATGAATACTATCGTGTATCCCATTGTCCTACTGCTAAGGCTATGTGGGATTCACTACAAATTGCCCATGAGGGGACGAATGATGTTAAATTGGCTAGAATCAATACACTAACACAAGAGTTTGATCTCTTCTTCATGGAGCAAGGGGAAACCATTGCTGACATGCAAAAGAGATTCACTCATCTCATCAATCGATTACATTCACTTGGTAGGCCTGTTTCCAATGATATTGCTACTAATAAGATCTTAAGATGTCTTAACAGGGAATGGAAGCCGAAAGTGACCGCCATCAAAGAGGCAAATGATCTTACCACATTGGACTTGACAACATTGTTTGGTAAACTACAAGAGCACGAACAAGTTCTCTTAAGCTTGGAACAACACGAAAAGAAAGATAAGAAGGACAAAGCAAAGGTGAGTGAAAAGAAATCAATAGCTCTAAAGACTTCCTCCTCAAAGTCTCAAGCAAAAGAGCAAAGTGATTATTCATCGAGTGACGAAGAAGAAGAGGACAAGAGTGAAGATATGGGGCTGTTCGTCAAACGCTACAATCGTTACGTGAGAAAGAACGGCATCCAACATTCCGAGAAGAACTTGGTAAACTTCCGGAAGCAATCTAGGTTCTCTAAAAATGATGACTCAAAAGGAAAAACAACTAGAGGGTCGTGCTATAAGTGTGGAAATCCGGGTCACTACAAACCGGACTGTCCGATGAACAAAAAGACAAAAGAAAAAGATTCATACAAATCACACAAGAAACCATCAAAGCCAAGGAGAGCATACATAGCTTGGGAAAGCGATAGCGACTCCTCCGATGATGAAAGTTCTAGTGATGAAGATGAAAATGAAAATCTATGTCTTTCTGCTCATCAAAAGAACAAAAAGAAACAGGTACGACATGCTAAATATGAAAAATCCTCTAGTATGTCTCATCATGAATTGCAAACTGCTTTTGATACTTTACACTATGAAGCAAAAGAGGCCTTTAAAAGGCTTGCCTCAAATAAGAATTTTTTTTCTCATTTGGAACATAAAATTCAAGAATCCGAACGGAAACTTGAGGCACTTAAAGCTTCTATAGTGGAAAGCACAAAAACAAGTTATGAGGACCTTAAAAGTAGAATGATGAACTTTGGGTGTGATACTTGTTACATTTGGCAAGGTGAAGTAAGAAACCTAAAAGCCAAACTTGACAAGGCTCTTGAGCCCAAGATTACTTTTGCTATCGACAAATCAAATTTTCGAAAAAGTATGGTTAATCCATATCAAAAATATAAATATGTTATAAAAGATGAAGATAGCAAAAGCAATCCAAATGCAACTTTCTCTTGTCTCTATTGTTGCAAGAAAGGCCATTCCATTGCTAAATGTAGATTTAGGAGGTTTTTAGTTCCTAAAGGCATTTATCAATGGATGCCCAAATGCAACCATTTCGTTCCTCACCACTCAGGACCCAATAAGCAATTGGGTACCTTCTCTTGTTAATTATCTTGTCACAGGTACAATGCCTCGAGACTACCGAGAGAAGATGGGTTCTCGACAGTGGATGCTCAAGGCACATGTCAGGTGACATATCTCTCTTCATTGACTTTGTGGCTAAGAAGAAGGGATATGTAACTTATGGTGACAACAACCGTGGAGCAATACTTGGTAAAGGTAGTGTAGGTAATCCCTCCTCTACTACTATTTCTGATGTTTTGCTTGTCGAAGGTCTTAAACACAATCTACTTAACATCAGTCAATTATGTGACAAAGGATACAATGTATCGTTTTCAAAAGATTGTTGCAAAATTGTACATAATGATGATAAGAAGAGCATGTTTAATGGTCTTCGTGTGAACAATGTCTATATGCTTGACTTAAATGAAGTATCGTTAACAAGTGACAAATGCCTTGTAACAATGAGTGAAGATTCATGGTTATGGCATAGGCGTTTAGCACATGTTAACTTTGACTTACTCAACAAAGTAGTCTCAAAAGATCTAGTCCTAGGTCTCCCCAAAATTAAATTCACCAAGGATCACCTTTGTGATGCTTGTCAAAAGGGGAAGCAAACGAGGATCTCATTTAAATCCAAAAATATCGTTTCAACAACGAGACCTCTCGAGCTTCTCCATATGGATTTATTTGGGCCATCTAGGATTAAAAGTCTAGGAGGAAACTATTACGGTTTCGTAATAGTGGACGACTTTTCTCGATTTTGTTGGACTATTTTCTTAGTAAGTAAGAGTGACACATTCGCCGCCTTTGAACGATTTGCTAAGCTTTCCAAAAATAAACTAAATACAAACATTGTTGCAATTAGAAGCGATCATGGAGGTGAGTTTGAAAATCACTTATTTGAAGAATATTGCGGTAACCATGGTATTGATCATAACTTCTCCGCTCCACGTACTCCTCAACAAAATGGGGTTGTGGAGCGTAAAAATCGAATTTTGGAAGAATTGGGAAGAACAATGATCAATGAAAGTGGCTTACCGAAGTATTTTTGGGTTGACGCCATTAGTACGGCTTGTTATGTTCTGAATAGGGTGCTCATTCACCCCATTCTAAACAAAACACCATATGAACTATTAAAAGGGCGAAAGCAAAATGTTTCTCACTTACATGTCTTTGGTTGCAAATGTTTTGTATTGAACAATGGAAAGGAAAACTTAGGGAAATTCGATTCCAAGGCCGACGAAGGTATCTTCCTCGGATACTCTCAATCTAGCAAAGCATATAGAATATACAACAAACGATTACTTACTGTAGAAGAGTCTGTACATGTTACTTTTGATGAATCCAATCCGAGAAACGTCGGAAAGGATAGTGTTTTTCATGGTGCAGGTACATCTACTGAAGACATACTCAAAGGTTGCGAGCCGGGGATTGATCAACCCGACTTAGTCAAAATTGAGGAGGACAAAGATGTACAACATGAGGAAACCGAGGTAGTTCATCCGCCTTCAAACGATGATCTCCCTCAAGCTTGGAAGTCTTCCAAAGACCATCCAATCGACAACATTCTCGGAGATATCTCAAAGGGTGTAACAACTCGATCTAAGCTAAGTAATTTCTGTTATCACTTCGCTTTCGTTTCGTAGATGGAACCTAAAAACCCTAAAGAAGCCCTACTCGATGAACACTGGTTTTTATCAATGCAGGAGGAACTTAATCAGTTCACCAGAAATGAGGTTTGGGACCTTGTCCCTCCTCCGCGAGATCATCGAGTAATCGGCACCCGATGGGTGTTTAGGAACAAACTGGACGAAAACGGGGTAATAACCCGTAATAAGGCGCGTTTAGTCGCGCAAGGGTATAACCAAGAGGAAGGCATCGACTATGAGGAAACTTATGCGCCGGTTGCCCGACTCGAGGCTATACGCCTTCTCCTTGCTTTCGCTTGTGCGAAAGACTTTAAGCTATTCCAAATGGATGTCAAGAGTGCGTTCCTTAACGGTCACATAAATGAAGAGGTTTATGTCGCACAACCTCCGGGTTTCGAATCCCATGAGTATCCTGATCATGTTTATAAACTAAAAAGAGCTTTGTATGGCCTCAAACAAGCTCCTAGAGCTTGGTATGAGAGACTAAGCAAATTCTTACTCGATCAAAAATACTCAAGAGGAAAGGTTGACACAACCCTCTTCATTAAACGTCAAGGAAAGCACTTGATATTAGTGCAAATTTATGTAGATGATATCATATTTGGGTCTACTAACATGAATCTTGTGAGAGAGTTTTCTGACCTTATGCAGGGCGAATTCGAGATGAGTATGATGGGGGAGCTCACATACTTTCTCGGTCTGCAAATTAAACAGCTCAAAGAAGGAACTTTCGTGAGCCAGACAAAGTATTGTTTGGACCTTATCAAGAGATTTGACATGGCAAAAGCTAAGGCCATAGACACCCCCATGCCTACTTGTACAAACTTGGACAAAGATGAAGACGGTAAGGAAGTAGATGTAAAACGGTATAGAGGTATGATTGGTTCACTCCTTTATCTTACTGCTTCTCGTCCCGATATTATGTTTAGCGTATGCATGTGCGCAAGATATCAATCATGTCCCAAGGAATCCCATTTAAAAGCCGTTAAACGAATACTTCGATACCTATCCGGTACTCCGAAGTATGGACTATGGTATTCCAAAGGTAATGATTTTTCATTGGTAGGCTTTTCCGATTCCGACTTTGCCGGTTGCAAATCGGATAGAAAGAGCACCAGTGGCACTTGTCACTTATTTTCAAACTCTTTGGTCAGTTGGCATAGCAAGAAACAGGTTTCTGTTGCGTTGTCAACCGCCGAAGCGGAATATGTTGCCGCCGGTAGTTGTTGTGCCCAAATCCTATGGATTAAGCAACAACTATTGGATTTTAACCTCAAACTTGAACGTATTCCCATTTTTTGTGACAATACAAGTGCCATTAACCTGACCAAGAATCCTGTGCTACATTCTCGCACCAAACATATCGAAATTCGACACCACTTTCTTCGGGATCATGTAGAGAAAGGTGACATTGTATTTGAACATGTTAATACTGAAAATCAACTAGCGGACATTTTCACAAAGCCGCTAGCCACTGAACCTTTCTTTCATATCCGCCGAGAACTTGGCATTCTCGATATTTCGGAACGGGCACTATAATCTGCTGTTTTACCTTATTCCATATAATACTTTAATCTTGTACTTCTAACAAATCTATGTTGTTGCAAGCACAAGTTTACCGTTCACCAAGTCACTCCGGCATCGAGGTGATACTGTTCCTCTCTTTCTCTCTCTGCAAAGTCTCATGGTTAAAATAGTTATACCTCATAATGATAGTGTGTATATGTGCATGATGTATCTCTTTGGATGTTTATTGTCGTATGGCATTCTAACTATGCATCAAACTTGTCAACGTATATGCAGAAAAATGTAAAACTGAAATCTTTGCTTGTTGTTTGATTGTATTCATTTCTCTGTTATGCTTGTTTGTGCACAATCTATTTTAATGATTATTGTTCTTTTAATTAATGATTATCATTCAGTAATGATATTGGTGTGATATTATTATCTGCTTGTGTTACTTCCTGTGAAATTTTTATGTTATTTGAATAATTGTTCCTTGTCTCTTTTTGATGTTGTCAAAGGGGGAGAAGAGTACAAGCAGCCAAAATGTTCGCCACAATTAACAGTCGGTTTTGCAGATAGCGTTAGATTACAAAAGAAAGGGGGAGTGTGCACAATGTGTGTAAATACTGCATGTTTGTCTCTTTGGCTGTGCACAGGTTGTCATCATCAAAAAGGGGGAGTATGTAAGGGCAAAGTGTCAGACAACATACGATCGCAAGTTTCGATGATGACAAATGACCACCATGCATGTCTACAAACAAATGCAACACATCACCGATCATATCCTTTCCTATGCTTATCTAAATCTGTTATAATTCTTAAAAACATATGTGGACAAAGTGTGATCATGACGAAATGCATGAAAATCACAAAATACGAATTTTTGCAGGTTTGCAGGCTTTGAGTCGACCGCAAGGGTCAGCGCATAAGCCTCGGGTCAGCGCATGATGCTTTGAGTCAACCACAGGTCAGCTCATGGAAGTTATGAGTCGACCGCAAGGGTCAGCGCATGATGGCTTTGAGTCGACCACAGGTCGGCGCATAGCATAGTGCAGTTGGCCACGGGTCAGCGCATGAAACCTTTGAGTCGACCATAGGGGTCAGCGCATTCCCCACGGGTCAGCGCACGCCGACCTATGGTCGACCGCTCGGGCGTAAACTCAGTTTTCTGAGTATTTTCCACTGTTTGAAAAGCTGTTATTTTTGGTTGGTAAGCTGTTACTATAAATAGAAGTCAAAACACTTTTATTAACCAACATTTGCTAATTGAGTTCAAGTGTTCAAGGAAACAAGAAAGAGTGAAAAAGGTGTCCAAGACTCATCATCTTCATCTTCAACATTTCACAACTCATCATCTGCAAACAATTACTTTTGATGTGGTTCGTGATTGAGTAAAGGTGATAAGGTTCGAAGCTGTGATCGAAGAATCCAGTTCGAGTTGAAGCTTGTGGCAGGTTCTTTCTTGAATAAAACCGTTAGGGTTTTGTCCTCCAATACGGGTTTGTGTTTGGGGGTTTTTGCACGAATCGCTTCATCAATATTCAGCCGAGCGAAGGTGATTGAGAAGAGGAAGTCTTCATCAGTCTAGTAGCGGATTCGGTGACATTGAAGTGAAGGATTCGGGTTCGACTTGTTGTGTTTGAGATCAGCCGGGCCGAGGGTTTGAAGAACGGAAGATTCTTCAACAAAGGGGCTGGAATCGGAGGTCTAGCATCAACGATCGAAGGTCTTGATTCATCTTGAATCAAGGAGCAAGGATAGGAAGCATCATTCAACACATTGGAAGTTCTGTTGTTTACATGCTTTGCAATCCTTGTATAAACGATTAAATTTCACAGGTGATATCTAATTAATCATCTCAATTCTATTTTTAGAATTGAGGGCAGACGTACCCTGAAGCGAGGACGGCGGGGGAACTGCCTCATCAAATCTCTGTCTTCTTTAATTTTCTGCATAAGTGCTTTTCAGCTTAAAAATTAAGTGATTTTAGTTTAAGCATTTTTACCAAACGTCGATATAAGTTGAGTAAGAAACTAGAACTGCTGTTTGAATACAAAATACAATAGTATATTGTACTAGATAAATTTGAATTCCTTACTCAACTCAAATATCTCTTGGAGTGTATGCACACCAAGTGTTTGTGAATTTGCATAAGCCAAAGTTGTCTTAAGTTTGCACTCAGTTTAATTTGGTATTTTGGATCATTGGAACTAGGCTTGCTAGTTAGTGAAATATATCAATTGAGTGTGCAAATAGTGTAGTGATTAGTATTTCATTTTATCTCTAATCCATTAGCTTAACGCATATCCGGTTTTCCAATAACGGTTCGTTTTAGACTAAAATTTTCCTCGGCCGCTTCCGCATTCAAAACAAATTTTCAAAACCAATTTTCTCTCAAATTGGTAGCGCCGACTCAAGTTTTTAATTGGGATCTATTCAACCCCCCCCCCCCCTTCTAGATCCGTGCCATAGTCTAACAAGGTCCAAGTCCAGGATTTTTCTGTTATATTTTATTTATTTATTTATTTATTTATTATTATTTATTTATTTTCATTCTTTTTTTCCTTCGTTTTTTTTCGTTTTTTCGTTTTTTTTTCTTTCTGAAACGCGTGGGCTTCGCCTAGCGAGCATGACAGTTCATGAACAAACTTTTGCTCCTTCAAGATTAACGTTTTGACCGATGAATAGACCCCATTTGAACATGTTGGAAGTATCTCAAGCCATTCCCTTGTGTTGACTGATCACCCAGATAGGACCCACAAAGTGTCTTGGATGATATTCAAGTTTCTTGGATCTAATTCCGATTGACATTATGAAATGCAATATGAAATGTTAAGTGACCTAAAAATGAATGCATGCATGAGGGGGGCAAATTTTGAGGTATTACAGCTGCCCCTATTCAATCAACTGGAGACCCGAAAAAAAGATAGCAACGGCTTTCGCACTTTCGAGGTATCAAGGGATTGAATACAATAAAAGCCCTAAAATTTGCACTGAAGTGAAGTGAAGTAACAATGCCTGTCAGAATCGGCAAAGAGATGGTCTTGAAAGAAGAATCCGTTTGGTACGGTGAGAGTCAGTCCGAATACCGAAAAAGAATGTTAACCTGGATACCAAAATAAATGGTAACACAGAAATAACCATGGCCTGAATGCTGCTCATCAGTTTGAATACTGGAAATGACTTCGATCTGAACATCGGAAGATATGAGATTATTAATATCAGTCTGAACACCGAGAGGCTGGCCTGAATGCCATAAGTTGCGTCAACCTGAATGTCGGAAACTTCTTCGATTTGAACATCGGAAAACTGGCCTGAATGCCACTTCGGTCTGAATACCGGAAACTGGCCTAAATGCCATAAGTTGCATCGACCTGAATGTCGGAAACTTCTTCGATCTGAACATCGGAAAACTGGCCTGAACGCCACTTTGGTCTGAATACTGGAAAACTTCATGCCTGTCAGCATCGACAGAAATAGGGAAAGATAATAGAGGCGGTGCATGGGCCAATGACACTTGCTGGGGATAATAAAGGTAAGTCATGAACAATCTTCAGTCTGAGTACTGGAAACAACTTCTGGCTTATCACTTGGGATACCGAGAATGTTTTATGTTTACATGCGTATGTTTGAATTTTTCAATGGCGTAATGCTCCATGAAAATGGAAATGCTACGCGATTTGAGAGGATGCAATGCAATATGATTCTATATGCAGGGATGCAAAATGCTGGGTAGAATGCCAAGCCGAGGCAAGGGAATCTGCTGGGGAAATGATCACCATCTTCTGGACCCTGGCAAGGCTGTTGGAGATGCACAACGCAAAGAACTCTGTGGGGAAATAACCCGCCACACGGTGTTCTAGCAATGACGAAATACCGAGACTCTGACTGGGGAGAGAACGACACTGAAAACCTGCTGTTGGGGAAAGCGATAGTGGTTCTGGAAACCATAACCTGCGAGAGAGACGACTTAGCAGGGGAAGCAAACACCGATACGGTACCGAGATTCTACTTCAAGGAAAGAGACCATGGATCTGACGTCGAGATCATCGATCTGGCATCGAACTCTGAGGAGCAGCTGCTTCTGCTGGGCAGATACAGTCTGGCACAGTCAACTCCGCTGGGGATATACAGTCTGGCACTATCAACTCTATTAGGGAGTTTATAGTCTGAAACAACCGCTTGGGGGAGCACAGTAGTGAGAGTTTGCTGGGGGTCGAAGAATCCAATGCTCTGATCAGCTCAGCAGGGATAAGATACCAACTTCGACTGTTGGGGGAAAACATTCGCGATCATCGGCTGGGAACCTTAAGGAAATGCCCCGAGGGTACTTGTTCTGAATAGACGATCTAAAGCACTTAACATTTACATCAATTTTAAATGTTTATTAGGCATGTACCTGTAAAGCTCTTATGTTTCATGATGCAATGTTTATCAAAAATTCGGACGTCATTTTTGCAAACAAAATAGTAAAATGAAAATGAAAACAGAGATATACTGAATAACATGATTTTATTGATTGAATGGCCTCTGAATAGGCATTTACACCAGGAAGCAATCCCTGGAAAGAGGTAATCGCACAAAAGATAAAAACAGAAATTAATCTAATGGCAATGTGAAATGGATTTCTATCGGGTTCCAATTCTGTTATGACTTGCTCGTCTTCAAGATCCTCCAGATGATCAGCTTTCTGAAAAGAGTGATTGGAATGTTTCCTACCTTTCGAAAGTTTTCAGTTATCGACACGAGATGAGATTCAGAACCACTCAGGACGCAGTCATTCGCTTAATCCCTAACGTTTGCCTGGATCGCCCTTTTCGGGTTTTCAATCCACCGGGATACCCATTTTTGCCTAAGTTGCCTTTTCAGGTTTTCAACTTACCGGGTGTACGATCTTTTCATTTTTAATCCCTAATTTTTGCCCGAACCTTTTCATTTTCTTGGTTCGTCGGGATGCCCATTTTTTGCCTGGACTATTCTTTTTACTGTCCAGCGGGTCTATTTTATGCGAAGTATTTTTTAACTGCGTCTGAGTTCACAGGGGAAGTGAAGTTTTCACCATCCATAGTTGCAAGCATTAAGGCCCCACCATCAAAAACCTTGGTGACAATATACGGTCCATCGTAGTTAGGAGTCCACTTGCCCCTGTGATCTGTCTGAGGAGGAAGGATCCTTTTCAACACTAAATCTCCGACTTGGAAACATCGAGGACGCATTTTCTGATCAAAGGCTCTCTTCATCCGACTATGATACAAATGCACATGACAAATGGCTGCCATTCGCTTCTCTTCGATAAGACTCAACTCATTGAACCTTGATGAAATGGGCAACCACATGTCTGGTGACATTCGCGAACGATGCTACTTCGACCCACTTGGTGAAATAGTCGATGGCAACAAGGATGAAGCGATGCCCATTGGAGGCGGTCGGCTCAATCTTTCCAATCATATCGATGCCCCACATAGCAAAAGGCTACGGCGAAGACATCACATTCAAAGGATTTGGCGGCACATGTACCTTATCAGCATAAATCTGGCATTTATGACACTTCCGAGCATATATGAAACAATCAGATTCCATGGTCATCTAGTAATATCTCGGTCTCAATAATTTCTTAGCCATTGCATGTCCTCCGGCATGAGTACCGAAGGAGCCTTCATGAACTTCCTGCATTAACATGTCTGCTTCGTGTCTATCCACGCATCTAAGCAGAACCATGTCGAAGTTTCTCTTATACAGCACATCGTCTTTGTTCAAGAAGAAACTGCCTGCCAATCTTCTCAAAGTCTTTCTATCATTGTTGGATGCCCCTGCAGGGCACTCTTGATTCTTTAGAAAGCGCTTGATGTCGTGATACCAGGGCTTGTCATCAACTACCAGTTTAGCAGCAAACACATACGCGGCCCTGTCGAGGCGCATCACATCGATCCTGGGAGCGTGGTTCCACCGAATCACGTTGATCATGGAGGATAGAGTAGCAAGAGCATCTGCCATCTGGTTTTCGTCACGAGGTATATGATACAACTTTACTGTCGTGAAGAAAGTCAACAGTCTTCTCGTGTAATCTCTGTAAGGGACCAGATTGGGCTGGAGGGTGTTCCAATCACCATTCACTTGATTGATCACTAGAGCTGAATCTCCGAAGATGTCCAAAGTCTTGATTCTCAAGTTAATGGCTTGCTCAAGACCCAAGATACAGGCTTCATACTCAGCTTCATTATTTGTGCACTCAAAAGTCAAACGAGCGGTGAAAGGCATGTGGGCACCTTTCGGAGTAGTAATGACAGCGCCAATTCCACTTCCTCTGGCATTGACAGCCCCATCAAACAACAAAGTCCACTTTTCGTCTGGATCAGGTCCCTCCTCAACAACTGGCTCTTCGCAGTCTTTCATCTTGAGGAACATGATGTCTTCATCTGGAAAATCAAACTTCATCGGCTCATAATCATCAATCGGTTGCTGAGCAAGATAGTCTGACAAAATACTTCCCTTGATGGCTTTCTGGGATGTATATTGGATATCATACTCTGTCAGTACCATTTGCCAACGAGCAACCCTTCTGGTGAGGCCTGGCTTCTCGAATATATACTTGACTGGATCAATTTTGGAGATCAATAAGGTTGTGTGAGTCAGCATGTATTGTCTCAAACGCTTAGCAGCCCATGCAAGTGCACAACATGTCTTTTCAAGCATCGAGTATCTCGACTCGCAATCTGTGAATTTCTTACTCAGATAGTAGATGGCATGCTCTTTCCTACCTGTCTCGTCGTGTTGACCAAGAACACAACCCATGGAATTGTCTAGTACTGTCAAATACATAATCAGCGGTCTCCCTGGGACCGGAGGCATAAGGATAAGAGGATTCTGCAAATACTCTTTTATCTTCTCGAAAGCCCTTTGGCAATCATCATTCCACCTGATAGCTAGATCTTTTCTCAACAATTTGAAAATTGGCTCACACGTGGCTGTTAGGTGAGAGATGAACCTTGCAATGTAGTTCAACCTCCCTAAGAAACCACGGACTTGTTTCTCTGTTCTTGGCTCAGGCATTTCCTGTATCGCTTTCACTTTGGCCGGATCCACCTCAATCCCTTTTCCGCTAACAATGAAACCCATCAGTTTTCCAGATCTCACCCCGAAAGTACACTTGTTCGGATTAAGCCTCAGCTTGAATTTTCTCAAACGCTCAAACAGTTTCTGCAAATTCACCAAATGTTCTTCTTCTGTCTGAGATTTGGCAATCATATCATCAACATAAACCTCGATTTCATGATGAATCATATCATGGAAAAGAGTCACCATCGCTCGTTGATATGTTGCTCCGGCATTTTTCAGACCAAACGGCATCACCTTGTAGCAGAAGGTGCCCCATGGGGTTATGAATGTTGTCTTCTCCATGTCTTCTGGTGCCATCTTAATTTGATTATAGCCAGAAAAGCCATCCATGAAGGAGAATACCGAGAACTGAGCTGTGTTATCCACCAAAACGTCGATGTGAGGTAATGGGAAATCATCTTTAGGACTAGCTCTGTTCAGATCCCGGTAGTCAACACACATCCGTACCTTTCCATCCTTCTTAGGTACTGGAACGATATTTGCAACCCATGGCGGATAATTTGTGACTGCTAGAAACCCTGCATCCAACTATTTTTGCACTTCTTCCTTTATCTTGACAGCCATCTCTGGTCTTGTTCTTTTGAGCTTCTGCTTGACCGGAGGACAATCCTCTTTGAGAGGCAAACGGTGTACCACGATATTTGTGTCAAGCCCGGGCATGTCCTGATAAGACCAGGCGAAGATGTCAACATATTCTTGCAGTAATTCAATCAACCCCTTCTTCACATTATCTTCCAAAGCAACCCTTATCTTTATTTCTCTCTTGGTGTCCTCGGTGCCGAGATTAATCACTTCAACAGACTCTTGATGCGGTTGAATGACCCTTTCCTCCTGTTTTAATAACCTGGTGAGTTCTTCAGGGAGTTCACAGTCTTCATCACCCTCTTCTTCAGCTTGAAAGATTGGATTTTCAAAGTCGAAGCGAGCCATAGCAGAATCGTTATCAATAGGATCCGATGATGTGCATCTGCGTGAGTGATGGTATGTGCTTATGAGTGTGAAAAAATGAAAACTAAACAAAACATTGCCAAATGTATTTTTTGATTTTTGAAAACTGCAAAAATGGAAAAACAGTGAACGAAATATTTGAATGCAAAAAGACGTCCTTTATTGATGATAAAAATGCAGGTATTCGCATAGATGAGCCTTACAATGAGTCATTACGCCCTGGGTGGAACGTAATACTTGGATATGCATGAATAAACAAAGAAAATTACTCCTTCAGAAAAGTGACTTGGACAATCTCCTCAAAAGACCAATTGTTGATGACTTCACCCGGGATCCTCGGACGCACCCAATTATCGATGTCGCAATCACTATCCCCAGCTTCATTGTTGATCCCTTCGGGTACCATATCGGTGAATGCCTGAGTCAGCTATCCTAGTGGAACACCAAACAACTGAGAACACTACGACGGTACCTGTTATGCAAGACATGCTAATGAATATGCAAATGCAATGACATGTTTATCAATTCCAAAAGGCATTCTACCCCATTGATTCCAGTCTCACATTAGATAAACAGTGTAAGAAGAAAACCCCGACTAGGATCAAGAAGAAGATATGAACCCCACAGAAATGGATAAACATGTGTTAAATGATATGAATGCAAATGATGTGATGCAATGCAGTGACATGCAAATCAAGGTTGCTGTATCTGCTTGAATATCTGTTGGGTTGCACTGTCTGAAGAGAAACCCACTGAAGAATGTACTACAAGATCAAAACTTTGCTCCAGAAAACCGGGTTGGTTGTATATCACGAGGCACAGGATCAGAACTTCAGCATGAATTCGGAACCGGGAACCATAGAACACAGTCATCAATTTAGAACCGATACTTCAGAACCAACGGTCACCAACAAGGACCAAACAAAAGTCACTATCAGGACACGGTCACCAACAGAACAAGTCACCATCAGTACCTGTAAATGATTCATTCCCACCCCACTCACGGGTGTAATCTAGGTCAGGGTAAGGTCAAGAGAAACGCAGGATAAACAATCCTTTCAAGAATATCATCATATGCATACCAGGTGTATGCAACGATAATACCCCATCAGAATCTGAACTGCTCGCGATACCATGTTCCGCTAAGTGGCGCCATACCACCCGCTTCCCATGAATCACTCTATTCCTAGGTGTCCTAAAGTTCACTCATAGCCTGTGTATTGGGCCTTTTACCTCTTGTGACTCCCACCCAATAGTGAAACAGATGCACAACCAGCACAGTATGCATGAGACAGTAAAGCGCACATAGGATGCAATGCAAGCAGATAACTATGCAAAGCAATAAACAAATAACATACAATAGACAATAAACAAACAAACGCTAGGAAAGGCCCACTAGGGAAAAGAAGTCCCCAGCAGAGTCGCCAGCTGTCGCAACCTGAAAAAGGATTGCGAAAAAACAACCGGCGAAAAAAGAAATGACAGAAGAGTCGCCACCGTGCGTTATTTATCCCAAAGGAGGGAAAGGAAACGCTCGAAGTAAACCTGAAAAAAGGAAAGGAAAAGACAAGGTCTCGCAACCAAATCTTGGGTTCGGGAGCCATTTATGCGAAGGGAAGGTATTAGCACCCCTACGCATCCGTAGTACTCTACGGGATCCATTTTTGTTGTTCTTGTCTAAAGGGTGTAGGTTTATCTAATGTTTTATTTACTAAAAGAGGGTCAAAAGAAAATGACTCGCACGGATGTCGCATCCACTGCATACGTATCTCATCTGAATATGAGAATCATAGTCTTCGTAGCTCGGCTGACCTATTGGTTTAAAGAGGAACGTGCTCGCTAAGACATCGCGTCTTATGCCTACGTATCTCATCTGGAATGAGAATCAGAGCAAACCGTAGTTCGGCTAACTACGGGTTAAGGGTTGTGTTTTAGGATGAACGACGTCACTACACAATCTACCGGATGCTCGACCTTTGGAGACTTACTCGCCTGTAGTAGAAGGAGTCAACGTGTTCTTAGGAGAAGAAAAATCAATGAGTTGGTTTGTGTTTTAGGAATGCTCATGGAAAGGTAATCAAATGGGATCTTAACCACTGACATTGAACGTCAGGGTGAGCAGATCAAAAGGGTAATGAGGATAAGACCTCATAGCTCTTAACCCTGGCCAGGGTGAGCTTATGACAAAAAGTTGGGATTCAGAAAGGTGGAACCCTCTCCACTGACTGTCCGGACAAAAGATCTTGGGCTTTTGGTTCTGAAGCATCGGCACGTAGTGTGATCTTAAAGAACGACGCAGTGAATAACGGGGGATTGATTACTAATCCCTTTTATCCGCCAATTGCCTCTTCAGGGAGGTCTTTAGGCACAAAAGTAAACAAACAAAAGAAAACATTGCCTCCTATTGAGGTCTTCCAGCTAAGAAAGCGGTAAAATGCGGGAAAGATGTAAAAGTACCACACGGATAAAGATCCGAAGTAATAGCAACTAACGACACAAGAAACCCAGAGATCTCTCAAGCTGGCACCACCAAAGAAAGCAAGTCAGCACAGGTAATTAGAATAAACCTCCAGGTGGTATCCCACAAATAAAGTGGAATACCAAGCAAACTATCCTTTCAGGAGTCATGTGAGCCCTCACAAAAAACTCAACAAACAGGTTAGAGTGACAAGATGGGGCGCAATCAAGAGTTGCCCCAAATCAAAATGTAACCACATGAATCATGCCATTAAAATTCACAAAAAGAGCTCACAAAAAGCAACCAAGTGTAGGAGGCCTAAACCTCTTGTTAAACACATGCATCAAAAGGGTATCAAAATTCAAAGTCAGGGGCAAGGATCCACACATCAAAACATGACATACATACTAAAACATGTGCCCACATGCAAAACCTAACGATAATACTGTCGCATCCGCGAAAAACAACCGGCAGGCAAAACAACAAAACAAACAGAGCCGCCACCGTGCGTTATTTATCCCAAAAGAGGGAAAGGAAATGCTCGAAGTAAACCTGGAAAAGACATGGTCTCGCGACCAAAGAGAGATGGGATCAGGAGTCGGTTACGCAAGGGGAAGGTATTAGCACCCCTCACGTCCGTCGTACTCGACGGGATCCACGCTCAGAAAGATAGGATAAGGTTGCTAAAACTGCTCAAAAGAATGCACACACACACTGGAATGAGACACAGATGGAAGAAGAGGGGAACGGGCTCGCTAGGATATCGCATCCTATGCCTACGTATCTCATCTGGAATGAGAATCAGAGCTACCGTAGTTCGGCTCACGCACGCCGAAACAAAACACACGCACAGACGCTGAGACGTCAAAACAAACACACAAACACAAATTGGAAACCGAATGCCAATCGCTGGACTTACATCAGACTCCAAACAAACAAACACACACAGGAAACTGACTGCCAATCGCTGGACTTACGTCAGACTCCACACAAACGAACACAGGAAACCGACTGCCAATCGCTGGACTTACGTCAGACTCCACACAAACAAACACAGGAAACCGACTGCCAATCGCTGGACTTACGTCAGACTCCAAACAAACAAGAGGTTAACCGGACGCTGAGTCGTCAAAAGCAACAAAAAAGTTGAACAAACAAGCTAACAGGGAGTCTGGTACTCGAGCCTGCTAGCTGTCAAGCAAACACACACAAAAATAAAAAGGGTTCCCGGAGAGATCTGCACGATCTCCTGCCTACGTACCTCATCTGGTATGAGGATCAGGGCGACGTAGTTCCCCTTAACAGGGAAAGAAATTTCTATCCTAACCAGAGACTGGGAAATGACAGACTAGAAGGGAGACTGACTCGAGCCTAATAGTTATCATGTAATCCACAATGGCCCTAGGTTGAGGTTTCAATCTAACTTGCACAGGGAGCAAGCTATCCTAAACAACACAATCATACATACAAGCACAATAAAGCAAGCACACACACTATATGCACACAATTGGGCTCATACAAGGCTAGGCTGCAAAAGCAAGCCAACTGGAATGGGGTGTGGTTAGCTCTTAACCCTAACATTGAAAGTTAGGGTGAAACAGATGAAATGGGAAGTGAGGGTAAGACCTCACAGCTCTTATCCCTGGCCTGGGAGAGCTTCAGACAAAATAGAATGTGTGGGAGTTCAGAATGTAGGAACTCTTCTCCACAAGTGACTGACACAACATGATCTTGGGTTATTATCCACAATGCATCAACACAAGGTGTGTGAGCAAAGTGAATGACACACTGAGTAGCAGGAGATGGATTACACATCTCTTTTATCTGCCAATTGCCTCATAAGAGGATTTTTCCTGCTTGGCACAAATTTAAACATTCACAAGCATTGCCTCTTAAGGAGGACTTCAGACAGGTGCCTACCAATAACAGTAGGTCTTCCAGACTACATGAAGATTAGAAATTATACCTAAGTGGTTAAGCAACCAAGCAAAGCAAAGTTCACAATGAACTTAAAGCAACTTATGTACCTGTGGAAACATCAAACAAATCAGTACAATACTCAGACAATCACACAACAGTCAATAAGCAACAAACAATCCCAATGTATAAAATGTGTAAGCCAAAAGTCAAACTCAAATGAGTTAACATCAACCTACAAAACACACAAAGGTTAGTAATCAAAGGCAAACATAAATACTCAAGTGATGAAGCATCATCAATCATGTAACTTGAATGCTCAACCTGAAATCAAAGCTCAAACATAAGCAACCAACCACTAGGTCAAAGCCTAGGGTCAAAGATGGAGAAAAAATTCAAAACAGAAGCTGAAATTTAACATGAATCAACTTCAAACACATCTTGAAACATTCCAAAATGTCTCACATCAATATCATTAACCAAAAGCATTTCATGATCAATTGAAATTCAAAGCAATTTTAAAGCTTAAATGTGATCCACCAGAATGAAAAATCTCAATTAAATCAGAAATGATTCAAATAAATCTAGAAAAATTCATGATCAACCAGGACATTCATAACATGCATCACACAAAAAATAAGAAGCATTGGACATCATTTGGCATGGCAAACACATCATACAAGTTGAACATCAAAAGGTGTGACACAAATTGTCACACCAACTTAGAACAATCATAAAACAGAGATTATAATTGATAAAAATACCAAATCAACACCAAAATGTCAAGCAATGTGTCTAGTTTCATCATACAAAATTTCAGAATCATTGCATAAGAAACAAGCATTTCACAAGGAGAAAAGCAAGGCAAGGTCACAAGTAGACATATGATCACATAACCTAGCACCAAATAAAATCCAGCCACGCATAATTTTTGAAATTATGATGAAAAAATAATAGACAAACAGAGGAACAAGTGGCAAAAAATTGGGTATTTTTTGGATCAATTTTCAATTTAATATGAATTTTTGAAGTTTGGAAAACAATGTTGAAATAAAATGGACAATGCATATGGAAATTGGAGGGAAAGATTAAATGGATTTAAGTTTGAAAATATGCAGCATGTGGTACGCGTATGGTGCATAGTGATACGCGTATGGTGCATAGTGATACGCGTATGGTACGCGGTGGTTTCCACCATCTTCTTCGCGAAGACAGCGGAGCTACAGTGCATGTGTTCAGAAAATTTTCCAGAATTTCGCAAAAAATGATATCAACAGAAAGCTCTTCCAATGGAGAATACAGATCAATCAACATCTAATCCTAATTCATCAAGATCAAAGAGAAGCGAGCAAAAACATTTTGACATGTCAAACTTTAATCAAGCATAACTCATTCGTTTCTCATCCATTTCGCACGAATTTTATATCAGATTAATCAGCATGAAAAGCTCTACCTAAACATGGCAATGGATTGAAGAATTAAGAGATTCGAGTTTTTACCTCTTGAAGAGCAGAACAATAAAACCGGCGATTCAAGCTCCTAAAGTGTCCAGATCCACTCCTATATCGATGACTTGAAGCTTTATGAAGAAATTGGAGCTTGTAGTGGCTTAGATCTTGATTGATTTCCCACTTCCATCTTCATGAATTTGCTTGGAGTATGCTTGATTTCTGCTCGAATTCAATGATCCAATGCTTGATTCTTCATCCACTACACTCAATAAACCAGAATATGGAAGAAAAATGCTATGCTATGTGGAGAATTTTCAAGTTTTGATTGAGAGAAAATTTTGGAGGGAAAAAGTTTCTAGATCCAAAAATGGTGAAAAAGTGATTAACCTCCCAAATTCTGTTATGATTAGAGTATTTATATGTTGTACTAATTATCTCTTAATCCAAACTAATCATGCTTAGTTGAAATTAAGTGAAAAATAAGGTGTTTGGCAAAACTTGAAAATTGCATGGTGCATGGTATGCACACATGAACAGTGCCATGCAGCTGATCATTTTCACTCAAAATCATCTTTCAAACACAATGGCAATGGTGGAAAGTTCTCATGATGCATCATTTTTGAATTTTGCAATTTCCCTCCAAAAAAAGCCATGGATTAACAAGTGATCATGTGATGAGAATTCATGTAATGTGATGCATGATTTGGAAATTAGAGGTCAAAAGAAGAACAATGCAAAAAGAGCCATCCACTTTGGAGCTTTGGTTGGAAAGTTATGCCCATTTGAATCTTCAAGTACACCTTGCCATGATTTGACAATATCTCTTCAACCATTCATCATAAATTCATGATCTTTGACTTTTTGGAAATGGGAGAGAAAGATCTTCAACTTTCATGTTGGGCAAAAATTCATTTGAAGTTTCTTTGATGATGCGAGATCAAGTTGAATTTGAATCAAAAACTTTCCATTTTGGGAAACTTTCAATTATAGGTCACTTTCCATTTTTGGAAACTTTTGATCTGACTTCAAATTCTTCAAGATATGCATTTGTAATGATGAATAAGCCTCTTTTGAACATGAATGAGATGTTGAAACTCACTTCTCCACCTCCTAGCCCTCAGTTGACTTTCTGTTGACTTTTATGATTGACAAATGACTTGAACATGCACAGATGATTTTGAGCCTCAACCACTTGATGAAATAACTCCAAAATGAAACCCTAGCTTATACAAGCTCAATAAAATCATATGATAATCTCCATCTCAATAAAGACCTCATCTCCTTGAAAAACCCTGACTGGTAGAATGCAACTGATTAGGGTTGACCAGAGGTCAAAACCCTAATCCCAAGGAATCTGATTAGAAATAATGAACCATGATGATGATGATGTACCATTTCAACCAAGATAATACCCAACCTCCTTGAGGAACCAAAAAACCCTAATTGAAACACAAACCTCAGATGATTAGTGATCAATTCATGAGACCCTCAAGCTTGAATCTCTTAACCTCTCCATCTTCTGAGAAAGACCTAGGAGGATGACTTGCTTACTTCACATGATATTAAGTATGCAATGACTAATGCCCTAAAAATGAAATTCAATATGTTAAGCTAGTCCCAAGAGAGGAGGGCAAATTTTGAGGTGTTACAGCTGCCCCTATTCAATCCACTGTGAACCTGTCGATATGAACAGCCTCGGCTTTCAGATGAACAAGGTGAAGAGTGATTGAATACCAAGAACAGACGAACAATTTGCACTCTGATGGGAAAATAATTAACAACGCCTGTCAGAATCGGCGAAGAAGTAATCTCAAAAGAAGAATCCATCTGGTACGGAGAAAATCGGCTTGAATACCGAAAAGGAATGTTGACCTGTATACCAAAATAAATGGTAACACAGGGACCATCATGGCCTGAACGCCGCTCATCAGTCTGAATACTGAACATCGGAACATGAGAGTATTAATGCCGGTCTGATCGCCGAGAGATTGGCCTGAACGCCCAACAACTGGCCTGAACGCCACAAGTACGTCGACCTGATTGTCGGAAAACTGGCCTGAATGCCACAAGTACGTCGACCTGATTGTCGAAAAACTGGCCTGAATGCCACAAGTACGTCGACCTGATTGTCGGAAACTTCTTCGATCTGAAAATCGGAAACTGGCCTGAGTGCCACAAGTTCTTCGACCTGAACGTCGGAAACTTCTTCGATCTGAAAATCGGAAACTGGCCTGAGTGCCACAAGTTCTTCGACCTGAACGTCGGAAACTTCTTCGATCTAAAAATCGGAAACTGGCCTGAGTGCCACATCGGTGTGAATACCCGAAAGACTCGTCATGCCTGTCAGCATCGGCAGAAATAGTGAATAGTGGTAAATGAGGCGGCACGCGTGCCAACGACCCATGTTGGGGATAACAAGCCATGAGCATGCTATCCTCCATTCAATCCTAGCAAACGAACAAATTGCGCTCAGCTGGGGATTATCTCTCTTTATTTTTTTGCTTTTCTTGAACCCCAAAACTTCTTGAATTAACATTTCCAACTCCGCCCGACAGAAACTCTTCCTCCAATATCGCACTACTGGGGAATACTGTTGATTCAACATCACGATGCCAAACTCCTCGGAGTAACATCTTCACCCTCGGGCGAAACACCTCTCAAACAATAACCACGGTTTGAGACTAGCTTATGCTTGCAATGCTGATGCATGCTGATGATCTTTTAGCGTAATGCTCCATAATTATGGAAATGCTACGCAATTAGCTATGCAATATGCTACGCTTATCTACATGATGAATGCATAAAAAGTATCCCCCTCAAGGGACTCTTCTGGGGAGTTCGAGGCACTCTGCTGAGGAACAACACTCCAACCTCCACCCTGCTGGGGGAATAACACTGTCGCTGGGGGAAAGGACCACCCTTACCAAGGATGACCTCCACTGAACCCGATCCACTTGGGGACTTCGCTGGGGAAGAAACCACCCACGCATTCTGCGGGGAAAACAACAATCTTTGACATGCTGGGGAAAAGCCAGCAACGGACACCTCCGCTGGAGAAACAGCAACCTTCAGGCCTAACTGCTGAGGAAACACCGATCTCAAACATGCTGGGGAGATAACCATCCCGACCCTGCTAGGGAAGTCATAGACCTTGAATTTGCTGGGGAGGTAACAATCCCAACTCTGCTTGGGGAAACAAGGAAAGTCTGGCACAGAACACCCGTCGACTCGTCGAACCCTGGTATTCAACATCTAAATCCAGTATCAGCTTTCCACTTTTGAGAGCTCCCAGACTCGTCTGGACTTTTCTGATTCATCACCTTGTATTCTCGACTTCTCCGTACTCCACAGAGATCGCACTCCCTGGATTCATACAAACTTTCCAGTCTTCAGACTGTGAAGAGTCTTCTTGATTAATTCTCAAGGATCGCCGCACGTCTTTCGTTGTCTTTTCACCATTCTTCAATCCTCTTGTCCCTGACTGGACTCCGCGGGGATCTCTTGTCAAAAAGGCTTCACATCACAACCTGCAAGTGAGTGAAAGTACCTAACAACACCTGCAAAAGAGATCGTTAGATAAAAACGTGCCCCAGGCGTGCCAAAGTTTCAACACTTGGGTCACTCAACTTTCCGAATAAGATTTCAGGCTTTCAATCTTATAAACATGCATTGGAAGGGACCTGTATGTCTAAAAATGCAAAGATTCTTTATCAAAAATAACTGGATGTTTTTGCAATCAAAGCGGTAATGAAAAACAAAAACAAAATTATTTGACTGAATATGCATTTTATTGATTGAAAAGGTGTGGCTCAAACTGAGCAATACAAAGGAAGCAATTCCTGAAAAGAGGTAATTGCGCACCAAAGGAAAAATCTATCCTAATGGCAATGTGAAACCGTGATCTCGTCGAGTTTCAACTCGGTTACACCCCATATGTCCTCAGACTCTCCGTGCTTTCTGCCTTCTGAACAAGACGTTTCCGACTGCTCCCTACCGGGGATTATCCATGTCATATCCAAAGTAAACGGTCATGCTAGACGCAGTTGTTCGTTTCAATCCCTCTTTTGCCTGGACCGCCCTTTCGGGTTTTCAGTCCACCGGGATACCCTTTTTTGCCCAAGCCGCCTTTTCAGGTTTTCGACTTGCCGGGTGTACATTTTTCTTTTTCTTTTTATCCCTAATTTTTTCCCGAACCTTTTTCATCATTTTTTTTTCGGTTCGCCGGGATGCCCATTTTTGCCTGGACTATTTTATTCTTTTCGTCCAACGGATCTCTTATACGAAGTATTTTTTAACTGCGTCCGCATTCACAGGGGATGGAAAATCCTCGCCATCCATGGTCGTTAACAACAAGGCTCCGCCAGAGAAAACCTTCTTGACCACGAATGGACCTTCATAATTGGGCGTCCACTTGCCCCTACGATCGTTTTGAGGAGGAAGGATCCTTTTCAATACCATATCTCCCACGTGATACACACGAGGTCACACCTTTCGGTCAAAAGCACGCTTCATCCGCTGCTGGTACAACTGCCCATGACAGATGGCCGCCAGCCTCTTCTCCTCAATCAGGCTCAACTCTTCGTATCGAGTCCTTACCCATTCAGCCTCTTGCAACTTCACGTCCATCAGGACTCTCAGCGAAGGAATCTGAACCTCAACCGGTAGCACGGCTTCCATTCCATATACCAACGAGAAAGGCGTTGCCCCAGTAGAAGTACGCACTGAAGTTCGATACCCATGCAATGCAAATGGCGACATCTCATGCCAATCTTTATAGGTTACAACCATCTTCTGCACAATCTTCTTTATATTCTTATTGGCTGCCTCGACCGCCCCATTCATTTTCGGACGATAAGGAGAAGAATTGTGATGCTCAATCTTGAATTCCCGACACAGTTCTGCCATCATCTTGTTATTCAAATTAGAACCATTATCAATAATGATTCTCTCGGGAACCCCATATCTGCAAATGATGTCTCTCTTCAGGAATCTGGCGACAACCTGCTTCATCACATTGGCATAAGAGGCTGCTTCCACCCACTTGGTGAAGTAATCAATAGCCACTAATATGAACCGATGCCCATTCGAAGCCGTAGGCTCAATCTTCCCAATCATATCAATGCCCCACATAGCAAACGGCCACGGAGACGACATCAAGCTCAACGGATTTGGAGGCACGTGCACCTTGTCGGCATAAATCTGGCATTTATGACACTTCCGCACGAAATTAAAACATTGGGCCTCCATTGTCATCCAATAATACCCGGCTCTCAACAACTTCTTCACCATTGCATTCCCACTGGCATGGGTACCGAACGACCCCTCGTGAACCTCTTTCATCAATTGGCTTGCTTCTTTATCATCAACACATCTGAGCAAAACCCAATCGAAATTTCTCTTGTACAAAACCCCATCCTTATTCAAGTAGAACACCATGGCCAACCTCCGTAGAGTCTTTCGGTCCTTCTTGGATGCTCCCTCAGGATATTCTTGGGTTTCCAGATAGCGCTTGATATCGTAATACCACGGCTTCTCATCATCAGGCATTGTGTCAACAGCAAACACATAAGCCGGTCTATCCAGACATCCCACCTCAACACTGGGGAACTGATTACACCACTGCACCTTAACCAAGGCAGCCAGAGTAGCCAAAGCATCTGCCAAAGGATTCTCTTCTCTCGGCACATGATGCAATACCACCTTGGTGAAAAACATCAACAATCTCCTCGTATAATCCAGGTATGGAATTAAATGAGATTGATGCGTATACCACTTTCCGTTAACCTGATTCACAACCAAAGCTGAATCTCCATATATAACAAGGTTTTTGATCCGCAAATCAATCGCCTCTTCAATCCCCAATATGCAAGCTTCGTATTCAGCCACATTGTTGGTGCACTCAAATGTTAGTCGGGCAGCAAAAGGAATGTGGGATCCTTTCGGCGTAACCAAAACAGCACCAACACCGCTACCATTCACGTTAACGGCCCCATCAAACATCAGAATCCATTCGGATTCAGGGTCAGGCCCCTCCTCCGGGATTGGTTCCTCGTAATCTTTCAATTTGAGAAACATGATGTCCTCATCAGGGAATTCAAACTTCATCGGTTGATAATCCTCAATGGGTTGCTGGGCGAGGTAATCAGACAATACACTCCCCTTGATTGTTTTCTGAGAAGTATATTGTATATCATATTCAGTCAAAATCATTTGCCACCTCGCAACCCGTCCGGTCAATGCTGGCTTCTCAAAAATATACTTGATTGGATCCATCTTGGAAATCAATAAAGTGGTATGAACCAGCATATACTGTCTCAGTCGGCGAGCAGCCCAGACCAAAGCACAGCAAGTTTTCTCGAGCAGTGAATATCTTGTTTCACAGTCGGTAAACTTTTTGCTAAGGTAGTATATGGCATGCTCTTTTCGACTAGACTCGTCATGCTGCCCCAGTACACACCCCATAGACCCCTCAAAGACTGTCAAGTACAGAATTAACGGTCGTCCCTCCACCGGAGGCATCAAAATCGGAGGCTCCTGCAAATACTCTTTTATCTTTTCAAATGCCGCCTGGCAATCATTATTCCACCTGACCGTTTGATCTTTTCTCAACAACTTGAATATAGGTTCACACGTGGCTGTTAGATGAGATATGAACCGTGAAATATAGTTCAATCTACCTAAGAAACCACGAACCTCTTTCTCCATTCTCGGTTCAGGCATTTCTCTTATTGCTTTTACTTTAGCAGGATCAACCTCGATTCCTCTTTCACTTACAATAAACCCCAGCAATTTACCGGACCGCACTCCGAAAGTGCACTTGTTCGGATTCAACCTCAGTCTGAATTGACTCAGCCGGTCAAATAACTTGGCCAGATCTACCAGATGCCCCTCCTCTGTTTGGGACTTTGCTATCATGTCATCAACATAGCATTCGATTTCATGATGAATCATATCATGAAACAAAGTCACCATGGCTCTCTGATAAGTAGCACCGGCGTTCTTGAGACCAAATGGCATCACCTTATAACAAAAAGTGCCCCACGGTGTGATGAATGTTGTTTTCTCCATATCATCTGGCGATATTTTGATTTGATTATAGCCAGAAAAGCCATCCATGAAGGAAAACACCGAGAATTGAGCGGTATTATCTACCAACACATCAATGTGAGGTAATGGGAAATCATCCTTCAGGCTAGCTCTGTTCAAATCCCAGTAGTCCACACACATTCTCACCTTCCCATCCTTCTTCGGGACCGGCACAATATTCGCGACCCAAGGTGGATAATTAGTGACAGCGAGGAAACCAGCATCCAACTGCTTCTGAACCTCCTCTTTAATTTTCATGGCCATCTCAGGTCGAGTTCTGCGCAACTTCTGCTTCACTGGAGGACAATCTGCTCTCAATGGTAACTTGTGCACAACGATATCGGTATCCAACCCTGGCATATCCTGATAAGACCAGGCGAAGATATCGACATATTCTTTCAACAATACTACCATTCTGCTCTTGACATTCTCCTCCAAAGCGGCCCCAATTTTCACTTCTTTCCGGACCTCGTCGGTACCCAGATTCACAACCTCGACTGGCTCCTCGTGCGGCTGAATCACCTTCTCCTCTTGTTTCAACAACCTGCCTAATTCCTCCGGCAGTTCACAATCTTCTTCGCCTTCTTCTTCGGCATGATAGATCGGATTGTCGAAGTCATATGAGGGTGTAACAGGATTGTTATCAATGAGATCCGGAGAAAGATCGCATCTGCATGAATGTTGATTCATGCATTCTTTTAGAACCGGAGTGAAACAAATTGAAAAAGAAAATGAAAACATTGCCATTTTTATTTTTGTTTTTAAACTGCAAAAATAAATGAAAAACAGGGAACACCGCTTTTCGTTGAAAACATCCTTTTATTTATGATGCAAAAAATTGCAAAATGAAACATGAGGTGGCCCTTACAATGAACCATTACGTTTCGGGCAAAACGTAAGGCTTCCATGCAAATAAAATTGAAAACAAAAAATATTAGTCTTCAAGTAGAGCGACAGTGATGATCTTTTCAGCCTTCAAATTCTGGACTTCCATTCCTGATACGCACGGCTTTATCCATTGATCTATCTCGCAATCACTGTCAACTTCTTCACTCACCATACAGATGTGATCTGGATCCAGCATTCCAGCACTGGTGAACGTGACTGACGGACGACGTCCTCTACCTTGTCCAGACGAGCCTCGGCCCGGCTGATAACCCACTCCGAATCTATCCTTCTTGGCGGCGATGTCCATCATCCTTCCCCAACCAGGAGCTTCCCCACTCTTCACCACCTCAGCAGCCTGCTTATACGAAGAAATGGACGGCTTCTCCTCCTCTTTGGCAAAAAGAGCATTCTCCACCTTGACGATTCCGAATGCTTGACTTGGCGTTTCCCATATCTCACCATCCATTTCAACATACTTGAACGATGATAGGTGGCTGACGAAGATATCCTCCTCTCCGCAGACTGTGACGACCTGCCCGTCCCAGATATACTTCAATTTCTGGTGCAACGTCGAAGTCGCTGCCCCAGCAGCATGAATCCATGGGCGACCCAACAGGCAACTGTATGCCGGCTGAATATCCATGACATAGAATACCGACTTGAACACCTCGGGCCCAATCTTCACCGGGAGCTCCACTGCCCTCTTCGAACCGTCGAAAGCTCTCACTATCAGGTCATTGGGCGTCAAGATCAACCCTTCACAGTTCAGCTTCGCCAAGGTTTTCTTTGGCAACACATTTAAGGATGAGCCAGTATCAACCAACACGTGCGAAAGCACGGCTCCTTTACATTCCATAGCGATGTGTAATGCCCTATTATGATTCCTCCCATCCACAGTTAGATCAAGGTCGGTGAAACCCAGCCCATGACTGGCATTGACATTAGACACCATCGTCTCTAACTGATTGATTGTTATCTCCTGGGGAACATAGGCTCTCTTCAGGATCTTCAACAAAGCCTCTCTATGCCCCTCAGAACTCAGCAATAATGACAAGATCGAGATCTTGGATGGGGTCTGCTGCAAATGGTCAACAAGCTTGTACTCTGACTTCTTGATGATTCTCAAAAATTCTTCAGCTTCATCATCAAGTTCTCTCTCCGACCCCACAGGCGCCGGTGTCACCACATGAGTACCTTCATTTACCACTTGTTTCCCTCTTGCCCTGGCTAAAGCCTCGGCCTTTTCTTTCTTTTCTCTCTCTCCCTCTCCACTCCTTAAAGCGTCAGGTGCAAACAACCTTCCACTGCGAGTGAAACCACTAGGTCCGGCATTATCCACCTTTGAAACAGTGGTTTCACCTGCAATTTGATCCTCCAACTTCTCCCCATTACAATATACCTCTCCACCATAATGCCACGGCACGGCGTCATCTTTGTCATAAGGAATTGGCCCAGGTACCGTGATAGTAACTGGAGCCGCGTCTGCCAGCGTTGACAAATCGACCGGGTCGAAGTAAATGGTTATGGTGGAGACATCTTCCTTCCCCGAATCCACTTTCTCAAATCTGAGGCTTCCCTCATCCATCATCTTCTGGACAGCCTCCCTCAAGAGTACACACCCATCGGGAACAACGGTGCACGCAGCACAACAGTCATCACAACCCAGAAAGACCCCATTCTTCAACAACTGGCGCTTGACCTCAGCCAACGGAGTCCTTAACTGATCTACACTCAACAGACCGATTCTACCCTCTTCAGAAATTGCATTCACCCCCATTTGACCATGCGCAGGCATGGGATTAGCGTTAACATTTGGAGATGGTGCAAAGTTGATTGCCTTAGAATCCACCAAGTCCTGGACCACATGCTTAAAAGCTTTGCAATTTTCTATATTGTGTCCAGGGGCACCTTAGTGAAATTCACATTTAGCATTCTCATAAAAACTGGGAGGTCTCTGATCAGGTCTCAACGGAGCCAACGTCCTCAGCTGGACCAACCCCAAGTCTTTCAGCTTCTTCAACAGGAATGAATAAGTCACAGGTGGTCTATCAAATTGACGATCAGTCATTCGTCCTCTCACCTGATACCCAGCCCTCTGCGGTCTCTGTTGAAATGGTTGTCGTTGTTGTTGCGGTTGTTGCTGTTGCTGTTGTTGATTATCAGCAGGAATGGTTACCGCAGCAGTGTGCTGGTAGTAACGATCCCTACTCTGTCCTCTTTGGGTATACACAGCGCTGGTATCACCCTCCTTCTTCCTCTGACCATTTCCAAAGGGCTTCTTCGATCTAGATGACGAAGCACTACCCTGTATCTTTCCCAACTTCAACCAACTTTCAATTCTTTCTCCGGCCACCACAATATCGGCGAAATTAGTAACCGGGCATCCAACCATCCTCTCTGCAAATGTCCCCTAAAGGGTACCCATAAACAGATCCGACATTTCTCGGTCTACCAACGGTGGTTGAACTCGGGCAGCTAGCTCCCTCCACCTCTGTGCATATTCCTTAAACCCCCCGTTAGGCTTCTGAGACATACCCTGCAATTGGGTACGACTAGGAGCCATGTCAGCGTTAAACTGGTACTGTTTAAAGAATGCATCTCCAAGATCTTTCCAGCTTTTGATATCAGAAGATTTCAGCTTGGTGTACCATTCCAAAGACCCCCCAGACAAACTGTCTTGGAAGAAGTACATCCACAGCTTCTGGTCCATTGTATAAGCAGAAATCTTACGGACAAAAGCTTGGAGATGAGTTTCCGGGCAAGAACTCCCATTATACTTGTCAAACGCAGGCGCTTTGAACTTTTGTGGGATCACAATCCCCTCAACCAGCCCCATATTTGACATATTAACAAATCCCGGAGTAGCATGGCTTTCCAAGGCCCTTATCTTCTCCGCCAGCACCTGAATCTCTTTGTTTGGTGGTTGGACACCGTACAGCCCAAACTGTTCATTCAACATGGAGAATTGATCTGCTTCTCTGTCTTCCTCTCTATCCTCTTCAGACCCAAAGAAAAGAGGAAACAGACTGTCCTTCAAATTATTACCCATCGGACCTGGTCTACCGCTTGTGGCAGCACCAAAACCCCCAGCATTATTGATCACCACGCCAGTAGTTGTCTTCTTCCCGAGATCTCCTCCATCCCTGGAACCACCAAGGCCATGGTTGGAGACACCATCCAAATTAATACCACTGTTGGCAGCTGAAGCCCGCTCGAGCTTCTCCACTTTATCGGCAAGTGCTTTTTGCCCCACAGCAAACCCTTGCATGACATTGATCAGTTCATTCATTTTCTCCTTCAGCTCGAGAAAATCTGCGTTGGGTAGATCCATCAGCCTGGGTGTGTTGCGTCTGGTAAAGTATCTGTGCGGTCGGGTTGTGTGCAAGGGAATGACTCTACGCGCACGAGCAATGATTCCTGTAACAACCAAGCACGTTAGAAACTGATACCTGTAAAATAGAAGACAAGTTATTTTGATTATGCATGAATGCAATGTCTATCCATATGAGGAACACTCTGTCTTTCGATCCTGGCTTCATCGAGACAGATAATAATTCGGCAGCAATATTCTGACATTCATCGAATGATTTCATCATACAGAGCAGAGATATATGATTTAGCAGAGATACCACCCAACCATGTGTGTGCGATGTGTGTGAAGAAATGGCAAAGCAAATAAAGCTTGAAGACCAATCACTGAATGAAAACAACCATTGCATATCAAAAGGGCACCATATGTGCGAGAGTCATACATCTAGTCTGATACAAATCACATATAATTCTCCAGAACCAGAAAGAAAATACAAACAAGTGAATTCCGTCAACAGGCCTGACGGTAATCCAACACGAATGATAACAAAAGGCTACACTGAAGAAGGCCCCACAGAAGGCTCCGCATCATCTACCATCTTGGTAAACTTCACCGCGAACCTAAGCTCAGTGTTCTCCTGCTGCAATCTCCCTATCTCCTTCTGGTGAATCTTCATCTGTTTGAAGTAATGATCCCTCTCAGCAAGATAGTGATCTCTCTCGGCAATGATCTTCGCTTTATCAGCTTCCCATTCTGTAGCAATGATTTTGGCTTTGGCATCTCTCTGATCCCTCACAAGGATTTGTCTCCTCTTCTCATCTTCGATGACCTTCGAAGCTCTAGCCAACCTCTCCTTGGTGACAACGTGCTCCCTCGCAGATGACTCCAAAGCTTGGCTGACCTTGCCATAATACGCGGTGTCTATCTCAAAGCGCTTCACCATAAAAGCATGTCTCTTATCCTGGTCTTCCATTTTCCCTTTGATTTCCTGATTAGCCATCTGAATTCTAGCAACACTCATCTCCAACTCAGTCTTCTCTGCTTGCAGCTGATCTCTCTCCTTCTTCATCTCAAGGAACTCTTCCATGCTGACAGAAAAACGTGGCCCCTCAATCGTAGGACACCAAGGATCACCTCCAGGAAATGGTAGATGTGTGAGCTCAATCCTCTTCCTAAGCCAATCATCAGACGGAGGAAAAGACCTGCTGTTAACCTTGCCAAAAGGAACCTTGCCCTTCCCCTGAATGTCACGCCACTCATCAGACACTTGCCTCAACCTTGGTTGATTGCCCTCAATTGGGAAGTAGAAAGACTCATGAATCTCTCGTCCAAGAGGAGGACCCTCCACAGCAAACCCCATCTGTCTCCTAAGAAGCATCGGGTTGTAATTAATGCAACCTTGAACTCCTATAAGAGGCACATTGGGAAGACTCCCACAACTGTAAATGAAATCTCGTCCAGCCATACCATTGTGAGTCCAAGCTATGTCCTTGGCCCGCAAACCCATCAACCTGAATGACCACTTGATAGTAGGATCAAGAAAGACAAAGGCACCTCTGGAAGGCAAATACCCCATGAACCATTTGTACAACAGTTGAGCACAACATCTGATCAATCCCCCACGCCGCTTCTCGTTCCGATTATGGACCGAGTAATAAACATCCCCAACTAGAGTAGGAATAGGATTGCTCTGTATAAACAACCGGATGGCATTAATGTCCACAAAGTTCTTCTGGTTAGGAAACATGATGATTCTATAGATGCTCACAGCAATCAAAGCACAGACGGCCCTCCAATTACCCACAACAGCATGCTCCTTGGCTCTAACCTCCAAGAAACTCAGATGAAAACCAGGTAACTTTCCCTTCTCCTTCAAACCCCCCTTAGTCATCTCTGGGCTCAAATAAAGAGCACAAGAAATCTCCACAATATCAGGTTCCCCCTTGGTGACATAGAAAGGAATCTGATCTCTGATCTCAATACCCAGGATGCTGGCATAGTCCTCCATCAAAGGCCCTAATAAGTAATCTGGGAACACGGAGCATCTCAAACCCGGGTCATAAAACTGAAGAAGAGTATGGATGGCGCTCCTATCACTGTCTGTGAGCCTGAAAACCAACTTCAGGATACCACCATAAGTCTCACGGAACATCCCCACATGGTCAGGTGTAATCAATGCTATCATATCTCTCAGCACACCAATCTCTAGGTCAAAGAAGCTGTAGACAACATCGTCTTTCAAGCCGGTCCTCATGTCTGGAACAAAGAAGTCTCTCAACCAGGATCTCGATCAAGAATGTCCCCTGCATATGGATAAACATGAGTTAGATGCAGATAAATGCAAAATGTGAATGATGCTGATGTATGAATGCAATGCATTGTGCCATCCTCCAAGTCATCTGAACATCCACTGCACTGAGTTACAGCCTCTGAACTGATCACAACCATCTGAGGTACTGAGCAACCATAAATCCAACTCAGGAGTTCCGAAATAAACGGAACCTAAGGATATATCACCATCACCACTGTCACCACAAAGAAGACACTGAACTGATAGCCTCAAAATCATCTGTATCAACCCAGGGAATCCTGAAATAAACGGATCCCCACTGATAAATACCACGGACAGAGCTCCGGCATCTCGGAAGTAAATCCATAAATCCGACTTATAAATAGAACTCTGATCAATAACTGAACCATTAGTCACCATCAAAGTCACCATCAGACCATGCATCTGTAAGAATCAACCCTCCCCTCACAGGTGAATTCTAATCAGGTCATCCTAAGGCAGATAATGGTCTCGACAATCGGGCAAAGATACTCAACGGGTTTGCCCTTTCGGGTGTGCCGCTGCAGCTCTCTTAAGATCGTCTAAACCAAAGATCCGGGAATGAACGGTCACCAAAGTCAATAGCTCAGATGAAGTGACTCAACCAAAGTGGATACTCCACAAAGGAAGAGCTCCTTCACATGAACCTCGTCCGGCTTGTGGTATGTCACGTCGCCCAAAACATGTTGACCTAACTGTCGCATCCGCGAAAAACAACCGGCGGGCTGAAACAAAAACAACACAGAGCCGCCACCGTGCGTTATTTATCCCAAAAGAGGGAAAGGAAACGCTCAGAGTAAACCTGGAAAAAGCATGGTCTCGCGACCAAAGAGAAAGGGTACGGGAGTCGGTTACGCAAGGGGAAGGTATTAGCACCCCTCGCGTCCGTCGTACTCGACGGGATCCACGCTCTAAAGAAAGAAAAGGTTGCTAAACAAACATCACACACACACACCGAAGACAACACAGGTGGGGTTAAAGAGGAGAGGGCTCGCTAGGACATCGCGTCCTATGCCTACGTATCTCGTCTGAAACGAGAATCAGAGCTGCCGTAGTTCGGCTCACGCACACCAAACAAGACACGCACAAACGCAGGCAAACCTGGAACCCGAACGCCAATCGCTGGACTTACATCGGCTTCCGAACCAAACAAACACACTCAAGAAGGCAAACGTGGAGCCCGAAAGCCAATCACTGGACTTACATCAGCATCCGAACCAAAACACACGCACACTGGAACCCGAATGCCACTCGATGGACTTACATCAGCTTCCAAGCACACGACAACCAACAAGTTAATAGGGAGTCGGGAACTCGAGCCTATAACTGTTAAGCACACACACAAAAAGAAAGAAAAGTGCCCGGAGAGACCTCGCACGGTCTCCTGCCTACGTACCTCATCTGGTATGAGGATCAGGGCGACGTAGTTCCCCTGAAAGGGAAAGAAATTCTAGCCAGAAACCAAGGGGAGACACACTACTAGGGAGCTGGACTCGAGCCTAGTGTTATCATGCATCATTGCCCTATGTTATGGTTTCTATCTACTCGCACAATAGCAAGCTAATCCTAACCAGGAATAACAAGCATGCAAGCATCAATCAAAATAAAGCAAACATTCACATAGCACACACTATATCCAGTCAAGTGAGGCTCAAACAAGGGTGGACTGCCGAGGCAAGTCATCTGTACAAGGCAGTGTTCGCTCTTAACCCTGACATTGAGAGTCAGGGTGAAGCAGATGAAAGGTGAGTGAAGCTGAGACTTCATAGCTCTTATCCCTGGCCAGGGAGAGCTTCAGACAACGGAGCGTGGGTCCAGAAAGGAGGAACCCTTCTACGCTCAAGACTCTGACTCGACTGTGCAACAGCACAAGATCTGGGGTTAATGTCCCAATGCATCAACACAGTGGTGTGAGCAGAGGGACGACTCAACAGAATAGCGGGGGATAGATTGCATATCCCTTGGATTCCGCCAATTGCCTCATAGAGGTCTTTACCTGCTTGGGGACAAAAGTAAACAATCACAAACATCGCCTCTTAAGGAGGACTTCAGACAGTTGCCTGGCTAAATAACAAGCCAGGTCTTCCAGACTACATGGAGACAAGAGAGTCTACCTCAACTGGTTTATACAACCAAGCAGCAGCACAGCAAGTTCTTAAAGAACTAAAGCGACTATGGTACCTGGAATCAATCAAGCACAGTCAGTACACCAGACAAACCAATAGTAAACAGCAAATGTTAATCTGTACAGTCAAACACAAGTTAATGCACACAAGTGCAAGCCATGAGCTCAAACTCAAGCATCAAACCCTACAACACAAAACCAATGTTAGTCATAAACAATTCACAAGTCAACTTAATTAACTTGAATTTTTCTCCTTAAGCCTTTTGCATTTCAACCTGAAAATCCAAACCAAACATGAGAATCAACACCACTAGGCCAAGCCTAGGGTCCAAAGGAGATGAAAAATCCAAAACAGCAAGTGAAAATTATCCAAAATCACAATCAAGAAAATTAGAAACAAATCCAATTGGTCCCATGCTCATATCAATCACCATTATCATTTCATGCACAAAATAGCATCAAACATGCAATTTGCAACTTCAAAAGACCAAACAGAAAGATCTCAATCAAAAGCATACCAAAACAATTCAATTAATTCCACAAAAATTCAAGTCTAAACAGAACATATCCAATGAATAGCATGTCAAATTTCAGCTCAATTGGACAAAAGGAAGTATGGAAATTAAATTCACTAAGTTCAGACAAGTTCAAGCAAGCCAACATAAGGCATCAAAACAATCATTAACTTCCAAAAATCATAAATCAGTGACAATACATGATAAATGAATGGGATCAAAACCATAATGACCTATAATGTGTCTACAATGCTCATACCAAATTTCACACTCATACAATCAATGATCAGGATTTCACAAATCAAATACCAACAGGTGTCACAAAAAATCACAAAATGACCCAACAGAAGGAAAAATTCCAATCAAAATAGGAAATGCCATCAATAAATCCAGAAAAATTCACATGTATTCTCAACATACCAATGCTCAATTATGCAAAAAATTGGCTCAATTCAATGTTCACAAGCAAGGCAAATAAAATCATGAATTTCACAATGCTTGGTGTGACACAAATTGTCACACCTCTATTCAAAAATTCATATCTAAACAACCAGGTATCCAAAAACCACAAACTCTACATCAAAATCACCATCAAAGTGTCCAGAATATGCACAAACAATTTCATCCATTTCTTTGAAAGCATCATCATTTTATGAAAGATATGGCAAAGCATGTGCAAATGTGACACTACCAAGCAAACCCTAGGCATTTTAATTTTCCACATGTGCACAAAAATAATAAAAATCATGATTAAATTCTACACATCACAAGGAGCATGGTGAAAAAAACCTCACAAATTTTGGACAAATAATGAAGAATCTATGAATTTTACAAGATCAAGCATCAAAATGAAATGAAAATTGCAAAAAGAAAAAGAAATAAAACAAATTAAACTCAGAAATGGCATTCTCGTAAATACGAGCCACACGACCAAAACGGCGTCGTGTTCATTAAAAGCGTTGGCGCCATCTGATTGGCTTAGGCAGCGCGGCAAACACATTTCAAACAAAGCCAGGCAAAATTGAAGATCAAACGCGTGTTCATCACCATTTACAGCAAACACACTTCCAGATTTCCAGAAAATTGATGAACATCAAATCTCAACCAAAATTGACAAACTATATATCATTAGAACCGTATGATCATGCACATCACGAATATGTAATCATTTTAACCTAATTCTAAACATGTTATCCGGATCGACCAAAAGTAGAAACGCACATCAAACTTCAAATCACGATTACTCTCTCAATACTTAACTAAATCAAAAACTATGAGCATCATGTTAATCTACATTGAAAGACCTTCAAAACGCATATCATGATTCACACAATTAAGGAAATCGAATTTGCACCTTATGATGATGGCAGCTTGTGAATCTGGATGTTTCCACGCGTGCAAAGCCAAAACAGATGGAGATTGATGTTCTGGAAGGTGATTGCAATGCTTAGCTCGATCCAAAACAGCTCCAGATGCAAGAACTAGTAAAATGCCATTGATGAGCAAGCTTAGGACAGTCATGATTTGGCAAGGTTATGGCATGGATCTTGTGAAACAGTTCCTCAACTCCACTTGTAGAATGCAGATCCAAGAAGAATGATGCAAATTGATGAAGATTTGGATGAGAAATGATCAAAAATGTGTGATGAAGTTTGAGAGAATTTGGAGGTTTTGGAGGGAAATTCTGTTACAAATCTTGGAATATGGAATTGTGATTAGGATTCTGTTATGATTAGCAACTTTTACTCACTCCTTAATCCACTTTGTTAATCACAATTATCAAAATTGGCTTGATTAGTGAAAATGAGTTTCTTAATGCAATGTCCAAAATGACCTTCTCCAATTAACCAATGTGACAGCAAAATGACAGTTCACACAACTTCTATTTGGCATTTGTGAAGTGTTGGAAGTGGTTTCATATGCATTGGCCTTGTATTTCTCAATTTCACTATCTCACACCAAAAATTCAAAAGAAGTCACTTAAAAAATGACTTTTTGCCTTGAGCATTTTTGATGAATTTTGATTATGCACCAAGAAAGTACATGTGAAATGGGGTTTGCTCAAAGAAAGATCATCCATTTTGGACATTCCATGTGAAAGTTATGCCACTTTGATTTTAGGCATTTTTGGAAAATGAATGGACCATAACTTGTCAACCATACATGAGAAATTCAAGTTCTTGGACTTTTTGGAAAGGTGAAAGCAAGATCTACAACTTTCATGTTGAACAAAATTTCATTTGAAGCCTTTTTGGACATGTAATTTTGTGGTGAAAAACTTTCCATTTTTGGAAACTTCCATTACAAGTCACTTTCTATTTTTGGCAACTTTTCTCCTGCTTTTATTTTCTTCATTCTTGATGTTTGAAATGTCAAATGAAACTTGTTTAGACATGAATGAAGTGTATCCAACTCTCTCCCACCTCCAAATCCATAAAATCAAGCACAGTTGACCACAGTTGACTTTTCTGATTGATAGATGAATTTGGCTATGCATTGATCAAGCTGAGCCCCAAACTTCTGATGAAATGGCTCAATGATGAAACCCTAGCTTCCATAAGCTCAATATAATCACATGATGATCCCCATATCCATGCCAAGCCCTGATTGGCCCAATACAACTGATTAGGGTTGACTAGTGGTCAAAACCCTAATCTCAAGGTATCTGATCAATCTCTTGAATCCTCTGGATGATAACAAAACCATGATGATGATGATGTATCATTGCAACCAAGATCAAGACCAATCTCCTTGAAGAATATGAAACCCTAATTTGAACCACCACCCTCAGATAGTTAGTGATCAGTCCATGAAACCCTAGGCTTGCATCTTAACCTCTTTATCTTCTGATCAAGACTTAGGAGGATGCCTTGCACAATGTAACCACATGATATGCAAATATGCAATGCCTAATGACCTAAGAAATTCAATGTAATATGTTAAGCTAGTCCCAAGAGAGGAGGGCAAATTTTGAGGTGTTACACTAACATGAAAGGCAACATGAGACCACGCTAATCCTAGGTGTATACTCGGGCCTGGGTTTTAGACCCACTCAGAACACCCACCCCAAAATCAGAGAAACCACCTGTACAGAAGACAGCACAATGATAGTATGATGCATGCAAACATTTATGCAAATCTATACACAATATAATAATCATAAATGCAATAAATAGAGCAACACAAGCAACCTAAACTATCCTAGAGAACGCTAGGAGAGACTCGCTTAGGGAAGATGGACCAGTAAGAGGTCAACTTCAGTTGTCCCCAGCAGAGTCGCCAGCTGTCGCATCCGCGAAAAACAACCGGCGGGAAAAACAACAAAACAAACAGAGTCGCCACCGTGCGTTATTTATCCCAAAAGAGGGAAAGGAAACGCTCGAAGTAAACCTGGAAAAGACATGGTCTAGCGACCAAAGAGAGATGGGATCGGGAGTCGGTTACGCAAGGGGAAGGTATTATCACCCCTCACGTCCGTCGTACTCGACGGGATCCACGCTCAGAAAGATAGGATAAGGTTGTTAAAACTGCTCAAAAGAATGCACACACACACTGGAATGAGACACAGATGGAAGAAGAGGGGAACGGGCTCGCTAGGATATCGCATCCTATGCCTACGTATCTCATCTGGAATGAGAATCAAAGCTACCGTAGTTTGGCTCACGCACGCCGAAACAAAACACACGCACAGACGCTGAGACGTCAAAACAAACACACAAACACAAACTGGAAACCGAATGCCAATCGCTGGACTTACATCAGACTCCAAACAAACAAACACACACAGGAAACTGACTGCCAATCGCTGGACTTACGTCAGACTCCACACAAACAAACACATGAAACCGACTACCAATCGCTGGACTTACGTTAGACTCCACACAAACAAACACAGGAAACCGACTGCCAATCGTTGGACTTACGTCAGACTCCAAACAAACAAGAGGTTAACCGGATGCTGAGTCGTCAAAAGCAACAAAAAAGTTGAACAAACAAGCTAACAGGGAGTCTGGTACTCGAGCCTGCTAGCTGTCAAGCAAACACACACAAAAAGAAAAAGGGTGCCCGGAGAGATCTCGCACGATCTCCTGCCTATGTACCTCATCTGGTATGAGGATCAGGGCGACGTAGTTCCCCTTAACAGGGAAAGAAATTTCTATCCTAACCAGAGACTAGGAAATGACAGACTAGAAGGGAGACTGACTCGAGCCTAATAGTTATCATGTAATCCACAATGGCCCTAGGTTGAGGTTTCTATCTAACTTGCACAGGGAGCAAGCTATCCTAAACAGCACAATCACACATACAAGCACAATAAAGCAAGCACACACACTATATGCACACAATTGGGCTCATACAAGGCTAGGCTACAAAAGCAAGCCAACTGGAATGGGGTGTGGTTAGCTCTTAACCCTAACATTGAGAGTTAGGGTGAAGTAGATGAAATGGGAAGTGAGGGTAAGACCTCACAGCTCTTATCCCTGGCCTGGGAGAGCTTCAGACAAAATAGAATGTGTGGGAGTTCAGAATATAGGAACTCTTCTCCACAAGTGACTGACACAACATGATCTTGGGTTATTATCCACAATGCATCAACACAAGGTGTGTGAGCAAAGTGAATGACACACTGAGTAGCAGGAGATGGATTACACATCTCTTTTATCTGCCAATTGCCTCATAAGAGGACTTTTCCTGCTTGGCACAAATTTAAACATTCACAAGCATTGCCTCTTAAGGAGGACTTCAGACAGGTGCCTACCAATAACAGTAGGTCTTCCAGACTACATGAAGATTAGAAATTATACCTAAGTGGTTAAGCAACCAAGCAAAGCAAAGTTCACAATGAACTTAAAGCAACTTATGTACTTGTGGAAACATCAAACAAATCAGTACAATACTCAGACAATCACACAACAGTCAATAAGCAACAAACAATCCCAATGTATAAAATGTGTAAGCCAAAAGTCAAACTCAAATGAGTTAACATCAACCTACAAAACACACAAAGGTTAGTAATCAAAGGCAAACATCAATACTCAAGTGATGAAGCATTATCAATCATGTAACTTGAATGTTCAACCTGAAATCAAAGCTCAAACATAAGCAACCAACCACTAGGTCAAAGCCTAGGGTCAAAGATGGAGAAAAAATTCAAAACAGAAGCTGAAATTTAACATGAATCAACTTCAAACATATCTTGAAACATTCCAAAAGGTCTCACATCAATATCATTAACCAAAAGCATTTCATGATCAATTGAAATTCAAAGCAATTTTAAAGCTCAAATGTGATCCACCAGAATGAAAAATCTCAATTAAATCAGAAATGATTCAAATAAATCTGGAAACATTCATGATCAACCAGGACATTCATAACATGCATCACACAATAAATCAGAAGCATTGGACATCATTTGGCATGGCAAACACATCATACAAGTTGAACATCAAAAGGTGTGACACAAATTGTCACACCAACTTAGAACAATCATAAAACAGAGATGACAATTGATAAAAATACCAAATCAACACCAAAATGTCAAGCAATGTGTCTAGTTTCATCATACAAAATTTTAGAATCATTGGATAAGAAACAAGCACTTCACAAGGAGATAAGCAAGGCAAGGTCACAAGTAGACATATGATCACATAACCTAGCACCAAATAAAATCCAGCCACGCATAATTTTTGAAATTATGATGAAAAAATAATAGACAAACAGAGGAACAAGTGGCAAAAAATTAGGTATTTTTTGGATCAATTTTCAATTTAATATGAATTTTTGAAGTTTGGAAAACAATGTTGAAATAAAATGGACAATGCATATGGAAATTGGAGGGAAAGATTAAATGGATTTAAGTTTGAAAATATGCAGCATGTGATACGCGTATGGTGCACAGTGGTACGCGTATGGTGCACAGTGATACGCGTATGGTGCATAGTGATACGCGTATGGTACACGGTGGTTTCCACCATCTTCTTCGTGAAGACAACAGAGCTACAGTGCATGTGTTCAGAAAATTTTCCAGAATTTCGCAAAAAATGATATCAACAGAAAGCTCTTCCAATGGAGAATACAGATCAATCAACATCTAATCCTAATTCATCAAGATCAAAGAGAAGCGAGCAAAAACATTTTGACATGTCAAACTTTAATCAAGCATAACTCATTCGTTTCTCATCCATTTCGCACGAATTTTATATCAGATTAATCAGCATGAAAAGCTCTACCTAAACATGGCAATGGATTGAAGAATTAAGAGATTCGAGTTTTTACCTCTTGAAGAGCAGAACAATAAAACCGGCGATTCAAGCTCCTAAAGTGTCCAGATCCACTCCTATATCGATGACTTGAAGCTTTATGAAGAAATTGGAGCTTGTAGTGGCTTAGATCTTGATTGATTTTCCACTTCCATCTTCATGAATTTGCTTGGAGTATGCTTGATTTCTGCTCGAATTCAATGATCCAATGCTTGATTCTTCATCCACTACACTCAATAAACCAGAATATGGAAGAAAAATGCTATGCTATGTGGAGAATTTTCAAGTTTTGATTGAGAGAAAATTTTGGAGGGAAAAAGTTTCTAGATCCAAAAATGGTGAAAAAGTGATTAACCTCCCAAATTCTGTTATGATTAGAGTATTTATATGCTGTACTAATTATCTCTTAATCCAAACTAATCATGCTTAGTTGAAATTAAGTGAAAAATAAGGTGTTTGGCAAAACTTGAAAATTGCATGGTGCATGGTATGCACACATGAACAGTGCCATGCAGCTGATCATTTTCACTCAAAATCATCTTTCAAACACAATGGCAATGGTGGAAAGTTCTCATGATGCATCATTTTTGAATTTTGCAATTTCCCTCCAAAAAAAGCCATGGATTAACAAGTGATCATGTGATGAGAATTCATGTAATGTGATGCATGATTTGGAAATTAGAGGTCAAAAGAAGAACAATGCAAAAAGAGCCATCCACTTTGGAGCTTTGGTTGGAAAGTTATGCCCATTTGAATCTTCAAGTACACCTTGCCATGATTTGACCATATCTCTTCAACCATTCATCATAAATTCGTGATCTTGGACTTTTTGGAAATGGGAGAGAGAGATATTCAACTTTCATGTTGGGAAAAAATTCATTTGAAGCTTCTTTGATGATGCGAGATCAAGTTGAATTTGAAAAAAAACTTTCCATTTTGGGAAACTTTCAATTATAGGTCACTTTCCATTTTTGGAAACTTTTGATCTGACTTCAAATTCTTCAAGATATGAATTTATAATGATGAATAAGCCTCTTTTGAACATGAATGAGATGTTGAAACTCACTTCTCCACCTCCTAGGCCTCAGTTGACTTTCTGTTGACTTTTATGATTGACAGATGACTTGAACATGCACAAATGATTTTGAGCCTCAACCACTTGATGAAATAACTCCAAAATGAAACCCTAGCTTATACAAGCTCAATAAAATCATATGATAATCTCCATCTCAATAAAGACCTCATCTCCTTGAAAAACCCTGACTGGTAGAATGCAACTGATTAGGGTTGACCAGAGGTCAAAACCCTAATCCCAAGGAATCTGATTAGAAATAATGAACCATGATGATGATGATGTACCATTTCAACCAAGATAATACCCAACCTCCTTGAGTAACCAAAAAACCCTAATTGAAACACAAACCTCAGATGATTAGTGATCAATTCATGAGACCCTCAAGCTTGAATCTTTTAACCTCTCCATCTTTTGAGAAAGACCTAGGAGGATGACTTGCTTACTTCACATGATATGCAATATGCAATGACTAATGCCCTAAAAATGAAATGCAATATGTTAAGCTAGTCCCAAGAGAGGAGGGCAAATTTTGAGGTGTTACAAATACCTCATACATTCAGAGCATTCAAATTGAAAGCATAGAGTAACGGAAATAGGGCAAACCTGATTGGAGAGATCGAATGAAATTGAATTGACCGGTTGGGTTTGCAAAGCAATCTGAGGGTTTATATGAGATGGAATTGGCTCTTTGCAGATGAGTTCCTTTCAGTCTCTGGAGGTTGCTCTGAACTCTGTTAGCCCTTCTCTCACTATCTTTTTCCCAGGGTTTTTTTGGGAGATGGAAGTCTAGAATCTATAACCTGATTTTTGTGACTTTGTGGGCTCAAAAGAGAGAGGTCCAAGTCCAATATTTTTCTGTTATATTTTATTTATTTATTTCGTTTTTTTTTTCCGAAACGTGTGGGCTTCGCCTAGCGAGCATGACAGTTCATGAACAAACTTTTGCTCCTTCAAGATTAACGTTTTGACCGATGAATAGACCCCATTTGAACATGTTGGAAGTATCTCAAGCCATTCCCTTGTGTTGACTGATCACCCAGATAGGACCCACAAAGTGTCTTGGATGATATTCAAGTTTCTTGGATCTAATTCCGATTGACATTATGAAATGCAATATGAAATGTTAAGTGACCTAAAAATGAATGCATGCATGAGGGGGGAAAATTTTGAGGTATTACACATGATAATATAACATAATACAATAACCATAGGCAAATCTATCACACAACCCACCTCAAACTACTTATTCCACTTGTACGCCACTAGACAAACAAACGTCCGATTATCCTATGGTGGGGTTGACCGGACACAAAAGGAAAAGCTATAGTGGAATAACTCATAGAGACATATCTCTATCTCATGGTTATCTACCTTATCTTCTTAACGCACCCGCCCTTATATCAATTGAGGCTATCATTCTTGTTTTATGATGGAGACAAGGAAACAGGGTATTAAATCCATTCATCATAACAAACATGATAGTTTATAATCACCAACCTATCAATAATTTGCATAAAACATGTTTTTTCCTTCACCATTTAATAGAGCATTGAAATAGCTTTCCAACGCTTCAAGTCTCACATCAATTCGATTCACGGTTCTCGAGTTATGGTGAAAACAAGAAATAATAATTTTTCAGTGTGCAGTCATGCTCGCCCGGCGAGCTGGGGTGAGACAAGTCAATAGCGAACTACCATGTCCTTGTCCGGAAAAGACCCATCGAGACCAGCTCTCCCAGAGCTCGCCTGACGAGGCCGACGGAACCCAAAAAATGTAAAAACATGATTGGAAGGTGAAATGGACCCACACATCAACACATATGATCATATTGCACCCAATAATCCAAATTAGCATGGTTTAACATAAATAGGTATGCAAAAGAACATTAAGCAACATGTAATAAAGACAACCGCAACAACATAGTTTCTTCGTATGATTTTCAATATAAACACAATCTCAATCCAACATCAACTTCCTACAATTCACAAGTTCTCTCAAAACCCTAATTCCCAAAGCATGAATTTCCTCCCAATGCTAAAACTATATAGGAACTCACCTTTAGCACAAGGAGATGATAAAAATTAGATGAAGTTTGTGAAGATGATGATGATGATGATGATGATATGATTGTGATGATGGAAATCTCCACAGGCTTTTCTTCTTCTCCTCCCAAGTTCTTCTCTTCCAATTTCTCTCTTTCTTTTCTAGTATCTCTTCTTCTTTTATTCTCCACCACATCATTATATAACATATAAATAATATATATAATATAATATTAAGTAGTGAGAGAAAATATCTCAATTGATATTTTGTCTTCCAGTATCAATTAACTAATGATTAATGTTACCAAAATGTCTCATCTTGTACTTATTAATAAATGTCAGACCCTTCTAATAATAATTTTTCTCTTATGAGTTCATTGATGACTCTATTGGTCCCAACTTACAATTTTTAGAGCACATATGAACTCAAATTGTTCCAACTGACAAGAGATAGAGTATATAGAAACTCGGTTAGTCTCGACTGACAACTAATTGAACATTTAAAAGAATATGGGATATTACAATTTCCATTTATAGATTTGGAAGATAACAATATCATCATTTAATTCAATTTTATGATAACAATTGGTTATCAAATGAAATCGAAACTCGATATATAAAAAGCTTTATATTGATATCTATTTTTTGTTTGATCAATTGTTATCTATGTTCATGCGTCGCTATCTTATTTGAACCACGAAAAAATCAATCTTAAGTTTTATCTATAAAATATAGGGTTAAATATGTTTGTAGTCCTCTTAAATATCTCAAATTTCGTTTTTAATCCCTCAAAATATTTCATTTAAAGAAAAGTCTTTCTAAAAGTTTCCGTCCACACTTTTGGTCACTAATACTAAAACCGTCGCTAAAATTATCACTAATTCAGTCGTTAAGTAATAAATCGTCGATAATTCTATCACTAAGTTGTAAAAATCGTCGCTAAATTGCAGGAAAGACAAAAAATATATATGAAATTTTTAAAAAAAACTATTTTTTAAAAAAGATATTTTAAAAGACTAAAAACAAAATTTAAAATATTTAAGAGAATTATAGTCTATTAAACCCTAAAATATACGATGGTCTCGAGTCCCGTCATAATACCTTGAAAGGGACGAATCATGATGATCAATTGATTTTACATAGGACGCCCCAAATCTAATTGTGTTAAAGAAACCATTCATTATTTCTTGTATTAGGGTTGTATACATTGCTTCCACTTCAACCACTAAATTGTTGTCGTAGATTCGCATTAATCCTTTGAAATTTGCATATATGGACGTGTGTGTGGACAAAATTCAATACCTAGACGGTCTAGACCTAATGGATGAACAATGCTGACTTGCTCAACCACCATAATGTATCACTGGAGATGTCAACTAATTTTATTTCGTTTTCGCAATAATGTCAGGTAATGGTTCATTCATAATTATTTACTCTTTGTTTTTTTTAAATAAGTGTCCTTTTAGTTAAATGTCTAGTTACAAAAATTTATTCTAAAATAAGAGTTTTTTTCTTACTTTTCAATACAATATTAATTATTTTTTTATTAATTTTATCTCTAATAAATATTATCTATATTATTTTTAAATTATTAAATTATACTACTGATATTTTTAGAAAACAATCACGAGTTTTAGTTCATTGAAGAATGCTAACATGTATCAAACTAATATTGCAAATTTCCTTAATAAATTTTAGGTTTATGATTTCTAGTTTTTAGCACTCATCAAAACTAGTAACGAATAATGTAGGTTTTACCTACGTGAGGTGAATGTATCGAATAATGTAGTTTGATCTCACCGACATATTTATCATATAAATCGTCTCTAACATGCATCAACATACATAAACAAAATGAAACATTTATGACCCCTATCGCAATTGTTCCCTCAAGCCAATGAGAGAATCTTGACTAAACCTAACACTATTACGTTAAAGTTATTTCACAACGGTTGAAAAAGAGATACCACCACGTCTGACCAACCGTTGTGAGGTAAGATGTGGTTGTATGTATGATGCTTTTCACCACGGTCATGCGAACGAGATTATAAGTTATGTAGCGCGCTACTTATCACAACGGTTACTTCAAACAACCGTTGTGATATTCTTTAATGCATAACATCTAACAATGGTTGTTCTAAACAACCGTTGTGATATATACACTAAGTTTATTATAAATTATGTGAAATATTTATTTCGCAAATGCTCACTAAACATATAACCTTCCAATCTGATATAGAACATTATAATATGATAAATTAAGGGGTTGAAAAAATACTCAAACCACATAAGATATAATAAACTCATCTTTTAAACAAACATTAACAACAACATTCATTAATAAAATTCATCAACAACAAATATTAAACGATATATAAGATACAACAAACAACTCTTATTAAAAACAACAAAATCATCAACATATAGTATAAACTACATACAACATACAACTTTTATTAATAATAACAACAACAACATATAAACTCATAAAATGTTTCAGAAACGTACATGTCCCATAATAACATCCATAATAAAAGTAGGGTGAAGCTGAAGTGAGAGCTGCAAACTTGTGTTAATTTTGAATGGATGTCATTTTGGATCTTTCACACAAGTTTGCAGCGCTCACTATAGCTTCATTATCGTTAAGTTTTTCATTCACCATACCTACCTACAAGTCAAAACAAGCATAAATTTCAAATATTATGAAGAAAGTTATTGAAACGTAAACAATAATACATAAACAAATTTTGAGACATAAACTATTGTGAAGACGAACTTTTAAGGTATCCATTTTCTAAGATTTGATGCAACAAAGGTAATCCTTTGAAAAAGACGAGTTTACTGCATAAGTTTTGAGTTTTCATACGAGAGAGACAAGTGACAGAGATGCTAGGGGTTTGCCTTAAGAGATATGAGTGAAAGAAATGTCAAGGTTTTGTTTTGAGAGAGACGACTGTTATGTACTGAAACGAGAGATATATGTGTGTGTGTGTGTGTGTGTGTGTTTGTTTGTTTGTTTGTGTGTGTGTGTATGTGTGTGTGTGTGTGTGTGCGTGTGTGTGTGTGTGTGTGTGATATTGGATCGAACTCTAGTATGGTCGAAGAGTAGCTTCTTGGTTCGACAATTCGACAGGACACTACGCCAAATAAGGGAACAGAGGGCGCTTTTTTTGGCCTATAACAACGCTTTAAAGCGCTCTCTAATCTGGCGCTGACATAGGTAAAGACAACGCTTTTTTTCCTGGTGAAAGCGCTCTCTAAAGTGGCTCTTTAAGCCCTTTAAGGGCCACTTTAGAGGGCGCTTTTTAAAGAAAGCGCCCTCTAAAGTGGAAACTTTTAAGGGTTTAGAGGGCGCTTTTACTGGAAAGCGCCCTCTAAAGTGGAAACTTTTAAGGGTTTAGAGGGCGCTTTTACTGGAAAGCGCCCTCTAAAGTGGAAATTTAAAGGGTTTAGAGGGCGCTTATTTTGGAAAGCGCCCTCTAAAGTGGGTGGTTATTTAAATTTTTTTTTAAAAAAAGCGCTATATTTATTTATTTATTTTAGACAACCTGTATATTGAAGCAGTACACCTAAAACTGTATAATTTGAAGCCCTTTTTCACACATTGCATTCAACAAGCCTTATATACAACAATCCATACATATACAACAATCCACTGATATATAATCGTTTAACTTCTAAAGATTGTAAATATACAACCAATTCATAACTTAAAAAGAAATAAAACTAAGTAGCAAAAGCATCTCTGAGATGTATGTTTTTTTTGCTAGCCGCAATCTTCTTAGCAACAACCTCTTTTTGTTCAATATCAATAGCATGAACCTAAAATATCATAAAATTAGTTAGGTGAAGTATAAGATCAAGAATTAACATTTTCTATGCATAAATATCATATAATTGTGTTTATACCTTTTTTTTTTATGCAACTGACTCGATTTGCTGCGTAATCCCCTTATATTTTTGGTCCCTTATCTTTTGAAGATAGAATTGATATTTGTTTAGATGGACATGTTCCATTGTCGTAGAGGGATACTTTCAAATATCCAGCATCATCATCTACGCGAATGAGGCTTGACGACAATGGAACATCTCCATCTAAACAAATATCAATTGATACTTTCAAATATCCAGCATCATCATCTACGCGAATGAGGCTTGATGACAATGGAACATCTCCATCTAAAAATATATCAATTGATACTTTCAAATATCCAGCATCATCATCTACGCGAATGAGGCTTGACGACAATGGAACATCTCCATCTAAACAAATATCAATTGATACTTTCAAGTATCCCTTGCCCCTTGCTTGCACGAATGATTGAATTTAAGAATCTCCGATGATCGAGAAAGACATTCTTCTGACCAAACTCCAAGCGCTTCCAATCTGTTTTATCTTCACAAATAGGACACGCACATTGACCTTTTATGCTATACCCTGATAGATTTCCGTATGCTGGAAAATCATTAATTGTGCCAAACAACATCGCCCTCAAGTTGAAACTTTCTTTCCTATATCCATCATAAACCTCCACACCGGTCTCCCACAAAATCTTTAAATCTTCGATTAAGGGCTTCAAGTACACGTCTATGTCATTCCCTGGTTGTTTAGGTCCAGAAATCAACATAGACAACATCATGTACTTATGCTTCATACATAGCCATGGAGGTAGGTTATAAATCATAATAATCACAGGCCATGTACTGTGTGAGATACTCTGGATACCGTGTGGGTTCATTCCATCAGTAGATAATGCCAAGCGAAGGTTTCTTGATTCTTCTCCAAATTCAGGATAATCATTATCAATTTTCAACCACTGTGGTGAATCTGCCGGATGTCGATACTTTCCATCTATAATTCTTTCATCTGCATGCCAGGTCAAGTGTCTTGAATCGGTTTCACTACGAAACATGCGTCTAAATCTCGGAATAACAGGAAAATACCACAAGACTTTTGCTGGAGACAACTTGTTCTTATATCGCGAGACACCGCATTTAGGACACTCATTTAACGATGCATACTCATTTCGAAACAAAACGCAATCGTTTGGACATGCATGTATCTTATCATAGCTCATGCAAATAGAGCACAACATCTTTTTGGTCTCATATGTTCGATTGGGAAGAACATTATCCTCAGGAAGCATATCTTTCAAAAGGGCTAATAACTCTGTGAAACTTTTATCCGACCATCCATTGCCCGCGTTTAAGTTGTACAACTTTAATACCGCAGACAATCTTGTGAATTTAGTGCAACCATCATACAAAGGTTTCTCTGCATCACTTACCAACCTCTCAAACATTTTGGGACAATCCTTAAGATCTCCTTCAAGTGCTTCTGCAATCTCTTCAACTCGATCACAATCGTATGTATCTGCGCCACTATAGTTTGAGGCATAGGTCGTACTATCCCCCGGTTCAACATTCTCGTTACTTTTCTCACCATGCAAATTCCAACATGTATAACTTAGATCAATTCCATGCCTCATTAGATGCGATGTCAACTGAAGTGCGTCAACCCGTTTCCCATAACAACAACCCAAGCAAGGACATATCATTCTACTAGGGTCTTCGGCGTGCGCAACGGCAAACTTAACGAATTCTGATACCCCATTCTCGTACTCTCTCGACAATCGATTGGAAGACATCCATGTATTATCCATTACTAATTAGAATAAACAAAAAACAATTTCAGAAGAGAAACCAAAAATGGGATGAGACAAAACAATTTCGCTTTATTGAGTTAGTCTCCGTGCAGGGCATTCATGTCTCCAACAACAACCCAAAACCAAAACAATTTTGGTTTATTGAGTTAGTTTCTCAACATTTTCAGATATCTCTGACTTCAATAGCATGAGAATGTATGAACCATGCATTAAGCATTAGTGGTATGCACTAATTTGTAGCATAGTTATATATCATCATATAGTTTTTACAAAAGATAAACATTGACTAGAAAATATATATGTAGAATTGTATAATGGTCTAACTGAAAGCTAACAGAAGAATAGTCGAATCTAATTTACTCTATCAAATAACATCCATACCTAAACTTCTTAAGTTACTAGCTACGCTATGTATGCTAGAATAAATACACTCATAAGCTGCATAGTGTACCTTTGATTGGTAGAAGGTGTTTTAGATATTGCTGCCTCCTTTTTCTACATCGAGAAACAAATGGAACAGTTGGTGAAATTTAACCCATAATGCCTAGTCTCCATTGCTAGCATTGCAACACAATAATTATTGTTGAGAATACTCAATAAATGTATGAACCAAGAAAAATGAAACCAAAAATGAACAATAGCGAACGTTAGAAGAGAAACCAAGTAATATGAAGATTAGAAAAATACCTATGGTGTCAAAATCGAACAGCTAACAACGAATTAATAGAAGGAGGAAACGTCGTAGATCTAACAGAGGTGGAAGGAGAACGCCTTAGAAGTAGCGAAAATCGTAGCAGTGAGAACCCTAACGTGAAAAAGAACGAAAATAACAGAGAGTGAAATAACAAAACGCGCAGTATGTTATAATTTTAATGTTTACTAAAGGGGACCTTAGAGGGCGCTTGTGGAAAAAAAGCGCCCTCTAAAGGGGGCCTAAGAGGGCGCTTATGAAAGCGCTCTCTAAGGCTTTCCAAAAGCGCTTTATAAACTGGAAATGCACATGGACTTATAGAGCGCTTTTTTAAAAGCGTCCTCTAAGGGTAACCTTAGAGGGCGCTTTCTAAAAAGCGCCCTGTATTGTTGTCCCTCTATCTCCTCCTTATTTTTTCGTTTCACCTTAGAGGGCGCTTTATTACAAAAGCGCCCTCTAAAGTGCGCTGTCTATTCCAGTTGTTCGCTCCTTATTTTTTCGCTTCACTTTAGAGTGCGCTTTTGTAATAAAGCGCCCTCTAAGGTGCGCTGTCTATTCCAGTTTTTGGCGTAGTGGGACCTTAGCATGTGGTCAAAGTCTGTTCATATATTGTAGTCGAAATATGCTAGGATTGTTAGCATGTTGAATTGGGCATGTTTGTTATGCTTAATTGTTTAAGTTATCTTGTTTTCTAAGTTAACTTGTGTAATGGGCCTGTGTAAAATCCCATTAGGTTAGTATGTTAGTTTTCTTATAAATAGCATATTAGTCTCTCATCATTGCATAACGTAAATCCTAATTAGGGTGAGAGAGGTTATTTGCTATTCTGTAACACTTATAATCTTGTTTCAAAGAGAAAGTAAAGAATAGCAGTTTATAACCAATTTTAGTGTGTTCTTATTGTTTTCTTCTTTTCTACCCTTGTGGGTTTCTTACCGATCAAGAAACCAATTATACTTTGTAATTCTGGCATCATTTTCACAACTATATATATATATATATATATATATATATATATATATATATATATATATATATATATATATATATATATATACATATATATATATATATATATATATATATATATATATATATATATATAAACCTTTTACCACAATTGATAATACGAATCGTGATAAAATTATTGCACCTTACACCATAATTGATTATAAAAACTGTGGTGATATACAAGGTTAAGCCCATTATGTCACGATAAATGAATAATTATTGGTGCTGAGATTCAAACTATTTCACTCCATGTACATTTTTCTACAGTTGTTAACTATGACTGTAGTGAAATATCTTTTAGTAAATACAAAAAATAACAAAATCACCCAAAAAAGAGTTATTATTGATGACAGTTTGTCATTACATGATTTTTATAAGTATTTGTGATGAATTCGATGAAATATCAAGTTAAATATGAATAAGTATAAATAAAATGAAGAAGTCAAAAAAAACATAGCAAAGTCAAGAAATTGTGAAGAAATGAGTAATTTTCAGCATAATTTACATCTTGACGTCTGTCCAGTAAATTGATCATATATGGAGTTCCGTAACCCATTTTGAGGCGAGTTTTTTTTCAAAATGAAGCTAAAAGAAATATCTACATTCTGGATTAATCACGTGCATAATGTAAAGTATCGCGTGCGATGCAGCGTGTTCAAAATCATGTGCGTGATGGAAAAGTATCACACACGCGATGAACTGTTTTCTGGGCTTTTCTTACGCGTTTTGACTACTTCAAAAGGGGATTTTTGGTACTTTTTTAGTGGTTATGAACTTTAACCGAAAAGGGACAAATTTCTACACCAAGAGTGACAAATATGGGAGATCAAGGCACGATTTTGAGAGCATAAGTGGTGATATTTAGAGCATTTGAAGCCATTAGAGGTCATTACTTCAAGGGATTTCATATGTTATCTTCATCTATCAATTATGGTATTCTTAAGTGCATTATGAGTAGCTAATCTTCTCTAGGTTAGGTTGTGTTATGATGAAAACATGTTTCTATATTGTCGGATTCTATGTTGATTTGACAATTGCATGAACCTTTTGATCTATAATGTCGTTTAATCGCTTCTTGTTCGTAATTCTTTTTATGTGAGGTACTTTTTTAATCTGATTTTGGGTACATAGGGAATATTGACCATTAGTCTATATGTTGGACCTACGACAATTATTGCATTTATGCTGATTGATAGGAATAGGAGACCCCGAGTAGTGCCATAGATAATTAACGTTATATACATTGTCTAACCCTGCTTATGCTGGCGGAGTAGGGATAGAAAGCTCAGAGTAGTGGTTAGTGAGTTATTTTGTGAGGGATCGGCTATAATAGTTTTGTTAATTTATTGTGGTGTTATAGTGATAAAACCATTCAAACATCAACAATAGAGGAATAGGGTATTCTAGAACACAACCTAATTGCTTTCATGATATTGTTTAATCGTTTATTTACTTTTCACACTGAAACTTGACCCCCCCCCCTTTTACTAGTTTTTATACATTGCACATATTTTGTCTTGCTTGAAGGCATTCCCTGTGGATTCGATCTTTTGTTACCGCGACATTATCAGTAACTTGCCGAGAAGTCATCAAGTTTTTGGCGCCGTTATCGGGGACTATTGATAATTTTAACAAGGCGACGCTTGTGCAACATCTAATTTTGTATTTTATATTTTTATTTTTGGTTTCAATTGTTAATATTTTTTTTGTAATTAGTTATTTTTGTTTCTTAAGTTTTACTTCATATTCTTTCTCTTTTTAATTTTATTTTTGTTTAATTTTTTTTATCTAAGTGCATTGCTACTAAGATATTCTTCTTTTTGTTGTGTATGCAAGGTCAAGACAATCATGCAAGATGACCTCTATGATACCTTGGCAAAGTTTGAAGCTTATTCAAAGGAGCTTGCAACAAAAATGCTCATTCTGGAAAATGCTCGAAATTATTCAGAGCCAGAACCTTACATCAACATTGATAATTCATGAGGAGAGGATTCATTATCTCAACTTGAAGAAACCCTGACTCAGTTTATAAAGATGACTAAACTCAATTTTGATAAACTCAACAGGCGTCAAGAGACTGTGCTAAGTAACATGAAAACATCCTTCGAGAAGTTAGGGATGCAACTTGGTGAAATATCTAGCCAATTAGCATTAAGACTAAGATCTAGTGGGGATTTCTATGAAAATATATTAGATAGTCCTAGAGATGCAAAATTTGAAAGAGAAGTCAAACAAGAATGTAAGGTATTCGATGAAGAAGAAGTTGAAGAAACCTTGACTCAATTCATAAAGATGACTCAAATCAATTTCTGAAAAATCAACAGGTAGAAAGAAACCTTGCAAAAGGACATGGAAGCATCCTTCGAGAACTTAGCTGTGCAACTTGGTCTAGTATCTAGCCAATTATCATTAAAATTAAGCTCTATTATAGAGTTCGATGGGAAAATTTTAGATAGTCCCAGAGATAAGGAAATTGAAAGAGAATTCAAACAGGAATGTGAGATCGTCGATGAAGGAGGAATTGAAAAAGAGAATGAAAAAGAAAAGTGCACACCATCTGATAAAGAAATAAAAGCAAGAATAGAAGAAGTGGAGGTGAAAATTATATATGGGAAAAGAACAAGAATGCAATATGAAGATTATATAGTTTTGGATGAAGCTCCAAATGTAATAATTTGTTTAGATGTAGATGTACAACTACAAGATCTTCAAAAAAAGAATAGTCCTACACCTAGCAACAAGGCTGATAAAAGAGGAGAAATAGATGAAGTATTGGATGAGATTTATGCCTTGTTCAAAACTATCAAGCTAAAGATAATATGGAAGAAAAACCTTCAATTTCTGAAAATGATGGAATTCCTACCAAACAAAAGGAAGAAGAAAGATGATGTATTTTTCTTGTCATATATTCCGCCTTAACACAAAAATTGAAAGGTCAAGCTTATGACTTTTGTTGTTGTTGTTTCGAGCAATGGGTCCAAAGCGAAGCCGCTCCTCTCGAGCATCATCATCAATCAGACAAGGGAAAAATGGAACAAACAAAACCAAGACTTCAACAATACTATGCAAGACACACAAGACTTTTTCCGGTCTAATGACATGTTAATTTGGAGTTTTCTGAATTTGTATTAATTTATGTGATTCCCTTTTACGTCCAACAAGTCAATATCTCAAGTCAATATAGATTATTGACTATAATACACGGTTCTCCTTTGTACCAATAAACTTATGTTTGTCTTTAATAAACAAGTTTGTTGTTGTTGTTGTTTCTTTCAGATTTACAAAATTGCAATTTTAGCAGTGAACAGATGAACCGTAAGCATCATAGAAAATAAAGGTGATCATCAAGAAAGTTCCTTGCGGATTGAGAGTTAAGGAAGAAAGGAATAACCAACTACCTTGAGCCAAATATTCTATTTTTTACTTTTCCTTCTTATGAGAGTATCCATACAATTGCTATTTTCTAGAATTTGCATTATTTCTGATTTAATCTATTAGTTTGATAAGTACACACTGAGGCACTTGTTTGTGATAAACTCTAAGCCTTTTCAAACTAACTTGTATATCATGTTTATATCCTTTACTAACCACTTTGAGCCTAATCCCTTTCTTTCGGTGACATAGCCACATCTATTAGCCAATTGACTTGAAAGATCAAATCCTTCCACCCTCTATTTGGAGTTAGGTAGAAAACTTAGTTCCTTGATCATATGCAAAATAATAAGTTTGGGGTTTCTCTTGGAAGTTTAAGTTTGAGGTTGGTGTACTAGAGATTTTGGTCAAATAAATAAAAAAAAGAGAAAAATCAAGAAGTCAAAGAAACTTCAAAAAAATGAGAAAAAAATGTTTAGGAATATAAAATGTTAATCTCTAGTACCAAAGTAATTAAGCAAAAGTTGATATGAAAAAGAATATGATTAAATAAGGAAAACTAGGTACCTAACTCCAAAGGTTTAAGCCTACTGTTCCAAATTATCTTATCCTGACATAAGCCCCATTACAACCTTGAAAGACCTTCAAAAGTGTGTGTTTAGATGACTTTTATTGATTTTATTAGAAATTTTACAAACTTAAGGTAAAATAATTTTGTACGTTAGTCATGTGATTACCCTGTCAACTCGAGTAAAAAAATTTAACGAGCTAAGAGACAGGTTGAGTACTTGTTGTGTTGGAAGAACTTTTCCAAATTTACTCGATTAAAGTCGAGAGTTGGAATGATGATCAGTTAACACAATTGGTGATGTTCATTTGTTATTATTTTAATTTGTTTTTCTGTTTGAAATATGTAGTTTCAGGCGTGTTACTTGAGGACAAACAAAAGATTAAGTTTGAGGTTGTGATGACAGTTTGTCATTACATGATTTTTATGAGTATTTGCGATGAATTAGATGAAATTTCGAGTTAAAGATGAGCTAAATATGAAGAAGTATGAATAAAATCAAGAAGTTGAAGAAACAAAGCAAAATCAAAAAGTACATCTTAACGTTTGTCTAGTAAACTGATCATATATGGAGTTCCGTAACTCGTTTTGACGTGAGGTTTTTTGAAAAATGAAGCTAAAAGAAATATCTACATTATGGAAAAATCACGCGTGTGATGGAAAGTGTCGCGCATGCGATGAAACGTGTCTAAAATCATGCGCGTGATGGAAAGTATCGCGCATGCGATGGAACGTGTCCGAAATCACGCGTGTGATGGAAAAGTTACACGCGCACAATGGGCTATTTTCTGGGCTTTTCTGACGCGTTTTGACTACTTTTAAAAGGGGAATTTATGTACTTTTTTAAGGGTTCAAAACTTTACTCGAAAAGGAATGAATTTCTACACCAAAAATGACGAAATTGGGATATCAATGCCCGATTTTGAGAGCATAATGGTGATTTTCAGAGCATTTGAAGTCATTAGAGTAAAGTTTTCATATAGTAAAGGAACTAAAATTTGTCCGATGCTCTAATGACAACTATCATAATTTTTTATTAACTTTTTATATAGTAATAGAACTAAAATTTTAACATTTTTTAACACGCATGACAACAATTGGATTTTATTTTATGGTTAAATATGTTTGTGTTCTTCATAAATATTTTAAAATATTTCTTTTAAAAAGTAGTTTTCCTAAAATTTTCTTTCATATTTTTGGTCTCTAATACTAAAATCGTCGCTAAAGTTGTCGCTAATTCAGTTGCTAAGTAATAAACTGTCGCTAATTCAGTCGATAAGTTGTAAAAATCATCGCTAAGTTGCAGGAGAGACCACAAGTGTGAATGAAATTTTTTAAGAGGATCATTCTTTGAAGGAAATATTTTGAGGGGTTAAAAATGAAATTTGGAAGATTTTGGAGGACCACAAACATATTTAACCATTTACTTTACAATAATAACAATAATTATTATTATATTATAAAGCTTTGCAAACCCTAAAAGCCCAATTCTTACGCTGTTAAAAACCTAATTTTATAACTCTTAACAACATTGTTTCGTCATAAACTCTAATAAAACATTTATCTTATAAAAAATGTAATGATTGATTACTCAATTCGAATGATCGAAATGTCATTACTTCACCAAACAAATGTCGGGTTCTGAAGTAGAATGAACATTGACCATTCATATGAAACACAATCATCACACTGATTGAATCGATGAAATAAAATAGCATATCAAATATACTGTCGTTGCATCAAAATTATTCATATCTTATATGAATCGATCAATCACATCTTTATCAATTATGGATGATCGAAGTATCACTATTTCACAATATAAATATCGGATTCTGAAGCATAGTCAACAACGATCAATCCAAATTATACAAACATGATGTCAATATTTAATTTCTTATTATTACTTTAATTCATTATGTGTTTTAATAAAATTAATACACAAATACATAAAATAAAAAACTATCTGAAACATGGTTTTATAAGTGGCTCTAATACCACTGAAGGGAAATCGCGATATAATACACAGCGGAAAATAAAAATTCCCCTTAAGTAGATACTTACAAATGAGCACGATTAATGATAGAAATGGTTACCTCTTGTGGCGATTAAACCCTTTGATGCAGAATCAGATGAATGATCAGAAGCGATGAACGAAGAACAACGCCTCTACTCAGTGCGCACAAACAAAGTGTCTTCAATCTCAGTGCTAGCTGTTACGAATGAACACTTTAAGAAAAAGAGAATTCAAAAACAAGTTTGCTTCAAGTGAGAAATCTTTTGCACAAGGGTTCTATTTATATAACCACTTGTGTGGGTTGCAAGCTAAAAACCCCACTAAAGTGCATTGTGCCTTATCGTGTACTATATTTCACTTAAGCGCATGTTACCTTACCATATTCCGTATTCCACTTAAGTGCATCATACCTTACAATTTTCTACAGCTCACTTAAGTGCATCGTACCTTACGTTATTTCTTATTTCACTTATTTCTTGTATCTCTCATTAATCTTTCCTTATGTGTGTGACCTTGTAGTCTCTCGTGACATTGATAATTATATTAAATAAAAAATTTAATATAATAAACAGTGAGCGATATCTAGCAACACATCACTGCTATCTAAGTCACAAAATTTTCACGATCTAACAAAACCTTTTTGTGATAATGTTTATGTGTAAAAATACCGTTTTGCCCTAATGTCTATATTGGACGCAAGGCATAAACTATGTCACCCTTGTCCATTTCAATATTGGGCCCTTTGACATTTATCGTATTACGCGGGATGGGAAAATATCATCTAGTTCACCCATGTCCCTTAGCATGATTTGTGGAGTACCCATAAACCGTTTTTATGGCCAACCAGTTACGAACAATGTTTGATCAACAATAAAGTACTCGACTCTATATCTAGGATCCATAGTGGTTTCAGGTCGAAGAGTGTTATACACCACTATCACCCTGAGAATAACTTATGAAACTTTGTATAACATTCAATGTAGTATTCTCAATCCAGTATAAATATTACTCCTAATATTCATACCTATGTGAAGATTTGGTAACTCTTTATTCATGATCCATGAGATACGATCATCCATCTATCTACATAATAGTCTCAATAATGTTATCACACTTCACAATAAAGCTCGACTAAGGATACTTTAACAATAATGTCCTTATGTTTAATGGGATCTCATGATTAAGTAACACTTAACATTTCATTAAACATACTAGCTATTTTAGAGACTTTATTATTTTATAAAAGCAAACATAATAAAGAAATATATTTTAATTATTAATAAATAATTAGATACAAGTACCCAGTTCTAATAAAACTATTGGCCTCTAAGCTTACACCAACAGGGACATCCTCCAAATTACCCATTAAGGTACTACTAAGGTAAAGAGGGCAAGGTTGTGCATATTAACCCATGAGTATGAACTCTTCAGAATGAAACATATTTCGTGCCGACCAAAGACCCAAGACCCATTACTCTGCACCAGCTAAAGACCTGACACCCACTGCTTTGTGCCAGCCAAAGTCCCAATAACACGAGGCCCATTATCGAGCCTACTCCACCAGGCCCAAGGTATAAATATCTTCGTAAAGGGTTCTAAGAAGCAACATTGATTAACATCATCACATCAAGATCGATCTCTCTAGTTCAAGAAGAACTGTGATTGTAATCTTTGATCCATGGTGTCACATTTAAGTAGCACGCAGGAAGCTCAGCTCCACCATAGTTTCTATAATCAACATTATTTATGGTTCTGAAACGGAACATTGATTTTTTTGTGGGAATCGATTTTGGATTTCCATGATTTTGCGTCCAATCATCAGATATGAGCTTCTACAAAGTATATTATGAATAAAGTGAGATCTCATGGTGGTAAGATCTCACACCAATGGCATTTCAATTGGTCAAACTTTGGTATAACACTTTTTGATCGTCCGCATTCACCTTCAACAATTGCAAGAAGATGTCGCAATAGATCTATGACTCTGAATCTCAAATGTAGGGCAGTTCGGCCGGTCATACGGAGTGTGAACTTATGTCGGCCCAAAATATTGATCCCTAATTCCTACCGAAGCTCACGGAGAAATTTCTTCGGATTTGGACGTATGGTCGACTCGAATTCAAGTGGAAAGAAGGGAGTTAAGACTCGAAATCTACCTCTACAAGAGTCACAAACAAATTAGACGTTATTCCCTCGATAAGGCCTACGAATCTCCCAACAACTTCAAGATCAATGAGCGTCATAACGTCCAATTCTGCTTTAGGTCTTCACCGGATCCCGAAACTGACGCCCAATAAAATTATGCATCAACCCCTTCAAGCAATGGCCAAGTAAAAATACCAGTAATTCCCACCAAAACTGAGAAGGGGGAAAAGTCGGCGTCAAACAGGTGTCATAAGCTTGTAGCTAATGACACTCGGGTGACATAAGCTCGTATTTAACGTCGGGCACAGAATAGGTACCGAGGTGAATTATGTGGATACCATGGGATTTTCACTAAATTCACCCAAGGCTTTCACCGACTAGATAATGAAGCAGGGAACCACTTGGGTTATCCAACAACGGACGTCTCGGGTCCTAGCGAATGGAAGGCCCTTTGGTACCCACACCCGGATACTGTCTGACACTTCTGTTGGGCAAGGTTCGGGTCCTGTTCAAGAAAGGGATGGGTGTCACATAATGCATCATCCCCAAATATTCCACCAAACCAAAGCATCTAGAATATTCCAAAAGGGTCGGAACCCAAGCAAACCAGGTCATTTCAACCTCAGAAAGAAGACTCAGAAACACACAATAGAGGATGGACACATCCAAAGGCCTGGCCCTCTGAGCCAGCCAAACATCAAGCCACCCAGAAACCACATCGAGGAAAGTGAAATGAATTATATGTATACATTGCTATTATACTCTTGATGTTCTGCGTTCTGCCTTGTCCCCTTTTTAGGGAACCAAAATGCAAATGCATGTTATACCAAACTGAGGAATGACCAACATAGTTGATGCCTATAAAAAATACCTAGGGGTGTTATCATAGATGCTTTACATGTCGAAATACAACACTCTAAACCCCCTGGAACTTTGCACACGTAGAGATTTATGGGTGTTATTACGCTTCGAGCTTCCGACTATAACAATCAATTCCCCCTAGCACCCTACACACCTTCATAAGTTATGGGGTGTTGTCGAATACGCTTCGAGTGCTCGACTACATCAATAAATTCCCCAAAGATCCCTATGCTCCTTCAGAAGTAAGGGATGTTGTCAGATACGCTTCGAGCGCTCGACTACATCAATTAATTCTCCATAACGCCTTGTGCGCCTTCACCATCTAGAGGAGTAGTCGGATACGCTTTGCACATCCGATTACAACAACCAATTCTCCTATGGTTCTATTGAATATGTTTTTCATGTCTGAATACAACATTCAAATACCTCTGCCAAAGAAATACACACTTTCATACGTAGTTGGCGCACCCTTAGATCTAGCCAATATGAGGGCGAGCACGGTGAAACCTTGAGACGTCCACCTTGATCCGAGATATAGCCTTGGGGACAGGGACATGGATCTTCTGTCTTTGACCGAGTAAGATCTTATGTGATGCAGAACTCAGTTTAAAACATGGACGCACCAAGCCGGTTTCATGTCCCTCATCTATAAGGACAACTCGAAACACCACCATGATTAACCAAACTAATACATTATCGATGTAAACGTGATTAAGGCATAACTGCGTCAAGCTGGTATGACATGAAATACTTGCATGTACGACGAAGAGCAAAAATGGTCGGATTCGATTTCATGTACCACTAGTCTCAATTCGACATACGAACACTTCAAATTGAAAAAAAAAAAGCTTCCTCCGAGCAAGCACACTCCGAGCACAACCATGCGCTACCTCAACATTCTATCAAGTCATCACGTACACCTTAATGCAACCTACTTCCAGCGAAACAACCATACACAGCTTCGCAAAATACTTAAGGTCATTTACACTTTAAGCAACTGTTAGTTACCGCTCTCTACAACAAAAAATTATGCAAATCGCAGGATTCTAAAGCATTCCTTAGCTATCCTCGGATCCAAATTCTCCTCGGATCCCAGTCGGACTATGATGATAGTTGAAAAAGGAACAATATTATACTAATACCACAAGCATACCAAGGTAAAAACTGAAATGCATATATAAATATTGTTTACAAACTAGGGAAAAAAACTCGACCAAATATTACAGAAGCAAATAAAAGGAAAAAAAACAAAATAACGCTCATAGATCGGTGCTCGGATCTTCAGATCCAGGACCACCTTAGATATCCTTCTCAAAAGAATCTTCCAAAGGGTCCAACTTGTCAGCGGTGATAACAAAACCGGGACAAAAAAACCGAGTTTGCTCCAACATCTCATCTTGGAACCTGCGCACGACCTCTACAATCTGTTGAAGAGATTCCTGATTATTTTGTCGAGCATCATCCATCTCCTCCTCGGGAGCCTTCAAAGCATTGACACAGCTATCCTGCTTTTTCTAAAGAGCTTCTCGATCCACTTCGAATGCACGACACGCTTTAGCCGCAACTATATAAACCTTCTTGCAACACTTCTCCCCGTTAGCAAGGGATGCCTTCAACATTTCTATCTGAGCATCCAAAATGGACAACCTGCCAAATTAATCTTCCTCTTCCTACAAGGATAAAGGCTAGTGGGCCTTGTGTGATGAGCCATACGGCCTGGATGTTATCCACGCCCCTATTTTTTGATTTGCACCCCTTACATTTATCTTTTATCCATTTTCTTTATTAGTTTTTATATGATTTTTTTATTGTTTTATTATTTTTAATTCCTTGTCAATATTACCATAATTCTTGATTTTATTTCACATTTTCAAATATTTTCTATTACTTGCTTAATTGATTTTTCGTTCTTTGGATTTATTTTTCTTTTGATTTTCTCATTGTGTTACATGTTTTAGGAGAATCACTTTGTGTTATTTATCTAACATGTTGGAGCACATAGATCTCATTGCCCGACCTCAGATAGGTATGGCTTCTGCATAAGTCTACTTACGATTGCTTAATATAGTGCTAGATTGTCCCAATTCTGTTAACTAATCCTTTGATCATTAACTACTAACTATTGACTTCTAATTCACTAAAACCTAACTTCTACTTTATTGCAAGTTAATTTCATGTCATTTAAATTCTTGCAATCTACTTTTCTTTCTCATTTATCATTCATTTACTTCATGCACTTTATCTTTATGTCATTTTATTTTCTTTGGTATTTTGTTCCTTTATTTTGTTATATAATCTAAAATGAAAAAAAACACGATAAAAATGGAAAAGACTAAAAATACTTAATCTTCTTCTTTGTGAGACATAATGAACCATAGGACTTTGTGAATGACCTTATCATATCATAGAGTGTTATGGACTTTGTGTGGGACTTAATGTGATGGACTTAGAAGGCTTGTTAGTTCATCACATTAAGTCTCACACAAAGTCCCCCATCAAGGTAAAAATAACTAATAAACAAACATTTTTTACCATGAACTACGAGGCTCAGATTTCTCACTTCAACAAGTGAGCATACTTAGGCACGAGGACCCAAATCCTTGGCGAGCAGACTAATAAAAAAACTCACTTCCATTCCGTAAACCTTTAGCAAATAAAACTTAAGATAGTAAAACCCATTTAGGTGAAAGACAATCAAGATGGTTCCCGTCGAGTATGATGGATGTGAGGGGTGCTAATAATACCTTCCCCTTGCATAACCGACTTCCGAACCCGAATTTGTTTGTGAGAACATTTTCTTCACCTTTTAGGGTTTTATCGATATTTTCCCTTTTCTCTTGGAATAAATAAAATCTGGTGGCAACTCTTTGTATTTTTCATGCAACGACAAGACGCACATCTTTTTTCATATCTGAGTTCTTGATACAAGCCATATAAATCCTTTTTCATTCTCACTTCATTGAAATACAAAGGAGTTGGCATGTAATGATAATAAGGGATAGGCCTGTAGAAATGAGATTCAGACTAATACTTTCAAAACCCACTTCTACAAGAACTGACACTCCCCAGTAGATCCAAAGACGAGTATAAGGCAATATGTGCCTCAAAAGTGGTTTATGCTCGTCTTTGGATTCAGTGGGTAGTGTTAGTTCTTGTAGAAGTGGTTTTCAAAAATATTGTTCCAAAGCTCATTTCTACTTGAGGAGGAAGGGAGATTAATCCTTGACTTCGAGCACTATCCAGCAAAGTAAGAGCCACAAAGAAGAGGTCAAATAAGATCCTCAATGAAAGTTTCCAACACTTGTACCCGACACAAAGATGGAACACAGCCATGAAGGCCCAGGCTTCAAGATAAAGCTGCAAGGAGGCAACTTTAGATGGTTTATCACAGCCAACTCAAAGTCATAGAAGGGAAGACGTATTCTAGACCTGGTGAAAAGAAACTCGTATAGGGAAATCGAGCAACCCTTGAAAGACTTGTATACCTTCTCAACTGAACCTATTGGCAAAATCTCCCAATCTAGGGTATTTCCAATTGTGATGATGGCATGGGTTACGAATTTGATTGTGTTCAAAGTGGACGGAGTCTTGACCATTTCAGTAGCCACCTAATGGTACCTACTCACATTGACCGACTCTATTAACCAAATACCCTTGAGGGCCAACAAATCAACTCTACAATGATCATTGGGATTAACCTTGGACATAATATCATAATGGAATCAACTCTACTTATATTTTGATGATAATAATACATAGACTCTTAGAGAACAATCTTGTACCCTAATGGATTTGTTTAGTATGCAGATACTAGATACAAGGTCTGACTTTAAAGGAGTAATATGTGACGTAATTAGATTCTGAACCTAGTGCACTTTGATTCAGAGATGTATGTTCTACAAGATAATCAAAACTCTGGATTACTCTACTCAACATTTATGAATATTTTTTATCTAAAGCTTTATGACTCTAAAGCTTTTGACATTGTCAAACTCTGAAGTCTTACGCTCAAACAACTCTGATGAACTGTGTCACCAGACTCTGAAGACCAAGTTCTGATGGACTGAATCAAGACTCTGAAGACCAAGTTTCTGAAGATTCTCTCATACTGACTCTGAGTTTTCTTTTATGCATGCTCCATCAACTCTCTATCTAAAGCACTCTGAATATTTGAAGATAAGATAAAAAAAAGGTTTTACGTGAGAAAATAGTACACCGTACAAGATCAAGTATTCCTTCCACTACACTAATTTTGTGAGATAAGGATTATACTATTATACCATTGTGTCTCCCATTCTCTCATACCGTTATGCAAGGATACATCTACATTTGTTTATTCCACTTCTACCCTCCAAGAAATATTTTCATTGCCTATATAAAGGCGTCTTAGAAGAATGGAATAGTGCTAACAATTCTAAGAGAATATCACCTACGTGAATATTGCATACTGTGAATATATTTGAGAGAAAAGAAACATACACACAAGGAACTTTTATTTATACTCTTCATAGAATATATTTAGTGTGAAACACTTTATAATTCATTTGTGTATTCTTATTTCTTAGAAGAATTTTGTAAACAAACTTTGTATCTCAATCTTTGTGATTATATTTCCTTGAGTGACTAGCGTTTAGTCAAAATTACTTAAGAAGATATTGACAAAATGGTGCTTTGGACAGCTATCCCCTTTGTACTTCTCAAATTATGGTACTTTGAATTTTGAGGGTATAACCAGGTCAAGTAACAAACACATGCCTAAGGCATTCAGTTCAACTGTATCTTGTCCTTCTATGGCCTTGAGTCTTTTCTCTAGCACGCGGCATCTTTTAGCAATCTCATCATCTTGTGGTTGTTAAGTATTAACCATAAGGCTTGTCCCATGGGAATCTGGCACAGAGAAGGCAAAGTTGTGATACTCAACCGTATCATGATAAGAGGAATCTCGAACAATATGACGTTCTTGTACAAATGAGTTATCAACTGGGGTTCGCACAAGTTGAGGTTGAGTGAGATCATTTATTGGAGCTGGAATAACATTCTCAACGACTGCAGTCTGCTAAATGATGTCTTCCATCTTTGCTAAAGCTATCATAGCCTCAACAAGTTGGTCTATCTGTTTTTTCATTGAGTCTACATCTCCTCTCAGTGCAATATGGCTTTGCTCCAACGACTCCATGATCTTTCAAGAGCTACTTCAAGTATGATATGAGTGTCGAGAAATTAACTGAAGGTTATGGACGAAGGATGGATGAGTCTTTTTTGTATACATTTTTTTGAAAAATTATATGCAATGCATAATGAATGCATATGCAATGATATGTGTATGAAAGTAGTGACATGTTCAGGATCACAGGTTCAAGATATTCTCAGAGGGATCAGAATAACGGGTAAATGACGGGTATCTCTGATTAATGGAACCCCATGGGTAAGCTCTACAGTTGGTAGGTTCCTAGAGTCATAGATATTTCTTGAGAACGTCACTGCCGTGACGAAGACTCGTCGGATAATAATATCCTTAAGATGATCTCGTCTAGGTGAGGTCTTCATATTGTCCCAACAACGAAAGCTCCATGGGGATTCTACTACACAACTCTCGAGTCCAGGGTTCTAACAAGGTTCTTAGAGTCATAGATCGAGGTTGGAAATATTACTGTAAGATAGTAATACGTCCAAGGGGTCTCATCTGATTGGGGCTTTCGTATTAACCCAATGAGTCTGAAACTTCGTAGGTTAATACTACATAACTGACGGATAGAGTGGGTTAAAAGGTCCCTAGAGTCATTGATCCGTCTTGAAAATATCATTGTCGTGACGAAGACTCGTCGGACAATAATATCTCAAGAGAATCTACTCTAGACGGGGTCTTCGTATCGTCCTAACAAGGAAGACTCCTTGTGGGCCTCCACTACACAACCACCAACTTAATCTTATGGTTTTTCTCAGACTCGGGTAGAGAGCCTATCTCACAAAGTACCAATAACCAGAGAGTCCCCAATAGTAATAATGAGAACAAACAACAGATTACAAACAACAATTATACAATGAGATAAAGAAAATAGAATAAAGCAAGTTTAAACAAAGCTAACATTCATCATAAATCAAAGTAAATTAGGCTTGACTCTCTCTTTCTTGGAGCACGTCCCCAACAGAGCCGCCGTCTGTCGCATCTCAAAAAATATGATCCCTCGCGATGGTCGCAGAAAAAATTAGTTCGAACAGAGTTGCCACCGAAATTTATTTATTCCCAAAAAGACGAATAGGAAAATATCGATAAAACCTTTGAAAAATAGAATAATTGTCGTCGCAACCATATTCGGGTTCGGGAGTCGATTACACAAGGGAAAGGTATTAGCACCCCTCACATCTGTTGTACTCAACATGAACCTTTTAATTTAATTTGCAATTTGAATGTTAGCTGAAGGTTGTTTGTTTTCTTTGACTGAATAAGGGTTGAAAATAGAGATGGATGGAAACCTCAGAAGGGGGGAAAAGGGATTTTTTGTATTAGTATGCTCGTCAAGATCTCGCAATCTCGTGCCTACGTATCCTTATGCTGCAATAAGAAAATCAGAGCATTCGTAGTTCGGGGAACTATGGTTGGTTGGTGTCTTTTAATGAACGATTGTTTAGATCGCGTTCTAAAGGCTAAACATTGGTTGGTCTACTCTCGGCGTAGGCTTAAGCACTAGTTTGTTGTGCGCATTAGAAGGGATTAAACAGTGTTCTTTCTGAAAAGAGTTTTAATCACACGGGGGTGACAAGTTGAGTTAATATGTTGGATGTTTTGTTTGATTGGTTTCAATCGCACGGGGGGCGAGAAAGAGATTTAATGTGTTGAGATATTTTTGTTGGATGATGATTACTCAGATAGTCGAGTAAGACAACTCGTATCCTAATAGCCGAGGAGAGGAATCGAAGGCTCTAGAGCATCTCCCTTTTCATCCTTAATTGTAAAAGGATTTGATGATAGTTAAGGTGTTTTGAATCGATGACGATTACTTGGATAGTCGAGTAAGACAACTCGTATTCTAATAATCAGGAAAGCGAATAGAAGACTCTAGACCGCTCTCTTTTTCATCCTAGTGATTGTGAAAATAAGTTTATGTATGGTTGATGTATTTTAGATAAACGATAAGTACTCGAATGGCTGAGTAAGAAAACTCATATCCAAGTATTTGAGGAGAGGAATCGAAGGCTCATGACCATCTCCTTTTTCCTTTAATTTATTATGAGAATGCTTTGATTTAATCAAGTTTAGGAGTTTGTATAGAAACGACAATTGTCTAACTGACCGAGTAAGAAAACTCGTATTCAAACAATCGAGGAGAGGAGTTAAAGGCTTAAAATCATCCCCCTTTTCATTTCATTATTATGAAAATAATTTGATTAGGTTAAGTTTGGGCGAGTTAGAAATGAAGATTATTTGACTAACCGAGTAAGAGAACTCGTATTCAAAAAATCGAGGAGAGGAATTGAAAACTCAAGACCATCCCCTTTTTTTCATTTCCAAATGAAATGGTGTTTAATCGTAATTAGGTGTTTTTTTTAATTAATTTGGAATAAAATACTCGACATTGGATCTAGGTTTTAAATTTGTGTTTGCGAAAAAATCAGATTTTATTTAATGGATCAATCATCTACTCGATTAATTAAAATCTAATAGGTCTCATTGTAAGAAAGCCCAAGAGTAAGCTATGTGAGGTTGATGGCGATGCTTAAAAGCAAGCGGCTTACAAGGGTATTTGCAAACTCGACATTGAATTAAGAGTTGTGTGATTTTTAAATGGTTTAATCATGGTTTTGTATTGATGATGAAATGAAACGAAAGAAGTCGATCAACATTTAATTATCAAAATTAATTGATTAAAGTTCGATTAAATTGATTAACTAAATTAATTAAGATTAATTATCAAAATTATTCAATTAAATCAAATAATCAAGTTAATTAAAATTAATTAATAGTAATTAATTAATTGGTCAAAAATTAATTAATTAATTTATTATAATTAAAGAGAAAGAATTAAGTGACGATATCACTTTATTTAATTGAATCGGTGTGCCCAAACCGGTTTGTGCGAAATGATAACATGATTAATATCAATCACAAAATCTAAATACGGTGAAAATATTCTATTGATATATTGGCATTTGGGCGGCATAACGACATGTAATTTTCGAGTCCATAGATAAAAAAAATGTTTAGAAATGCAATGAAGTAAATAACCAACAAACCAAAATTATTTGCATTAGTACACCATTTACAACATATAGGAGGGCCAAAGGGAAATAGGACTTAAATCAAATACCTTTTGGTCCAACAAATCACAATTTTATTAACATGACATAACCTTATCTCTATAGTAAATAACAATTTGTTTGATACTACTTATCACAAGCAAGGCATCTTATATCAATACATCCACGACACCATTTTTTTTAACACACAACTGAGTAATATAATCCTAATAAACAAATAATTAAGCAATATTTAATAATCAAACTAATCATTATAATAATACTACTAGTTTTTGTCACATGCATTCAGAAGTACCGAGTAAAAAAAGGAAAGATATGTACATTTAAAAATAGTAAAACAGGTACAGGCATCACACTGTTTCCAATATTACAGAACTATAGTAACTATATAAACAATGCAAATAAATCAAAAGACAAATGCATGCTTGAAATGGATTCATAATCGAAAACAAAAATGAAGCCTGATTGCAGACTGTACCAAGTCGGTTTTTTGTAACGACGATGAATTAAATTGATGCTTTAAGTGGTAATTAGTGTCTTGGGGTTATGTTGCCAACTAAGAATTGATTTGAATTTATTTCTAATAAGAGAGGTTCTTCAATACCAGGCTTGACAACAATCTCCTATACTCCCTTTTGCACTCTCAATATGCCCTTTTCCTGAAAACTTCAACTAGCCGACCCGAACATGTGAGACTATTGTTGTTGAACTGTGTCGTCGGTAGTCATAACATTAGCCTGAATCAACATTCTTGTGTGTCCGAATCATGTCATGGAAATATGATTCAACCTGCATAAAACAGACAGCACCCAATACGGAATACGAGCAATGAAATTCTCAATTTCGAAACAAAAAAAACGAAGTGGAATCGGAGGTGCAAGTTCGACATTTTCCATTTGAACGGATGGTTGATGTGATGGTGGAAGAAGGAGGTTTCCAGTGTGTGGTATTTGTTGAGTGGCAGTGCGTGTGGACGATGCATTGTTGACTGACCTCCTCTTATTTTTTTCTTTTTCTTTTCATTTTTATGCCTTTTTTTGTTTTACCGAGAGAGAGAGTCAGTGGATTGGACCCTAGGTATTGGTAGGGGTGGCAAACGGGCATGCCCTCCCCGTTTAGGCCCGCCCCGCAAAAGCCCGCAAAAAAACGGGGCGGGGCGGGGCGGTCATAGTTGAGGATGTGAGCCTAAAACTTAGACCCGCCCCGCAAAAAAGTGAGGGCGAGGCGGGGAAAGCCCGTGGGCACTGCACTATTTAAGCCTAAAAATGCAAAAGTTTATGTAAATACACGTGCCCGCAAAAGCCCGCGAACAAAACGGGGTGGGGTGGGGCGGACACATTTGAGGGTGAGGGCCTAAATCTTTGGCCCGTCCCGCACAAAAATGAGGGCAAAACAGGCATGCCCAGTGGGCCGAGCCCATTTTGCCACCCCTAGGTATTGGTGGCTCCCTTTTCTTTTTGTATCCTCCTTTCTCTGTACCGTTAGCCCTCCTCTATTAGAGAGAGAGAGGGTCCTCCAAATGTCCTTTGGATAAGGATAAAAAAATGGTTTTTTGATCCTCCTCTCAATGACTGCCACATGTTTTTTTTGGAGAGATAGGGTTTAGATTTTTGTACCACCAAGATCCCATTAAATGTGCGCAAGCTGTCAAAAGGTGAGTGAGGGAGAGATATCTTTACAGATTTTTTTATTCTAATTATTTAAACAAATGAAATAAAAATGTTAATTTGTGATTGCCGAATATAAAAAAAACAAGGATGACGCACATGAACCTTTGATTAAATTCGAATTGACGATCCATATTAAATCAAAGAAAACACTTAAATTTAAAATGCATATAATGTCCATTTTAGATGATTTAATTGATTTAAAACAATTTAAATCAACCAAATCAAATAAAGTTCACATCTTTCTAAATACACATTATAAAAATAAAATGAGAATACGGAAAATTCTATTTATTTCTTTTGAACATTTTGGCAAAATAATAAAAATAAAATGACTGGAAATGAATAAAAGTCGGGCGAAAATTTGCTCGAAAAATTAAATCGGATGCACTAGAATGATCAGCATGAAATAAACTTATTGAAAAAATACAACATTTTTTTTAATTTTGAAATAATTTTTCATCGGTTAAAAGGCCCAGATGGATTAAAATGAAGTTGAAGAAGTCGTCGAAAAATATAACGAGCATACCAGATTAAACTTCGCGGACTGTAGGTTAATAAAACTGATGTTTGCAAGTTTACTTTCGAAACTTTTTACCCGCTGATTTTGCACGTACTTGAGAAATGATTTAACCAACTTGTCTGTATATTCAAGAATTTATTTCGACTGATATTTTAGGTGTTATTTATGATGAAATGCATATTATGCTGTACATATGATGCAAACTGAAATTTAAATTGAATTTATGAAATTTTAAAATGTCCAGAGAAAATTGGGGTATGACATATGGTATGAAAGACTAAGAAATTTTCTTTTAGAAAATGATTTCACCAGAGGGAAGGTTGATACTACTTTGTTCTGTAAGACATTCAAAAATGATATTATTATTTTTCAAGTTTATATGGATGATATCATATTTGGTTATGTTAATGCTACCTTGTGCTAGGAGTTTGCTAAGTCAATGCAGACAGAGTTTGATACGAGTCTGATGGGAGAACTCAAGTTCTTTTTGGGTATCCAGATTAATCAAAGTTCAGAAGGAACATATATCCATTAGATCAAATATACCAAAGAACTTTTGAAGAAGTTTGACGTGTCAGATTGCAAGATAGCTAAAACTCTAATCTTACTTTTATTCTGGAGAAGGATGAGGTAAGCAATAAGGTAGAGGAAAAGGTATACATAGGTATGATAGGTTCTCTCTTATACTTAATTGCTTCTAGACCTGACATTTTATTCAGTGTTTGTTTATATGCTCACTTCAAATCAGATCCTAGAGAATCCCGTTTAATAGTTGTTAAGAGGATCTTTAGGTATCTGTAAGGTACCACTAACATTGGCTTGTGTTATAGAAAATCAAAAGAGTACAAGCTAGTAGGTTAATGTGATGCTGATTACGCTGGAGATAGACTAGATAAAAAAGGAAGTTCTAGAAGCTGTCAGTTTCTGGGAGACAACTTGATCTCATGATCCAGCAACAGGCAATCAATAATTGCACTATCAACATCTAAATTTGAATATATTGCAGCATCTAGATGTAAAACTCAGATCTTCTGGATGAAAAGTCAGCTAGAAGATTTTCAAATATATGAGAGTCACGTTCCTATTCTTTGTGATAATACCTCAACTATTTGTTTATCTAAGAATCCTATTTTACATTCTAGAGATAAACATATTGAGATTAAATATCACTTTATACGTGACTATGTTCAGAAGGTAATTTTAAACTTAAAATTTATTGATACAAACCATCAATGGGCTGATATCTTTACAAAACCCCTTGTTGAGGACAGATTTATTTTCATTCTGAAAATTTTAAAAATGGACTTATTTCCACAATGAAAAAGATGTTTATCTCAGAATGTTTAATTTCTTAAAATGATCAAATGAGACTCTGAGATTTTTGGCTCTGAACAGTGAGTCTTCTAAAAGTGAGAAGGTTTCCTGTATCAAAAGCATCCAGTCCAGAACCTCTTTGTAAGAAGTTTTTCCTTTTGGGTACTGAGCAATTACTATATTAATTAGTTGTCAATCAACCTAGGTTTGTGGTTAATATTAAAGACACATGTCTTAAACTAAAACTCTTCTAACGGTTGAGTGACGCATTGGGAGAAGAAATTTCTTGGGAATAAGTAAAATCTCTCTATGTCTTCCCCTTTGTCAGATTTGTTGCACTATTTAAGATTTTGTAATCATTACAAAACCTTTATAAAACACATTTCACTCGCATTTCACACACTTGCGCTACTCACAAACCTACACTTTCTCTCTTTCAAACCATTTTCTCTACAACCCTAAAAATAAGTTCTTCACCATGGCTAATTCTCAACAACAACAAGTTCAACAACAACAACATACTAATCAAAATCAATAACAACAACAAGATAAACAGAAAGAAGGTGTTTAAGAAGTTACTCTTTCTATTCCAGTCAATGAACCAGAGGTTCTCTTGAATTGATCGTGGATTTTGATAACATCAAGGAAAATGGGTTTGATCTTAATAAAGGGGTTAAATCTAAAGTTTGGGAGGAACTTTTCAATCGCCTCAAAGGGCCAGTTTACTCTGCTTTGGTCAAATAGTTTTAGATTCATGTTGTTGCTTCAAAACTGCAAATCACTTCTTACATTTCGGGGCATAAGATCAGCATATCTAAGAAGTCCATAGCAAAACTTCTCAATCATGATGGATCTGGGAAGAGGTGTTTTGACATGACATCTAAGAAGTCTAAACTAGATGAAATTGCTGTTGTGATTTTCCAAGATGGAAAGAACTCTTCAAACGCTAAAAATATGCACAACCATCTCAGATTATGGTTCAAGATTCTTCTGGTTTGTGTGCATCACAGACCCTCAATAAACTCTTATGACCATATCAACACATATAAGAAGTATAGGCTTTTCTATCTCTCTTATGGAACCAAAATGAACTCACCATCTATTCTATTCAAGTATTTGAGGGAGCTGGTAGAGGAAACTAGAGATGGACCAAAATCCAGAAAGTGGATTCCTTTGGGAAGACTTATTTCATACGTGTTATTTGAAAGCAAGCTAGTTCAGACCTTGATAGACATTGGTTTGACCAAATAAGTTGGCATTGACATTGGGAAATTCTTCAATGGGAAGAATCTGAAGAACATGTATTTGATAATTGATGTTACTAATCCTTCAGAAGCTATGGATAAGAATGAAACAGCCTCTAGAAGGATTTTTGTCGAGGATTGTCAAATCTCCATCAAGGAAGATCCCCAAGAAGTTATGGAATCATACATTGCTGACTGTTTAGCAATATGTGTCGTTCCTGTAGCATACTCCTTCGAAGAGCTTCTAGAAACTACTCCTGATGTTTATTCTCTCAAGAGGGATAAGAAATAAAAGACGATGGGTGAAGGACCCTCTAGAACAGTGAAGCCTTCATCCAAGGTGGCCAAGACTTCTGATAGGCTGAAAAGTACTTTGGAATTGATACTAGAAGCTAAAGCAGTAGGCTCTGGAAGTGCTAACCAAGTTATAGTTCTTCCTTCTTAGAGGCAACCATCTGGTAAGTCTCCTATGAATGAGACTTTTTTTATCTTATGTTCATTCTGTTAATACTTTCATTTACTCCTCTTTAACCTACCCCCTATACCTTTTGTAACCATCTCTAACCCCCCCCCCCCCCCCCCCAAAAAAAACAAATTGTATCTGAAACAGTTACAACTTATGTACCTGAACCATCTAATCCTAAACCATCTGAAACCACTATAGCTAAACCCCCACAAATTCCAAAAACACTTCTCTCACAAATACTAAACCAACATACTGATACACTATCTGACCACCCCACTGTTCCAAGCACTGAACAACCATCTGAACATACACAACCACCCGTTTATGAAATAGTCCCCACAGAACCTCAACCAAATCAACTAACAAACCCCCCTTCTGAATCTACCCATTCCATTAACACTTATTTCAACATTTTCATTCTTGAAGTTTGTGCCTTTCCAGAAGACACACCAAAACCACCACCTCAACCTCATAACATAGATGAACCTATTATCGACACGTTTATGGAACACATTAGAAATAATGAACCCTTAACCCCAGATTCCTCACACCAAACCATTATCATTTCCTCTGATACTGAGAAATAACCTAAATCTCATACAGTTTGAGTCTGAAGCGAATGAGTGTCTTCAATCTATGACACACGATTTCACTAACTGTGTAAATCCTACTAAGAGTGATGTAATCTGGGCTGATTTTAGAAGATGGATGAACTCACGTTCCTGGGAGCTGACAGAACTATGCTACAAAGTTGCTCATAAGAGATTTCATGATAAGTTATCTGGAATCATAGATCCTCTTGTGGATATGTTTACTCCAAAACCTCCTCCTACACCTAAAGCTGAACAAGAGACAAAAGTCACTCCTCCTCCAAAAATTGAGATTGCAATTGTGTCTGGAACGAAGCCCATGGTAGAAGATGAACGCATTCCTCTTGTGCTGAAGACTCTGAAAGAACTTAACCAAGAGAATGAGGTTTTTAGGACTCACATGTACAATCAAGAAGACATGTTCAAGGAACAGGCTCAGACTAACACAAAGATTTAAGGGCTGCTTCAAGTCATTCTGTCAAGACTGTCACCCCTTACTTAGAAATCAAAACTTTTTAAATGTTACTTTCTTTTGTTTTGATTAAGTTTCTATATTTTGATTATGTATATTTATCTTTCTGAAGTAAATTAAATTTACTTTGTCTTTATCTTAATGATTGATGACAAAGGTGGAGAAGAATGGATACAGTTTTGATATATTTATTTCCCTTCTAATCCCAAACATGTAAGAACAAAATTTGGTTATGCATCTAGCCTTATATTTTGATGGAAACAATACATAGACTCTTAGAGAACATTTTTGTACCCTAATGCTTTTGTTTAGTGTGCAGATACTAGATACAAGTTCTAACTATAAAGAAATGACGTGTGACATCATCGGTTTCTGAACTTAGTGCACTTTGACTCTGAGATGTGTGTTCTACAAGATTTTCAAGCTATGGACTACTATACTAAATGCTTCGGAACATTGTCTATCCAAATATTTTGGAATCTAAAGCTTATAATGTTGTCAAGCTCTGAAGTCTTATGCTCAAATAACTCTGATGAATTGTGTCACCAGACTCTGAAGACTAGGTTCTGATGAAATGGATCAAAGACTTTGAAGACCAAGTTTATGAATATTCTCTGAACCAGACTCTTATTCTTCTATGCATGCTTCATCACCTTTCTATTATAAGCCTCTAAATATTAAAGATAAGATCAAAAAGGTTTTACGTGAGAAAATAGTACACAGTACAAGATCAAATATTTCTTTCCCTACACTGAGTTTGTGGGCTAAGAACAATACTATTGTACCATTATGTCTCTCATTTTCACAGACTATTATGCAAGGATACAACTACATTTATATATTCTACTTCTACCCTCCAACGGATCTTTTCATGACCTATATAAGGGAGTCTTGGAAGAATGGTACATCAACGGAAAACGAACAAAGAAAACCAAGTGCTAAGAATATAATTACATGAATATCGCATATTGTGAATAACTTTAAGAGAAAATAAACATACATACAAGGAACTTTTGTTCATACTCTTCATAGAATATATTTTGTGCGATATACTTGTAATTCATTTGTGTATTCTACTATCTTAGAAGTATTTTGGAAACACATTTTGTATCTTAATCTTTGTGATTATATCTCCTTGAGTGACTAGGGTTTAGTTAGAATTACTCAAGAGGACATTAAAATTTGGTCTTTATGTTGTAATCAAGTTTGATTATAGTGGATTAAATCCTTGTGATAAGGCAAAATCACCTTGGCGGGTGGGCTGGAGGTAGCTTTGTTAACAATGAACCAGGGTAAAAATAATTGTGCTTATTATTTTTGTTCTTAGTTTTCTGTTTGTCTCTTTGGGTTGCAAAAGTTTTGATTCTTGAAAGCCAATTTAAACCCTCATTTCTTGTATTTCCATTACCTTCAAAACATTTCTGACTCTGATATTTCTTTTTGACTCTGACTACTAATCTGGGAACTTTGATAAAGTTCACTAATGTTACTAAGGAGAACCTTTTCAGTCAATTTAACTAGACCTTTCAGAAGTTTATTTTAATCAGGCTATCCATATTTTAGATTCATAGTTAACCAAACATTAACCATGCTTATTATGGTTTTAAAACCAAGATCTAATACATGCCAACTTCTAATCAGGCTCTGATACAAGGAATCAAGAATTTCTAATCAAGCTCTGATACAATACATATGTCTCATCAAGATTTGATACAAGTTTAACAAGGACTCTGATACAAGACAAACTCTTGATAATTAGACTTGCTGATACAACACATTCTGACACATGAAGTCAAGGAAGTTCAAATCAGAAGAAATTTCAACTAGGCTTCCTCGTACAGGGAAGTTATTTCTTTCATGCTGATTGAAATGTTTACGTGTTAAAATTATTTTGAGTCTTAAACTCAGGGGGAGCTTGCAAACCTAACTCTGAAGTTTTAAGTTGAGAAGTATTTTTAATAATATAAAACTCAGGGGGGGGGATTGCAAACCTACTCATATGCTTATATGTGATTAAACCAAGTGAGAATTGTTCATCAAAATATATGATTTTGTCATCATAAAAAAGGGGGAGATTGTAAGAACAATATTTGGTTTTGCATCTGGCCTTATGTTTTGATGATAATAATAGATAGACTCTTAGAGAACAATTTTGTACCTTAATGGTTTTGTTTAGTGTGCAGATACTAGATACAAGTTATGACTCTAAAGGACTGACATGTGACGACATCAAATTCTGAACCTAGTGCGCTCTAATTCTGATATATGTGTTCTACAAGATAATGAAGCTTTGGACTACTGTAATCAATGTTTCTGAACATTTTTTATCTAAAGCTTTATGACCCTAAAGCTTATGAAGTTATCAAACTTTGAATTCTTACGCTTAAACAATTCTGATGAACTGTGTCACCAGAATATTAAGACTAATTTCTAATTAACTGAATTAAGACTCATAAGACCAAGTTTCTGAAGATTCTCTCATACTGACTATGATTTTTATTTTATGCATGCTTCATCAACTCTCTATCTGAAGCCCCCCTAAACATTTGAAGATAAGATCAAAAAGGTTTTACATGAGAAAATAGTACACAGTACAAGATCAAATATTCCTTCCACTACACTAATTTTGTGGGATAAGGATTGTACTATTGTACCATCGTGTCTCCCATTTTCTCATATTGTTATGCAAGGATACATCTACATTTTTGTATTCCACTTCTACCCTTCAACAGGAATTTTCATTGCCTACATAAAGGTGTCTTAGAAGAATGGATCAATGCTAAGAATTCTAAGAGAATCTCACCTACGTGAATATTGCATACTGTGAATATATTTGAGAGAAAAGAAACATAGACACAACGAAATTTTTTTCATACTCTTCATAGAATATATTTTGTGTGACACACTTTGTAATTCATTTGTGTATTCTTCTTTCTTAGAAGCATTTTGTAAACACACTTTGTATCTCAATCTTTATGATTGTATTCTCTTGAGTGACTAGGGCTTAGTAAAAATTAATCAATAAGATATTGAAAATTATTCTTTATGGTTGTAATAAAGTTTGGTTATGATGGATTAAGTCCTCATGATAAGGTGAAACCACCTTGGCGAGTGGACTGGAGGTAGCTTTGTTAAGAATGAACCAGGATAAAAATAATTGTGTTCATTATTTTTGTTCTTAGTTTTCTCATTGTGTTATTGGGTTGCAAAAGTTTTCATTCTTGAAACCACTTTCATTCCCCTTTTCTTGTGTTTCCATTACCTTCATCCTCTATTTCAGTGTCAGTTAAAACAGGAGGAGACATCAGTCCCTTGACAAGGTTTTTACCCCCGTGAGGTTTCATATGAAACAGAGATTCTGAAGTCTTCATGGAGAGAGCTTCATCTGATATAAATTCTCTAGATGACTCTTCCATCTTTGAATCATCACTCAAAATGATTATTAATGACTCAAGACCCCCATTGACATAGGGGAAGGAATGTGATTCGAACTCCATTCCCCTTGTCAAAGATGAAGAAACACTACCCTATGAGTCACTCACTATGATAAAAGGGTTATCACTCACCGTAATGAAAATGCGATAAAAATTTGAGTAAAAGATGAGGAAAAGAGAAGGTACCTTTAAGTAGGAAGGCGAAGGCACTGAAGCGGGGAAGTTGGAAAATTGAAGCTTTGGTGATTTAAAATTATGAATGTGCGATGATGGTCACTCTAGGAAGTAAGTACTATCAGATAAGAGGGAAAAAAATCAAAGAGACAAGGGACAGTCAGTCTACAAGAAGGATAAAAAGTTTCTTCACATTATCTTTCCATGTTTATATATGCAAAGGCAATCAAATGAATCAAATTGAAATCAGGAAATAAAGACAAATCGACAGACATATTTCATATGCGGAAGATAATTGCACTCTAATGTACTCGAGTACACAGGAAGTTGAGTTAGGTCACCCTATACCTTTTTGGATCACACGTCAAAGAAAAAATGGCTAAACGTTTTAATGATGGGATTGCATTTAATCCCTATATTTGCATCACGCTTTGGTAAGACCAAAGCGGCGCATGTCAGCCGACGCCTAGATGAAACTCCTTTGAGGTCGACCACTATTATTGAAAGACTCCCTTAACATCAAACATGCCTGACGAGTCTTGGGAGAAAATGTTGTGTGTTAGCCAAAGACTAAAGACCCACTGCTCCACACCGACCAAAGACCCATGCCCCACTACTTTGTGCCGACCAAAGCCCCAATAACATGAGGCCCATTATCTAGCCTACCCCTGCAGGTCCAAGGTATAAATAAATTCATAAAGGGTTCTAAGATACATAATATCTAATCTCCACTTTCACTTCCACTATCATGAACCCTAAACTGACTTGGAAGTTGTAGTGCTAATTATGCAGGTACCCCCCTGAGTCCACCATATCGGAGATAGAAAAACTAATTAATGATATCGCATCAAGATCGAACTCTCTGGTTCAAAAAGCACCATGATTGCAACCTTCAATCAATGATGTCACAACGGCATTCTGCACCGAAAGCTCCACTCCATTGTAGTTTCCGTAATCAACACCATTTCTGGTTCCGCAACATAACAAAACCTGAAGAGAGCATAGGTAAAATGAAAACACAATTCACCCATATCGCAAGTCATATGAGAACTCTGGGGAAAACATTCTCAAATAAAGAATTAGTTATAAAAACCTTTAGATGCTTATAACGTAGTTGGCAACCCAAAGTCATTGTGATTTGTGAATCTAAGGATTTGGCGACTATAAACACTCTCTCTCTCTCTCTCTCTCTCTCTCTCTCTTTGGTAAATTTCAGGAACATGAAATCGAACTTAAAAGGCTTGCCATATATGAAGAAGGAGAAAAGAAGAACTAGGGTTTAGAACTTAAAGCTGAAGAATTCAACTCGGATGGTGACATGGATCTCTTAGTAAAGAACTTCAAGATATTTATGAATAATGAGAAAAATCAAAAGGAAGAGCCAAGAAAAGATGAAGAAAAAACACCTTTCATTCTAACATGCTACAACTGTGGAAATAAACGGCATATCGAATCATATTGTCCTCTATTCAAGAAATAAAATAAAAAATTCATAAAAACTCAGAAAAAGAAGAAAGTTTATGTCGCATGGGAAGACAATAATATGAAATACTAGGATGGTGAAGAAGAAAAAGATAACATCTATCTAATGGAAAATCATCAATATGATGAGGTAACCTCTCACTTATCCTATCATGATTTATTTAGAATATGTAAGAAAATTAACAAACGAACAAAATAAGCTAGAACAAATTGTTTATGCATCCAAAGATATTATCTCCTCTCTTGAATTTAAAAATAAAACCCTTGAAAAGGAAATATAAATTCTTAGAGAGAAACAAAACTACTTCATCCAAAACTCTTATGCTTCAAATAAAGATGATGAACCTGACATGTGCGATAGCTACGACAATTTAAAAAATGAAATTTGAGATCTTTAAAAGACAGTTGTCAAGTTCACCAAAGGAAGAGAAAACTTAGAAGTCTTGTCAGGAAATCAAAGAGCCTCATATAACAAAGTGGGATTAGGTTATGAGCCTAATAACAATAGTAAGAACTTTGAAAACATATGTAAGACCAAAATCACATCTTACTGTAAAACCTTAAAATGAAACTATTGTAATAAAAAATGTCTCATTTTTATGTTATGTTTCCTTAAGAAAAGCCATGAAAGTAAAGAAGGACATCCTCCTTCATATTTATATAAGAAACACTGTGAACACAAAGTTAAAGTTGCACCTAACTCTAAAAATTCCTATATCTCTAAGACAAGAAAAAAAATGTTTATGAAACTAACAAACAAGGACCCAAAATGATATGAGTACCTAAAATTAAGAACTAACTTTTTCTTTACATGAATGATTTACAATCTCAAACACCAAATGGTACCTTGGTAACGGTTTTTCAAAGCATATGACAGGTTACAAAACCTTATTCTCATCCTTCTGAGAAGGAGGATTTGTCTCATATGGAGAACAAAATAAGAGGAAAATTCTAGGTTTTAGAACCATCGGTAAGTCCCCAAAACCAAATATTAGGGAAGTCCTCTTGGTAAAAGGACTTAAGTATAATCTTCTCAACATAAGTCGACTTTATGACAAAGGTAACAATTTAACATTTGATTCTTCTAGTTGTCGGGTCATAAAATCAAAATAAAATGAAACTCCATTTAATAGATCAAGAAGTGTAAATACCTACACAATGAATTTAAATATAATTATTTTAAATGATGTATGTCTCCTAAGTAACGAGGATGGATCTTGACTATGACATAGGATAATAACTCACATCTACATAGATCACTTGAATAAGCTGGTCTGTAAGGATCTCGTGGACGATCTACTAAACTTACACTTTGAAAAGAAAAATTTATGTGACGCATGCCAAAAAGGGAAGTAAGGAATGGCCTATTTTAATTCTAAAAATATAGTTTTGGCCCTTGAAATAACTTCATATGGACCTCTTTGGCCCATCCAGAACCGTAAGTATAGGTTGAAATATCTACGCCCTTGTAATTGTGGATGACTACTCTTAGTATACATGTACAATATTCCTATCTCAAAAAAGGGACGTGTTTGCAACCTTTCAAAAACTAGCCAAGACTATCTAGAACGAAAAAGGGGTTAGCATCGCATCTATAAGAAGTGATCATGGAAGAGAATTCCAAAATGAGGAATTTTAAATTTTTTGTAACGAGAATGGTATTTGACACACCTTTTCCACTCCACGAACTTCCTAACAAAATGGAGTAGTGGAGAAGAAAATAGATCTCTAGTAGAGCTTGTGAGGATGATGCTCGATGAGACCAATTTTCCAAATATATTTGGGCTGATGTTGTAAATGTTACTTTCTATGTTATGAATCGTGTCCTGATACGACCATTTCTAAAATGGATGCCCCATGAGTTATTCAAAGGAAGAATTTTGAATATCCCTCATGTACACATCTTTGGGTGCAAATGTTTTATCCTTGACAACAGGAAATATAACCTTGGAAAATTCGACGTAAGAGATAATGAAGGCATATTCATAGTATATTCTACTTCAAGTAAAGCCTTTAGTATTTATAAAAAAATAGAACAATAGAAGAATCAATTCATGTTACATTTGATGAATCTAACCCCAAAACTATAGAGGTATATGTTATTGATTGTGTAGGTATCTTAGAAAAGAGAAATCTAGAAGATAATCAAGAGGAAAATGAAAATCAAATCACAAATGAAGAACCGACACATGATCAAATTCCAAACACTTCGCAAGAACATCAAATCTCCCAAAGGAATGAAGACTAACAAAAGACCATGCAATTCAAAATGTTATTTGAGATATATCCAAGGGACTCACCACTCATTGATATCTCAACAAGGTATGTAACTTTGTGGATTTTGTTTCACAAATTGAGCTAACACGAATCGACAAAGCTATAGTCGATGAACATAGGCATCTTACAATGCAAGAAGAGCTAAATTAATTTGAATGAAATAACATTTGGGAACTCGTTCCCAATGCATAAGCTAATCTAGTGATTGGCACCCAATGAGTCTTTTACAACAAGCTGGATGAAAATGAAAATGTTTTAAGAAATAAAGCTAGCATCATTGCTAAATGATACAATTAACATTATGGAATAGATTTCGATGAAACCAATTCTCATATAGCTAGATTAGAAGCCATAAGAATTTTATTAGCTTTCTCATGCATCATGAATTTCAAACTATTTCAAATGGATGTAATTTTTTTCTTTCTAAATGGTTACATCCAAGAGGATGTATTCGTTGATCAACCTCCAGGTTTTATCAACCCACATTTTCCATACCATGTCTTAAAGCTTAAGAAGACATTATATGGTCTAAAATAATCTCCTAGAGCATGGTATGACTGTTTAAGTAGATTCTTTCTTGAAAACAAGTTCCGTAAGGATGTATTCTGTGTGTCTGTCAGAATGGCCTGAGTATTGTGAAAGTAAGGAAGTAGTTTAGAAGTACTACGAAAAATCACTCACAAACACACAACTAAAATATCTTTCAAATGCTTTTATATTGAAAACTATTTTTCTAAAGCCAAATCAAGTGCTTAAAACATTTTCCAAAACCTGTTTTCAAACTACCAATTGATTGGTAAGATGTTCCAATCAATTTTCAAAAAAATTATGAGACAGCCAGTTGATTGGGGCATTAAGCCAGTCCATTAGAAGAGTGTTAATCGATTACCTAAATAATAAGGACATGTCATCAATAACTCACAAAGGGTCTATAACCAAACTTTCCTATTTGGGGTTGCTAATCCATTATAAATGAGTTAGCCAATCGATTGGAGCTTTGTACTAATGTATTGGCTCATTAATTTGGACCAGGGATTATTTCTATTTTTGCCTTCTCTAACTACTATATAAAGGAGACACGTCTCCTCTTCAAATCACACCACTTTCTAACATTTCACTATTTTTTTTGAATTTATCTCTCTAATTTATTCTCTCTCTCTCTCTCTCTCTCTCCAAAATATTTCTTTTCATTTTATATTTCCTTAGTGCTTATAAGTGAAGATTTGCTTGTAAGAAATATATTTTTTTAAGTGGTCGTGCTGGTCATTTAAATTCTTAAGAGTGTGATTTCTTAAGAGATCAAGTTTGGTTCATGAGATAAACCTGTTATAAAATATTTTTGGTTGGTTTTTAAGCTTTTCCAAAAAAGCTTTGTTTTGGTTATTGAGGTAAGCCATAAATCTCTAAATGTTTCATTAGCTTACCAACCTTGGAGTAAACGTTGTCATTGGTTGGGGATAAGCCTGTAAAAAATCTCAAGATCATACTGTATTAATGTTAGTTGCATAACTTTTAAAAGCTTAAAGTTTATAGTCAAAACTCCTAGGAAGACCTCTTGGGGACTGTCATACCCCAAAAATTACCCATCATTTTTCCTAAAAAAAAAAAAAAAAAGAAAAAAAAAGAAAAAAAAAGAAAATTTTTTTTTTAATTAATTAATTAATTAATTAATTAATTAATTAATTAAATAATTAAAATAAATAAATAAATAAAATATAACAAATTATTTTGGACTTGGGTCTCCCTCATTCCAAGCCCATTACCCACGAAATTAGTCTATAAATACTGAAGTTTCAGTAGGGGAGTTACACTTGGAGTGACACTTGGAGTTTACACTGGGAGATTTACTGGAGAAAGAAGGAAGAGAAGCAAAACACTCTGAGGTTTCCTTGGAACAAAACCTTGAGGAAAAAGAAAGAGAGAGAACAGAGAAGGACGGATAGAAACTTTGGCATAGGAACCCTGCCTACCCAGAGAATTCAGAGTAAAGAAACCCTGAAGGCAGCCCATCTGCACCGAAGCCATCGCCGTCCAATTCCCGCTGCCTAACTTATTCCGATACTACAAGTGGTCAATCCCTTCAACCTTGAATTGGCAAACAGGTTTGCGTATCTCTATTGTTTATACTTTCAATTGGCCATATCTACATATATAACGCATCATGATTAAATGTTGATATATAACTTGCTTTCGTATGGGAATTTAAATATGCCTGAATACCCTGAATGTTTGACCATGTTATTCCTGTGATAAAATGCCATAAAATTCAAAGTTCCTAACATGGGGCTGTTTTCAAATTCAAAATCTGTGGCCTTCGATAGGCGAGGCAGAGGCGAACGAGACAGTACCTGATTCTTCTAGTCTGTTTTTTTATGTTTTTATCATAGCCATGCATTATTTATCCTATCCTATTTATTGTTATGATATTTCTCCGGTGTAATCTTCGATTGCACCCTGATTTGGTGTTCTGACATGTTTCTTTTTTTTTGAGTTTCGTAAAGGTTCACATATCCCAGGAAAAGGTTATTGGCTAGGTATTCCACTTTATTTGTGGGATACCCTTGTGGAGTTTCACCCTAAATTAATTTTTAATGTATTAATTTCTAATGTATTAATTTTTTAATATATTATTTTTAATAATTTTAATGTGGAGTTTCATCCTAATTATATAATTAATTGTAAAACTTTGCCTTTGAATAAGTGATCTTGGACCTCTCTTTGTTGCCTTACGATTACGATATTACGGTCATGTCCCGCGAACGTGGGGATACCCTTAGCAAAGACCCTTCGGTTAAATCATCATAAAATAAATTATAGTCCCTCGGATGTTGCCTTCGAATATACAACTTTGTCCCTCGATGACCCTCCGATGTTGCCTACGGTTAAATGATGATAGTCCCTTCGAATGCTAAGGTATCCTCATAACTGTTGCCTTCAATGACCAATCGATGACCCTACGATGACCCTTTTACATCCAAAGGATAAAACTACTTATTTCTCAATAATAAGGACAGTTTTACCCTCATAAGGATAGGAAATGCCCGTAAAGACCTTGGGTCGGTATAACTCTTAATTGCTGGCTCACAACTTAAAACATTTTTTTTGCACCTCACACCTTTCAAAATGCCTTTAGAAAATCACCACTTGGTATACATTCATACTAGAATCATTACCGAGTTATATTTTTCTAAACAATTTTCAAAACTAAAACGGGATAACCACTTTGTATACATTCATACAATAATCATTACAAAGTTAAATTCTCTTTTCAAAACAATTTTCCAAACAATTCACAAACACTTTTTTTCAGACAAAAATAATATAAGTGATCGAGCAATTAAGAGCCCATGGATAACCATGGATACAAAGGGTGCTAACACCTTCCCTTTGTATAATGTACCTCCCGAACCCAAAATCTAAATTAAGGTTTTTCCTGTTCTTTTCCACCTTTCCTTATTGGATAAAAGAAAAGTCGGTGGCGACTCTTGCTAACCGCGACATTGCGATTAAAACCACAAAAAAGTCCAGTTCACCGTATGACAGAACTGGCGACTCTGCTGGGGACCCTAAATATTTAAAAAGAGAGGTTACCTTAAAAACAAGATCACTTATTCAATTTGTCTGATTTATTTTTAAGGGATTGCTTGGGTATGTTATGCTTGAGTGAAAGATCCTACACCCGGATCTAGTGTACCTTAGGTAAGTAGCAAGAGATCATCGCGACTGTCCGGCGTATACTGGAATGGTCAAAATGATGGCTACGGTTAATGTGGCACTTTGGATGTCCTGATGTTCCTCATGTTAGTTGAGGAAATATTTGGCATTCGCGTGGTGTCATAAAAGCATTAACCAGACCTTTAGAACCCTAATTGACTCATCCTGGCCATTAGAAAGTAGTGAGATAACTGGCTTCGGTTCCGACTGGAGTTGGTTGAGACTCGATACTACACTCTTTGAGATTGGACTTTAGGGAAGCTTCGGTCAACCACTTGGTGTTGCACTGAAGTGGACTTAAGGAAAGGTCAATGATTTGAGATCCTTCTAGAACCCGGTTACTATTCTAAGACAGGTTGAACCAACCAAACTTCAGTGGGGAGGGTATTTACCTATGGAACTCACGCAAGCCTTAAAACCTAGGAATGATTGTTGTGTGACTTGCTTGTGCTTGTTATTTATCTAACAACATGACATCATAACAACATAACATCATAACATCATGGCATTGTACTAACCATTTCAAGGATTTAGGGATTTAACTCTGCTAAAAAAAAAAAAGAAAAAACAAAAACAAAAGCAAAAACAAAAGAGAAAAAAAAAAAAAGCTCTTTTTGTTGGTTTATGCAAAGTTAAATCCCGAAAGTCCTTGAAAACATTTCATACATTGCATTGCATCGCATAACAGGTATTCTAAAGGATCAGTGTTCTCACGATTTTCCAATCAAACAGATTCCAGCAGATTCAAACAGATTGAACAATGGCTCTCGAACAAACTGTCAAAGATCTCCAGGCCCAGAATGCTCAATTCCAGGAAATGATGCTGAGCTTATCTAAGGGGCAGGAAGAACTGAAAGCTCTTTTGATGGAGAAGAAGAAGGACCAGAAACCTGTGGGTTACATCAACCCGGGGAGAAGGCTTAAGGGACAGGTTACAGGAGTCAAGATTAGAATTCCGAAGGATTCAGAAGAAGAGACCGAGAATGATTCGGAAGATGAGAATCCTAATCTCGTCAATTCTGAGGACGACGACGAAGATTATGAACATGAACAGTACTCTCCGAAGGATGATAAGTACAAGTTGCTGGAAGAACGTATGCTAGCTATGGAGGGGCAGAAAGTGCCCGGTCTGGATTTCGAAAACTTGGGTCTGGTCTCTAATGTGGTTATTCCCCGCAAATTCAAGGTTCCCATTTTCACTAAGTATGATGGTGCCTCTTGTCCTCAGATGCATCTAAGGGCTTATGTGAGAAAGATTCAGCCGCACACTACTGATAAGAAACTGTGGATCCATTTCTTCCAAGAGAGTCTGTCTGGCACACAGTTAGAGTGGTATTATCAGCTTGAGAGCTCTAACATCCGCACATGGACTGATTTAGCAACAGCTTTCTACAAGCACTACCAGTATAATTCTGAGTTAGCGCCTACTCGGCTACAGCTACAAAATATGACTATGGGCTCTAAAGAAAGTTTCAAAGAATATGCTCAAAAGTGGAGAGATTTGGCTGGCAGAGTCAAACCCCCTATGACTGATCGAGAGTTAGTGGACATGTTCATGGGTACACTGACTGGCCCATTCTACAGCCATCTACTGGGAAGTCCCTCGTCAGGTTTCACTGAACTTATCTTGACAGGTGAACGGGTTGAAAGCGGCATTCGAAGTGGAAAGATACAGGCAGCTACTTCTGCAAGCACCAAAAAGTCCTATCAGGAAAAGAATGAATCAAATGTTGTGTACAGTGAGAGGAAGCATAACAAGAAGAATCGTGACCATACTGTTGGGGCAGTTCCAATTGCCGCACCGCCATCTCAGAACTTCCAACACAGACAAGACAGGTCGAGAAGACAGTTTACCAAGATCAATATGACTTTAACCCAAGCACTGCAGAGTATGTTAAAGGCCAATTTGATTACCCTCAGAGGCCCTCCTGCAAATCCCAACACTACTTCTCCTCGTTATAATCCCAACGCCAGGTGTGCCTATCACTCCGATAGCCCCGGGCATGATACGAATGATTGCTGGTTGTTGAAGAACAAGATTCAGGATATGATCGACGCTGGAGAAATTGAATTTGATCCTCCGGCGACCCCCAATGTCATCACAGCACCTATGCCTAATCATGACCAGAATGTTAATGTTGTGGACGACAATTCTCACGTTACTGACGTTGCTGATTTAGCATCTCCTCTCCTGATCGTTAAGAAGAATTTATTGCAAGCTGGTTTATTTCCAGGTTGTGCTGAAGATTGCGATCTCTGTGTTCTCCGACCCAATGATTGTTTGAAGTTGAAGAACGGCATTCAACGGCTGATGGATGATCGTACAATTCTATTTGAAAGGGTTCCTAAGGTGGACAACTCTATTGAAGAGGTATCTGTGATTGCTAGGTCCAAAGCTCCAGTGAAGATTACCGCTACTAGAGTGCCTGTGAAGATTACCGCTGAGCCCAAAGTGGCTCCCCTGATTATTACCGCACCTGGCCCCGTGCCATATTCCTCCAGCAAAGCTATTCCGTGGAACTATGGAGGCGACGTTTACATCCATGGCATAAAGCAAGTTGGTAGTTCTGCTAATCCTAATGATATTGTGGGGACTAGTAAAGTTACTCGAAGTGGAAGGATCTACTCCCCAGAAATCTCACCTCCCGCTCCCGAAATTCGAGGAAAAAGACCAGTCAATCCTCCTCAGTCAGAGACATCGGTCGAAGTTACTTCTGAAGATGTTGCCAAACAGGAAATGGAAGAGATGCTGAAAATCATCCGTAAGAGCGATTTTGATGTAGTGGAACAATTGGGGCATACTCCGTCTAAAATCTCAATGTTGTCCTTGTTATTATCCTCTGAATCCCATGCCAATGCATTGATGAAATTCTTGAAGACCGCTCATGTGCCTCAAGAAACATCCGTCGATCAATTCGAACATTATGTTGCTAATTTGACTGTTGACAATGGCCTAGGCTTTTCCGATGCTGACCTGACGCCAGCAGGAAAGAATCACAATAAAGCTCTGCATATCTCCATCGAGTGTGAGGGGATCACCCTGGCTCACGTGTTGATCGACAACGGCTCTTCCTTGAATGTGCTCCCGAAAGCTGTACTCGATAAATTTGACTACAAAAGCATTGAACTGAAACCTAGTGATGTTGTGGTGCGTGCTTACGATGGTGCGAAGAGTGTTGTCTATGGTGAAGTGATTCTCCCTATCAAGATAGGACCTCAAGTCTTCAACACTACCTTTCACGTGATGGACATTCGTCCCGCCTACTCCTGCTTGTTGGGGCGCCCTTGGATCCATGGGGCAGGTGCGGTAGCTTCGTCGCTTCATCAAAAGCTGAAGTATCCAATAGCAGGCATGGTTGTCACTGTATGTGGAGAAGAAGAGTATATTGTCAGTAGTGTGCAAGCCTTCAAATACGTCGAGATGGATGGTGAATTCTTTGAGACTCCTTCTCAGTCATTTGAAGTGGTTCCTCCACCCAGTCCTGTCCTTAAGCCAACTCCCCTTGTGCCCAAGGTTGTTCGTGCTCCCCCTGTCATGATCTCTCTGAAAGATGCTCAAGCCGCGATTGAAAATGGTGATCGTGCTGGTTGGGGTCAACTGATCAATGTACCGTACAAGTCTGATAAAGCTGGCCTGGGGTTTAACTCTGGAAAGATAGTCAAAAATCAGATTAATGCTATGGAAGATGCTGATAGTGATTGCGACTTGGATAGCTGGATTTTCCCAACAATTGGTGACGGACTCAACAATTGGAAGACTGAAGACATTATCCCGATTTCCTTTAGTCAGGAGTAATTGTTATTGTTTATTCTAGAATTGCAAATTTTAATTTTCTTTTACAATCAAACTTCTTAAAGCATTGTGTCTATGCCCGAGGCACAATGGCTAATTTGTTAGGGGTTTGTCATTTTCATAAGCATATTCATATTCAATAGATCAATGGACTTTTTGCATTCAAATATTGCGCTCTTTATCTTTCCTGTCATTTTTCAAACAAGCTATGTTTCTTGCACACACTCACGTAACAATTTGCCGATCCATATCCACTCTGGATCCTGTTGGTAATGACTCTGCTACTGTTCATTATGACTTTGAAAATCCGATCTATCAAGCCGAGGATGGAAGCGAGGAAGATTGTGAAGTCCCTGGAGAACTTGCCTGACTACTGCAAGAAGAAAAGACTATACAGCCGCATGAGGAATCAATTGAAATTGTAAATCTGGGTACTGAAATAAACAAGAAAGAAGTCAGAGGTTTCTTGGGGCACTCGAATTACATTGCCCGATTCATTCCACACTTGACTGCTACCTGCAAACCCATCTTCAAATTACTGAGACAAAATCAAGAGATGGTATGGAATGATGAATGCCAAGAAGCTTATGACAAAATCAGGAAATATCGCCAAGAACCTCCAGTTCCGATGCCACCAGTTGAAGGAAGACCTTTAATTACGTATTTGACCGTGTTAGAAAATTCAATGAGGTGTGTTGGGGCAACATGACGAGTCTGGTCGAAAAGAGCATGCCATATACTGCCTTAGCAAAAGGTACCGACTGTGAAACAAGATACTCACAGCCCGAGAAAGCTTGTTGTGCTTTGGCCTGGGCTGCTCGCCGACTAAGACAGTATATGTTGAATCATACCACCTTATTGACTTCTAAGATGGATTCTATCAAATACCTATTTGAGAAACCTGCTGTCTCCTGAAAGAGTTATCACTGACAATGGTACTAATTTGAACAACAAGATGATTACTGAACTCTGCACGCAGTTCAAAATAAAACACCATAACTCTTCTCCGTACCGGCCAAAGATGAACGGCGCCGTGGGGACTGCTAACAATATCAAGAAGGTCATGCAAGAAATGACAGTAACATACAAAGACTGGCATGAGATGTTACCCTTTACTCTTTACGGTTATCGCACTTCAGTGCGCACTACGACAGGGGCAACTCCGTTCTCTTTAGTCTATGGAATGGAAGCCATCTTACTAGTGGAAGTTCAGATTCCCTCTCTAAGAATCATGAAAGAGGCGGGCTTAGATGAAGATGAATGGATTCAGACTCGACTCGATCAGATAAATCTGATTGATGAGAAGAGACTTGCGGCTGTTTGTCATGGGCAGATATATCAGAAATGCATGACCCAGGCATTTAACAAAAGAGTTAAGAGACAGGTGTACCAACTTGGCGACTTGGTGATCAAGCGTATCATTCTACCACAAGGTGATCCCAGAGGCAAATGGACTCCCACATACGAAGGGCCATTTGTGGTTAAGAAGGTATTCTCTGGTGGAGCCATGATACTCGCTACTATGGATGGTGAAGACTTCCCACATCCCGTGAACGCGGACATAGTTAAAAAATACTACGCATAAAAGAGACCCGCTAGATCGACGTATCTAGGCAAAAGTAAGGGCATCCCGGCGAACCAAAAGGGTTCGGGCAAAAATTAGGGATATATAAAAAAAAATGTACACCCGGCAAGTCGAAAACCTGAAAAGGCGGCTTGGGCAAAAAAGGGTATCCTGGTGGACTGAAAACCTGAAAAGGCGGTCCAGGCAAAAATTAGGGATTAAAGCGTATGACTATGTCCCGTTCTCAGTCAACTTTCATCCAAGTTCGAGGGACTGACCAAGCCAATCACTTCTATCCGACAGCAAGGGATGAGATGCTCGAAGACATAATGACAGTAGTAGGCTTAAAATCAATAGGACTTCTTCCACATAGCTTTCTCTTTGTTTTCGACAATTTCCTCTTACTAGGATTTCTGTCTCCTTGTACACAAATTGCCTGTTTATAGGCCTCCTTTCAAAATCAATACAACCCTCTTTCAAAAAAAGATGCTTTTGTTTTTACTTTTCTGTTTTGGTTGCGTAAATGTCCATTGATTTAATTTGAATTAATATGTGCATTTGAATATGATAAATGTTTACCAAAATATATGCGTAGAATAGCAATAGCAATTACTACCCGACTTCAGGATCGAGGAGAAGGTCTAACCATGCTTCCAATGAATCCGCTACCAATTCTATTCCCCCAGCAAGTCTGTTATTCCTCAGAAGAAATTAGCGGTATTCCCCGGCACAGCCAGTTACTCCCCAACAGAGGTCGGCATCATCAGACAGATTGATCATCTCATCCATCCTCAGCCAAGATCTGTGGAATATTTCTACCATCAGACAGAATCAAGAACCCCCTGCCGAGAAAGGGTCATCGTTACAAATATCTCCAATCAGTAGATGGGGATTTATTTTCCCCAGTAGAGTCCCCAAGCAGAACTTCTCATACGCATAACTCATTCATTACATCATTTCACAGCATACGCATGCATACAACATTCGCATTTATTTTAGCATAACACGAAACATCTCATACATCATGACATAGCATGAAGCTAACTTTTCTTTGCATGTTATTTATCCTCCTGATATAGTCAAAATAAAAGGTTCATTCAGACAGACACCTTTATCAATCACATTCAAGATTCAGATACATATTTCAAATACAGTTCATGGGAACATTCATTCTGACAACACTTCGATATCCTCCTAACGATGGCATCTTTAAGCCCATCCCAGACATTTATTGCAAGTACAACATATACAGGTTATCAGATACAGCCTAACGTACGGTTCATTCTGATTCAGCCCGACATATGACTTCTTCAGCAACTCCAATGCGGTCTAACGTACGACCCATTTGGACCTTCAAATCCTCAGATGCTGCCTAGCGTACGGTACATTCAGGGGTGTAGTCTAGCGTACGACTACTTTCTTTTTCAGATGCAGCCTAACGGACGGCTCATTCTACAACTCGGATACGATCTAACGTACGATCCATTCTGAACTTCAACAACCCCAACGCGGTCTAACGTACGACCCGTTTGGATCTTACAACCCTCAGATGCTACCTAACGTACGGTACATTTCTGAAGTGTAGTCTGGCGTACGACTACCGCTTTCATCATCAGATGCGGCCTAACAGACGACTCATTCTGCGACGGTCTAACGTACGACCCGTTCGGATGTCCATCCCCTCAGATGCTACCTAACATACGGTACATTTCTGAAGTGTAGTCTAACGTACGACTACCCCTTTCGTCATCAGATTCAGCCTAACGTACGGCTCATTCTGCAACTCAGATACGATCTAGCGTATGGTCCATTCTGACCCTTTATCCCCAACAGCATATGACACACTCCGACTCCCCAGCGAAGTCGGCAGCCTAATGGATGACTCATTATACGGTCTAACGTACGACCCAGTGTGGCACCCATGTCTTCAAATTGGCCTAATATACGGCGCGATCTGAAGCTTTCGTCATCAAACCTCCCGGATGGCATCTTTAAGCCCATCTCCATCAAGACCAACTCTCGATTCTCAAGTGCAAATTTTTGGGGCATTCTAGTGTTCAATAATCTTCCACCTCCAGACCACGAATGGCATACACGCCATCCTAACTCTCTCGGTTCAAGAATATTGAACAGGGGCAGCTGTCATACCCCAAAAATTACCCATCATTTTTCCTAAAAAAAAAAAAAAAAAAAAAAAAAAAAAAACGAAAAAAACGAAAAAAAAAAAAAAAAGAAAAAAAAAAAAAGAATTTTTTTTTTTAATTAATTAATTAATTAATTAATTAATTAAATAATTAAAATAAATAAATCAATAAAATATAACAAATTATTTTGGACTTGGGTCTCCCTCATTCCAAGCCCATTACCCACGAAATTAGTCTATAAATACTGAAGTTTCAGTAGGGGAGTTACACTTGGAGTGACACTTGGAGTTTACACTGGGAGATTTACTGGAGAAAGAAGGAAGAGAAGCAAAACACTCTGAGGTTTCCTTGGAACAAAACCTTGAGGAAAAAGAAAGAGAGAGAACAGAGAAGGACGGATAGAAACTTTGGCATAGGAACCCTGCCTACCCGGAGAATTCAGAGTAAAGAAACCCTGAAGGCAGCCCATCTGCACCGAAGCCATCGCCGTCCAATTCCCGCTGCCTAACTTATTCCGATACTACAAGTGGTCAATCCCTTCAACCTTGAATTGACAAACAGGTTTGCGTATCTCTATTGTTTATACTTTCAATTGGTCATATCTACATATATAATGCATCATGATTAAATGTTGATATATAACTTGCTTTCGTATGGGAATTTAAATATGCCTGAATACCCTGAATGTTTGACCATGTTATTCCTGTGATAAAATGCCATAAAATTCAAAGTTCCTAACATGGGGCTGTTTTCAAATTCAAAATTCGTGGCCTTCGATAGGCGAGGCAGAGGCGAACGAGACAGTACCTGATTCTTCTAGTCTGTTTTTTTATGTTTTTATCATAGCCATGCATTATTTATCCTATCCTATTTATTGTTATGATATTTCTCCGGTGTAATCTTCGATTGCACCCTGATTTGGTGTTCTGACATGTTTCTTTTTTTTTTAGTTTCGTAAAGGTTCACATATCCCAGGAAAAGGTTATTGGCTAGGTATTCCACTTTATTTGTGGGATACCCTTGTGGAGTTTCACCCTAAATTAATTTTTTAATGTATTAATTTCTAATGTATTAATTTTTTAATATATTATTTTTAATAATTTTAATGTGGAGTTTCATCCTAATTATATAATTAATTGTAAAACTTTGCCTTTGAATAAGTGATCTTGGACCTCTCTTTGTTGCCTTACGATTACGATATTACGGTCATGTCCCGCGAACGTGGGGATACCCTTAGCAAAGACCCTTCGGTTAAATCATCATAAAATAAATTATAGTCCCTCGGATGTTGCCTTCGAATATACAACTTTGTTCCTCGATGACCCTCCGATGTTGCCTACGGTTAAATGATGATAGTCCCTTCGAATGCTAAGGTATCCTCATAACTGTTGCCTTCAATGACCAATCGATGACCCTACGATGACCCTTTTACATCCAAAGGATAAAACTACTTATTTCTCAATAATAAGGACAGTTTTACCCTCATAAGGATAGGAAATGCCCGTAAAGACCTTGGGTCGGTATAACTCTTAATTGCTGGCTCACAACTTAAAACATTTTTTTTGCACCTCACACCTTTCAAAATGCCTTTAGAAAATCACCACTTGGTATACATTCATACTAGAATCATTACCGAGTTATATTTTTCTAAACAATTTTCAAAACTAAAACGGGATAACCACTTTGTATACATTCATACAATAATCATTACAAAGTTAAATTCTCTTTTCAAAACAATTTTCCAAACAATTCACAAACACTTTTTTTCAGACAAAAATAATATAAGTGATCGAGCAATTAAGAGCCCATGGATAACCATGGATACAAAGGGTGCTAACACCTTCCCTTTGTATAATGTACCTCCCGAACCCAAAATCTAAATTAAGGTTTTTCCTGTTCTTTTCCACCTTTCCTTATTGGATAAAAGAAAAGTCGGTGGCGACTCTTGCTAACCGCGACATTGCGATTAAAACCACAAAAAAGTCCAGTTCACCGTATGACAGGGACAATACTAGGTCAACGTTCAGTCAAACCTGTATAAATCTCTGGTGCAATCTCTCTAACCTTATCCTTTTAATTTTTGTAATTTACTTTTTTATTTTAATTCTGTTGCAATACACAAAATCAAAATTACTAATATGATCTTAATCGAGAAAAGTATAAAATTAATCACGAATTTTAAATTCCATAATTCACCCCTCTTTTGTGCTTAAAGTCACTTGCCCAACATCCATAAGTGAAATGTGCTTATGTTGATAATGTGTTGGTTCAACTTGATGTGACCGAGCTTTAAATTCTATTTGTAATGTTGAAATATTGATCCGGATTGAAACAACCATATGTTGAATTCTTAATTGCAAGGCATAAGACCAACTAGATGTGTTTAAGCTTTGAATTGCACCTGTAATCATTTCGCATGAGACCGGCTAGATGCAGTTATTCTTTGAATTATATTCATAATAATGAGGCATGAGACCAGCTAGATGCGACTATGCTTTGAACTGCGCCCTGCGTCATATGAAATATTCCCTGGCCAAAGGTAGAGGATCCTCATCCCTGCCTCGAGGTAAAGCTCGGATCGAGGTGGACGTCTCCAGACTCCACCACTCACATCCCTTGGATGAGCTAGATCGGAAGGGGGTGTAACACCCTAAACCCCGACTCTTAATATAAAAAAGAATTTTCACAACTTAGAATGTTACTCAATGCAAAACATGCAACGTCAAGGATATTTTTCAAAAACTTCGCAATTCAAAATATCTCAAAACATAAAATAATTATGTAAAGTAAATACTCAACAAAAATAACTTCAAAGCAACAAATCCAAACAAATATTACGCCACATTCGCGATATTACAGACTAGAGCATAACTACTAATTAAATAGTAATAAATATGAAAATAAACGAAGAAAGCTCCAAGTTCATCTCCCAACTCACAAGCAACCACTCTTATCGAATACCTTATTGTCTGTATTCTAGATTAGCACATACGTGTAACAAAAAAAAAGGGTGAGACTACACCTTATAAATGTTAACGATGAAATTAGAAATAAGATGGCAATTAACGAATTTATAAGTACATCATTCACACAAAACATAATCAAAGTTAAATAATCATGCAAATGATAATGTAACCAACTCCTCATCAAAAATACATGTGGTATCGGGTTTTTGGGATCAGATGTATGTTACTGATTTACCCATGTTACCAGTTCCTCTTGAACCGTGTCCCTCTGTGAACGTGAGAATGTCATAGTCCCTCTCTGAACCAGGTCATCACTGGACCGAAGTCCTACCTAACTCCGAAATAAATGCATGCATGGTCATGTGAAATGTAAGCATGAACCATCAACATCATAAGCATCATTAACATCATAAATATTGTAAACATCATAAACATCATATACATCATAAAATCATCAACATCATAAACATCATCAAAATCATCATCATAAGGTTCCACTCTTGAACCTATGGGTTACCAATCACATGTCGTCACTGCATTTCTTTCGGATTACTAATTATCAAAAATCACCAATTAAGATCGTCGTTGTAATCCTTTTGGATTACTAATTATAAAAAATCGCCAATTAAAGTTGTCATTGTAATCCTTTCAGATTACTAATCATCAAAAATTGTCAATTAAGACTGTCACTGTAATCCTTTCGGATTATTAATCATCAAAAATCGTCAATTAAAACTGTCACTGTAATCCTTTTGGATTATTAATCATCAAAAATCTCCAATTAAGATCGTCATTGTAATCCTTTCAAATTACTATAATAAAATAGTTATGGTTTAAAGTTTATTTATCAAAAAGAGTAAAGTTATCTTATTACTCAAAACTCCAACTCATCAAACTACTCAAATATTCTAAAAAATATATTATAATAATTTTAACTCAATAGAGTCTTCAAAAAGCTTGAAAACAGCTCAACATCTCTCAACTCTCTAATTGACTCTAGAGTATCCAACAATACTCTAAAGTATTCAAAAGTACTCTAAGGGAAACTCTTCACAAGTGACAACTCTACTAACTCTAAGAGCTGACAGTTTAACTCAATTTTAACACTTTTGACTTAACAACCTTCAACAATAAAAATGTTATTCAAAAGGTAACCTTATGATGTCAACAGTGCTCAAAACTCAACTCAAGTGTATCATATATTTGGATCTCCAACTTTAAAAAACTCAAAAGAAACTTTGATAACTCTATAACAACTCTAACCAAATAAGATAGGATTTTTAAACTCATCAAAAGGTAACGAAAGGTAACCAAACTCAAAATTGCTCAAAATTTTGGACTTAACTCTAAAATTGTCTCACTTCAAACTAGCACCAAATATTATAGAATTATGATAAAATTATGAAACTCTCCAGTTTGAAATTTATTTAAAGCCTCTTTCAAACGAACTTAACCTCACCTCAATCAGAGTTGAGAAACACCAGTGCTATTCATTTCAGTTCAGCCATATTGTGATAATTCCTACATAAACTCTAAAATAGAGTGTCCGACTTCAAAATATACCAGAAAATTATATACTCATGATAAAATTATGAAACTCTTTAGTTTGAAAGATCATTAAATCCTCTTTCTAACACAATTGGTGACATCCAAAAAGTACTTACGAAACTCAAGTTACGCATGAAATATGATGACCAACGCAGAATTGAAATTGACTACGCATTTGGTATAAAAACTTACAAACTGCTAGTGTTGTAGAGCTCTTAGACCTTATTTTTCTACTTCAAAAGAAATACTATCGTGTTATCTTTTTAACGCAACTGACGACACCCCCAAAAGGACTTACGAAACTCAAGTTATACTTGAAATAAGGCGGTCAATCCCCTTCTATGTCTACCTGCGATTTTTTCGTGTTTTTCTCCTTATTGAACAGATTTAAAACTCGCATGTTTGAATCCCAACATCCCCCAAATGCTAAACAAATTTGATTTCTTTAAAAAAAATCTAAATTTTAATTTTTCCGTGAAAAATTCAACTTTTAAAAAAGTTAGGTTTTTCTGACATTTGGGAAATTTTTAGAAAAATAAGTCAGTTTTGGAAAAAATTAGGGAAACGAAAAAACAGTTCTTCAGACAAAACATTTGGGAAACCAACGAATCAAAAAAAAGTCGATCGAATCTTTGGGGAAAAATCTCAACTCTAAAAATGTGATCAAACAACAAGGCATAAAATTTATACAGATCACCACAATCAACCACAACAGTGTAAACCTACAAATAATAGCACAATATAGACCCTAGTGGATTTATCAAAATTCCCTTTTTTAGGTCTCTGAGCAATCATACGAACAAAAATTTCATCAATAATGCCTATAAGGTTTTGCCCAAATCTTATATGGCCATTATTACACAGATCATACAATTTTAGGAAAAACAATATTACCCCCAAGGCGATGATAGGAGGGAAAGGAGCCCTCACCATCCTGACTATCCAAATCACCCATCAATAAGATAATTCCTTACCTCAAAATTGAAGCTTTCAAACTATCAGTTATATCTTCTTAGCTCTCCCTCTTCCAATTCCTTTGCTGCCTATTTTCTTCGAATTCTCAATTTTCAGTATCATAATTTTTTTTCTAAATCCCTTAACTTTTCTATTTAAATAATCTAAGGAATTTTCAGAAATTACTAATTTTCTCCTTAATTTTTGATCTCATACTCCTTGCTTGCCCCACAATTTTTACCTGCCCCACAATTTTTACCTAAATTATAATTTCGCTTCAAACTCTCATTTTTTATATATTTTTATTATAGGTTAAATATATGACACCCAATGCAATGTAAGTGAAATTTTGTTTACACTCCATTGTAATGTGAAGATTCCCTGTCTATGGGCTCCAGATGCACTATTTGCTAACGTAGTTTGTCTATGTGTTATTTAATTGAACTTTTTTTTTTTAAAATTCACATAAATTTTATATTATTTTTAAAAAAATTAATTAAAAAAAAAATAGGTCTCAACCCTCATTCAAAATTTAAATTTATTTTAAAATAAATTAATATAAAAAAAAACTTTAAAATGTTTGTTACATGCTCAACTCAATTTGAGCACACGAAAATGACCTACTTAAAAAAATCATCTTTTATTCCATCATTATCATCTACTCTAGAAAGAAACAAATGTTCTCTTTACCTTATTGGGATCATCTTCATAAAAAAAATAGAGGATTTTATATAGCTACAAAATCTCTAGTAATACCATTAAGTTAATAACTTCACCCTAAGCGGCCGTTCACAAGTCACAAACCATCAACTTGCACATTAAAAATAGAAAGAATATTACTAGATAATTGAATTTCTTTAACAATTTTTTCAGTAACTACTATTTTGTTTTTATGATAAATCTTTATGAGAATGATGTTTTGGATAAAAATGAACAATAGTTTATAAACCTTGTTGTGTTCAGACCTATTCACACGTAACGAGGGACGAAGTCATGAATATTAATATGTGGGACATATATATTTTAATTATATTTTTGTATGTTTAAATTTATTTTGAATATTATTAAAAATATTTATTTTTATGTATGTGATCAAATATTTATTTAATATTGTATATACTCTATTGTTAGATATTTGATTCTTCACAAAATTATTATTGAAAATATATTTTATTTATCATAATTTTCTTAAACAATAAAAATTAATTTTTTAGAAAAATAAATCATTTAATATAAAATATTTTTACTAATGTTTTTTTTAAATCATTAATTTATGAGGAAGAATATTTTAAACTATACTTAAAAGTTAAAATAAATATTAAATTATTAAATATTATTAAATAAATAATATAACAAATGATATGAAAATACTTAAAATCAAGTGGGGGCAGCAGCCCCCATTCCACTGTATATCCCTCTATCCTTGCATGCAATTAAAAAATGCATAATTAGTCCTCCGATCTCTTAAGTTAATTTTAAATTTTGCTTTAGTCCCTTTATAAAAACGTTACACTTTGGTCTTTTAATATTAGTTTTGTTAGTATTATTAGTCACTTCCGTTAGTTTAGGTTAAAATAACGTTAATATTTGTCAACGTGACGTGCCAACTAGGTAATGACTCAGCAAAAAGATAAAAAATAGGTATAATTGATCAAAATATGAGACATCATATATATTAAAAATCAATTTTACTAAACCCTTTTTAAAAAAGAACAAATAGGATTACATTTCAATTCAAATACATTAGTGTACATGTAAGTTCAAACTCAATTCTACTAGGAAAAAAAATTAATCCAACACAAAACTAGAACAAAAAATGCACTAATTCTACATTATGAAAAAAATTGCATCACTGCTATAATTTACATTACAAAGTTACTATATTATAGTAACTATGGTGATTGAGATAGACAATCCTTGTTAACTAATCAAATACTACATTGGGATCATTTGTTGAATTTGCTGTTGCTGTTGCCGATTTGGAATATTGTAGTTGAAGTGCGAATAAGACCACACTTTATTTTCTAATAAAAGCACAACATGAATATTATCACAATTAAAGATTTTAATTATGGAGCCATTTGGATCATGGAAGAATAACTGATGAACCTATATTTCATTTTCCTCTACTCTGTACAACTCCACACCTTAAGAACAAACATCAAATCCAACAATTACAAATCTCTATCTACCAAAATTAAAAATTTTAAAACTAGTCTAATCCATAAAAACTGAAACTTTACAAAAAAAAAAAATAGAATAAGAACAAAACCCATTTTTTAGATCTGAAAAAAAAACCATAAAAAACTAAAACTTAAAAAAAACACGAACAAGGACAAGTGACTAAATTAGTTTATATATGCAAAATTAGTTCATATCTATAAAATATATCCGTTCAAGTGGTCCTTTACAAGCATTGTGTGAAAACTATGTGAACATATCCTTGTAAATCGTAATGTTTTTAATACCATATTTTCACCAGCTTCTCAGATTTACACAATGCAAGACCTACCTATCATAATTCTGATGTAACTTTTTGGTTGGAAATGTAAGGGTATGGATATAAATGTGAGAAAGAGAAATCCAATACTGCTGGAAAAACGTAAAATGGAAAATAAAAGTATTCGACTTAAATCATTTATTTTTACAGTACCTACAACTCCAGTGTGTGTGGAGGTGCGTCATATTTAACTATATTTACCTCTGAATATTAGATGCATCTTCAAAAGCAGACATATCAAAGCTACATTAGTCAATCCACAAGTCAACCGAATATGTTGCATATCATCGGTTTCAAACTCCAAGTCTTTTGATCCAAGACATGTACTCTGTTGTTGTCAACACAACCCCAAAAGCAAAACCATATCCTCCAATGAAACATGAAACTTCTTCCACTGAAACATGAAACTTCTTTCTTTGAGATCTAGGAGTTTTTGTACGTTTGACATTGAAAGGCAGCCCTTGTTGGATTAAATCGACAATGTTGTGGTGAAAAGTGAAAGAATCCAATGAAATGAAATTAGGTGAAATGAAATTAGGGTTACAATGTTTCACATGTTTAATAACAAGTAATAATAAATTGAAAATAAACAAAACAAAAATGTATGTAAGATAACATACTGCTAAGTAGACAGTCACATATGCATAGTTTAAGTTTTTTTCTCAAAATTTAACAAAATGGATCAATTTGACTAACATAATAGTTTTAAGGGACTATAATGTAATATTTTTTAACTAAGAGACTAAAGCGAAATAATCAATTAAGTTAGTGCACCCAGGGCCCATAGACAAAGAATCTTCACATTACAAAAAGGGAATAAAAAACAATTCTTTTACAGGAGTATAAACCAGATATTGCTTACATGACAGGGGTATCATATATTTAACTCTTTTATTATTTTAATTGAATAAATATTTCATTCAAACAAATATTTAATCAAAATTCTCTGAATGTTTATTTTCTCAAATTATTACCAAATAACTAAATTTATTTAATTATTTCAAATAATTCTAATAAATTTTAATAAATTCTATTTTATTTTCCCGCTCTCAAATTCTATAACTCCGGTAACTATTAAATTTCAAAAATACCGCTAAGCACCAAATAACCCAATTAATTCGAATATCACACATATGAACACGCCAATAATGAAATAAAATATTTAATTAAAAATCAGGGTATTACAGGGGATGCGTCAGATACACAGAACTACGTGTAATTTTTTACTAGATGAAATTGATTGCTATAGTTGGACGTGCAAAACGTCTCCAATAACACCCCTGGGGAATTGGTTATTGTAGTCAGACCTACAAAACGTATCCAACAACTCCCCTAGAATCTTTAACTGTGCTCGACGTTGTGGGATTTTGATTATTATAGTTGAACGTGCAAAGCGTCTCCAAATGCACCCTTGAGGGAATTGGTTGTTGTAGTCAGGCGTACATAGCATCTCTGATAGCTCCCATGAGATCTTTAGGAGGGCTAGACTTTGTGGGATATTGATTGTTGTAGTCGGACATGCATTTAACAATTATATAGGTAATTTCAACTAAGCAATAAATTTATAAATACATTTCTTAAATATTGCGGTCGACTGCAGGTATTGGTCGATCACAATTTCTGCTATATTTATCATTGTTTTAACAGTAAAAAGTATGTGATTTATCTGCATTAAGATGTCATTTTAATAAATTTAGTAGTTGTCTTTGTTTAGAGTATTCATGGTGTCATTTAATCTTTTTGGGAAGATTTTCATGTGTTTGATAGGGTTGGAGAAAAAGAGAAAAAAAAATAATCAGATCAAAGTCCAAGCCATTGTGCAAGTGTTGATGCCTAAGGAGCAAAGAAAGGGAATTTCTGGTCATACGCGTATGAGGTAGCCCAACATAACTAATATGCTGCCTTACGTGTATCAGGCCACGGGGAATCACATCTACCAATACACATATCCATATGTGTATAACTAGGCAGACAACATCATACGTTGACCAATACATGTATCCATACGCGTATTCATTTGATGGGCGACCATATTTTTCAGAAAAGGCCAAATTTTATTATTTAACACTAGAGAAGGCTTTTTTGAGGGGTATCTTGATTTTAGACTACAAGTTACAAATTAAGAGTTAGAGAACGCGATAGGAAGAAGGTGGAGAATTAATTTCAAGGGATTTCTCCAGTAACACTCTTCATCTTTGATTATTGTGTAATGTTGAACAATTTCATTATGCCTTTTATTTTCATTATAACGAGTAACTAAACCCTTCAATGCTAGGGATGAGCCAATGTTCTTGAATTAGTTTAATTTTCTAAATTGATCATTGTAATGACTTATATTTATTTTCTATATGATTTATTTCTTTTTGAGTTTAATGCTTTCTCTTTTGGTCAAATTAAGAATTGATTTATACTTATCTATTATAAAAGACTTTCAACAATAACGCTTGATTAAAGTATGTTATATTAGTTATCACCTAGAACTAGGGATATCGTATAAAAACCGACATGTTCTTAATAACCAAATGCTTAAATTCATTTGTAATTTACTATGAACATAGAAATTAATTTGAATGTTTAAAGGTAGGTTTATCACTAAGGACTTAGAAATAGACATCCTTAAGAATCGGTAATTTGTAGAGGTAAAATAAGTCATTATAGGTTCAATTTGGATAGTTAACGAATTCAGGTACAAACCCTAATTCCTAGCATGCTTCATCCATATTATTTTCTACTCAATTACATTTATTTTTATTTACTCTTTCGCAACATAAACAAACTCAAAACCCCTATTTCTTTTGTTTAACTGAATTGAAACTCGAACACTATAATATCACACAAACCTCAAGATTGATATTTTAGAATTTTCTAATATTACTACCTTATCAAATTAGTACACTTGCAAAAAAAAATGTAGAACTATAAAGGAATATAAACCATCATAAAATAAAAATGGATTACAAACTTAAATAAAAAATTACTCAAGACTCAAATTGTCTCTAATACATTGTCATTTATTTTTATAAAATATTTTTAAAACATAGATCATTTTTATAAAAAAATTACTATGCAAATGCAACAAAAAAGTGAATTTCACCTTGTAAAGAATTCAATACTATGTTCTTTACAATAACGCAAATATTTTCTTAACTTAAAAGCATAATAAATATATTTACAAGAAACAACAATGTTTTCATGTATGAGATCTAATTTTTGTCTCAAAATTAAAGTATTTAAGGATCTCGGGACCAAACTTAGCTCATCCAAAAACCACAAACGTTTGTTAGATTTCAATCATAAGAAACCAAACCAAAGTGGCAGAAAATGTAAAAGCAATAACTTTCTGGAACGTTGCCATAATTTGCTAAAACTGAAAAATTATCATCTGGTTTGGTACGACACAAATATTGAATAAATTTTAAATTTCAGCATTATGAACCATAAATCAGAGTGGCGCAGCGGAAGCGTGATGGGCCCATAACCCACAGATCCCTGGATTGAAACCAGGCTCTGATAATTTTCTAATTTTTTTTTCCAATTTTTGTCAGCGACATGTATGTTAACACCGTTTTTCTATGTAATACGACATGTCGTTTGTATAAAGTGAAATTAGTTTATGTGGTTGTTCCATTACTTTTGAGTATACCTTAATTAAAATAATACAATATAATAATACTATACAGCAATTCGCATACATGCATATAATTTTTTCTTTAAAATGTAATAGACCTAATGATTAAAATCATTGGAGTTTAACTGCATTGTTTAATAGAAAAATAATTAATATGTTATCATTTTCATATTAAACTGTCCAAAAATAGTGTTAAAGTTTATGAGTACCCTATAATTCTTGATAGTTTTTTTAATAAAACAACTTTACACAGTAATTCGTATATATATATGTATATAATTTTTATAAAAGTAGATTAATAGACACATATATCAAAATCATTGAATTTTAACTATATTATTTAATACAAAAATAATGAATATTAATATCATTTTCATAATAGACACACAACTAAAAGGGGAAAATAGACACTTTCACACTCAATGGTAGTAAAAAAGAGAAGAAAACACTAGCACATTTATCGTAGAAAAAAGAGTAAAGAACAAAAACTAACACAGTAAAGACATATTGTCAATGTGATGGGAAGTGAGAAAAAAACTCATATAATTGAATAGACATGAAAAATATTTTGTTATTAATAAAATAATATTATTTTGCTTTATTTTTTTTTATGAAGTTGAAAATATGGAATGCGACTTCTCTTTAGATATAATTAGTTTTTTATGATATATGATGTTTATGGTGTAAGTTTTTTTTTTACTTATCAAATCATATTAATTATACGAAATATTTTTAAAAAATAACATCACAAATCATAATATAATTGTGAATAAATGACTATTTAGTCTTAGGAGTTACTTAAGACACCTTAAGTATTACTTCTCCATCTTATTAAAAAATTAAAATTATTTTTAAAATTCGAAAATACATCTTCAGACGCATTTTATGCGGACACAATTCATTGGATTTTGAGTTACGCCTGAATTTTATGATTAAATTTATTCGAAAAATGCATTTATAACAACTTTTAAACTTTCATTAAGGTTTTGTCAGGATTGATAGAATGAAGTAGTATTGAATTTTATGTTTGGACTGAATGTGAGAAAATTAAAAAAAAAAAAATGTGTTTGAATTGTATTGAATTTTAATATTTTTTGTATATTCTCAAATACAAAAAGTATGACTGCGGAAAGTAATAAAGAGAATAAAGCTAGAGAATCACACACAAGATTTATATTGATTCACTTCTTTAAAGAGATGCTAATTTAATATCCTCACACTTGAGAGATTTCCACTATAATCACTCTTAATTATAGACAAAACATTAAGACAATCTTGTCTTATATAATACTTTTAAGGACTTGTTTTTCTCACACTATAAGGCTTTGAAAAAGTTACAAAGTGATAATTTTACAACAACTCACACATAGTGGTAAATATAATAAAACTTGATTACAAGTGATTAACTCTCTTAAAAAAGATTAACAAATAAAGAGAATTTGTGATTTGGTATTTCTTCTTTGCTAATATGACAATGTTTTGCAAAATTACAAATATTTTGAGTGATACAACATTACTACAATTAAGTAGTGGTTAAGTATGCTTGTATGTGTGTAACTGTCAACCCTCGAAGTTGTCCTTTATATAAGACTTGAAAATCCTGATAAAAAAAGTTAATCGACCAGTTTGCAAACCAAGGCTTCAAAGAAACACAAAACTATGTCGGAAGGGAAAATTATTCCCGTTGTTCCCGTGTCTATTGTTCAATTTCCCCTATAAATGATGTTGGGACGTCACCTCTAGTCAAGAGAAGTAAAATGGATCTTAGGAAGGTTCATATATATATTTAGAGGCAACCACTTCCATAGACTTGGAGAAGGGATTGTTGAACATGTGCTTCAGACACAATAGGGGGGTGAATTGTGATGGTTTAAAAATCATTGATTTAAATCAAAATCATCTTCTAAATAAGAGTTTGAAAATATTTTTAATTAAAAATATTTTAGTGAGTATGCAGCGAAAATTTTAAGTAAATAAATTAAGTAAAAAATAAAAGAGTTAAGGGAAGAGAAAACGACACCCGAGAATTATAGAAGTTTTCACATTTTCTGGATGTGAAAAAGTCATAGAGAAATTCTCTATTTATAGACCAAGGTGTGGTATAAATTTGAAACAATCCATGGACATTTTAACTCTTCTAACCGATTAGCCACCTCAAATAATCGATTATTGAGGCTCGAGTGGAAGATTTTGATAGAGAGTCATTATCAATCATTAAGATACTATCATAATCGATTGTGGTCTCTATTAAGTATAATCTAATCGATTTGGCAAAAAATTTAGTTGATTAGATAGTTGTAAAAATTCTCCTAATCAAACATACAACCCCAATTCAATTGGTTAGGCGCCAATTTTTTTTTGTTGGTAATTTTATTTTAAAATGAGAGGTTTCCCAATATTTTTATGTGTGTGTGTGTGTAATTTAGACATAATACTTCGATAAATACCCTTATATCTTTATAATACATTTGTCACTCAAACAGACACAACTAGGCGAGTTTTCACACTTTCTCTATTTCATACTCTGAAGCTTCAAGTCTTGAAATCATTATCTTAGACTTTTGCATCACACAAGAACCTTGAGTCTTATTGATGAGGCGTGAGATATCTCTATGTGGATTACACTCATCGAAGAGTTTGAAAGATTAAACCACCAGTGATCCTTGAAACATGAGTCTTCACTTGAGAGTCATTGGACTACAATATTGACTTCAGAGAGATGATTTGATCTTTAAGACCATATTCAAAAGGATAGCATGACACACTCTAAATAGAACCTTGAATGTTATTCTGATAAGGCTTAAGATAATTCTTCATAATAAACTCCATCATAAAGCAAACTACTTGCTCAAAGATCTTTACTAACTTTATTGAACGCTGCTTGACATAAGGTATTGTCTTCATAGATAGACACAAATAACTTGATCTCCAATAACAACAATGATATTCATGATTTATCTTGATCAATCACCATCACTTGAAAAATACCTAGTCAGGCGACGTCACTTAAGTAAACACATTAAGCACCACCACTTGAGTAACATAGAAAGAACCATCACTTGGTAAACAACTTGTCAAGCACCATCACTTGAGAAAATACATCAAACACGATCACTTGAGTACCATACAAGCCCCCATCACTTGATAAACAATTTGTCAAGCACCATTAATTGAGAAAACATTTTCTTGAAAAATAAGACTGGTGAAGACTCTTCTTAAGAGCGTTATTAACTCCCCTCACATGAGTAAAAAGTATATTATACTTCCCCCTAAAGTATACTTTTCCTTCTTTGCCATAATAAAAAAGGTGAGAAAAAATTCCTAGAAAAAAAATGGTGAATAAGAAAGCGCATTCCACATAATTGCATACGTAAAAGGAATGAGTTACCTAATAAAAAGATGAACAAGAACATACATCAAAGTGAGTCAAACATGGGCAACACATAAGACCATGATCCTCCCTACAAATGGTAGAATCTATCTTTGAGATCAGACGATGGATAAGTTCTAGATTACCATTTCCCTTAATTCTTTCTCGAACAAGTCTTAGTTATGTATGACGCTTTCTAGATCGAGAAGAACTTCTAGTAACTATTTCTTTATTATTTATATTCCTTTCAAGAGATAATCATTTTACCTTATGAATTCTTTGAACATCCTCTTTTCATCCTCCTTGATCTCTTGGCTTTTATTGATATTGGATTCTAGGCATACTATTTTTGACACCTCATTCACTTAGAAAACACTTAAACTCAACCAAAAGGTTATTAAAACATGATTTTATATGACAATACATTTAAAAAACTTCTTTCTATAGGGTTAATAAGATTTTTTATTTATTTTTCATCCTATATTAAGTGTACTACCTCAGAATTGCAAGACACCTTGAGGAAAACTCCTTATTTCGATGAGCAACCGTCAAAAGTCCATTTCCATGTATCGCTTGATACTAGAGTTGGCTACGTATTCTATGAAGTGATACAGTCCCCGTCGATCCTTAGGCTCCAAAGTCAGTGGGACCATCAATATGTTGAGCTTCATTAATGACTTTGCACAACTTTACCAATTTTGCAATGAGCACCCATTCCTCCAAACATGGTCAAAGCTCAAATAGGTCATTTGTAAAAATATTTTTAAGTAACCAAGCAATAAATAAACCACATATTTAGTTGTTTAATCATAGCTCTCCAATCATTTAATCTCTAATAAGTGTACCACCTTAAATATCAAGTAATCTTAATAAAACCTCCCCCTTTTGAGGGAATGACAAAATAATATTGTAAATCCTTATCTGTAAATTGTTAGATACTATAGTTGGTTAAACCCATGATATATATAGGTTCACTATATACTTATATTATCAACCTACTAAGAGGTTAAGTGATCATCACAGATCATATGTGTTGATACCATCATAAACAAAAATTTATTTTGATCAAATTGCTGATAACCACCATCAGTGAACATTCTTGGATCACATGCATCCCTATAATCAAACACTATTAGGAACATCATGTATACTTAAAGGTATACATCTTTCTTTGTAGATCTTCATTTAATACACACTATGTATTCATTAAAGTTGCAAAGCATCTCTGCAAAACACACTAGGTTTTCACCTTTGGTACCCAAATCTTATTAGGTCTTGATGCATTAGTAGATCTAAGAATTCTAGAGTTAAAAACTTTATAAATTATTAGTTTATTAAAAAAAATGTCTCTAAGTGTCCTCTTCTATCATAGTAAGTGCATTTGTAAACATGATGATTTAATTTCTTCCTATTAAAGTCTTTACTATGTGATCTACTAGATTTAAACCCTAATATAGTTTTATTCAAGGAAGGCCTTTGATATGATAAAATAAAATCTATTTTTTCTTTCATATTAGTAAATTTAATAAGGTTTCGTGAATATCTTCCACTCCCCTTTTCATCGAGACACGAGTCTCACATGTTTCAGCTTGGTTTCTAATATCAGTTATTTCATACTTAAGTGTTTCATTACTATTTTCTAGAAACTTAATGTAGTATTTATCATCTACATTATTCTTTTCAATATTATAATGTTCCTTGATTATTTTAAAGTTAAATTCAAACAATTTCTTATATGATAACTTTGTTACCTCACAATCATCTTCTTCATGAGATGCTTTTAGGCAAACTGGTTCATATTCTCCAAGCTCAAATTTTATAGTCAAAACTCCTAAGAAGACCTCTTGGGAACAGGACTAGATCAACGTTCAGCCAAACCTGTATAGACCTCTGGTGCAATCTCTCTAATCATATCCTTTTAATTTATGTAATTTACTTTTTTATTTTATTTCTGCTACAATACACTCAACCAAAGTCACTAATACGATCTTAATCAAGAAAAGTATAAAATTAATCACAATTTTAAATTCCATAATTCACCCCTCTCTTGTGCTTAAAGTTATCTGCCCAACATCCATAAGTGAAATGTGCTTACGTTGATAATGTATTGATTCAGCTTGATGTGACCGAGCTTTAAATTTTACTTGTAATGTTGAAATATTAATCTGGCTTGACACAACCATATGCTGAATTCTTAATTGCAAGGCGTAAGACCGACTAGATGTGGTTATGCTTTGAATTGCACCTATAATTATTTTGCGTGAGACCGGCTAGATACAATTATGCTTTGAATCATATTCATAATAATGAGGCATGATATCCGCTAGATGCGACTATGCTTTGAATTGCGCTATGCATCACATGGATTATTCCCTGGCCAAAGGTAGAGGATCCTCGTCCCTGCCCCGAGGTAATGCTCGGATCGAGGTGGACGTCTCCGGGCTCCACCACTCACGTCCCTTGGATGAGATAGATCGGAAGGGGGTGTAACACCTTAAACCCCGAATCTTAATATAAAAGAGAATTTTTACAACTTATGATGTTACTTAACACAAAACATGCAACCTCAAAGATATTTTTCAAAAACTTCGTAGCGGAATTCAAAATATCTCAAAACATAAAGTAATTATGTAAAGTAGATACTCAACGAAAATAACTTCAAAGCAACAAATCCAAATAAATATTACACCTCATTCCCGATGTTACAAACCAAAGCATAACGACCAACTAAATAACAATAATTATGAAAATAAACAAAGAAAGCTCAAATGCCATATTCCAACTCACAAGCAACTACTTTTGCCGAAGTGATTATCTGCATTCTAAAGGAGCATAAACGCCATAACAATAAAAAGGGGTGAGAGTACACCTTATAAATGCTAGCGATGAAATTAGCAACAAGACAACAATTAAAAAATTTATAGGTACATATTCACACAAAAACGCAATCAAAGTCAAATAATGATGCAGATGCTAATGTCACCAACTCCTCATCAAAAATGCATGTGGTATCAGATTTTTGGGATCAGAGGTATGTTATTAATTTAACCATGTCTCCGTTCCTCTTAAATTGTGTCCCTCTCTAGAGGTGAGACCGTCATAGTCCCTCTCTGAACCAGGTCATCATTGGACAAAAGTTCTACCTAACTCCGAAATAAATGCATGTATGGTCATGTAAAATGTAAGCATGCAACATCATCAACATCATCAACATCATACACATAATAAGCATCATCAACATCATCAACATCGTAAATATCGTCAACATCATCAACATCATAAACATCATCAAAATCATCATTAGAAGGTTCCGTTCTTGAACCTATGGGTTGCCAATCACATGTCGTCACTGCAATCCTTTCAGATTACTAATCATCAAAAGTCGTCAATTAAGATCGTCACTGTAATCCTTTTAGATTACTATTTATAAAAAATCTCCAATTAAGGTTGTCATTATAATCCTTTCGGATTACTAATCATCAAAATTTTCTATTTAAGGATGTCATTGTAATCCTTTCGGATTATTAATCATAAAAGATTGCCAATTAAGACCATCATTGTAATCCTTTCAGATTATTATACTAAAAAAAATTATGGTTTAAAATTTATTTATTTATCATCAAAAAGATTAAAGTTATCTTATTACTCCAAACTCTAACTCATCAAAATACTCAAAAATTCTAAAAAATCTACTATGTTAATTTTAACTCAATAGAGTCCTCAAAAAGCTCAAAAATAACTCAATATCTCTCAACTCTCTAATTGACTCTAGAGTACTCAAGAGTACTCTAAAGTGTTTAAAAGTACTCCAAGGGAAACTCTTCATAAGCCATAACTCTACTAACTCTAAGGGTTGACAGTTTAACTTAAGTTTAACTCTTTTGAATTAACAACCTTCAACAATAAAAATGTTACTCAAAAGGTAACCTTATAATGTCAACAATGCTCCAAACTTAACTCAAGTGTATCATATATTCTGATCTCCAACTTTAAACAACTCAAAAGAAAATTTGACAACTTTATAAAAACTCTAACAAAATAAAATAGGATTCTTAAACTCATTAAAAGTAACGAAAGGTAATCACACTCAAAATTGCTCAAAACTCTAGGACCTAACTCTAAAATTGTCTCACTTCAAACTAGAACCAAATATTATAGACTTATGATAAAATTATGAAACTCTCAAGTTTGAAATTTATTTAAAACCTCTTTCAAACTCACTTAACCGCACCTCAAACAAAGTTACGAAACTCCAGTGCTATTCGTTTCAGTTCAGCCATATCGCGACAATTTCTGCATAAACTCTAAAACAGTTGTCTGACTTCAAAACATACTGAAAAATTATATACTCATGATAAAATTATGAAACTCTCCAGAATGAAATATCATTAAACCATATTTCTAACGCAACTGACGCTACCCCAAAAGAACTTACGAAACTCAAGTTACGCGTGAAACATGATGACCAACGCATAATTGAAATTGACTACATCTCTGGTATAAAATGTTGCTAATTGCTACTGTTTTAGAGTCCTTAGACCCTATTTCTATACTTCAAAATAAACATTATCATGTTAGTTTTTCAACACAACTGACGCACCTCAAAAGGACTTACGAAACTCAAGTTATGCCTGAAGTAATACGGTCAATCCCCTTCTATGTTTACCTGCAATTTTTTCATATTTTTCTCCTTATTAAACCTATTTAAAACTCTCCTATTTGAGTCCCAACCTCCCTCAAATGCAAAAAAAAAAATCAATTTCTTTAAAAAATATATTCAATTTTTGATTTTTCGTGAAAAATTAAACATTTGAAAAAGTTATGTTTTTCTGACATTGGCGAAACTTTTAGAAAAATAAGTTAGTTCTCGAAAAAATTAGGGAAACGAAAAACTATATTCCAGACATAACATTTGGGAAACCAATGACTCAAAAAGATTCGATCGAATCTTTCGGACAAAATCTAAACTCTAAAAATGTGATCAAATAATAAGGCATAAAATTAATACATATCACCACAATCAACCACAACAGTGTAAACCTACAAATAATAGCACAATATAGACCCTATGGGATTTATCCCAAATCCCCTTTTCGGGTCTCAGAGCAACCATAGGAACAAAAATTTCATCGATAATGCCTATAAGGTTTTGCCCAAATCTTATTTGGCTGGTATTACACTGATATCCTGTCTGCCCAAATCACCGATCAATAAGACAATTTCTCCTTTACCTCGAAATTAAAGCTTTCAAACTCATGACTATGGCTTCCTAACTCTTCCTTTTCCAATTCCTTTGCTGCCTCTTTTCTTCCAATTCTAAATTTCACGTATCAGCAAAACTTTTTCCAAATCCCTTAACTTTTCTATTTAAATAACGTAAGGAGTTTTCTGAAATTACTAACTTTCCCCTCAATTTTTGATCTCATACTCCTTGCTTGCCCCACAATTTTTACCAAAATCATAATTTCACCCCAAACTCTCATTTTTTTTCTTCATATTTTTATTATTTTCATTAAATAAATATTTTATTTAAATAAATATTTAATCAAAATTCTCCAAGTTTTTATTTTCTCGAATTATTACCAAATATCTAAATTTATCTAATTATTTCTAATAACTATAATAAATTCTATTTTATTTTTCCGCTCTTAAATTCTATAACTCTGATAATTATTATATTACAAAAATACCCCTAAGCACCAAATAACATAATTAATTCGAATATATTGAGTATGACACATATGAACACGTCAATTATGAAATAAAATATTTAATTAAAAATCGGAGTGTTACAAGGGGTGTGTTAGATACACAGAAAATGAATATAATTTTTTACTAGATGAAATTGATTGTTGTAGTTGGACGTGAAAAACGTCTCCAACAACACCCTTGAGGGAATTGATTACGTAAGTCAGACGTACAAAATGTCTCTAGCAACTCCCCTAGAACCTTAAAATGTGCTCGACACTGTGGGATATTGATTGATGTAGTCTGACGTGCAAAGTATCTCTGATTTCATCCCTGAGGGGATTGGTTGTTGTAGTCATGCATACAGATCGTCTCTGATAGCTCCCATGATATCTTTAGGCGTGCTAGACGCTGTGGGGTATTGATTGTTGTAGCCAGACGTGCAAAGCGTCTCCGACAACACCCCTAAAGAAATTGGTTATTCTAGTCGGACGTGCAAAACGTCTCCAATAACTCTCCTAAGATATTTATTTAGGGTATCACTTGCGTAGCTTGTACCCTAGTTCGTTGTTATGTGCGTTAAGACTTTGGTGTTCTAAAGAGGAAACAAGACAAGATATATATATATATATATATATATATATATATATATATATATATATATATATATATATATATATATATATATATATATATAATTTGCATTTAGCAATTATATTGGTAAATGCAACTAGGAAATAAATTTATATATATATTTATTAAATAATGCGGTCGACTGCAAGTATTGGTCAGTCACCATTTCTGCTATATTTATCATTGTTTTAACAGTAAAAAGTATGTGATTTATCTGCATTTCCATACAATTTGAGTGGTTTAGATGTCATTTTAATAAATTCAGTACTTGTATTTGTTTCGAGTATTTATGGTGTCATTTGATCTTTTTGGGAAGGTTTTCATGTGTTTGATAGGGTTGGAGAAAAAGAGAAAAAAAACAATCAGATCAAAGTCCAAGCCAATGTGCAAGTGTTGAAGTCTAAGGAGCTAAGAAAGGGAATTTATGCTTATACGCGTATCCATACGCGTATGAGGTAGCACAACATACCTAATATGCTGCCTTACGCGTATCAAGTTAGGAGGAATCACATATGCCAATACGTATATCCGCATTCGTATCACTAGGCAGGCAACATCATACGGTGACCAGAGCCAAGGCCAAGCAACACACCTGCCCATACATGTATGGGATGCTGTAGTATAAGCCAATATATGTATTCATATGCATATTCACTTGATGGTTGACCAAATTTTCAAAAATAGCCCAATTTGATTATTTAGACTACAAGTTACGAATTAAGAGTTAGAGAACACGGTAGGAAGAAGATGGAGAATTAATTTCAAGGGATTTCTCCATTGAACACACTTCATTTTTAATTATTGTGTAATGTTGAACAGTTTAATTCTGCCTTTTATTTTCATTGCCACGAGTAACTAAACCCTCCAATGCTAGAGATGGATCATTGCTCTTGAATTAATTTAATTTTCTAAATTGATCATTGTAATGACTTATATTTATTTTCTACACGATTTATTTCTTTTTGAGTTTACTGCTTTCACTTTCGGTCAAATTGAGAATTGATTTATGCTTATCTATTATGAAGGACTTTCAACAATAACGCTTGATTAAAGTATGTTATATGATATCACATAGAACTAGGGATATCATATAAAAACCGACATGTTCTTAATAATAAAAAATTCATTTGTAATTTACTATGGACATATGAATTAATTTGAATGTTTAAAGGTTTACTCACTAAGAACTTATGAATAGACACCCTTAAGAACCGGTAATTTGTAGAGGTGTAAAATAAGTCATTATAGATTCAATTTGGATAGTTAACGAATTCAAGTACAAACCTTAATTCTTAGCATGCTTCATCCATATTATTCTCTACTCAATTAAATTTATTTTTATTTGTTCTTTCGCAACCTAAACAAACTCAAAACCCCTATTTCATTTGTTTAACTGAATTGAAATTCGAACATTATAATATTACGCAAACCTCAAAATAGATATTCTAGAATTTCCTAATATTACTACCTTGACAAATTAGTACACTTATTAAGGAAAAAATGTAGAACTATAAAGAAATATAAACCATCATAAAATAAAAATGGATTATAAACTTAAATAAAAAATTACTCTAGACTCGAATTGTCTCTAATATATTGTCATTTATTTTTATAAAATATTTTAAAAACCTGGATCAATGTTTTAAAAAAAAATTACTATGCAAATGCAACCAAAAAGTGTATTTTACCTTGTAAAGAATTCAATACTATATTTTTTTACAATAATACAAATATTTTCTTAATTTAAAAGCATAATAAATATATTTACAAGAAACAACAATGTTTTCATGTAATTGAATTCTAATTTTTGTGTCAAAATTAAAGTATTTAAGGATCTCGGGACATACTTAACTCATCCAAAAACTATAAACATTTGTTAGATTTCAATAATAAGAAACTAAACCCAAAGTGGCATAAAATGTCAAAGCAATAACTTTCTGGAACGTTGCCAGAATTTGCTTTTGTTTATAACAAATATTTGCTAAAGCTGATAAATTATCATTTGGTTTGGTATGACACAAAGTTTTCAATATATATTAAATTTCAGTATTTCAACCAACAAATCAGAGTGGCGCAGCGGAAGCGTGGTGGGCCCATAACCCACAGGTCCCTGGATCGAAACCAGGCTCTGATAATTTTCTAATTTTTTTTCCAATTTTTGTCCTCTTAGCGACATGTATGTTAACACCGTATTTCTATGTAATACGACGTGTCGTTTGTGTAAAGTGAAGATTAGTTTCTGTGATTGTTCCATTACTTTTGAGTATACCTTAATTAAAATAATACAATATAATAATACTATACGGCAATTCGCATACATGCATATAATTTTTTCTTTAAAATGTAATAGACCTAATGATTAAAATCATTGGATTTTAACTGCAATGTGATGAGAAGTGAAAAAAGAAAACTCATATAATTGAATAGACATGAAAAACATTTTGTTATTAAAATAATATTATTTTTCTTTATTTTTTTATGAAGTTGAAAATATGGAATGCCACTTCTCTTTAGATACAATTAGAGATTTATGATATATATATGTTTATGGTGTAAGCTTTTTTTACTTATCAAATCATATTTATTATATAAAATATTTTTAAAAATAACGTCACAAAGTTCGTAATACAACCGATATAATCGTAATGCAATTGTGAATGAATGACCATTTAGTTTTAGGAGTTGCTTAAGACATCTTAAGTATTACTTCTCCATCTTATTAAAAAATCAAAATTATTTTTAAAATTCGAAAATGCATCTTCAAACGCATTTTATACAGACACAATTCATTGGAATCTGAAATTTGTATGGTGAATATGTGATAATTCGATCATCCATAAGTTACACAAATGTGATCAATCAATCTATATATATGATATATGTAATTATGGTGCAACGATGGTACATACGATATACTATTTCTATTTCATCCATTCAATTGCAAAATGTTAGTTATTCTTTATTCTATTTCATCCATTCAATTGCAAAATGTTTGTTATTCTTTTGAATAGACAATTCTCACATGTTTTGGAATTCGACATTAGTATGGTGAAGCAATGTCATTTCGATTAATCATATTGAATAATCAATCGTTGTGTATTTGATGGTATGAATGCGTTGCATTAAGGTTTACGAAGGCACAAGGGTTGTGTTGTTAAGAGTTATGCAATTAGGATTTATGATGCTGCAAGTGTTGTACCTTAGGGTTTGTAGAAAGTATCAAGTGTTGATATGAAAAACAACGCCGATTCAAAATGAAATGTTCATTAAATTTTTTTGAATTTAGGAATGATAATAATAAACATGTTTATTATTTTTTTCCTTACGGTGAGAAGTTATGTCCTTAGTTTTCCTTTATTTTATTTTGAGATTTTAAATACAACATGTGTGTCGTGTCTTTCTCTATACTTTCTTTATATAACTTCTTTTCTCATCTCGCTCCCTTCTATGTAAAATGAGTATTCTTTTATATAATATAATGTAATGTAGAAAAGAAGAAGACATGATCAAAGGAGAACAACCACGAAGGTCTAGATTGGGTAAGTATAGATCATTATTAGGTTTATCTTAATTTCTCTCATTGACTTGAGGAAACAATTATGCTAGGGGTCATAACTGTATCATTTTCTTATGTATGTTGATGCATTTGAATGTATGTTGATGCATGTGAGAGCCGAACTATATGATGAATAAGTCGATGATATCAAACTAATTACAAATTCCCTCAAAATGATTATTAATTTTATGCTTTCCAAATTTTAGCACTCATCAAGACTAGTATTGAATAATGTAGGTTTTGCCTAACGCGAGGTGCACGTTCTATATTATAAGGGGCAATGGGATAAATGTATTATCCAATTGTTAAAACAATGGTTCAAATTTAACTAAACTAATTATAATAAGATTATATATGTCGAGAAGCAAGAGTTGAGAACAATTCATATGATGGATTAGAATAAGGAGTTATTCATCCAATCCATACAATCAGAATGAGTTCTTATCAAAATAACCGACTTTTGTGTAATCAGCCTAATGTTGGCTTAAAACAAAGTGAAACATGGATCGCGATCTAATAGAAAATCTTCCAACAAGATTTTCCGAATCTAATGGTGAGGATCATTTGGTTTGAGTACAATAGTGGGAGCATATTTAATTAAATGCCTAATAGAATATGTTTTTTTAATGATAATGATATCTCCACAATCTTTTATGTAGATTACCATGTCAAGAAACACCTCTAACAACATTTTACGATCAATCCTTGACAAGAAAAAACTGTTTGGGACAAATTTTCTGGATTGACGTTGAAACTTGAGGATAGTCCTCAAACATGATAAAAAGTTGTACGTCTTAGAGACAACTCTTCCTGAAGAGGAGCCTCATAGTTCTGATTCTAAGGCAGAAAGAGATGCTTATAAGAAGCATGTCAATGATGTCAATGAAACTGCTTGTCTCATGTTGGCTACTGTGAATTATGAATTGTAAAAGCAACATGAGAGCATGGTAGCGTTTGATATAATCGAACACCTAAAAATGTTTTATCACGACCAGGCTAGGCAAGAGCGGATTAAAGTTTCCAAGGCCCCTTTTCAAGGAAAGCTAGTTGGGGAAGCCCCTATAGATCCCCATGTACTCAATATAATTGGGTATGTGGAGAACCTTGAGAGGTTGGATTTTCCCCTCGAAAATGAGTGTGTGATAGATTTGATCCTACAATTATTATCGGAGAGCTCTAATCAATTTGTCCTTAATTTCAATATGAATGATATGGAAAAAATTCTTCCATAGCTACTAGGCATGTTGAGAACTGTTGAGCATAATCTAAAATCAAAAGGGAGGGTCATTCTTATGGTCAATAATGGTAATAATAATAACAAAAGGCCCACAAAGCAGGGTAGTAAGGGGGAGGCAAGGAAGTTGCCATACATAAACCTACTACTCATGGTTTGAAGCCTAGCGGAGTTATAACAAAGTAGGGCATTTGCTTCTATTATGGTTTGACCGGACACTAGAAGAGAAATTTTCCAAAGTACCTGGTGTCATACACTAAATTTTACCCTGAGTTTTTCACTCGCATCAGCATAGAACAAATCGATCCATTTTTTAGTGTATTTCATCAGTTAAAAGCATTCATCAGGGTTTACATGAAAATTCAAGAGTTCTTACATTTTATCTGATCTTGATGATATTCATTCAATCACCTGTTGATTAAGAAGTCAAAAGATTCGATTTCTCAATCTCAGATGAGTCACATTCTGTGTTTTCTACTTTCTGCTCTCAAGTGAAAAAACATAAAGACTTTAGAATTGTTAAATTCAGAAATGATCATGGTGGAGAATTTGAAAGAGATGGCAAGAACCATGGTCAATGAGACTAATATGGCTAAGCATCTGGGAAGGGCAGTCAACACAACGCGTTACATTCAGAACAAGATATCTATAAGACCTATTATGGATAAGAATCCCTATGAATTGTGGAAGAACAGAAAACCCAACATTTCATATTTTCACCCTTATGGTTGTGATTGTTTTATTTTGAGCACTAAAGACAATCTGAACAAGTTTGTTTCTAAGGCACAAAAGTGTATTATGTTAGGATACTCTGAACTCTCTAAGGGTTATATATTATATAACATAAAAACACGAATTATTGAAGGATAAATTCATGTTAGATTTGATGACAAACTTGACCCTGAAAAGTCAAAGCTAATTGAGAAGTTTGCAGATTTGGAGATCACCTTTTCAGGCTCTGAAGGTAAAGAATCAGAAGCCAAGGAATCTGAGACTACAGACTCTGAAACTGTTCAACCAGAAGCTGTTGAAGTTGAGACTCCTATGAGGAAGCACATACAAAGATCCTCACACTCTGAAGAATTGATCATGGGAGATAAAACTGAACCAATCAGAACCAGATCTTTATTCAAACCTTCTAAAGAGAAGTTTTTGGGTTTAGTGCCCCTCATATAACCTACATCTGTTAATGAAGCACTTCTAAACACTGAGTGGGTTCTAGAAATGCAAGAAGAATTGAACTGATTCTCTAGAAATGATGTGTGGACCCTTGTTCCTAGACCCAAAGGAACTCATGTCATTGGTACAAAATGGGTCTCCATAAATAAGTTGAATGAACAAGGAGATATGGTAAGGAACAAGTCCATACTGGTTGCACAAGGCTATAATTAGCAAGAGGGGATTGACTATATTGAGACCTTTGCACCAGTTGCTAGGTTAAAGTTTATTTGTCTCTTAATTTCTTTTGTTGTTAATCATAATATCATCTTGTATCAGACGAATGTTAAGAGTGCAACTTTGAATGGTTACATATATTATCATCTTATGCCTACGTTAGAGGAGTATGCCCACCTCTTAGGAATACCTGTTTTTGACAAGGTTCCTTTTAGTGGATTGGAGGAGATTCCCAAATCTCATCTTATAGCTGAAGCTCTTCATCTGAAGAAGTCTGAGGTTAAGGCTCATTGGGTGAAGAAAAGAGGAATGTTTGGGTTGACTTCTGAGATCCTTATTGGGAAAGCTACTGCCTTTGCCCAAGTCGGTAGTGTGGATACTTTTGAAGCTATCTTTGTGTTTCTCATTTATGGTTTAGCTTTGTTCCCTAACACTGACGATTTTGTTGATATTAACGCCATTAGAATCTTCTTGATTGGGAATCTTGTGCCAACTTTGTTAGGTGATATGTACTTCTCTTTGAAGGAGAATTGCGATCCAAAACGCAGCGGAAATTAAAATTTTCTCCTTTAGAGATCCTTACGAATGGTCATGATCAGTGATAGAATATTTACCTCTTGTGACGATTGAAGCCTCTGATGCAGATCTCTTGTGACGATCAAAACCTTTGATGCAGATCTACAAAGCGATCACGAACGTTGAACGATGACAACGTCTCTACTCAGTCCACACGAACAGATTCCTTCAGTCTCAGTGCTAGCTGGTATGAAATAAGGCTTTGAGTGAGAGAGAGAGAGAGAGAGAGAGAGAGAGAGAGAGAGAGAGAGAAAACGAAAATAATGCAACCGCAATGAATGCTTCTGCACAAGGGTTTTATTTATAGAACCACTTGTGTGGGCTTCAAGCTAAAAAGCCCACTTAAGTGTATTTTGGCCCATATCTTATAATATGCCCAAAATCACTTAAGCATGTGGTACCTTACCATATTTCGTGTTCTACTTAAGTATATCGTACCTTACGATGTTCTACAATTCACTTAAGGGCACCGTACCTTACGGTGTTCCTTAGTTACTCTATCTCTCATCAATCTGTCCTTTGTGTGTGACCCTGTAGGTTTTTGCGGCGTCGGAAATTATATCAAATCACGTATTTAACATAATAAACAGTGAGCGGTATCTTGCAACACATCACTACTACCCAAGACACGAAAATGTCATGTGATTTGACAAATCCTTCTGTGATAATACTTATGTGCATAATTACCCTTTTGCCCTTATGTCTATATTGAACACAAGGCATAGACCGTGTCATCCTTGTCCAGTTCAATATTGGGCCCATAGACATTTATCCTGTTACGCAGGATGGGTAAATTCCATCTAGGTCACTCATGTCCCTCAGCATGCTTCGTGGAGTACCCATCAACTGTCTTTAAGGTTATCCAGTTACGGACAATGTTTGATCAGCAATAAAGCACTCGACTCTACATCTAGGGTCCATAGTGGTTTCAGGTCGAAGGGTGGTATACACCATTATCACCATGAGAATAACTTATGACATTTTGCATAACATTCTATATAGTATTCTCATAGCGGGTCAATCAAGTATAAATATTACTCTTAATATTCATACCTATGTTTAAGACTTGATAACTCCTTATCCATGATCCATGAGATGTGATCATCAGTCTATATACATAATAGTCTTAATGCTTTAATATTATCCCACTTCACAATAAAGCTCGAGTACAGATACTTTAAGAATAGTGTCCTTATGTTTAATGTGATCTCATGATCAAGTCACACACTTGATACATTAAACGGACTAGCTATTCTATGGACTTTATTAAACAAATGTAATAAAGAAAAAGCCTTTTATTATTAATAAATAATTCGATACAAGTACCAAAATTATTGGCCTCTAGGGCTTACACCAACAATCTCCCACTAGCACTAGAGCCAATCAGGCATACCCCTAATGCCCATAGATCTAGTATGGCCATCATGCTTCTGCTGCGCAAGATGCTTTGTCAGTGGGTCGACAATATTGTCAAGTGTAGGTACTCTGCATATTTTCACATCTCCTCTATCTGTTATCTCTCGAATGAGGTGATAACGCTAAGTATGTGTTTGGATCGTTGGTGAGATCTGGACTCCTTAGCTTGTGTGATAGCACCATTGTTATCATAATAGAGACCAATGTGATCCACAATTCCAGGAACTATGCCAAGTTCACTAATGAACTTTTTGATCCAAACAGCTTCCTTTGCTGCCCTTGAGACAGCAATATACTCGGCCTCAGTTGTAGAATTAGCAACTGTATCTTGCTTTGAACTTTTCCAGCTCACAGCGCCACCGTTCAAGCAAAACACATAACCATTGGAATCATGCATATTAAAGCGTCTCAGCACTTTGTCAATGTATGTACTCTGACTTAGGCCAAGCAGTTTTGTGATTTATCTCTATAGATTCTGATTCCTAATATATAGGATGCTTCACCTGGGTCCTTCATAGAAAAGCATTTCCTCAACCAAGAGTTTACTTGTTGCAGGGTAGGGACATCGTTTCCAATGAGTAATATGTCATCTACATATAATACCAGGAAAACGATCATGCTCCCACTAACCTTCTTGTATACACAAGGCTCATCTTCGTTCTTGATGAATCCATATTGTTTTATTGTTTCATCAAAATGAAGATTCCAGCTTCTGGAAGCTTGCTTCAATCCATAGATTGATCTTTGTAACTTACATATCTTTTGGGCTTCTTCTGGTATGTCAAATCCTTCAGGCTGTGTCATGTACACATCCTTAAGAAGATTTCCATTAAGGAAAGCAATTTTGACATCCATCTTCCATATTTCATAATCATGATATGCAACGATAGCATGTAAAATCCGAACAGATTTAAGCATTGCAACTGGTGAAAAGGTTTCATCATAGTCAACCCCATGAATTTGTTTATATCCTTTTGCAACCAGTCTTGCCTTATAGGTATGTACCTTACCATCCATGTCAGTCTTCTTCTTGAAGACCCACTTGCATCCTATAGGGTTAACACCTACATGAGGCTCTACCAAGGTCCAAACCTGGTTTGTGTACATGGAATCCATTTCAGATTTCATGGCTTCTAGCCACTTCTCAGACTCGGGACCAGTTACGGCCTCTTGGTAGGTCACAGGCTCATCTTGATCCATGAGTAATACATCACCTTGATCAGTTATGAGATATCCATATCTCTCAGGTAGGTGACGTATTCTGCCTGACCTACGTTGGTCTTGTTCTACTTGAGCAGATTGCTCTTCCACAACTACTTGTGTTTCCTGCTCTAATTCCTCCATAGTTGTATTAATGCTTTGTGATTCTTGAATTTCTTCAAGCTCTACTTTCCTCCCACTGATTCCTTTGGAAATAAAATCCTTTTCTAGGAAAATTCTAGTTCGAGCGACAAACACTTTGCCCTCAAAAGGATTGTAGAAGTAATACCCTCTTGTTTCTTTAGGATACCCCACAAATAAGCATTTGTCAGATTTGGGCTCAAGCTTAGTTGAAATTTGTCGTTTCACATAAACTTCACAACCCCAAATCTTCATGTAAGACATATGTGGTTTCTTACCACTCCATATCTCATATGGTCTCTTCTCAACCTTTTGGATGGAACACGGTTAAGTGTGTAAGCTGCTGTCAATAATGCATGTCCCTAAAAGGAGTTTGGAAGATCGGCGTGACTCATCATGGATCGGACCATGTCTAACAGGGTTCGATTTCTTCTCTCAGATACACCATTCCATTGGGGTGTTCCAGGAGGAGTAAGTTGGGATAGGATCCCACACTCTTTCAGATGGTCATCAAACTCTAGGCTTAAATACTCACCACCTCGATCTGATCGAAGAGTTTTAACATTCTTACCTAGTTGGTTTTGTACTTCATTCTTGAATTCCTTGAACCTTTCAAAGGACTCTGATTTGTGTTTCATTAAATACACATAACCATATCTACTGAAATCATCAGTAACTGTAATGAAGTACTGAAAACCTCCGTTGGCTGGTATGTTAAGTGGTCCACATACATCAGTATGTATGAGGGTAAAAAGATCATTAGCTCTTTCACATTTTCCTATGAATGGAGACTTTGTCATCTTCCAAGTACTTTGGGCAGTTTCTCTTCCAGTGTCCGGTCTTACCGCAATGGAAGTAGGTGCCTGCCTTTGCTATGCCTCCACTAGGCTTCAAAGTAGTACCAGTAGGTCTGGGTTTGGCAACTTCCTTGCCTTTCCCTTTATCACCCTGCTTGGTGGGCCTTTTGTTCTGTCTGTTTCCATTTCCGATCATCAGAATGGACTTCCCTTTTTTTTTTTTTCAGATTCTGCTCAGCAGTTCTTAACATGGCTAGCAGCTCAGGAAGAAATTTGTCCAAATCATTCATATTGAAATTTAGGACAAATTGACTGAATCCATCTGGCAACGATTGCAAGATCACATCAGTCGCAAGTTCGTTTCCGAGGGGAAAACCCAACCTTTCAAGGTTTTCCACATACCCAGTCATCTTGAGCACATGGGAACATATAGGGGCTCCCTCAGCTAACTTGCCTTGAAAAAGGGCTTTTGAAACTTCAAACCTCTCATGTCTTGCTTGCTCTTGATAGAGCATCTTCAGGTGTTCGATCATATCGAACGCTGTCATGTTCTCATGTTGCTTTTGCAATTCTTAGTTCATGGTAGCTAGCATGAGACAAGCAGTTTCATTGGCATCATCGACATGCTTCTTATAAGCATCTCTTTCTGCCTTAGGTGAAGAACTAGGAGGTTCATCTTCAGGAACAGGTTTCTCCAAGACATACAGCTTTCTATCATGTTTGAGGATAATCCTCAAATTTAGGTGCCAATCCAGAAAATTTGTCCCAAACAATTTTCTTTGTCAAGGATTGATCGCAAAATTTTTGTTAGAGGTGTTTGTTGAGATTAATGAAAATATAAGTATCATTGACATATTTAATTAGGCCTTTAATTAAATATGCTCCCACTATTTTACTCAAAACAAATGACCCTCATCATTTGATTCGGAAAATCCCGTTGGAAGATTTTCTAGTGGGTCGAGATCCATATTTCACTTCGTTCTAAGTCCGCGTAGGCGGATTACACAAAACTAGGTTATTTAGGTAGGAACTCCTTCCAATTGTATCTAATACAACTCTCGAAAATTTCAGTTGGGTGAATAACTCCTTATTCCAATCCATCATATGGATCATTCCCAACTCTTGCTTCTAAACATATATAATATTATTATAATTAGTTAAGTTTGACCCATTGTCTTAGCAGTTGGATATTACAATTATCCCATCACACCTTACTAATATAGAATATGCACCTCGCGTAGGCGAAACCTACATTATCCGATACTAGTCTTGATGAGTGCTAAAACTTGGAAAGCAAACATATATAATATTATTATAATTTGTTTAGTTAAGTTTGACCCATTGTTTTAGCAGTTGGATATTACAATTATTCCATCGCAACTTACTAATATAGAACATGCACATCGCGTAGGCGAAACCTACATTATCCGATACTAGTCTTGATGAGTGCTAAAACTTGGAAAGCATAAACTTAATATATTTAGTTTAAGGGAATTGCAATTGTTCTGATCTCACCGACTTATTTATCATATAAATCGTCTCTCACATGCATCAACATACATTCACATGCATAAACATACATTCATATGCATCAACATACATAATGAAACAGTTATGGCCCCTAGTGCAATTGTTCTCCCAAGCCAATGAGAGAACCTAAGCTAACCTAACAACGAACTAAGCTTCTCCAAGCAAGATCTTCAAGGTTGTCCTCCTTTGATATTGAATTCTTCTCTTTCTTTATAACATTTTCCTCCTTTGATATTGAATTCTTCTCTTTCTTCATAAGTCCTCCTTTGATATTGAATTCTTCTCTTTCTTCATAACATTACATTACAGAAGAAACTCGTTTTACATACAAGGGAGTGAGATGAGAAAAGAAGTTACATTAAGAGATTAAAAGGAGAAGCACGACTCACAGGTCGTATTTTAAAATCCAAAATAAAGGATAACTAAGGCCATAACTGATCACTACAAGGCAATAATAATAAACACATTATTATTATTATTAATTTTAATTCCTTTAATTAATTAAAACCAAATTAAATTTCGGCGACCGATCACACTACGCAGAGTTAGCCGGGGGTCCGCTGCCCGGACAGCGGGAACGGGGTTTCCTCTGCCCGGTCAGCGGACGCTGGTTCCGATGACTGATCAGCGGATGGGGGTCAAGGGGGAAGCGCCCCTTGCGGGGTTGTAGGGGCAGCGCCCCTGTCCGAAATTTTTAATGAACAATTCATTTGAAATCGGCTTCGTTTTGCATTAACACAACTCTTGCGCAGTCACAAAACGGAAAACCCCGAGAATTCTGACTTTGTGAATGTGACGACCGTCACAAGCATGTTACGACCGTCACAGGCCCATGACGAACGTCACGCGGCCAAAAACAGAAACGCCTAGAATTCTGGATCTGTGAATGTGACGACCGTCACTTCCAGCTTGTTACGATCGTCACAGGTCCATGACGATCGTCACGCGGCCAAAAACCAACGCTTTGAAACAGTCAGCAGACGTGTTCCAACAAGCCCTCAATTCACAACTCCTTGACGGCACAACCCTTGCACCGTCACTAACCCTAATGCACCAATTTCAGACCGTCAAACACACCTCGATTGTTGATTCAGTATGATTGATCAACAGGCCATTGCTTCACCATACTAATGTCGGATTCCGAAGCAAATGACCATTGATCGCTCAAAGGAAAACAACCATTTAGTGTTTAAATGAACGAAACAGAAACAGTATATCATATATATCGTACTTTGCATCAGGATTACTTATATCATATATAAGTTGATCGGTCTCAATTGCGTAACCTATGGACGATCGATGTATCGCTGCTTCACCATACTAATGTCGGTTTCGAAGCATAGTCAACATCAATCATCCAACTCGTACACTCATTATGCCAAATTTAATTACTCGTTTAATTAATTGATTCATTTTATCTTTTAATCATATTAATACAGAAAATAAACAGCTATCTGATTCATGGTTTCGTAAGTGGCTCTGATACCACTAAAGGATAAGTGCGATCCAAAACGCAGCGGAAATTAAAATTTTCTCCTTTAGAGATCCTTACGAATGGTCATGATCAGTGATAGAATATTTACCTCTTGTGACGATTGAAACCTCTGGTGCAGATCTCTTGTGATGATCAAAACCTTTGATGCAGATCTACGGAGCGATCACGAACGTTGAACGATGACAACGTCTCTACTCAGTCCACACAAACAGATTCCTTCAGTCTTAGTGCTAGCTGGTATGAATGAAGGCTTTGAGTGTGTGTGTGTGTGTGAGAGAGAGAGAGAGAGAAAGAGAAAACGAAAATAATGCAACCGCAATGAATGCTTCTGCACAAGGGTTCTATTTATAGAACCACTTGTGTGGGCTTCAAGCTAAAAAGCCCACTTAAGTGTATTTTGGCCCATATATTATAATATGCCCAAAATCACTTAAACACGTGGTACCTTACCATATTTCGTGTTCTACTTAAGTACATTGTACCTTACGATGTTCTACAATTCACTTAAGGGCACCGTACCTTACGGTGTTCCTTAGTTACTCTATCTCTCATCAATCTGTCCTTTGTGTGTGACCCTGTAGGTTTTTGCGGCGTTGGCAATTATATCAAATCACGTATTTAACATAATAAACAGTGAGCGGTATCTAGCAACACATCACTGCTACCCAAGATACGAAAATGTCATGTGATCTGACAAATCCTTCTGTGATAATACTTATGTGCATAATTACCCTTTTGCCCTTATGTCTATATTGAACACAAGGCATAGACCGTGTCATCCTTGTCTAGTTCAATATTGGGCCCATAGACATTTATCCTGTTACGCAGGATGGGTAAATTCCATCTAGGTCACTCATGTCTCTCAACATGCTTCGTGGAGTACCCATCAACTGTCTTTATGGTTATCCAATTACGGACAATGTTTGATCAGCAATAAAGCACTCGACTCTACATCTAGGGTCCATAGTGGTTTCAGGTCGAAGGGTGGTATACACCATTATCACCATGAGAATAACTTATGACACTTTGCATAACATTCTATATAGTATTCTCATAGCGGGTCAATCCAGTATAAATATTACTCTTAATATTCATACCTATGTTTAAGACTTGATAACTCCTTATCCATGATCCATGAGATGTGATCATCAGTCTATATACATAATAGTCTTAATGCTTTAATGTTATCCCACTTCACAATAAAGCTCGACTAAGGATACTTTAAGAATAGTGTCCTTATGTTTAATGTGATCTCATGATCAAGTCACACACTTGATACATTAAATGGACTAGCTATTCTAGGGACTTTATTAAACAAACGTAATAAAGAAAAAGCCTTTTATTATTAATAAATAATTCAATACAAGTACTAAAAGTATTGGCCTCTAGGGCTTAAACCAACACTCTTTGCATCTAAGGTATTCTAAAGGCGGTGGGACTATTGAGTGTTGTGTTCCTCTTCTGTACAAGTGGTTTATTTTGCACTTGCCTTAGACGCCTGCATTCGTGGAGAACAAACAATGTCTACGGTGGTCCCAGAGACTTATGTCCCTCACTAATGATGATATTGTTTGGTACATTCTACCTTGAGTAGCATGGATATTCTTGAGAGTTTTGGTGAATTCTCTAATGTGCCTCTCATGGGTACACAAGGAGGAATCAACTACAACCCTACTTTGGCTCGTCGTCAACTTGGGTTCCCCTTGAGAGACAAACCTAATAACACTCAGTTAGAAGGTCTTTTCTATCAAGAGGGTAAAGATCCCCAACATTTGAAGCAGAAGATGATACATGCTTGGCATAATATGCATAGGAAAGGAAGATCCGAGCTTGGTCCGCGCAACTGTGTAGCTTTGGAAGCTTACACTACCTAGTTTTGAAAGTCATAAAAACCCAGAATTTCAAACTTAAATCTTTGTATGGTATAAAATAAGCTCCTAGAGCATGGTATGAAAGACTAAGAAATTTTCTTTTAGAAAATGATTTTACTAGAGGAAAGGTTGATACAACTTTCTTTTGTAAATCATTCAAAAATGATATTCTTGTTGTTCAAATTTATATGGAAAATGTCATATTTGGTTCTACTAATGCTAATTTGTGCAAGGAATTTTCTAAGTCAATGCATGCAGAATTTGAGATAATTCTGATGGGAGAACTCAAGTTCTTTATGGGTATCCAAATTAATCAAAGTCCAGAAGAACATATATCCATCAGAGTGAATATACCAGAGAACTTCTGAAAAAGTTTGACATGTCAGAATTCAAGATAGTGAAAACTCCTACGCATCCTACATGAATTCTTGAGAAGGATGAGGTAAGTGCTAAGGTAGAGAAAAAGGTATACAGAGGTATGATAAGTTCTCTCTTATACATAAATGCTTCTAGACCTGAAATTTTATTTAGAGTATATTTATATGCTTGCTTCCAAACAGATCCTAGAGAATCCTACTTATCAGTTGTTAAGAGGATCTTCAGGTATCTAAAAGGTACTATTAACCTTGGCATATGTTATAGAAAATCAAAATAGTACAAGCTAGTAGGTCATTGTGATGCTGATTATGCTGGAGATAGACTTGAAAGAAAAAGCACTTCTAGAAGCTGCCAGTTTTTGGGAGACAACTTGATCTCATGGTCCAGCAAGAGACAATCAACCATAGCACTATCAACAATAGAAGTTGAACACATTGCAGCTTCTAGATGCAGCACTCAGATGCTCTGGATGAAAATTCAACTAGAAGACTTTCAGATATATGAGAGTAACATTCCTGGTATCTGTGATGATACCTCTGTTATTTGTTTATCTAAGAATCCCATTTTATATTCTACAACTAAACATATTGAGATTAAACATCACTTTATACGTGACTATGTTCATAAGGGAATTTTTAATTTAAAATTTATTGATACAGACCATCAATGGGTTGATATCTTTACAAAACCCCTTACTGAAGATATATTTGTTTTCATTTTGAAGAATTTGAAAATGGAATTATGTCTAGAATGAAAAATATGATTATCTCAGAATGTTTAATTTCTCAGAATGGCTCAACAAGAATTTGAGATTTATTCACTCTGAACGTTGAGTCTTCTGAAGTGAGATGGTTTCATGAGTTCAAAAGTGTCCAGTCAGAACCTCTTTGTTAAACATTCTATCTTCTGGATATTGAACATTTAATACATTAATTAGCTGTCAATCAGTCTTGGTTAGTGGATTAGTTTTAAAGATAGTTGTCTTAGAAACTAAAACGCTTCTAATGGCTAAGTGATGCATTGGGTAAGGAGATTTCTTGAGAATAAGTAAAAATTATTTATGCCTTCCCTCATGTTATAACTTTTTCACTGTTCAAGATTTTGTCATGATTGTAAAATCCTTATAAAACCCACTTCGCTCACATTTCACACACTTACGTTACTCTTCTCTTACACTTTCACTCTTTCAAACCAAAAACTCTCTCTGTAAACCTAAAACCTTGTTCATAACCATGGATACATATCAAGAATAAGCTCAACAAAAATAAAAATCTACACAAGCTAATCAAGAACATTAATCCTCTCAACAACAAGATCAAATCAAAGAAGGAATTCAAGAACTCACTTATTTTATTGTTGTCACGCAGTTAGAAGTTCTTTGTGAACTGCTTGTGGACTTTGAAACCTTAAAGAAAATGGGTTTGATCTCATGGAAGGAGTTAATATCAAGGATGGGAAGAGTTCTTTGATCGTCTCAAAGGACCTTTTTGTACTGAATTGGTAAATTCGTTCTGGATCTTTGTAACTACTTCAAATCTTCAAATCACCTCATTTGTGTTAGGGCCCAAAATCATCATTTTTGAGAAGTCAATTGTTAAACTTCTCAATCATGATGGTTATGGGAAAAGATGCTTCGATATGCTTGCTATGAAGGATAAATTGGATGATATTGCTAGAGTAATTTTCTAGGATGGAAAGAACTCCTCCAATGCTAAGAATCTGCATAAACATTTAAGGGTTTGGTTCAAGATTCTTCTGGGTTATATTCACCACAGACCCTCAACAAACTCAACTGACTACTTCAACATAGATCAGAAGTACATGTTGTACTATATCTCATATGGAGTTAATATGAATTTTCCTTCTATACTATTCAAGTATCTGAGGGAGTTGGTCAAGGAAACAAGAGATGGATCCCCAAAGCCTAGAAAGTGGATACCTCTATGAAGATTAATTTTAGATATTCTGAGTTATTTTAAATGCTGATGGAAGTAGGTTTGACAAAATAAGTGGAATTTGACGTTGGAAAGAACTTTAATGGAAGGATCTGAAGAATATGTCATTGATCATTGCTGTCACCGACCCTTTAGAACTTACGGACAAGAAAACTGTTGGTTCCAAAAGAATTCTAGTTGATGACTACCCTCTCTTAACCAAGGAAGATCCTTAAGACATTCTAAAGTCGTATATTGTTTCCTATTTAGAAACAGGTGTAACTCCAGTATCCTATTCCTTTGAAGAGCTTCCGAAAACAGCTCCCGACGTTTACTCTCTCAAGAGAAAGAGGATGTCAAAATTAACTGGTGATAGACCTTTTGGAACAGCCAAGCCCCTAACCAAGATTTTCAGACCTTATGAAATCTTGAGGAACACAATGGGACTAGAAGCATAATTTGTTGGTTCTGGAAAGTGTCTGCTGATAGAACTCATGATAAGTCTCCCTTAGTTGAGACTCCTTTTAATTTTGATCGTTCTGTCTTTTCTACTTCATCTACTCCTCTCCAACACTTTCCATTCCAACACCACCACCTCCAATTCCTTTTGGAACCATTTCAACTCCATCCAAAAATAATCAATTGTAATAAGCACAACCCCTATACCCACTGTATCTACCATATTTTCAACAATCACTACTTATGTACCAATATCATCAGAAACCACTATGACCAATCCACCATAAATACCACCAACACTTATCTCACAAATCTTAAATGAAAATACCATATTTTAATAATCCTCCACTATAATAACTAAACAACCATCTGAGCCACCAACACAACCACCAACTGCTTAAACAATCTCAATTAACCCCAATCAAATCAACCAGAAGACTCCTCTTCTAATACAATCGATTCCACTCCATCTTCTTTCACACTCACTATACCTGAAGCCCGTGCCTTTCCAGAAGACACACCCACACCACCAACTCCATCCCCTCAACCTAACATCATAGATGAACCTGTTATTGACGCTTTCATGGAAAACATCATAAATAATGAACCGTCAACTCCTAATTCATTTGACCAAACCATAGGCATATCATTTGATACTAAGATAGAATTTGAACTTGAAACTTAACCCATCATTGACCCTAAAGAGATTGATGATTTGGTTCAACAGTTCGAATCATAAGCAAATGAGTGTATACACTATGTGATACCAGATTGCAAAGATTGTGTCAATCATGCTTAATGTGATGTTATCTGGGCTGATTTCAGAAGATGGATGAACTCACGTTCCTGGAAGTTGAATGAACTCTATTATACAGCTACTCAAAAAATATTTCATGACAAGCTTTCTGAGGTTATAAAGGATCTTTTGGATATATTTACTCCAAAATATCCTCCAAGAGCTCTACCTCTTCCAGAAACTATTGTCCCAAAAATTCTCACCTCTGAAGTAGAAGCTGATATTGTAGTCACTCCTCCTCCAATAACTAAGATTGCTATTGTATTTGGAACAAAGCTAGTAGTGGAAGCTGAACCTATTCCGTTGGTGTTGAAGACTCTGCAAGAGCTAAAACAAGAGAATGAAGTTGTTAGGTCTCGTCTGGATAAGCAAGATGACATGTTGAAGGAACATGCTAAGACTAACACAAATATTGAAGGGATGCTTCAAGCCACTATGTCCAAATTACCACCCCTTCTTAGAAACCTACTTTTAAAAACTTGTTGCTTTCTTGTTTCTATGTTTAAGTTTTTATCTTTTTACTTTTGTATCGTTATCTTTATATGACTTTGAATGAAATGAAGTTTCTTTTGTGTTTATACATTGTCTTTATCTTTCTGTTTATCTTTTTGGTTGATGATAAAGGGGGAGAAGAGTAAAAAGAAAGAATATGCAATTTACTACATGAGTAAGAAGTTCACCGACTGTGAGACTCGACACTCTATGCTTGAGAAGACATGTTACGCATTGGCTTGGGATGCTAAGCGTCGACACCAGTATATGTTGTATCATACTACTTGGTTGATATCCAAAATAGATCCAATCAAGTACATTTTTGAGAAACCTACTTTAATTGGGAGGATTGCCCGTTGGCAGATGTTGTTATCTGAGTATGATATTGAATACCGATCTCAAAAGGCAATTAAAGGTAGTATCTTGGCCGACCATTTGGCTCACTAACCTATTGAAGATTACCAGTCAGTGCAGTATGATTTTCCTGATGAAGAAATTTTGTACTTGAAGATGAAAGATTGTGATGAACCATTGCTTGAGGAAGGGCCAAAACCTGGTTCCCGTTGGGGCATGGTATTTGATGGAGTTGTTAATTTGTATGGTAATAGCATTGGGGCAATGATTATTACTCCTCAAGGAACCCATTTTCCGTTTACAACTAGATTAACCTTCAAGTGTACAAACAATATGGTTGAGTATGAAGCTTGCATGATGGGGCTTGAAGAAGCCATTGATATTAGAATTAAATATCTTGACGTCTATGGAGATTCAGCTTTGGTTGAAAATCAGATCAAAGGTGAATGGGAGACGAATCAACCCGGTTTGATACCATATAGAGACTATGCGAGGAGGATTTCAACTTTCTTTACAAAGGTTGAGTTTCATGGTATCCCTCGAGATGAAAACCGGATGGCAGATGCTCTTGCAACGTTGGCTTCAATGATTGTGGTGAATTTTTAGAATGAGGTTCCTAATTTGACTGTGATGCGTCTTGATAGGCCAACTCATGTATTTGCTATTTAAGAAGTCAAAGATGAAAATCCATGGTATTTTGATATCAAATGTTTCCTCCAAAGTCAGATCTACCCACTTGGGGCATCTTTAAAAGATAAGAAGACTTTGACAAGATTAGTTGGCAACTTCTACCTGAATGGTGATGTGTTTTACAAGAGGAATTTCAATATGGTTTTGCTCAGATGCGGGGATAGACACGAAGAAGACCTATTGATGACTAAAGTCCATGAAGATTCCTTTGGTACTCATTCCAATGGACATGCTATGGCAAAGAAAATGTTGAGAGCAGGTTACTATTGGCAGACAATGGAATATGACTGTTGCAAGTTTGTGAAGAAATGCCATAAGTGTCAAATTTATGCAGATAAGATTCATGTTCCTCTGACACTGTTGAACATCATTTTCTCCCCATGGTCCTTCTCTATGTGGGGAATTGACATGATTTGTATGATTGAGCCCAAAGCTTCGAACGTACATCGTTTCATTCTGGTGGCTATTGATTACTTCACAAAGTGGGTTGAAGCGGCATCGTATGCAAATGTGACCAAGCAGGTTGTGGTCTAATTTATCAAGAATCAAATTATATGTCGATATGATGTGCCAAGCAAGATAACTACTGATAATGGATCAAACTTGAACAATAATATGGTGGAATCTCTTTGCAAAGACTTCAAGATTACACATCATAATTCTTCTCCCTACAGACCCAAAATGAATGGGGTTGCTGAAGCTGCAAATAAGTACATCAAGAAGATCATTCAGAAGATGGTTGTAACATATAAAGATTAGCATGAGATGCTCCGATTTGCTTTGCATGGGTATCGTACATCCATCCTCACTTCAATAGGGGAAACCCCTTTCTCTATCATTTATGGCATGGAAGATGTACTCCCCGTGGAGGTTGAGACCCCACTATTATGCGTTTTGATGGAAGCCAAGTTGACTAAAGTTGAATGGTGTCAGACCAGATATGATCAGTTGAGTTTGATTGAAGAGAAAAGATTAACTGCCATGTGTCATAGTTAGTTATATCAACAGAGAATGAAGAAAGCTTTTGATAAGAAGGTCAAGCCCCGTGTGTTCAGAGAACGTGACCTCATGCTCAAGAAGATTCTATCTTTCAAACCTGACGCTAGGGGCAAATGAACTCCTAATTATAAAGGCCCATATGTTGTGAAGATAGCCTTTTTAGGTGGTGCTTTGATTCTTACAACTATGGATCGTGAAGAGTTCACGTGTCCTGTGAATGTCGATGCAGTCAAGAAATACTTCGCCTAAAAAAGAAAAGAACAGCTCGTTAAGTTTAAAATCCGAAAGGGCGGCTTAGGCAAAAATGAGTGTCTCGGTGGATTGAAAACCCGAAAGGGCGCTCCAGGAAAATGTTAGAGACATAAAATAGAAAGATTATCCTGGTAGACTGAGTACCCCACCTTGGGGAAATCTAGGGCAAAATTAGGGATTATGGCAAGTAACTGCACCTGGCCGGTCCTGAACTTTGAATCCGTTTTGAATAGTCATTTGGTTCTGATTCGTCATTCTTGACCAAAGACAAGAGCACAGTGGATTTCAAAGTTGGTAGGGAGAGTAGTGATCACTATATTCAATGTAGCCCTTTTCCATGTAAATTACCATTTCTCAAACTTTGAAAAGATCCATGGAGTCCTGCCATTCGCGGACTACCATTCTATTAAATAAAGTTGAGCTTTTGTCCAATTATTTCTATTTCTTATTTACTTCCGTTAAATAAAATTGAATTTTTATGATGATAATTTTGAAATAAATCAATGAATAATTATTTTTCTTAAAATAATAAAAATATTCACTTTAAGAATAATTGATTTCAGCAAGGAATGTCAACAACAATCTAAGAACAGATAAGTCTTGAAGTGTGAAGCATTGTTGGTCTTTCCTAAGTAGTTGGTTTGGTGACTTTTTCCTTCCCAACAGTTCGTCGTTTGTTCCTAGCTTGGCTAAGAAGTTGCTCCCCAAGCAACCTATTATCCCCGATTGAGCTGATGATTGATCCCCTTTCCAAATTCATCTTCCCTAGCTGAGGTGTTCATGTTCTGCATCCCCCAGTTAGTGATTTGATGATTAGACCCTGAATAACCTGGAACCTTTGTTTGCTCTCCAGATCCCCATTTGCATTTGTTTGTGTTGCATAACCGCGACAGTTTCTCCCCTGTGTGAGTTAGATCTGGTTATATTTGCTTTGGAATTGGTTTATTTTGCAATTTCCAAAAAGAATTTGATTATTTAGGAGTGTGACGGTCTTTGGTTTATTCCAACAAGTCACAACATCCCTAACAATTTGCTCGATTCCCCATTTAGAGTTTTATCTCTTGTATTCCCCGACAGAGTTTATCTTCTGATAAAAGTTCCCTCTTTCCCGACAATGATTGGTTCTAAACGGTATTTGATTTTTGTCCCCTGCAAGGTTGTGTCCCATTTGACATGGTATTGACTTAAAAGTCCCCGCAATGTTGATTTGTTTGAATCCTCAGCAGATCCTTCTTTATCCTCGGCATGTTTGGTTGATTATCCTTCAACAGTGCTCTCTTCTCCCCACGGAGTTTGCCATGATTAATTGGAAGCATGTTCTCCATGTCTTTCCCCAACCAGGGTTGATTTATTCAGATCTAGATGATTTATTTTCATCCCTAGCATATTCTCCAATTGGTGTTTCCATCTTGTTGAGATTAGTTGAGTGTTTTATAGTGATGATTCAAATCTTTGTTATTTGTATCTTTTGTGTTGTTTTGTCAGCATAATCATAACCACATACATACATATTCATGCATAAAACACAACATCAAATATTTCATTGTGCATTTTGTCGCATTGATTTTTTCCTCTGATCCCCTGCTTTGGTGATATTATTTCCCCATGCAGATTTGGTGTGTCTGTCCTCCTTCAATTGTAGAGTGTCAGCCTCTTAAGCAAAAAGAGTTTATCCTTTCTCATTCCCTATTGAGTTATCTCCTTGTGGGTGATTTTTATTTCAGTTTCCTCCCCAGTTTACTACCTGGATGGAACCACCCCCCTTGAGTTATATCCTCATTGGGTTGAGTCTTTGATTGACCGTTTCTTTCTAGTTCTTACCTAGATAGATATTTTGGTCTCCAAGAGTCTATTACCTAGTAACTGGTAATATTCGTATGGATGTTGAGTACTTTACCTTTACCCAATACCCGATAAAATGTAATCTACTTCCTTTGTTTTCCCCCAGCGGATTCGCTTTCATGTTTCCCTGGTGAGTCTATCCTTGATATGTTCATCCTAGTCGATGACGAATATTCTCTATGTTTGGTTTTCTACCCAGTAAAAAGGTAGTTGTAATACCTACTTTTATTCCCTAGAGAGTTAATCCTTGATATGTTCACTGTAACTAGTGACGAATTTCATCCTCTTTGCGGTCTTCTGCCCAATAAATGGTAGATATAAATCCTACTTTTTCCCTCAGAGTTAATCCTTGATATGTTCATTATAACCAGTGATGGATTCTCTTTATTTTTTGTGGTCTTCTTCCCAGTAAACGGTGGTTGTAAATCCCATTTCCTCAATTGAGTATATCCTTGATATGTTCATCCTAACCGATGATGAATATTCTCTATTTTTGGTCTTCTATCCAGTAATCGGTAGTTGTAATTCCTATTTCTCCCCGACAGTTTATCCTTGATATGTTTATCCTAACAAGTAACGAATATTCTTCCTCTTTCCCCAAGTGGTCTATCCTTGATATGTTCATCCTAACCGATGACGAATATTCTTCCTTTGAGTTATCCTTGATATGTTCACTTTAACTAGTGATGGATACTCTCTCTTTGGTCTTCTGCCCAGTAGCAGGTAGTTGTAAATCCTATTTGATCTTCTCCCCCCAGTAGGTTATTCTTACCCAGTAACCGGTAATGAATACACCTCTTTTTCCTCAGCGAGTCATCCTTGATATGTTCACCCTAGTCGGTAACGGGTGTCCCTCTGTCCGAGTGTATTGATCTTCTTACCCAGTAATCAGTAGTAGATAATACATCTCTTTTTCTCCCGTGTTAAAGTTCGTTCTTCCCCAGTTGAGTTTGATTGTGCATTTCCCCCAGTGAAGTCGCTAATCCCCTATTTGGTTTGAGTATTTCTGCTTTGTTCTGATCTATTCTCATCCCTTGCAGATAACCTTTTCCCCAGGCCGACTCCTTCCATTGATTTATTTTAATGGAAAACCCCTCGTGTATCCAACAATTTTCAAGTCGTAGCCTGGCCTACACATAACTTTTTATTACCTAAAGTCTTTGTCTCCTTAGTGAGTTTTCCCTATGGAATGCATTACACTCCCGTGGACTTTCGGTCTCTCCAGATTCTTTTCTTTGGTGGCAATGTGTTCCCCACAAAGATTATTTCAACATTCATATCATATGCATCATGAGGTCTCTTAGGGACCAAAGTTTGTTTCTTGATGTTGTTATTTAAGTCCATTTTAGTGAGTTGTTACGAATATTTTAACCTTCACATCCTCATCTAGAATTTCCTTAAATAGGGGCAGTTGTAAGACCCCAATTTTGACCCTAAGATACCTCATGTTATCCCATCATTAGCATTGGCTTTGGGATCACACCTTGGCATCCTCCTTACCCCTTATTCATTGGATTTTCATTGGGAGAGATCACAAAGCAAATTTGATTGTATCATACTTTATTTTTCTTTGTTTACTAACCAAAATACCAAAAATATGTCTATGTATAACTTTGTTTCTTTTATAGGTAGTGTGTGCATCCATCAATGCCTCATCAAGCTCACAACTAGGGTTTGAGACCCTCGATGTAAGAAGATCAATCAAGAGACGGTTCACAATGGTTCTAGACATAATATATGGATTCCCATGTTATTCATTTATCATTTGGGTCAAGAAATCATCAAGAGTTTGAAGCTTGTTTACCTTGGAAACCCTAATTCATCTGGATATCTTGTGTGACTTTCTCAACAAGTTTCTTCAACAATTGGTCCAATATATCAAGGTATACTTCATTTCACATCATCTTATGCATATAAGATCCTTCATGAGTCCCAAAGATCAAGATAACTTCAAGTTTGCAAGTTGGTTCAAAGAGGTTGACCAGAGAAAGTCAACTCATCAAAATTGGGGTTCACTAGACCCTATCTCCTACAGTTTTTGTCATATGAAAATGATTCCAAGATAAACGTTACTCCTTATGACATTCCAAACAACTTTCATGTTGACATGAAGATCTAGTTTTGCTTGGAAAGTCATTTTTATGGTGAAAGATTATAGGTCATTTTGTATGTGCTCTAGTTAGGAGGTCAACTTCCAAGGACCATAACTTGATCAATTTTTATGACATTAAGACCATACAAGTTTACTTATAAACTTCAAGATGTCCTATCCAACTTTTATTCTTTGATAAATTTCAAATTCAACTTGCAAGGGCATGTGACAAGAGGAAACATTATAGGTCATTTTGGGCCCTTACCATTGAACAAGCAATTTTCCTCAACATCTAAAATGCATAACTCCCTCATGCCAAATACAAATGAGGTCAAATTTATGACCAAGTTTAAGAGGGATGAAATATATACAACTTTGGTGAATAAATAATTTACATTTGAAGCTCATAGCAAAAGTTATTTAAGGTGGAAGAAGTGGTCATTTGATTTGGTACTTAGAAAAATTTCAATTATGTTTGATTTCTCAAACTTCCACCTAAAACTTCATCATGTTCCAATCTTCAAATGGAAAAGTGTTCAACATAAAAGTTGTTCCCCTTGATGTAACCTTTCCAAAAAGTCCAAGATCACTTCATTTGGACAAGATTTGAGGAAGTTACACATGGTTCCTTTCATAGGTTTGTTTTGGCAAGATTTGAATTCATGACCATTTCCTTTTGCATGCTTACATGTTATTGTTTCAAGATACATTGTGCATGAATTGGAGTGATATTACATCATGTATTAGGCCCAAATCATTGCCCATGCATCCATGCACCAATTTTGCTAAATTTGGCAAAATTTTCAAGTGTGTGAAAAGTAATGCATAACCCTATAAATACATGTCTATTGTGATCAGAATAGGGATCCCTTCTGCCCAAGCTTTGAACCCTTGCATCCCTAGCCTCCATTAAAGGATAAACTTGAAGATTTCACTTGAAATTGAGTTTCAATTCTCCTTTTGTTTTAGATTGAAACTCTAAGAATCCAAGTCTCTCTTTGATCCATTTCACTTCCTGCAAACTTCTAGAGTTGATCCAAGGCAAATTGGAAGCAAGATCAAGCTGAATTGAAGTTACCCGAAGGTGATTTTTCTCAAACTTCTCTTCTTCAATTCTCTTTCATTTGTCAACTATTTTGCTTGATTATTGGTTGTCTTAAGTTCTACCAATGTAGGCAACAAGATTGAGTTGCTTTGAGGTCAAATCGAAGCAACTTAGATCATGAACCTCAGATTTCAAATCCATGTATCTTTCAATATACTTGGAATTGGATGAAATGGAGGTCAGATTCGAGCTCCTGAGCATTTTTCCTTTAAAATCATGTCATTGGTTTTCATTTTTGTGATGGTTTGTGGTGGACCAGTCCGGTGAGGTCCACCAGAGAAGATGACCGGAGCTAGGGCTCCGTTGATGCGTTGGCACCTTCCAAACCATTTGATCCTTTCAAAATGTTTTAATTTTGGCCCTTGGTTCTGATTACCACGTTTGTGATGCATTGACTCTGGTTCACCATGGAACGCGCGCGTTTGGCCATCAGGTTTGCCACCTCAATTAATGAGGGAGATATGGTGGCCCTTTTTTTGTTTGTATTTTCTGAATTTCCATTTAATCCGCTTATTTTATTTAATTCATAGAAATTTCATTTTTAATCCAAAAAATATGGGACTTTCACCAAAAATCTTTAAATATTTTTCTCTTCCATATGTTGAATTAAAATTATTTTTTGGATTAATTTTGGTATTTTTCATGAATTAAATATTTTTGTGCATATTTTTAATTATTTAAAAATACTTCTTACTTTCTAAAAATTGTAAAAAAAAATCCTGTGGTCCTTTGACCTTGGCCATTTATTTGGTGTTTTGAAGGGACTTGAGGTTTTGACCATATTAAAATGCATTTTAATTCATTTTTAAATTGATTTTTTTATTGATTAAATGCTTGAAAATTATGTTGAGCCATTTTTATGGTCTTGTGATGTTTGAATTTTTGTTTGGGCCTTGGTCATGGTTGATTTGACTTTTGTTTGATCAAAACCATTGGATTTAAGGGAATGATGAAATGTACATTTCATCTCCCAAAATGAATGGATGATATTGATCAAATGAAATTTCTCTCATGATCAATTTGTGTTTCTATTTTCCCCTCCCTCTTCATCTTCATCCATATTCTTCTCCATTCCCTCATTTGACCAATGAAATCTCTAATGTCTAAATGCTAATTGATTTATCAATGACCTTGTGTCAGATGAATCAATATGAGTCTGACTGAGATAGGTCCCTCCCATTTTCTTTTAGGTGTGGTATGTTTTAGGAGTTTGGTTCTTTGTACCAAATCTCTAACATGCATTAACACCTATATTTTTATTGTCTGGCCTCAGATAGTTGTGACTTCTACATAAGTTCAATTACGATTGCTTAACATAGAGCTAAATTCGACCCTCAAAGCATAGCATTCTAGTAAGTGAGATTGTAAGTCTCCCATTCTTCATGCCATTGTGTGGAGACTTGACCTTTTTCCTTTCATGAGAGCTAATGGCATACTTGTTGAATTATCCAAGTTGGAGCCCTTCTTATGAATGATGTCTTGGTTCAAGGATCCATACTTGTGAATGAATGGTTGAGTGTTCTCCAAAGAATGACTTAATCAATTAAAAATCAACACTAACATTTGACTAACCATTGACTAACTCTTATTCATTATGCTTTTACTTTCAATTCATTTACTTTATACAATTTAAATTTCAGTCATTTATCATTCATTGCCATTTACATTTCATGCAACTTGTTTATGTTTAAGTCTTTTTTCTCACTTTGCTCATTTAAGCCATATCTTGTGATTGTATATATTTGTTTGTGTGTTTTGACTTTGTTTGTGGTCTTAGGACCCTAAAACACCTAATAACAACAAAAACCCTAAAAAATATTTGGTGGACTGTTAGTATTTGATATGAGCTTTTGGACTTAGAATTAGACAACATTCCTTATGCTAAAGGACTTGCCCAATGCCAACATCTGAGACTGAGTTCTCCTTGACTAGGCCTTCATCTGATACAAAACCTTGGATGCCTTAGATTCATATGCTACTCTGCCTCTGTGCTTAATTGTCTTATTATTGTCTATGTATGATGTTTTGTTCTGGGTTGATTAAGGAATATTTCATTTGCAACATTGGAAGACACTGAAGACTGCTAGCTATTGGAATGCTTGCTTGGATTTGGCTATCTTTATTTGATGCCTTGATCTTCACATATTGTCTGGATATTACTCATTGCTTATTGCTTGATCAAAGTCCAAAGAAAAATGGGTTTCTATATGACATTCTTGTCTGTTGGATTGCATCTCATTGGTCAGATCTTTTTAACTCTTAACTTTTAAATTTTTGCTTATTGTAGTCTCTTCATCTCCTCCCTATTCTTTAATTTCAAAATCTCTCTCTCTTTTCAAAAACCTTCTTTGTTTTTTTTCAACTTAGATATGTTTTAGTGATTAGAAACTTTGGCCTTATGCCAATGATTTTTTAAATCTTTTTTCAATCAAATTTGTAAATAAACTTTTTGGCCTTATGTCAAAAAGAACTAACAACCTCATTCAAAACATTAGTCTTTTGTGCCCTTTTCTTAAATTTTTGTTAAAATCAACTCACCAACTTTCTTTGAAATTTTTACCACAAACTAAGAGGTTTTGATCCCTCATTTTTATGTTGGTATGTAAGCACACGACCGAAGGTCTTGTCAAACACAAAAATATAATCAATGAATTCTTTTCTCATTCCCTCATTCCTTTTTTATCAAACATCATTTATACTAAAAAATATATGCACACAAAAAGGGCTCCCTAGGAGTACCTAGGACACTTTGGGTGCTAACACCTTCTCTCTGTGTAACCAACCCCCTTACCTGTAATCTCTGACATTTTACTAGTTTTGATTTGAAAACTTCTTATCCTTGGGTTTTGTTCGTACTTTTTCCTTTTCCTTTGGAAACAATAAAAACACGGTGGCGACTCTGGTTTTATTGACGTCAAGTTTATCCATAGCTTGATGGTCACAAATTTACCGCTACAAGTGGCCATGGTGACCAAAAAATAAAAATAAGAAAAATAAAATGTCAAGTTGATATGACATGTGCAAACTTGGTAAACACGGTTGAATGGTTACAACAACACCACATTTCTTCCATCTGACACATATGATCGAAAGTGAAATTTTTGAGAGGCATATGTTAGCCTCAAATTAACCCAATAATGTTTAGTTATTGTAAAGAACTGTTCCCAATATTTGTTGTGCACAAGGCCAACCCATATGTTCCTTACAGTTTTGCAGTCTCTTAACGTATGAATGATAGTTTCCTCTAGCTCCTCACATTCATACAATTGTTGCTACTAATGTTTCTAATAGATAAAGCTTATTTAGTTTTCAAACCTTTATGATGAATCAACCAGATAAGCATTTTTACGCATCCAAGTATCTATATTTTCCAGATTTTCTTCCAATTTGAGGTTGTAGAAGAATTACCTTTGCTGGATATCTCAACATAAGCATCAAATATGGAAAAGTTTCCTTTGTTAAGGGTTCCCCAGATGAAAATATCACCTCCAATTTCTCTACTAGGCGGATGAATTGCAACTATCTTCTGAAGGATGTCTTGATTGAACCAACTTTGAAGCTTGTGCTAGTCTTAATCACCCTCATTATCAATGAGATCAACAACTTTCATACTTTAACAATCATTCGCATTACCTTGCATATGATTCTTTAGAGTTAAGCCTTGATCAACTCAGCAATCATTCCACGTGTGAACATTCTAACCATTTCCAATAGTCCACACTCATATTTTCATACAGATTCCAAGTTTTAACAATGTTTTTCCACAAGCTTGAATCATGTATTTTAGCCTCTCCTATCCCACCAGCTTGATTTTTTCTGCCTTATTTTTCCTACAACACATTACACCATAGCTCTTTGTCACCTTTGTAAAACTTCCAATAAAGCTTTGTTTGACAAGTCTTGTTCATATGGGTGAGTTTCCTCGAGCCTAGTCCACCCTCTTGCTTAGGTTTTGTAATTTTGTCCCAATCGACCATATGCAAATGTTTCTTTCCATCCATATCACCCCACATAAATTCTCTTTGCAATTTTGAATCTCTTTGAGGCTACTCTTAAGGACTATACTACTCATCATTGATTAAGTAGGAATGAGTTCGATAATTGCCTTAGCAAGAGTGGTTCTACCAGCCATGAATAAGTGTTTAGCTATATACATAGTTAATTTCACTTTTGAATCTAGCCATTGTAACACCTCAAAATTTGCCCTCCTCTCTTGGGACTAGCTTAGCATATTGCATTTCATGTTTTAGGACATTAGGCATTGCATCTTTTCATATCATGTGAATAATAAAGAAGATCATCCTCTAAAGTCTTTTTCAGAAGATAGAGAGGTTAAGAGATTCAAGCTTGAGGGTCTCATGAATTGATGATCAATCATCTGAGGGTTGTTCTTCAATTAGGGTTTTATTGGTTCCTCAAGGAGGTTGATTATTATCTTTTTGGTAAGGGTATGTCACCATCATCATGGTCTTATCATCCTCAAGGGGTTCATTGTGCCTGATCATGTTCTTTAGGATTAGGGTTTTGACCTCTGGTCAACCCTAATCAATGGCATTCTCCCAACCAGGGATTCTCAAGGAGATGAGGTCTTTATTGAGATGGAGATCATCATGTTGATTTTATTGAGCTTGTACAAGCTAGGGTTTCATTTTGGAGCCATTTCATCAAGTGGTTGAGGCTCAAAATCATCTGTGCATGTTCAAGTCATTTGTCAATCATAAAAGTCAACAGAAAGTCAACTGTGGGCTAGGAGGTGGAGAAATGAGTTTCAACATCCTATTCATGTTCAAACAATGCTTATTCATCATGTCAAACATCAATGTTGAAGAATTTGAAGCCAGATCAAAAGTTTCCAAAAATGGAAAGTGACCTCTAATTTCAAGTTTCCAAAAATGGCAAGTTTTTTGGACCACTTTCAACTTGACTTTCCAACCTCAAAGAAGCTTCAAATGAAATTTTGTCCAACATGAAAGTTGAAGATTTCTCTCTCCCATTTCCAAAAAGTCCAAGATCATGAATTTATGATGAATGGTTGAGGAGATATGATCCAATCATTGCCAAATGTGCATGGAACTTCAAATGGCCATAACTTTTGATTCATGACTCCAAATTTGGTGGCTCTTCTTGCATTATTCTTCTCATGACATGTAGTTTCCGAAACATCCATCACATTGCATGAAATTTGAACATATGATCATTTGCTTATTCATGAAGATTTTGGAGGGAAAATCATAAATTTAAAATTGGTGCATCATGAGAACTTTTTGCCATTGCCAATGTGTTTAAAAAAATGATTTTGAGTGACTTTGACCATGTACATGGTACAGTTCACGTGGGATTACTCCATGCACCATGCAATTTTCCAATTTTGTTAAAAACACCTTATTTTGCTAATCACCATTAACCAATTGCTAATTAACATTTTAGTATGATTAGTAAAGCATATAAATACCTTAATCATAACAGAATTTGGGACTTTTCACCATTTTTGAGATCTAGAAATTTTTCCCTCCAATTTTTTCTCTTGATCATAATTCAAATTTTTCTCACATAACCTTGCCATATTATTGCATATTCTTGTTCTCTAGTGTGGATTTGGTATAGATCAAGCTTTGGATTGCAACATTTGGCCAAGGATCGTGCAGTTGAAGTTCAAGAACTCAAGAATGGAAGTTGATGGTTAAGCAAGATCCAAGCAGTTACAAGTTCCAATTCCTTCACCAAACTTCATTACAAGTGTTATAGAGTTGATTTGGATCATTGCCAGGCCTTGAAACTACAGAATCCAGAACCTGCTCTTCAAGAGGTAGGTTTTTCGAATCTCACAATTCTTAAATTCAATGACATGATCACGTAGATCTTTGAGTGCTGATAAATCTGAGCTAAATTTCACATGATTTGGTGCATTATTGAATGAGATATGTGTGATTGAAGTTTTGAGCATCAAACTTTTTTCTTCGATTTGCACGATTGGTGATGAATTAACATGAATGAATGCCTGATTTGTAACCTACATGGAATAAGGATTCGAATGATGTACTTATTTTGAAAATCTGGAAAAATATTTTTGAGCTTCGTACTGTTCATCATCGTCTTCGCGAGGAAGACGATGTAGCGACGGCCTAGTGTCCGTTAATGTCCGTCGCTAGTTGTGCGCTAGGGTTTTCTGCAGATTCCCTGTACATTGGCAAAACGACCGTGTTTTGGTCCAGGCGCGCTTCACATTTGAATGTGTACATGGTTCGATCCCAGCGTGCTTCAATTTTTTTTCAAATAAATGCTTCATATGCCATTTCCCTCCAAATTTTGTACATGTGTTCATTCCATTTCAAATATTTTTTATCCAACTTAGAAAATTCATAACAATTTGAAAAATGCTCCAAATAATCCCTGGTTTTTTGCTACTTGTTCATTGAGATGTCCTCTATTTTATGATGTTAAATTCTGAAGTTGTGCATGGCTGGATTTTGAATTAGGTTAGACTTTGTGATCATGTGTACATTTGTGACCTTGCTCCATTCATCTTATCATAAAATGCTCAATATTGATCCAAATGCATTGAAATTTTGCATGATTGTTCTTGACATGTTGATGGATGTTTTAGGATTAGTTTAATATTTTTCTCATTTGCCATTTCTGTTTTATGTAGATGTTAACATGGTGTGACAATTTGTGTCACACATTTGGATGTCTAGCTTGTACCATTTTATTTCCATGCCATTTGAACTTGGATGCTTCTGATTTTTGGTATGATGATCATGTTGGATATGTTGAATGCTCATGAATTTTTCCAGAATTATTTGAATCATTTCTGTTTTGATTTGGAATTTTCATTCTCAATGTCCAAATGTATGCTTTGAAATTGTCTTTGACTTCCCTTGCACATGAAATGCCTTTGCTTGATGATTTTGTTTTGGTACTTTTTAGGACATGTTAATATGTGTTTGAAGTTGCATTGTGTTGAATATTAGCTCCTGTTTTGAATTTTTTCTTCACCTTTGACCCTAGGCTTTGACCTAGTGGTTTGTACTTACATGTGAGCTTTGAATTTCAGGACCAAGCATCCAATCTCCATGGTTGATGTTGCTTCATCATTTGAATGTTGATATTTGCTATTGATTGCTAACATTTGTTTGTTTTGTAGGTTGATGATAATTCACTTGAGTTTGCCTTATGGCTTATATGTTGTACATTGGGATTGTCTGTTTGTTGTTGACTATTGTCTGTTTGCCTGAATAATGTACTGATTTGTTTAGTTGTTTACACAGGTACCTAAGTTGCTTTAAGTTCATTTGAACTTTGCTTTGCTTGTGGTTGGCATACCACTTAGGTATTTTCCTTGATCTCCATGTAGTCTGGAAGACCTGTCATGTTACTTTGGCAGACACCTGTCTGAAGCCCTCCTTAAGAGGCCATGTTTTTGCTTGTTTATCTTTGTGCCTTGTACATTCAAAGACCTCCTAAGTGAAGAGGCATTGGCAGATACAAGGGGTGTGCAATCCACCCCCTGCTACTCAGTTGTGTCATTCATCTTGCTCACACCATGTGTTGATGCACTTTGAATAAAAACCCAAAATCTTGTTGTGTCAAGTCATGTGGAATAGAGTCCCACATTCTGGACTCCCACACATTCTTTGATTCAAGCTCACCCAGGCCTGGGTTAAGAGCTATGAGGCATAACCCTCATCTTCATTTCATCTGCTCACCCTAACTCTCAATGTTAGAGGTTAAGAGCCTGACCACCCTTTCCAGTTGGCTTGTTTGTCAAGGTTGATATGACCCCTTGACTAAAGCCCAACCTTGCTTGAGCCCCTTTGTTGTGTATAGTGTGTGCTATTTGCTTTTGATGTTTATCTGCTTAGCTTCTCATCTCCTTTCTGTAGGAGTCGTGTGATCAACTTTTGAGGAAGTTGACGTACGTAAGGATAGACTTGAGTTGACTCACTGCCTGTGTGAGTCAAGCTCTTGTTAGAAACCTCAACCTAGGACTATTGTGGATTACATGATAACTATTAGGCTCGAGTCAGTCTCCCTTCTAGTTTGTCATTTCCCAGTCTCTGGTTAGGATAGAAATTTCTCCCCTATTCAGGGGAACTACGTTGCCCTGATCCTCATACCAGATGAGGTACGTAGGCAGGAGATCGAGCGAGATCTCTCCGGGCGCCCTTTTCTTTTTTGTGTGTGTTTTGCTTGACAGTTAGGAGGTCCGAGTTCCCGACTCCCTTCTAGTCTGTGTGTTCCACCCTTTTTCTTTTTGTGTGTGTTTTGCTTGACAGCTATTAGGTCCGAGTTCCCGACTCCCTTCTAGTCTGTGTGTTCACCCTGTTTCTTTTTCAACCCTTCTGCTCTGTGTGTGTGTTTGGAGTCTGATGTAAGCCCAGCGATTGGCATTCAGTTTCCCGTTTGTGCGTGTGTTTGGAGTCTGATGTAAGCCCAGCGATTGGCATTCGGTTTCCTGTTGGTGTTTCTTTTGTTCGGAGTCGGACGTAAGGCCAGCCATTGGCAGTCTGTTTCCAGTTGTGTGTTTGCTCTGATGTCTCAGCGTCCTTGTGTGTGTTTTGTTTCGGTGTGCGTTAGCCGAACTACGGTAGCTCTGATTCTCATTTCAGATGAGATATGTAGGCATAGGATGCGATATCCTAGCGAGCCTGTTCCCCTCTTTTTCCATCTGTGTTTTATTCCAGTGTGCGTGCATTCCTTTGAGCAGTTACTCAGCAACCTTATTCTATTCTTTTGAGCGTGGATCCCGTCGAGTACGACGGACGTGAGGGGGTGCTAATACCTTCCCCTTGCGTAACCGACTCCCGATCCTTGCAATCTCCGGTCATAAGACCATTCCCTTTCCAGGTTTACTTCGAGCGTTTCCTTTCCCTCCTTTGGGATAAATAACGCACGGTGGCGGCTCTGTTTGTTTGTTTTTCCCGCCGGTTGTTTTTCGCGGATGCGATAGCTGGCGACTCTGCTGGGGACTAGAAGTTGACTTATTGTTGGTCCATCTTCCCTAAGCGAGTTACTCCTAGCGCTCTCTAGGATAGTTTTGGTTGCTTGTTGTAACACCCTTCTAAAATACCCCAAAAATTAATTAAAATAATAAACATATAATCAGAGTAATAGTGCACCAAGGGTGTCACACAAACATTCCACACCATTTAAACAATATAACAATCATGCTCTTTTATTTAATTTAAATATAAAGTATTTGCACAATTACGCAGCGGATAGAGATCAACTCAATCATGCAAAACATGTAACATCACATGTAATTTAGTTCAACAACAACAACAATAGTCAAAGTGTTCCCGCCCGATGTTACATCTATCAGAGCATGACCCACTAGGGAGACTACACTAGACTCCAAGCATTTGCTTCTACTCAACTCATTTCTCGTTACCTGAAAAATAGTTGTAAGGGTGAGTTCCTCAATCAATATAATAAGCATTATAAAACAACATGTAATGCCAAGTAATTAACACATCAATCACCCTAATTGCAATACACATTCAGTAATAGCTCATTGGCTTAAACATCATACTCAACATCAATATACAATACCAGTATAATCTCAAATCATACTTAACAACAACACAACACACGTATAATATTGGAACACATCCATTCATATTATACGCCATACATATTTTTATGCAATGAGACTCTACACATGCGGTACCGACTATTCTTGAACATATAGTTCAAGCTCACCGATCCCTCCAGATACGGCTACTAAGCTCACTAGTCCCACTCATTTGAGACCTAGTGACTCACTCACTAATTCCTCACCATGGGAATTAGCTACAGCCCCGAAGGCTAGACTATGCACACTAATCATCTAGTATGCAAACATCAACAACAACCCACAATGGTTCACTCACTAATTCCTCACTATGGGAATTAGCTACAGCCCCGAAGGCTATGCCATGCATGCTAATCCTCTAGCAATGCAACATCAACAATAATTCAAGAATAAACATATGCTCACACTCTGAGCCATACAACAGTCCATTCACACATACATGCATAATATATACATTCACAGCATCAGGTACATCATTATACATCATCAATCTTTCATCTCATAAGCATGTCAGATTATGCCAAACAACAACCACAATATTAGTACATTTCAATATTGCATATACTGCTCAAAACAGCGGGAATTTATCCCTATTACACCATAGGCAACATAGGCCAACCCTCAATTAGGTACACCACGTTTAAAAACAATAATTTTTCACTCTGCAACAGTGTTAACCGGTTAACGCCCTGGGTTAACCGGTTAACGCAGGCAAAACTCACTTTCTGGCAAAACGCAACAGCGTTAACCGGTTAACGCCCTGGGTTAACCGGTTAACGCAGGCAAAACTCAATATTTTCACATTTCAATACAGTGTTAACCGGTTAACACCCTGGGTTAACCGGTTAACGCAGACCAAACAACAATTCCTGCGCTAACACACGGCAGAATGCAGAATTCCGCCGTTGGAAGACTTCCGGACCTCCGATTCCGATTCCGTAAACAGCTATACGATCGGGAAAACATTACTCACACAAATACCGATTTAATTTCAACTTTCAACACAGTTCATCCAACAACATTTCAACATTTACAAATCCCAATTAGGGTCAAATTAACGGTTTATCACTACCCATGACATATTATCCCAAAATACCCATTAATCGACGATAAACCCCCCTTACCTTAACAATCCGGCGAATCTTTAAGCTCCAAACTCTTCTCTCTTCAACCTTCAGCCCTTGCTCTGTCTCTTTGCCCTTTCCTCTTTCACGATCGTTTCTCTGTTTTTCACGTGAAATGTTTTTACTCCCAATGGGACTTTTTCCTTAATTCCATCTTATATATATTTTCCAAATAATAATTATTATTCCAAAATAATAATAATTCAAAAAAATAATAATAATAAAATTTCCAATTATTTAATTAAATTAATAATTAAATTATTAACTCAATTCAAATAATTATTTTATTATTATCGGGGTGTTACAACTCTCCCCCACTAAAAGAGTTTTCGTCCTCGAAAACATACCTCAAGCGAACAACTCTGGGTAAGACTCCTTCATCTTACTCTCCAGTTCCCAAGTCACGTTGCCACCTGCTGGTCCTCCCCAAGCTACCTTCACCAAGGCAATCTCTTTACCCCGCAACTGCTTCAACTCTCGATCCTCGATCCTCATAGGTGATGTTTCAACAGTCAGGTTATCTCTCACCTGTACATCATCTATTTGGACTACATGCGATGGATCATGAATGTACCTCCTCAACTGAGACACATGAAAAACTTCATGCAAATTCGCAAGCGACGGCGGTAAGGCGATACGATAGGCTACTTCTCCTATCCTCTCCAAAATCTGATAAGGACCAATAAATCGAGGTGTCAACTTCTTCGACTTCAAAGCTCGACCAACACCAGTTATCGGAGTGACGCGAAGAAACACATGATCTCCCTCTTGGAACTCAAGTGACTTCCTCCTCTTATCATGATAACTCTTCTGACGACTCTGAGCAATTCTCATCTTCTCCTGAATCATCTTAATCTTGTCTGTAGTCTGTTGAACAATCTCCGGTCCAACCACAGCACTCTCACCGGACTCATACCAACATAAAGGTGTCCGACATCTCCTACCATACAAAGCTTCAAACGGTGCCATACCAATGCTCGAATGAAAACTATTGTTGTAGGTAAACTCAATCAAAGGCAAATAACAATCCCAAGCACCTCCCTTTTCCAAAACACAAGCTCTCAAAAGATCTTCTAGTGACTGAATCGTCCTCTCAGTCTGACCATCAGTCTGCGGATGATATGCAGAACTCAGTCTCAGCTTAGTTCCCAAAGCCTTCTGCAAACCTTCCCAGAACTTCGATGTAAATCTAGGATCTCTGTCCGAAACAATCCTAGACGGAATACCATGCAAACTTACAATCTTCTCAATATACAACTCGGCTAATCTCTCTAACGGATAATCCATTCTGATCGGAATGAAATGAGCCGATTTTGTCAACCTGTCAACAATCACCCAAATAGCTTCAAAATTCCTACTTGTCCTCGGTAAACCCGAAACAAAATCCATATTGATACTATCCCACTTCCACTCTGGAATAGCCAACGGTTGCATTAGTCCAGACGGCTTCTGATGCTCAATCTTTGACTTCTGACAAGTCAAACAAGAATAAACAAAACTCGCAATTTCTCTTTTCATTCCCGGCCACCAAAATAACTTCTTCAAATCATGATACATCTTCGTAGCTCCAGGATGAATACTTAAGCCACTACGATGTCCCTCCTCAAGAATACTCTTCTTAAGCTCAATAACATTCGGAATACACACCCGACTACCAAATTTCAAAACACCATTCTCATCAACTCTGAATTCACCACCTCGACCTTGATTCACTAAAGTCAACTTATCAACCAAATGCATATCGGATTTCTGACCCTCTCTGATCTCCTCCAGAATACCACTCGTTAACTTCAACATTCCCAATTTAACACTGTTGTGAGTACTCTCACACACCAAACTCAAGTCTCTAAACTGCTCAATTAAATCCAATTCCTTAACCATTAACATAGACATATGTAATGATTTCCGACTCAATGCATCAGCCACTACATTTGCTTTACCCGGATGGTAATTCAACCCAAAATCATAATCCTTCAGAAACTCTAACCATCTCCTCTGTCTCATATTCAGCTCTTTCTGATCAAACAAATACTTTAAACTCTTATGGTCACTGAAAACCTCAAATCTTGATCCATACAAGTAATGCCTCCACAACTTCAAAACAAACACTACAGCTGCCAACTCTAAATCGTGCGTCGGATAGTTCCTTTCATGAACCCTCAGCTGTCTCGAAGCATAAGCTATAACCTGCTTATTCTGCATCAACACACCACCCAAACCCAACAATGGAGCATCACAGTAAACTTCAAATGGTTCCGACGAACTCGGTAACGTCAAAATAGGAGCAGTAGTCAACCTTCTCTTTAACTCTTGGAAACCTTCTTCACATTTTGAGTCCCAAACAAACGCTTGCCCCTTTCTAGTCAACATCGTCAACGGTAACGCCAACTTAGAAAATCCCTCAATGAACTTCCTATAATAACCAGCCAAACCAAGGAAACTTCGAATCTCAGCAACAGACTTCGGAGCTTCCCACTTAGATACCGCTTCTATCTTAGAAGGATCAACAGCAACACCACCTCTTGAAATCACATGACCAAGAAAACTAACTTCTTCCAACCAAAATTCACACTTAGACAGTTTAGCAAATAACTGCTTTTCTCGCAGCACTCCTAAAACCACTCTCAAATGCTCAGCATGCTCTTCTTCAGATTTCGAATACACCAAAATGTCATCAATAAACACCACAACAAACTGATCCAAGTACGGATGGAAAATCCTATTCATGTACTCCATAAATACTCCAGGCGCATTAGTCACACCAAAAGGCATTACAGAATACTCATAATGTCCATACCTCGTTCTGAAAGCAGTCTTCTGAATATCCTCAGTTTTCACACGTATCTGATGATACCCAGATCTCAAATCTATCTTGCTGAACACACTCGCACCAACCAACTGATCCATCAACTCATCAATCCTCGGCAAAGGATACCGATTCTTGATCGTCACTTTATTCAGTTGCCTGTAGTCCACACACAACCTCATAGTACCTTCCTTCTTCTTAACCAACAACACTGGTGCACCCCACGGTGACACACTTGGACGAATAAACTTCTTATCCAACAAATCTTCCAACTGACTTTTCAATTCAGCTAACTCAACAGCAGACATACGGTACGGAGCCATCGATATCGGTCTAGTACCAGGTACCAATTCAATCGAGAACTCAACTTCACGCTTTGGCGGTAACTCATTCACTTCTTCCGGAAACACATCAGGAAAATCACACACCACTGCTAGATCACGAATCACTGGTTTATCTTTAGCCTCTAAAGTTGCCAACAGCATAAACAACTCTGCCCCATCTGCCACTTCCTCATTCACCTGCCTGGCTGATAGAAACAGACTCTGCCCTTCCTCAGTCTCAGGAAATATCACCGTCTTATCAAAACAGTTGATATAAACTCGGTTAAACACCAACCAGTTCATACCCAAGATAACGTCAATCTGCACTAATGGAAGACACACAAGGTCTATCCCAAAATCTCTACCAAAAATATTCAAAGGACAACTCAAACAAACCGAAGTAGTAGTCACTGAACCCTTTGCAGGAGTATCAATCACCATACTTCCACGCATCTCAGATATCTCTAATTTAAGCTTCACAGCACAATCCACAGATATAAAAGAATGAGTAGCACCTGTGTCAATAATAGCTATAAGAGGAAAGCCATTAATATAACACGTACCTCTGATCAAACGATCATCTGCAGAAGTCTCAGAACCTGATAGAGCAAAAACCTTGCCTCCTGACTGATTCTCCTTCTTCGGCTTAGGACACTGGGGACTGATATGACCTAACTCTCCACAGTTGAAACAAGTTACAGTCTTCAATCGACACTCTGCAGCCAAGTGACCACCTTTCCCACACTTGAAACACTTCATCTCAGCACTGGTACACTCATGAACACGATGTCCAGCCCGACCACATCTATAACACTTAGCAGGAGCACTAGAGTCTCCCCCACTAGGCCTCTTCATGCCACTCTGCTTCTGAAAACCTTTGCCAGCTGCATACGGTTTTCCACGATCCATCTGATTCTTACCCTTCCTATCAACCCTCTGCTGATAGCTCTCTGCTCTAGCCTTGGAATCCTGTTCAAAAATTCTGCAACAGTCAACCAAGTCAGAAAACACCCTGATCCTCTGATATCCAATAGCTTGTTTGATCTCAGGACGCAACCCGTTCTCAAACTTCACACATTTCGAAAATTCTCCAGCAGCCTCATTATAGGGAGTATAGTACTTTGACAGCTCGGTGAACTTCGCAGCATACTCAGTAACCGACCTGTTACCCTGCTTCAATTCCAAAAACTCTATCTCTTTCTTTCCTCTGACATCTTCTGGAAAATACTTTCTCAGGAACCTTTCCCTGAACACAGTCCAAGTGATCTCAGTATTCCCAGCAGATTCCAACTCAGTGCGGGTAGCAACCCACCAATCATCAGCTTCCTCTGACAGCATATGTGTACCGAACCTGACCTTCTGGTTATCAGCACACTCAGTTACTCTGAAGATCCTCTCGATCTCCTTCAACCACTTCTGAGCACCATCTGGATCGTATGCTCCCTTGAACATTGGAGGATTGTTCTTTTGGAACTCACTCAGTTGACGAGCAGCTCCCATTCCTACAACATTTGGATTCCCTCCAAGTACTCCAGCCAGCATACCCAGAGCCTCAGCAATCGCAGCATCATCTCTGCCTCTTCCAGCCATCTCTATTCTGAAAACCCAACAAACTAAAACAATAAGTACTGATAGGGTTACACAACTCCTATCCCGTACAGGGAAAACAGAATAATTACGACTCGACACGACCGACTATGCTCTGATACCACTAATGTAACACCCTTCTAAAATACCCCAAAAATTAATTAAAATAATAAACATATAATCAGAGTAATAGTGCACCAAGGGTGTCACACAAACATTCCACACCATTTAAACAATATAACAATCATGCTCTTTTATTTAATTTAAATATAAAGTATTTGCACAATTACGCAGCGGATAGAGATCAACTCAATCATGCAAAACATGTAACATCACATGTAATTTAGTTCAACAACAACAACAATAGTCAAAGTGTTCCCGCCCGATGTTACATCTATCAGAGCATGACCCACTAGGGAGACTACACTAGACTCCAAGCATTTGCTTCTACTCAACTCATTTCTCGTTACCTGAAAAATAGTTGTAAGGGTGAGTTCCTCAATCAATATAATAAGCATTATAAAACAACATGTAATGCCAAGTAATTAACACATCAATCACCCTAATTGCAATACACATTCAGTAATAGCTCATTGGCTTAAACATCATACTCAACATCAATATACAATACCAGTATAATCTCAAATCATACTTAACAACAACACAACACACGTATAATATTGGAACACATCCATTCATATTATACGCCATACATATTTTTATGCAATGAGACTCTACACATGCGGTACCGACTATTCTTGAACATATAGTTCAAGCTCACCGATCCCTCCAGATACGGCTACTAAGCTCACTAGTCCCACTCATTTGAGACCTAGTGACTCACTCACTAATTCCTCACCATGGGAATTAGCTACAGCCCCGAAGGCTAGACTATGCACACTAATCATCTAGTATGCAAACATCAACAACAACCCACAATGGTTCACTCACTAATTCCTCACTATGGGAATTAGCTACAGCCCCGAAGGCTATGCCATGCATGCTAATCCTCTAGCAATGCAACATCAACAATAATTCAAGAATAAACATATGCTCACACTCTGAGCCATACAACAGTCCATTCACACATACATGCATAATATATACATTCACAGCATCAGGTACATCATTATACATCATCAATCTTTCATCTCATAAGCATGTCAGATTATGCCAAACAACAACCACAATATTAGTACATTTCAATATTGCATATACTGCTCAAAACAGCGGGAATTTATCCCTATTACACCATAGGCAACATAGGCCAACCCTCAATTAGGTACACCACGTTTAAAAACAATAATTTTTCACTCTGCAACAGTGTTAACCGGTTAACGCCCTGGGTTAACCGGTTAACGCAGGCAAAACTCACTTTCTGGCAAAACGCAACAGCGTTAACCGGTTAACGCCCTGGGTTAACCGGTTAACGCAGGCAAAACTCAATATTTTCACATTTCAATACAGTGTTAACCGGTTAACACCCTGGGTTAACCGGTTAACGCAGACCAAACAACAATTCCTGCGCTAACACACGGCAGGATGCAGAATTCCGCCGTTGGAAGACTTCCGGACCTCCGATTCCGATTCCATAAACAGCTATACGATCGGGAAAACATTACTCACACAAATACCGATTTAATTTCAACTTTCAACACAGTTCATCCAACAACATTTCAACATTTACAAATCCCAATTAGGGTCAAATTAACGGTTTATCACTACCCATGACATATTATCCCAAAATACCCATTAATCGACGATAAACCCCCCTTACCTTAACAATCCGGCGAATCTTTAAGCTCCAAACTCTTCTCTCTTCAACCTTCAGCCCTTGCTCTGTCTCTTTGCCCTTTCCTCTTTCACGATCGTTTCTCTGTTTTTCACGTGAAATGTTTTTACTCCCAATGGGACTTTTTCCTTAATTCCATCTTATATATATTTTCCAAATAATAATTATTATTCCAAAATAATAATAATTCAAAAAAATAATAATAATAATAAAATTTCCAATTATTTAATTAAATTAATAATTAAATTATTAACTCAATTCAAATAATTATTTTATTATTATCGGGGTGTTACACTTGTGCTGCTCTATTTATTGCATTTATGATTATTATGTTGTGTATATATTTGCATATATGTTTGCATGCATCATATTATCACTGTGCTGATCCTGGACAGGTTTGGTTCCTCTGACTTTGGGGTGGGTGTTCTGAGTGGGGCTAAAACCCAGGCCCGAGTATACACCTAGGATTAGTGTGGTCTCATGTTTCCTCACATGTTGGATCAGCATGTTGTTGCGACGTGACATACCACAAGCCGGACGAGGTTCTTCTGAGTGAGCTCTTCCGGGTGGAGTATTCCACTTTGGTTGGGTTATCTCTTTAGGACTGTTGACTTCGGTGACCGATCTTTCCCGGATCTTTGGTTTAGATGATCTTAAGAGAGCTGCAACGGCACACCCGAAAGGGCAAACCCGTTGAGTATCTTTGCCCGATTGTCGAGACCATTATCCGCCTTAGGATGACCTGATTAGAATTTACCTGTGAGGGGAGGGTTGATTCTTACAGATGCATGTTCTGTTGGTGACTTTGTTGGTGACTAATGGTTCAGCCGTTGATCAGAGTCCTATTTATAAGTCGGATTTATGGATTTATTTCTGAGACGCCGGAGTTCTGTCCGTGGTATTTATCAGTGGGGATCCGTTTATTTCAGGATTCCCTGGGCTGGTTCAGAGGATCTGTTGGTTATCTGTTCAGAGGACTTTCTGGTGATGATGATGATATATCCTCCGTTTCGTTTATTTCGGAACCCTGAGTTGGATTTACAGTTACTCAGTACCTCAGATGGTTGTGATCAGTTCAGAGACCAGGGCTTCAGTACAGATGTTCAGATGACTTGGAGGATGGCACAGTGCATTGCATTCATACATCAGCATCATTCACATTTTGCATTTATCTGCATCTAACTCATGTTTATCCATATGCAGGGGACATTCTTGATTGAGATCCTGGTTGAGAGACTCCTTTGTTTCAGACATGAGGCCCGGCTTGAAAGATGACATCGTCTACAATTTCTTCAATCCAGAGATTGATGTGTTGAAGGATATCATAGCATTGATTACACCTGACCATGCGGGAATGTTCCGTGAGAGATACGGTGGTATTCTGAAGTTGGTTTCTTTGAGACCCTCCACTTACACAACTAACTTTCTAATCATAAGATCAATATTCTTAAAAATAGGATGTTTGATTTATCATAGTTAATTTTTTGACCTCCACAAAAATTGACCGTAGTTGCTATTTCAAAAAATTAATAAAACGCTATTTCTCTAGAAGAGAAAATGTATCATTCATGAAGTTTTTCAAATATAATTATTTATTGACAATTTAAGGTATGTTGATTAATATATTTTTTATTATTTTAGAATATATTTTTTTAATTTGTAGAAATTGATTATTGTTCTAAATTTTAGATTAAATAAGGAATTATTACTTGTAACAGTTGAGAGATCGCCATTAAAAAAAAGAAGAAAAATCAATTTGCAATTTTTTCACAAGTAGATTGAAACTTCACCAGCCGTTGTTTTAAAATTTTAATATAAACACTACTAATTCTCTAGGGGAAGAGAAAATGGATAATTTTTGAAGTTTATTAAACATAATTATTTGTATGATATTTTTGAAGTTTATTAAACATAATATTATTTGTATGATATTTTTGAGTTATTGCTAAATTAGTTTGGATATTATTATTTGAAAATTTCGAATGCCGTATATCGACTAATCTTTATTAACACTTTGAGACATATATCTAACGTGCCGTTTGTTTTGATTTTTTTTTTTATAAATTTTTTATAGATGTTATTTTGTATAAACTGAATTTATAATTTTTTTTCTAAAAACTTTAAATAAAAATTTAATTTGAATAATTATTTTTAAAATATTTTATTATTTTATTAAAACATTTTAGAATATCAATTTTTTAAAAATATAAGTAATGTGATTTATTTTCAATAATATATATTTATGTTATAGGATGTCAAAATTAATCTTTTAATTTAAAGAAATAAATATAAAAAAGTTTATAAAATTTTAAAAACCAATTTTATAAAAATATTATTTAAAAACTAAAACAAACATACCCTATATGTTATAAAAAATTGATTTTATTTTTATATACCGACTGATATTTTTAATATTTTATTATCAAGAAAATTTGATATTATATTTAGTATTTGATAATAAGTAATATAAGATTTGTAGACTACTTAAAATATATTTTAAAGATTTTTATTTTCTATTAGTAATATAAATATAAATTTAGGTTTTAGAGATGGTGGGAAACAAAAAAGAAGTTATATATAGTGTGGGGACTTTATTGTCCCGAAAAAGAAAGATAAAGCGTGTTTTAATGGTTTGTTTGTCCGTTCCGTTTCTTCATTCAAAATTCCAGACACTCAGTGGGCGCCGCGGAGAATACCGTTCCATTCAAATCCCAATTGGTTCAAAAAAACAAACAGCTAAGCTTCCAAATTTCCATGTCAACACTTTTTTGAACTTATCCATACTCCTTGGGACCTTCACTTTCCACCCGTTCTTCCCTTCTCCAATTCTTTCATTTATTATTACATAATAGTACTTATTTTTTAAGGTAATATTTTATATACATGATAAATACCTATTATAATATATTTTCCAAAATAATCCCTTTTCCGTACAAAACAAACTTCTCCTTCTAGTAACTTTTATAAATTAATATTTATTTATTAAATTAATTAAATAATTAATATTTTTATAAACCAACTATCTCTACATGCAACGTGAAATATAGTAAATAAATATTAACGATGTTATTCTTTTGATCTTGACTCATTCAAAATAAAAAATATTTATTTTAATTCTTAATATATTTTTTAAATTTTAAATTTTAATTAATATTATTTTTATAATTTCTAATACATTATAAAAGCATAATATTCTCTTTCATTTCTTCTATTTTGTTAATGAGGGATATGTGGGGTCTCGTCTCGTTAAGAATAGACATGAAAATAGAAAAGGGTGTACCATATTTGGCTAGGTTAAAAGGATAATAATTGGGTGGGTCTCGAGAGAGACAAGATAAACCATACTCCTATTCGGATAAACCCGAATCTTACTATTTCTTTCCAACCAAGAATTTCAGCAATAAACTAATACTATGTGATAAAAACCAAAATAAATCTTGGTCTTATCCACCACCTCACACCTTCTTTTTTCTTCTTATATATACACAAAACGCAAACCAAACATTCCCCAAAATATATCAGCCCATTTCATGCTTTTAAAAAAGTAGAGTTCTTTGTTGCCTGTGAAGTTTCGGTGTATTAAATTGTTTCGAATATGGAGCAAAAGATGAACAATCATCCCAAGGTTGAATCACCAAAGAAAAGACCATTTCATGAAGAGTATGAAGATAATATAGATGGTTCTTTCTTCTCTTCCTCGTCTTCTGATTCCGATGTTTCAAATGATAATTCATCGTTAGAATTATCAGAATCTGATTCATTTGAAGATGTCACATCTCCTACTTCATCTTCTTCATTAAATGACATGTCTTCTCTGTTTCAACAACTTCCGATCAAGTAAGCTTGTTTTTTTTAATGGGTTTTACTTTTTCTTTCCATTTTAATTTCTGGGCTATTGTAATTTCTTAAGATTATGCTAAAGTTTGTGTCTTTTTGTTTTTTTTTTATTACAGAAGGGGACTTTCGAAATTCTACCAAGGAAAGTCACAATCTTTTACATCATTAAAAAATGTTCAGAGTTTAGAGGATCTTGTGAAGCCGGAGAGTCCTTACAACAAGAAGTTAAAGTCATGTAAAAGCTATGGAGGGTTTTATGAGAACCAAGATTCTATGTGTATTTTTAAATCAACTAGTGCTATGTCAAAGAAGGGGGTGTATTCAGCAAATTCAAGGGGTTCATGTTCTTCATTGAATGCAAGGAGGGGTAGTGGAAGTAACTTTATGGGTAGCAAGCCACCGGTTCATCCTCATGGATCATCTGCTAGCAATAACAATATCTCTAATCAAACTGCTTTGTTTGCTTGATAGGGATTATGTGATGTTTTTTTTTTGTTTAATATTTTTGGTTTTTGGAGTTGTGTTTTTCGGAAGTTATGTAGTGTAAGATTAATGATTAGTTGATTTTGATGAAATGAAAACAACTACTTAATTTATATGCCAAAGAATTTTTGTATGGAGGTAACTCACTTTATGGACCAGGATTTATTGTTCTAATAACTTGGATCTGCTATAGCATCATGTACCAGAGGCAATAAATTCAACTCCCTTCAGCTCATGGGCAAAGGGCCTAATTTTCCTAAAGGGGATAAGACGGAAGCTAAATGTGAATCGATCTGCTTAAATAAGTTGTTAAGTATTGAAAGGTTTAGATTTTTTAAGAGCAACATGATGGGAAAATGTCAACTCAACAATGTAAATAATGGTTGAGGATTGAAGATTTTGATTTTTTTAAAGAGTAATATGATATTCGTTCTAGATTGGATCATACGAAGATGACCGACACATTAAAGAATATTTTGAAGTAAGATTGAATTTTTAAGTAAAAAAATCCAATTATGCTCTCATAATCTTAAATATGAAATTATCCCGACCACTTTCACATTCTTATAACCATAAACACGAAATTGTCCTTGTTTTTTTCACGTTCTCATACCTCTAAGCATAAAATTATCGTTGCCTCTTTCACGCTTTCATAACACAAAATTGTCTGCCTCTTTCACGCTCTCATAATCATAAACACGTAATTATCCTTGTATTTTTCACGCTCTCATAACTCTAAACACAAAATTGCCGTTGCCTCTTTCACGCTCTCATAACCATAAACACGAAATTGTCCTTGTCTCTTTCACGCTCTCATAACCTTAAACACAAAATTGTCCTTGCCTCTTTCACGCTCTCATAACCTTAAAGATTTTGATTTTTTAAAGAGTAATATGATATTCGTTCTAGATTGGATCATACGAAGATGACCGACACATTAAAGAATATTTTGAAGTAAGATTGGATGTTTAAGTAAAAAAATCCAATTACGCTCTCATAATCTTAAACCTTAAATATGAAATTATCCTGGCCACTTTCACGTTTTCATAACCTTAAACACGAAATTGTCCTTGTTTTTTTCACGCCCTCGTATCTCTTTTACGCTCTTATAACCATAAACACAAAATTGTTCTTGTTTTTCTCACGCTCTCATAACTCTAAATACAAAATTATCGTTGCCTCTTTCACGCTCTCATAACCATAAACACAATATTGTCCTTGTTTTTTTCACGCTCTCATAACTCTAAACACAAAATTGTCGTTGCCTCTTTCACGCTCTCATAACCATAAACACGAAATTGTCCTTGCCTCTTTCACGCTCTCATAACCCTAAACATGAAATTGTCCTTGCCTCTTTCGCGCTCTCGTATTCCAAAATATGAAAATGTTCTTGCCTCTTTCACGCTCTCATAATCCTAAATACAAATTTGTCCTTGCCTCTTTCACGTTTTATCTCTAATTTTCAAGTTTTATTTTCTCCATTTTGTTTGTCCTTCTTGCCTCTTTGTTATTGTCAAACCGTCAATTTGTTGAATATGATGTATTTGATTGAAGTGGAAGAGAACGAGGATCTATATGATTGTCATGATACATGAATACATAATACTAATATCTTAGATAATTAGATTTGTTTGTATGAATTATGTCTTTTAAACTATGTATTTTGAACTTAGTCTTTTGAGACGGATGATTATGTCTTTTGAATATTTATGACTGTCTTTTCACATTATTAAATATGTTATTTGTTACAATATTAATTATATATGTTATTTTGTTTATATTTGTGCTCTTTGATAGGATCTTATGTGTTGTGCTAACGATTTGTTTTTTTGGAATCTTTCACAAGACAACCGATTCTACTTAATATATCGTCATTGATTACTTTGTTAACTGTATGACGAGTGTATGATGAGTCTGACCAATGATCCAAGTCTTATGATCTTTCACAAACTAATTGATCATATTTAATATTCGTATTTAAGTTAAGTATATGATGAGTCTTGTTTTTAATATGTTGGATAGAATTTTAATAAAGATTTAATTTGGAGTAATAAATGGATGTTTACGATAATAACTTGAGTGTGTGTGTATATATATATATATATATATATATATATATATATATATATATATATATATATATATATATATATATATATATATATATATATATATATATATATATATATATATTGGAATTCTCGAAGTCGAGTTATAAGTTACTGAGACTAAGTATGGAGACAATATGTCAAGTACTTGTAGAGAATGACAAATATCGATTTGCCATAAATAAAGAAAGTCAGAGTACATGCTTTAGGGTTATCAGAGACGTGTTGATAGATGACATGTATGGATTGTCGTAACGGTTATGAGGAAGCTTCGTGTTAGACGATATGTCTAGATCTAGAGGGGAGGAGTAAATAGATCACAAGTTAAAAACTTGAACCAAAATTGGTTTTGAAAAAGTTTATAATGCGAAAGCAAGTTTCAAGAATTTTCCAAATCAAAAATCATTTAATCGAATCTACTATAAAAAAACTTGGATATGCGTAAAGGTGTCAATGCAATGATAATAATCCATAAGTCAATCCACAACAACTAATCACAACCAGTTAAATACAATACAATAGGAAAAGTCTATCTCCAATCAACAAAAAAAAAAATTATGTCAAGCAATTTGTCAAGCAAATTTCAAAACACATTCAAAATTATGATCCAAATAATATTGATCATATGACCAATGCAATCGACAATTTGCAAACTATAAAATATATATATATATATATATATATATATATATATATATATATATATATATATATTATATATATATAATATATATATATATATATATATATATATATATATATATATATATATATATATATAATATAGAGAGAGAGAGAGAGAGAGAGAGAGAGAGAGAGAGAGAGAGAGTACATAAGAATTTGTTTAGACAGTTCTCCAATCGACCTCGTTATGGGTACGTCTGCCCTCAATTCGAATTCGAATTGAGATATTATAGTAAATCTTACTTTGCAAAATGTGTGAATACAAGAGATGAAGAAATCGAACTCTATAAAGTAATCAACAATGCCGCTTCAATCCACTTGTTCTTGCTACTTCCTTGTGAGGCACTCCTTGTCCCAAGGCTTTCACCAGGTTGAATTAATCCCAAGTGCACACTTATTGAAACCCAAGATTTGCCAACACGGTCCACTGTCTCACGCTACTCCCTTGCAAGGCACCCCTTGTCCCAAGGCTTCCACTCGATCGGATTCGAATTGCACAATCTTGTCCAAAAACTTCAAACCCTAAGCGATCTTGAAGGAAAACCCCAACTTAGTTTTTTAATTTGAGTCCCTCAAAGTTCTCAACCCAATATTCTCGTTACAATAAACCTATTTAGACGTTACCAATCCTAATCTAGATGTCACCCAATTAATAAATGATTATGTGTAGTTTAATTGTGTGTATGCATAATTGGAGTTGAAGATGATGAGAATGCTTTAAAATCCTGGATTCATGTAGGTTTTACTCACTCTACAAACCTTACTAGAGAATGATGCATGTATGAAGTATTTATATGCATGAGTGATTTTGGCAAAAGGGGGTGTAAATGACTTGAAAAATAATATGATTTAAAAAAAAATACATCGCATAGGTCGACCTATGAAAATCATGTGTCGGTCTGTTCGATGCATAGGTTGACCTGTCTAAGGTCATGTGTCGACCTATGAATGTTATACGCTCCCTATGTGTCGACCTAAAGAGTTGGCACATGAAACAAAAGCTAGAAGCTTTAATACTGCAGCATACATGTCGACCTATAGAACGCATGTGTCGACCTATAGTCAAGAAATGTTTTCCATAGGTCGACCTATATACATATGTGTCACCCTCTAAGTCTGCCTGTAATTGCATGTGTCGACCTGTAGGTCAACCTGTAATTGCATGTGCCGACTTGTAATGCCATTTTTCATAAAAATTAATTTTTCATGCATGTATGATGCATAAGACCTTTTCCGAGTTGTTTCCAAATGCTTTTATGCTTCCTAATACTAAGATGCACATAGAGAATTAAAGGATATCGTCCAATATACATTAATGCTAAAGTATCTTAGCCTTGACATCATACAAAACACATCTAATGGAAGTTGCACTCACACCAAGGTCCCACAAGAGTTACATAAAGTTATCAAGAAGATGTTATATGATAGTAATTAGAGCGACAAACGTTATAGCTATCATTTAACATGGAATTTTAGGAGACACTTCTTAATGATCTTGGAGATAGAAGATGAGTATAAAAAGGCTTCCCACTAAAGGAAGAAAGGGACAAGCAACAAGCACCACCTAAATTATAGTACATTTGTGATGTCACCTGACTCGCCTCTGGGAGATTATCCAAAAAGTGTATCAGGAACATTTGACGCTCACCGTGGGGCCTCGATAAAACTTTTGTAGGCCACACAAAACAATATATTACACCATAGCAACACAATGTTTGGATCATCTCCCAACAGGATTGAACCTCACTCTCCACCAGACATGACACAACTTTTGACAATTATGGAGAATCTGCGCCAACAGAATGAGTCTTTCCAAGAAAGTGTTCACACACTTCAGCAAACATAAAACACTAGGGAAAAGGAAGAAGAGGAGGAGCTTCTCGATCCACAACGTCTTTCAGAGGAAGTCTAGGGCGATCAAGTTCCATAAAATTTCAAACCACCACCTTTTCATTCCTTCGATGGCAAAAGTGATTCGCAAAAGCATATAATCTCACTTAACAATCAAATGGAAATAGTCATAGCTTCCGAGTCTTTGAAATGCAAGCTTATGGCGATAACTTTCAAGGATGTGACATTACGCTGGTATATGAGCCTGCCTAGATTATCAATCATCGATTACCAAGATCTAAACAGAAAGATGGTGTAGCATTTTTTCGCCAGTAAACATAAAAAGGTGACCACTACTAACTTATTCAATGTCCTCCAGGGGCCCTCTGAATCCCTAAGTGAATACATGACATGATTCAATGAAGAAAGTATACAATTTTCTCATCCAAATTAGAAAATGTTTGTGGGAGCCTTCCAAAACGGCCTAAAAGCCGACCATTTCAATCAGTCATTGGCACAAAAGCCAACGACTAGCATGGAGGAAGTAATGAATATAGCAGAATGTTATATCAAGGGTGAAGAAAGACATACAGAGGAAAGATCCTGAGATGCTAAAGAAAAGACACAACCAAGGCATGACGGATCGGGGGCCAAGAAAGAGCACTACAAGCTAGGGTCGAGGGAAAGGTCAGCAACAAAACCTTTCCGGAAGCCATATGATAACTTCACCAAGAAATTTACCCCACTCAATGCAAATCATGTTGATATCCTGCGTGAAGTATATCATCTTAAGCTATTACCGAAATCCACTCGCCCAGAGAGGGTCAATGTTGTGCTAGGAAAATATGGGGATGTATGGTGTGCCTATCATCGTCTGAGAGGCCACCATACTAAAGATTGACATCAGTTAAAAAGGGAAATCGAGATCTTGATCCAAAGAGGTCGGCTGTTATTGTACGTGAAAGAGGTTGAAGGATAAGTAGGAAAGAGAAGTCCTTATAGAAGAGATCCAAACTTAGATAACCTCTCTGCCAAGAAGGGAAAAAACATCGAGTAAGTGCGTGAAACCTGGATAACCCGCCATACGCTCAACACCATCTCGAGAGGTTTCTCTGGTGGAGGAGAAACAAGCTCGACCAGAAAGAGATACACCCAATCAGTAATGCATGTGTCACAAAATCAATTTTTAATAAAAGAAGAAAGACCCGTGTGGTTGGTTTTTCAAGACAGGATTCAGAAGGTGTGTTGGCGCATGAGAATGACCTAATGGTCATAAAAGTACAAGTTCATGATTGGAGTGTCAAGTAGGTGTTAGTCGACTCAGGTAGCTTCGCTGATATATTGTATTGGGATGCTTTCAAAGGCATGAACATGGATACGTCAGAGCTGCTACCCTTCAAAGGTTCCCTGGTCGATTTCTCTAAGGAACAAGTCCAGGTACTAGGGAATCTGCCCATCATGACCGTATTTGGAAGTTGAGACAACGTCAAAGGAATCAAAGTGAGATACCTGATAGTAAACACATTGTCACCATACAACATCATCATCGGAAGACTGACGTTTAAAGCTCTGGAGGCTGATATGTCCACTCTTTATCTGACCATCAAGTACCCCTTAGAAAATGGAAAAATAGAAGTAATTAAAGGTGATCAGGGATTGGCTAGGAAATGCTACAAGGATATCCTGAAATTGAAAAAGAAGATCCAGTAGGATCGTCCTACGACAGAGAATACTTTAAAGGTGAATTTGGTTGACCTCGCCCTTTGGGGGGATTCGATAGATGATATCTTGACCCATATTCGAGAAATATAAAAGGTGAAAATCGGTGCTGAAGAGTTTTTGGTAACACAAATAGGTTCAGGGCTATCTCAGAAATAGGAAGCAAACATCATCAAGGTTTTAAGAGATAATGTCGACCTCTTTGATTGGAAGCCCTCAGACATGCCCGAGATCGACCCAAATGTCGTATGCCATCCTATTTCCCTTGATCCATCATCGAAAGTCATAATTCAGAGGAAACAAAAAAATGGAGAAGAAAAAAGAAAGGTTATCACAGAGGAGGTAGATAAGATCTTGAAGGTCAGATTCATCTGGGAAATAAAATATCCCACCTGGTTGTCCAACGTCGTCATGGTAAAGAAGAAACCGGGAAAGTGGCGCATGTGCATAGATTTCACTGACCATAGAGAGGCTTGCCCAGAGGATCCTTACCCATTACCACACATTGATAGACGGATCGATGTCGCGTCCGAGTTCCGCCTGCTCAGCTTCATGGACACCTATTCAGGCTACAAAAAAATACGAATGAACACGATGGTGCTTCCAAAATGGTGTTCATGACCAATAGAAACAACTATTACTATGAAGTAGTGCCATTTGGTCTTAAAAATGTCGTTGCCACATATCAAAGGTTTATGGATATGGTATTCTCATAACAGATAGGGAGAAAATTGGAAGTATATGTTGACGACATATTGATCAAGACCTAGGAGGAGATGAATCATGTAAAAGACTTGGAAGAAACATTTGAGTCAGTAAGGAAGTTCGACATGAGGCTTAATCCAGACAAGTGCACTTTTGAGATTCAAGCTGACAAATTTCAAGGTTTCATGCTGACACACCGGAGAATAAAGGCGAATCCAGACGAGTGTCGGGAAATCATTAATATGAGAAGCCCGCCAGCGATAAAAGAAGTTCAACAACTGACTGGGAGACTAGCCACCTTGTCTCGATTTCTATCTTGCATAGACGATAAGTCCATACACTTCTTCACAACTATAAAGAAGTCAGCAAAGTTCTAGTGGATAGAAGAATGTGATAAGGAATTTATGGAGTTGAAATAGTTCTTGTTTGCCTCACCGATCTTGGTTCTTACGAAGGAAGTTTCATCCTTTACCTTATATTTAGTAGTCTCCGAGAAAGTTGTCAGTTCGATATTAGTTCAAGGCAGTGATGAAGATGAGAGGTCAGTCTATTTTGTCAGCAAGTTTCTCAAAGGAGAAGAAGTTTGTTATCAAAAGATCGAATGATTAGATTTAGCATTAGTGATTATTGCTAGGAAACTCATAAAGTATTTTCACGACCACCCTATCATTGTGAAGACGAACTATCCCATGAAACAAATTCTGATGAAAAAAGCCGAATTCGAAAGTAGGATGGTGGCCTGAGATGTAGAATTATCAGAGTACGACATCACATTCACACTCAGGAACAACATAAAATCATGAGTGCTTGCATATTTTCTAATAGAGTTTAGTTCTCATATCCAGAAAAATCACCCGAATAATGGATCTTATTAATGGATGACTCGTCCAAACTCAAAGGTAGCAGAGTGGGGATAATATTGGAGGGACCATGGATGTTGCTACTAGAACAGTCTTTCTTCTTTAATTTCCAGGATAACAATAATCAAGAAAAATACAAAGTTGTGATCATTAGTTTAAAGTTAGCTAAAGAAGTCAGAGTTTCCCATTTGCTGGTTCGTACAGATTCATAGTTAATTGCTAGTCAAATCAAAGGAGATTATCAGACAAATGATGCATTATTACTCAAGTATCTACAACGATCTCTGCAATAAGCCAAGGGGTTCATGAAATTTGAAGTATCATATATTCCCCGAGAATAAAATGCCAGAGCCGATCTACTAGCCCGTTTGGCCAACACTAAAGGCCCTAGGTTAAACAAAATAGTGATCCAAGAAAATTTGGAAGCAACAAACATGGAAATGGAGGAAGTTATGGTGTTAGAAAATGTATGGGTCTGGATGAAACTCATCATTCAGTACCTGATTCAAGAAAAGTTTCCATATGAGAAGACTAAATCTCGACGCATAAAAAAGATATCTTCCTAATACCTCATGATAACTGATCAACTATACAAGATGGGCAGATCTTCTCCGATGTTGAGAGGTGTCATTGAAAAAGAAGTATGACTTATAATGAAAGAGATTCATGAAAGAGTGTGTGGAAGTCATATTGGGGGAAGATAATTATTTGGAAAAATACTCACGGACGAATACTATTGGTCGATTATGCTACAAGACTGTGCGCGATTAGTGAATCATTGTGAGAAATGCCAGATTTACGCCTCATTCATACACTCTCCCGCCGAGTTGTTGCAATAAGTAATTTCCCCTTGGCCTTTTTACTAGTGGAGATCTGATATTCTCGGACCCTTTCCTTTGGCCGCCAGAAAATTGAAATTTATTATAGTTGAAGTGGATTATTTTACCAAATGTCCGTCGAACATCCCCGGCTAATGGATAGGCCGAAGAGCAAATATGATCACACTCTCATGAATGAAAAAGAAGATAGAAGAAGCAAATGGGCTTTTGGAAAAATATTTGCACAAAATTCTATGGTCCTACCATACCACTCCTCACTCTACCACTAAGGAGACCCCCTTTCGAATGATGTACGAGGATGGTAGGATATTACCATTAGAAGTCAACACTCCAACCTAGCGTCCAATACATTTTGAAAATAGTCTTAACGAGAGGGATTAGATAACTTGGCCGACCTCATAGAATAAATCCGAAGAATGGATCATGTTAAAGAATGTGAAGTGAAGCAAAGAATGGACAAGAGGTTTAACACTAGAGTCCTTCCGAGAAGTTTTCAAGAGGGTGACTTGGTTGTAGAAGGTTACTAATAACTTAGAAAACTATTGCATTTCCGACTTGGTATCCATGAAAATTTGAGTCTTTTTCTCTTCCTTTTTATAGGTTTATGTTTGTACTTTTCCTTGATTTTCGTTATTTTGATTACAAGAGTGATCATGCGAAGAAATGGTGCAAAACGACAAAAACGGGAGAAAAATCCATATTTTGCATTGCCATGACGTCTTCCTTGTTGTCATGACGTGGCAAAGGGAGGTCGTCACAACTAGAGGACAAAAGCCAAAAAAAGTCAAGCTTCAACACCAGGACAGGTATAGTTGTCATGCCCATGATGCCTGTCATGGCTTGCCACTCGTGACTAATAGGGGCGTCATGACAAAGACGCATGTCACGAACCTTCCACTCATTAAGTTTTGGCACGTTTTAAGACTCAGCCAGTTGCTTTTCCACCACTCTCTCCACTATTCTCTACACATTCTAGACACCCTAGTACAAAAATTTACATTATAAATAAGTCCTTAAATATCAATTTTCAATATCCAAGTAATTAGAATTTTATTTTAGGTAGAAAAGTCAATTTGTAAAAACACTTATTTGCTCCCACTAAGTAATAAGTGCACCTTAGAATTAAGTTCTGCAGTTTTCTAAGTTTTCTAATCTGTATTTGGGTAAAGTATATTTTAATCTTGCCGGCATCAGTTTTCAAGAAGTTTATTCAAGAATATTTCTACACTGTTATTTTCAAATTTCAATTATAATATTTTTACTCATTTAATATTTTTCTATTATTATACTACTTTGCGTGTGCCTATATTATAATATTATTATTTTTGTCATATTTAGTATGTTAGTCTTTAATATTAATTAGCATTTATGTTCCATTTTAAGCATGTCCGACTAAACTTGTCGAGTCCGGAATGTGAGGACTGTCATATCGACGATGTTCGCATTTAAGTTGTCAAATTATGATTAATTGGGAACTGTTTTATGGCTGAAAGTATTTTCTGTTTTTATTAAATTGTTTACTCCGAAAGCCGAAAGATAGAGATACCGATTTGATTCGAAAGAACGGTATCTGTATCGGACTTAGAAAATTTTAATTATTAACATTGAGAAAGTATATTTTTAGTTAATTAAGAAAATTTCAATTTTCAAAAAGGTGTGTAAACAGCTTAAGCAGACACACAAAAGCGGGCGTTAAACACTTAAAATTCGGTGTTAGACGAGCGAAAGCCGACATCACCTTTAAATTAAATTTTCTACATTAATTAGCTTTCTAAATAATTAAAAGAATTTCATTTTTAAAAATATAGTTTTTCTCTTTAACACGCCGACCACGCGAAAGCGATCGATATAAATTTTAGGCTAAAATTCGATTCTGATTGCGCGAAAGCGAGTAGATCATTTAAATTAATTAATTTTATTTACAAGAAAATATTGTCCCAACTTGATTATAATTAATGACTTAAGTGAGCGCTAGAGATCGACGAGAGCCATATTTTGGTCTCCCGATTTATAAATTGTTTTTACAACTTAATTTAATTCATTTGTACTTAAAACTATTAATCATCATCTTAGATTTACATAGCAACAATAGATAACAATAGGTTGGTATTCGGTCTCTGTGGGTTCAATAATATTTTATATTACTACGATATTTCCGTTCACTTGAGGACGTACCAGTTACCGATATAAAAAAGGAAGAAAGGTTCGCCCCAAACTGGGAAGGACCTTAACGGATCCAACATAAGATGAATATTGGAGCTTATAAATTGAGAGTTTGGAAGGAGTAGAAATACCAAGGGCTTGGAATGTTTCCATCCTAAGGTTTTACTATAGTTAACATTATATAATGTTATTATTAAATAAAAGTTAGGAGTGACACTCTTTTCCCTTGCAAGGGTAAGGGATTTTATTGAGGCACCCTCAATTCATATGGTTATGTGTTATTCTTTCCAGTTTTTTTACAGTAAAATCGAGCTCGTCCTAGGAGCAATAAGCGCGCTCGACACCGCCGATGACCTAATCAAATCGGCCATGTAAATAAAAACCTCTGGTCTGGTTATGTTAATAAAACCTCTGACCCAATCAAACCAGTCATTTAAATAAGAACCTTTGTTTAGGTTATGTTAATAAAATCTCTGATCTAATCAAATCGGCCGTGTAAATATGAACCTCAGATCGGGTTATGTAAATAAAACCTCTGACCTAATCAAGTCGACCATGTAAATAGGAACCTCTGGTCGGGTTATGTTAATAAAACCTCTGACCTAATCCAATTGGCCATGTAAATAAGAACCTCTAGCTTGGTTATGTTAATAAAACCTCTTACCTAAGAAAACTGGTCATGTAAATAAAGACCTTTGGTCGGGTTATGTAATAAAACTTTTGACCAAATCAAAGGTCTAAATACAGCAAGAGCCTCTAGTGAACTGGTTATATTAGCCGCTAACCTAACCAAAAGGTCCAAATTTTTCCAGCACATGAATTAGTTTGCTTAAGGTCTATAACTTAATTACGAGACAAACAAAATGATATGCCTCTAGGCCAGGTTCTAATACATACTACCAAAATATAAACATGGACAATATAAGATACGCCCAGGGCTATACACGCGATCAGGGAATAACAATGATAAAATTCATACAAGATAATAATAATAATATACCCTAAAAAGGCCTCAGAAGGGCTTAAGCATTGTATTGGAAATAAAACATACATTACACGAACATTACAAAAAGTGCATTATCATGGATGGCTAACAATAAAAAAACTTAAACGTCGTGTTGTTCATCCTCTTGAGCATAAGGGGTCGGATCGTCAGTCTTCACATCCTTAGAAACCTCAGATCCTGGAGAAGCTTCCTCCATATCTACAAGTCGGTCGTCCACCACGGTCTTGAAGAAATCTATCTCAGACACATTAAGGTTAGGTTTGAGGCACATCGCTTGAGCTTTAGCTCTCTCAAAGGCCTCATCGTGAGCTGAAAGAAGGTCTACATGGGCCTACTGTAAGGATTTCTTTAGCGTCTCATTAATCCCCCGAGCTTGTTCAACATCCTAGATCAAGCCGACTATGGTTGCCTCAAGCTTCAAACATCTAGAGTTTGCAGTTTCTTTCTATTTCTTCGATTCCGATAACTGTTTGTTCATATCTTCTACCTTGTCGATCTGAATCTTAAGGCTATCCTTCAATTGAGTTATTTCTTTTGTGATACAAATTTTGTTCTGCTCATAAGAATCACCGACTTTAAACAATCTTCGGGTCATAACAGCACACCTCACCAGGTAGGCCCCAATACTTTGGGTTAGTTGTTGAGAACCTATAGTTTTCACCTTCTCGACGCCTTCTGTCACACTCAGATGATCATAAAGAAACTTCAAGCCATCAAAACTAATAGACCAAAACATGAATCCGATTGACAGATTAGATTTGCGTCCGCCGTCGAAATCCTACATCAAGGTAGTAACTGCTAGATCGGTATGACTTACAGGGTCACCCATCAAAATTTCCATCCTTTTTGGGGTGCTCAACTTCAAACTTCCAGGACGGGAAATGAGGCGTTATGGGGCTTTGAGACACTTGGGGATACTTTCCCAGCATCAACTTTCTTTCTTTTAAGGGACCGGGTCTGGATGTCGGAAAAGTCGTTCTTGGAGGCAAATTGATCCCCCCGCCTCGCCCTCGCTTTAGCCATTAGCTTCTTTTGTTCCATCAACTTAAGGTTCGTCATTACGGCTGAAAAAGAATGAGAAGCCAAGATCATAGTGGATGAAGTAAAGAGATCTCAGAGTATAACAAGAGAATTATACGCATTACCCAAGAAATTAGAGATTTATTATGGATCATCGACCAAGTTTAGTAAGTCCTTGAACTTTACTACCCGGAAGGCATCTAGAATAGCTAAAGCTCGGACTTCCCTAGAATCTAGCTTGTCATAATCAAAGTCGGACACTGGAAACGAGTTATTCGTCCAATAGATCAGAAAGCGATGACCCCAATCCAACACATACATAACTTGAGGACATCTTTTCCCACTTTTACTTGAAGAAACTATAAGACCTCAATTTTGACCCTAAGATCCCTCATGCTATCTCATCATTTGCATTGGCTTTGGGATCACACCTTGGAATCCTCTTTACCCCTCATTCATTAGGTTTGAATTGGGAGAGATCACCAAGCACATTTGATTGTATCATACTTTATTTTTCTTTGTTTACTAACCAAAATACCAAAAAATATGTCCATGTATATCTTTGTTTCTTTTGTAGGTAGTGTATGCATCCATTAATGCCCTATCAAGCTCACAACTAGGGTTTGAGACCCTAAGTGCAAGGATATCAACCAATATATGTTTAACAATGGTTCTAGACATCATATATGTATCCCCATGTTCTTTATTTGTCAATTTGATCAAGAATTCATCAAGAGTTTGAAACTTGTTTTCCTTGGAAGCCATAATTCATCTAGGTATCTTGTATGACTTCCTCAGCAAGTTTCTTCAACCTTTGGTCAAATATATAAAGGGATACTTCATTATACCTCATCTTATTCATATATGATCCTTCATTAGTCCCAAATATCAAGAGAACTTCAAGTTTGCAAGTTGGTTCAAAGAGGTTGACCAGAGAAAGTCAACTAGTCAAAACTGGGGTTCCCTAGACCCTATCTCCTATAATTTGTGTCATATGAAAATGATTCCAAGAGAAATGTTACTATTTATGACATTCCAAACAACTCTCATGTTGTCATAAAGATCTAGTTTAGCTTGGAAAGTCATTTTTTATGGTGAAACATTATATCTCATTTTGTCTGTGCCCTAGTTAGGAGGTCAACTTCCAAGGACCATAAATTGCTCAATTTTTAAGATGAAGGCCATACGAGTTTCATGATCAAATTCAATATGTCCTATCTAACTTTTATTCTTTCATAAATGTCAAATTCAACTTGCAAGGGTATGTGCCAAGAGGAAACATTATAGGTCATTTTGGGCCATTACCATTGAACAAGCAATTTTCCTCTATTCTAAAATACCTAACTCCCTCATACCAAATCCAAATGAGGTCAAGTTTATGACCAAATTGAATAGGGATGAAATAGCTACAACTTTGGTGAAGAAACCTTTTCCATTTCAAGCTCATAGAAAAAGTTATTCAAGGTGGAAGAAGTGGTCATTTGACTTAGTACTTAGAAAAATTTCAATTATGTTTGATTTCTCAAACTTCCACCTCAAACTTCATCATCATCCAAGCCTCAAATAAAAAAGTGTTCAACATCAAAGTTGTTCCTCTTGATGTCACCTTTATAATAAGTCCAAAATAACTTCATTTGTACAGTATTTGAGGGACTTGCGCATGGTTCTTTTCATAGGTTTGTTTTGGAAAGTTTTGAATTCAAATAACCATTTCCCATTGCATGCTTACATGTTAATGTTTCAATACTCATTGTGCACAAATTGGAACAAGATCACATCATGAATTGAGCCCAAATTAATGCTCATGCATCCATGCACCAAACTTGCTAATTTTGGCAAAATTTCAAATGGTGTAGAAAGCATTTTCCTTGCCTATTTAAACAAGTCCATTGCCTCAGAATGATAGACACACATTGCCCAAGCTTTGCCAAGAGATCCCAGAACCCTACACCATAGAATACCTTGAGGATTTCTTTGAAACCGAGTTTGAATTTCACCTTCTGTTTTGAGGTTCAAACTCCAAGGATTCATTTCTTTTTTCATCTCAATTGGTCACTGCAAGCAAGAGGAGGAAGAACCAAGCAAATTCAGATCAAGATCAAGCCAGATTCAAGCTACCCGAAGGTGATTTTTCAGAAACTTTGAGCTTTTGATTCTCTCTTATTTATTCACCATTCTCTTTGATTTTTGGTTGGATGAAGTCCTACCAATGTAGGCAGCAAGATTTAGTTGCTTTGAGGTTAAATTGAAGCAATTCAGATCATGAACCTCAAATTTCAAATCCATGTAGCTTTCAATATACTTGGAATTAGATGAAATGGAGGTCAGATTTGAGCTCCTGAGCATTTTTCCTTTAAAACCATATCATTACTTTTCATTTTTGTGGTGGTTTGTGGTGGACCAGTCCGGTGAGGTCCACCAGAGAAGATGATCGGAGCCCTACCTCTGGTGTTGCGTTGGCGCCTTCCAAACCATCTGATATCTTTAAAGTGTTTTAATCTTGGCCCTTGGTTATGATTACCATTGGTGTGGCGCATTGAATTAGGTCTTAGGTGGAATGTGCACGCTTGGCCATCAGATCTGCCACCTCAATTAATGAGGGAGATTTGATGACCCTTGTTTTTTTGTATTTTCTGAAATTTCATTTAATAGCCTTATTTTATTTAATTCATAATAAATCCATTTTTAATCCAAAAAATATGGAACTTTCACCAAAAATCTTTAAATATTTTTCTCTTCCATATTCTGAAATAAATTAATTTTTGGATTTATTTTGGTATTTTTCATGAATTAAATATTTTTGTGCATATTTTTAATTATTTTAAAATACTTCTGACTTTCTAAAAATTGTGAATTTTTTTGTCTAAGGTCCTTTGACCTCATTTGACCTAGGATAAATCCCTTGGCTATTTATTTGGTGTTTTGAAGGGATTTGAGGTTTTGCCCAAATTAAAATGCATTTTAATTCATTTTTAAATTGATTTTTAATTGATAATTACTTAAAAATTATGTTGAGCCATTTTTATGGTCTTGTGATGTTTGAGTTTTTGTTTGGGCCTTGGTCATGGTTGATTTGAATTTTGTTTGATTAAAACCATTGGATTTAGGGGATTGATGAAATATACATTTGATCTCCCAGAACGAATGAATGGTATTGATCAGATGAAATTTTTCTCATGATCAATTTGTGTTTCTATTTCCCCTTCCCTCTTCATATTTATCCCTATTCTTCCCTATTCCCTCATTTGATCAATGAAATCTCTAATGTCTAAATGCTAATTGATTCATCAATGACCTTGTGTCAGATGAATCAATACAAGTCTGACTGAGATAGGTCCCTCCCATTTTCTTTTAGTGTGTGGTATGTTTTAGGAGTTTGGTTCTTTGTACCAAATCTCTAACATGCATTAACACCTATATTTTTATTGCCCGACCTCAAATAGTTGTGACTTCTACATAAGTCCAATTACGATTGCTTAATATAGAGCTAAATTTGATCAAAAAGGCATATCATTCTAGTAAGTGAGATTGTAAGTCTCCCATTCTTCATGGCATTGTGTGGAGACTAGACCTTTTTTCCTTTCATGAGAGCTAGTGGCATACTTGTTAAATTATCCAAGTTGGAGCCCTTCTCATGGATGATGTCTTGGTTCAAGGATCCATACTTGTGAATGAATGGTTGAGTGTTCTCCAAAGAATGACCTAATAAAATCAAAACTCTTCACTAACATTTGACTAACACTTGACTAACTCTTATTTGTTTTACTTTTACTTTCAAGTCATTTACTTTATGCAATTTAAATTTCAGTCATTTACCATTCATTTGCCATTTATATTTCATGCAACTTGTTTATGTTTCAGTCCTTTTCACCTTGCTCATTTGAGCCATATGTTGTAATTGTATATATTGTTTGTTTGTCTTTGTTTTTGTTTATGGTCTTAGGACCTTAAAACACCTAATAACAATAAAAAAAACTAAAAAATATCTTGGTGGACTATTGGACTTGATATGAGCTTTTGGACTTAGAAATAGGCAACATTCCCTATGCTAAAGGACTTGGCCAATGCCAACATTTGAGACTGAGCTACCTCTGTTTGTGCCTTCATATAATGCAAGACCTGGGATGCCTTGGATTCATCTCCTACTCTGTCTCTATGCTTAATGGTTTGGTTATTATTGTCTATGTCTGATGTTTTTGCTCTGAGTTGATCAAAGAATATTTCATCTGCTACATGGAAAGACACTGAAGACTGCTAGCTATTGGATGGCTTGCTTGGATATTATGGCTATCTTTATTTGATGCCTTGATCTTCACATAATGCTTGGATGTTTCTTATTGCTTATTGCTTATTTCTTGTCAAAGTCCAAGGGAAAATGGGGTTCTATATGACATTCTTGTCTATTGGATTGCATCCCATTGGTAAGATCTTTTCAACTCTTAACTTTTAAATTTTTTCTTAGGGTAGTCTCTTCATCTCCTCCCACTTCTTTAATTTCAAAATCTCTCCCTCTTTTCAAAAAAATTCTTTGCTTGTGATTTCAAACTTATATATGTTTTAATGATTAGAAACTTTTGCCTTATGCCATTGAAATTTTAAAACTTTTTTCTTAAATAAAATTTGTAAATAAACTTAACCATATTGACTTAAATTTTAAAAGACAAAAAGAAATAGCAACCCCATTCAAATCTTTGGCTTTTTACGCTCTTTAACTTAAACCTTTGTTAAAATAAATTCACTAACTTCTTTGAAATTTTTACCACGAACTACGATGTTTTGATCCCTCATTTTTATGTTGGTACGTAAGCACAAGATCGAAGGACTTGTCAAACACAAAAATATAATCAATGAATTCTTTTCCCATCTACTCATTACCTTTTATATCAAACATCATTTAGACCAAATCACTTGCACATAAAAAAGGGCTCCCTAGGAGTATCTGGGACACTTTGGGTGCTAACACTTCCCTTTGTGTAACCAACCCTCTTACTTGTAATCTTTGGCATTTTATTAGTTTTGATTTGAAAACTTCTTATCTTTGGGTTTTGTTCATACTTTTTCCCTTTTCCTTTGGAAACAATAAAAGCACGGTGGTGACTCTGGTTGTGATTGACGTCAAGTTTATCTATAGCTTGATGGTCATAAATTCACTCCTACAGAAATTAAGTGGCGACTCTGCAGGGGAGTAGTCCGCAATGGGTTTAGCCTACTTTTTTATGTGTATATATTTGTATATTTGATGTTTGTATATATTGTTTGTGTGATATAATCTATTTGCTGTGCTTGGTGATCTCTGAGTGGTGAGTGTAAGACCCTAATTTTGACCCTAAGATCCCTCATGGCATCATATCATTGCTCATTTGCGTTGCCTCAAGGATCATAGCATGTTTGGCTCCTTAACCCTAGGGATGGGACTTGTGTGAGTGGTTTTAGACCACCAAGAATTCTTGTATTGTATATTATTTCTTTTCTTATTTGTTTAGTAACCAAAATCACAAAAATATGTCACTAACCCTTTTTGTTTTGAAGCTCAAGTGATCGGTGCTCTCATGCTCCTAGGAGGCTCATAAGTTCAATGAAGTGGCTAAATGAAGATGAGAAAAAAACATGACAATGGTCCACAAAGCTCTTAATAATCATATATGTCTCCCAAGTATCTCAATTTGTCAATTTGATCAAGATAACCCAAAGGGCTTGAGGATTGTTTCTCAAGGAAGCCCTAATCCAACTGTGTTTTGACTGTGCCTTGCTCATGAAGCAACTCAACCTATGATAAAATTAAATAAAGGTAAGTTATTTCATTCATTACTTTATGCATATATGAGCCTATGTGAGGATCCTCAATCATTCATTCATCAAGATTTGAAGTTTGGCCTTGAGAAGTTGACCAGTCAAGTCATCTAACTAAACTGAGGATCACTGAGACACAACTTGTGATGTATGTGTCAAATGAAGATGACCTCAAGAGCACAAATGTTCTTAAGAACCATATGAACAACTTTCTTGTTCATCAAAAATCCATTTTAAACTTGGAAGGGCATCATTCATATTAAAACATTATAGGTCATTTTGACTGAAACCCTAATTTTGGGTCAACTTCCCAAGGACCTAACTTCCTTAATTTTTATGATTTTGAGGTGAGACCAATTTCATTGGAAATCTTAAGATGTCTAATTCAAATGTTATGTTGGAAAAAATTTCATAATCCTAAAATAAATACATGTGATAATACAAAACATTATAGGTCACTTTGGACCAAAGCCATTGAATTTGAAAAATGTCCAATTTCAAGTGCCCATAACTTTCTCATGAAAATTCCAAATTATGAAAAATGTAAGTCTAAATTGATCATCTTGGAAATATCTACAACTTTGATGTTGGAGGTTTTTCCATTTGAGGCATGCATCATTAAAACAGAAGGGTTTGAAGAGGCTTAGTTTTGGTAAAAAATTTCAAAGGGGAACCTAGACATGTTTTGTACCTTAACCTTCACAGCCAGTTTTCATAAATTTCCAATTTCCAAATGAGTTTTTGTTCAACATGACTTTTGTTCCTTATTTCTAGAGCTTTCCAACCATTACTCACATTAATTTTTTGGACTTTCCATGAGTGAGTTTCAAAGAGCTTAATGTTTATGTTTATTTTTGCAATTCACATTATAACTTCATGTGCAAGCAAATTCCAGGCCAATTGCACGTCCAATTCAACTACAATTGATCCCAGCATGGATTTACATTCATTTTTGGGCCTTACATGCGCCTGTACAGGCCCATGCAAGGAGAGTTCAAACTTCATGCACACGAGCCAAGCATTGCCTTGCATCACATTCCAGCTATAAATAGAAGCGCAATCTCATTCAAATGGTAACCAAGTGGAGATCTGAAGTTCTGCTGAATTGAAAACCAAACCCTCACTAAAGGATGTTTCAGTTTTCTATTTCAATTTCAAGCTTGAATTTCAACATCATTAGTTGATTTTCAAAGCTCAATTCCTTAGCCTTGCATCATCATCACATTTCTAGAACCAAATTGGATCAAAAACTTGGACAATTCGTGTTGTTTGAAGCTCCATTTCAGAGGTATATCACCAAACTTTCTTGATCTAGATCTTGCTATACAATGTGAATCTCTTTGGTTTGTGCTGTTTTCTGAAGTCCTCATGCATGAGGCAGGCCAATGGTGGTCTTAATTTTGCAAATCGTACCATTTCAGTTCATGTACCATGATCTTCAAGCTCATGTTTCTCACTAAATAGGAACTATGAGGATGATCCATGATCACAGGGGTGATGTACATCACCTCAGCTTCATTTTGATACCTTCCTTTTTCATTTTCATTGAGGTTTGATTTTCTGCGCGTGGTGGCCGGATCTGGTTAGATCGTCGGAGAAGATGGTGGTTTCCACCACCATCCCCACGTGGGAGCCTCACGGCCCTTGGATCTCACTGAAATGTTATAATCTTGGCCTTTCATTGCATTGACCTATTTTAAATCAAAGTGTAGCGCGTTTGACCAAGGCGCATCCGCGCCTCTGAGCCACATGATCATTGCCATGTCAATTAATGAGATGATCAGAGGGCGCTGGATTTTCCTGATTTTCTTATTTTTGTTTTAATTTCCTTTAACTCATTTTATTTTCAAAAATTCATAAATATTTTATTTGAAGTTACAAAAATATGAGACCAATGCCAAAAATTTTCTTGAAAAATCTAGTTTCATATTTTGATTTTTAGTTATTTTTGTGATTTTATTTAATATTTTTTGTGAATTATTTGTTTTTTAATAGTTTTAATTCTATTTAAAATACTTTCTGATATTTGAAAATTCCAAAAATATTTTTCTAACACATATGGATCATGATAAGTCAATGAAAAATAGTCTCATCAATTTCTTAATTGATTTGAGATTTATTTGAGATTTTAATTCATATTGTGTTATTTATTGTTTTTAATTATTTTTAAATAGTTTCTGATTTCAAAAATTATTGCAAAAATTTGTCAAAGTTTGTTTGACCATGTTAAACCTATGAGAATTTAATTGGACTTGTTGAAGTTGATTTGAATTGAATTTGAAGTTTAACCATATTTTGTCCATTTTATTTTTGCATTTATTTTTAATTCAAAAATACCAAAAAAATATGTTTGACTTGTTGACTCTTGATCTTCATTTCTCTTCTGTTTAGCATTGGTTGATGATGATTTGATTCACTTTTGACCAATTGTGTTTGACACTTGAATTATCATTCCATTCATTTCATCTTCATCCCATTTCTTTTTATTTTTGGCCAATGAGTTAATGACTTATGGTTAGTCTTGACAAATGAGAGGTTTAATCTTCTTTGATCCAAATCAAACTCAACTTGATCTAAGATCAAGTGAGTTGCTTTGTGTCCAAGATAGGTTACTTCTTGATCAAGCAAAAAACCTAAAGTCCATACAAGGCCATTCTCTTTTTCTTTTGGCATGGCAAGTTTTTGGAGCTTGGCTTACTAGTCATGATCTCTAACTTGTGTTTATTTGCCTATAGTTTTATTGACCGCTCTCAGATAGGTGTGACTACTACATTAGTCCACTTACGATTGCTTAACATAACGCTACATTGTCTTATGACAAATTAACATAACTTCACTAATTACTAACTTTAAATTCAAGCATTTAATTTCTTGCAATTTACTTTAATGCACTTTATTTCTTGCTCACTTATTCATATTGCTTTTCATTTTGCTCACTTGAGCACATACTTTATGTTTATGTCATTTTCCTTTTGCTCATTTGAGCTCTTTATTGTATATAAATATAGTGTTGTCTTGTGATGGTTTTGCTTTTGTTTGTGTGAACCTAATGCAAAAAGAAGAAATGACTTAGAATTAGGACTTACCTATGCTTAAAGGAGTTCAAGAGAAACTAGGCCTCATGCCTTTAGAATGCTAAATTTGTTGAAGAACAACTAGGCCTCATGCCTTTAGAATGCTAAATCTCAAAGTTGACTTCAAAGGACTTCCTTTCCAAAACTTATTCTTTGTCTATTCCTCTTATTGTGTTATGAACTTTTTGATGTTTGCTCTTTGTGATAGGGATTCCATCTTGAGATAGTAAGGAGGACCATTGTCATGAGTAGCCAAGTTAAGAGAGAGACAAGCTAAATGGAGATCCTAGGAGCTTGAATCTAAATTGTTTGATTGCTTGATTGTGTTTGCTAAGTCCAAAGGAGAGGAGCATCTTGAATCATCTCTATGATTTCAAGAAAAGGAACTCCAAGGGTTTTATCTCTTTCTCTTATCTTTGTATGCTTTAGGACTAGCCATTCTCTTCTTCTCCTCACTCTAAACCAAGCCAAAACCTTTTCTAACTTTGACATTGTTTTCAAACTAGAAACCTAGGCATTATGCCTTTGACTTTTCAAAATATTTTCATCAATACTCATTGTGAATAAATCTTAATCCAATTTTGACTTCATTTTGTAAATAAATTAACTTGTAAATACAACTCACTTCAAGTGGTTTTTGTGGTTCCAAAGGCCACCCTTTGTTAGACCTTTTCATAAACATTAGTCATAGGTTTGAGTCATCATAGTGGTTAATGTAAATCTCACCTCATCCTTAGTGTTTGGATTATAAGTCTTCCATACTTATTATAGGGTTAACCCCTCATTAGTATGTTGAAGCTCTCACTACTAGAAAAACTGTTATTAGCGTCGGCCATTTACAGACGCTAACGGTGAAAAAACAGACACTAATATGTGGTTAGCGTCGGTTTAGCGTCGGTGTCGGGCCTTGAATAAAAGTTGCGAAGCTACTGTGTAACGTCGGCTAAAGATACACCGAGGCTACGTAGCCTCGGGGAGACGGAGGCTAAAGCGGACACTAATTGAACCGACGCTATGTTGTTTCAAAACCATGAAAAGTCAATATTATGTTTAGCGTTGGCCTGTCCGACTCTAAAGTCAACAAAAAAAGTCAACAGATAGCGTCCGTGTCACCGACCCTAAAGTCAACATAGAAAAGTCTATAATAATATTTAGCCTTGCATACACCGACTCTAAAGTCAACAAAAAAGGACAATAACGGGTTGCAACATGACAACCTCACTCGAACAAATTTTTTCAATCCACAATATCATATTTATGGTAAAACATTTGGAAACAATTTTAAACATTCGTGAAAGTAACTACAAAAGTTCTACCCACATTAACTTTCAAAAAACATACACAAAAAGTAATCACATCCGAGATTAATTCGTTCTACTAAAAGTACAAGATCAATCTTCATCTAATGATTGATCATCCAAATCGTCATCATAATGATGAGAATGTGATACAAAAGTTGAAGTGTCAAATTTCTTCATCATAAATTCCTTCCAAGCATTCATCTCCCTCTCCATCCTTTGTGCAGTCTCGGTAGCAGCTTTTGCAGCCTCGGTAGCAGCTCGCATTGCTTCGTTAGCCTCTTGTAATTGGGTCGTTGCAGCCTCGGCAATTTGTTCAGCTCTAATTCTAGCTGCTCTTTCAGCACAGCAGGAATTTCATTTTCAACAGAACTTTCCTTTTCAAACTGATAGCAGGAATTTCAAACTGATATCAAACAGCACAGCAGGAATTTCATTTTCAACAGAACTTTCCTTTTCAAACTGGCAATCTGTAATCAACACAACAACCACATTGCATCATGAATTAATATTGATTGTATTACAAGCAGCAGATTGCATCATGAATTAATATTGATTGTATTACAAGCAGCAGACAGTGGGTACCAAACATTAATTACCTGTACACCAGAAACCAATGATCCGGCAAGGACACCAGAAAGTGTTTCAACACCAAAAAAGATCCCAACAATAAGGGGTGTTAGCATAACAAGGGCACCAGGTGGGATCATTTCTTTGATGGAAGCGTCGGTGGAGATTGTCACACATGTGGCATAGTCAGGTTTCGCAGTTCCCTCCATCAATCCAGGAATCGTGTTGAATTGCCTGCGAACTTCCTCAACCATCTTCAATGCTGCACTTCCGACACTCTTCATGGTCATGGCAGAAAACCAGTAAGGGAGCATGGCGCCCACAATCAGTCCGATGAAAACCTTGGGAGTCAGGACATCGACGGTTGTAACACCAGCACGGCTCACAAAGGCACCAAAAAGGGCCAAAGACACAAGGGCGGCAGAACCAATAGCAAACCCCTACAACATAGTTACAACATACATCAAGAACTTAACTAGAATAATAGAATATATTGAACTAGGTGAAAAGAAAAGAAAAAAAAAAGAGGAAAACTGAACCTTTCCAATGGCAGCAGTTGTGTTTCCTGCAGCATCAAGAGCATCGGTTCTCTCACGAATTCTATGACTCATTCCAGCCATCTCAGCAATACCTCCGGCATTGTCACTGATTGGACCATATGCATCGATGGCTAATCCGGTTGCTATAGTACTCAACATTCCAAGTGCAGCAACAGCAACACCATACATAGCAGCAAAACTGAAACTTACAAAAATACTAATTGCAATGGCAAAAATTGGAATGATAACAGACTTGTATCCCAAGGCAAGACCAAAGATAACATTGGTAGCAGCACCAGTCCTGCAGGAATCAGCAACATCTTGCACAGGGCTGCAAAATTCAGAAAGAAAATGCAAAATATGATTCAGAATTACTTTTACCTGTATGCATTGCTGGTATAGTATTCAGTAACAAATCCAATGATAAGCCCTGCCCAAAGACCAACAGAAACACACAAGAATAGCTGCCTGCAAAGCCAAAATCAATCCAGTAAGTACTAAGACTGTTCAAAATTTATGATTCAAATCATTATTTCGTAAATAGACTGAAACCCTAACAATAAGTGTTATGAAACTAACCAGTTCTTGACAACTTTCTGCTCTCCAAAATTGAAGATGGTGAAGGTAGATGGGAGTGCTATCCAACTAACAATTGCAATTCCAACAGTCATCAGTACTGTTGAAATAACAAGCTGTTTTTTCAATGCTGGCTCAATTTCCTTTACAAGTTTGATCTCAAAAAAGTCGGTTGCAAATAAGGTGGTGAGCAAACAAACAAGGAGGCCCACAGAACTGATGATGAGAGGGAACAACATGGCAGTGAACTCATGATTTATCCCAAAAGAAGAGATGGAAGCAACAACAAGGGCAGCACAAGATGCCTCTGCATATGAACCAAATAGATCGGATCCCATACCGGCAATATCACCAACATTATCACCAACATTATCAGCAATAACCTGAATACACAAGAGTAACAAGAAGTATTTATAAATATATATTTTTTAAATTAACTATCAACTTTGGTCGGTACAATATTAACCTCTAAAACATAGATAAATTCAAAATATAAATATTATAAAATTGATACAAGATTAAACCATAAAAGATTTCTCTTTTATATAAATAACAAAAGACTTAGTTACAGCAGAAACTTGGAAAGCTCTGAACTTTCACAAATGGTATCGTACTTGTTGATATCTATCATGCATCAAAGAACTTCTAAATATTCATTTAGCTTTCTTACTAATGGTAGTGATATAAACTTTTGACAAATGAAGAACAACACAAATGCACTATGACAGATGATAGTAGTTGTCCACGATGTTAAGGTGGACCTGAATCCGTCTTGCACATTCTTAAAGACAGCTAAGACGCAATGGATTTTCAGTCTCCCATCTGGCCAAAATTCTATAGCCTAGGACTCATATTTTGGCTAGAGTGGAATCTTTCAAATACCAATATTGGTATAAATGTCTTCTGTGTGACCATGTAAACTTTCATCCGAAATTTTATATGCAGCTACCATCTGCTACATATTGTATATACTTTCTTTTGTTAGATGCGTCATTATATTGTAAATAAACTATCCAGATTCAACAAGAATCAATAATTAAACCACCATTAGAAGGAGCTGCACTGTCACCAACATTGTCCATTTCCGTTTTCACCACTTCATCCTCTTCTTTCTCAACCTTCAATCTCTGCTTGAGGACCATGATAAGAGTTTTAATTAGAAATTAGAAATACATTATACTATACAGAATTAAGAAAACAATGGGAACTTAGATTAACAAAAGTTATCAAGTTTAAACACTAATCACCTTCGGTTTATGAGCGAACATATTTTCATACAGTTTGGCATCCTTTTTGTCACTATCAGCTTGAAGTTGCTTCACTTTTGTTTTCAGCGTCTTTACCTCCCTGAAAAATGAAAAACAATGCACACCCCGTGATAAGTTTCTAATCCGGAAATAAATTTCTATGGAGAATCAAACCAATCGTTTATGTGTACCTGTTTTGTGGATCCACCTCAAGAGCTTTCTTGATGTCTACATCTGCTAAAAGAAAGTCTCCCGTCTCTATATATGCCTGCGCTCGTCTATACAAAGCTTTCACGTTGTGAAACTCAACATCAAGTACCTGATGAAAAGAGTAAGAGAAGCATGAGGAGGATTATAATATTTCAAAAAGTTCACTTCTTATCTGTATTAAAGTTTAACAATAGTTGTATAAACCAGTCTATAACCGTCCTCAAACTTGATCCTATCTAAGTCTTTATGAGTCTGCTCGAATTTACACGAAACAATTTTGTTAAGTGAGTTAACTCGGCTTTGATAACCAGAATCGTTAACTAGTACGGGATCAAAAATTAAACATGACGATATACACCATTCACAATTAACAACCGATTTCTTGATACATACCTCTACGTATCCATCTCCAAAGTTGATGCCATTTCCAAAATAGGTGCGAGAGATATGACGGTTAAGGGATGCTGAGTTGAACTGTGTCAATACAAATACTTTGTTGATCCCGCTGTTGATGCAGTTGCTCATTGGAATGTCTATAAGCCTGTAGCATCCACCAACAGGAACCTGAAAAATGTAAACAATACTATGTATCATTACCGAATGAAACAATTCTCGAATTTTGAGTCAACAAAAACAATGGTTTGGTTAACTCACAGCTGGTGTAGCAGCTCGTTTGGTAAGAGGAAAAAGTTGAACACCAGAACCTCCTCCCAGTATGATGGAAACAACATTTTTAGGGTTGGCTTTTCTTCTCAAAAAAGACGGAACTTGAAATGTCTGAAGTTGTCACACATAAATACGAATCCAAGAATCATTTACCTGGAGTAATCAGAGAGGGGGATGAAGAATATGAATCAGAATCGGAAGACTAGCGATGATGCTTGCGACGTCGTTTGGTGTGGGAGTGAGACTTGGTTTTTTTTCGGTTCTTAACGGAGTCCTTGTCGCGGTCTCAGTGATTACGGTGGTGACGCCTGCGACGGTGAGAGGAAGAATCGGAAGAGAGAGAGGAAGAATCAGATTAGGGTTTTCGTTTTGTGAAATGAAATGGAGGGAGAGTGAAAAATGACGAGGGAAAAGGAAAGAGGGAAATAAGCTGATTTTTGGTACGAAATAAAAAATTCCATAGAGTCCGCCAAGCGGACTCTAATTAATAAATAAAATACTTAAACCTTAAATATATATATATATTATAGATAAATCAATGGAAATTGTATATGTTATAAGAATAGAGTCGGCTTAGCGGACTCTAAGTAAATAAATACTAATTAAAAAATAATGCTACTAGATAGAGTCGGTCTCACCGACTCTAAATAAATTAATCAAACATTCTTCAAATATAAAATAACAATTAGTGTCGGTTTTGCCGACACTGATAAAAAAAATAACTTGTCTTACAAGTGTACCTAGATAGAGTCCGTTAGTGTAGGCTTAGCCGACACTAATAGTGTCCGTGTCGGTGGCCGACTCTAAACTAGGAGGCTAAAATGACTTATTCTAGTAGTGTCTCCTCACATGGTGGATTGTTGGTTTAGGTTGAGTTTTCTCCCTTTGGTAACAAAAGACCTTAAGGCTTTTGATCAAATCAATTCACCAATCTTTGAGATTTTTACCCCGAACTACGAGGTTTTGATCCTACCTTTGTGATGGTACGTAGGCAATGGGTTCATCCATTCAAACAACAAAATTGTAAATATAATCTATTCTCTTCTCATCCCCACAATCTTTTGCATATATTTTCACAAATACCAACCTACAACACACGTTTGCAAAAAGAGGTTCCCTTAGAGTACTAAGGATGTTTTGGGTGCATAAAACCTTCTCATTTCATAACCAACCCCCTTACCTAGATCTCTGACATTTTTATTAGTTTTTTATTTGATAAAACTTCTTACTTGGCCTTTGTTCGCTTTTTTAGCCTTTCCTTTGGACAAATAAAAGTGCGGTGGTGACTCGAATTGTATGTTTACTTTTGGTTTAGTCAATAAACCTAAAGGTAACAAAAATCCCGCTACAGAAAAGTGGCGACTCTGCTGGGGACAACCCTAGTGGGTTTAGCCTACTTTTTGCTTACATGTGTTGTATGTTTATATTTATTGGTGACATATTTTTGTGCAAATTTGGGATGACTGTATTGTTTGTAATGTATGAATTGCTTGATATATTAATTGCTTGTATGCTTGGTGGTTTCTTGTGAGATGAGTTCTATACCCGAACTCGAGTGCACTTATGATAGGAGAATGGCATAGTCTTGTTGACTTGTGTGGAGTTATTCCTTAGCAAGTTGACTTGCAAGCCCATTCACTTGGTGGATGTCTTGTTGGGATCAATAATGTCACACGAGTAGTCGTGGTTAGGCATTACTCTTTCCAATATAAACCTTATAAGCCAAGGACCTTAGATACCTAGCCCATCTTGGCCTATTTTAGGATGTAGTGCGAAGGTCATTCAAGTGTAAGATTTGATACGATTGTTACGCGATACTACACTCATTAGAGTCTCTCTTGAGAATATTTTTGGAGGACGAGTAGTCGTTTTATCCGATGATATCCGAAAGATGAGATGATGACTATGGGGACCCTTTTTAGAACATGATTGTCAGGTTTAACCATAGTACACTCCCCATTGGGTGGTTCTTAACCGAGACTCCATGCTCGTGACTTACAACTAACCCTTGATTCACGGTTGATCCGTTCTCGTACATTCTCAATATCAATGGAACTTGGGTATTGATAAGGTGTAAACCATAATCCAGCAAAATGGATGATTAATATTGACAATGACGTGAGCCATCCCGTGACCTTTGTGTGGTGTGACTTGCTTGATCCTTGAGTGTGATTGTTGCATCCATGCATTCATTTGCATCCATATCATCAACAATGAAATTTTTCAAGGAACTTAAGAGGTCTATTTTCAAATTTTTAGACATGGATAAGCAAAGAAGGAATACGAAGAAGTACAGTTTCAGACAACCCGACTTAAAAGAGTTAAGGAGTTTGACATCTTATGTACTAGAGCCTTTGGAGTTCAAATCTCGCCATGGGAAGCTTTTGTCTATTCTTTCTACCAAGGTGGATGAGGGTCTAATGAGTGTGTTGGTGCAGTTCTATGATCCTTTGTATCGTTGCTTCACTTTTCCGGATTTCCAGCTTTTTCCTACACTTGAGGAGTATGCCTATCATGTGGGTATACCTATTCTTGATCAGTTGCCATTCAGTGGCTTGGAGAAGATTCCATCTTCTCAAGAGATTGCTGATATGCTTCATATATATGTATCTGATATTGTTGCTCATATGACTACCAAAGGTGGAATTCAAGGTCTCCCATCTGATTTTCTCATTGCCAAAGCTACTTTGTTTGGGAAGGCCAAGAGTGAGGAAGCTTTTGAAGCCATATTTGTACTTCTCATCTATGGACTAGTGTTATTTCCCAACATCGACAATTTCGTAGATATGAACGCTATTAGGATTTTCTCTTCTCTTAATCCCGTTCCGACTCTGTTGGGTGACACTTATTTCTCTTTGCATATGAGGAATGCAAAAGGTGGTGGATCCATTGTGTGTTGTTTGCCTATGTTGTACAAGTGGTTTATTTTGCACTTGCCTCAGACGCTCGCCTTCAAGGAGAACAAGGGATGTCTACGGTGGTCCACGAGACTTATGTCTCTCACTAATGACGATATCTCTTGGTATAATCGTGTTTATGATGGCATTCAGTTTGTTGACTCTTGTGGTGAGTTCTCCAATGTGCCTCTTCTTGGTACATGAGGTGGAATTAACTACAACCTTGTTTTGGCTCGCCGTCAGCTTGGGTTCCCCTTAAAGGATAACCATAACAACATTTTGTTGGAAGGTGTATTCTTTCAAGAGGGTAAAGATCCCCAGAACTTGAAGGATAGAATGGTCCGCACCTGGCGCAACGTTCATAGGAAGGGAAGGAAAGAGCTTGGTCAGAAGAATTGCATTGCTTTGGAACCCTACACCTCTTGGGTGAGGAAGAGAGCTCTTGAGTACCGCATGCCATATGATTATCCGAGACCTACCCCTATGGTTATGGTTGGGCCTTCAACCCTCCCTAACCAAGGAGTAGAGGAGTTGAGAGACGAAGACTGGTCGCGTGCATGGGTTCATGAGCGTGAGGAACTTCTTCAGCAGCTCAAAGATAAGGATGCAGTGATAGAATTTCTAGAGCATCAGGTTATTGATGAGCCTGATGATGTGGTTACTTCTCTTCTTCCTCACTCATCTAGGTTCTGGAAGAGGAAGTATGATCAGCTTGCCAAGGAGAAAGTCGACATGGAAGCAGCTTATGAGAGAGAAGTGAAGAGACTTCGTGCAGCTTATCTTCCGATCTCGAAGGCTTTGGACGATTGTTTCTAGGGCTCTATAGGATGTTCATTCTCATTTTCTCTAGTATTGTATTTGGTTACCAAAACTGTACTACTTCTTTGGTGTAAAAAGTTCCCGAATACTATTGCTATGAGTATTCCATATATGTTTAATATTTTCAAAATATTTGCAAATAGATCTCTAAAAGGTTCCTCTGATTAAAAGCAAACCATGTGCACAAACATTGCATGCATCATATGCATAAGCAGGTTTTGTTCTGAGCTCCTGATCAGTGGTCTAACTCTTTGCTCTTCATTTATTTTGAAGACAAGCTGACGCACCGTTATAATACCAGAGCCAATCATCCAAGGATAATGGAGCATTTAGAGCAAGAGAACATGGAATTGAAGGAAGAGATTACTAGGTTGACTGCCATGATGGAGTCAGTTCTGGCCGCCCAGAGCCAAGCTTCACCAACTCCTGCAACTCCTTCCGCGAGGACGGTTATTTCTGAGATAGCGACTTCAACGGTGCCTGCTGCAACCGCCCACTTCGCTCCGTCTATGCCAGCTGGGTTCCCTTGGGGAATGCCTGCTAATTTTGTGCCAGAGGGTTTTGCTCCTACTCTCGCTTCTTTGCTGGCATCTAGCCCAGTCCTATCTGTGCCACCTCCCATTGTGCACACCTTACCCCGTGTTGAAGACACCATCTATCATTCCGAGCCATCTGAGGGCCCGAACCTATATGAGAAGATGGATGAGATAAAAGACAAATTCCTTGAGCTACGCAAGGAACTGAAGACTCTGAGGGGTAAGGACCTCTTTGGTAAAAGTGCTACTGAGTTATGCCTAGTGCCCAACATGAAGATCCCTATTAAATTCAAAGTACCTGACTTTGAGAAGTATAAGGGAAATACATGCCCACTCATCCATCTTGTGATGTATGCTCGCAAGATGTCCACATATACCGATAATGACCAACTGCTGATCCACTACTTTCAGGATAGCCTGACAGGTGCTGCGCTTCGGTGATATATGGGGCTGGAAAGTGAAAGCATCCTCTCTTTCAACGATCTAGGCAAGGCCTTCATCAAGCAGTATAAATATAATGTGGATATGGCTCCAGACAGGGACCAGTTAAGGGCGACATTGCAGAAGGACAAGGAGACCTTCAAGGAGTACGCCCAAAGATGGCGAGAGTTGGCAGCTCAGATAGTGCCACCCCTAGAAGAGAAAGAGATGACAAAGATCTTCTTGAAGACTTTGAACTCTTTCTATATGAAAGAATCATTGCTAGTGCTCCCTCAGACTTCACCGAAATGGTGAATATGGGGATGAGATTGGAAGAAGGGGTCCGCGAAGGACGTTTATCTAAAGATGACAGCTCCTCAGCAAAGAAGTATGGAGGCTTTGCAAGGAAGAAGGAGGGAGAGACTCATGCTGTGTCCTCCCATATTAAAAGAAGGCCCTCCGTGAGGAGGAAGGATGTGCGTCCTGCCGTCAACCAACACCAGGTGGCTCACATAGCACCTACTTTTCGAGAAGTTCATCAACAACAACAACAACAACGTCAATAACAACAGGCCTACCAGCCTCGCAACAATAATAACACCAGCACCAACAACTACGAGAGGAAGAGGGTAACTTTTGACCCGATTCCAATGACATATACTGAACTGTATCCTTCTTTGATCGATAGAAAGCTGATAACTCCGCGAGATCCTCATGCTGTACCAACCAATCCTTAGTGGTGGTATAAGCTAGAGCTTCATTGTGTATATCATTCCGGTGCTCCCGGACATGACGTGGAGAATTGTTACCCATTAAAGACCAAGGTGCAAGACCTTGTGAGAAGCGGTATATTATTTTTCGAGGACGTAGGTCCAAATGTCAAGAAGAACCCATTGCCCGAGCATGGGAAAGAAACTATTAACATGGTCCAGGGATGCCCTGGCAAATACAAAGTCCTGTATGTTAATGATATAAGGCAGTCTTTGGTCGAGATGCATAAACTGTTGTGTGAACACAGCTACTACGAGCATGACCATGATAGGTGCCAGGTGTGCACTACCAACGAGAGAGGATGCCGTCAAGTAAGAAGGGACATCCAAGAGATGATTGATTAGGGGATGATTGAGATACTTCAGAATCGTAATGAGGACGAAGTTGATGTTATCACCCCAGTGTTTAGAATTCCTGAGCTTGTTGTCGTCAAGTATGATGGCAGCAAGAAGAAGGTATCTCCAGCTCTTGTGATCAAGCCAGCGGGCCCTGTCCCATATGTATCAGACAAGGCTGTTCCCTACAGATATAATACTGTGATGCTGGAAGATGGAAAGGAGGTGCCGTTGCCCTCAACTTCCGTAGTGAGCATTTCTAACGTCAGTGGTGTGACCCATAGTGGTCGTGTTTTCTCGGCGCAGCCGAAATCCCATGAAGATGTCATGAAGAGAACTGCTGTTAATCCTGCCGGTCCCATGTGGACTTCTTCTTCAAACAATCCTGTTCCTATTGATGACCCCGTTTCTATTAAGAATAACAACACTCATGTCCTGGTTGGCCAGTCTGGCATATTAAAAGAGGATGGTGATGAGATGCCGAGGCTCATCAAGAGAAGTGAATATAATGTTGTGGATCAGTTGCTTCAAACTCCATCAAAGATATCTGTCTTATCTTTGTTGATGAATTCTGAGCCACACCGCGAAGCTTTGCAGAGGGTGTTGGACGTGGCATACGTGGACCACGATGTCACAATTGAACAGTTTGATAGCATTGTTGCAAATATAACCGCTTGCAACAACCTGAGCTTCTGTGATGCTGATCTTCCCGAGGAGGGGAAAGACCACAATTTGGCTTTACACATATCAATGAACTGTAAGGATGATGCCTTGTCCAATGTGTTGGTGGACACAGGATCATCACTTAATGTGTTGCCAAAATCCACTCTTGCCAAACTTTCATATCAGGGGCCTCCCATGAGGCAGAGTGGAGTGGTTGTGAAGGCGTTTGATGGATCGCGCAAAATTGTGATCGGCGAATTAGAACTTCCGATCAAGATTGGACCTAGTGATTTCTAGATCACTTTTCAGGTCATGGATATTCATCCGTCTTACAGCTGTTTGCTTGGCAGACCATGGATTCACGAGGCAGGCGCCGTGACATCCACCCTACACCAAAAATTGAGGTTTGTGAAGAATAAGAAGTTGGTGGTGGTAGGGGGAGAAAAGGCTCTCTTGGTCATTCATTTATCTTCCTTCTCCTATATTGATGCTAAGGATGAGGTTGGAACGTCGTTCCAGCCTTATCTATTGTTGAGCCTTCAAGGAAAGGACTTTCTTCATTTGTCTCCTACAAGGATGCAAAGTTGACCATTGAGCATGGTACAACTACTGGTTTGGGGAAAATGATAAAGTTGGAAGATAACAAATCCCGAGCTGGCATAGGGTATTCTTCTGGTGTTTCCAATGAGCGTGGGTTGTTCCAGAGTGGAGGTTTCATCCACACGGTTGAAGATCAGGAAGCTGCTGCCATTGTGGAAGATGATGAAGAGAAAGACCTTGGCAACTTTGTCATACCTAGGGGAATCTACAATAATTGGGCCGCTGTTGATGTTCCAACATGTTAGTACCTTAGGATTGGCATTAATTTTGTAAAACAAATAATGTAATCACCTCTGTTGTTTTAATATGTTGGGTTGAAGAAGTTCAACATCTGGACCAACATGTCATATAAGATGTCACGACATCGTGACTGTGACATCACGCATGTGTATAAAACTGAATTAGTTAATTCTGTTATGTGTTAACTGATTCAATATTCTGGGATTAGTTAGAATCCTATGTGGCGTTATTTGTGGAGATCTTGAAGACTCAATCAGAATATTTGGTGAATATACAGTTTCCAAATATGGAGATATTTTAGGAAGTAAAAGATTGAAGACCTTGATTGTAGCAGAAGTTTTCTGTTGGCTTTGTAACAGCAAAGGAGAAGTTTGTTGCGATTTCTGAAGGCCCAAATCCAGTTGGGTGTTTAGGTTATAAATAGCAGATTGTAACCTAGGTTTTAGAAGCCTCAAATAATGTAAAATTAGGGGTGTGTGTGAGGTAAACCTCTCAACCTTTGGGAAGGTTACCAGGTGTTTCTCAGTGCTCTAAAGCATGAGATTATTTGTAACTCAAAGCCTGTTGGTAAGAGTTGTTATGGTCTTGAATGAAGCTGTGAAGCAAGTTCAAGGTGTTTAGCATTACATTGTAATTGTAGTGATAGGAATGGAAACTGGAGGTTTCTATCTAGGAGTTCCTAGGTATAGATTGCATTGGGTAGGGATTAAGTGAAGAGTTGTAAACAGGGGAGTTTAACTCTGAATTAATACTGCTGATATCTCTGGGAGAAGTCTGATAAACATGGAGAAGTCTGATAAACATGGAGAAGTCAGAAGTGAGTTCGAAGAATCAAGATAATCAACATATGGGAGCTGATTATTCTTGAGGAAAGTCTGAAACAAATTACTTTTGAGCAGAAAAGTAGCAAGTTGAAGACAAAAGGAGGTGTTTTCTGTAACACCCCGATAAAATAAGATAATTATTTAAATTGAGTTAATAACATATTTATTAATTTAATTAAATAATTGGAATTATTATTATTATTTGAATTACTATTATTGGGTTATTATTTTATTGGAATAAAAGTTGGAATTTAGAAAAGGTCCCATTTAGTAAAAAGGTTCATTTTCACGTGAAAAGGAAAAAGGGGCAGAAAAGTGGAAAAGGGCAAAGAGAGCCAGAGAACAAGGGTTGAAGAGAGGAAGGAAAGCTTGAAGCTCAGAGATTTGCCGGATTAACTCAGGTAAGGGGGGTTTATCATCGTTTAATGGGTATTATGGGATAATATGTACTGGGTAGTGATAAACCATATGAATTGGATGATTATGATGAAATTGTGAACTCTTTGGATGAACGAAATTGGGTTACAATTGAGAGGAAATTCGTAGGAATTAGATGCAATAGTGTTAGGAGTTGTGAGATCGAATAGGTTATAATTCGTGTTAGATGATATGAACGATTATTGTGTAAAATTGGACTGTAGAAGGTTGAATTGGATAGATCTCGTAGCAGAGAAAGCCATAGCAGATCTGGAAATCTGGTTTCTGGTCATACGCGTATGGCACTAGGCAATACGCGTATGAGATGGCCTGGTACGCGTATGGCACTAGGCAATACGCGTATGGATGAGGAAGATGATGTTTTGAACGTAGATTGGTCTCTGTTGGTACGCGTATGGGGAAGTGGTACGCGTAGCATACGCGTATGAGATGGTGTTACGCGTATGGGATTTTGTCAGGAGATGGGCCATACGCGTATGGGGTTAGGCAATACGCGTATGGGCAGGATTGTGATTTTCCTGAGCTGTTGTTGTGCAGTTTTTAACTGTTCAGCTGAGTAACATAATGCAGATGATGTATGATATATTAGGGATCATTTCCCGTTGTTTTGAGTAGTATAGGTATTAGTAGAGTGTGCTAATACTGTGGTTGTTATTTGGCATGATATGATATGCTTATGTGATAAAATACTGCTGATGTGTGATAGTATGCGTGATGCTGTGAATGTATCAGTTATGTGTGCATTGGTGAATAGACTGTTTTATGGCTTAGAGTGTGAGCATATATCTATTCTTGAATTGTTGTTGATGATGTAGCATTGCTAGGTGATTAGCATGCATGTTGTGGCCTTTATGGTGGTAGCTAATTCCCATGGTGAGGAATTAGTGATGAGTTATTGTGGATTGTTGTTGATGTTTGCATGCTAGGTGATTTAGCGTGCATAGCATAGCCCTTGGGGTGGTAGCTAATTCCCATGGTGAGGAATTAGTGATGTGAGTCACTAGGTCTCAAATGAGTGGGACTAGTGAGCTTGGTAGCCGTACCTGGATTTGGTCGGTGAGGTTGAACTATATGTTCACGAATAGTCGGTACCGCATGCATGGAGTCTCATTGCATAACGTATGTATGTATGGCGTATAATATGAATGGATGTATTCCAATATTATACGTGTGTTTTATGGTTGTTTTGAGTTTGAGTATGATGATGGTGATGATTATGAGTTGATATTGCCGTTGCTGAATATGTGTAATCTGATTAGGGTAATGATATGTGTTATATTACTTAGCATTACATGATATTTTATAATGCTTATTATATCGATTGAAGGACTCACCCTTACAACTATTTTTCAGGTAACGAGCAGTGATTGAGTAGGAGCTAGTGCTTGGAGTCTAGTATAGTCTCCTTAGTGGGTCATGCTCTGGTAGATGTAACATCGGGATGGGATGTTTTACTATGTTTTCTTTTGGTTGTTAAACAACTTTACATGTAATGTACCACATGGTTTGAATGTTGCTAGTTGTATCCGCTGCGTATTATGCACATGTTTTATTCTAATGAAATAAATGAGCATGACAGGATAATTTGGAAAACGGTGTGAATTGATTGTGTGACACCCTTAATTGCATAATTACTCTGATTGATATATTGCTATTTAATTAAATATTTTGGGGTATCTTAGAAGGGTGTTACATTTTCTATTCATCTCTAGGAGCTTGTGGTAGGAGTTCTGAGCTATCTATGGAAGATTATCTCTTGTAATGGGATGAGAATGTATATGCCCCAATTTTTGCCTGGGTTCTTTTGGATCAAGCTGGTGACTCAGTGTTATCTGAAGATTATCAGATGGTGTTCGTTGTTATATTTTGAAGGATGTCCTAACTTATGTTACAATAGTTGGTGAAGTGATTTTTTGTTCTGGTTAGAAGAGAGATTGATACAGAGTGTGGATGTGTTCAGCCAAGAGGGTTGAACAGAGGGAGTGCTCTTGAAGACATGAAGATACGTCTTATGTTTTCCATTCATCAAGTGGTCCGGGTTCTCTTTGAATCAGGAAGTATGTGAAGGTCCAACTTTGGGGTGTTGGATATGTTCATGTGTGATCTCCAAGTTTCAAGAGGAGAGTTGGTTGTTCATGACAGGGGGAGTTCTGTCTTTGCGCTGCAAGTAATCATCAAGCTTGTGGTCTATGTGTTCTCAGATAACAAGGTATGACACCTTGTTAGTTAGTGGGATGATATGGTGTGTGTCAAGGCTGAGTGAGCAGAAGACTGTCTGACCGGATGTCATGACATTGCCTTGGACAATTTGTGTGTCTTACTAGTTGCATCCATAACTAGTAATTCTGATTGTTGCACAGGTTTATGGGGAGGAGAAGTACCCTTGTGCATGTGTGTATTACTAATAGCCATAGCTAGTAATTGTTTTGCTTCTACTGCTGATTAAACTACTGTTATGTTGTTTAAACTGCTGGTAGTTTTCCTTGTGAACAAAAAGGACAGAGTGTTCACAAGATGTCATATGTGATTTCTTAACATAAGATATCCTATGTACCTGCTGGAAGTTATATAAGGAAATATGGATGTGTGGTGCTAGATGTCAAGCTACCACTGGAGGTGAGAAAGTGGTTTTAGGAAATGGTGATAGGGAGAATACATGAAGAATGCAGACAAAAGCAGTGTCGAATGTTAAGACATCGCTTGCAACGTGTCTGACAACATTTATGGAATAGTCTACATGCATTGGAACTGTTGTTTTTTGAAAAGAAACAGTCAAGAGCTATGAAAGGTATTCAAAGATAGTCTGGAATATTGGTGGTGATTCTCTGACTGATTCTCAGCAAATATTTATGGATCTTGACCAAGTATTTACTCCTACCGTTAATTCCTAAGCAAATATTTATGGATCTTGACCAAGTATTTACTCCTACCGTTAATTCCTAAGCATGGTCTGACCTATTTAAAGGATGTATCAGCACTCCTCTTCTCACAAGAACGACATTCCATTCCCTCTAAACCATGGGGTTTGTTAAGATTTGGGCATACTGCGCCTGGATCTGGTTTTGTGAAGGTTTCATTTATAAATGTTTAGCTAAAAAGGGGGAGAGAAACATTATCCTGAGGATGTACCAGAAGCAAGCAAAATGTGGAAGCAAGCAGAAGTTGTTTTCAGGCACAAAAGTCACTAACTGGGTATATCACTTGTGACTTGTGATCTGAGTTAAGAAGACAATTGTGTCTTGTGATTTGAGTTACATTATCTATGTACTCAGCATTACATTTTCTTCAGGAAGCTCTAGTGTTGAGGGGAAGGGTTGTGATGCAGCTGATTACTATACAGCTTCTTCTTCATGCACAACAAAGTTGGTGTTAGTGATGGTGCTGACAATGACAAAGAGGAAGTGCAGACCCATATTGGGATGTGGTGTCTAGTGTAATGTTTATTTGTTTTAGCTAAAATTTGCCAAAGGGGGAGATTGTTAGTACCTTAGGATTGACATTAATTTTGTAAAACAAATAATGTAATCACCTCTGTTGTTTTAATATGTTGGGTTGAAGAAGTTCAACATCTGGACCAACATGTCATATAAGATGTCACGACATCGTGACTATGACATCACGCATGTGTATAAAACTGAATTAGTTAATTCTATTATGTGTTAACTGATTCAATATTCTGGGATTAGTTAGAATCCTATGTGGCGTTATTTGTGGAGATCTTGAAGACTCAATCAGAATATTTGGTGAATATACAATTTCCAAATATGGAGATATTTTAGGAAGTAAAAGATTGAAGACCTTGATTGTAGCAGAAGTTTTCTGTTGGCTTTGTAACAACAAAGGAGAAGTTTGCTGCGATTTCTGAAGCCCCAAATCCAATTGGGTGTTTAGGTTATAAATAGCAGATTGTAACCTAGGTTTTGGAAGCCTCAAATAATGTAAAATTAGGGGTGTGTGTGAGGTAAACCTCCCAACCTGTGGGAAGGTTACCAGGTGTTTGTCAGTGCTCTAAAGCATGAGATTATTTGTAACTCAAAGCCTGTTGGTAAGAGTTGTTATGGTCTTGAACGAAGCTGTGAAGCAAGTTCAAGGTGTTTAGCATTACATTGTAATTGTAGTGATAGGAATGGAAACTGGAGGTTTCTATCTAGGAGTTCCTAGGTATAGATTGCATTGGGTAGGGATTAAGTGAAGAATTGTAAACGGGGGAGTTTAACTCTGAATTAATACTGCTGATAGTGGATCTTCTTCCTGGCTTGGTATGCCCCCAGAGTAGGTAATGTTGTACCGAACTGGGTTAACAATTACTTGTGTTTTTTCACCTTATGCAAGTTACATTCTGTCTGTTATAACTCAGTATGTATTTCAGTCTGTTTATCAAGGGAATAACTGACCTGGTACATAGCATACTGTCTGAATGCCAAACAGAATGTTATGACATTCATCATTGACAGTTGATACTGAAGTATAGACTAGTTGGTCTTTTACAGTACAACAAACTGTAATGCTAGAACAAGTGATGTTGAAATCAATATTGAGACATCATGCTGATAACAGTGCAGGCTCAATAGAAGTAAGTGCTATGTTTGATCTCTGCTGTGTATTTGTACCAGATGGACAGAACTGGGTGTTCTTGTTTTCTGTGGTGGTATAGTAGCAGATGTCGTGACATCTGTGAATGTGTGCATATTAGTACTGGGTTTTAATTTTTATAACTGTCTTGCTGTACTTGTAACAATGTTGGATCAGATGTCATGACTTCGAGTAGAACATCTGAACTCTGACTGCACCAGAATTTCACAACAGTTATCCATAAGTCAATGTAATGTGTTCATTTTGTTTGAAAACCCTTCTCCCATGCCAAAGGGAGAAGTGAATACATTGTTGGCACAATTTGATTAATACAATGATATTCATTCAATAATCACATGTTAAATGTTTGTTTTTCCAAAATTATTTTCCCTTTTTACTTTTTTGCATGAAATTGGTGATCACCATAAAACCCTAAAAAGAGAATAAAATCAATCTTTTCATCTGCATAATGATTTGCCTTGTTTGAATTCTGAAATCTCTTTTATACTCAAAATCATTATACAGGATAATCAAACCCATTGAACATAATGATCCAACACCATCTCCCAACTTTGAGTTTCCTGTATTTGAGGCAGAAGAAGATGATGTTGAAGATATTCCTGATGAGATTACCCGTCTTCTTGAGCACAAGGAGAAGATCATTCAGCCACATCTTGAGAATCTGGAGACAGTTAACTTGGGATCTGAAGGTTGCGTTCGTGAGGTGAAGATTGGGGCACTCCTTGAAGAATCTGTTAAGAAGTGGTTGATCGAGTTGCTACGAGAATATGTCAACGTCTTTTCCTGGTCATATGAAGACATGCCTGGTCTAGATACTGATATCGTACAACATTTCTTGCCATTGAAGCCTGAGTGTGTACCGGTGAAGCAAAAGCTCAGAAGAACTCATCCTAATATGGCAGTGAAGATTAACGAAGAAGTTCATAAGCAAATTGATGAGGGGTTTCTGGTGACTTCTACATATCCTCAATGGGTGGCCAATATTGTGCCCGTGCCTAAGAAAGATGGAAAAGTCCGAATGTGTGTGGATTACCGTGACTTGAATAAAGCTAGTCCGAAAGATGATTTTCCTCTACCACACATTGATATGTTGGTAGATAATATGGCTAAATTCAATGTCTTTTCATTTATGGACGGATTTTCCGGTTATAATCAGATTAAAATGGCACCCGAGGATATGGAGAAGACAACATTCATCACACCTTGGGGAACATTCTATTATCGAGTGATGCCCTTCGGTTTGAAGAACGCCGGAGCCACGTATCAACGTGCCATGACTGCCTTGTTTCATGATATGATGCACAAGGAGATTGAGGTGTATGTTGATGATATGATTGAGAAGTCGAAAATGGAAGTTGAACATGTAGAGCACTTGTTGAAGCTTTTCCAGCGTTTGAAGAAGTACAAACTCCGCTTGAATCCGAACAAGTGTACATTTGGAGTCCGTTTCGGCAAGCTATTGGGCTTTATTATCAGTGAGAGAGGTATTGAAGTTGATCCTGTCAAGGTCAAAGCAATACAAGAGATGCCTACGCCCAAAACTGAGAAGCAAGTCTGAGGTTTTCTTGGCCGCTTGAATTACATTTCAAGATTTATATCCCACATGACTGCCACATGTGCGCCTATATTCAAGCTCCTTCGGAAAGGTCAGCGTCATGATTGGACCGAGGAATTCCAGAAGGCCTTTGATAGTATCAAAGAGTATTTGTCTGAGCCTCTGATTCTGTCTCCGCCTGTTGAAGGGAGACCTTTGATTATGTACTTAACCGTGCTTGATGACTCCATGGGATGTGTATTGGGTCAGCAAGATGAATCAGGGAAGAAAGAGTGTGCAATATACTACCTGAGCAAGAAGTTTACTGATTGTGAGTCCCGGTACTCAACGCTTGAGAAGACATGTTGTGCTTTGGCTTGGGCCGCTAAGCGCTTACGCCAGTATATGTTGAATCATACAACTTGGTTGATATCCAAAATGGATCCAATCAAGTATATCTTTGAGAAGCCTGCTTTAACTGGGAGGATCGCCCGTTGACAAATGTTGTTATCTAAGTATGATATTGAGTATCGAGCTCAAAAATCTATTAAAGATAGTATCTTGGCTGACCATTTGGTGCATCAACCGATTGAAGATTATCATTCTGTGCAGTACGACTTCCCGGATGAGGAGATTTTGTATTTGAAGATGAAAGATTGTGATCAGCCTACGCTCGATGAAGGGCCAGAGCCTGGTTCCCGATGGGGCATGGTGTTTGATGGTGCTGTTAATCAGTATGGAAATGGTATTGGGGCAGTGATTATTACTCCTCAAGGCACACATTTTCCTTTTACAGCAAGGCTAACTTTCAAATGCACGAATAATATGGCGGATTATGAGGCCTGTATTATGGGTTTGGAAGAATGTATTGATCTTAGGGTCAAACATCTTGATGTTTATGGAGATTCGGCCATTGTTATTAATCAGATTAAAGGTGAATGGGAGACGAATCAGCATGGTCTCATCCCATACAGAGATTAAGCGAGGAGGATTTCAACTTTCTTTACTAAGGTTGACTTCCATAATATTCCTGGGGATGAGAATCGGATGGCAGATGCTCTCGCTACGCTTGCTTCAAGGATTATGGTGAAGTACTGGAATGAAGTCCCCAATATTACTGTGATGCGCTTGGATATACCAGCTCATGTGTTTGCAGTTGAAGAAGTGAAGGATGATAAGCCGTGGTATTATGATATCAAGTGCTTTCTCCTGAGTCAGACTTACCCGCCTGGGGCATCTGTTAAAGATAAGAAGACTTTGAGGAGATTGTTTGGCAGTTTCTACCTTAATGGTGATGTGCTTTACAAGAGGAATTTTGATATGGTTCTGCTCAGATGCGTGGATAGACATGAAGCAGACCTGTTAATGACTGAATTCCATGAGGGTTCATTTGGTACTCATTCCAATGGACATGCTATGGCAAAGAAAATGTTGAGAGCGGGCTACTATTGGCTGACAATGGAGTCTGACTGCTGCAAGTATGTGAAGAAATGCCACAAGTGTCAGATTTATGCGGATAAGATTCATATTCCCCCGACACTTTTGAATGTTATTTCCTCACCATGGCCTCTCTCCATGTGGGGAATTGACATGATTGGCATGATAGAGCCAAAGGCGTCGAACGGTCATCGTTTTATTCTCGTAGCTATTGATTACTTCACCAAGTGGGTTGAAGCGACATCGTATGCGAATGTGACCAGGTAGGTGGTTGTGAAGTTTATCAGGAATAAACTCATATGTCGATATGGTGTGCCAGACAAGATCATTACTGATAATGGATCTAACTTGAACAATAAGATGATGAAAGAACTGTGTAGCAAGTTCAAGATTACACATCATAATTCTTCTCCTTACAGACCTAAGATGAATGGGGTTGTTGAAGCTTCTAACAAGAACATCAAGAAGATTATTCAGAAGATGATTAGCATGAGATGTTGCCATTTGCTTTGCATGGCTATCGTACATCTGCCCGCACTTCAACAGGGGCAACCCCTTTCTCTCTTGTATATGGCATGGAGGCCGCGCTCCCCGTAGAGGTCGACATCCCATCAATGAGAGTCTTGATGGAAGCCAAGTTGACTGAGGCTGAATGGGTTCAGAGACGTTATGACCAACTGAATTTGATTGAAGAAAAGAGATTAACTGCCATGTGTCATGGTCAGTTGTATCAGCAAAGGATGAATAAAGCCTTTGATAAGAAGGTCAAGCCTCATGTGTTCCGAGAAGGTGACCTTGTGCTCAAGAAAGTCTTGTCTTTCGCGCCCGATTCCAGGGGCAAGTGGACTCTAAACTATGAAGGTCCATACGTTGTTAAGAGAGCCTTTTCAGGCGGTGCTTTGTTGCTTACAACTATGGATGGGGAGGATTTCACTCGTCCTGTGAATTCAGATGCAGTCAAGAAATACTTCGCCTAAAAATAAAAACAGAATAGCTCGATAAGTTGAAAACCCGAAAGGGCAACTTAGGCAAAAATGAGCGTCTCGGTGGATTGAAAAACCGAAAGGGCGATTCAGGAAAAAGTTAGAGACATAAAAAATGAATATATATATATATATATATATATGTATATATATATATATATATATATATATATATATATATATATATATATATATATATATATATATATATATATATATATATATATATATATATATATATATATATATATATATATATATATATATATATATATATATATATACCGCTAGATTGAGTACCTCACTCTGGGGCAATCTAGGCAAAAGTTAGGGATTTGGCAAGTAACTGCATCCTGGTAAGACTTTGCTCTACAACAGTCATTTGTCAGAGAGTCTATTTCAGTCATCGTCAACTGAAGCTTCAAATACAGTGGATTCAGAGTTGGTGGAGAAACGGTCATTATGTACAATGTAGCCTTTTTTTTCCAGTATATATCACCAATTTCAAATTTGTAAAGATCCATGGAGTCTCGCCATTTGCGGACTACCATTCTATTAAATAAATTTGAGCCTTTATCCAATTCTTGGCACTCTTATTCGTTTCTATTTAACAAATGTTGGCATGTTTTAATTGATAAATATCATTGTTTTAAACAAATAAAGTTTTATAAACTGTGTTTAAGCAAAATGAACATTCACAATGACTGAAAGGATAGTCAGAACGTCTTCAGTGCTCTCCCAAGGATAGTACGTTTTCCTAAAGGATTAGACATTTGTTCAAATTCTGGCACGTTTATGTCCTCTTCATCAACTTTCAGGTTGTCTCCTTAGCAGGAAGTGGTTTAGAGCAGTTGGTGGAAGGTCTGTTTCTCTTCTACCCCCAGCATGTTGCCTTCGGGAGTACTAGCAATTTATCCCCAGTAGGGTTGCCTACAGTTCATCCCTTGCAGTTTTGCTTGACCCAAGTTTGGTAATTTGGCTTCCCTCCGTGGTTGAAGATTTCTTCAAGTTGAGGGATGTTGAGGAAAATGTGTTGCTTCCTTCCCCAGCGGAGGAAATCGTTCTTTCTCCCCTTTGCAGAGATGTTCTCTCCGGCAGTCAGAAGGGAATATTTTGATTGATGAGTATCCGTCCGGTGTTAAGCCCCACGGATTTGTATATCTTACCTTGATAAGTTCCCCAGTAGAGTTTCTTCTACGGCGAGTCCTATCGATCTTCAGCCACTCGTCCCCGAGAATGGACAAGAAGTCCTTGGCAGTCGGAAGCTGTGACCTTTGCCTATCCCCGACGGTGGTCGATGTCTTCTAGTATTTGATCATCCCCACCAGAACTGATTTCTCCTGTAGGCTGTGCCTTTCTACTTGAGATGTTGTGCCGGATGTCTGTCCATTGAGTCTCAGACCTGTTTGTGTTAGATATGTCTTTCTGTCAGCATTAATCATACACAAATCATGCATATACACGCATAAACATAGCATCCAGATATTCATGTTGCATTCTTTGCCATATATATTTGCTTGTTATCTCCTGCTATTGGTGAAATGTTTTTCCCCAAGCAGATGTTTGTGTCCGATCTCTCCACATAGAGTCAGCCCCATAGGCAGAAAGTGTCTATCTTTCCTTTTGTATTCCCCACTGAGTTATGCTCTCGTGGATGATTATTGTTGTAGTTCCCACCCCAATTATGTATTGGGATGGAATTACTCCCCTGAGTTATATCCTCATAGGGTTGAGTCTTGTTTAATTGTGTCTTTCTAGTTTGTTCCTAGATTGAATTCTTTCTTGTTATCCCTTGCAGTTCCCTGTTGTTCAGATGTTCAGTTGCTCAGTAACCAGTAATTGTTCATCCTTTTCCCCAGTGGATCTTGTGGCCTTCTATCCAGTAACCGGTAGTTGTAAGTCCTATTTCTGTGGTTTTCTACCCAGTAACCGGTAGATGTAATCCCCTCTTTGTTGGTTATCTTTACCCAGTAACCGATATTGATATTCCTTCGTTTTGAGTATACCACCCAGTAGCCGGTGATATATCTCTTGGATAATTGCTTTTATCAAGTAATTCATCTCCTACGAGTCGTCTTTCATTTACCCTTTGTTTGGTAATGATTGTTTCTCCTCCTGATTGGTCATCATTTTTATACCTAGTAACCGGTATCCCAATGTCCTTTCCTTTCGGTCGACTTATCCTTTATTAACCCAGTAACCGGTTGTGGATAATCTTCCATGCGAGTATGTTATCTACGTTATGACAGTAATAGATAATATGTCTCATGCGCTCTTCAGTCGAAGTCTTTTTCTTCCCCAGTTGAGTAAGATTCGTATTTCCTTGTGGAATCGAATGTCCATCCTGTAAGTCGAGTTTGCTTTTTCAGCCCTCCTTTCGGATGATGAGTGTTTTGGATATGTTCCCAATTCACGCTTGGTTGGTCACCTATTATATGCCCAGTAACCGGTATCCTTGGTGTTCCTTCCTTCTGCTCCCTATTATGACTTTTTGTCCCCTGTGGAGTCAGATTTCCCTGAGTTGAGATATGCCTTTTAGGTCCTCCTCAGATGTTTCGGATGATTGATATCTCTCACCCTTTTACCGGTATTCGATATTCTTTCTCCCTGAGCGTGTCGTTCTTTCACCTAGTAACCGGTGTTAATGACATGTCTCCCTTTGAGTTTATTACCCAGTGGCCGTTAATATCTCGTTGTTTCTACCTCAGTTGATGACCTTTGTGGACATCCCCGTCTGAGTCCGAATTTTTATCCGATGTATCCTTTATGGATAGTTTTGCTGTATTGGCATATTCCCCAATACATGCATCTTTGCGTCAACTCGAGTCTTTCCATCGATCTATTTTCGTGGAATCCCTTCGTGTCTCCCCACAAGTTTTTAAGTCGTGACTTGCTCACGCATTTAACCTTATTTTCCCCAGAGTCTCTGTCTCCTTAGTGAGTGTGTTACTCCTATGGGTTTTCAGTTTCTCCCAGTTTCTTTTCCTTTGTGGCAATTATTCACCATGAAGATTTTTTTTCATGCATACATTTGCATCATGAGGTCTGTTAGGGACCAAAATTCGTCTCTTTGTTATTATTTAAGCCCATTCTACCTTGTCGAGGCGAAGATTTTAACCTTCATATCTCCGGCTAGAATGACCTTAAATAGGGGCATCTGTAAGACCCTAATTTTTTACCCTAAGATCCCTCATGGCATCATATCATTGCTCATTTGCATTGCCTCAAGGATCATAGCATGTTTGGCTCGTTAACCTTAGGGATGGGACTTGTGTGAGTGGTTTAAGACCACCAAGCATGCTTGTATTGTATATTATTGCTTTTATTATTTTTTTACTAACCAAAAGCACAAAAATATGTCACTAACCCTTTTTGTTTTGAAGCTCAAGTGATCATGTGCTCTCATGCTCCTAGGAGGCTCATAAGTTCAATGAAGTGGCTAAATGAAGATGAGAAAAAAGCATGAAAATGGTCCACAAAGCTCTTAATCATCATATATGTCTCCCAAGTATCTCAATTTGTCAATTTTATCAAGATAACCCAAAGGTCTTGAGGATTGTTTCTCAAGGAAGCCCTAATCCAACTGTGCTTTGACTGTGCCTTGCTCATGAAGCAACCTCAACCTATGATCAAATTCAATCAAGGGAAGTTCTTTCATTAAATATTGTATGCATATATGAGCCTATGTGAGGATCCTCAATCATTCATTCATCAAGATTTGAAGTTTGGCCTTGAGAAGTTGACTAGTCAAGTCATCTGACTAAATTGAGGATCACTGAGACACAACTTGTGATGTGTTTGTCAAACGAATATGAGCCCAAGATAAAAAAATGTTTTTAAGAACCATATAAACAACTTTCATGTTCATAAAAAATCCATTTTAAACATGGAAGGTCATCATTTATTTAAAACATTATAGGTCATTTTGATTGAAACCCTAATTTTGGGTCAACTTCCCAAGGACTTAACTTCCTTAATTTTTATGATTTTGAGGTGAGACCAATTGAATTGGAAATATTAAGATGTATACCTAAAATGTTATGTTTTTAAAAAATTTCATAGTCCTAAAATAAATACATGTGATAATACAAAACATTATAGGTCATTTTGGACCAAAGCCATTGAATTTGAAAAATGTCCAACTTCAAGTGCCTATAACTTTTTCATGAAAAATACAAATGATGCAAAATTTAAGTCTAAATTGATTACTTTGGAAATATCTATAACTTGTATGCTGGAGGTTTTTCCATTTTAGGCTTGCATCATTGAAACAGAAGGGCTTGAAGAGGCTTAGTTTTGGTAAAATTTTTCAAAGGGGAACCTAGACATGTTTTGTACCTTAACCTTCACAGCCAGTTTTCATAAATTTCCAATTGCCAAATGAATTTTTGTCCAACATGACTTTTGTTCCTTATTTCTAGAGCTTTCCAACCATTACTCATATTAATTTTTTAGACTCTCCATGATTGAGTTTCGAAGAGCTTAATGTTTATGTTCATTTTTGCAATTCACATTATAACTTCATGTGCAAGCAAATGCCTGGCCAGTTGCACGTCCAATTCAATTATATTTGATCTCAACATGGATTTCCATTCATTTTTGGGCCTTACATGCGCCTGTACATGCCCATGCAAGGAGAGTTCAAACTTCATGCACACGAGCCAAGCATTGCCTTGCATCACATTCCAGCTATAAATAGAAGTGCAATCTCATTCAAATGGTAACCAAGTGGAGATCTGAAGTGCTGCTGAATTGAAAACCAAACCCTCACTAAAGGAATTTTCAGTTTTCTATTTCAATTTCAAGCTTGAATTTCAACATCATTAGTTAATTTTCAAAGCTCAATTCCTTAGCCTTGCATCATCATCACATTTCGAGATCAAAATTGGATCAAAAGCTTGGACAATTCATGTTGTTTAAAGCTCCATTTCAGAGGTATATCACCAAACTTTCTTGATCTAGATCTTACTATACAATATGAATCTCTTTGGTTTGTGTTGTTTTCTGAAGTCCTCATGCATGAGGCAGGCCAGTGGTGGTCTTAATTTTGCAAATCGTGCCATTTCAGTTCATCTACCATGATCTTCAAGCTTATATTTCTTACTAAATAGGAACTATGAGGATGATCCATGGTCACAGTGGTGATGTACATCACCTCAGCTTCATTTTGATACCTTCCTTTTTCATTTTCATTGAGGTTTGATTTCCTACGCGTGGTGGCCGGATCTGGTTAGGTCGCCGGAGAAGATGGTGGTTTCCACCACCATCCCCACGTGGGAGCCTCAGGGCCCTTGGATCTCACTGAAATGTTATAATCTTGGCCTTTCATTGTATTGACCTATTTTAAATCAAAGTGTAGCGCGTTTGACCAAGGCGTATCCGCGTCTCTGAGCCACATGATCATTGCCATGTCAATTAATGAGATGATCAGAGGGCGCTGGATTTTCCTGATTTTCTTATTTTTGTTTTAATTTCCTTTAAATCATTTTATTTTCAAAAATTCATAAATATTTTATTTGAAGTCACAAAAATATGAGACCAATGCCAAAAATTTTCTTGAAAAATCTAGTTTCATATTTTAATTTTTTTAGTTATTTTTGTGATTTCATTTAATATTTTTTGTGAATTATTTGGTTTTCAATAGTTTTAATTCATTTTAAAATACTTTCTGATACTTGAAAATTCCAAAAATATTTTTCTAACACATATGGATCATGATAAGTCAATGAAAAATAGTCTCATCAATTTCTTAATTGATTTGAGATTTTAATTTATATTGTGTTATTTATTATTGTTTTTAATTATTTTTAAATAGTTTCTGATTTCAAAAATTATTGAGAAAATTTGTCAAAGTTTGGTTGACCATGTTAAACCTATGAGAATTTAATTGGACTTGTTGAAGTTGATTTGAATTGAATTTGAGGTTTAACCATATTTTGTCCATTTTATTTTTACATTTATTTTTAATTCAAAATTACCAAAAAAATATGTTTGACTTGTTGACTCTTGATCTTCATTTCTCTTCTGTTTAGCATTGGTTGATGATGATTTGATTCACTTTTGACCATTTGTGTTTGACACTTGAATTATCCTTCCATTCATTTCATCTTCATCTTCATCCTATTTCTTTTTATTTTTGGCCAATGAGTTAATGACTTATGGTTAGTTTTGACAAATGAGAGGTTTAATCTTCTTTGATCCAAATCAAATTCAACTTGATCTAAGATCAAGTGAGTTGCTTTGTGTCCAAGATAGGTTGCTTCTTGATCAAGCAAAAAACCTAAAGTCCATACAAGGCCATTCTCTTTTTCTTTTGGCATGGCAAGTTTTTGGAGCTTGGCTTACTAGTCATGATCTCTAACTTGTGTTTATTTCCCTATAGTTTTATTGACCACCCTCAGATAGGTGTGACTACTACATTTGTCCACTTACGATTGCTTAACATAGCGTTACATTGTCTTTTGACAAACTAACATAACTTCACTAATTACTAACTTTAAATTCAAGCATTTAATTTCTAGCAATTTACTTTAATGCACTTTATTTCTTGCTCATTTATTCATATTGCTTTTCATTTTGCTCACTAGAGCACATATTTTATGTTTATGTCATTTTCCTTTTGCTCATTTGAGCTCCTTATTGTATATAAATATAGTGTTGTCTTGTGATGGTTTTGCTTTTGTTTGTGTGAACCTAATGCAGAAAGAAGAAAGGACTTAGAATTAGGACTTACCTATGCTTAAAGGAGTTCAAGATAAACTAGGCCTCATGCCTTTAGAATGCTAAATTTGTTGAAGAACAACTAGGCCTCATGCCTTTAGAATGCTAAATCTCAAAGTTGACTTCAAAGGACTTCCTTTCCAAAACTTATTCTTTGTCCATTCCTCTTATTGTGTTATGAACTTTTTGATGTTTGCTCTTTGTGATAGGGATTCCATCTTGAGATAGTGATGCGTTATTTTTTCGCAAGTATACAAACGCGTCAGAGTAATATAAAAGATTGTCGAATCCACAGAGACCAAGTGTCAAGCTATCGTTATCTGTTGTTATGGTGTTTATCAAAGGCAATCAAAATAGGTGTTTTTGTAGTGTGCAATGAAAAGTGAAGTATTGAAATAGAATAAAATTAATAAAGACAGTGAAATTCTAGTTAACAGACTTTCGATGTCACACGGGTTGTTATGACATCCAATTCTGTGCAGACAAGAATTATGCAGAACTTAAAACGTAAGTGCAGTAAATAACACAAGGAATTGTTTACCCAGTTCGGTCCAACATGACCTACGTCTGGGGGCTACCAAGCCAAGGAGGAAATCCACTATTAGTAGTATTAATTCAGACCTTAAACCACTTGTTTAACCCTATCACTTAATACCTACCCAATGCAATTTCAATCTTACACTAAGATCAGAGTTCCTACTCACTCCCCCTCAATCACCTCAGTGATTACAACCTTTAATAAAGATTAAAAACAATTTCAAAGTCACACTTCAAACAACTCTTGATTGTGCTTAACAGCTTTAATCAAGATACACAACACTCACGCTTAAAAGCTTAGAGTGACACAACACTTACAACTCAATGAACACCCTATACCAATGCAATCATCTCAGTGATAATAGCTTGGCTTACAAGATACGTCTAATACAAGACACACAAAAATACAGCAGTGAAGTATGATGGACACACAAAATCTTCACGCCTAAAATCCCCGAGTTCTGAATGAAGGATGTAAGAACAAAAAGTGTTCTACAACAGACTCCATGATTTTGATGATAACAAAGGATGAAACCAAAAATGGCACCCTAACGAAAAGTTTCTAAGTGTGCAGGGTTCTAAAGAAAGAAGAAATAAATCTGATGATGTCATCAGATGCAAAACAAGATCAGATGCAAAATCTCAAGTATCAGAAGCATCTAAAGTGGAATCTCGTTTCAAGAAGCTCTGACTCTGGACAAAACTGCAAAGTATCAGAAGCATCTGAACATGAAGTAAAGTCTAGAAGCTCTAACTCTGATCATATGCCCTCTGTAAATTCTGAAGTTATCAGCGCCATCTGAACTTTCAAGAGATAACATCAGAAGCCAGATTCTCCAGATACACAAAGACTCTAATCAGAATTGTTAATCATGATGAAGTAACGTTTAAGCCAAGTTAAAGTTCTGCAAATGGATTTCCTCAATTAGAAAGAGACGTTAATCTCCACTTCCAAGAGAGAAGATACTAATTGTGGTAAGTAGTCACTTCTAAGAGAAAAAGTCTACTGCAGAAGCTATTAATGGAATGGCGTAACTACATCTCAATATCCAACAGATTCAACGCTACTTCAACTCTACTTCAACTCCTATAAATAAGAGAAGAAATCAACATTCAGTAACAAGAAATCACTAGCCAAAACTATACTGAAATTATATCACGCTCAAGAAAAACATCTTTGTTCTTCAAAGAATTTCACTAAGCTTTTGCTTATCAAGTGAAAAATTTGTTCTTAAGTTTGTAATATTTGCTTTCTTAGAAGCACTCTAGATTACACATCTTGTATCTAATTTTTATTTGATTTCCTCAAGTGACTCTTTGCAGTCTGTAGACTTGAGAGGACTAAGAGATTTTCTTCTCTCTTAGGGGTTGTTTGTAATCTTTCAAGATTAGTGGATTAAGTCCTTGTTGAAGGCGAAATCACCTTGGCCGGGTGGACTGGAGTAGCTTTGTGTTATAAGCGAACCAGTATAAAATCATTGTGTGATTTTCTTTTTGCAAAAGCGCTTATTTTTCAAACAATTCAAACCCCCCTTTCTTGTTTTTCTCACCTTCAATTGGTATCAGAGCTCCGGCTCTGTTATTGATTTTCAAATCAAACACTTAACCGTGTAGAGAGATCCAGTGCGAGAAAAACAAATGGCCCACTCAAATGAGAAAGATTCTTACAATGCCAAGCCTCCTGTTTTTGATGGAGAAAAGTTTGATTACTGGAAAGATAGAATCGAAAGTTTCTTTCTGGGTTATGATGCTGACCTCTGGGACATTGTCACAGATGGATACAAACCTCCAACCTTAAATGGAGCTGAAGTTCCCAGAAGCAAAATGTCAGAAGATCAGAAACGTGAGTTCAAAAATCATCACAAGGCCAGAACAATACTTCTAAATGCTATATCATACAACGAATACGAAAAGATCACCAACAGAGAGACGGCTAAAGATATACTTGACTCTCTGAAGATGACCCATGAAGGAAACTCCCAAGTCAAGGAGACGAAGGCTCTGGCGTTGATCCAGAAATATGAAGCCTTCAAGATGGAAGATGACGAAGCTATAGAAGCTATGTTTTCCAGATTCCAAACTCTTATTGCAGGTCTTAAAGTGCTAGACAAAGGATACACGACTGCAGATCATGTTAAGAAGATAGTCAGAAGTCTGCCAAAGAAATGGAGACCAATGGTTACTGCTCTGAAGTTATCAAAGGATCTGAACAATATCAGCCTTGAAGAACTTGTTAGTTCTCTCAGAAGCCATGAGATAGAACTAGAGGAGGATGAGCCTCAGAAAAGGAACAAGTCAGTGGCGCTGAAGTCCAGACCTGAAAGACGGAAGTCAGACAGAACCAAAGCTCTCCAGGCAGAAACTGCAGATACTGACGACTCTGAACCTGAAGACTCTGATGATGAAGAAGAACTGTCCTTACTAACCAGAAGAGTTAAGCAACTCTGGAAAAGAAGGAACAACAACAACTTCAGAAGATCAAGACCCAGAGGGGATAGATCAGAGTCAACTTCAAAAGGTAAACCTAATAAAGATATTACCTGTTTTGAATGTAAAGAAACAGGTCATTATAGAAATGAATGCCCCAAGCTGAAGAAAGATAACTCTAAGAAAGAAAGCTTCAAGAAAAATGCCTTCAGAACAAAGAAGGGATTAATGGCCACCTGGGACGATAGTGAATCCGAATCATCAGAATCTGACTCTGATGAACAGGCCAACGTAGCTCTTATGGCTACCACATCCAGCAGCTCAGATGAAGAATCTGAAGAGGTATTTTCTGAACTTTCTAGATCTGACTTAGAATCATGTTTATCAGAAACTCTTACCTCTCTTCAGAAATTAAAACAAAAAGTTAAAAACATTAAAGGTCTTCTTAAAGCAAAATCTGAAGAGTGTAGTAAACTTGAGACAACAATTCTAACAAGAGATGATACAATCATATCTTTAACGTTAGAAAGAGATGAAGCTAAAACGAAAAGCTTAGAATTAGAAGAAGTGTTGTCTCAAGCACCACAAACTTCAAATGAAATTATTTATAAATATGAAGAAGCCTTTCAACAATTTCTGAAGAATGGGATAAATAGGAGTATTATGGCATCCATGATTTATGGAGTAGGTCAGAATAATAAAAGGGGAATTGGGTATGATTCTGATTCTGATAAAACTTCTACCAGTAACCAAATTAAATCGCCTTTTTCATACCACTACACACACACACAAGAACACAAATTTAAAAATGCTAGAAGACCCAAAGTTGTAAGAAACTCTGGGAAAACTAATCTGAAAGGACCCAAGAGATTCTGGGTACCGAAAGATAAGATCATCTATGTTGCAGATATCCTATGCAGCAAAGTTCAGACACCAGTCATGGTACCTGGACTCTGGATGCTCGCGACATATGACGGGAAGAAAGTCTATGTTCCAAAGCCTGGAACTTAAAGACGCTGGCCTCGTAGGCTTTGGAGGAGATCAGAAAGGAAGGATCAGAGGCTCCGGAACTATTGGTAACGGTACTCTTCCCTCTATATCTGATGTTCTTTATGTAGAAGGATTAATGCATAACTTGTTATCCATAAGTCAATTAAGTGATAACGGTTATGATGTAATCTTTAATCAAAAAACGTGTAAAGCCATTAGTCAGAACGATGGCTCTGTCCTTTTCACAGGCAAGAGGAAAAACAACATTTATAAAATAAATCTTTCTGATTTAAAAGATCAAAATGTTAAATGTTTAATGTCAGTTCACCAAGAGCAATGGGTATGGCATAGACGCTTAGGCCACATTAGCATGAGAAAACTTTCTCAGCTAACTAAACTTGAGTTAGTCAGAGGCTTACCTAAACTGAAGTTTTCTTCAGATGCTCTGTGTGAAGCTTGTCAGAAAGGAAAGTTTTCAAAAACATCTTTTAAAAAGAAAAATGTTGTTTCTACCTCCAAGCCTCTGGAGCTTCTTCACATTGACTTATTTGGTCCTGTGAAAACAGCATCAGTCAATGGAAAGAAGTATGGACTTGTAATCGTTGATGATTACAGCCGCTGGACATGGGTAAAATTCCTAAGGCACAAGAGTGAGTCTCACTCTGTATTCACCAGTTTCTGTTCTAAAGTGCAAAAAGAATTTGACTCTAAAATTGTTAGAGTCAGAAGTGATCATGGTGGAGAATTTGAAAATAAAGATTTTGAAGAATTATTTGATTCTAATGGAATATCCCATGATTTCTCCTGCCCTAGAACTCCACAACAAAATGGAGTTGTAGAGAGGAAGAATAGGACACTCCAAGAAATGGCCAGAACCATGATCAATGAAACAAATGTAGCAAAGCACTTTTGGGCAGAAGCTGTAAATACAGCGTGTTACATTCAGAATAGAATCTCTATTAGACCTATTCTGGATAAGACTCCCTATGAACTGTGTAAGGGAAGAAAACCCAACATTTCATATTTTCATCCTTTTGGGTGCATTTGTTTTATATTAAATACTAAAGAACATCTAAACAAGTTTGATTCCAAAGCACAGAAAGGTATTATGTTAGGATACTCAGAACGCTCTAAAGGCTATAGAGTATACAACACAGAAACCAAAATTGTGGAGGAATCAATTCATGTTAGATTTGATGATAAGCTTGACCCTGAAAAGTCAAAGCTAGTTGAAAAGTTTGCAGATTTAGAGATCACTCTGGTAGAATCTGAGAAAACTCCAGAAGCAACTGTCACTCCAGACTCTGAAGAAATTAAATCTCCAGAAATTCCAAGGAAAGTCAAGAGTCGTAGCAACGTATCTGAAGATTTGATTTTGGGAAACAAAGATGAACCTGTTAGAACCAGATCTACCTTCAGAACTTCTGAAGATATTCCTCTGGGACTAGTGTCTCTGATTGAGCCTACGTCCTGTGATGAAGCTCTTCAAGATAATGATTGGGTGGCAGCTATGCAAGAAGAGTTAGATCAATTCTCCAAGAATGATGTCTGGGATCTCGTTCCCAAACCCAGAGGCACTCATGTCATTGGAACCAGATGGGTTTTCAGAAACAAACTGAACGAGAAAGGAGAAGTTGTCAGAAACAAAGCACGACTGGTAGCTCAAGGTTATAGTCAACAAGAAGGTATTGATTATAATGAAACCTTTGCTCCAGTCGCAAGGTTAGAGTCTATTCGTCTTCTTGTATCATTTGCTATTAATCACTCTATAAAATTATACCAAATGGATGTCAAGAGTGCATTTCTAAATGGTTATATTTCAGAAGAAGTGTATGTAAATCAACCTCCCGGTTTTGAAAATTCAAACTTTCCAGAACATGTTTTCAAACTTAAAAAATCTCTATATGGACTTAAACAAGCTCCCAGAGCTTGGTATGAACGTCTGAGCAATTTTCTTCTGGAACAAAACTTTATCAGAGGGAAAGTTGATTCTACACTCTTCTGTAAAAATCATGAAAATGATCTCATGATATGCCAAATTTATGTTGATGACATTATTTTTGGTTCTGCTAATATCTCTATTTGCCAAGAATTTTCTAAGTTAATGCAGGCAGAATTTGAAATGAGTCTAATGCAAGAACTAAAGTTCTTTCTGGGAATTCAAATCAATCAAACTCCAGAAGTCACGTACATTCATCAAAGCAAGTACATTAAAGACGTTCTGAAGAAGTTTGACATGACTGAATGCAACTCTGCAAAGACTCCCATGCATCCAACTTGCATTCTGGAAAAGGAAGAGGTAAGCAACAAGGTTTGTCAGAAGCTCTATCGAGGTATGATAGGCTCTCTTCTCTATCTGACTGCTACTCGTCCTGATATTCTCTTCAGCGTCTGTCTTTGTGCCAGATTCCAATCAGATCCTAGAGAATCTCATTTAACAGCTGTTAAGAGAATTCTTAAGTATCTGAAAGGAACTCCTAACCTGGGCCTGATGTATGGGAAAACATCAGAGTATAGGCTTTCTGGTTATTGTGATGCAGATTATGCAGGAGATAGAATAGAACGAAAAAGTACTTCTGGAAATTGCCAGCTTCTGGGAAACAACTTAATCTCCTGGGCTAGCAAAAGACAGTCAACAATTGCTCTATCAACTGCAGAAGCAGAATACATCTCAGCATCACTGTGCACAACTCAGATGCTCTGGATGAAGCATCAGCTAGAAGATCTTCAGATATTTGAGAGTAACATTCCTATCCTTTGTGATAATACTGCTGCTATTTGTTTGAGTAAGAATCCTATTTTACATTCCAGAGCCAAACACATAGAAATTAAACATCATTTTATTAGAGACTATGTTCAGAAAGGAATAGTAACGCTGAAGTTCATTGATACAGAACATCAATGGGCAGATATCTTTACTAAGCCTCTAGCTGAAGATAGATTTCTTTTTATCTTAGAAAATCTGAACATTAAAAATTGCCCTGAGTAAAATTTGGCTCTGAACATGTAAAATGAGACTCTGATAAAAACAAATACACTTCTGCCTCTGACTCTGATACTTCTACCAAGTTAAGAAGATATCTGAGTTAGAAATCTTCAGAAATCCTTTGGTATTCCTGAAGATCAGATACATCAACACGTGGGGAACATGCGTCTAACCCTAGAACTTCTAGACAGCTGTCAAAAGAAATCAAAGGTCAGAACGCTTGAAATCTCCTCGAGCAGTGTGCTTACTGTTGGGATTAGACATTCATTAATGAGCTGTAATCATTTTTCCCCCAAACGTGCTATTTTGGTTTTTGTGCTAACGCTGGTATGTGTGTCGTTTTGCATGTGTTTTTACCCTTAGTATATAAACACTTTTCTCACATTTCACACACTTATCACTCTCACTCACTCTTAAACCCTAAACCCTCTCTCGAAGTTTTCTCTGCAACTTTCTCAGTTCTTCATCTTCTTCATCAATTTCCTTCATGAATCCTCAAGAGCAAGAAGTTTTTAACTTCTCCCAACAAATGGAAGCCGCTTCTAATCCCCAAACCTCAAACACTCAAACACCCATGGTTATAGATGTTACCACAACCCCAGTTTACAAAGAACCTCACATTTTGGAACGCGAACAACACATAAACCTTTCAACTCCCTTTGAAGGTTTAGATGTACTGTGTGAATCACTGGTGGATTTTGAGAATTTAAGAAGAAATGGTGTTGATCTTACTGAAGATCTTCGCAAGCAAGGTTGGGAAACCTACTTCGACAGGCTTTATGGTCCAATCTATCCTCTTCTGGTGAAGGAGTTCTGGAGATGTGCAGATGCTGATGACCAGTTCATTGTCTCGTTTGTTCTGGGTGTGAAGATTGTCATCACTGAAGCATCAATTGCTTCCTTGCTAAACATGGAGAAAGCTGGAGGTAAGAGGATTTACAACATTCCTCCAAGGTCCAAGCGCATCACAGAAGTCATTAACCCTACAATCTTCAAAGCAAATGTTGAAGGAAACCCCTCTAAGAACAAGGAGCTTCATCAGAACCTCCGAGTTTGGCTGAAGATTATTCTGGGAACAATCCATCATCGTCCAGCCTCCAACTCTTCAGATTACATAAATGCTGATCAGAAATGCATCCTCTACTGTATTCAGAAGGGTATCCCGATCAACCTCCCTGTTCTCCTCTTCAGATATCTGAGGGATTCAGTCAGAGAAACCAGGAATAACATGAAGCCCAGATCCTACATTCCTCTGGGTAGATTGCTCTCTGACATCTTCATTGAGCATGGGCTGGTAGATGCTCTGGAGAAGACCAGATGTATGGATGATCTGGCAATTGATGTGGGAAAGCCTCTGAATGCCAAAAATCTGAGGAGTATGGGAATCATCAAAGACATCAGAGTCAAGCCCACTATGGATGTGACCTGGGAAGCTCTGAAGGATCAGAGGAAGATGCCTCATGGCCTTGAAAGGTTCTTCAAGAATGAACCCAGAGATGCCATTGCTATCTACCTTCAGGATCGTCTGGATGAAGGCATTGATATTTCTGATTTCCGCCTTGAAGACTGTCTGGACTCTGTAGAAGATTTGGTCAGATACAAAAGAGGTCTTTCTGAGAAGAAGATAGCTGAGGAAGCAAGGAAGGCAAAGAAAGCCAGACTTGGAGAAACCTCTGGCACCAAAGCTTCAGCACCTCTGAATGCCTCTTCTGGTAAGTCTATTCCTCCTGTCTCTTCTGAATCTATAATGGCTTCCTCTAACCCTCTCTCCTCTCAACCAATATTTACAACCTCTGAAATCCCTCCTTCAACCATCAGAACCTCTCAACCTCCACCTGTTCTAAAAATTGCTCGAAATTTCACAACAACCTCTGACCCTAATCAACTATATCACCACAGCTCTTCCTCATCCTCTGAATATGAATCACCCCCTTACCTTTCCCCTTCTTCTGACCAAGAGTTCTCTGAACAAGAGTCCTCTGACCAAGAACACTCTGACCCAAACTCCCCAACAATAGCTGAAATTTATGCTAAAAATTTCGCTCCACAACCCTCAAGACAATCTGAAGTAACCTCTCCCCTCCAAACTTCACTTCCACCACAACAAACAACAACCTTACCCTCTGAAACTCAACCATCTGATCCTTTCACCTCTAATATCACTCCACCATTTATTCCCGCTGTACCTGAACCAGACTCTGACCCTTTAGACCTAAATCCACTATATGCTTCATCCCCCAGTCTTCAACCAGACGCAGATTCTGAACTTCAAGCAGAATCTGAACCTCAACAAACTGAACCTCAACCTCTAAATCTCAGCCCTCAAAACTCTCCACCTCATTCACCTGAACCTGAACCTGAACTTACCATACCTACCCTTGAGGAGGCCATTATACAGGTTGCAGAAGCCTCAGTCCAGAAGATCAAGTCTCTGGCTAAAAACTCTGAAGTTAGTGATGATCCTAAATCTGTTAGGACACACTGGAACAGAGTCATTAGTTGGATGACCTCTGAGTCTTATAGGCTGAAGAGTATCTCTGAACAAGTCAGAAATGGCTACATCAGAGACTCTGAGGAAAGACTTCAAGAGAGACTGGCTAGAGAAGCTGAGGCTAAGAGATTAGAGGAAGAAAGATTGGCTAAGGAAGCTGAGGAAGAAGCAAAGAGGTTGGAAGAAGAACGCCTGGCAAAGGAAGCAGAACTTCTAAGGATTAAGGAAGCTGAAGCCAAGGCTAAGGCAGATGCAGAAGCCCAAGCTGCTGCTGAAGCTGAAGCTCAGCAGGCTCTGATTCAGGGGGAGTCTTCCTCTGCGATCCCTCTGATTCTTAACACTCTGAAGGAGATCAAGCAAGATCAGCAAGAGATCAAGAAAGATCAGAATGAGCTTCGTGCCAGGATGGACAAGCAAGATGCTCTAAATGAAAACATCCAGAACATGTTTGCCATGTTGCTTCAGAGACTTCCTCAACCTCCAAACCCTTAGGCACTTAGGATTTATTTTGTTTGTTTGCCTAAGTGTTTTTGCTTCTGTCTTTTTTAGCTCTGATATTCTCTTGAATCTGATGTTTTGACTGTTGTTTGCCTTTGTGCTTTTTAATGAAGTGTTTTTCTCTTTATTATTCTTTTTAATTTTTTTTATGCCTTTTTGATTATGCCAAAAAGGGGGAGAAATTATTAAATAGCTCTGATGAAAATTATGTCTAAAACCTTAAGCATTCTGCAACAATTAAATAATAGCTCTGATTAAATAACTCTAACATTAAAATTAAGAAATTGCAGAAAGTTTTCAGAAATCTTATTGCTTGGAAAGCTCTGGTAAGAACTTCTGAACTCCCTAGTACTAACTCAGGGGGAGCTTTTGTCTATCTGATCTAATATTTTTCATGTTTCATCTGATAATTTTTATTTGTTTTGTCATCATCAAAAAGGGGGAGATTGTAAGAACAAAAAGTGTTCTACAACAGACTCCATGATTTTGATGATAACAAAGGATGAAACCAAAAATGGCACCCTAACGAAAAGTTTCTAAGTGTGCAGGGTTCTAAAGAAAGAAGAAATAAATCTGATGATGTCATCAGATGCAAAACAAGATCAGATGCAAAATCTCAAGTATCAGAAGCATCTAAAGTGGAATCTCGTTTCAAGAAGCTCTGACTCTGGACAAAACTGCAAAGTATCAGAAGCATCTGAACATGAAGTAAAGTCTAGAAGCTCTAACTCTGATCATATGCCCTCTGTAAATTCTGAAGTTATCAGCGCCATCTGAACTTTCAAGAGATAACATCAGAAGCCAGATTCTCCAGATACACAAAGACTCTAATCAGAATTGTTAATCATGATGAAGTAACGTTTAAGCCAAGTTAAAGTTCTGCAAATGGATTTCCTCAATTAGAAAGAGACGTTAATCTCCACTTCCAAGAGAGAAGATACTAATTGTGGTAAGTAGTCACTTCTAAGAGAAAAAGTCTACTGCAGAAGCTATTAATGGAATGGCGTAACTACATCTCAATATCCAACAGATTCAACGCTACTTCAACTCTACTTCAACTCCTATAAATAAGAGAAGAAATCAACATTCAGTAACAAGAAATCACTAGCCAAAACTATACTGAAATTATATCACGCTCAAGAAAAACATCTTTGTTCTTCAAAGAATTTCACTAAGCTTTTGCTTATCAAGTGAAAAATTTGTTCTTAAGTTTGTAATATTTGCTTTCTTAGAAGCACTCTAGATTACACATCTTGTATCTAATTTTTATTTGATTTCCTCAAGTGACTCTTTGCAGTCTGTAGACTTGAGAGGACTAAGAGATTTTCTTCTCTCTTAGGGGTTGTTTGTAATCTTTCAAGATTAGTGGATTAAGTCCTTGTTGAAGGCGAAATCACCTTGGCCGGGTGGACTGGAGTAGCTTTGTGTTATAAGCGAACCAGTATAAAATCATTGTGTGATTTTCTTTTTGCAAAAGCGCTTATTTTTCAAACAATTCAAACCCCCCTTTCTTGTTTTTCTCACCTTCAAAGGATAGCCATCCTTTTATATTGCAGCACTTGGGCCTTGTACTTGTATTTCCTGAATTTAAGGTCAAGCGAGTTAACCTAAATTACACAACTAGGTTACTAACAAATAGGCTATTTGTTAGGTTCATTAATTGTAGCTTAGTTGTTGGTTTCCTGGATTTTAGCTCAGCTGTTGACTTCCTGAAGAATAGCCTGAGAAAAATGCTGAAACAGAAAAACTAAACAACCTACAATTTAGCATACGCTGTCAGGAATGAATGTCACAACATTCAGTTTGACGTCCAAAACATAGACCATATGCTAAATCTGTTTTTCCTGAAAACAGTCTGTACAAATTTGTTGTACTGTACATAACCAATCTGTCCATACTTCAGTATCAACGTACATTAATAAATGTCAGAACATCCAATTTGACATTTACACATAGAGCCTTACATCAAGTCTGTTATCCTCTTGATAAGCAGACTGAGCCGCATATTGAAATGTAGCAGAAAACCACTCTGCCTATTGTTCAGTATATGCTGTCAATGATGAATGTCATAACATCCAGTTTGACATTCAGACAGTAGGCCTTATGCCAAGTCTGTTATTTCCTTGATAAACAGACTGAAAATAAATACTGAGTTATTGCAGAACACCAACTGTTCTATTCCTCAGTATCTGCTGACAGGGATGAATGTCATAACATCCAGTTTGACATTCAATAAATCCTGTATTAGCTAAACCTGCAGTTTACTACTCAAGTATGTCATGACATCGGCCAAGACATCAGAGTACATCTAGATATTCTAACATACAATGCAGTCATACAAACATCTCCACAGCATGTCATGACATCAATCAAGACATTAGAATCCAGCTAGTGTTTTACCATACAATGCAGCCAATTAAACATCTACAAACTCCCCCTTTGGAATTTTTTTGGCTAAAACACTTTGGTCTCACAACAGAGTCCATAGCAGCGGAAACCACACATCTAACAGGAAATTAACCTAGCTAATACACTCAGAGTAGCAGCACACTCACACACATAGAAGTGGAACACCAGTTGCAGCACAACCTCTGGAGTAGAGGATCTTGAATATCTGTCCTGAATATCTGTTTAACAAAAAAATTTGTTGTCCTGGGGCATCACAGGTGTTACTCCCCCTTTTTGTCAAAAATGTTGCCAAAGAAACACTTTAATTACAGACCAACATAACATAAACAGAATTACAAAAATGACAGAATTACAGTCATGATTTTACTTCACAGTTTCAATCAAGAATACCCCATCTTGATCTTGCTTTACAACTTTGATCAAGACAACACCCACTTGATCTTGCTTCACAGCTTTGATCAAGTAGTCACACAATCTTGCTTTACAACAGGTACACCCATATCAGATGCCAAGACTTTGAGTCTGACATCCTGAACCACTCATGCATGAGCACTTTCTTGAAGTCCAGCGGGCACATAGGCCGACCTATGTTAGGATATCCCCTTAACATCTTGCTACTACACTTGCAGCAAGTAATACAACTGTGAACTGTTGTCCAGTCATAGCACACTTTCAATTGTTTAATAAGTTGAGATATTAAACAATACATCCCAAACATCATTGGTTGCTATAAGTCCTCAGAGAGGCATATTCCCAGTTTGCCCCTTAAATTTTCAAACTGAGTAGCATCCAGAGCCTTTGTAAATATGTCAGCCAGTTGTAGTTCAGTGGCTACATGTTCCAAGGTAATCACTTTGTCTTCCACCAGATCTCTGATGAAGTGATGTCTAATGTCAATATGTTTGGTCCTGCTGTGTTGGATGGGATTCTTGGAAATATTGATGGCACTGAGATTGTCACAAAACAATGTCATGACATTTTAAGAGACATTGTACTCAGTAAGCATCTGTTTCATCCACACCAGTTGGGAACAACTGCTTCCAGCTGCTATGTATTCAGCCTCTGCAGTGGACAGAGACACACAATTCTGCTTCTTGCTGAACCATGATATGAGATTGTTTCCCAAGAAGAAACATCCTCCTGATGTGCTTTTTCTGTCATCAACACTCCCAGCCCAATCAGCATCACAATACCCAGATAGGGCAGGCTCAGAGCCATGAGAGTATAGCATACCATAGTCACAAGTCCCATTGATATACTTGAGAATCCTCTTGACTTGATTCAGGTGGCTCACTTTGGGCCCTGCTTGGTATCTAGCACACACTCCAACTGCATAGGAAATATCAGGTCTACTTGCAGTTAGATACAGTAGACTACCTATCATGCTTCTATACAGGCATTGATCAACACTGGGACCTCCATCATCTTTGGTTAACTTTAAATGAGTAGGAGCAAGAGTTCTCTTGTGTCTGGCATTATCCATACCAAACTTCTTAACTATGTTTTTGGCATACTTGCTTTGGGAGAGAAACATAGAATCCTCCATTTGGTTGACTTGCATTCCAAGAAAATAAGTCAGTTCCCCAACCAGACTCATTTCAAACTCAGATTGCATCTGGTGAACAAAATGTTTCACCATTTGCTCTGACATTCCACCAAAAACAATATCATCCACATAGATTTGGGCAATCATGATTTTGCCATCTTCATCCTTCACAAACAAGGTCTTATCTATCCCACCTTTTCTGTACCCATGAGAGGTCAGAAATTCAGTCAACCTTTCATACCAAGCTCTAGGTGCTTGCTTTAACCCATACAAGGCTTTCCTTAACTTGTACACATGTTTAGGTTGGTTAGGATCACATAACCCTTTAGGTTGTTCCACATAGACTTCTTCATTTAAGTAGCCATTTAAGAATGCACTCTTCACATCCATTTGGAACAATTTGAACTTCAGAATGCAGGCCACACCTAACAGTAATCTGATTGACTCAAGTCTAGCAACAGGTGCAAACGTCTCATCAAAATCAACCCCTTCAACTTGAGTATATTCTTGAGCCACTAGTCTTGCTTTATTTCTAGTGATTACTCCCTTCTCATCAGATTTGTTCTTGTAAATCCACTTGGTACCAATGATGTTGGTTCCTTCAGGTCGTGGAACTAGCTCCCATACTTCATTCCTTTTAAACTGATCCAGTTCATCTTGCATGGCATTGATCCAATATTCATCAGTCAGGGCTTCTTTCACATTTTTTGGTTCAACCGTGGATACAAAATAGGAATTTGAGTTAAGTTCCCTTGATCTGGTAGTCACACCCCTATTGGGATCCCCTATGATAAGATCCTTAGGGTGGTCTTTCTGAATTCTGATAGATGGCATTTTGGTGGGTGCATCTACCTCACGTTCAGGAGGAGTCTCCTCTACTTCTTCAGACTTGACTGGTATGTTTGTTAAAGTATCAAGGAATGTTCCAACATCCTCTATGACATCGATTCCTTCCTCTTTATCATCCACAATAACATTTATGGATTCCATCAGGACATTGGTCCTGTAGTTGAACACTCTGTAAGCTCTGCTGTTAGTTGAGTATCCTAGGAATATACCCTCATCACTTTTGGGATCCATTTTCCTTCTCTGTTCACGATCTGTGAGAATGTAACATTTACTTCCAAAGAAATGAAAGTACTTCACAGTGGACTTTCTGCCTTTCCATATTTCATACAGAGTGTAGGAGGTTCCTTTTCTCAAGGTAACTCTATTGTGAACATAGCAAGCTGTATTCATCGCTTCGGCCCAAAAGTGCATAGGAAGCTTCTTTGCATGAATCATTACCCTGACAGATTCTTGGATAGTTCTGTTTTTCCTTTCAACTATCCCATTTTGCTGAGGAGTTATAGGAGAGGAAAACTCATGGCTTATCCCTTCAGACGAGCAAAACTCATCAAACCTGGAATTCTTAAACTCCGTCCCATGGTCACTCCTAATTCGGACAACACAATTGTCCTTTTCTCTTTGAAGTCTGATGCACAGTTCTTTGAAGACATCAAATGCATCTGACTTTTCTCTGATGAAGCTTATCCAAGTGTATCTGGAATGGTCATCAACAACCACATAGGCATACCTTCTTCCACCCAGACTCTCAACCTGCATAGGTCCCATTAAGTCCATGTGCAGGAGTTCCAGAGTTTTGGAGGTTGTAGGATGTCCCAGCTTAGGGTGTGACATCTTGGTTTGCTTGCCGACCTGGCATTCTCCATAGACTCTTCCTTCATCAATAAGCAGCTTTGGGATTCCTCTGACTGCTTCCTTGGATATGATCTTCTTCATTCCTCGTAAGTGGAGATGACTAAGGCGTCTATGCCACAGCTTCACCTCCTGTCCTTCCTTGGCTGAGGAGCAAATTGTTGAAAAGTTTGAGACTTTAGGTTCCCACAGATAATAGTTATCTTTGGATCTAGATCCTCTCATAACTTCCTGATTGTATCCATTTGTCACAACACATAGCTCCTTAGTAAACTGAACATAGAACCCTTGATCACACAGCTGGCATATGCTGATGAGGTTAGCAGTTAGTCCTTTTACTAACAGCACATTATTCAGTTCTGGAACTCCAGAGCAGTTCAACTTACCCACACCTTTTATTTTTCCTTTAGCACCATCACCAAAGGTCACATAACTGGTAGTGTGAGGTTGTATATCCACCAATATATTCTCCATACCAGTCATATATCTTGAGCAGCCACTGTCAAAGTACCAGTCTTCTCTGGTAGATGCCCTTAGAGCTGTGTGAGCTAACCAAGCATACCATTGCCGTTTCTTGATGGGGGCATTATGCCTATATGCCTTATGCTTAGGCCTGACATGAGGGGCTTGGTTAGGATAACCATGCAGCCTATAGCAGAAGACTTTTATATGGCCAAACCTACCACAGTGATGACATCTCCATCGCTGAAATTTCTTCTTCTGATGGTTACTCATCATGGGTCCCTGATGTTGAGACATTGGGCGTGACCTCCGCTTGAATTTCTGAACTTTAGCCTTTGAGCGTTTGGGTTCAGCTGAGGATTTTTCACAAAGCCTAAACCAGACTTGATTCCAGACTTCTGTCCCACCTTTAGGATCTCTTCCAAGGAATCTGTTCCTTTAGTTAGCATTCTGATGGATTTCGTCATTTGATCCAGCTTGGAGTTCAGCAAGATTATCTCACCATTTAGACCATCTATGACTGTCAGATGCTTCTGTTTCTCATCCTCCAGCTCCTTGATGAGCTTCTTCTGCTTTTCTCCTTGTACACGCGCTTCTGCACTGGTGACACATAGCTCCTTATATGATGCAGCAAGTTCATCAAAGGTCAGTTCATCTGCACTTGAGTCATCATCAGTGACACAAACACTGGTTAGTGCAGTGACATGTTTAGCAGATTCTCCTTCAGATTCACTCTCAGAATCTCCCTCAGACCATGTGACAGATAGCCCATTCTTATGCATCTTAAGGTAAGTAGGACATTCAGCTCTGATGTGTCCATAACCTTCACATCCATGACACTAGATTCCCTTGCCTTGGTTGAACTTTTCTTCAGAAGTTGATCTTTTGATGTCAGACGAGATGTTCTTGACATTTGGTCTACCTCTTTGATCAATCTTCTTCATGAACTTGTTGAACTATCTTCCAAGCATGGCTATGGCTTCTGATATGCTTTCATAACCTCCTGTATATCCTACTTCTGAATCCTCTGCAGTATTTGATACAAAAGCTACGCTTTTGTTCTTCTTTTCAACATTTTCACACAAGCCCATTTCAAAGGTTTGGAGAGAACCAATGAGCTCATCCATCTTCATATTGCAGATTTCCTGAGCCTCTTCTATAGCAGTGACCTTCATGGCAAACCTCTTAGGTAAGGATCTGAGAATCTTTCTTACAAGTTTATCTTCAGCCATTTTCTCACCTAAGCCACCAGAGGTGTTGGCAATTTCAAGATTATTCATGTGAAAGTCATGAATAGTCTCATCCTCTTTCATCCTCAGATTTTCAAACTTGGTGGTCAACATCTGAAGGTTAGACATCTTCACCTTGGAGGTACCTTCATGAGTTATCTTGAGGGTATCCCAAACTTCCTTAGCCAGCTCACAGTGGTGAACCAGTCTGAAGATGTTCTTACTGATTCCATTGAACAGTGCATTCAAGGCCTTAGAATTTCCAAGGGCTAATGCCTCTTGCTCCTTGTCCCACTCTTCTTCAGGAATTTGCACACTGACTCCATCTTCACCTGTCTTCGTTGGATGTTCCCATCCTTTGTTGACAGCTCTCCAGACTTTGCTATCTAGAGACCTTAAGAAGGCTATCATACGAGGCTTCCAGTCATCATAGTTAAAACCATCCAGCATGGGTGGTCTATTTGAGTGTCCTATATCCTTGTCCATGGTACTAGAAAATAACTTCCCTAGATCTCACCTAGAAATTAACAGGCAGGGTGCCTGCTCTGATGCCAATTGAAATTCTAGTTAACAGGCTTTTGATGTCACACGGGTTGTTATGACATCCAATTCTGTGCAGACAAGAATTATGCAGAACTTAAAACGTAAGTGCAGTAAATAACACAAGGAATTGTTTACCCAGTTCGGTCAAACATGACCTACGTCTGGGGGCTACCAAGCCAGGGAGGAAATCCACTATTAGTAGTATTAATTCAGACCTTAAACCACCTGTTTAACCCTATCACTTAAAACCTACCCAATGCAATTTCAATCTTACACTAAGATTAGAGTTCCTACTCACTCCCCCTCAATCACCTCAGTGATTACAACCTTTAATAAAGATTAAAAACAATTTCGAAGTCACACTTCAAACAACTCTTGATTGTGCTTAACACAGCACTCACGCTTAAAAGCTTAGAGTGACACAACACTTACAACTCAATGAACACCCTATACCAATGCAATCATCTCAGTGATAATAACTTGGCTTACAAGATACGTCTAATACAAGACACACAAAAATACAGCAGTGAAGTATGATGGACACACAAAATCTTCACGCCTAAAATCCCCGAGTTCTGAATGAAGGATAACCATCCTTTTATATTGCAGCACTTGGGCCTTGTACTTGTATTTCCTGAATTTAAGGTCAAGCGAGTTAACCTAAATTCCACAACTAGGTTACTAACAAATAGGCTATTTGTTAGGTTCATTAATTGTAGCTTAGTTGTTGGTTTCCTGGATTTTAGCTCAGCTGTTGACTTCCTGAAGAATAGCCTGAGAAAAATGCTGAAACCGAAAAACTAAACAACCTACAATTTAGCATACGCTGTCAGGAATGAATGTCACAACATTCAGTTTGACGTCCAAAACATAGACCATATGCTAAGTCTGTTTTTCCTGAAAACAGATTGTACAAATTTGTTGTACTATGCAGAACCAATCTGTCCATACTTCAGTATCAGCGTACATTAATAAATGTCAGAACATCCAATTTGACATTTACACATAGAGCCTTACATCGGGTCTGTTATCCTCTTGATAAGTATACTGAGCCGCATACTAAAATGTAGCAGAAAACCACTCTGCCTATTGTTCAGTATATGCTGTCAATGATGAATGTCATAACATCCAGTTTGACATTCAGACAGTAGGTCTTATGCCAGGTCTGTTATTTCCTTGATAAACAGACTGAAAATAAATACTAAGTTATTGCAGAACACCAACTGTTCTATTCCTCAGTATCTGCTGATAGGGATGAATGTCATAACATCCAGTTTGACATTCAATAAATCCTGTATTAGCTAAACCTGCAGTATACTACTCAAGTATGTCATGACATCAGCCAAGACATCAGAGTACAACTAGATATTCTAACATACAATGCAGTCATACAAACATCTCCACAGCATGTCATGACATCAGTCAAGACATTAGAATCCAGCTACTGTTTTACCATACAATGCAGCCAATTAAACATCTACAGACATGGTCGAATGTAATTCACGTAATCAATTAATAATCCAAGTACTTGCTAATAGAACTACTTATGGGCAATATTTCCTACTTTGAAAAGAACTAATTTAACAGGAATTGTCGCTTTCGCGTATTCAGAATCGAGTTGTACTCCCTAATCAAACCCTCTTATTGTCACTTATAAAAAGGTGCGCATTGCGTTAGAGTAGTAAATCTATTTTTAAGAAATATAGTATCTTGACTAAGTTGAAAAGTATTATAACCTGGATTTCTTAACCAAAAGAGGTTCTTACGAACTAGACTCTAAACTTATAAACGCGTCCAAAAATAGTTTTAAAATCTCTTTTCTTCTTAATGTTAAAAACTCCTAATGAACTAAACAAAGCGCTTTCGCTGTTTTTGAAATAGTTAAAAACAATTAAATTTAAAAAGACGTTGGACGACTTTCGATCTTACCCAACGGAATTGAAGTGCGGGAAAACTTAATTTGAAAGTTAAAATAGCCCTTAAGTGCTTCTACGAACAATTGTACGGATTATCGGTTCAATTACGATCCTTACATTCTAGCCTTAAAAATTTAGCTAGACATGGTAAAGTAAAAGTGCATTAAAATAAATAAAAGTAGTGCGAGTGCGGAAAGTAAATAAAAGTAGTGCGAGTGCGGAAAGTAAATAAAAGTAGTGCGAGTGCGGAAAGTAAATAATTTAAAGCGAGTGCGAGAAATAAATAAAGTAAAGGCGAGTGCGGGAAATAAACAAATTTAAAGCGAGTGCGGGAAATAAATAAAGTAAAAGCGAGTGCGGGAAATAAATAAAGTAAAAGCGAGTGCGGGAAATAAATAAAGTAAAGGCGAGTAATAAAAACCTGCTCCAATCGGAGGGCTGGGTAAATTGCAATGCGGAAAAGAAAATGGCGGCAGGATTAACTTCCTTCCAAAGTGCTCCAAACTCGATTACAGACTCTATCACAGACTTGATTACACAATTGTGGTAACACTCCAATGCGAAGCGATTACCACTATAAAATACTGAATATATGCCTAAGTGAAACAAATTTGCTTCTGAGTTTGCCTCTGTTCTAAGTTTGGATGGTTGTAAAAGTGAATTTGCGTTTCTATTTATAAGCAAGTAAAAAGATGGAAATGACTTGGATGCCCTTCACTTGAAAATAGGAGGGAACCGTTTTTCCTCTTGTGGCGCCCGCCACAAGGCCATGGCGCCCGCCACAAGCATAATATGGGGCGCCTTAGTGGAAGTAGTGGGAAAACGTGGGAGTTGATGGAAGTTGAATTTGACACGTCATGGCTTGGTCTGTGGCGCCCGCCATTGGGTAGGCCATAAGAGCAAAATGCTGAATTTTAGGGTTTTTGACTCTTTTTCGCTACTTTTCTCGATCGGGGCTCCGATTAAAGTAAAAACCTGAAAACAAAGGAAAACACAGTAATAACACAACAAAATGGCAATAAAACAACTAGAATGCATGTGAAATCGGAGTTGAAAATACGTAAATTTTAGTGTGATCAAACTCTGCCACACTTAAACCTTTGCTTGTCCTCAAGCAAAACATTGTAAAGCTCATAAAAGAAAATTTGTGTAAACGAGTGTAGCACCTCAAATTTGCACCTATCATTGTACATACCATCTCATATTAGGTCATAGCATATCATGATACATTGCATAGCATCTGCATTGTCCTCAGTTGCCTCAAGAGCAAGCAAGCAAGAATTAGGTCAAACTGATCAGGAGATCAGTCAACCAATCAAGCAAGGGTGTTTCTCAAGGAATCAAAGCCCTAGGGTTTGTCCAACAAGTTCACATGATTTGGAGGTCTATTTGAAGTGTTCAAGTCAAGGGTTGAAGGCTCAGAGGTCATTAGTCAATGCACAGACAGGCAAAAACCCTAGAAAGTCAACAATCAATCAAAGCAGTGGATGGTGGCCATTCTTGTGGAATTTGGGCACCATGGTCAATAATCAAGAGTCCACACAACTTGGGACATCATGTGAAGTCAAGGTCTCAAGGAATTAGGGTTTGGAATTCATCAGAAGTGCACAGTCAGTCCAAAACCCTAGAAAAGTCAAAGTTGGTCAACTGTGGTTGTTTCTTTGGTTCTGATGGATGGAAATGGTTTGAGGAAGCTTATTCATGTCCTAACAAGCCTCATTTGTCATGGCAATCAACATCATGGAAGAATTTGAAGCCAATCAGAAAATTTCCAGAAATAGAAAGTGGACCTGTAATTTCAACTGCCAAAAATAGAAACTTCTTGATCCTCAACTTGCATCATGATACAAGCTTCAAATGAATTTTTGCCCAACATGAAAGTTGAAGGTCTTGTTCTCCCATTTTCAAAAAGTCCAAGAACTCTCAAATCCCATGTGTGGTTGTCAAGATATGATCAATTCAATTTCAGAAATTTGTGAACTTCAAAGAGCCATATCTCTCAAACCATAAGGCCAAATTTGGTGGGATTTTTTCCTACACACCACATTTTTCATCCTCTTTCCAAAAATATAAAGTTCATTCATCAAAACCTTGCCAATCAAAATGGCATTTTTGGACCTTTTTCATTTAAATTCAAAGTTTGACCAAACTTTGACTTTTTGAATTAAAACTTTTTTCACCATTTTGCCAATTGAGATTGCTTTCATATCATATTTGTGACTTGCTCCAAGCCCTAAACCATGATCATACCACTATTTTACCATCATTTTGGCCTAAAAATGCAAAATTTGAAAAAATGAGCAATTGGCTTCACATAAGTAAAACAGGTACAGCATTCAAAAGTAGACCACAAACAGCAATTGGCAAAGTCTGTATACAGCCTGTCCAAGCCCAAACTTGCGCAGATTTCACACCTCCACTTCATTTGTACAAGTTTGGCAATTTTGGCAAAAAGCTTCATGAGAATCAAACAAGTTAACCACTCATGTACAAACCACAAACAGCAAATTGGAATGTCTTTTTTCTGCTCATTTCAAGCCCAATTCGACCAGCTTTGCACCTCCTCTCCCACTTATGTGCTAACATTAGCAATTGGCAAATGGGTTCCTTTAAGCTAAGCAAGCTTAGCATTTGATTAGAGGACTCTAAACAGATGAATATAAGTCATTTTCTGGCCATTTGGGAACCCTAGTTTTACAGCCTCCCTCGACCAAAACACACATACTCTCTTTCTTGCATATTTTGCATTTTGGAAAATTCTGGGAAGATCATCAAAGCACACGAGCTGTTCTTGCTTCTTCCACCATCTGGACAACCTAGTGGGACATTTTGAATCATCAAACCACACCTTTGCAGCCTCCTTCTCACTCTGTTTTCACTCAAGCTCAGCAATGGAAAATCGTGAGTTGGACACTTTCAAGCACCTTTGAGCTGGCTTACTGCAAGAATCCTCCATTCTAGAGCACAAGGAGGGACTGTTTGAGCTTAAAACCACCAGAACAACACTGCAGCTCGATTTTCTTCAAAATCAAGTAAGCAATCGACTTCCATTATTTGCCTTGCTATGCTATGCTTCTGAAAGGTCCTTATATGTTGGTCTCAATGCAATTTGTTTCATTTAAAATGATGCTCTCACAATGGAGAAATTTGAACTTTCATTTGCATACACAAATATGTTTTCCTTCGATTTGGTGTGTTTAGTTTGTTTTAATGGAAATGAACACCATATTTGTGATGCTTGATGTTTAAGGATGCTGTTGGTGCACTTGATTTGGATTTCTGGACATTTCGAAATTTGAGTTCATGATGATGATGAATGTTTGCTGCAGTTTTGGAAACCCTGCCCAGAAATCTTCATGCTCATGTTGTTTTGTTGTTATGTCATGAAGAATGTTGATAGTTGCCATGCTGCTTGCTTGATGTTTGTTCATGATGATTACATGATGATGTTCATGATGCTGTTAGAACCCTAGCAATGTTTCCAGAAATTCGCATGAGTGTTTCTTGTTTGATATTGTTTTGTTGTATGAACATTAATGCCTTGCTGTTGTTATTGGTATCTGCATGATCATTTGTTACTGCTATGCTGTTGCTTGATGTTGTTCATAATGCTTACATGATGATGAAGCTGATGTTGCATTGTTGGCCAAACCCTAAACTGCATGTGAACCCAGAATTTATACATATGTTTGACTGTTGTTGCTGTTGTTCTGTTTTGAAAACTCTAAGACTCATTTCCAGAAATTCCTGATTGTGTTGCTTTGCTGTTTATGATGTGGTTACAAGAAGAGTGTTATTATTGCCATGCTGTGTGTTTGATTCAATTCAAAAGTTGTTTGTTTGATGATGAATGAGGATGAATGAATGTTGCTGCCATGATGAATCCTGTTATTTTCCCAGAAAAATCCAGCTTCATAGATGCATGTGTATTGGCTGCTGCTTTTGTTCATATTGCATGATATCACCATTTCTTGCCATGCTGCTGATGCATCTTGTTCGATTTTTTTGGTTGGGTAATGTTGATTGCTGTATGCCATGGCTGCTAAAACCCTAAGGGTTTCTAAAATCAGAAATATGAACATTCATTGGCCAAGTTACTGTTCTATTGGCTGAGAGCCAATCAGAACATTTTATTTGCCTTGCCAAAACGCTGCAGTTTAGTTAAGTGGCTCGCTTATTACAAGTATGCCATCGGTTGACCTTGGGTTGACCCCATTTGCCATGCCTTTTGTTCATATTGCATCCAAATATCACTCAACTTCACAAATTCATTTCTCTTTCACATTTCATCCAAAAATTATGAAATTTTTTCCATCATGTTCATGAATGTGTCCTCTATTTTATTGTGAATTTTAATTAATTTTTCAGTGGTTGGATTTTAAATGATAATTGATTTCCCAACATGTATGCCAAAATGATACATTGTGCCATTTCAATTGTGAAATACTCATGTTATATCCAATGAGCTTGAAACTTTTTGTGGTAAAACTAGACACCTTGACCTTTGTTTCCATGTAGAGTTTATACATTTCTCATATGTGGTTGGTGAGTTACAATTTTTTGAAGTTATGTGTTGCATTTGGTGTCACAACATGAACATGCATTTTCCCAATTTTTGTTCACATGTCTCCTGGCCTCCAAATCACTTGAAATTTTGCATGAATCATCTATCACATGTCTAGTTTGTGTATGAATTTTCTTGGAATTAATCTTGCTGTTTTCCATTTGATTGTGAATTTTCTTCCATGCTTAGTCATTTGTTGACTTTATGTGATACATGTTGCCAAATCTTTTTGTGAAATTCTCAAATCTTATTGTATGACCATGAAATTTCATATGTGATAACTAGACATCTCAAGCTTTGCATTGGTGTTAATCTCATTCATTTCTCTTCTGTTTTCAAATTGATATGATTTTTTGAAATTGACCCATGCTTGTTGACTTTCACCATGCTTACTTGAATTTGGTTTGACTTCATGATTTTACTTGACTGCCTTCCTCTCATCCAAATGCCATGAAATTTGACATGTCTACCATGCTAGATGTTAGGATTGAGTGTGATTTATTTGGTGATTTTTGAATTTGTTTGAGTTGACTTTTGAATGAGGTCTTGCTGTTGACCTTTTGTATGCTTCATTTGCTCTACTTTGACTTCAAATGTTCATGAAATGATCATAATGCATGATTTGAATGTGGGCCCAATCGTGATAGCTTCTCAAATGTTTGACTTTGGTTTTGGTTGACTTTTCTTTGCTGCCTTGACTTTTTTCTTTCATTTTTGACCCTAGGCTAGTCCTAGTGGTCTTTTGTGCTTACTATTGAGTTCCTGTTTCAGGTTAAGCACCATTGCCATTGAGATCATACAAATGTGATCGGATTTGCTTACATGTGAACTAACCTTTGTTTTGCAGATGGTTTGACTCATGTGTTTGAGTCTTGCCTTGCACAGTTGATCATTTGTTTTGTCTGTGAATCCCATTCCTCTTGCTTTTAACTGTTGAACTGTTTACTAATTGGTTTGACTTTTTCAGGTACACTTTAGTTGCTTTAGTTGCTTGCTTTGCTATTTAGCAATTGCTTTTGAGGTATAATCTCTTTTACTTCATGTAGTATGGAGTCCCGGTCTGTTATTTTGACCGGGCAAACTGTCTGAAGTCCTCCTTAAGAGGCAATGCCTGTGTGTGTTTAAAATTGTCCCAAGCAGGAAAAGTCCTTCAAGTAAGGCAATTGGTGGAAGGTAGGGATAAGTAGCCTATCCCCCACTATTCAGTGAGTCATCTCATTGCTCCCATCACATGGTTGATGCATTGGGATACAAACCCAAGATCTTGTACAAAGTGTACAGTGTCAGAGTCTTCGAGTATAGAAGGGTTCCCACTTTCTGGACCCATGCTCATTTGTCTATTAGCTCTCCCCGGCCAGGGATAAGAGCTGTGAGGTCTCATCCTCACTTCATCCTTTCATCTGCTTCACCTTAGCCTCTCAATGGCAAGGTTAAGAGCAACACTTACCCTATTACAGTTGGCCCTAGTGCCTAACCCTCGTGTGAGCCTCTTGTATGCATATAGAGTGTGCTTTTTGTGATTACCTGTTTGCTTTGCCTCTTTAGGTTTAGCTTAGACTTGCCCTTGTGCAAGGTAGGATGTGCTTGACTTGCTTCCTGTGCAAGTCAAGTCTGTGTGGCTTGCTTCCTGTGTGAGCCATGCTTAGAACTGTTAGGCCGAACTACGGCAACTCTGATTCTCATGTTCAGGTGAGATACGTAGGCACGAGACGCGATGTCTTGCCGAGTTTGACTAACCACTAACACTAACTCTTTTCTCTCACCCCTGTGTGATCGAGATCTCTCCTCTCTCTCGCCCTCGTTGCGATTGAGATATCCCTTTTCTCTTGCCCTAGTTGCAATCGAGATCCTTGCTTCCTGTGCAAGCCTTGTCTAGGATAGGTTGGCCCTTGTGCCATTTAGCTAGAAACCTTAACTTAGGGTTGACTTTGCATGACAACATCTAGGCTCGAGTCGTAGTCTCCCTAGTGTTGTGTCTCCCTCTGTTATCTGGTTAGGCTAGATCCTTGTCCCTGCGTAGGGGAACTACATCGCCCTGATCTTCACACCAGATGAAGTATGTAGGCAGGAGATTGAGCTGATCTCTCCGGGCGCCTTTTCTTTTCTTGTGTGTGTGTTTGACAGTTATAGGCTGAGTCCCCGACTCCCTATCAACTTGTTGTGTCGTAGTGTGCTTGGAAGCTGATGTAAGTCCATCGAGTGGCATTTGGGTTCCAGTGTGCGTGTGTTTAGGTTCGGATGCTGATGTAAGTCCAGCAATTGGCCGTCGGGCTCCACGTTTGCCTTTGTCTTGTTTTGTTTGCGTGCGTGTCAGCCGAGCTACGAATGCTCTGATTCTTCTCTCGTCCGAGAAGATACGTATGCATAGGATACGATATCCTAGCGAGCATGTGTCGTTTCCCCAGTCCGAACTACTTCGACTCTGATGTCTATGCCTGATAGACTAAGTAGGCCCAGGATGCGACATCCTGCCGAGTTCAGTTTCAGTCAGTCTCTCGCCTTTCTTTCAGCCAGTTGTGTGTGTGGGTTTTGAGCAGTGTTTAGCAACCAATTTTCCTTCCTTTTGTGCGTGGATCCCGTAGAGTACTACGGATGCGTAGGGTGCCTAACACCTTCCCTTCGCATAACCGACTCCCGAACCCATCCTCTTTGGTCGCGAGACCATGTTCTTTCCTAGGTTTACTTCGAGCGTTTCCTTTCCCTCTTTTGGGATAAATAACGCACGGTGGCGGCTCTGTTGTTTCTTTCCTTTCCCGCCGGTTTTTCGCGCGATGCGACAGCTGGCGACTCTGCTGGGGATATAGAGAAGTTGACCTATGCTGGTCCATCTTCCCTGAGCGAGTCTCTCCTAGCGCTCTCTAGGATTAGGGTTTTGGTTGCTTTCTGCTTGTTGTATTTTATTGCATTCATTGTATATATGTACATTTATTGATTGCATTGATTATGTGCATTAATGTTTGCATTCATATTCATTATTCATTCTGCCTGGCTGTGCTGTCTGTGTTTCTCTGTTTGGGGGTGGGAGTTACTCGAGGTAAAAGGCCCAATACCCAGGCTATGAGTGAAATCTAGGAAACCTAGGAATAGAGTGATTCATGGGAAGCGGGTGGTATGGCACCACTTAGCGGAACATTGATATCACGAGCAGTTCAGACCCTGGTGGGATATTATCGGTGCATACATCGGGTGTGCACAGGATGATATTCTGCGAAAGGTTATTTATGCTGCGTTTCTCTCAGCTTTACCCTGGCCTAGACTACACCCGTGAGTGGGGAAGGGTTATTCATTACAGGTACCGTTGGTGACTTTGGTTCTGATGGTGACTTTATGTTCAGACAGTGTGATCAGTTTGACCTTAAGTTGGATTTAAGTTCCGAGTTTTGACTGAAGCTTCGACCTAGTCAGAGATTGCACAACCAGCCAGTCCAGTCTGCATCATGTGCATCATAGCATATTTATTTTTCAAAAGAAACGCATTGAAAAAAAAAATCGAAAAAAATTGAAAAAAAAAAGAGAAAAAAACTAATCTCTGCATGCATATCATTTCTCAGGTACATTCCCGAGCTTGTCTACTGATAGAGATGGCAACAGCCCCCGAGTTGAAGCGGAAGACCTGTTCCTACAGTTTCCACCGTGAGCCGTTGACTCCGCTAGTTGAGCTGGGTAGCCTCGTGACAGATGACCGATTGAAGAGTTTTGTTGGGCGGTATGGAGATCTCTTGACAGTGCTGAAGACAGTAGTGGATCCGGTGCCTCTGCAGACACTACTTCAGTTTTATGACCCCGAGCTCAGATGCTTCACTTTCCAAGATTATCAACTTGCACCTACCCTTGAGGAGTATTCTATCCTGTTGAATATCCCTATTCAGCATCGGACTCCCTTCTTGGACGTCCCCAAGGAGGTCGACTTCAGATTAATTGCCAGAGCTCTCCAGTTGAGTATTGAGGAGGTTGGTAAGAATTGGAAGCCCTGTGGGGAGGTTGTAGGTCTGCCATTGAAGTTTCTGTTGAGAGTAGCCAGAGCTGAAGCAGATAAGGGTAATTGGGAAGTGTTTCACACGCAGCTAGCTGCCATGATCTATGGGATCATCCTATTTCCCAGTATGCCGAACTTCATTGACCATACTGCCATCAGCATCTTTATCAGAGGGAATCCAATCCCTACTCTTCTAGCGGATACTTACTATGCCATCCACAGTAGGCATGGTAAGGGTGGAGCCATTAGATGTTGCCTACCTCTTCTGTTCAAATGGTTCATGTCTCTTCTGCCAGCCAGTGGACCATTTGTGGATACCCAGAGCACTCTGAAGTGGACTCAGAGGGTCATGTCGCTCACTTCTTACGACATCAGGTGGCAGTCGTACCGGATGGATGTGAAGGATGTTATCTTAAGCTGTGGTGAATTCCGGGGCGTGCCACTCGTAGGGACCAAGGGTTGCATCAACTACAACCCAGTTCTCTCCCTTCGCCAGCTAGGGTTTGTCATGTGTAGAAGACCGCTCGAAGCTGAGATAGCTGAGAGTTTCTGTTTTGAGAAGAAGGATGACCCTGCTAAGTTGGTGTAGATAGGGTAAGCCTGGAGAGATGTTGGAGTGAAGGATGGATCCGTCTTAGGAAAGAAGTTTGCCATTGCAATGCCCGATTACACCGATTGGGTAAAGAAGAGAGTGGAAACTTTACTGCTTCCCTACGATAGGATGGAGCCGTTGCAAGAGCAACCACCTTTGGTACTTGCTGATAGTGTGCCTGCTGAGCACTATAAGCAAGCCTTGATGGAGAGTCGTCGTCTGAGAGAGAAGGAGCAAGACGCTCAGATGGAATTGTACAAAGCTAAAGCTGATAAGCTGCACTTGGCCCATCAACTCAGGGAAGTGCAAGGAGAGGATGCTGGTAGAGCAAGGGGGAAAAAGAGGTCATATGAGGAGATGGAATCTATGTTGGATACAGAGCATAGGGAATGTCTGAGACTGCAGAGAGCAGAAGTCAACTACCAAAAGAAGATCAGAGACTTGGAGAAGCAACTCAAAGACAAAGACGCTCAGTTGAAGAAAGAGATGGAGTCGAGACAGAAGTCAGAGGAGTATCTTGGAGGAGAAGTCTTAGAACTTAGAAGACAATTGAAGGAGAAGATCACTCCCCTACCAGATTGTTCAGAATGCTCACTGTTGATAGACCAGTGTCATTACCTGAAGACCCTCATTCCAGAAGACCGTCTGCCGTAGACTGTATCTTTGTTTGTATTTTTTGTTGAGAATCACCTCCAGGCTTGTTGGATGGGATTCTTTTTCTTTGTACTTTGAGAATATTCTGCTGATCTTGGTTGTATGACTTTTCTACCCTTATGTATATATAAGGCTATCAGCATTTCCCTGTTGTTCATTTTTTTCCTTGTATCTGTTGTTCTCTTGTTGCTGCAGGTTGCCATCTTTTGAGGATGGGTCAGGCTCTTTGAATGCCTGAGAAATGAGCATATCATGTGCATCATACGCATCATTTAACATCATACTCATATCATTTGCATAACAGGTGTTCTTGTGCTGTCTTCTCACTCCGGTCCCTTTGTCAGGCAGGATAGCTGATCAAAGACCACACCGGTTTTCAACCAGGCTCAATCAACAGAGAGGTATGGATCAGGTTCAGACAGAGCTGGCCGAGATGAGGGCGAACATGGCCCAGTTCATGAATATGATGCAAGGGGTCGTTCAGGGGCAAGAGGAGCTGCGTGCCTTAGCCCAGAGACAGGAAGTTGTGATTCCAACATCCAACCGTGCTTCGCCTGTTGCTGCACCCGCTCATGAGACTATCAATGTTGCTGCTCCCACTAACGACTATGCCGTCGGGGAAGAGTTGAGAGGAATAAGAATCAATGGACAGCCTCTTGCTGCAGAGGCTAATGTCAGAGCTACCCGGATTCCAGTTCATCGTCCTGCTTCACTTGTTGACAAACAAGAGGACACGTTTACTCTCCTCAGTGAGGACTATGATGTTGTGAAAACCGAAGAGAGGGACAGAAAAGTGGATGCTCTCGCTGAGAAAGTCCGAGTCATGGAATGTCAGAACTCCCTTGGGTTTGATGTGACCAACATGGGTCTGGTGGAAGGGTTGAAGATCCCCAACAAGTTCAAGGCACCCTCATTCGACAAGTACAATGGTACCTCCTGTCCTCGCACCCATGTGCAGGCTTACTTCAGGAAGATCGCTGCTTATACTGACGACGAGAAGATGTGGATGTATTTTTTCCAAGATAGTCTATCTGGGGCATCTTTGGACTGGTACATGGATCTAAAGCGAGAATCAGTCAGAAGCTGGAAAGATTTGGGTGAGGCCTTCCTAAGGCAATACAAGCACAATATGGACATGGCGCCAAGCCGAACTCAGTTACAGAGCTTGTATCAGAAAGATAAGGAGAGCTTCAAAGAGTATGCCCAGAGGTGGCGTGAACTAGCCGCAAGAGTGCAACCTCCTATGCTGGAGAGAGAACTGACTGACATGTTCATTGGAACCCTGCAAGGTGTGTTCATGGATCGTTTGGGAAGTTGCCCGTTCAGCAGCTTTTCAGATGTTGTCGTCTGTGGAGAACGAACTGAGAGCCTTATCAAAGCAGGGAGGATACAAGATCCTGGCTCTTCAAACTCTTCCAATTCTAAGAAGCTATACTCTGGGGCACCCAAAAGGGGAGAGAATGAAACAAATGCTGTGCACCGTCGAAGGAGTGCAAATAGAGGACCATATCGGCAGGTTGCTGCTGTGACTATCCCAGCAACTCAAACTCAACAGCAACAGAGAAGACCCGCTCAGCAGCATCAGCGTCAGCAACATCGTCCTCAGCAGCAGGCTTATCAGCCTCCCATTGACAACCAAGCTGGTACAAGTAATGAGAGGAAGAAGATCATTTTTGATCCAATCCCCATGTCCTACGCCGAACTGTATCCCACTCTGATAGAGCGAAACTTGATTACACCCAGAGACCCGCCGCCCATACCCGTCAACCCTCGGTGGTGGTATAGGCCTGAACAGCATTGTGTGTATCACTCGGGTGCTCCTGGTCATGATGTGGATAGCTGCTTCCAGCTGAAGATGAAGGTTCAAGACCTTGTGAGGTCAGGTATTCTGATCTTGGAGGACTTAGGTCCCAATGCTAATCAAGTTTGAAGATAACAAGTCCTGGGCTGGCGCCGACTTTTTCTTCAGAAGGGTTGTTCAAAAGCAGAAGTTGCTAATGCAAGAAATACTGACAGTTGTCGTCCCCGATGGGATCTATCACAATTGGGTCACTGTGGGCTTTCCTACAGTTGTTCATAAGTCTTTGTAATAATCACTTTGTTTAAAAACCCTTCTCCCATGCCAAAAGGAGAAGTGATGGCATTGTTGGCAACATTTTGTGCAATGATATTTTCATTCAAGTAAATGCATGTTAAACATTTGTTTTTCCAATTGTTTTCCCTTTTTGCTTTTTTTTGCATGAAATTGGTGATCACAAAAAACCTTAAAAAAAAAAAAAAACAAAAATAAAAGCAATCTTTTCATCTGCATAACGATTGTTTTGTTTGTTTTTCAAAAAAAGCTTTTCATATCAAAATCATTATGCAGGTTATTTCTCAAACCCCTTGAACATAATGATCGGACGTCATCTCCCAATTTTGAATTCCCTGTATTCGAAGCGGAAGAAGATGATGTTGAAGGGATTCCTGACGAGATTTCCCGACTTCTTGAGCAAGAAAAGAAGATCACTCAGCTGCATCTCGAGAATCAGCAGAACAGCCAACTGGGGCATTATAAAAAAAAACAAGCACAAAAAAGAAGAGGGTGCAAAAATAAAAAAATCAAAATCAAAAGAAATCAAAAGAAATCAAAAGAAAGAAAAAAAAAGAAAGAAATCAAAAGAAAACAAAAGAAGATAGCACCCTCAAAGTCCCAAGTTGGCTGATGCTGAATTCAATCGAAAGAAAGAGATCAACTGCCATGTGTCGTGGTCAGTTATATCAGCAGGGAGTGAAAAAGCATTCGACAAGAAGATCAAGCCTCGTGTGTTCCGAGGAACCTTGTGCTCAAGAAAGTCTTGTCTTTCGTGCCCAATTCCAGGGGCAAGTGAACTCCAAGCTAAGAACGTCCATACGTTTTCAAGAAAGCCTTTTCAGGCAGTGTTCTGACACTTACAACAATGGATGGAAGTTCACTCGTCCTGGGAACTCTGATGCAGTCAAGATATACTTCACCTAAAACAAAAAAGCAAAAGCTCGATAAGTCGAACACCCCAAAGGGCGACTTAGGCAAAAAGGAGCGTCCCGGTGGATTGAACACCTCACACTGGGGCAATCTAGGCAAAAATTAGGGATTTGGCAAGTAACTGCATCTTGACAAAACTGTGCTGTACGTCTGTCATCCGTCAGGGATTCTCGATTCGTCATCGATTGAAGCTTTGAATACATCGAAAATTCAGAATGGTAGAGGAAAGGTCATTATGTTCAATGTAGCCCTCTCCAATATATATCACCGATTTCAAACTTGTACAGATCTATGGAGTCTCGCCCTTTGCAGACTACCATTCCATTACATCTATTTGAGCTTTTTATCCAATTATTTGCACTCTTATTTGTTTTCAACTCAACAAACGTTTTGCATGTTTTAATTGATAAAGTATCATTGTTTTCAAAATAAACAAAAAATTTTCAAAAAAACTGTTCTTAAACAAAGTGAACGTTCACAATGATGGAAGGATACTTAGGAGACCCACAGTGCTCTCCCGAGGGTGGTATGATTACCAATAGGTAAGACAATTGTTCGTATCTCGAGCATGACTGTATCTTTGTCCTCCAGAACCTCGTATGGTCTCCTCAGTGAAGTTGCTCAGTGCAGTGTTGGTTGAAGTTGTTCATCTTCATGTTCCCGGCAGTACGGATTCTTCCTCCAAATCCCTGTTAGCTCTATTGTGGGGCATCCCCAGTAGAGTGCTGTTTGAGCCCTATCGTGGGGCATCCCCAGCAAGTTTGCTGTTTCGGACATTATTGTGGGGCAGCTCCCCTAGCAGAATGTTCACTGAAGACTTCAACTTTCGCCTCTCCAGCAGGCCAGTCTTCCTCTCCACCAGCATGGTTGTTTTTCTTTGAAGATTCAGTATTTGGTAGATCAACATCCCAGTACTATGTCATGCCCTCAGATAGATCCCCGAGCGGAGTTGTTGGCATGATGAGCTTTCTCAATGCCTATCTATCCTCATCAGAGATCTGGTTGCTCCTTGGCATCTCTGATTTCCAGCACGAGTTGTTGTGGCGCGTCCGCCAGTATGTTGAACTCTGTTCTCCGGCCGTGACCGACGATCCCTCCGGAAGCCTCCGGTGGCCTTCCTCCCCTGCAGGATAAGTGTTCCCTGATATCCCAGTCCCCAGTGGATTTTCTTTGCTCTCTGGTGGCTTTGGTTTTCTCTCCGGACGGTTGATTCCCGGACCTGCGTGTTGAACATGCCTGTTTGTCAACATTCATCATGCATAATGCATACATGCATAATCATAAGCATTCGGATACTCATGTTGCAGCTGTTGCCGGGTATCTGTTGATTGTTACCTCCTGCTATTTGGTAATACAAATCTCTCCAGTAGATTTTCCTCAAGCAAATGTGGGTGTGTCCGATCTCTCCATGTAGAGCCAACCCTTAAGCAGAAAGTGTCTATCCTTTCCTGCCATTTCCCCACTGAGATACATCCTCGTGGATGACGGTTGCTTCCGTTCCCTCCCTACACGGGATGGGTTTTCCCTATTGAGTTCTTTCCTCATTAGGATGAGTCTTGTTTCAGTCTGCCTTTTTGGATCAATCCTGAATTGGCTTCCTGTCGGCTGTCTCCTGTACTTCCCTGGGGCATAAATGAATAGTCGCTCACTAACCGGCACTCATTCATCCTACCCTCAGCGGAATTTGTTTGGCCTCTACCTACGAAACGGTAGCTGTAAGTCCTATCTTTACGGTCTTCTACCCACTACCCGGTAGTTGTAAATCCTTTTTTCTCACTCTGTCTCTCAACAGATCATTTGTTGGCCTCTACCTACGAAACGGTAGCTGTAAGTCCTATCTTTACGGTCTTCTACCCACTACCCGGTAGTTGTAAATCCTTTTTTCTCACTCTGTCTCTCAACAGATCATTTGTTGGCCTCTACCTACAAACCGGTAGCTGTAAGTCCTGTCTTTGTGGTTTTCTACCCACTAGCTGGTAGTTGTAAAATCCCACTTTCCTCCCCTTGTTGGAGTTAACCCTTTTTGCTCATCCCGATGATGACTGGTTACTTTTCCAATGGCCTCTGCCTACAAACCAGCAGTTGTAAGTCCTATCCTTGTGGTTTTCTACCCACTAGCTGGTAGTTGTAAAATCCCACGTTCTCCCCTTGGTGGAGTTAACCCTTTGTGCTCATCCCGATGATGACTGGTTACTTTTTCCTTGGTGTTCTGCCTACAAACCGGTAGATGTAATCCCCTCTTTGCAGTTATCAGTATCCAGTTTGTGATATTGGTATTCTTTCCCCTTTGGATACTTGCCTTGATCAAGCAGTATTGTCCCCATTGGGTCTTCACCTTCTTTTCGGATACTTGCTCCGAGTTAGCAACTTTATCCTCTTTTGATTGGTCATCTTTTGCATACCTAATCTGGTACCCAGAGGCCTTTCTTTTCGGTCGATTATTCATCTAACAACCTACAACCCGGTTATGGATAATCTTCCATGCGAGGTTATTATCTACGTTTTGACGGCTATAGATAATATATCTCATGCGCTCTTTGGTCAATCTTTCGATTGTTATCACCGGCAGAGTAAGATTCGTATTCCCCGTGGAATCGGATGTCCATCCTTTAACAAGTTTGCCTTCGCTCTCTTCAGGATGTTGTCGGTCGATTATTCATCTAACAACCTACAACCCGGTTATGGATAATCTTCCATGCGAGGTTATTATCTACGTTTTGACGGCTATAGATAATATATCTCATGCGCTCTTTGGTCAATCTTTCGATTGTTATCACCGGCAGAGTAAGATTCGTATTCCCCGTGGAATCGGATGTCCATCCTTTAACAAGTTTGCCTTCGCTCTCTTCAGGATGTTGTCGGTCGATTATTCATCTAACAACCTACAACCCGGTTATGGATAATCTTCCATGCGAGTGTATTATCTACGTTCTGACGGCTATAGATAATATGTCTCATGCACTCTTTGGTCAATCCTTCGATTGTTATCACCAGCAGAGTAAGATTCGTATTCCCTGCAGAATCGGATGTTCATCCTTTAACAAGTTTGCCTTTGCTCTCTTCAGGATGTTTTCGGTCGTTTATCCATCTAACAACCTACAACCCGGTTATGGATGATCTTCCATGCGAGGTTTATTATCTACGTTTTGACGGCTATAGATAATATGTCTCATGCACTCTTTGGTCAATCCTTCGATTGTTATCACCAGCAGAGTAAGATTCGTATTCCCTGCAGAATCGGATGTTCATCCTTTAACAAGTTTGCCTTTGCTCTCTTCAGGATGTTTTCGGTCGTTTATCCATCTAACAACCTACAACCCGGTTATGGATAATCTTCCATGCGAGGTTTATTATCTACGTTTTGACGGCTATAGATAATATGTCTCATGCACTCTTTGGTCAATCCTTCGATTGTTATCACCAGCAGAGTAAGATTCGTATTCCCTGCAGAATCGGATGTTCATCCTTTAACAAGTTTGCCTTTGCTCTCTTCAGGATGTTTTCGGTCGTTTATCCATCTAACAACCTACAACCCGGTTATGGATGATCTTCCATGCGAGGTTATTATCTACGTTCTGACGGCTATAGATAATATGTCTCATGCGCTCTTGGGTCGAAGTCGTCCTCCCCAGTCGAGTAAGATTTGTATCTCTTGTGGAATCGAATGTCTATCCTTTAACAAGACTGCTTTTCTAGCCCTCTTCAGGATGTTGAGTGTTTTGGAACACAAACCAATTCACGCTTTGGCACTCAGGCCAATCTTCCGGTATTCAGACCGAAGAAGTTTCCGACGATCAGGTCGATGTACTTGCGGCGCTCAAGCCATGGTTATCCCTGTGTTACCATTTATTTTGGTATCCAGGTCGACGTTTCTGTTTCGGTATTCAGGCCGATTTCTTTTCCGTTCCAGACGGATTGTTCTTTCAAGACTGTTTCTTTGCCGATCCTGACAGGCATTCTTGTATTATATCCAGTCGGTGCAAATTTCTACGGTTCTTTTGTATTCAATCCCTGTTTACCCTGAAAGTCTGACAGCCATTGCTATCATCCGTTCGGGTTCCCAGCTGATTGAATAGGGGCAGCTGTAGCACCTCAAATTTGCACCTATCATTGTACATACCATCTCATATTAGGTCATAGCATATCATGATACATTGCATAGCATCTGCATTGTCCTCAGTTGCCTCAAGAGCAAGCAAGCAAGAATTAGGTCAAACTGATCAGGAGATCAGTCAACCAATCAAGCAAGGGTGTTTCTCAAGGAATCAAAGCCCTAGGGTTTGTCCAACAAGTTCACATGATTTGGAGGTCTATTTGAAGTGTTCAAGTCAAGGGTTGAAGGCTCAGAGGTCATCAGTCAATGCACAGACAGGCAAAAACCCTAGAAAGTCAACAATCAATCAAAGCAGTGGATGGTGGCCATTCTTGTGGAATTTGGGCACCATGGTCAATAATCAAGAGTCCACACAACTTGGGACATCATGTGAAGTCAAGGTCTCAAGGAATTAGGGTTTGGAATTCATCAGAAGTGCACAGTCAGTCCAAAACCCTAGAAAAGTCAAAGTTGGTCAACTGTGGTTGTTTCTTTGGTTCTGATGGATGGAAATGGTTTGAGGAAGCTTATTCATGTCCTAACAAGCCTCATTTGTCATGGCAATCAACATCATGGAAGAATTTGAAGCCAATCAGAAAATTTCCAGAAATAGAAAGTGGACCTGTAATTTCAACTGCCAAAAATAGAAACTTCTTGATCCTCAACTTGCATCATGATACAAGCTTCAAATGAATTTTTGCCCAACATGAAAGTTGAAGGTCTTGTTCTCCCATTTTCAAAAAGTCCAAGAACTCTCAAATCCCATGTGTGGTTGTCAAGATATGATCAATTCAATTTCAGAAATTTGTGAACTTCAAAGAGCCATATCTCTCAAACCATAAGGCCAAATTTGGTGGGATTTTTTCCTACACACCACATTTTTCATCCTCTTTCCAAAAATATAAAGTTCATTCATCAAAACCTTGCCAATCAAAATGGCATTTTTGGACCTTTTTCATTTAAATTCAAAGTTTGACCAAACTTTGACTTTTTGAATTAAAACTTTTTTTACCATTTTGCCAATTGAGATTGCTTTCATATCATATTTGTGACTTGCTCCAAGCCCTAAACCATGATCATACCACTATTTTACCATCATTTTGGCCTAAAAATGCAAAATTTGAAAAAATGAGCAATTGGCTTCACATAAGTAAAACAGGTACAGCATTCAAAAGTAGACCACAAACAGCAATTGGCAAAGTCTGTATACAGCCTGTCCAAGCCCAAACTTGCGCAGATTTCACACCTCCACTTCATTTGTACAAGTTTGGCAATTTTGGCAAAAAGCTTCATGAGAATCAAACAAGTTAACCACTCATGTACAAACCACAAACAGCAAATTGGAATGTCTTTTTTCTGCTCATTTCAAGCCCAATTCGACCAGCTTTGCACCTCCTCTCCCACTTATGTGCTAACATTAGCAATTGGCAAATGGGTTCCTTTAAGCTAAGCAAGCTTAGCATTTGATTAGAGGACTCTAAACAGATGAATATAAGTCATTTTCTGGCCATTTGGGAACCCTAGTTTTACAGCCTCCCTCGACCAAAACACACATACTCTCTTTCTTGCATATTTTGCATTTTGGAAAATTCTGGGAAGATCATCAAAGCACACGAGCTGTTCTTGCTTCTTCCACCATCTGGACAACCTAGTGGGACATTTTGAATCATCAAACCACACCTTTGCAGCCTCCTTCTCACTCTGTTTTCACTCAAGCTCAGCAATGGAAAATCGTGAGTTGGACACTTTCAAGCACCTTTGAGCTGGCTTACTGCAAGAATCCTCCATTCTAGAGCACAAGGAGGGACTGTTTGAGCTTAAAACCACCAGAACAACACTGCAGCTCGATTTTCTTCAAAATCAAGTAAGCAATCGACTTCCATTATTTGCCTTGCTATGCTATGCTTCTGAAAGGTCCTTATATGTTGGTCTCAATGCAATTTGTTTCATTTAAAATGATGCTCTCACAATGGAGAAATTTGAACTTTCATTTGCATACACAAATATGTTTTCCTTCGATTTGGTGTGTTTAGTTTGTTTTAATGGAAATGAACACCATATTTGTGATGCTTGATGTTTAAGGATGCTGTTGGTGCACTTGATTTGGATTTCTGGACATTTCGAAATTTGAGTTCATGATGATGATGAATGTTTGCTGCAGTTTTGGAAACCCTGCCCAGAAATCTTCATGCTCATGTTGTTTTGTTGTTATGTCATGAAGAATGTTGATAGTTGCCATGCTGCTTGCTTGATGTTTGTTCATGATGATTACATGATGATGTTCATGATGCTGTTAGAACCCTAGCAATGTTTCCAGAAATTCGCATGAGTGTTTCTTGTTTGATATTGTTTTGTTGTATGAACATTAATGCCTTGCTGTTGTTATTGGTATCTGCATGATCATTTGTTACTGCTATGCTGTTGCTTGATGTTGTTCATAATGCTTACATGATGATGAAGCTGATGTTGCATTGTTGGCCAAACCCTAAACTGCATGTGAACCCAGAATTTATACATATGTTTGACTGTTGTTGCTGTTGTTCTGTTTTGAAAACTCTAAGACTCATTTCCAGAAATTCCTGATTGTGTTGCTTTGCTGTTTATGATGTGGTTACAAGAAGAGTGTTATTATTGCCATGCTGTGTGTTTGATTCAATTCAAAAGTTGTTTGTTTGATGATGAATGAGGATGAATGAATGTTGCTGCCATGATGAATCCTGTTATTTTCCCAGAAAAATCCAGCTTCATAGATGCATGTGTATTGGCTGCTGCTTTTGTTCATATTGCATGATATCACCATTTCTTGCCATGCTGCTGATGCATCTTGTTCGATTTTTTTGGTTGGGTAATGTTGATTGCTGTATGCCATGGCTGCTAAAACCCTAAGGGTTTCTAAAATCAGAAATATGAACATTCATTGGCCAAGTTACTGTTCTATTGGCTGAGAGCCAATCAGAACATTTTATTTGCCTTGCCAAAACGCTGCAGTTTAGTTAAGTGGCTCGCTTATTACAAGTATGCCATCGGTTGACCTTGGGTTGACCCCATTTGCCATGCCTTTTGTTCATATTGCATCCAAATATCACTCAACTTCACAAATTCATTTCTCTTTCACATTTCATCCAAAAATTATGAAATTTTTTCCATCATGTTCATGAATGTGTCCTCTATTTTATTGTGAATTTTAATTAATTTTTCAGTGGTTGGATTTTAAATGATAATTGATTTCCCAACATGTATGCCAAAATGATACATTGTGCCATTTCAATTGTGAAATACTCATGTTATATCCAATGAGCTTGAAACTTTTTGTGGTAAAACTAGACACCTTGACCTTTGTTTCCATGTAGAGTTTATACATTTCTCATATGTGGTTGGTGAGTTACAATTTTTTGAAGTTATGTGTTGCATTTGGTGTCACAACATGAACATGCATTTTCCCAATTTTTGTTCACATGTCTCCTGGCCTCCAAATCACTTGAAATTTTGCATGAATCATCTATCACATGTCTAGTTTGTGTATGAATTTTCTTGGAATTAATCTTGCTGTTTTCCATTTGATTGTGAATTTTCTTCCATGCTTAGTCATTTGTTGACTTTATGTGATACATGTTGCCAAATCTTTTGTGAAATTCTCAAATCTTATTGTATGACCATGAAATTTCATATGTGATAACTAGACATCTCAAGCTTTGCATTGGTGTTAATCTCATTCATTTCTCTTCTGTTTTCAAATTGATATGATTTTTTGAAATTGACCCATGCTTGTTGACTTTCACCATGCTTACTTGAATTTGGTTTGACTTCATGATTTTACTTGACTGCCTTCCTCTCATCCAAATGCCATGAAATTTGACATGTCTACCATGCTAGATGTTAGGATTGAGTGTGATTTATTTGGTGATTTTTGAATTTGTTTGAGTTGACTTTTGAATGAGGTCTTGCTGTTGACCTTTTGTATGCTTCATTTGCTCTACTTTGACTTCAAATGTTCATGAAATGATCATAATGCATGATTTGAATGTGGGCCCAATCGTGATAGCTTCTCAAATGTTTGACTTTGGTTTTGGTTGACTTTTCTTTGCTGCCTTGACTTTTTTCTTTCATCTTTGACCCTAGGCTAGTCCTAGTGGTCTTTTGTGCTTACTATTGAGTTCCTGTTTCAGGTTAAGCACCATTGCCATTGAGATCATACAAATGTGATCGGATTTGCTTACATGTGAACTAACCTTTGTTTTGCAGATGGTTTGACTCATGTGTTTGAGTCTTGCCTTGCACAGTTGATCATTTGTTTTGTCTGTGAATCCCATTCCTCTTGCTTTTAACTGTTGAACTGTTTACTAATTGGTTTGACTTTTTCAGGTACACTTTAGTTGCTTTAGTTGCTTGCTTTGCTATTTAGCAATTGCTTTTGAGGTATAATCTCTTTTACTTCATGTAGTCTGGAGTCCCGGTCTGTTATTTTGACCGGGCAAACTGTCTGAAGTCCTCCTTAAGAGGCAATGCCTGTGTGTGTTTAAAATTGTCCCAAGCAGGAAAAGTCCTTCAAGTAAGGCAATTGGTGGAAGGTAGGGATAAGTAGCCTATCCCCCACTATTCAGTGAGTCATCTCATTGCTCCCATCACATGGTTGATGCATTGGGATACAAACCCAAGATCTTGTACAAAGTGTACAGTGTCAGAGTCTTCGAGTATAGAAGGGTTCCCACTTTCTGGACCCATGCTCATTTGTCTATTAGCTCTCCCCGGCCAGGGATAAGAGCTGTGAGGTCTCATCCTCACTTCATCCTTTCATCTGCTTCACCTTAGCCTCTCAATGGCAAGGTTAAGAGCAACACTTACCCTATTACAGTTGGCCCTAGTGCCTAACCCTCGTGTGAGCCTCTTGTATGCATATAGAGTGTGCTTTTTGTGATTACCTGTTTGCTTTGCCTCTTTAGGTTTAGCTTAGACTTGCCCTTGTGCAAGGTAGGATGTGCTTGACTTGCTTCCTGTGCAAGTCAAGTCTGTGTGGCTTGCTTCCTGTGTGAGCCATGCTTAGAACTGTTAGGCCGAACTACGGCAACTCTGATTCTCATGTTCAGGTGAGATACGTAGGCACGAGACGCGATGTCTTGCCGAGTTTGACTAACCACTAACACTAACTCTTTTCTCTCACCCCTGTGTGATCGAGATCTCTCCTCTCTCTCGCCCTCGTTGCGATTGAGATATCCCTTTTCTCTTGCCCTAGTTGCAATCGAGATCCTTGCTTCCTGTGCAAGCCTTGTCTAGGATAGGTTGGCCCTTGTGCCATTTAGCTAGAAACCTTAACTTAGGGTTGACTTTGCATGACAACATCTAGGCTCGAGTCGTAGTCTCCCTAGTGTTGTGTCTCCCTCTGTTATCTGGTTAGGCTAGATCCTTGTCCCTGCGTAGGGGAACTACATCGCCCTGATCTTCACACCAGATGAAGTATGTAGGCAGGAGATTGAGCTGATCTCTCCGGGCGCCTTTTCTTTTCTTGTGTGTGTGTTTGACAGTTATAGGCTGAGTCCCCGACTCCCTATCAACTTGTTGTGTCGTAGTGTGCTTGGAAGCTGATGTAAGTCCATCGAGTGGCATTTGGGTTCCAGTGTGCGTGTGTTTAGGTTCGGATGCTGATGTAAGTCCAGCAATTGGCCGTCGGGCTCCACGTTTGCCTTTGTCTTGTTTTGTTTGCGTGCGTGTCAGCCGAGCTACGAATGCTCTGATTCTTCTCTCGTCCGAGAAGATACGTATGCATAGGATACGATATCCTAGCGAGCATGTGTCGTTTCCCCAGTCCGAACTACTTCGACTCTGATGTCTATGCCTGATAGACTAAGTAGGCCCAGGATGCGACATCCTGCCGAGTTCAGTTTCAGTCAGTCTCTCGCCTTTCTTTCAGCCAGTTGTGTGTGTGGGTTTTGAGCAGTGTTTAGCAACCAATTTTCCTTCCTTTTGTGCGTGGATCCCGTAGAGTACTACGGATGCGTAGGGTGCCTAACACCTTCCCTTCGCATAACCGACTCCCGAACCCATCCTCTTTGGTCGCGAGACCATGTTCTTTCCTAGGTTTACTTCGAGCGTTTCCTTTCCCTCTTTTGGGATAAATAACGCACGGTGGCGGCTCTGTTGTTTCTTTCCTTTCCCGCCGGTTTTTCGCGCGATGCGACAACGAGTGCTTCAGGTAAAAATTCCAAGTTCAAGTCGGGATGCAGTGATAGGTACTAACTGAGTGAACTAAGGGTATCATGATGACACTAATCCGCAAATACGGACATAAACTTCATTCCTATATTAACCAACCCATATTATCCCACAATACCTAGGCCTGCCTCTTCATCTCTTTTTATATCCTTTTCATTCAGGCGCAATCACATTAAGCCCGTTATCCGTACATGCTTCATAGTAGAGTGGCCTGTTAGTGATTATGATCAGAGCTTGGGGTTTCTGGCACATAAACATGTGTAAACCCTTTTATTGGACTCAACTGTAGTTGTGGGGGATCAGATCGTAATCCGTCCTACCGAGTTCAGTGCCAGATACCTCTGAACCAACTAGCAGTGGGTAATGCTTTTCTTTTTTTTTCTTTTTCTTTTTGTAGCAATTTTTTACAATTCTTTGGTTTAAATGACTTTGTGAGGGTCACCTATACCGGAGTTGCCTTTTTGTTTTTTTTTGTTTTTTTTGTTTTTTATTTTTTTTCTGGATCATTCACTTATTTGCATCGGTCCCCTACGTAGAGGATGCGTAGGCCGGAGCTGACTGCTGAGATAAACTACTAAGGACTTATACGGAAATGATGATTAAGGCCATGGTATATGGGGTTTCGGGAATGATTCCTATATTTACGAAGCTTATGGTGCTAAAACAGATACTGATGTTTCGCAAAGTTCTCCCAAGTCACCGCATCCTTACTCAAAACATGTCCTTAAAACCTAAAAACTTTTGAAATAACACTATTTTCTTTTGCAAAAAAAATTTGGTGGGGCTGAAGGTATGGGGAGGTAGGATTGTACTAAGGATCTACTATATTTGGTGACTCGTCAGACTCATGCATTATACTAAAAAGCAAAATAAACAACTAAAAGGAAATAAACTATCTAAAAACAGCAAATAAAACTGAAGATATAAGGAAAACGATAAATGATCCTCCCACACTTAAATCGAACATTGTCCCCAATGTTTCGAAATAAGATAAGGAAGGGTTACCTGGCAACCTATTGCTGACCACTAGTGCCCTCGCTATCCTGAGGTGGACGACGGGATCGGGTACGACGACGGTCTCTCTGATCCATCCTCGCCTGCAGGGCATCCTGAGCGGTCCTCACGTCTCGAAGGTGACCTAAAATGGTACCCTGAGTGTTTTCTACGAGAGCAATATGTTGCTGGTGGTAATGTTGTTGACGAACTTGCGTATTTGTAATCACTTGCAGGGACTGTAGAACAGTGTCGTAGGACCTGTCTGTCCTCCGCTCTGATTCTTGCATGAAGTTCATATTATCCGTCATTTGTTGCTGGAGGGTAGAGAGTAGGTCGTCACGCCTTTGCTCTCTAGCCAGGTGGTCACGCCACATCTCCTCTATAATATAGAAGCCAGGAGTGGTACCTGCAGAAGAAGAAGATGGTGCGGTGTGTGGTGGTGAAGGATGATGGGGGGACACATGTGGTACGGGAGATCTCTCTCTCCGATCATATTCATCATCGGTGTCAAGTCCCGCCTCATCAGGAATGTTAGGAGGAAGAGGACCCAAAACAGGTGGAGCATCTAAATCGTAGGTCCAATTCCTCTCATCACGTATATCTGTACGTCTAGTGCAAGGTAGAATAATAGATGGGATGGCTACACCATGAATCATAAGTGTATAACCTCCTTCTCTCCTTGAACGACACAATTTCATGTCTCTCAGAAATTTTAAGTTAATTGTGCAAGGAGGTAAGGGGTCTAGGGTAGCCATCTCATTGTTCAGGTTAAGTGCCCGAGCAATAGACATAATCAATCCACCAAAAGAAATCGGTCCCGCCTTATTCAGAGTTAAAATCATATGGGCGAGCATGAACGGAACCGAATTAATTCTCCTATTTGTGAGGCTTCCTTGCAAATATAGAAGCTCTCTAGCGTTAACCTTATTTGTATTCTCCCGGCCAAAAATAGTGCATGCCAACAGATATCTAAAAACTCTGATGGCCGGGTTATGGATAGTTGAGGCAAGAACTCCTTCAAAAGAGTTTATGGAAGTGTTTGATAAATGCTCCCAGAAGGAAAACACCTCAACAGACCATTCGAAATCCAAAGGGGCCTCACAAATAGCACCTTCCCCATGAGGGATCCTTAACAGACTGGCTAGTTCATCGGTACTGAATTGGTATTCAACAGCAAACATTCTAAATTTGACAGTACCGACTGTGCTAGCAGTGTTAGGGCTGACAATATAAATTAAGGAACTTAAAAATTCGATTGTCAGCCGCTCATAGGTGGGTTCTTTGTTGATCAAGAAATTATGCAAACCTAAGTTGTCTAATAAATGGAAAATGCTATGGTAGATACCTAAAGAATAGAGACAATTTTCGTCAACGTACCTTGTCGGAAGAATTTCCCGATTTTGCAACCGTTCAATGATTTTTCTTTGTCTCTCCCCTGGTTTCCCTCCTCGAAGAATGAATCCGTTGATTTGAATGCTCTTGAAAAGTGGATGAAGAATATGAAGTGGTTGGTGAAAAGGTTGGATTTTTACAAAATCCGGCGGATGAAATCGAAAATGGAAAGTGGATTAATGATTTGTGTGGTATGGTGGTTAAGAAAGTATGAGCTTTTTGTGGGTTCAAGGATGTTTTCTCAAGGTGAAAAAATGGGTTTGGGAGGTTGTAAGTTGCAAAAATGGTGAAAAAAAGGGGTCTGCCCCGACCATTTACAGACGCTGTGGCGGGCGCCACAGGTCCTATGGCGGGCGCCACAAGGCAAAATCTGGCTGGCCCAGATTTTGGTCCTTTGGTTTGGGCTTCGCTTGTCTTTTGGCTTTGAGGGGTCTAGATAGCATTTGTCTTGTGATTCTCCTAGTTTCTTTGACTTGCATAATTTTATAAAAGTAAAAACGAAAATAAAAAGTGAAACTGAAACAAAAAGAAAAATAGAAATTAAATATAAATAAATAAATAACTGAAAAATTAAAATGCAAATAAAATAAATAGAAATACTAATGTATAGTAATAGTTTATATAATATTCAAATGCGATAATAATGAGTAATGCAAATACGATAAATAAATAAAAGAGAAATAAAATCAGATGGTGAGATCAGGTATTAGGGGTGTCGTCGGCCTGAGTGGATCCACGGAGCACGGCTATCTCCTACCTGAGCTCTGCGATCTTCTGATATAGACAATCGGCTTCAGTAGCATGGGTGAGATCAGACACTCCCATCTGTAAAGTTAAGTCCGCCACTTCCTGTCTAAGCTCTGCAATCTCTCTACGGCACTCAACAATCTGGGTGCGTATGTCGGGTGTCTGCAATGAATGATTATTAGAGAAAATAGTGATTCTAGGAGATGGTGGTGCAGGCGTGTATTCAGCAACGGGTGGCGATCTCGGTGCCTCAACGGTCTCTCCCTGGCCCTCTAGAGCATAACTCCAATTCGCTGGATCATGCACACTGGTCATCATAGGGTCTGGCAATGTGAAATAATGGATAGCCTCACTGTCGACTAGCAATCGGAACTGACATGGGTGGAAAGAGGCTCTCCTCATCAATCCTCTGGTCAAACAGAAATCGATGTCCATGGTAGTGTATCCACAGTAGGTCCGAAGATGCAACAGCTTGCGAGACAGACCTAAAGCGACAACAATCTGTGTGATGATTCCACCAACATGGATGACTCCTTCGGTGGATCTGGAGATACCGCTGAGATTATTCAATAAAAAGTTCCCACATGCTACTGGGCAAGACTGGGATAGGCAAAATAATAGGAAGATCTCCTCTTCACTCAGTAGTGTCTCTGCATCCGGTCTTTCCAGGAAGGAATGTGCTAATATCATCTGAAAATATCTGAAGGCCGGGTTATGTATGACATAGGATAACTGCGTAGATGGATCCTGGCTTCCGCCACCTGATATATCACTCCAAAACTTCTCCACTTCCTTACCCAGGAAATATCCCATAGGTGTCTCCGGGATAGCATCAGGAGTGGTCTGGAAACCCAACAGGTCGTCGAACTCTTTCTGGCTGAAGGAGTATTCAACTCCAAAAAGTCTGAAAGCAGCATTCCCATCTGGTCCAGAGTATGGGTCATAGTCGAGTGAACTCAGGAACTCCAAAGTCAGGTTCCTATATGTGTTACTCAAGTCATCAGCAAATTCGTCTCAGTGGAGCTGGTGGCTAAGGAATCAGATACTAGGCTCGATACCCAGTGCCTCTATACAATGCTGATCAGGGTAACGTGTGGGTGCTATAGGACGCTGATACAGGGCAATGTAGCGCTCTCTCTGAGCATTATCTATATAGGCAACATGCATGTCATCGAAACCCTGCATCCTGTAAAAGTTAGGAAAGTGATCCTGAAAATACAAACCATTCAAATCTTAGTCTCGATGCAAAATAAGATAAAATAAAATAAAAATAAAAATAAATGTAAATAAATGCGAAAAAAAAAGTAAAATGAAAAGAAAAACCATGGGTTGCCTCCCAGGCAGCGCTTGTTTAACGTCATTAGCTTGACGATCAGAATTTATACACCTGTAGTAGTAGGAATCGGTGGATCAATCAGGGTGTGGCTTGAGTAGTATGTTGGAATGTCTCCTCCTTCGTAGACCTTCAGTCTTTGTCCATTTACAATGAATGGGATACATGTTTGGTTCTTGATTTCTACGGCTCCGGATCTCAGAATCTTGGATACTTCGAAAGGACCAGTCCATCTTGAACGTAGCTTTCCAGGGAAGAGTCGTAACCTAGTGTTGAAAAGGAGAACAAAATCGCCTACATTGAAGTTTTTCTTTACTATTCTTTTGTCGTGATAGGCTTTTGTCCTCTCTTTATATATTTTTGCATTCTCGTAGGCAGATTGCCTAAGTTCTTCTAGTTTATGAATGTCTAGGATCCGCTTCTCTCCAGCGGCTAGGTAGTCTAAATTCAAAGTTTTAATGGCCCAATAGGCTTTATGCTCTAACTCGAATGGTAAGTGACATGATTTTCCATGAACTAGTTGGTAAGGAGTAGTTCCTATAGGGGTTTTGAAAGCGGTTCTATAGGCCCATAATGCTTCTTGAAGCTTCTGAGACCAGTCTCTCCTAGAAATAGAAACAGTTTTCTCTAGGATCTGTTTTATCTCCCTATTAGATACTTCTACTTGGCCACTAGTTTGTGTGTGGTATGGTGTTGCTACTCTATGCCTAACTCCATATTTTCTTAAAAGTTTGTCAAATATTCTCGATATAAAGTGTGATCCTCCATCGCTTATGACTAAACGTGGTGTTCCAAATCTAGGGAATATATAGTTTTTAAATAGTTTGATTACTACCTTAGTGTCGTTTGTGGGTGCAGCTATAGCTTCAATCCACTTAGGCACATAGTCTACAGCTACTAAGATATACCTATTTCGTAGGGATGGTGGAAAAGGTCCCATGAAATCTATACCCCATACGTCAAAGAGTTCTACTTCCTGAATGTTTCTTAGAGGCATTTCATCACGCCTTGAAATGTTTCCAGTGCGTTGGCATCTATCACATTTTACAGTGCAAGCATAGACATCACGCCACATGGTAGGCCAGAATAGGCCAGCTTGAAGAATCTTGGCGTATGTCTTAGAGGTGCTCGCATGTCCACCATAAGGTGCAGAATGACAATGCTCGATAATACTATTTACCTCTTCTTCTGGAACACAACGGCGAAAAATGCCATCTTTACCCCTTTTAAAAAGGAGCGGTTCGTCCCAATAGAAGTTTCTCACATCATGAAAGAATTTCTTCTTGAGGTGGTAGTCAAGATCAGGGGGTACTATATCAGCAGCTAGGTAATTAACGAAATCTGCATACCAGGGTACGTTACTTATTGCTAAGGAATTTTGGGGGTCCTCATAAGGATCTAGGTTATTATCTTCAATGGTTTCTACTTTAGCTATCAGTCTATCATAGGCGAAATCATCATTTATGGGTACTAGTTCAGGTTTTAGATGTTCTAGCCTAGAAAGGTGATCGGCTACTACATTTTCAATGCCTTTTTTTATCTCTTATATCTAAATCAAATTCTTGTAGTAATAGAATCCATCGGAGTAACCTGGGCTTGGCATCTTTTTTACTTAATAGGTAACGAATGGCAACATGATCGGTGTAAACAATAATTTTTGCTCCTACTAGATAAGATCTAAATTTGTCTATAGCGAAAACTACAACGAGTAATTCTTTTTCAGTTGTTGCGTAATTAAGCTGGGCACCATCTAGGGTTCTACTGGCATAATAAATGGCATGTAATTTTTTATCTTTCCTTTGTCCTAGAACGGCTCCAACTGCATAATCACTAGCATCGCACATTATTTCAAACAGTTCCGACCAATCGGGCGGTTTCATAATGGGTGCAGATACTAATGCTTATTTTAAAAGATTAAATGCGTCATTACATTTTTCATCAAAAATGAATTCAGCATATTTCATTAAAAGTCCAGTTAAAGGTTTTGTTATTTTGGAGAAGTCCTTAATAAAACGCCGGTAGAATCCAGCGTGTCCAAGAAAGCTTCGGACTTCTCTGATGGTTTTTGGGGGTTTTAGGTTTTCTATAACTTCTATTTTAGCTTTGTCTACCTCTATACCTTTTTCGGAAACTATATGTCCTAAAACTATTCCTTCGGTTACCATGAAATGACATTTTTCCCAATTTAGCACGAGGTTCACCTCCACGCATCTCTCCAGGATTTTCTCAAGGTTAGCAAGACAATTGTGGAAGTCAAATCCGCAAATCGAGAAATCATCCATAAACACTTCCATGATACCATCTAGGTAATCTGCAAAGATTGACATCATGCAACGTTGGAAAGTAGCTGGAGCATTACAGAGGCCGAACGACATTCGTCTGTAGGCAAAAGTTCCATAGGGGCATGTAAAGGTAGTTTTTTCTTGATCTTCGGGGTGGATAGGTACTTGGAAGAATCCAGAGTATCCATCTAGATAGCAGAAGTAAGAGTGTCTGGCTAGACGCTCCAGCATCTGGTCAATAAATGGTAAAGGGAAATGATCCTTCCTAGTTGCTTTATTTAATTTTCTATAATCTATACACATCCGCCATCCTCCTTCTAAACGTTTTGCTACATGTTCGCCTTTATCGTTTTGCACGACTGTGATGCCTCCCTTTTTAGGTACTACATGCACAGGGCTCACCCACTTACTATCCGAGGTCTGATAGATTATACCTGCCTCAAGTAACTTAAGAACTTCCTTTTTAACGACATCACTCATTATAGGGTTTATTCTTCTCTGATGTTCCCTAGAGGGTTTTGAATCTTCTTCGAGCGAAATCCGATGCATGCATACGGATGGGCTTATACCTTTCAGGTCAGAGATATTATATCCTAAGGCTGAGGGGTGTCTTCGTAAAACGTCTAAAAGTTGGTTCGTTTCCTCTTGGCTCAAGGTAGCACTAACTATAACTGGACGGTTCATCTTTTCATCGAGGAACTCATATCTCAGGTTCTTAGGCATTTCCTTAAGTTCTAAGGTTAGTTTCTTAGGGCATGGCATAGGATCTGGGGTAAGGGATAAACATTCATAAAGGTTATCATCGATGTAAGGTTCTTTAAAGTCATCATCTTCCTTTATGGGGGTTGATGGTATCTTAATTGTTTTTATAATTTCTTTTTGTTCTAATTCTCTAACACATTCATCAATGATATCTAAGGCATAACACGAATCTCCCATCACAGGTGCCATAAGAAATTTCGAAAGTATAAATTCTATTTTCTCGTCACCTACCTCAAATGTCAACTTTCCTTTCTTGACATCTATTATGGCTCCTGCAGTCGATAAGAATGGTCTACCTAGAAGAATTGGTATATCATTGTCCTCTTTGATGTCCATGACAACAAAATCAGTAGGGATAAATAGTTGACCTATCCTAACAGGAACATCTTCTAAAATGCCTATCGGATATTTGACAGATCTATCGGCTAACTGAAGTGACATCTTAGTGGGCTGTAATTCTCCTAAGTTTAATCTCTCACAAACCGCTAGAGGCATTAAGCTCACACTAGCTCCTAAGTCTAGAAAAGCTTTTTCGATGACATGATTACCCAAAAGGCAAGGAATGGAGAAATTTTCAGGATCTTTATCTTTCTTTGCTAATTTGTCCTCGGAAATAGCATTACATTCCAAAGGCTTCGGATCGTCAAGTCTACGTTTGTTGGTAAGGATGTCTTTCAGAAACTTTGCATAAGAAGGTATTTGGGTGATGGCTTCTGTGAAAGGGATTTCTACATGAAGTTTTTCTATAACTTTAATAAAATTTTGATACTGTTTATTGATCTGGGTTTGTTTGAGTCTTTGCGGATATGGTATAGGTGGTTTATATGGCGGGGGTGGTACGTAAGTTTTAGGTTCTTCTCCTTTATCTCGACCATCCTGGTTTTCAGATTCCTCTGGTTCCTTTACTTCGTCCATGAGTTTGGTACATTCCTTAGATGTTTCGGGTTCACTCAATCTAGAGTTTGGTGGCTCATCATAAGCGTTCCCACTTCGTAGGGTAATGGCGTTGGCTTGTCCTCTCGGATTTTGTTGAGGTTGTCCAGGGAATTGTACTCCAGGTATAGTCTGAGGGGCTTGGTTTAAAGCTACCTGAGAGATTTGGGTTTCAAGCATCTTGGTATGAGTAACTATTAGGTCAACCTTGGTTCCTAACTGAGTAATCAATTCGTTAACATGAATGTTTTGGTTCATGAACTCCTTGTTTTGTTGGGTTTGAGCGGTGATAAAATTTTCCATAATTTTCTCAAGGCTCGGCTTTGGTGGCACAGGTTGCATAGGTTGATTTGATCTAGGGGCTTGATAACTAGGTCTCGGAGGTGTATTATTTTAAATAGGGTTATTGTTTTTATAGGAGATGTTCGGGTGATTCCTCCATCCAGGGTTATAGGTATTCAAATATGGGTTCCCTTGGGTGTAGTTCACTTGCTTGGAGTGGGTTTCGTTTAACAGACTGCATTCTGCGGATTGGTGTCCTTGGGTTCCACATATCTCACAATCCGATGAGACTGCGGCTACAGTATTTGGGTTTATGCACATATGCCCGACCTTAAGGGCTAATGCGTCCATCTTAGCTTGCATCATGTCTATAGAGCTTAGTTCATACACTCCTCCTTGGGCTTCCTTATTATCAACTGTCGCTCGTTCGACTCCCCATGATTGATGGTTTTGAGCCATGTCTTCAATGAGGGCACTAGCTTCAGGATAAGGTTTGTTCATCAGAGCACCGCCCGCGGCAGCGTCGATGGTCATCTTTGTGTTGTAATGAAGTCCATTATAGAAGGTTTGAATGATTAACCAATTTTCTAAGCCATGATGTGGGCATGCTCGTAACAACTCTTTATATCTCTCCCAAGCTTCGAACAACGATTCTCCTTGGTTTTGGGTAAATCTAGTTATATGGTTTCGAAGAACGGCGGTCTTACTCGGGGGAAAATATTTAGCAAGAAAAACTCTTCTAAGGTTATCCCAAGTCGTAATGGAATTGAGTGGAAGGGAATCTAACCATGATAGGGCTTTATCTCTGAGGGAAAAAGGAAATAATCTTAAACGTATTGCCTCAGGAGAAGCTCCATTGGTTTTAAAAGTATCTGCTAATTGAAGAAATATTTTTAAATGTTGGTTAGGGTTCTCGGTAGCGAGACCCGCGAATTGTCTTGGTTGCACTAGTTGCAACAGGGATGGTTTAAGTTCAAAACTATTAGCTGGTATGATTGGGTTTACTATACTAGAACTAGGTTCTTCGTTAGATGGTTAAGCGAAATCTTTAAGAGGTCTTTGGTTTTGATCTTCGGCCATAGCTCTCTTAATTCTATGAAAGAATAAACTTGCGCGAGCGTAACATTCAGGTTCCGCCAGAGGGTATACTAAGCTTAAACTTCCGATGCTGCGAGTTCTTCGCATTGAGAGGCGGGAAATAGCCTAAGTTTAAACGATATAACAACGGGAAAATGAAATTTGACGAAATTGGTCCCCGGCAACGGCGCCAAAAACTTGATGCATTGTTTTTTCGCAAGTATACGAACGCGTCAGAGTAATATAAAAGATTGTCGAATCCACAGAGACCAAGTGCCAAGCTATCGTTATCTGTTGTTATGGTGTTTATCAAAGGCAATCAAAATAGGTGTTTTTGTAGTGTGCAATGAAAAGTGAAGTATTGAAATAGAATAAAATTAATAAAGACAGGGTCGAATGTAATTCACGTAATCAATTAATAATCCAAGTACTTGCTAATAGAACTACTTATGGGCAATGTTTCCTACTTTGAAAAGAACCAATTTAACAGGAACTGTCGCTTTCGCGTATTCAGAACCGAGTTGTACTCCCTAATCAAACCCTCTTATTGTCACTTATAAAAAGGCGTGCATTGCGTTAGAGTAGTAAACCTATTTTTAAGAAATATAGTATCTTGACTAAGTTGAAAAGTATTATAACCTGGATTTCTTAACCAAAAGAGGTTCTTACGAACCAGACTCTAAACTTATAAACGCGTCCAAAAATAGTTTTAAAATCTATTTTCTTCTTAATGTTAAAAACTCCTAATGAACTAAAAAAAGCGCTTTCGCTGTTTTTGAAATAGTTAAAAACAATTAAGATTAAAAAGACATTGGACGACTTTCGATCTTACCCAACAGAATTGAAGTGCGGGAAAACTTAATTTGAAAGTTAAAATAGCCCTTAAGTGCTTCTACGAACAATTGTACGGATTATCGGTTCAATTATGATCCTTACATTCTAGCCTTATAAATTTAGCTAGACATGGTAAAGTAAAAGTGCATTAAAATAAATAAAAGTAGTGCGAGTGCGGAAAGTAAATAAAAGTAGTGCGAGTGCGGAAAGTAAATAAAAGTAGTGCGAGTGGGGAAAGTAAATAATTTAAAGCGAGTGCGAGAAATAAATAAAGTAAAGGCGAGTGCGGGAAATAAACAAATTTAAAGCGAGTGCGGGAAATAAATAAAGTAAAAGCGAGTGCGGGAAATAAATAAAGTAAAAGCTAGTGCGGGAAATAAATAAAGTAAAGGCGAGTAATAAAAACCTGCTCCAATCGGAGGGTTGAGTAAATTGCAATGCGGAAAAGAAAATGGCGGCAGGATTAACTTCCTTCCAAAGTGCTCCAAACTCGATTACAGACTCTATCACAGACTTGATTACACAATTGTGGTAACACTCCAATGCGAAGCGATTACCACTATAAAATACTGAATATATGCCTAAGTGAAACAAATTTGCTTTTGAGTTTGCCTCTGTTCTAAGTTTGGATGGTTGTAAAAGTGAATTCGCGTTTCTATTTATAAGCAAGTAAAAAGATGGAAATGACTTGGATGCCATTCACTTGAAAATAGGAGGGAACCGTTTTTCCTCTTGTGGCGCCCGCCACAAGGCCATGGCGCCCGCCACAAGCACAATATGGGGCGCCTTAGTGGAAGTAGTGGGAAAACGTGGGAGTTGATGGAAGTTGAATTTGACACGTCATGGCTTGGTCTGTGGCGCCCGCCATTGGGTAGGCCATAAGAGCAAAATGCTGAATTTTAGGGTTTTTGGCTCTTTTTCGCTCCTTTTCTCGATCGGGGCTCCGATTAAAGTAAAAACCTGAAAACAAAGGAAAACACAGTAATAAGACAACAAAATGGTAATAAAACAACTAGAATGCATGTGAAATCGGAGTCGAAAATACGTAAATTTTAGTGTGATCAGATAGTAAGGAGGACCATTGTCATGAGTAGCCAAGTTAAGAGAGAGACAAGCCAAATGGAGATCCTAGGAGCTTGAATCTAAATTGTTTGATTGCTTGATTGTGTTTGCTAAGTCCAAAGGAGAGGAGCATCTTGAATCATCTCTATGATTTCAAGAAAAGGAACTCCAAGGGTTTTATCTCTTTCTCTTATCTTTGTATGCTTTAGGACTAGCCCTTCTCTTCTTCTCCTCACTCTAACCCAAGCCAAAACCTTTTCTAACTTTGACATTGTTTTCAAACTAGAAACCTGGGCATTATGCCTTTGACTTTTCAAAATCTTTTCATCAATACTCATTGTGAATAAATCTTAATCCAATTTTAACTTCATTTTGTAAATAAATTAACTTGTAAATATAACTCACTTCAAGTTGTTTTTGTGGTTTCAAATGCCACCCTTTGTTAGACCTTTTCATAAACATTAGTCATAGGTTTGAGTCATCATAGTGGTTGATGTAAATCTCACCTCATCCTTAGTGTTTGGATTATAAGTCTTCCATACTTATTATAGGGTTAACCTCTCACTAGTATGTTGAAGCTCTCTTCTCATGGTGGATTGTTGGTTTAGGCTGAGTTTTCTCCCTTTGTTAACAAAAGACCTTAAGGCTTTTGATCAAATCAATTCTCAAATCTTTGAGATTTTTACCCCGAACTACGAGGTTTTAATCCTACCTTTGTGATGGTACGTAGGCAATGGGTTCATCCATTCAAACAACAAAATTGTAAATATAATCTATTCTCTTCTCATCCCCACAATCTTTTGCACATATTTTCACAAATACCAACCTACAACACACGTTTGCAAAAAGAGGTTCCCTTAGAGTACTAAGGATGTTTTGGGTGCATAAAACCTTCCCATTTTTAAAGAGCTAAGTAAGTTGTCATCCGTTGTACTAAATCCTTTGTACTTCAAGCAACGTCATGAGAAGCTCTTGTTTGTATTATCTACTGATGTGGTTGAAGGACTTTTGGGCGTTTTGGTTCAGTTCTATGACCCTCTCTACCGGTGCTTCACTTTTCCCGATTATCAGCGTGTGCCTATGTTTGAGGAGTATGCCCATCTCTTGGGTATACCCATATCTGACAAGGTACCTTTCAGTGGATTGGAGGAGATCCCGAGATCTCATGTCATAGCTGAAGTTCTTCATATGAAGAAGTCTGAGATTGATGCTCATTTGGTGAAGAAAGGAGGTATTCTTGGGTTGTCTTTTAAGTTCCTCATTGGTAAAGCTACCGTTTTTTCTCAAGCCAATAGAATGGATGCTTTTGAAGCTATCTTGGTATTGCTCATATATGGCTTGGTTTTGTTCCCCAATATTAACAGTTTTGTTGATGTTAACGCCATTAGAATTTTCTTGATTGGGAATCCTGTTCCGACTCTGTTGGATGAGATGTACTTCTCAATGCATTTGAGGAATTCTAAAGGTGGTGGGACTATTGCGTGTTGTGTTCCTCTTCCGTACAAGTGGTTTATTTTGCACTTGCCTCAGACTCCTGCTTTCGTGGAGAATCGACAATGTCTACGGTGGTCCCAAAGACTTATGTCTCTCACTAATGATGATATTGTTTGGTATGATTCTACATTGGGTATCTAGGACATCATTGATAGTTGTGGTGAGTTCTCTAATATGCCTCTTATTGATACACAAGGAGGAATCAACTACAACCCAGCATTGGCCCATCGTCAATTTGGGTTCCCCTTGAGAGATAAGCCTAATAACATTCAGTTAGAAGGTCTATTCTATCAAAAGGGTAAAAATACCAAGTTTTGAAGGAAAGAATGATGCATGCTTGGCATAATGTGCATAGGAAGAGAAGATCCGAGCTTGGTCCATGGAATTGTGTAGCTTTGGAAGCTTGCACTATTTGGGTTAAGAAGAGAGCTTTGGAGCTGAAGATGTCATATGCTTGTGAAAGACCTATGTCTTTGGTTATGGAAGAGCCATCAACTCTCCCTAACCAAGATATAGAGGAGTTGGAATACGCACTCGCCAAGATGAAGCAAGAGAGAGATATGTGGGAAGAGCGGTTCCATGCTTTAAGCCGAAAGCATGAAGAGTTGCAGCTTGAGTCGAAAGACAACGATACACTTATTTAGATTCTTGAAGACCGTGCAGTGAAGAGACAGAGAGAACCAGAGGGTTTAATTGCCTCTAGTATGCCTCAACCTTCCGATGCTTGGAAGAAGATTGTTGATCAGCTTGTCCTCGAGAAGGCTCAGATGAAGACATTCTTTGAGTCCGAGATTCGACGCATCCGAAGGAAGTATGCTCCCATAACCATATTATTTGATGCAGTTGTTAGGGATCCTTAGAATGATATTTTCCTTTTCTCTTGTATTTGTATTTTGGTTTCTAAAATTGTACTCAGTGCAATCCTTCCAATTTTATGAATAAAAAGAGATTTTATGGTCAATCGAATTGTTATTATTAATTGAATATATTTTCAAGTAAGACTTCATATGTTCCTTGAAATTAAAAACAGTAAACAACATTGCATTTCATACATCATTTGCATAGCAGGTTTCTTTCTCCAGGTGTCTTATCAGTTCTTCTTTTGTGCATTAGCCAAGCTGGCTCACCACTACAACACTCAAGCTAATCGAATGCGAAGAATGGAGCATCTAGAACAATAGAGTAGAGAGATGAAGGATGAGATCTCCAGACTTACAGTGCTGATGGAATCCGCGATTGCTGCTCAGAACCAGCCATCACCGTCTCCTACAACTCCTTCTCCTCAGAGGACTGTCATCTCAGAAATTGTTTCATCAACTGTTCCTGTTGCTGCTACCAACCAGTCTGTTCCCGCTGTGCCATCTGGATTCCCTTGGGGAATGCCACTAAATTTTATTCCTGAAGGGTATGCTCCAACATTTGTTTATCTGTCGGCATCTAGCCCAGTCATGTCAGTGCCTCCTCCTATCGTTCATACTCTGCCCCGTGTTGAGGAGACTATCTACCACTCTGAGTCGTCAGAAGGTCCAGATGTCTATGAAAAGATGGATGAGATGAAAGATCAATTCCTCGAGATGCGCAAGGAATTGAAGACTCTGCGAGGGAAAGATTTGTTTGCAAAGAGTGTTGTTGAACTCTGTTTGGTTCCCAACATCAAAATTTTGGTGAAGTTCAAGGTCTGAGACTTTGAAAAATACAAAAGGAATACTTGTCTGTTGAGCCATCTTGTTATGTATGCCAAGAAAATGTCTACTCAAACTGATAATGATCAGCTGCTGATTCACTACTTCCAAGACAATTTAACTAGAGTTGCCCTGAGATGGTATATGGGTCTGGACAGTGCTATCATTCGTACTTTCAACGACTTGGGCGAGGCCTTTGTCAAGCAGTATAAGTACAACGTTGATATGGTGCTAGATATAGACTAGTTAAGGTCCATGTCTCATAAGGATAAGGATACATTTAAAGAATATGCCAAGAGATGGTGAGAGTTGGCTGCTCAGATTAGACCACCTTTGGAAGAGAAGGGGATAACTAAGATTTTCTTGAAGATGCCGAGTTCATTTTATTATGAAAGTATGATCGCAAGTGCCCCCAATGATTTTACTGAAATGGTAAACATGGGGATGGGACTAGAGGAAGGAGTCTGTGAAGGGTGTATGTCCAAAGATGAAGCATCGACTAACAAGAAGTATGATGGGAGTTTTTCTAAGAAGAAAGAAGGAGAGACTAATGCAGTGTCAGTGGGGAAGCAGAGGAGGCCTCATGTAAGGAAAAGTTCTCAATCCCATCAACATCATCACCAAGTTTCTTTAGTAATTCCAGTTTTTTCCAATAATTCAACCAATCAATCAGTTTCAATTTAGAAACAACAACATCAACAATAACCTCAACAAAGAACCAACTACAACAACAACAATCATCATCAATAAAATTTTGAGAGATAGAAGGTCTCATTTGACCCTATTCCTATGACATATGCAGAGTTGTACCCGTATTTGGTACTCAAGAATCTTATTCAGCCAAGAAACCCTCCGCAAATTCCTGAGCCACTACCATGGTGGTTCAAGCCTGATCTTCATTGTGCTTTTCACCAGGGAGCCCCTGGTCATGATATAGAGAATTGTTACCCATTGAAATATGAAGTTCATAAACTTATGAAGAGTGGTGTGGTGTCCTTTGAGGATAGAGCGCCGAATGTGAAGGCCAACCCGTTGCCCATTCATGGTAACACTTCTATTAACATGGTGGACGGTTGTCCATGGAACTTCAGAGTTTTTGATGTGAGGCGTATCCAGAGATCTTTTGTGGAAATGCATAGAACTTTGTGTTTGATTAGTGATTGTGAACATGACCATGATGGTTGTGTAATTTGTAGTATGAACCCCCGTGGGTGTATGATTGTCAAAAGGGATATCCAGAAATTGATGGATGAGAATGTAATCCAGATTCAACAGTCAAGGGATATGGGAGATGATGTAAATGTCATTGTGCTGGTGTTCAAAACCCTTGAGCGGGTAGTCATTTAGTTTGACAGCAGCAACAACAATAATGTCAATAGATCAGTATCACCATTGGTAATACAGTTAGAGGGTCTTGTCCCCTATGCATTCGATAAAGCTGTACCATACCAGTATAATGCCATGATGATTGAAAATGGTCAAAAGATTCCTCTACCAATTACAAATTCAGTGGTAAATATTGTAGACATTGCGAAGGTGACCCGTAGTGGTCATGTGTTCAATCCGGTATTCCCGAAGGTTGTGGAAGATGTTTCAGTAGGCAAGAAGGCAGAGATTCCTGCAGTGAATCCGATTAATGCTCCAATGTGTCAGTCTGGTGAATCCAGCAAATTGAAGACTAACAATGATGATGAGGTGTTACGTCTGATAAAGAGGAGTGAATTTAACGTTGTTGAGCAGCTACTCTAGATGCCGTCAAAGATTTATGTGCTTCCTTTGTTGATGAATTCCGAGGCACATAAAGAAGCACTGCAGAAAGTATTAGAACATGCTTATGTTGAACATGATGTTACTGTGGATCACTTTGACCACATTGTTGCTAACATCACTTCTTGTAACAATCTGAGCTTTTGTGACGAAGAACTTCCTAAGGAAAGCAGAAATCACAATTTGGCGATACATATTTCAATGAATTGTAAGGAGGACACTCTGTCCAATGTTTTGGTTGATACAAGATCACCACTGAACGTGTTTCCGAAGTTAACTCTATCAAGACTCTCCTATCAAGGCGCCCCGATGAAGTACAGTGGTGTGGTTGTTAAAGCGTTTGACGGTTCTCGTAAAACTATCATTGGAGAAGTGGACCTGCCAGTTAAGATAGGTCCGAGTGATTTCCAAATTACTTTCCAGGTAATGGATATCCATCTAGCCTATAGCTACTTGTTGGGAAGGCCATGGATTCATGAAGCTTGAGCTGTAACGTCTACTCTTCACCAAAAGCTGAAATTTGTGAAGAACGAAAAGCTTGTCGTTGTTTGTGGAGAGAAGGCATTGTTGGTGAGCCATTTGTAATCTTTTACATACGTTGATGCTGAGGAGGAAGTTGGAACGTTGTTCTAAGATTTGTCTGTTGCTGATGAATTGAAGAAAGTTGGGGCACCCATCTCTTCTTTCAAAGATGCACAAGAGGCTATTCAAGATGGCAATATTGATAAGCGGAGTCATGTTGTGGAAGTCGCTGAGAACAAGAATAAGGTAGGGCTAGGATTTTAACCAGGGACATTTAACACCAATGTCAAGGTTATGCAACCAATATTCCATAGTGGAGGGTTCATTTATAGGAATGATCAACACTCAGCTGCCATTATCAAAGACAGTAACAAAGACGAAGCTTGCGCCAACTTTGTGACACATGGCCAGACTTGCAACAATTGGGTTGTTGTTGATGTTCCTACTGTTATTCACCATTCTAAGAAATTTGTTTTCATTTATTTTAAGAAAACTCCTTCTCCTATGCCTAAGGGAGAAGTGAACATTGTTGGGCATTTTCCTTATTATCATCAATGAACTACAATTTTATTCATCCACATCTACGATGTTTTATTTTTACTTTTTGCTTTTTTTTTCTTCTAAAAATGGTAATCACAAAAAACATAAATAAATAATAATTTTTCCATCTGCATAATGTTTGTTTGCACTCCACTTCTCTAAAATCAAAATATCAAATCATTATGCAGGTTGGTTCTCAAACCCATTGAATACAATGATTCTACTCCTTTGATTTCCCCGTGTTTGAAGCAGAGGAAGAGATTGATGATGAAGAAGTATCTGATGAGTTATCCCGTTTGCTTGAGCACGAGGAAAAAGTCATTCAGCTATTTGAAGAGAAGATTGATTTAGTCAACTTGGGTTCCAATGATGATGTTAAGAAAGTCAAGATTGGGTCTCAACTGTGTCCAAAAGCTAAGAAGGGGTTGAATGATCTTCTTCGAGATTATTCTGATGTGTTTGCTTGGTCCTATCAAGACATGCATGGTTTGGATTCTGAGATTGTGGAGCATAGATTTTCGTTGAAGCCTGAGTGCCCTCCGGTCAAGCAGAAATTAAGAAGGACCACCCTGATATGGTAGTGAAAGTCAAGGAGGAAGTGAAGAAGAAAATTGATGTTGGTTTCCTTGTTACCTCTGAGTATCCGTAGTGGGTGGCCAATATTGTGCATGTTCCAAAGAAATATGGAAAAGTCCACATGTGTGCTAATTATAGAGATTTGAATAAAGCCAGACCGAAAGATGATTTCCTCTACCACACATTGATATGTTGGTAGACGATACAACTAAATTCAAAGTCTTTTCGTTTATGGAGGAACTTTTCAGTTATACTCAAATCAAGATGGCACCTGAAGATATAGAGAAGACCATATTCATTACACTCTAGGGAACATTCTATTATAAAGTGATGCCTTTCGGTTTAAAGAATGCTGGTGCAACATACCAAAGAGTTATGACCAATCATTTTCATGATATGATGCATAAAGAGATTGAAGTTTATGTTGATGTTATGATTTCTAAATTAAGTGATGAAGAAGAGCATGTTGAGAATTTTTTGAAGTTATTCCAGCATTTGAGGAAATATAAATTCTGCTTGAATCCGACTAAGTGTACTTTTGGTGTTCGTTCTGGTAAGTTGGGCTTTATTGTCAGCGAGAAGGATATTGAAGTTGATCCTGCCAAGGTCAAAGCAATACAAGAGATGCATGCGCCTAAAACTGAGAAGCAAGTCAGAGGTTTTCTAGGCCGCTTGAATTATATTTCGAGATTTATATCGCATATAACTGCCACATGTCTGCCTATTTTCAAGCTTTTTTGGAAATATCAATCTTGTGATTGGACGAAGGATTGCCAGGCAACTTTTGATAATATCAAGGAGTATCTGCTTGGGCCTCTGATTCTGTCTCCTCTTGTTGAAGGAAGACCTTTGATCATGTATTTGACTGTGCTTGAAGAGAGCACGACCTGTGTCCTTGGTCAGCAAGATGAATCTGGGAAGAAAGAATATGCAATTTACTACTTCAGTAAGAAATTCACCGACTGTGAGACTCAGTATTCTAGGCTTGAGAAAACATGATGCGCATTGGCTTGGGCTGCAGACGCCAGTATATGTTGAATCATATTACTTGGTTGATATCCAAAATGGATCCAATCAAATATATTTTATAGAAGCCTGCTTTAACTGGGAGGATTGCCCGTTGGCAGATGTTGTTATCAGAGTATGATATTGAATACCGATCTCAGAAAGCAATTAAAGGTAGTGTCTTGGCTGACCATTTAGCTCACCAACCTATTGAAGATTATCAGCCAGTGCATTATGATTTTCCTGAAGAAGAGATTTTGTACTTGAAGATGAAAGATTATGATGAACCATTGCTTGAAGAAGGGTCAGAGCCTGGTTCCCATTGGGGCATGGTATTTGATGAAGCTGTTAATTCATATGGTAATGACATTGGGGCAGTGATTATTACTCCTCACGGTACTCATTTTCTGTTTACAGCTAGATTGACTTTCAAGTGTACAAATAATATGGCTGAGTATGAAGCTTACATTATGGGGCTTGAAGAAGCCATTGATCTCACAATAAAATATCTTGACGTCTATGGAGATTCAGCTTTGGTTGTAAATTAGATCAAAGGTGAATGGGAAACGAATCAACTCGGTTTGATACCATAGAGAGATTATGCGAGGAGGATTTCAACTTTCTTTATAAAGGTTTAGTTTCATCATATCCCTCGAGATGAAAACCAGATGGGAGATGCTCTTGCAACGTTGGCTTCAATGATTGTGGCGAATTTTTGGAATGAAGTTCCTAATTTAACTGTGATGCGTCTTGATAGGACAACTCATGTATTTGCTATTGAAGAAGTCAAAGATGAAAAGCCATAATATTATGATATCAAATGTTTACTCCAAAGCCAGATTTATCCGTCTGGGGCATCTTTTAATGATAAGAAGACTTTGAGAAGATTAGTTGGTAATTTCTACTTGAATGGTGATGTGCTTTATAACAGAAATTTTGATATGGTTTTGCTCAGATGTGTGGATAGATACGAAGCATACCTGTTGATGACTGAAGTCCATGAAGGTGCCTTTGGTACTCAATCCAATGGACATGCTATGGCAAAGAAGATGTTGAGAGAAGGTTACTATTGACTGACAATGGAATATGACTGTTGCAAGTTTATGAAGAAATGCCACAAGTGTCAAATTCATGCAAATAAGATTCATGTTCCTCCGACACTGTTGAACGTCATTTCCTCCCCATGGCCCTTCTCCATGTGGGGAATTGATATGATTGGGATAATTGAGCCCAAAGCTTCGAACGGACATAATTTCATTTTCGTGGCTATTGATTACTTCACAAAATGGGTTGAAGCGACATTGTATGCAAATGTGACCAAGCAGGTGGTGGCCTAGTTTATCAAGAATCAAATCATATGTCATTATGGTGTGCCAAGCAAGATCATTACTGATAATGGATCGAACTTGAAAAACAATATGGTGGAAGCTCTTTGAAAAGACTTCAAGATTGCACATCATAATTCTTCTCCCTACAGGCCCAAGATGAATGGGGTTGTTGAAGCTGCAAACAAGAACATTAAGAAGATTATCCAGAAGATGGTTGTGACATATAAGGATTGGAATGAAATGCTCCCATTTGCTTTACATGGGTACCGTACATCCATCCACACTTCAATAGGGTCAACCCCTTTCTCTCTCGTTTATGGCATGTAAGTTGCACTCCTCGTGGAGCTTGAGATCCCATCATTGGGTGTCTTGATGGAAGCCAAGTTGAATAAAGTTGAATGGTGTCAGACCTGATATGATCAACTAAATTTGATTGAAGATAAGAGATTAACTGCCATGTGTCATGGTCAGTTGTATTAGCAGAGAATGAAGAAACCTTTTGATAAGAAGGTCAAGCCTCGTGTGTTCAGAGAAGGTGACCTCATGCTCAAGAAGATTTTATCTTTCAAACCTAATGTTAGGGGAAAATGGACTCCTAACTATGAAGGCCCATAAATGAGAAAAATGTAGAAAAGGAAGAAAAAGAACATGAAACAGATGAGAAAGCAGTAGAAAAACAGCACACAGAAGAACACTGAAATTGTTGATGTGACGACCGTCACATGGAGTATGACGACTGGCACGCCCAGCCTGTGACGATCGTCACAGGCCCATGATGAGTGTCACACGGCCAGAATTCACGCCTTGAAACAGTCAACAGAAGCAACCAAAACGTGCCAAAATTCTCTCCAACAGATTCACTTCCCCATAGATTCCTCACACAACCGAGTCACCCTTATTTTTCTCAACTACCAAAGACCTACTAGGAATATAAAAAGGACGAAGGTTGGAAAAAAATGGGACGCTTAATTTCTCTCTCGACAATTTATTTTCTACAGCATTTTTAGCTTTCTAGCATTATTTTCCTTCAGCAACATTATTTCCCTTATCACAATTCAGTTACCATTCCGTTTACAGTTTTCGTTATTCCCTTTCCCTTTCCATTTTTCAGTTAGCCAAAGTAGTAGTTTCCTACACTGGGGAACTACTACACTTTATTTAATTTAGTAAGCAATTGTATCGAAGAAGCAGAATCCTACCGACCTGTGGAGGACTGCTCAAGCGATCCAAGATTCGACGTTCTCTGTTAATCCAATTGCCAGGTTTTTTTATTCAATTATAATTATTATTGCTATGCTATTATAATTATGTTTGTCGCACTCTTAATCTGTTTATGCTCGTCTGTGTTTGCGCTATTTAACATGTCTGGCTAAATTACCGGTATCGGTATGTAACAATTTAATTAGACGGGATTTAATAATAATCGGTGAAATCTTCTTATCTCAAACAATCTTTTCGACCGTGGTTTTTAATTTTAATTTAATTAACTTTGTCACAAAAGTGAGAAGCTATTTAATACGACTTTGCCACGAGAGTGGGAGATTAACTAAGGTGAGAACCAACAATCGCGAGAGCGTGAGGCTTGAACTGGATAGTAAAAACTAGGCATTGATTTTAAAAACAGCGAGAGCACTTTAAAAGCGATTAGCACTTATCTATTTTCAAAAATTATTTTTAACTTCAAATGGGACAACGAGAGCGTACATTCTGACTTAAAGGTATAAGCCGAATCAACAATCACGAGAGTGTGAGATAAAGCTTTTTAAATAAGTATTTTCTACTGAAAGATATTTGGCATTTAAATTATGCACCGATGACTTATCGAATCCCTGACGATTAATGTGTTGCATACTGATTCCTCCTATTAATTCTTTCTTAAGACTCAACTTCCCTTAGATTTTATTTTCTTCAACTAACCTTCTAAAAATCATTCCCTTAGCTAAACATAGTAACGTCAGTAGCATTAGTTTGACCATCGGTCCCTGTCGGTTCGATATCTTTTAAAACTAAAACGATTGGACTGTGCACTTACAGTCAAGTACCCGATAGACTATATTTTATATACAGTCACGAGACGTATCAAGTTTTTGGCGCCATTGTCGGGGACCTGATTTAGTCAAATGGTGTGATTCTTTCGTTGCACGGTATAGACTAAGGTAAAAATAAATACTAATATTCTTTCCTTTATTTCCCCCGATTGTATGCCAAGTACTCGCTCACAAGGCGATAACTTAGCACCACCAATCGCAGAACTAGAGCGTTTCATATATATAAGACGCCGAATACTAGAGTACCAACAAAGGTACGATATTCCCGATATCTTCTTTCCTAATTCTAAACCAGAAGAAAAGCCAACCATGGCTGAAGAAGGACCACAAAATCATCCTTTTAAATTCTACGCTACCCCGTCCCAACAAGAACCTCACAACAGCATTGCTGCCCCCGCTATCAATCAAAACGATTTTGAGCTGAAACCCTCATTACTATCAACCGTCCAACAACATCAATTTGCTGGAAACCCTACGGACGACCCTAATGAACACCTGACCAAGTTTGTGCAGTACGCAGACACTGTAAAGGCGAATGGTGTATCTCAAGATGCGATAAGACTTCACCTCTTTTCTTTCTCACTAAGAGACAGAGCTTGGGCTTGGTTGCAATCCTTTTGATCCAACTCAGTTACAACAAGGGAAGAACTGAAGAACGTTTTCTTATCCTGATATTTTCCGCCAAGCAAAACTGCTATGCTGAAAGCTCAAATCAACAGATTTTGACAAAAAGATGTAGAATCTCTCTACGATGCATGGGGGAGATACAAAGACATGATATGGATATGTCCACATCACGGTCTCGAAGACTGGGTGATCATTCACACATTTTACAATGGGCTTCTATATAACACAAGACAGACAGTAGACGCTGCCACAGGCGGTGCACTTATGGACAAGCCATACAACAAAGCCTATCAACTCATTGAAAACATGGCCCAAAACCATTCCCAATGGGGAGGTGAAATAACTCCAGTAGAAAAGTCCCAAACAAAGAGTGGAATGTACGAAATTAGTAGCCTTGACCATGTCCATGCCAAGGTAGATGCCCTTGTTCAAAAGTTAGACAACTTGACCATACCACCCACAGCGACCGTGGCTGTCGTGACTCCAAACTGTGAGTTATGTGGAAACCCTGGACACACTGCACAAGAATGTCAGATATTAGCCGGAGTCCCAACCGATCAAGTGAATTACGCACAAGGAAATCCTTATTCGAATACCTACAACCCAGGTTGGAAAAACCATCCTAATTTTTCGTAGAAGAATAACAACGCCCTGTATGCACCTGGCCAAGCACCAACTATTCCGCCTGGATATCAAAAGCCAGCTAATAGTGCTCCTAACATGCCTAGGAAGTCAAACCTCGAACTAATGATGGAAAGCTTCATAGCTACCCAAACTCAGACAAACAAAGACTTCTTGAACCAAAACATACATACTAGCGAGCAACTTAAACAACTACCGAGCAAAGTAGACGCCTTAGCCACCCACAATAAAATGCTTGAAACACAGATTTCACAAGTGGCTCAACAACAAGCATCTATAGTCGCTCCAGCTGGAACATTTCCTGGACAGCCGTAACCTAATCCAAAAGGACATGCAAATGTCGTTATACTGAAGAGTGGAAAAGAAATAGACGGGTCCGTAGATCTAAGACTCCAAAATCCTGCCATGTACCAAAAACCAGACAAAACCACAATTGAGCAGGTAATTGAACCAAAGGAAATGGAAGATAATACCCAAGAGGCCGAAGAGAAAGGAAAACCTTATGTGCCTCCACCTCCTTATAAACCACCCATTCCGTATCCTCAAAGACTCGCAAGTTCTAAAACTGCAGGGCAATTTAGGAAATTTGTTGAACTTCTGAAGCAACTAAACATTACAATTCCCTTTACAGAAGCCATCACACAAATGCCCTCATATGCCAAATTTCTTAAGGAGATCCTATCCAATAAGAAAAAGATTGAGGATAACGAAACAGTTACACTTATTGCCGAGTGTAGCGCAATACTCTAGAATAACATGCCTCCCAAACTAAAAGACCCAGGTAGTTTTTCCATACCCTATGTCATTGGAAAATTCGTCATAGACAAAGCTCTATGCGATCTAGGAGCCAGCATTAGTGTAATGCCCTTAACCATCTGTAAAAGGCTCAATATGGGAGAACTAAGACCGACCAAGATGTCTGTTCAATTAGCTGACCGCTCAATCAAATATCTTGTCGGTATACTAGAGAATGTCCCCGTACGTGTAGGACAATTTTACATTCCTACAGACTTCATAATCATGGACATCAAAGAAGATGCCAGTACACCTATCATATTAGGGAGGCCATTCTTAGCTACCGCCGGAGCTGTAATAGACGTAAAGAGAGGTATGCTAACATTCGAAGTTGGAGAGGAAAAGGTTGAATTCATCTTAACACAATTCTTACAAGCGCCAGCAATAGACGATACCTGTTATCTACTTGATGTCATAGACGAGTGCGTAAGAGAGATGGAGATGCAAGAAACCACATACTCTGATATAATGAAAATCCAAATCCTTCCCATCTTTGAAGATGATAATTGGCATGAACCATACCAAAACGACAGTCTAAGCGAATGCGTAGCACTTACGCCCAACCACATGCCATGCCCAAAGAAACCTGACTTGGAATTAAAAGCACTACCAAAGAACCTAAGATATGAATTCCTAGACACTGAACTGAAAAGACCAGTAATAGTCAACGCTGACTTGGGACCGATGGAAACTAAAAAGTTACTAGATGTCCTAAGAAAATATCCAACTGCGTTAGGATACAACATCGCCGACCTAAAAGGGATAAGTCCTTCCATCTATATGCATCGCATTATGCTGGAGGAAGATTGTAAAACCTCTAGAGAACACCAGAGAAGGATCAACCCAATCTTAAGTACGGTAGTCAAGGATGAAGTAAAGAAGTTACTAGATGCTGGAATCATATACCCGATCTCCGATAGTCAATGGGTTAGCCCCGTTCATGTAGTACCCAAGAAAGGGGGTGTTACAGTTGTTAAGAATGAGAAGGGCGAATCTATAGCACAAAGAGTTGTGACCGGAAGTAGAATGTGCATCGATTATAGAAAAGTAAACAAAGCCACTCGGAAAGATCATTTTCCTCTACCTTTCATTGACCAAATGCTTGAACGATTGGCTAAGCATTCCCACTTCTGCTATCTAGACGGTTATTCAGGATTCTTTCAAATTCCAATCCATCCTGACGACCAAGAAAAGACAACCTTCACATGCCCTTATGGTACATTCGCTTACCGATGAATGCCATTTGGATTATGCAACGCTCCCGCAACATTCCAAAGATGCATGATGGCAATCTTCGCCGATTTTATAGACGACATTATGGAAGTCTTAATGAACGACTTTTTTGTTTGTGGGCAGAGTTTTGAAGGATGTCTATCAAACCTTGAAATGGTACTTGAAAGATGCGTAAAGGTGAATCTCGTTTTGAACTGGGAGAAATGCCATTTCATGGTTCAACAAGGAATCGTGTTAGGTCATGTGGTATCTGATAAAGGAATTGAAGTAGACAAAGCTAAGATCGAAATCATAGAGAACCTTCAACCTCCGAAAACTGTACGAGAAATACGAAGCTTTTTAGGACACGCCGGTTTCTACCGACGTTTTATCACAGATTTCTCAAAAATTACCAAGCCACTTACGGGTTTATTAATGAAAGACACTGATTTTATCTTTGATGAAAAATGTTTAACAGTGTTCAACCAATTAAAAACATCTTTAATCACCGCACCCATAATGCAACCACCTGACTGGAGATTACCTTTTGAAATCATGTGTGATGCGAGTGATTACGCCGTAGGCGCAGTACTGGGACAAAGAAAGGATAAGAAACTTCATGCTATCTACTACGCAAGTAGAACACTAGATCCAGCCCAAATGAACTACGCCACCATTGAAAAGGAACTTTTAGCCGTCGTGTTTGCCTTGGACAAATTCTGTTCCTACTTAGTAGGGGCGAAAATTATTATCTATACTGACCACACCGCTATTAGATATCTGTTAAGTAAGAAGGATGCCAAACCAAGACTTTTAAGATTGACCCTACTCTTACAAGAATTTGACTTAGAGATAAAAGATAAGAAAGGTACTGAAAACGTAGTAGCAAACCACTTATCACGAATCGAAGGGAATAAACCTGAACAAATTCCAATCAATGATGATTTCCCTTACGAACGACTCATAGCCCAAATGGAAAGCGACATGTCTGAATTAACAATAAATGATACCGAAATAGAAGAACCCGTGGAAAAAATTCATGCGAATGCAACTTTGCCATGGTATGCTGATTTTGACAACTATCTAGCTGTTGGAGTACTTCCACCAGACCTATCTTACCAACAAAAGAATAAATTCTTTCATGATCTAAAACAGTATTACTGGGATGAACCTCTGCTTTTCAAAGAGGTACCGACGGTATTTTTCGTCGATGTGTTCCTGAGGATGAAATAGACGACATAATCTCTCATTGCCTTTCTGCTCCCTATGGAGGGCACGCAAGTACTTCGAAAACCTGTACTAAGATCCTACAACCGGGCCTATTTTGGCTTACTCTATGGAAAGATGTCCATAATGCGGTTATAAAATGCGACCGGTGCCAACACACTGGTAACATCTCAAGACGCGATGAAATGCCACAAATAGGAATCTTAGAAGTGGAAGTCTTTGATGTATGGGGGATTGACTTCATGGGACCATTCCCACCTTCTTTCGGTAATAAGTACATACTCGTCACTGTCGATTATGTTTCAAAATGGATTGAGGTTGTAGCTTCTCCGACAAATGACACACGAGTAGTGATTAAGTTGTTCAAGAACATCATCTTTCCTAGATTCGGTGTGCCAAAACTAGTAGTTAGTGACGGTATCTCCCATTTCATATCAAACATCTTTGGAAAACTTCTTCTGAAGTATGGAGTCTGACACCGTGTAGCAACACCTTATCACCCACAAACCAGTGGGCAAGTCGAAGTTTTGAATCGAGAGATCAAACAGATTCTAGAAAAGACTATCGGAATATCCAGAAAAGACTGGTCATCTAAACTAAATGAAGCTCTGTGGGCCTATACGACAGCTTACAAAACCCCAATAGGGACCACACCCTTTAAATTAGTCTACGGTAAATCATGTCATCTCCCTGTGGAATTAGAACACAAAGCTTACTGGTCAATTAAGACCCTAAATATAAATTATACTTCCGCATGTGAGAAACGAATTTTATACATTCACGAATTAGAAGAACTTCGACTAAACGACTATGAGAATGCCAGGATATACAAAGAGCAAACCAAAAGATGGCACGAAAAACGTATATCTAGGAAAGAGTTTAATGTCGGCGACATAGTACTACTATTTAATTCAAGACTTAAGCTTTGTCCAGGAAAACTTAAATCTAGGTGGTCCGGCCCTTTCGAAATCACAAAAGTCCTTAAAAGCGGTGCGATAGAAATCAAAGGCCGGAATAATGAACCATTTATGGTAAACGGGCAACAATTAAAATATTATCATAATATTGACAATAGAGACTATTCAAACAGTCTAAGACTTATAGAGTTGTCTGCTCAACCACAAAACTAGTACATCGCAACGTTATTGTCGAACTTACGACACTAAACAAAGTGCTTACTGGGAGACAACCCGCCTTTTCTTTTATTTGTTATCTTTGTTACTAAGTATTTTCCTTCTTTGATTTTCTTCTTTATTTTTGCTCCCCTTTTCTTGATTCTATACAGTAATACTTGTTGCTTCTAGTTACTAACTTAGAAACATTGGATACTGATTAACAGACGAATTTATAACTAGTTAGTTACTAACTTTCATCATGCAACCAGTAGACATAGTTTTCAGAGGCAGAGTTCAGAGAAGGCGTTATGATTATTTAGCTCGGAAGGATATGACTTTATCCATATATTATGATGGACCTACCATGGATAGGTTAGGTATCCGAGACAACATCTTGTTTATGTTTAACCAGTTAGGATGGGAGAATGTTGTTATTAAGAGAAGGTTTGTCACTTACCGTGAACTCACCCTAGAATTCCTTAGCTCCCTAGTTTACAACCCCGAGCATGGTTACAGACTTAACAAAGGGTTGATTTCCTTTAGGCTATTTAGCATGTACTTCACTTATAACCGTAGAGACCTTGCTGACCTCCTAGGATTTCCTAGTGGCTCATTTGTTTTCACTACCCGCCAGGAGGAATTAATCGATGACATCAACCTAGATTACTTTTGGGGTAGTTTAACTGGAGATTACCACCCTAACCCAAACGAGATGCACTCCCAAATGATCGATAACCCTGCTATCCGCTACTTCCATAAAATACTAGCCCATACCCTGTTTGATAAGGAAGAGAACAACACCATAGTGTCACGAGATGAACTTTTCATTTTACTCTGTGTCGACCAAGGTCGACATGTCAATGTTGTGACATTTATGATGGAGAGATTCATTCACCTTGCAAAGAACAATCGCACCCCAATCATAATAGGTGGCCTAGTAACCATGATAGCTGATGCCATTGGACTTAGACGCCCACTGTACGAGCATGTACCATTTGGACACATCCGAGCTATGGACGTTAAATTTTGCTTTAACCATAGAATCATAGGCAACCTTGGGCCGAATACTTTTGATTACCTCATTAACAACGAAGTTTTCCGACTATTTACCCTGTCTAACCATGAGAGAACAAGTGTTCATAACCGCAATAACTGGCTTTATGATTTAGATGAACACCTAATTGGTCCACCTTCACCTCCTGAGACACCGCCTATATATGAGTATCTCAATGACCCTATCCATGTTGATGAATCTGACCTTGAAACACCTCTAAACTACTATAACATAGATGAACCGGAACTTCCATCCTATGCTGATAATCTTGCCTTGCTTCTTTCCCGTTTGGATGATTTCCATACTGACATTACAACTGTGAAAGAAGAGATAAAGATCATGTGACTTGATGTCTTAGGCCTAATGGATGTCGCTGTCGAACAGTTTGATCATTTGAACCAGGTTGTAGCTGTATTGGGACAGAACCGTGGCTGATTTCATTGACCACTGATCTCTCCTACTCACACTAAGCAATGAGGACACTGCTATGTTTTGTATGGGGAGGGAGCACATTTTATTGCTTTACTTTTATTTTATTTAGCACTTTTATCATTATTATTCCTTATATTACATTTAATTTTAATCTTTTAATTTAATAACATTGCTATTTATTTATTTATGCTTTTATATTTATTTATTTATGCTTCTATATTTATTTATTTATTTATTTATGCTTCTAAATTCAATTGCTCAGTCATTATATTATACTGTATTAAACTACCGCATTAATGAGAAAATTTGCAAACAAGCGTGTGACGACCGTCACACATTGTGTGACGCCCATCTCACAGACGTGACGACCGTCACGGATCTACCACGCTCGTCACACAACATGTAGATGACCGTTGTGCATTGCTGGCCGTTGTAGACGACCGTTACGCATCCGTTGCGCGTGACGACCGTCACCCCCCTATGACGACCGTCACGAAACCAGAGAGCGCGCCTATAAATGTAGGCACACTTCCTCTCTTTTTCCTCATCAATCACACCACTCTTCTCTCCATTATTCAATTCTTCACCAATGGCCCGTCAAGAGAGAGCAGCTCTCGACCTCTCCACCATCGTATTCAGAAATAGAGAAGCCGGCGAGCGCCAAAGAGACAACTACCTCAAATTCTATCAACGTTCAGTCCAAGCAACAAGGTATGTCGATAACGAATGTCTGACGGAGCTAGGACTCTTAGATGGCGTGGGTTGGATGCTGACAAACTCCAGTTTGACACAGCTTTGCACTACACCGCAACTAACTTACGATGCACTGACCCTGGAATTCTTGAGTTCCTTCTCATACATCACCCCCGCTGGCGCAACTCAGTTTCTCACCGGAGTCGCCATATTCAGAATGTTCGGTACCGAGTATTCCCTAAACCAAACTCAATTAACGCGAATGCTTGGTTTCCGATATGGAGAGGGAGTTCACTACTGTATTCCTGACGGATGGTCAGAGATGGCATTTGGAGTATGGCACAACCTGACCAACATGAACGCCACAAGCTGGGATACGCTCAACGCAACTTACATTCACAGCCCAGCTATTAGATATTTTCACCGAGTCCTGGGGTACACGGTTTTTGGAAGAGTTAGAAATCACAAGGTAAACTCCAAGGAACTCTTCCTTCTTGACTGTGTGTTCACCCCGGTCGCGTTCAATGTCACTCCATTCCTACTAGCCAACATTCAGGTTACTTGCATGAGAGGCAGCCAGGCGTTTTGTTTTGGGGGAATCATCACCTCCATAGCACTAGGCCTGAATCTAAGGGATAGGCTCTCTGAGTTGCCAGCCTTGCCAGTAGAGTTCCTCGACATCGAATATTGTCGTGCTTCACACCTAATCAAGGCCAGAGGCGAAGGGAAGTATCATCCTGTGGTTAGAAACAAGATAGTCTGAAGCATCATCATGCCCAACAGGAACCGTACAGATCCGCAGAATATGGAAAATTGGATTTTTGATCTGAACGCCCCTGAGGCAAATGAAAGAGATCCTAATAATGGAGCAGATGAAATCGAGGAGGAACTTGACCGAGGCATCCCACAACTGCCTCCTGAGTACGTTGCGGAGACATCTTCCCAAGGCCAGCGAAGAAACGAGCAAAGACCCGCCACCATGGAAAACATCTACGCTGAGATGCTGCGACACAACCAGAGGATGGAAGAACGCCAGACGGAAATGATGCAAGCAATCCAGCGGGATCAACACGACTATGCAAACTTATACGACAAGGGGATGGCGGAGCTTTCAGACCAGATGAATGCCCTGACATATCGTGTAGATGCCATCCAGGAGTACACTCAGCACGTAGGATTGGACCCTACCCGGCGAGGAAGAGGTGAGCGCGTACGAGCAAGAGCCAGAGCACGCAGAGGCCAACAGTGTGACGATGAGTAGCGATCTTCTTGTTTTTTCTCTTTTTCTTTATATTGTCTCATTGAGGACAATGCTTTGTTTAAATGTGGGAGGAAATCCCTATCTTTCCTTTACTTGTTTCTATTTTTAGCCAATACAATTTTTTTTTGTTTATCCTTATTAAATCGTTACCATCATTCAATCATTTATACATAATTTGGCACAAAAAAAAATTTTGTCCTTAAAAATTAAATGCATACCCTACGAGTATATACGTTGTCTTACAGAGGTTCGGTTAGGAGACTGAGAAAAATATAACAATATTGATACCGTCCCGACACCTTAGATCCCTCACTTCTGCGAGATCAGTTTGAATACCCATTATATCGATACCTTAAGTCTCCGCTCTAGATTAACCCCTAGTAGTTTATACTAGCAGTCAACATCGTCTCAAGCACAAACCACGTGAAAAGCTGATGAATATAAGTGTTTGAAGCCTACGAATTAAAGAAAATCCTTCATACTTTTGTTATCAGGAAATTGATAAATGAACCATACAAACGGTTGCAAGATATACAAAAGGAAGGAACAAAAATACCCGGTTGGTTGGTTCAGAGGTACCTGGTACTGGACTTGGTAGGGCGAACTACGGTTCGATCCACCACAACCTTCAAAAAGGGGATATATAAAGGGGTACCGCACTAGTGTACCAGACCCCGTGCTAAGAAAAGGATCAAAGTCACTAACCGGCTACTTCACTAAGTGCGTGCGAAGGCAAAGGGCTTAATGTGATTGCGCTAGAATGAAACCGGGTGAAATAGGAACGAGAGACATTAGGTTGAGCTATAACGGCATGATTCGAACTGGCTTGTGCAAAGGAGAGATCTACGTTAATGCATATTGCTTGTGTCGTCACTGTATATTTAGTGTTTTACTTGAGTATCGGCCATCTTAACAAAGTACCTAACAACCACGTACGAGTTGGAAATGTATTCACGTTTAATTAGTGTTTTCAAATTTCATTTGCTTGAGGACAAGCAAAGATTCAAGTTTAGGGGAGTTTGATAATGCGAAAATACATCACATATTTGCCTTGATTTACACTCAAAGATCATACCACTTTAGTTTATATTTCGATTATTCCGCAAGTATTCGAGTTATTTTTGCAGGTATTTCAATATCCAAGCATAATTGAGAAAAATGTAGAAAAGGAAGAAAAAGAATATGAAACATATGAGAAAGCAGCAGAAAAATAGCAAACAGAAGAACACAGAATTGTTGATGTGACGACCGTCACATGGAGTATGACGATCGACACACCCAGCCTGTGACGACTGTCACAGGCCCATGACGAGCGTCCCACGACCAGAATTCACGCCTTGAAACAGTCAACAGAAGCAACCAAAATGTGCCAAAATTCTCTCCAACCGAACTACTTCCCCGTGGATTCCTCACTCAACCGAGTCACTCTTATTTTTCTCAACTACCAAAAACCTACCAGGAATATAAAAAGGACGAAGGTTGGAAAAAAAGGGGACGCTTAATTTTCTCTCGACAATTTATTTTCTACAATATTTTTAGCTTTCTAGCATTATTTTCCTTCAGCAACATTGTTTTCCTTATCACAATTCAGTTACCATTCCGTTTACAGTTTCCGTTCTACACTTTCCCTTTCCGTTTTTCAGTTAGCCAAAGTAGTAGTTTCCTACACTGGGGAACTACTACATTTTATTTAATTTAGTAAGCAATTGTATCGAAGAAGCAGAATCCTACTGACCTGTGGAGGACTGCTCAAGTGCTCAAAGATTTGACGTACTCTGTTAATCCAATTGCCAGGTTTTTTTTATTCAATTATTATTATTATTGCTCTGTTATTATCATTATGTTTGTCGCACTGTTAATCTATTTATGCTCGTCTGTGTTTGCGCTATTTAACATGTCCGGATAAATTACCGGTATCGGTATGTAACAATTTAATTAGACGGGATTTAATAATAATCGGTGAAAACTTCTTATCTCAAACAATCTTTTCGGCTGTGGTTTTTAATTTAAATTTAATTAACTTTGTCACAAAAGTGAGAAGCTATTTAATACAACTTTGCCACGAGAGTGGGAGATTAACTAAGGTGAGAACCAACAATCGCGAGAGCGTGAGGCTTGAACTGGATAATAAAAACTAGGCATTGATTTTAAAAACAACGAGAGCACTTTAAAAGCAATTAGCGCTTATCTATTTTCAAAAAGTATTTTTAACTTCAAATGGGACAGCGAGAGCGTACATTCTGAGTTAAAGGTATAGACCGAATCAACAATCACGAGAGTGTGAGATAAAGCTTTTTAAATAAGTATTTTCTACTGAAAGATATTTGGCATTTAAATTATACACCGGTGACTTATCGAATCCCTGATGATTAATGCGTTGCATACTGATCCCTCTTATTAATTCTTTCTTAAAACTCAACTTCCCTTAGATTTAATTTTCTTCAACCAACCTTCTAAAAATCATTCCCTTAGCTAAACATAGTAATGTCAGTAGCATTTGTTTGACCATCGGTCCCTGTGGGTTCAATATCTTTTAAAACTAAAACGACTGGACTGTGCACTTGCAGTCAAGTACTCGATAGACTATATTTTATATACAATCATGAGACGTATCAGTGTCAATCCCTAACAACGGCTGGGAAGGTTTGAATTTTGAAAGTGTCAATCCCTAGAAACGGCTGGGAAGGCTTGAATTTTGAAAGAGTGCAAAAGGCAAAGGGGTACTTATAAGAGGCGGGTGTAAAGATGACTTGATAATCTTCGTGCCAAAGATAGAGGGAACTTTGCAGTAGGTACATACAACTCATTTTATCCCCCAGGCATAACGACGGGGATGAAGTTTTGGAAATATGGATACCACTCGGGACTCGCCAAACCTACGTCAGGTGTTTCAAAACAAACAATAAGAGAAAGTTCAATCGTCCAATCTCTCATTTTTGCTTAACATGCAAAGTTGACAAAGGTGACTTCTCTCGTGCAAAAGACAACGAGGAGGCTTGCAAAAGGAAAAACGGAACTTACGAAAGGTAAGCGGATGGAAATACTTCCTATGCAAAAGGCAATGGGACTTCCCAGGTAAAAGACAAGGGGAAACTTGCAAAAGGAAAGTGAGTAGATCTGGTGATTATCATACACAAGGTAGAGGAAACTTTGTAGTAGGTACGAAAAATCTCATATCCCTCAAGCATAACAGCGGGGATGAAGTTTTGAAATATGGCTACCACTCCGGACTTGCCAAACCTACGCCAGGTGTTTTAAGACAAACGATAAGAGAATAGGTCAATCGTCCAATCTCTCATTTTTGCTTAACACTCAAAGTTTTGACAAAGGTAAACTCTCTCGTGCAAAAGGCAACAAGGAGACTTGCAAAAGGCAAAATGGGGTTTTCCCATGCAAAAGAGAAGAAGGGACTTGTGAAAGGCAATGTACCGAAAAAGGGCCAACAATATTTTCAAAAGGAAAATAAAAAGGAGATAAATTGGGGAATCCTTATGGGGTTGTTCATGGGGATCCTTAGGCTTTCTCAAAAGGCTTGAATCCCTCTTACGCTACACATGCATGCCCCATTATGAAAAGTATACTATAATGCAATGTTATGTATGCAAAATATCGATGTATGCAGAATGCCGATGTATGCTCGGGCTGTTAGGAGTATGAAAATTTGTGGTTTATGGATTGTTTCAAGCACGGTTAGGCTTTGTGGAACTTTCCGTTTCGGAGAGAAAATTATGCATGAAGTGATGCATGCAATGCATGTGGGAGTGCAACTGGGCATTTGGATTTTTATAGGGATTTATTTTTGTTTCTAATGAGAGATTGTTGGCGAATATCATCATCAAATGGTTGATGGAAAAGGTTTTAGAACATCATCATCAAAGGGTTTATGTAAATAAGTGTCATCTATGAATTGTGCCAAATATGGTTGGGCTTTATGGTTAATGATAGAGATTTGTTTTGGGAGGTGCCAATAATGAATGTGCTTTTGGAATTTGGTTTGGATGGGATCAGGTTGGATCTGATGGAGATTGGATTTTTTTTGTTAAGTGGGCTTTGATTTTGGAAGGTATCAAGCGAGGCTTGGCTTCATTATTTTTGTCGAGGAAGGGCTTCATGTTATGCATGATGCATGATATGTATGAGCGAAGTGACAAGGTTGGTGCGTAATGATTGATGCAATTGTTATGGATAGTTCAATAAATTTCCCTGAGGTGGGTCAAGAATGGTTGAAATAGGGAAATATTTTTGCTTAGTTTCAAGGCTCATTGTTGACAAGCTACGAGGTGATATGTTTAGCATGACTTCCCGACATTTGCTTTGAACTTGGTTGATATAATAAGCTTGGTCTGAATCTTCTGATGCCCCATGCTTGATCTGAGCAAAAAAAAGATACAAAGAAAAACATTCTCTCCTGGCCAGTCTTGCCCTAGTCTGTTAGGTAATTGTAGGGACATACCTAGTTACAAGCTATGAAGCAAGCCTTGTGATGGAGTGATCTTGATATGTTATGTCCCAGTGTATTGGGTTTACCTACCCCTGCTTATCCACCTCTTGGAGTGCTTTGACTTTCTCGTTCTTTTGAGGTGGTTTGCCTTAGTACGAACCTTGAAGGGATTTTTCCCCTGTCTGGTTGATCTTTGAAGGAATTCCCTTTCCCAACTTCCTTTGGAGAGATTCGCCTAATCTCGACGTGGTTGTCCTAGACTGACCGGATCTTGAAGTGGCTTTCTCAATGGAGTCCTCAGATGCCTTGCCCCCTTGGTGAGAATCAATCTAAGAGGATGTCCTTTTCTCATCGGAGTCCTCAAGAAATTTGCCTCTTTCGAGTGACCAAAACTTCTCAAGTCATGTTCATAATCTCTAATTCAAAAATGTATATGGATTCAATAATATAAAGATTTGATTGAATTTGATTTTGAAGTTTTTGATCTACTTTGGTTCATCACTACGTGCAGATTTAAGGTTTTCAAATTAGGGGCTGATGGGGAAGAACACATGTCACTTTTGATCCGGTCAGATGATGAGGATGAGTCTTACTTTACCCAGTTGGAACTTGGTTCATCCCTTTGACCTAATTATGTTGAGGGTCGGATTGGGCTAGCTCCAATTCCAAATTTAAACAAAAGCACAATAGTAAAACAAAGTTCCAAAAATATAAATAAAACCTAATTTAGTAACAAGTTAATTATTTATTTAAACCCATAATTTAAATCATATCGATTAATAAAATTAATCTTATTAACCTATTAATCTAAATTAATTAGAAGTCAATTAAAAACTAATTAATTTAAAATCCTAAATTATTTAACATTTTATTAATCTAATTATAATTTAATAAAATAAAATTATTTTATCACTAATATTAATTTGTAGTTAATTAATCTAATTAACCCTATTACTAATAACAAGAGATTAAATAACCATTTACACCAACAAACAAGTCATCAATAACTAATCTAATTCACCTGATAATATTATTCTACTTAAATTAGTAGTTTAATCAAGCTGGGATTATAGGAAAAAAGTAAATATGGTCTCCCTTTGACTTTTTAGGTCATTGGGTTTGACTAGATGATTTTCTATGTGTTTTTTGGATATGTTAGTGTTAGCTAAAAATAGAACGAGAAGATGGTCAAATTTTGGGGTATGACACTATTTTGGCCATATAGGCCAAAATTCGAGAAAATGTCCTCAAATTAGTCATTGTTATTGGTATCCATCGTCCATCTAGTGGGTGCGACACCTCCTTCTACGACCATTTAATCTTCCATCATCTCTTGTTCACAAATGAAACCATGAGTGTGATACAAGTCTAGAAAAGGAAGTGCATCCTTGTGTGGAGTAAATGCAGTCTATGCTGAATAGCAAGGTGGGATCTTTGCTAGATTTATGTAAAAATTTCATCTATCAACATGACTCACATTAGCCATATAGTAACTCTGATCTTCTTCGATGTTTTTCACAATACCATCAGAGCGCCAAATGGAGATTTTTTTATGAAGGATCGAAGAAATTGCACCAATGCCATGAATCCACTCTTTTCCCAACAAGAAATTATAATTGACTTTGGACAAAATCACCATAAAGAGATTTGGTCCAGTCATACTACCGACTGCGAGGTCGACTTGAATGGCACCTAAAATGTAACTCGTCTTTCCTTCATAATTCAACAACACCATGTTGTATGGTCAAAGGTCTGTATCAAATTTCCACATTTTCTTTAATAGGGAATATGGCATTAAGTTCACCGCTGCTCCTCCTTCAATAAACACTTTGTTTATTTTAATATTGTCTACTTTTTCCCTTATAAATAAGGGCTTCAGATTATACATCATGCTTGCATCTGATCTTTCAAATATGGATTGTTGTTCCTTTACAACGCCATTGTCCATCCCGTAATAGCATAGCGGCTTCTAATTTGCCGTCTCTTCTATTATAACATCTTCTTCTTCCTCAGAGACTTCTGAGACTTGAACAAATTCTCTAGGTAAACTGAAACAATGTTACAAGTAACTTCAAAGTCATTTTCTGACCCCGTATCAAAGTTTTACATCACCATCTTGTCATCTAGTTGCGCTATAGGGACATAACATTTTTTCACTAGTGGTGTCGCAGCTCGAAATAGTCTGTGCTTAACAGGCTTCTTGCCCATTTTGTTGGCCTTCTGTGCAGATGGTTTGTTATCAATGTTGGTTTTTTAGGCCTCATAAGAATCCTTTTTGTTTCTTTGGTGTCGACGCCATTGCGTCCTCCTCATAGGATTCCTCCCCTTGTAATTCTGGAAAGCATAAGAATATTTCTTTGACACATGGGAGTTTTCATAGTAATAATACCCTATTCCCATGTCCATAACCTTCCATTTATACTGGTTTGGGGGATATTTGGTTCATAGGTCTCACCCATTCTCCATTGGGTGCATTGGCTGGGGAACATAAGTCTTCTTGTAATTCTAAGAATTTCTTGGGAAGTTTTGGTTCCTATGTGGAACTCCTCTTTTGTTAACAATGAATCTTGATATCGATCCACCCTTATTTCTTCTCCTTTGGTCTGAAGGTATGGCAGTTTCGACCTCCTTCATAGATTTTTCATCAAAGAATGCACTGCACCTATGGTGCAACATGACCTTTGAGTTTCTCAATTTGCAACGATACAAAAAGTTGACAAGTTCCTCTTCAGCTTTGAGGAACACCAAATTCTTCTTTTTGACCATGCCTTATGTATTTTCCTGCTCCACTTGTTCGACCTCCATGTGCAAGCCATCAGCAACTTTGATCATCAGGATGTCGACAGGTGCAGCAAAGTTCTCTGCTTTGATCTAGAGGGGATCAGAGTCCACTTACATTGAGGCTTTATGCTTATCTCCAAATTAAAGTCAACCTTTCTTGAGTGATTCCTGTACCAAATTCCTGAAAAACACACATTGTGAGTTTTATGACCCAAAAAATTATGGTACTTACAAAATCCTCTCTTTTTCCTTTTGTTCTAATGGGGGAGTTTTTAAGTCTGGAAACACTATAATCTGCCCATTGGTATCTAACAAATCAAATATTTTTTCACATTTTCTTACGTCAAAAGTATATGTCTTAGTAACAAATTTCTTATTCTTGCTGGGTTCGACGAGATTTTTCCCATTGTTGGTGTTAACAATTTGCAAACATAAGGGGGTCATGGCTTTAATTTTGCCACATGGACCTCGCTCTCTTCAATGTATTCGTCAAATGAGTCAGACTCCAAATAACCATTTGGTTCTACATAGGCAATCTTTTCTTTCTTATTATACTTATTCGACCTAGCTTTCTCATCTTTCAAACGCTCAACCTGGAAAACTCTATATGTGAATTGGACCATGTCCCTTAGGTATTGAGTGTCTAACTTCTTCCTGATGGAATAGTCTAAACCACCAATGGCCATTTCGACCAACTCATGTTATGGGACTTGCGTAAAGCATCTTTCTTTGAGAAGCCTAAACCTATTCAAGTAATCATCTATTGACTCAGGCATCATACGCCTAACACAAGCTAGTTCCTTAAGACTAATTTTGGATTGACCCATGTAGAATTGTTCATGGAACACTCTTTCTAACTTACTCCAAGTATGTATTAAATAAGGAGGGAGTATGGTGAACCATGTGAAGGCATTCTTCATTATAGAATTTGGAAAATACTTCATTTTCAAATTCTAATTATTGGCTAGGTCCACTACCTCAGTTTAGTATCTGGCTACATGTTCGACTCTAGACTCATTTATCTCACCTGCAAACTTGGTGAATTTGGGGAATTTCCATCCCCGGGATCTTATGTCTGTTGAACGTGCTCTAATAGAGGTGACACGAATTTACACCTATGGAGGCCAACATTTAGGCCATTTTGGACAAGGATATGTTTGACCATGTTTGCTATATTGTTTTGTCCTGCAAAGTATTCTATTGGACATTTTTGAGCATTTGGTCTGCATCCTTATTTTGATTCACCATTATGGGCCTTGAGTTATTTTAGCCTATATTTTCCTCATACTCTCTTTGTATGAGAGGTTCTATATGTAGAATTCATCCTTGTTGCTGCCCTTGGTTAATAGGGGATTGCCCATTGTCAGGCGTTTCTACTTGCCTTACATTTGAGATTTAAGGAGTTGATGTCACTTGGACCTGAGGAGCGCCGCAGAAATCGACTATTTGACCCATTTGATTTGCTAACAGTTTATAACTTTGGTTGGTGTTTTGTATCAAGGGATTAAACACCGTGCCTATATGTTGGGTCAACATGTTAAATATTTTATGGTAACTCTCATCCACTTGCTTCCTCATCGACATAAGAAATGTCGTATTCAACATAGACATTGTATGGGGAACATAGTTTGATCCCTCTGGTAAAAGCATCATTCGACTAGGATTATCCATCACCGAACCTGAGGCAGGGTATGGATTATAGGGTGGAATGACCGCTATTGTGTTATCTGCATAAGTCGACGCATTAGACTGAAGACCTACCATCATTGTTATCGGTATACCATATATGTACTCTCTATTTCCCATAGGGAGCATAAAACATGGAAGGAATGAAATCCTAGGATCTCCCAGAGTTATTCTTGCGACAGTAGGGTTAAATGGAAGACTCCCTGGTTGTGGTGGGGGAATAGCCCCTTGTGTCGATATCGACGAAACTGGCGATGATGAAGCCACATGAGTGGTTTCTATAATAGGCATTAAATAACTGCATCTCCAACCTCCGATTTGACTGATTGTTCTTCTACATTTTGATGATTATTCTGTGGATTAGGGTTACCCATAGAAGGATGCATTATTTTTGGTAAAGCTTTTCCACTTCTTAAATGCATACAAATCTCATAAATATTTCATGTAAGAAGAATAATATTTAAAATAAAACTACACTATTGAAAATGGAAAAAGTCTTAGCATAAGGTCCCACTAGGTGTGCCAATTTGTTTACCCCTAAATTTGGTAAACAGTCGCTTGTCTCTTTGGAAAAAATTTACTTGAAGGATCGACTAGTGAATCCTAGGACATAATTCTTAAATTCTCCCAAAAATATGTTTGATTGTGTTGTAATTGTAAAAAAACTTTTAAATTTGCGGAAAGGTAACAATTAAACTTGTAAAAAGATAAGAAGTAAAGGGATTTCGACACGGTCAAAATCCTTGCTCAATGAACATGGAAAGTAAGTGACTTTCTGGGTAATAAAGGTAAAGAACAAGAAACATAAAAATTGCATAAAATATGTAAGTGGTGGTATGGAAAATCATAATTCTCTCAATGACTCCTTTCTCGCTATCGCTTGGGTACTTTAAGTGTTTGAGTGTTTGTATGATGAAATTGTCACACTGAATCCTTATTTATAGTAATACATAAATAACTTCCTACAACAACTCTAATTCTATTAGTTGACACATATCAATTTGCTTAATTTCAACCTCACTGGCATGTCTCCATGTGTCTTCACTGCATGGATAAAACCCTCAGACAGTTACACAGTAAGATTGTAGCATTTTGTTTCGAACTGCCTTTGTCGAATCTTCTGGGAGATAACTCAAAAAAGTGTTATAAGTTATCAGCTTTAATCTAATATGGTCATTTCGACACCCATGGACCAAAAAATCCCAAGTGTCGAAATTCTATTTTTTAGCTCCATTTCCTTAAGAACTTTTTTGGATTTTTCTGTTGAACCCATGATGTCGAAATTGTATGCCAACACCTAGCTAGTCATATCACCGCACATGTCAGAAGAGGGCTACAAAATGTTTCAATTTTTGGACTGCATTTAATGTGCTTGTTCTCGACTACTTTTTCACAGTGGACAACATCCCGAAGGCCGGTCAAAATCACTTAAGGCTTCCCTGGTTCCTACAATGCCTAATAAATTCTTAGAGGTAACTGCTTTGGACTGGCCAAAGTGTTGGTGTAAGCCCTAGAAGCCAATAATTTTAGTACTTGTATCGAATTATTTATTAATAATAAAAGGCATTTTCTTTATTAGGGTTGATTAATAAAGTCCCTAGAATAGATAGTCTGTTTAATGTATTAAGTGTGACTTAATCATGAGAACACATTAAACATAAGGGCACTGTTCTTAAAGTATCCGTAGTCGAGCTTTAATGTGAAGTGGGATAACATTAAAGCATTAAGACTATTATGTTTGTAGACTGATGATCACATTTCATGGATCATGGATAAAGAGTTATCAAGTCTTAAACATAGGTATGAATATTAGGAGTAATATTTATACCGGATTGACCCGCTATGAGAATACTATATAGAAAGTTATGCAAAGTGTCATAAGTTATTCTCATGGTGATAATAGTGTATACCACTCTTCGACCTGAAACCACTATGGATCCTAGATGTAGAGTCGAGTGCTTTATTGCTGATCCAACGCTGTCCGTAACTGGATAACCATAAAGACAGTTGATGGGTACTCCACGAAGCATGCTGAGGGACATGAGTGTCCTAGATGGAATTTGCCAATCCTGCGTAACAGGATAAATGTCTATGGGCCCAATATTGAACTGGACAAGGGTGACACGGTCTATACCTTGTTTTCAATATAGACATAAGGGTAAAGGGGTAATTATACACATAATTATTATCACAAGAGGTTTTGTCAGATCACATGACATTTTCGTGACTTGGGTAACAGTGATGTGTTGCTAGATACCGCTCACTGTTTATTATGTTAAATGTGTGATTTAATATAATTTCCAATGTCGCGAAAACCTATAGGGTCACACACAAAGGACGGATTGATGAGAGATAGAATAATTAAGGAACATCGTAAGGTACGGTGCACTTAAGTGGAAACGAAATATGGTAAGGTACCAAATACTTAAGTGATTTTGGCATATTATGAGATATGGGCAAAATACACTTAAGTGGGCTTTTTGGTTTGAAGCCCACACAAGTGGTTCTATAAATAGAACCCCTTGGGTAGAAGCTCTCCACTCCACTCAGACAGAAATTCAAGTAGAGACTTGGAATTTTGTTTCCCTCTTTCTCTCACTCAAAGCCTTCATTCATAACAGCTAGCACTACGATTGAAGGAATCCGTTCGTGTGGACTGAGTAGAGACGTTGTCATCGTTCAACGTTCGTGATCGCCCCGTGGATTTGTATCAAAGGTTTTGATCATTATCAGAGATCTGCACCAAAGGTTTGAATCGCCACAAGAGGTAACGATTCTATCACTGATCATGCCCACTCGTAAGGATCACTAAATGGAGAAATTTTTAAATTCCGCTGCGCCTTGGATGGCAATTCTCCAACAGTGGTATCAGAGCCACTTATGAAACCATGAATCTGATATCTGTTTTTGTTATGTAATAATATGATTAAAACAGAATGAATCAAAGGTTAAATTGAGATCGATCAAGTTACATATATGTGATATATGTAACCCTGATGCAAAATACATTATATATGATATAATGTTCTTGTTTCGTTCATTCAAAAACCTCGATGATTGTTTTCCTTTGAGCGATCAATGGTCGTTTGTTTCTTGATCCGACATTAGTATGGTGAAGCAATGACGTGTTGATCAATCATACTGAATTAACAATCGAGACGTGTTTGACGGTCTGAAATTGGTGCATTAGGGTTAGTGACGGCACAAGGGTTCTGTTGTCAGAGAGTTATGCGATTGGGGTTTGAACGCACAAGAGTTGTGCTTCCTAAACACTTTTTGGAACAGTGTTAACCGGTTAACGCGTATGGTTAACCGGTTAACGGAATGCGAAATAAATTTTTGAGATTTTCAAACAGTGTTAACCGGTTAACGCATTTGGTTAACCGGTTAACGCAAGGCGGAAAACAGTTTTCCAAGACATTTTCAAATAGTGTTAACCGGTTAACGCATTTGGTTAACCGGTTAACGCAAGGCAGAAAACAATTTTTTCAGATTTCAAAACAGTGTTAACCGGTTAACGCATATGGTTAACCGGTTAACGCAAGGAAATTTTCGCCCATTCGGCTAACTCAGTGCTTTAAAAGTGTCAAGTGTTGATACAAAAAGCGACATCGATTTTAAATGAATTGTTCATTAAAATGTGATGATCGGTCGTCGAAATTTAATTTGATTTTAATTAATTAAAGGAATTAATTATAATAATAATAAAGTGTTTATTATTGTCTTGTGGTGATCGGTTATGGCCTTAGTTTTCCTTTGTTTTGTTTTGGGTTTTTAAAATACGACCTGCGTGTCGTGCCTCTCTCTTAATCTCCCAAATGTAACTTCTTTTCTCATCTCACTCCCTCGTATGTAAAACGAGTTTCTTTCATGTAATATAATGATATGAAGAAAGAAAAGAAGTCAATGCCAAAGGAGGACAACCTTGAAGATCTTGCTTGGAAAAGCTTAGATCGTTGTAGGTTAGCTTAGGTTCTCTCATTGGCTTGGGAGAACAATTGCGCTAGGGGCCATAACTGTTTCATTTTGTTTGTATGTATGTTGATGCATGTGAATGTATGTTGATGCATGTGAGAGACGGTTTATATGATAAACAAGCCGGTGAGATTAGAAAAATTGCAATTCCCTCAAAACTAAATATTAAGTTTTAAGCTTTCCAAGTTTTAACACTCATCAAGACTAGTATCGAATAATGTAGGTTTCGCCTACGCGAGGTGCATGTTCTATATTAGTAAGGTGCGATGGGATAATTGTAATATCCAACTGTTAAAACAATGGGTCAAACTTAACTAAACAAATTATAATAAGATTATATATATGTTTAGAAGCAAGAGTTGGGAATGATCCATATGATGGATTGGAATAAGGAGTTATTCACCCAACTGAAATTTTCGAGAGTTGTATGAGATACAATTGGAAGGAGTTCCTACCTAAATAACCTAGTTTTGTGTAATCCGCCTACGCGGACTTAGAACGAAGTGAAATATGGATCTCGACCCACTAGAAAATCTTCCAACGGGATTTTCCGAATCAAATGATGAGGGTCATTTGTTTTGAATAAAATAGTGGGAGCATGTTTAATTAAAGGCCTAATTAAATATGTCAATGATACTTATATTTTCATTAATCCTTGTGTAGATTACCATGACAACAAACACCTCTAACAACATATTACGATCAAACCCTGAGAAAGAAAAATTGTCTGGGACAAATTTTCTAGATTGGTACCGAGACATGAGGACTGTCCTCAAACATAATAAAGGGAAAGGCAAGGAAGTTGCCAAGCCCAAACCCACTAGTGCTGCCTTGAAGCCTAGTGGAAGCATAGAAAAGGAAGGCACCTGCTTCCATTGCGGTAAGACCGCACACTGGAAGAGGAACTGCCCAAAGTACCTGGAAGATAGGAAGAAAGGAGTAGAGACTCCAACTTCAAGTATTTTTGTTATTGAAATTAATTTATCTACTTCTGCATCATGGGTATTAGATACTGGATGCGGTTCTCACATTTGTACAAATGTGCATGGACTGAAAAGGAGTAGAGTTTTGGCAAAAGGTGAAGTCGACCTACGAGTTGGCAATGGAGCAAAGGTTGCTGCCTTAGCCGTAGGAACTTATGAATTGACTTTACCTAGTGGTTTAATAATTCAGTTAGAGAACTGTTATTATGTACCGGTAATTAGCAGGAATATTATTTCCGTTTCTTGTTTGGACAAGTTCGGCTTTTCATTCATAATAAAGAACAATTGTTGTTCAATTTATTTGAATGATATATTCTATGCTACTGCTCAAATGAACAATGGATTATATGTCCTTGATCTTGAAGTGCCAATTTATAACATTAATACTAAAAGGATGAAACCTAATGAGTTAAATCCAACTTACCTTTGGCATTGTCGATTAGGCCACATAAATGAGAAACGCATTTCCAAACTCCATAAAGGTGGATTGTTGGACTCTTTTGATTATGAATCATATGAGACATGCAGATCTTGTTTAATTGGAAAGATGACAAAATCTCCATTCACAGGAAAAGGTGAAAAAGCTAATGATCTTTTGGCCCTCATACATACTGATGTATGTGGACCACTGAACATACCAGCCAGAGGAGGTTTTCAGTACTTCATCACATTCACTGATGATTTTAGTAGATATGGTTATGTGTATTTAATGAAACACAAATCAGAGTCCTTTGAAAAGTTCAAGGAATTCAAGAATGAAGTACAAAACCAACTGGGTAAGAATATTAAAACTCTTCGATCAGATCGAGGTGGTGAGTATTTAAGCCTAGAGTTTAATGATCATCTGAAAGAGTGTGGGATCCTATCCCAACTCACTCCTCCTGGAACACCCCAATGGAATGGTGTGTCTGAGAGAAGAAATCGAACCCTGTTGGACATGGTCCGATCCATGATGAGTCAAGCCAATCTTCCAAACTCCTTTTGGGGACATGCGCTGTTGACCGCAGCTTACACACTTAACCGTGTTCCATCCAAAAAGGTTGATAAGACACCATATGAGATATGGAATGGTGAGAAACCACATATGTCTTACATGAAGATTTGGGGTTGCGAAGTTTATGTGAAACGACAAATTTCAACTAAGCTTGAGCCCAAATCTGACAAATGCTTATTTGTGGGATATCCTAAAGAAACAAAAGGATATTACTTCTACAATCCTTTTGAGGGCAAAGTGTTTGTCGCTCGAACTGGAGTTTTCCTAGAAAAGGATTTTATTTCCAAAGGAACCAGTGGGAGGAAAGTAGAGCTTGAAGAAATTCAAGAATCACAAAGCATCGATACACCTATGGAGGAATTAGAGCAGGAAACATAAATGGTTGTGGAAGAGCAACCTGCTCAAGTAGAACAAGACCAGCGTAGGTCAGGCAGGATACGTCACCTACCTGAGAGATATGGATATCTCATAACAGATCAAGGTGATGTATTACTCATGGATCAAGATGAGCCCGTGGCCTACCAAGAGGCCATAACTGGTCCCGAGTCTGAGAAGTGGCTAGAGGCCATGAAATCCGAAATAGATTCCATGTACACGAACCAAGTTTGGAACTTGGTAGAGCCTCCTGTAGGAGTTAATCCTATAGGATGCAAGTGGGTCTTCAAAAAGAAGACTGACATGGATGGTAAGGTACATACCTATAAGGCAAGACTGGTTGCAAAAGGATATAAAAAAATTCATGGTGTTGACTATGATGAAACCTTTTCACCAGTTGCAATGCTTAAATCTGTTCGGATTTTACTTGCTATCGCTGCATATCATGATTATGAAATATGGCAGATGGATGTCAAAACTGCTTTCCTTAATGGGAATCTTCTTGAGGATGTGTACATGACACAGCCTGAAGGATTTGACATACCAGAAGAAGCCCATAAGATATGTAAGCTACAAAGATCAATCTATGGATTGAAGCAAGCTTCCAGAAGCTGGAATCTTCGTTTTGATGAAACGGTAAAACAATATGGATTCATCAAGAACAAAGATGAGCCTTGTGTCTACAAGAAGGTTAGTGGGAGCATGATCGTATTCCTGGTGTTATATGTAGATGACATATTACTCATTGGAAACAATGTCCCTACCCTGCAACAAGTAAAGACTTGGTTGGGGAAATGCTTTTCTATGAAGGACCTAGGTGAAGCAGCCTATATATTAGGAATCAGAATCTATAGAGATAGATCACAAAAACTGCTTGGCCTAAGTCAGAGTACATACATAGACAAAGTGTTGAGACGCTTTAATATGCATGATTCCAAGAAAGGATTCATACCTATGCAACATGGCCTGTGTCTATCAAAAACACAATCCCCTTCAACTAAAGAAGAAAGGGAACGCATGAATAAGATTCCATATGCATCTGCAATAGGATCTATCATGTATGCCATGTTATGTACTCGACCAGATGTCTCGTATGCTTTAAGTGCAACGAGTAGGTACCAATCTGATCCTGGTGATGCCCATTGGGTAGCTGTTAAGAATATCCTTAAGTACTTGAGAAGGACTAAGGAATCATTCTTGATATATGGAGGTCAGGAAGAGTTGGTTGTAATTGGTTACACTGATGCTAGCTTCCAGACAGATAAGGATGACTTTAGATCGCAATCTGGTTATGTGTTTTGCTTGAACGGTGGCGCTGTGAGCTGGAAAAGTTCGAAGCAAGATACAGTTGCTGACTCTACAACCGAGGTCGAGTATATTGCTGCCTCAAGTGCAGCAAAGGAAGCTGTTTGGATCAGGAAGTTCATTAGTGAACTTGGCATAGTCCCTAGCGTTGTGGATCCCATTGGTCTCTACTGTGATAACAATGGTGCTATCGCACAAGCTAAGGAGCCTAGATCTCACCAACGATCCAAACACATACTTAGGCGTTATCATCTCATTCGAGAGATAATAGATAGAGGAGATGTGAAAATATGTAAAGTACCTACACTAGACAATATAGCTGACCCACTAACAAAGCCTCTTGCGCAGCAGAAGCATGATGGCCATACTAGATCAATGGGCATACGGGGTATGTCTGATTGGCTCTAGTGCTAGTGGGAGATTGTTGGTGTAAGCCCTAGAGGCCAATAATTCTTGTATCGAATTATTTATTAATAATAAAAGGCATTTTCTTTATTATGGTTGATTAATAAAGTCCCTAGAATAGATAGTCCGTTTAATGTATTAAGTGTGACTTAATCATGAGAACACATTAAACATAAGGGCACTGTTCTTAAAGTATCCGTAGTCGAGCTTTAATGTGAAGTGGGATAACATTAAAGCATTAAGACTATTATGTTTGTAGACTGATGATCACATCTCATGGATCATGGATAAAGAGTTATCAAGTCTTAAACATAGGTATGAATATTAGGAGTAATATTTATACCGGATTGACCCGCTATGAGAATACTATATAGAAAGTTATGCAAAGTGTCATAAGTTATTCTCATGGTGATAATAGTGTATACCACTCTTCGATCTGAAACCACTATGGATCCTAGATGTAGAGTCGAGTGCTTTATTGCTGATCCAACGTTGTCCGTAACTGGATAACCATAAAGACAGTTGATGGATACTCCACGAAGCATGTTGAGGGACATGAGTGTCCTAGATGGAATTTGCCAATCCTGCGTAACAGGATAAATGTCTATGGGCCCAATATTGAACTGGACAAGGGTGACACGGTCTATACCTTGTGTTCAATATAGACATAAGGGCAAAGGGGTAATTATACACATAATTATTATCATAGGAGGTTTTGTCAGATCACATGACATTTTCGTGACTTGGGTAGCAGTGATGTGTTGCTAGATACCGCTCACTGTTTATTATGTTAAATGTGTGATTTAATATAATTGCCAATGTCGCGAAAACCTATAGGGTCACACACAAAGGACGGATTGATGAGAGATAGAATAATTAAGGAACATCGTAAGGTACGGTGCACTTAAGTGGAAACGAAATATGGTAAGGTACCAAATACTTAAGTCATTTTGGCATATTATGAGATATGGGCAAAATACACTTAAGTGGGCTTTTTGGCTTGAAGCCCACACAAGTGGTTCTATAAATAGAACCCCTTGGGTAGAAGCTCTCCACTCCACTCAGACAGAAATTCAAGTAGAGACTTGGAATTTTGTTTCCCTCTTTCTCTCACTCAAAGCCTTCATTCATAACAGCTAGCACTGTGATTGAAGGAATCCGTTCGTGTGGACTGAGTAGAGACGTTGTCATCGTTCAACGTTCGTGATCGCCCCGTGGATCTGTATCAAAGGTTTTGATCATTATCAGAGATCTGCACCAAAGGTTTGAATCGCCACAAGAGGTAACGATTCTATCACTGATCATGCCCATTCGTAAGGATCACTAAATGGAGAAATTTTTAAATTCCGCTGCCCTTGGATGGCAATTCTCCAACACAAAGGACCAATTTGTCTCAAATCCGTTCCACTTAACCCAAGGTATAAAATTAGTTGACACACAAATAATAAGGTACATTCCCAGATCTCCACTTTTCACTATACTCGTTTTAAATCTTAAGTTGACTTGGGATTTGGAGTTCTAACCATGGAGGTGCACTCGGAGCCGCTGTAAAAAAAGACCGCCACCATCGTTCAAGATCATCAGTTATCCGACTGCATCTATATCTAGTTCATGTACAGAAAAGAAGATTTTTCAAGTTTCTAATTTTTATGCACTAAATAATTATTTTTGTTGATTATATATGTGCCTTACAAGTTAGGGCTCGATTTTTCATGTTTCTCCTTTCCATGGGGTGCTTGAGGACCAAGTCTCTGTTGTGATATAATCCAAGTTATGTAGCCCAAGCCCAAAGTTAAATAGGGTTTAGGATTTATTACTTAGTATACAAGTTAGTTGTATATAAATAGACATATTTTGTAATTCAGTTTGCATAGTCATAATTAAATAATATTAATCCTTATTTTTGTTCTCTCTCATTCTTTCTCTCCTCACTAAAAGTCCCTCACGCACTTACAAATTGGTATCTAGAGCATGGTTAGTTTCTTGATCGTGGTTTCAAGAATCACATATATGTGATTATGTTTCCAGGATTGTTGGTTGTTAATCGCGTTAACTACAAAGATAAATGGTAACAATGGCATTCTGAATTCTATTTCAATTCTTAATGACAAGAATTAGATCTGATGGAGAAAACAAATTATATCTTTATTTGGATTTCATGAAACCCTACAAGTTTTTACTAATGGTGTCCTTGAGCTTGCTGAGAATGCAACCGATGCTCAGAGAGTCGCGAATAATGAGGTGAAGAAGAAAGACCACAAGGTCACGTATTACATTCAATCGGCGGTAAATTCGGTGAATTTCGACAAGATCTCTCATGCTAAATCAACAAAGGAGGCATGGGATATTCTTGTCAATTACTATGAAGGAGGTGATAAATTCAAATTCGTCAAATTGCAAAATTTGCGACAATAGTATGAATTGCTTCAGATGTGGAGAAGATGAAAAGATTGCAGGATACATGTCGAAGGTGCATAATCTATTCCATCTCATGAAGGGTTATGGTGAAATCCTAATTTATAAGATAATAGTCGAGAAGTTAATGTGTACGTTGACCTATCACTTTTATCACTTTATTGTAGCTATTCAATAATCATACAATCTTAAAACCCTGAAACTGGAACGTTTGGTTGGTTCGTTGGAGGCGCATTAGATTAGGATTGTTGAAAGGAAATGGGTTCAAGATTCGATACAAGCACTACAGACTCAAGCTTGGAAGAAGCATGGTGGTTCTGACAAGTTCAAAGGAAAATGAGACAAGAATCAAAGCAAGACGTCTTGGTAGAACCCTTAAAAGCATAAGGTCGATGATAGGGCTTTTGAATCCTCGAAAAGAGGAGAAGGAAACTCCTATCAGAAACACAAAGAGAAAATGTTTGTGCAATTCTATAACTGTGAAAAATGGGGTCACTTGGCCAAGAATTATTGGCACGATAAAGAAAAAAGAGCGATAAAAGGCAAGAAGGAAGGAGCGAACCTTGCACGCCAAGATTCAGATGATTATGAAGATATGGTGGTTATGACTGTAGTTACAGATGACCATGTCGACTCCAAGATCTGGTTCCTTAACTCGGGCTTCTCGAATGACATGATTGTTTGAAAAGTGTGGTTAGTAGGTTTCGACTCGTCAAAAAAGAGAAAGGTCAAACTTGTTGATAATAGCTCGTTGCAAGCATAAGGTATTGGCGAAATAGTTATTCAAATGATAAATGGAAGAAAATCTATGATTAAAGATGTACTCTATGTACCCGGAATGAAGTGCAATCTGCTAAGTGGTAGACAACTAGTCAAAAAAAAATTCTCAGTGATTATGAAAGATGGGGCCTTGGAACTGTTCAACACTCAGAATAATTTGGTCTTGAAATCTCCTTTGTCAAAGAATAGGACATTCAAGACCATGATTTTTTCGACTGGAGTACAATGTCTAAAACTTGTTGTCAACCACAAGCATATTTGGTTGTGGCATTGGAGGTTTAGACATTTGAACTTTCGATCACTCAATCAAATGATTACTCAAGATATGGTCATTGGTATACCAAGTATTGTGATGCCCAACAAGCCTTATGAAGGTTTCTTAGTCAAAAAGAAATCCTGAAAGTCTTTCGTTTAGATTATGCCAATGAGATCCTCTTGCATACTAGAAATAGTACATTCAGATGTATGTGGCCCGTTTGAGGATCATACCATTGGTGGAAACAAGTATTTTGTCTCATTTGTCGATGATTATATTCAAAATCTTTGGATCTATGTGATCAAGCGAAAGGAGGAAGTATTTGCAACCTTTACGAGATTCAATATACTTGTCGAAAACCAGAGTGAAAAGAAGATCAAGGTTCTGTGAGCAGATGGAGGTGGCGGATATACATCAAAGATGTTTGAACAATTATGTTTAGAACATGTTATTGATCTTGAGGTAACTCCTCCTTACACACCTCAACATAATGGAATAGCAAAAAGAAGAAACAAGACCATATTAGACATGGCGAGTTACATGCTGAAGCGAAAGAATTTTCCCAAATCTTTATGGGGTGAAGTTGTTTAGACTGCTATTTATATTCTTAAGCACAAGGTTATTAAATAAGTGTGGAGTGGCAAACGACCATCAACGAGTCATCTGAAAGTGTTTGGCTCTATTCGTTACCAGCATGTTCCTAGTGCGAGAAGAAGGAAGCTTGATGACAAGAGTGAACCTATGACTCTGGCAGGATATTCAACCCAATCAATGAGAAGATCGTGATGAGTCAATATTCGTATTGATGAAAATTCTTCCTGGGATTGGAACTCTAGTGATCCAATTAACAAGACATTGATGAGTTATGGGATCGACGAAGAAACTTATGAAGTTGAAGTCGAAGCAATTGCTGATATTCTAGTCGAAGCAGTTGCTGACATTTCTGACACAGTTGAAGTCGAAGTGGGTATGACTAGCACAAGCCAGAGACCTCAAAGAACTAGAGCTCGTCCAACAAGAATTCAAGACTACGAAGTGTCTGGTGATGATGAAGTCACACCAGATGGAGAATTAGTTCATTTTGCTTTACTTGCAGGTACTGAACCAATCAACTATAATGAGACTTTAAAGAATATGAAGTGGATGTCTTATATAGTCAAAGAGTTATAAGAAATTGAAAGAAACAACACATGGGATTTAGTCGAAGAGTCGACACCTACAAAAGCTATAAAAGTGAAGTGGGTGTTCAAGCTGAAGCACAATCCTGATGGATTGATAGTAAGACATAAGTAGAGATTGGTAGCTCGAGGATTTCTTCAGAGAGCAGGACTCGACTACTCTGAATTATATGCACATGTCGTAAAATTGGAGACTATCAGATTGGTTGTAGCCTTGGCATGCAAGCAAGGTTGGTCGATATTTCACTTAGATGTGAAATCAACATTTTTGAATGGTCCCTTAGACAAAGAAGTATATGTCGCACAACCTCCTGGATTTGTGAAGGAAAGTGTATAAGTTTCACAAAGAGCTCTATGACCTCAACCAGATACCTAAGGCATGGAATAAGAAGATTGACTCATACTTAGTTGAATTAGGATTCGTTAAATGCATGTCTGATTATGGTGTCTATGCATAAGTTGTGGCACTAGATATAAAAATCATCTGCTTATATGTCGCTGACTTGCTGGTAACTAGAAATAGCTTGAATAATTTTTTGAAGTTCAAAGGGATGACAATAAGAGAATTTGAAATGTCAGATCTGGGAAACTTGTCTTATTTCCTAGGAATTTAATTTCAAATGTTGAAGTAAGGTATGGTGCTAGATCAAAGAAAGTATGTCAAAGAGATACTCAAGAGATTCAGGATGGATGATTTGACTCATGTATCTTTGTCTTTAAAATCAAATTTGAAGTTGGAGAAGCATGGAGAGGAGAACAAATTTGATGTAACTTTCTTCAAACAAATTGTCAGATCTTTGAGATATTTGTGCAAATGTCGACTTGATATATTTTTCTCAATTAGATTAGTGAACAAATACATGACTGAACCAAGGGTGTCACACATAAAGGCTCCAAGAAAAATCCTAAGATACTTAAAAGGATCGATAAACTATGGAATCATATTTCGACGAGACTACGAAAGCAAATAAGTTATGGTTACTTTCTATTCATATGTTGATTAGTGTGGAGATAAGAAAGATCTAAGAAGCACAACTAGTTATTTCTTTCAAGTATTTGGTGCCTCAATCTCATGGTTCTTGAGAAAGCAACCTATAGTGGCATTACCGTCATGTGAGGCTGAATATATAGCAGGATCTTATGCTGCGTGTCAAGCAATCTGGATCAAATATATGTTGGAAGAGATTGTGGTTGAAGTGAAGAAACCTCTGGTGCTGCAGATTAATAACAAGTATGCCATAAATCTTGTGAAGATTCCAGTTTTGCATTGAAGGAGTAAGCACATTGAATATAGATTTCACTTTTAAGGGAGAAGATAAATCGAGGTAAGCTTGAAGTAAGACATTTCTCAAGTGAAGCACAGTTGGCCGACATTTTCACCAAAGAATTGAAGATCGACAGATTCTTGAATTTGAGAAAGAAATTATGAATAATTCAGATCAACTATGATTAGTGTATGTTCGACAACTCGGTTTATAGGGGGGTATGTTGTGATATAATCCAAGTTGTGTAGTTCAAACTCAAAGTTAGGGTTTATGGTTTGTTACTTAGTATACAAGTTAGTTGTATATAAATAGACATATTTTGTTATTTAATTTGTACAATCGTAATTCAATAATATCAAACCTTATTTTCATTCTCTCTCATTCTTTCTCTTGTCATTAAAAATGCTTCACACACTAACATGCTATTTCCTTCATCTCTGATGTGGCAACTATTGAGTCATACTTTCTTCCACCTTAGAATTTTGTCGCATACTCATGAGTTATATCTCACATTTCTTGTAGCGAGTCAAGATTGTTCCTAAGGTCAAACTTGTTATCTTCCTTTTTTTCATGTGTATATTTTCCATGTAGAGAGATATACATTTCTCAAGGATCATGATAAGACCCCTATACCATATTGCTAAAACCATAAAACCTGGTGCAACTCTTTTATCCACCAACATTTAGCTTCATCCAACTTATTCTTTATACCATTGGGATTACTTTATTTTCTACATTTGCTTGACCATTGGCTTGATGGAAATCTAGTGATATGATTTTTTTATCCCCGATTTATTGAAAAATTCCATCGTGATCGAGCTTGTAAATGATGTGCCTTTGGAAGACAAAAGACATCGAGAAAGGCTAAACCGTAATTTCATTCTAAAACAACTCTTTGAATTGTTCTACTACTACATGGGGTACTTGCTCCGCTTCTATACACTTCATGAAGTTACGAACTCCTACATTCAAGGATTTCGATTTCCTTATGGAGGATGGAAAAGAGCCTGAGATATCAACCTCATACATGTAGAAGGGCTATGTTTAAAAATAAAAAGTGTAGCATTTTTGCCACTATGTGATGGATGTGTGAGTTTTAAGGTCACTTCTTAGATCATTGTTTTGTTGTTTCCCGAATTCTTTATATTGGAAAGTTTAGACCAGAGGTCCATTATGGATTTGCTTTATATATATTTCATCATGTGAGGGTCCTCTATGTAGTATTCTATCGCTACTAGGATCGCCCCTAATTGGAAATTAGAGTTAACTCTGAGCTTCATGACCTTCATCTTCGATGCCAAAGTCATCCTTAGGGGTCTGCATGGTTGGTTAATTTTAGAAACCAAACCATCTTTATGGATGTCCAAAATACTCGGTTATAAGTCCTAAATTCATAACCGTATTCAAATCCATTTTAAATATCCATTTTAAATATCCATATATGATGAAATGGTTATCAATAGGTTTATTTATAAATGGTTGATTATCCATCCATATTTTATTTTTGGAGTCGGTTATTATCCAAAAGCCCAGAATACAACCAGTTTCACATTTGACTTCCAATTTCAAATATGAGCATATTTTCACAATTTAACTTCTAATGTGGCTCACTTCATCTCCATCCTCAAGAATCTCAAGACATTTTTCTTCTTCATTGCATCAAGTTTTCAGGTAGACTTATTTCCCCTAATCAGTACTCTTTCTTTTCCTTAATCAAAGCTTATGTTTTACCATTTTTCACCTTAACTTCATGGCTTAACTCAAATTTATGAGGAACCTTAATTCCAAATTCCACTATTTGTTCTACTGTAAGTAAACTTAGCTTAGACGCTTTTAAAATTATGTTATGCAACTGAATTAGCTTAAATTCTTTTTAAAAAAATTATGCAATTTAACTTAGGTTAGACTCGAAGTTTGGCATATAAATCTCTATATCTACATCCTTGTATGTAACATAACATTTTTAAAATTGGTTCTATTAATCATAATATCATGATTAATAGAACCAATTTTAAAAATGTTATGTTACCTACAAGCTTGCAGAGGCAGAGACTTATATGTCTAACTTTGAATCTAAGTTAAGTTAAATTGCATAGCAGAATTTTAAATGAGTCTAAGTTAAGTTCAACTGCATAGAAATTTTTTAAAAGAGTCTAAGCTAAGTTCAATTGCATAGCAGAATTTTAAAAAAGTCTAAATTAAATTCAATTGCATAGCAAAATTTTAAAAGAGTTTAAGTTCTCAAAATAGAGAGTTTTCGAAATTTCTCCAGAGGTTCCAAAAACGGGATTTAGTGGATAGAAGAATTTACTTACAATAGCAAAAATTTGTAGTGGAATTCGAGATTAGGGTTCCTCACAAATTTGAGTTAATCCATGAAGATGAGATGAAAAAAATAGTAGAACATAAGCTTTGAATAAAGAAAAAAGACGAGTAGTGATTAGGGGAAATGGATCTACATGAAAACTTGATGCAATGAAGAAAAAAAAATGTCTTGAGATTCCTGAGGATGGAGATGAAGTGAGCTACACTAGAAGTGAAATTGTGAAAATATGCTCATATTGAAAATTCAAATTTAAAATTGGGTGTATTTTGGACTTTTGGATAATACCCGGATTTTAATCGAATCCAAAAATAAAATATGGATGGATATCCGATCATTTATAAATAACCCAGTTGATAACCATTTTATTATATATGGATATTTAAAATGGATTTAAGTACATTATGAATTTGAGTCTTATAACGAGATATTTTAGTCATCCTTATTGTGTGTGGCCTCAAATTCAATAAAAAAAGTGACTTCTCAATCAAAACCCCGTGATGTCCTTCCAACAATACTTATTTCTTTTTTGAAAAAACTACTTTTCATTTTAAGTTACTTGAAGACATAGCATTTCCTTAATGTTGTTAAGACAGAACATTGAAAAGACATTTAATCTTCTCATCAATTGATGTACTTATTTAATGCTCAATTAGTGCATTTATAAGGAAATATAGAATAAATTGGAGAGGATCCATATCTAGACTTCTCATTGTAGCCATGTAATATAATGCATTTGTCTTTCTGGTTTTATCTTTCTAATTATAGCCTTGTAGTATGATGAATTTGTCTTTCTATATGCATTTCATTTAAATCTTCAATATGGCCAACCCTTCTTTTTGCAAAGTCTTCACGAGGGTCCAAGTTTTTCACATTATCTATGTAGTTGATGTTGTGAAAGTTATCCTTAGGTAGGGGAGTGCTCTTCATGCTCTCTTGGTAATAGCCTCTAGAAACCTTCTGACCCTTTTTCACTTCCAATATTTCACTATTATCTAGTGGATAATTCAGTGTTAAGTCTAGCACGGGGTTTGAGACACCAAATGTATTGAATATAGGTCATTCTATGATGATATTGCAAGATGAGAATGAGGCGTTTACCACCAACTAACACATCATTACTTTTTTGGAACTTCTACTAGTGTCGAAAATCATGTTGAGGGTTATGTAAGCCTTTACGTTTTCTAACTCGCTTGAGAATCATACCTAGTTGCCCTTTTAAGGATGGAATTGCTCCATAATGAGTTGTGAACCTTCTAAAGACATCCCAGTATAAGATGTATGTAGAGCTCCCTTCTCTTTTGACATCCTCGTTAAAAATTTGCATCGTTATCACCATCAAGTTGTCTTGTTTCCCATATGATATACATAGTTTTAAGAATCGTCTTATTTTCAAGTAAACCATAAATATGGTGTTAAGGTTGTACCTTATTGAGTTGAAATATTTATTGGAATTCTAGTAGTGGGCTTCTCTTCTAGGGATCTTAGAGATCTTAGCCTGCTCAAGGTGTCTTTGCTCATGATTGCTCCCTACTATGGAACTCATACTCATACAAATTTATTTAAATGGACTCCTAGATTAACTTTTCAATGAATTGTTTAAGATGGATACAACTTTCAATATCCTGTCCAATCATCTAGTGGCAAACTCACCATTAATCTAAGACATGGCCTATATGTCATCTTTCTATTGGCGAATGTATGAATTTGACATGTGTAACACCCTAAATCCCAAATACATAATTTATAAAACATGCATAATAAAATACTAAAAAAGGGTGCCACATTTCTCACTATAATATTCTCAAATCACAATAGTAGCGGAAAATAATCTTCACACCAACTCCAATAGTCTCATAAATAAAATTCAACTTCATTTAGTCATAAGATGGTTAATTCAACAACTTGCAGAAAAATAGAACAAGGTATTCCTAATTCAGTGTTACAGTATCAGAGCGACACGCAGAAAACTAACAACACAAAATATAAACAATGAAAAAGATCAAGTATGGCATCCTCCGATACAAGCAAGAACTAAAGCTCCTTAGTCTCTACCTGAATATGTGCACCATAGGTGTAAAGAACAACATAGAAACAAACAGGGGGTAAGAATATAATCACATATGTTAACGATGCACAAAACATCAAGAATAGTGCAATTAACATAAATAATCAATCATACAATCCATCCACAACAATAATCATTCACATATGCAATTATGTATGCAATGGATTACCAAAATTTTGATATTCAGAGGTGTGTTACTGAATCATCCAACTCGTCACTGGACCAAAGTCCTAACTCGTCACTGGATCGAAGTCCTACTCGTCACTGGAGTGAAGTTCTATCTCGTCACTTGACATAAGTCCTGCATATCTTTAATATACATGATGCATGAATGGTATACAAATGTATGCAATACTTGTCTCACTCTCCAACTTCACTACTCGTCACGGGTTCCTCTTTAACCTAAAACTCAGCATAAGTCATCGCCAATGAAAGGTCATATCAATGGTTCCACTACTGAATATCTCAGCATAAACTCAACACTTTTTCTCAGGCATTCATCATAAACTTAACACAATAATTAGAAATATATAATTCCTTATCAATATTCATCAAAAAACATCAAACAACCATCGAAAACATAACTCGTATTTAACTCTAACAACTTTTATTCATGGTTTAAGGGTTATAAGCATATCCTTTAAGATCTCAAGAACAACCTCAATTTAAATCAATTACTTATCAAAATCAACTCTAAACATATCTCTAACTTAATTCCCAATTATTTATAAATATATTCAAAATCCTTAAATTACTCTATAGGCTCCAAAACTCCCTCCTTTCTAAACTCTCCCTTTTGATTCTTTAAGTTTATATTTTACTTAAGTTTAAAATAATGTTTTGATATGATACTAAGGGTTTTAAATAACTCTCTTAGAAATACTTAATAAGTTAATCTAAACATAAAAAATATAACTCTAATAACATCAAAGATTTGTAAATTAAAATGGCAAGCTCAAAAACACGGAAAATGAAACATAGGACATGAAATCGAAACGACTCGAAAACTTGTTGAATAGGATCGTGAAACCCATCGTCATCGATCCTTCCGGCCCGACCTATTTTTTCGCTTTGCAGTCTGATTCGTATAGGACATGATTCCATACAGTACCCAATTTTGTATTTCGACTGATTCCTACAATACTCGATTTCCGTAAAGTATTTGATTCCGTACAGTACCCGATTTCGTACAATACCTGTTTATGTAGAGTATCCGTTTTTCGATTTTGGTCTATCCCATACAATGCCCAATTTTTTATTTTGGTCGATTGCTATAATACTCAATTTTTTGATTTTGTCTCTAGACGACCCCACACACACAATCATTTACCATACATCAACTATATAATATTTAGCACATCAATAACACACATATTAAACATTTAAATTATTAATTAGCCACAAAATCATCATCATGTTCATCAAATCCAAGCAAATTCAAAATTATATATACAAATACATATGAAAATCAACAATCAACAGAGCATTAAAACAACATCACTTCACAACAATCTAGAGAGGTTTTGCACAAACCATCTCATGATTCAAAACTCTCATCAATGGAGGAAAAGGGAAAGAGGATAAGAAATTCTCTCTATCCTTCACGCTTAATCACCCATATCATGAATAGTCCCCCCCCCCCCCCTTAAAACGAATTCGCGGAAAAACTTTGAATATACGATTATGGAGTCTCTTCTCATACTCTTACTCTGCTAGATCTTTTCTCTTACCCTAATGACAACTTATTTTTACCAAAAAACTCCCTCATTCTATTTTCCTTCTCTATATAAATAAAAACCTATTTTTATTTTTATTAATTCTACTAATCCCCTTGACTCTTAATAAATCTATTCACCGCCTTAATTTTAATTAGTTTCTATTTTCCTCCCCAAAGCATAATTTCTCATTTTCTCTATTTTAAATAAATAAAAATTATAATGATTTCTACTAAAAACCCAACCATCCTCAATAATACTAATAAAATAATTTAAGGCATTCTAAACTCAATTAAAAATAAAATAATAAAAATCAGGGTGTTACAACTCTCTCTCACTTAAAGAGTTTCACCCTAAAAAATTACTTGAAGGAAACAACTATGGATAAGAATCCCTCATTCGGCTCTCCAGCTCCCACGTCACGCTCCCTCCAGTAGGTTCTCCCCACACTACCTTAACCAAAGCAATATCCTTATCTCTCAAGTGTTTCACTCTTCGATCCTCAATTTGCAAGGGTGATGTCTCATAATTCAAGTTATCTCTCACTTACACATCATCCAATGGGATCACATGGGACAAATCAGAAATATACTTCCAAAGTTGAGACACATGAAAGACGCTATGAAGATTCAAAAGAGACAGTGGTAAGGAAACTCGATAGGAAACTTTGCCGACTCTTTGAAGAATCTAATACATACCAATAAAATGAGGTGTGAGCTTTCGCGACTTCATCACACGACTAACACCAAACACCAGAGTGACTTTTAAGAACACATGATCTCCCTCTTGGAATTTAAGATCTTTCCTTCGCTTATCGTGAAAACTCTTCTATCTGCTCTACAATGTCTTTATCTTTTCATGAATCATTTTAACCTTCTCCGTAGTTTGCTGAACAATCTTTGGTCCAAACACAACTCTTTCACCTTATTCATACCAATACAAAGGTGTCTTACACCTTCTACCATTCAAAGCTTAAAAAGGTTTCATTCCAATACTAGAATGGAAATTGTTATTATAAGTAAGCTCAATCAATGGCAAATAAATGTTCCAATTACCTCCTTGCTCTAAAACACAAGCTCTCAACAAATCTTTCAAAGATTTGATAGCCATTTGTGTATAACCATCCATCTACGATGGTAAGGAGAACTCAACCTAAACTTGGCTCCCAAGGTTGCATCCAAACTTTCTCAAAACCTTGACATGAACCGCAATATCTATCTGAATCAATGCTCGAAGGAGTTCCAGGTAGTTTCATTATCTCACTGATATAGATATCTGATTCTGCAACTGATAATTGATCTTTATTGACACAAAATGAGACGGCTTAGTCAGTCTATCCACAACAACCCAAATTGAGTCACTTCCTTTAACCGTCTTTGGAAAACTCACTATAAATCAAACAAGTCAAACAAGCATACAGAAACTCTGCAACATTCTTCTTCATACTTGGACACTAATGACTTCTCGGCAAGTGTGCTAATAGTTTCACGGTAATAAAAATATATTGAATCCACAAAGACTAATATTTAATAAAACAATATTTGTGCAAGTTTAGAAAGTAACAATTGGGGTGGTTTTTCGAGTTTTAATGCAAAAAGCAAAAGTGATTCTAAAAAAAAGTGAAAGTAGGCAGATTTTGTATAGAATCCCTTAATTATCCCCCTAATGATGTTTAATGCATTACATGAATGAGAAATTCATTATATTTCCACGAAGAATTAACAAAGCCATTATACCTAATCCCTTGGTGTATAGCTCACTAATTCCTACTAGAGGTCTTTTATCCTTATTTAACCAGCGTAAGAGAAATTTGGAAATGCAACCATATGTTAACTCAAATGCCACTACTAGAGGTCTCATATTCCCATTGAATCAGCGTAAGTACAATAATTGCCCTAGTTCCAATGCATAGACTAATGGTCAATATTTCCTATGTGCTCATAATTTGATTAAAAGAGTATCTCACATAAAAAAAATATCAAGCATAAGAGAAAATTAAATAGAAATATAACTTCAATTATTCATGCATTGACAAATTAAACATATGTCCCAACAGGTTCAAAATAAGATCATCATACAAAATCTAACATAGAGAAATTTAGTTACTCATAACGATACAATTAAATACTAAGAAATAAGATGAAGATTGCATATGAAAATTCTTGAAGAACTGGCCTCTAATGACAACATGTCATCACAATCCCAAACTTGAATTGTTGCTTGTCCTCAAGTAACTTTCCAGCACTGCAAATTCCAAGCAGAAAAAAAAGTTGCAACAATAACAGGTGAACATCATCATATGCAATTTGTTTTACCCGACCACCATTCTAGATTCCAACTGCAATCCAACAAATTCAAAAAACATCCTCAATCTTCGACAAGTACTCAACTTGTCTCTCATCTCACCATGACTCACTCAATTTATAAGGTAGTCTCGCAATCAACATGCCAAACAGTTTATACTGAGTTTGGTCATGTTCTAATAGAATTCGTCAAAGAAATCAAAACACACACACTTGAGGATTTTTTCAGTTGTAACGGGGCTTATGTCCAGATAGGACATTTTTGAGAAAGTAGGTTTAAACCTTTGGAGTTAGGTACCTTGTTCTCCTATTCTATATCATACCAACTCTTTTCCTGATCAACGGTACTAGAGATATCGCTATTATGGTCCTCAATATTCATTTTGCATTATTTTTCTCTCTTTTTTTTAAGAAGCTATTTTTTTACTTCTTATTTTCTCAATTTTTTTGAATTTTTGATTGTTTTTTCTCCAGTACTCCAACCCCAAATTCAAACCTTGATGACTTCCAAGAGCAACCCCAAACTTATTCTTTTTCATACAACCTTAGAACTAAAAATTTCTACCTAACTCCAAAGAGAGGGTGGAAAGATGTAATCTTTCAAGTCATATGGCTAATAAATAAGGCTAAGTCATCGAAAGAAGGGTTAAGCTCAAAGTGGTTTGCAAAGGACTTTTCCTATTACTATAGGGTGGTTTTAAAAAGGATCAGAGTTCATAGCCAACAACTGCCTTTGTGTGTGTAAATCAAACCAAAAAAATTTAATCAAAAATAGTTCAAACCTGGAAAAGCAATAATGCATGGATACACTCATTGAAAGGAATAGTTAATAATTGAAATAATTTGGCTCAAACCTTATTAGTTGTGGTATTGGAAGGTTAAGAATGATTTTGTTGATTCATTTTTCATCATTTTCTTTCAATTCATAAGTCTCTTTCCTAATGATCAAGTTTCATCTGATGGTGCTTTTGGTTCATATGTTTAATGCTAAAGTTGCAATTTTTATAAATCTGAAAGAAACAACAATAGAAAACTCATTCATTAACGATAATAGAAATAATGTTTGAGAAACGTGCGAGAGTGGCTAATTCCTCTTATTGAATCTAAATACCAACATAAATTAAATTCTGCAAAATTAAAAAAACTTGTTAGAAAAGATGGGTTGCCTCCCATGAAGCGCTCTTTTTGTGTCATTAGCTTGAAAGCTAGATTCGAGGTTCCGAAAGTATTAAGGAAAAAAAATTCATTTGGAAATTCCCCTCCATAATAATGCTTCAACCTTTTTCCATTTACTTTAAATCTACTTATATCACCTGGATCTTGAATTTCAATAGCACCGTTTTGGAAAACTTTCGTGACGACAAACGGCCCTAACCATTTTGATTTCAGTTTTCCTGGAAAAAGTGATAGTCTTGAATTAAGCATTAAGACTTGTTGTCCTACTTAAAAATTTCGTCTCACCAACTTTTTATCATGACATATTTCTGTCATTTCCTTGTAAATTAACACATTCTCATAAGCAGATAATAAAATCTCCTCCAAGTCATCTAATTTTAGTAATCTCTTCCTCCCATATAGCTTTTCATTAAAATTCAAGAATTTAACTTTCCAACAAGCTTTATGTTTCAGTTCTACAGGGAGATGTGTAACACCCTTCTAAAATACCCCAAATATTTAATTAAAATAACAACATATAAATCAGAGTAATCATGCAATTAAGGGTGTCACACATTCATTTCACACCATTCGTCATACTATTTAGTCATGCTCATTATTTAACTCAAAACATAAAGTATTGCACAATACGCAGCGGATAGAGATCATTTCAAAACATGTAACATACTACATATAAACTGGTTCAACAAACATCAACAACACAATTAAAATGTTCCCTCCCGATGTTACATCTATCAGAGCATGACCCACTAAGGAGACTACACTAGACTCCAAGCACTAGCTTCTACTCAATCACTGCTCGTTACCTGAAAAATAGTTGTAAGGGTGAGTTCCTCAATCGATATAATAAGCATTATAGAATATAATGTCATGTTAAGTAATTTAACACATTAATCACCCTAATCGTATCACACATTCAGTAACGGCACATCAACTCAAACATCATACTCAATATCAACACAATTCATACTCATGCTCAATGCCAACACAACACACGTATAACATTGGAATACATCCATTCATATTATACACTACACATATATTATGCAATGAGACTCCATGCATGCGGTACCGACTATTCGTGAACATATAGTTCAACTTCACCGACCAAATCCAGGTACGGCTACCAAGCTCACTAGTCCCACTCATTTGAGACCTAGTGACTCACATCACTAATTCCTCACCATGGGAATTAGCTACCACCCCAAGGGCCATGCTATGCACGCTAATTCACCTAGCATGCAAACATCAAAACAGTCCAAATGACTAACATCACTAATTCCTCACCATGGGAATTAGCTACCACCATAAAGGCCACATTATGCACGCTAATCACCTAGCAATGCAACATCACAACAAAATTCACAATGGACCGATGCTCACTCTATAAGCCATAAAACAGTCCATTCACAACACATGCATAACATACCCATTCACAACGTTATGCATACCATCATACAGTATCAACACATGTATCAACACATCATATCATGTCAAATAATTAAACACAGTATTAGCACACTCTACTAATACCTATACTGCTCAAAACAGCGGGAAATAATCCCTACTATATCACACACCGATATAGGCCAACCATCACATATACACATAACATTTAAAATATCCATTTTTCCACTTTTTGACAGTGTTAACCGGTTAACGCCCTGGGTTAACCGGTTAACGCAACACAGAACACACTTTCTGGCAAAACGCAACAGTGTTAACCGGTTAACGCCCTGGGTTAACCGGTTAACGCAGCACAAACACGCTTCCTGCCCAAAACTTAACAGTGTTAACCGGTTAACGCCCTGGGTTAACCGGTTAACGCAGACAAAACAGCAATTATTCAGAATACATAACAGTGTTAACCGGTTAACACCCTGGGTTAACCGGTTAACGCAAGACAGACGCTGTTCCTGCGCTAACACAAGGCAGAATGCAGAATTCTCCGCATTTTCCGCCGTTGAAGGACTTCCGGACCTCCGATTCCAATTCCGTAAAAAGCTACACGTCCAGCAATTTACGACACACACCATTATCGATTCCATTACAGTTTTCACACAACCTATTCATCACAATTTCTCAGCATTCCAAATCCCAATTAGGGTTAATTCAACGGTTTATCACTACCCATTACATGCTAACCCATAATACCCATTAAACGACGATAAACCCCCCTTACCTGATTAATCCGGCGAATCTTTAAGCTTCAAGCTTTTCTCTTCTCCAACCTTTGCCCTTGCTCTTCCTCTTTGCCCTTTCTCCACTTTCCACTTTTCAGTCGCTTCTCTGTTTCACGTAAAACTCTTTTTACCAAATGGGATTCTTTTTCCTTACTTCACACTTATATATTTTCCAATAATTATTATTCCAAAATAATAATAATAATAATAATCCAATAATTCCAATTATTTAATTAAATTAATAAATATAATATTAATTTAAATCAAATAATTATCTTATTTTTATTGGGGTGTTACAACTCTCCCCCACTAAAAGAGTTTTCGTCCTCGAAAACATACCTCAAGCGAATAATTCCGGATAAGACTCCTTCATCTGACTCTCAAGTTCCCAAGTCACATTGCCACCTGCTGGTCCTCCCCAAGCTACCTTCACCAAGGCAATCTCTTTACCCCGCAACTGCTTCAACTCTCGATCCTCAATCCTCATAGGTGATGTTTCAACAGTCAGGTTATCTCTCACCTGTACATCATCTATTTGGACTACATGCGACGGATCATGAATGTACCTCCTCAACTGAGACACATGAAAAACCTCATGCAAATTCGCAAGCGACGGTGGTAAAGCGATACGATAGGCTACCTCCCCTATCCTCTCCAAAATCTGATAAGGACCAATAAATCGAGGTGTCAACTTCTTCGACTTCAAAGCTCGACCAACACCAGTTATCGGAGTGACACGAAGAAACACATGATCTCCCTCTTGAAACTCAAGTGACTTCCTCCTCTTGTCGTGATAACTCTTCTGACGACTCTGAGCAATTCTCATCTTCTCCTGAATCATCTTAATCTTTTCCGTGGTTTGTTGAACAATCTCCGGTCCAACCACAGCACTCTCACCGGACTCATACCAACATAAAGGCGTCCGACATCTCCTACCATACAAAGCTTCAAACGGTGCCATACCAATGCTCGAATGAAAACTATTGTTGTAGGTAAACTCAATCAAAGGCAAATAACAATCCCAAGCACCTCCCTTTTCCAAAACACAAGCTCTCAAAAGATCCTCTAATGACTGAATCGTCCTCTCAGTCTGACCATCAGTCTGCGGATGATATGCAGAACTCAGTCTCAGCTTAGTTCCCAAAGCCCTCTGCAAACCTTCCCAGAACTTCGATGTAAATCTCGGGTCTCTGTCCGAAACAATACTCGACGGAATACCATGCAAACTTACAATCTTCTCAATATACAACTCGGCTAATCTCTCTAACGGATAATCCATTCTGATCGGAATGAAATGAGCCGATTTCGTCAAACTATCTACAATCACCCAAATAGCTTCAAAATTCTTACTTGTCCTCGGTAAACCAGAAACAAAATCCATACTGATACTATCCCACTTCCACTCTGGAATAGCCAACGGTTGCATTAGCCCAGACGGCTTCTGATGCTCAATCTTTGACTTCTGACAAGTCAAACAAGAATAAACAAAACTCGCAATTTCTCTTTTCATTCCCGGCCACCAAAATAACTTTTTCAAATCATGGTACATCTTCGTAGCTCCAGGATGAATACTCAGGCCACTACGATGTCCTTCCTCAAGAATACTCTTCTTAAGCTCGGTAACATCCGGAATACACACCCGATTACCAAATTTCAAAACACCATTCTCACCAACTCTGAATTCACCACCTTGACCTTGATTCACTAGAGTCAACTTATCAACCAAAAGCACATCGGATTTCTGACCCTCTCTAATCTCATCCAGAATACCACTCGTTAACTTCAACATTCCCAATTTAACACTATTGTGAGTACTCTCACACACCAAACTCAAGTCTCTAAACTGCTCAATTAAATCCAATTCCCTAACCATTAACATAGACATATGCAATGATTTCCGACTCAATGCATCAGCCACTACGTTTGCTTTACCCGGATGGTAATTCAAACCAAAATCATAATCCTTCAGAAACTCTAACCATCTCCTCTGTCTCATATTCAGCTCTTTCTGATCAAACAAATACTTTAAACTTTTATGGTCACTGAAAACCTCAAATCTTGACCCATACAAGTAATGCCTCCATAACTTCAGAACAAATACCACGGCTGCCAACTCTAAATCGTGTGTCGGATAGTTCCTCTCATGAACCCTCAGTTGTCTCGAAGCATAAGCTATAACCTGCTTATTCTGCATCAACACACCACCCAAACCCAACAATGAAGCATCACAGTAAACCTCAAATGGTTCCGACGGGCTCGGTAATATCAGAATAGGAGCAGTAGTTAACCTTCTCTTTAACTCTTGGAAACCTTCTTCACATTTTGAGTCCCAAACAAACGCTTGCCCCTTTCTAGTCAACATCGTCAACGGTAACGCCAACTTAGAAAATCCCTCAATGAACTTCCTATAATAACCAGCCAAACCAAGAAAACTCCTTATCTCAGAAACTGACTTCGGAGCTTCCCACTTAGATACCGCTTCTATCTTAGAAGGATCAACAGCAACACCACCTCTTGAAATCACATGACCAAGAAAACTAACCTCTTCTAACCAAAATTCACACTTGGACAGTTTAGCAAATAACTTCTTTTCTCGTAGAACTCCTAAAACCATTCTCAAATGCTCAGCATGCTCTTCTTCCGATTTCGAATACACCAAAATATCGTCAATAAACACCACAACAAACTTGTCTAGATACGGATGGAAAATCCTATTCATATACTCCATAAACACTCCAGGCGCATTAGTCACACCAAAAGGCATTACAGAATACTCATAATGTCCATACCTTGTTCTGAAAGCAGTCTTCTGAATATCTTCAGTTTTCACACGTATCTGATGATACCCAGATCTCAAATCTATCTTGCTGAACACACTCGCACCAACCAACTGATCCATCAAATCATCAATCCTCGGCAAAGGATACCGATTCTTGATCGTCACTTTATTCAGTTGCCTGTAGTCCACACACAACCTCATAGTACCTTCTTTCTTCTTAACCAATAACACTGGTGCACCCCACGGTGACACACTCGGACGAATAAATTTCTTATCCAACAGATCTTCCAGCTGACTCTTCAATTCAGCTAACTCAACAGCAGACATACGGTACGGAGCCATCGATATCGGTCTAGTACCAGGTACCAAATCAATCGAGAACTCAACTTCACGTTCTGGCGGTAATTCATTCACTTCTTCCGGAAACACATCAGGAAAATCACACACCACGGCTAGATCGCAAATCACCAGTTTATCTTTAGCCTCCAAAGTCGCTAACAGCATAAACAACTCTGCCCCATCTGCTACTGCCTCATTCACCTGCCTTGCTGATAGAAACAAACTCTTTCCTTCCTCAATCTCAGGAAAGATCACAGTCTTATCAAAACAATTGATATAAACTCGGTTAAACACCAACCAGTTCATACCCAGAATAACATCAATCTGCACTAGTGGAAGACACACTAGGTCCATCCCAAAGTCTCTACCAAAAATACTCAAAGGACAATTCAAACAAACTGAAGTAGTAGGCACTGAACCCTTCGCAGGAGTATCAATCACCATACTTCCATGCATCTCAGATATCTCTAACTTAAGTTTCACAGCACAGTCCAAAGATATAAAGGAATGAGTAGCACCGGTGTCAATAATAGCTACAAGAGGAAAGCCATTAATATAACACGTACCTCGGATCAAACGATCGTCTGCAAAAGTCTCAGAACCCGATAAAGCAAAGACCTTGCCTCCCGACTGGTTCTCCTTCTTTGGCTTAGGACACTGTGGACTGATATGACCCACCTCTCCGCAGTTGAAGCAAGTCAGAGTCTTCAACCGGCACTCTGCAGCCAAATGACCACCTTTACCACACTTGAAACACTTCTTCTCCGCACTGGTACACTCGTGGAAACGATGTCCCGCCTGACCACATCTGTAACACTTAGCAGGAGCACTAGAGTCTCCCCCACTAGGCCTCTTCATCCCACTCTGTCTCTGGAAACCTTTGCCAGCTGCATACGGTTTCCCACGATCATTCTGATTCTTGCCTTTCCTATCAACCCTTTGCTGATAGCTCTCCGCTCTGGCCTTGGTATCTTGTTCAAAAATCCTGCAACAGTCAACCAAGTCAGAAAACACTCTAATCCGCTGATACCCAATAGCCTGCTTGATCTCGGGACGTAACCCGTTCTCAAACTTCACACATTTTGAAAATTCTCCAGCAACCTCATTATAGGGAGTGTAATACTTTGACAGCTCTGTGAACTTAGCAGCATACTCGGTAACAGACCTGTTACCCTGCTTCAATTCTAAGAACTCTATCTCTTTCTTTCCTCTGACATCCTCTGGAAAGTACTTCCTCAGGAATCTCTCTCTGAACACAGCCCAAGAGATCTCAGCATTTCCAGCAGCTTCCAAATCAGTGCGGGTAGCAACCCACCAATCATCAGCTTCCTCTGACAGCATATGCATACCGAACCTGACCTTCTGGTTATCGGCACACTCAGTCACTCTGAAAATTCTCTCGATCTCCTTCAACCACTTCTGAGCGCCATCTGGATCGTATGCTCCCTTGAACATTGGAGGATTGTTCTTCTGGAACTCACTCAGTTGACGAGCAGCTCCCATTCCCACAACATTCGGATTCCCTCCAAGTACTCCAGCTAGCATACCCAGAGCCTCAGCAATCGCAACATCGTCTCTACCTCTTCCAGCCATCTCTATTCTGAAAACCCAATCAAGCTAAAACAATAAGTACTGATAGGGTTACACAACACCTATCCCGTACAGGGAAAACAGAATAATTACGACTCGACTCGACCGACTATGCTCTGATACCACTAATGTAACACCCTTCTAAAATACCCCAAATATTTAATTAAAATAACAACATATAAATCAGAGTAATCATGCAATTAAGGGTGTCACACATTCATTTCGCACCATTCGTCATACTATTTAGTCATGCTCATTATTTAACTCAAAACATAAAGTATTGCACAATACGCAGCGGATAGAGATCATTTCAAAACATGTAACATACTACATGTAAACTGGTTCAGCAAACATCAACAACACAATTAAAATGTTCCCTCCCGATGTTACATCTATCAGAGCATGACCCACTAAGGAGACTACACTAGACTCCAAGCACTAGCTTCTACTCAATCACTGCTCGTTACCTGAAAAATAGTTGTAAGGGTGAGTTCCTCAATCGATATAATAAGCATTATAGAATATAATGTCATGTTAAGTAATTTAACACATTAATCACCCTAATCGTATCACACATTCAGTAACGGCACATCAACTCAAACATCATACTCAATATCAACACAATTCATACTCATGCTCAATGCCAACACAACACACGTATAACATTGGAATACATCCATTCATATTATACACTACACATATATTATGCAATGAGACTCCATGCATGCGGTACCGACTATTCGTGAACATATAGTTCAACTTCACCGACCAAATCCAGGTACGGCTACCAAGCTCACTAGTCCCACTCATTTGAGACCTAGTGACTCACATCACTAATTCCTCACCATGGGAATTAGCTACCACCCCAAGGGCCATGCTATGCACGCTAATTCACCTAGCATGCAAACATCAAAACAGTCCAAATGACTAACATCACTAATTCCTCACCATGGGAATTAGCTACCACCATAAAGGCCACATTATGCACGCTAATCACCTAGCAATGCAACATCACAACAAAATTCACAATGGACCGATGCTCACTCTCTAAGCCATAAAACAGTCCATTCACAACACATGCATAACATACCCATTCACAACGTTATGCATACCATCATACAGTATCAACACATGTATCAACACATCATATCATGTCAAATAATTAAACACAGTATTAGCACACTCTACTAATACCTATACTGCTCAAAACAGCGGGAAATAATCCCTACTATATCACACACCGATATAGGCCAACCATCACATATACACATAACATTTAAAATATCCATTTTTCCACTTTTTGACAGGGTTAACCGGTTAACGCCCTGGGTTAACCGGTTAACGCAACACAGAACACACTTTCTGGCAAAACGCAACAGTGTTAACCGGTTAACGCCCTGGGTTAACCGGTTAACGCAGCACAAACACGCTTCCTGCCCAAAACTTAACAGTGTTAACCGGTTAACGCCCTGGGTTAACCGGTTAACGCAGACAAAACAGCAATTATTCAGAATACATAACAGTGTTAACCGGTTAACACCCTGGGTTAACCGGTTAACGCAAGACAGACGCTGTTCCTGCGCTAACACAAGGCAGAATGCAGAATTCTCCGCATTTTCCGCCGTTGAAGGACTTCCGGACCTCCGATTCCAATTCCGTAAAAAGCTACACGTCCAGCAATTTACGACCCACACCATTATCGATTCCATTACAGTTTTCACACAACCTATTCATCACAATTTCTCAGCATTCCAAATCCCAATTAGGGTTAATTCAACGGTTTATCACTACCCATTACATGCTAACCCATAATACCCATTAAACGACGATAAACCCCCCTTACCTGATTAATCCGGCGAATCTTTAAGCTTCAAGCTTTTCTCTTCTCCAACCTTTGCCCTTGCTCTTCCTCTTTGCCCTTTCTCCACTTTCCACTTTTCAGCCGCTTCTCTGTTTCACGTAAAACTCTTTTTACCAAATGGGATTCTTTTTCCTTACTTCACACTTATATATTTTCCAATAATTATTATTCCAAAATAATAATAATAATAATCCAATAATTCCAATTATTTAATTAAATTAATAAATATAATATTAATTTAAATCAAATAATTATCTTATTTTTATTGGGGTGTTACAAGATGACATGCCTTACCATAAACAAGTTGATACAAAGAGTAGGATAAATGTGTCTTGAAGGTTGTTCAATACGCTAAAAGAGCGTCATCTAATTATTTTGGCCAATCTTTATGTGATACTGCAACTATTTTCTCCAAAATTTGTTTCAATTGTCAATTTGATACTTTGACTTGGCCACAAGACTGGGGGTGGTATGGAGTTGACACTTTATGTTTACCATTATATCTTTCTATGAATATTTCCAAATATGTGTTACAATGTGTCCCTTCATCACTAATTAACACTCTGGGTACAACGAACCTGGGAAAAATATTATTTTTCAAAAATTCAATAATAGTGTGAGTGTCATTAGCATTGCAAGCAATTTCCTCAATCCACTTAGTAACATAATCAGCACATACGAGAATATAAACATACGAATTCGATTGGGGAAATGGACCCATGAAACCGATTCCCCAACAATCAAACGGTTCAACCTCACACATAATATTCAAAGGCATCTCGTCTCGTTTTGATATGTTAGCAGTTTTGTTGCACTTGGGGCATGTAGATATGTATAACTTACAGTTGTTAAATAGATTTGGCCACCGAAATCCACTCATAATATTTTGGTTGCAGTTTTTTCGCTATTATAGTGTCTTCCATGTGTTGAGCTATGGCAATGCCAAATAATGTTGTTTGCTTCTTTACCTGCAACACACCTGCGAAGTAAACCATCATGACTTCTTTTAAATAAGTATGGATCATCCCACAAATAAAAAATTTCTTCTTTATAGAAGTGTTTCCTTTGCTGTCAAGTATATTCTTCTGGTACAATCTTTGTAGTCTTATAATTTTCCATATCCGCAAACCAAGGTCTTTAACTGATTGCCATTAGCTACTCGTCAGGAAATGTTTGTAATATTATGTTTATTTCTGGTCACTTCAACATTCTCTAACCTAAAAAATGATTTGCAACAACATTTTCTACCCCTTTCTTATCTTTAATTTCCATATCAAATTCTTGCAGCAAGAGCACCCATCTTAAAAATCCTGGCTTTGAGTCACTTTTATTGAATAGACACTTTAAAGGTGTATGATCTGTATAAATAATAACCTTCGAAGCTATTAGATATAGGAGAAAATTTCCAAGTCAAATACTACTGCTAGCAATTCTTTTTCAGTAGTAGTGTAGCTAACCTGATTTTGATTTAACTTTGCCCGCATAGTAAATTGCATGGAAATTTTTTGCGTATCGTTGGCCACGCACAGCGCCAACAACATAATCACTTGCATTACACATAATTTCAAATGGTAATTCCCAATTAGGTGGCATAATTACTGGGGTAGTTGTTAATTTATTTTTTATGACAGAAAAAGAGTGTAGACTATTTTATCGAATTTCATTTCTTTCTTTTTTATCAGCAGGTTACATAGAGGTTTTGCAATTTTTGAAAAATCCTTAATGATTCGCCTATAAAAACCTGCATGACCAAGGAAACTCCTGATTCTTTTAACATTTATGGGAGGGGAAGTTTTTCTATCACCTCAATTTTTTCTTGATCGACTTCTATTTCTTTAGAAGAGATTTTATCGCCGACAACAATGCCTTTAATCACCATAAAAGGACATTTTTCTTAATTCAAAACTAGGTTTGTCTCGATACATCTTTTTAGGGCATTATTTAATTGATCAATATAGCATTCAAATGAAGTACCGAATACGTAAAAGTCATCCATAAATACATCTATTGAACTTTTAATCATGTCGGGGAAAATAGCATGCACCTTTGGAACGTTGTCGGAGTATTACATAATCCGGAAGGCATCCTTCGATACACAAAGACTCCGAGTGGGCATGTGAATATTGTTTTCTCTTAATCAGTTGGATCTACAGAAATTTGATTGTACCCTGAGTATCCATCTATAAAATATTAAAAGGCTTGTCCTGCTAGTCTTTCAAGCATTTGGTCCATGAATGGCAAGGAAAAATGATCCTTACGTGTAGTGAGGTTTAACCTGTGATAATTAATACACATTCTCCATCCTATAATAGTACGGGTTGGGATTAGTTCATTTTTTTCATTACGTATAATGGTGGTACCTCTTTTTTTTGGAACCAGATACACTATCAGAAATAGGAAAAATCATACCTACTTCAAGCAATTTAAGGACTTATTTTCTTACCACTTCTTTCATTGCTGGATTTAATCGTCGTTGAGGTTGCACGACCAACTTGAATTCTTCCTCTAGCTTGATTTTATGCATGCAATATGTTATGGACTAATCCCTTATAGGTTTGATACCTTCCATCCCAATGCTTCTTTATTTTCTCTTAGCACTTGTAACAACTTTTCTTCTTCGATCTTTGATAACGTGTTATTGGTTGTTGTTGGGTTCCTATTTTACTGACATAAAAAGACATACTTTAAATGTTTAGGAAGCTCTTTTAATTCAAGATATGTTGGTATCTCCTCACCTATTTTTTAATAGATTATACTAACACTTTCTCAATTGGAGAGGACGGAACCTCTCCTTTTGAGATATTTCCTATCAATTCATCAATTAAATCAATTTGGTAACATTTCAAATCTTCATGAGTGTGTTTCATGGATTCAAACACATTAAATACTACATGCTCTTTATTAATTCTGAGAATCAATTCTCCTCCTTCTACATCAATCAAAGCTCTTCTCGTATCCAGGAAGGGTCTACCTAACAATAATGGTGTTTCAGCATCTTTAGGCATATCTAATATCACAAAATCAACAAGAAAAAGTAAATCATCAACCCTAACCAACGCATCATCTAGTACTCCATAGGGGTAGGTGACTAATTTATCGGCCAGAGTCAAAGTCATCATGGACAATGGCATCAATTTAATGCTTTCCCCTAATTCACATACTGCATTGCCAATTTTTTATGAACATATAGATCAAGGAATAGAAAATCTACCTAGATCTGTTAGTTTGGGTGGCAGTTTGCATTGAATGATTGTGTTACATTCTTCAGCCAAAGCAACTTTTTCACCATCCTTAAATTTGTGTTTACCATTTAGAATCTCTTTCATGAATTTGGCATACACGGGTATTTGTTCCAGAGCATCACAAAACAAAATATTCACTTATACTGTTGTAAGCATCTCCATGGACTTTTTTTACTGTCCCACTTTCATTTCTCTCTTCAGTTTCTTCTTAATGATAGGGTAAGGTGGTTTGATGTAATATTGTAAGTCAAGTTTTGGTTTATTGATGATTTATTGTTTGTTTCTCCTAAAAGGTGAGTCTTTATTAATGAATTTGTCTAGTGTCTCTCCCTCATAATAGTTTTGCTTAAAACTTCCTCCTCTATAAGTTTGGTTTTTGTTTCCTCATCCTTCTCGCTACTTTGTTCTATAATTCATTTTTTTTGTTCATACTGGGAACATAGGGAACAGTGTGATTTCTCAATTCTATTGAATCACAATCTCCTTTTTCCTTTGCTAGTGATGTGATTTGCTAAGATAGAATCGAAATTCACCCTTCCAGTCTTTTCATTGACTCCTCGTGATTTTCGTTCAACAAGTTCTGTAATTTATTAACTTGCAAGAATTCATTTTGTGTTACCAGCATAAGTTTAGTCAACGTATCTTCCAACGAGGAAATTTTTATTTCCTCTTCCATTTGTAGTGATCCCTGAATAGGATTTATGGTTATAGCTTTTACTTCTCCTAAAAGTTGTGCTTTAACATAATTATCTGCAAAATTTTCTTCACCACAATTAGCATAAAGTAAAAATACTACCTCAGTTGAAGACTCCTGAGTTGTACATGTTACATTAGACTTTTGATTAAGCAATTATAGCTTTTTAGGAAGCTCTTTGTAACCTTCTAACGTCAACTCACTATGAGATTTGATCTTTGTCTCTACATTTTTAACGTTTCTTTTATTTGCAAAATTGTATTGGTTTAGGATCATTTTCTCTATCAGCTCTTTTACATGTAGGTCGGTCAGAGTCTTGATTGTACCTCTTGAAGATGCATCTAAAAGAATTTGTGCTTGAATTTGTAAACCTTTGAGAAAAACATGCATTTGTTCCATGTTGCTCATATTTTGATTAGGACGTCTTAGTAACAAAAATTTTAAACTCTCCCGGGAATCATAGAGAGATTTGGTTTCTTGTTGCTCGAAGTGTGTAATTTTAACCTTCCTCTATATGAATTATGATGTAGTGAAGAATCTTTCCAGAATTTTGTCTTCCAATTCTTTCCAAGTTCATATTACTCTGTTTGGAAGACTTAATATCCAATCCTTAGCTCTCCCCACCAATTATAAGCTAAATAATATTAGTTTGACCTGATCCTCTGTAATACCTTTTGGTTAACACATCGATGTTGTCTCATAGAATCGCGCTAGATATTCCCATGGTTCACCTGTTACATTCCTGTCAAATTGCTTTTCTCTAAGATATGAAAGCATAAAATATTTTATGTTAAAATTTACTAGCATTCTTATCTACCTTGAAGTCCACTTTTTTACCTTGATTGATCAGTATCAATCGATCCCAAATCCAACTTCTGAACTTCTTTGATTTATTCTAGTACACTGTTAGTCAACTTCAGCGTACCCATCATTTGGTTCTCCATAGTTGAAGCAAGTCATAACATTGCTTTTACAATTGGTAATATGGTGTCTTAACTTCCCACACTTGAAACATTAATGACTAGAACTCTTGCATTCATTAGTACAATGACCCATCCCACCATAACTAAAACATATGATTAAGCAGGAGTGCCTCCCCCACTTATCTCTTTTCCACCTGAAGCCTTCTACTTCCCTTTATCGGCTGGAGCCCCATAAGGTTTTCCACGGTTTTGATTCCCAGTTGTCTTCTTACTAATACTCTTATAGTTAGTAGATCCAACACGACTATCTTCATCATAGATTCTACACTTCTTAACCAGCACAGAGAATTGACGAATCTCCTGGTACCAGATGAATTGCTTGATCTCTTGATGCAAGCCACTTTCAAATTTAATACACTTAGAACACTTAACTTCTACCCTATTGTAATATGGGTATAACTTAGACAACTCCTTAAACTTCGTAGCATAATCAGCAATCGTCATGTTTCCTTGGTTTAGCTCAAGGAAATCGATCTACTTGCTACTATGGATATCAAGGAACTGAGTTTAAAATTTTATCAGGTCAGCTCAGTACCTACAACTTCAAGCCACTAACGAGCATATTCCCACCAATACTATGTTTCCTCGGCTAGCATATGAGTACCAAACAGAACCTTATGTTCATCTGAACAAGCCATCACCCTAAAGATCTTCTCAATCTCTTGTAGCTAAGCTTGAGCACCTTCTAGGTCGTACCTCCCTTTAAACGTTGGTGAATTATTTCTCTGAAACTTACTCAGCCGACGGAATTCATCTACCATTCCACATTGGTCCTGTAGTGCTTGATTTGCCTGACCCATCACATTAGCCATAGCCTCTAAAGCATCACTTATTGCATGATCATTTCTTCTATCTATTTCTCTAAACACCAGTAAACCATCATTAGAAGAAACATTACATCGACATTATTTATACACATGTCACATACTAGGGAACATATAACATCACAAAACCTGGTTGAATGGACCGACTTGCTCTGATAACACTATGTAACACCCTAAAACCCTGGCTCTTAATTAAAGAATAAAACCATCATTTTAGGGTGCTACTCAAACATAACATGCATACTTTCGAATTAATTTCAAAACTCACAACGGAATTCAAATTAAATAACATAAACTTCCATTATCTCTTAAAATGAAGTACAATTAACAAAATTCAAACATTAACTCAGCATTTCAAATGACTTGTTTCCCGATGTTATAGATCATAATAATAGTTCCAACTAAACGACGATACAACAATAAAGAAAACAAAGAGAGCTTCATAGTCCTCTTCCAACTCACAACATCACTTACTCCTCCTGAGTATCTGTATAACTTTATACAAAATAACACAAAACAAACAACAAAGGGGTGAGAATATGCTAAAATATATTAACGGAGTAAAAGAATGCAAGGTTAGCTTAAATCACACAATAAATAACCTACATTCAATTCACACCATAACACAACAATTCAGCTCACATAGCCTTTTGTAGCGGGAAATTCATGATCATCAAGCTATTGACAAGCTAGAGATCAATTACAAGAGTTGCCACCGCGCTTTTATTATTTCCAAGGGAAAAGAGGAAAAGTGCGAACAAAACCCAATAAGTAAGAAGTTTTCAAATAAAAACTAATAAAATTCAGAGATCACATGTAAGGGGGTTGGTTACACAGAGGGAAGGTGTTAGCACCCAAAGTGTCCTAGGTACTCCTAGGGAGCCCTTTTTGTGTGCATATGCATTTGGTATAAAGTGATGTTTACAAACAAATAGAATGGGGGGATGAGAAAAGAATTCATTGATTATATTTTTGTGTTTGACAAGACCTTCGGACTTGTGCCTACGTACCAACATAAAAATGAGGGATCAAAACCTCGTAGTTCGTGATACAAATTTCAAAATGAGTGCATTGCTTTTAACAAAATTTAAGTTTGAAAGGCACAAAGGCCTAAAATGGTTTGAATGAGTTAGTTCTTTTTGGCTTTTTTTGAAAGTTTAAGTCAAGTATTGTTAAGTTCATTTACAAGTTTGATTTAAGAAAATAAGTTTGAAAAGGCAATGGCATAAGGCCAAAGTTTCTATCTTTTTTGCAAAAGTGGTCAAAGTTTAGAACAAAAATAGTTCACACAAAGAAGAGTTTGAAAATGGAGGGAGAGATTTTGAAATTAAAGAAATGGGGAGAAGATGAGGAGACTATCCTATGTACAAAATTTAAAAGTTTAGAGTTGAAAAGATCTGACCAAATGGGTAGCAATCCAATAGACAAAAATGTCAATAGAAACCCAGAATTCCCTTGGACTTTTAGAATCAAGCAACACACAAATGCACAATTATATTATCTTGAAGAGCAAAGACATCAACTAAAGATGGCCTCATCCAAGCTTATCCATTCCATGATCTTCTTCAGAAATAACCCATATAACAGATGAATTCCACAAGTCACAGGCTCAAAATAACAACTTCACAATGATCATGTTGCAGATGAATCTTAGAGATATCTTTAGAGATGTATCATATGAAGTTCAAATTGAAAACACTTGATTTTTCAACAAGTTGGCATTAGCCAAGTCCTTTAGCTTAGGGAAGTTGCCTAGATTCTAAGTTCATTTGTCCAAGATCAAGCCAACAGTCCACTCAAAAGTTTTTTAGGGTTTTTATGATTATTATGTACATTAATGGTCATAGACCATACAAACAAGCAAAGTATATACAAACAAAATATATCACACAATATGGTCCAAATGGACAAAGTGAAAATTGCATTAACATAAACAATTAGAATGATATGAACAATGGCAAATGAAATAAAGTGCAAAAAGTAAATTGCATTAAAGTAAAAGCTTGAAATTAAAAGTCAATAGTTAGTGGGTTAGAGGTTAGTTTTGTTTTGCTTTTGCTTTTCAAGACATTCTTTGGAGAACACTCAACCCACTTATCACAAGCATGGATCCTTGAACCAAAACATCTTCTAAAGGAAGGGAAGAAGGTCAAGTTTCCACACAATACCATGAAAGAGGGGAGACTTACAATCTCACTAACTAGAATGCTTAAGCCTTTTATGTCACAAATTTAGCACTATGTTAAGCAATCGTAATTGGATTTATATAGAAGTCACAACTATTTAAGGCCGGGCAATAGAATTTTGGTGTTAATGCATGTTAGAGACATAGTATAATGGACTATGCTCATGAAACATACCACACACATAAAAAAACATATGCAAAAGGTGTGGCCTAATCTCATCCATACTCATGTTAATTTTTCAATCAACTAGCATTAGGACTTTGAGATGTCATAGGCCAAATGAAATGAATGAATTAAGAAGAGGAATGAGATGAAGTGGGAATGGGATGAATAAGATCAAATTGGTCAAAGGAGGACTTTTACCAAATTAATATCATTCATTAATTTTGGGAGATGGAATGTACATTCCATCAATCCCCTAAATCCAATGATATTAATTTGACAAAGTCAAATCAACCTTGACCAAGGCCCAACAACAAACAAGCAAACTCATTTAAGTCAATACAAATGGTCAACAAAATTTAATTGGCATTTAATCAATTAAAAATAATAAAATAATGCATTTAAATCAAATATGTTTTATCCAATTCCTAAAATATTATCAAAACACCAAAGAAATGGCCATGAGATTTATCATAGGTCAAACAAGGTCAAAGGACCTTGGAGAAAAAATTTCATAATTTTTGGACATTTAAAAATATTTTTAAGCAATTAAAAACAAATGCAAAATCAATTAATTCATAAAAAATATTAAAAATAATCCAAAAAATAATTTTAATTCAAAATATGAAAGAGAAAAATATTTGAAATTTTTTAGTGAAAGTCCCATATTTTTTGGATCAATATTGAATTTAATATGAATTATTGAAGAAAATGCAATTAAAATAAAAATTCAAAAAATCTAAATTACGTGGACCATCAAATCTCCCTCATTAATTGAGGTGGCAGATCTGATGGTTCCTAGCGCGTTCCACATGGACTTAAGTCAACTGCGCTGCACAATTGGTATTTAAAACCAACGATCAAGATTGAAATGTGGGGGACGAATCATGTGGTTCAAGCCTTGCCAACTCATCGTCGGAGCTAGAGCTCCGGTCATCTTCTCCGGTGGGCCTCACCGGACTGGTCCACCATGAACCATCACCATAAAGAAAATAAAGGACATGATCTTGAAGAAAAAATGGCACTGAGCTCGAATCTGACCTCCATTTAGTCCAACTCCAAATATATTAAGAGATATGTGGAGTTGAAATTTGAGGTACATGAACTGAGTTGCTTTGATTTGACCTCAAAGCAACTCAATCTTCTTGCCTACATTGGTAGGACTTCAGACAACCAAAGAATCAATAGAATTGAGCAAGAAATTGAGAAAATCGAAGAGTTCAAAATTTCTGAAAATTACCTTAAATGGAGGTCTGGATTCACTTGATCTTGATCTTGCTTGTGTTTGGACTCACTCCACTTGCTTGCAGGAAGAGGATTGAATGGCTTAGAAGCAATCGATTCCTGGAGAATTGAATTCCAAAACAGTGGAGATTCAAGCTCAAATTCAAAAGAATTTATCAGGCTTATCCTTTGAGAATTGAGGGTTTGCAATGGGGGATCAAAGCTGGCGCGATTGTGATTGTATTCCTGAGAAATTGAAGCTTGATTTATAGCTGAATCATGTGATATTTGCACACTCTAATTCACTTTCCAAATTTGGCAAATGGTGATGTAATGGTGCATGGGCGCGCATAGGCCCATGAAATGATTGTTTTAGGTCCATAATTAAAGATCAGATGCTCTGAAGTAAGCTTGGATTGCAAGGCAACTGAACATTGATGCTTGGAGTTTGATCTTTGATAAATGATGTCACCCTGTTTAAGCCATGCGCAGCCTACGAATTTCTCATCCAAAATGAATGAAGTTTAGCTCTTTGGAAAGGTGAGATCAAGAGGAACAACTTTGATGTTTAACACTTTTTCATTTGGAGCTTGGAACTTGGAGAAATTTGAGGTGGAAGTTTGAAAATTTTTCACATATCAAAATTTTTCTAGTGTCAAGCCATATGTCTCAATATTCCATTTTGCTTAACTTTTTATAGGAGCTTCAAATGAGAAACGTGTCTTCATCAAAGTTGTATATATCTAAAAGACCTTTAAAATTGTCACCAGTTTCATGTAATTTGGATTTGAAATGATAGAGTTATGCATTTTTGAAGTTTGGAAAAATCACTTGTTCAATGGTATAGGTCCAAAGTGACCTATAATGTAGCCTCATATCACATGCTCAAAAAAGTTGAATTAGCTCCCACTCCAAACACAAAAGTTAAATTAGACACAATGAATTTGATTGTGCAACTTGGAAATCTTTCATCTCATAAAAATTTAGAAAGTTATGGCCTTGGGAAGTTGACTTTCAAATTAGGGTCTAGACAAAATGACCTATAATGTTTCAACATAGAAAATGATTTTCCAAGCAAAACTAGCTCTAGGTATCAACATGAAAGTTGTTTGGAATGTCACTTAGAGTAAGTTTTCTCTTCGAATAATTTTCATATGGTGAAAATTGTAGGAGATAGGGTCTAGGGAGAACCAATTTTGATCAGATGAATTCATTTGTCCAACCACCATCAACCAACTTGCTAATTTCCAATTCTCTTAACTTTATTGGCTCATGGTAGATCATATATGCATAATATGATGATATTTGAAGTGTCCCTTGAGAAATTTGATCAATTGGTGAGATAGCTTGTTGGAGAAGTTACTCAAGATACCCAGTCAAACTAGGGTTTCCAAGGCAAATCACCCTCAAAATTTTGAAGAAAACTTGATCTATATAACATGTATAGATCATTGGGACTCATATATGATGCTTATAACCATTCTTGAATCAATTCTTGGTTGTGCTCTTTGTTCATGAGGGTCTCAAATCCTAGATGTGAACTTGATGAATCAATGAGATCATGCCCTTCCTACAAAAGTGTTAGGCAAATGCAAAGACATATTTTTGGTATTTTGGTTAGTAAAATTATAATATACAAGTATGATATAATCACAAAGTTCTTGGTTATGTCTCCCAAAACAAACTCAATGGAAAAGGGGTAAGGAAGATGCCAAGTCATGATCTCAATGCTTATGCTTATGATGGATTGCATGAGGGATCTTAGGGTCAAAATTGGGGTCTTACACCTTTATGTATGCAATGTGACTCGAAACTTGACTCTATACATATGGTACCAAATTGGACATCAAGGGTTTGTTACTAATCTCGTCCATTCAATAATGGTTCCTCATTCAAACTAGATCCCACTTCTGAACCCCGGGTCCTGACGTCTGAACCTCAGATGATGCATTTCATACAAAGTGATTCAGTAAAAATGGCAACAACATTTATGAATCCACTTCTAACCATAAGTAAAATGCAATACAACATTCACAGTAGTCCCCACTTCTGAGTTACCCACTCTAACACAAACGATTATAATTACATAACTAATATATAAAGGGGATAAAACCACATCCGATCAACCGTTGTGAGGCAAGGTGTGATTGAATGCATGATTCTTTTCACCATGGTTATGCGACCGTGATTATAAGTCAAGTAGCGTGCAACCTATCACAACGGTTTCTTTAAAAAACTATTGTTATATGTCTCAACCTATCACAACAGTTACTTTAAACAACCGTTATTTTATGTCTTTTAATAAAATAAACAAATGTAGCAATAGAGCAGCAACAACAACAACAACAAGGACAACAAGAACAAAAACTAAAACAACAACAAAAACAACAAAAACAACAATAATAACAAGAAGAAGAAGAATAAGAACAACAACAACAACAACAACAACAATAAAAACAACAACAACAACAATAAATAGCACAACAAGAACAATAACAACTAACATTGCTAACTTGAATCCATGTTTTCCTTGTCTCATTCAAGTCGGAGAAGAGGTGATGGAGTTCTAAAATTTGTTAATGAAAGAAATGATGTTTTCAAGTTTTGTTTATGGAAGAAATGATGTTTTCGAGCTTGCTTTAGTGGAGAAATAGAGTGTTGTAAATGGAAGATGATATTTGGAGGGAGAAGATAAAGTTTGGAGGTATAAGATGAAGTTCTCCTAAATTAGAAGTTCATCTAAGTTTTAGCTTTCACGGTAAAGATTTGTTTAAGGATGGTGAAGAAAATCAATAAACACGCTTATATTTCCCTATGACCCTGAGTGACTTTTCACCATGGTTAGAAGTTACAACCAAGGTAAAAAAAATGGCTTAAAAATAAATAAATAAAAAATTGTAGGTGCTAGGGTTCGAAGTCATGACCATGCGCCACTTTTCACCACGGTCGGAAGTTCCAACTGTGTTAAAAAGTGGCTTAAAATAAATAAAAAACAAAATTGTAGGTGCTAGGATTTGAACTCATGACCATGCGCCATTTTTCGCTACAACTATAAGTTCCAACCGTGGAAAAAAAGTGGCTTAAAAATAAATAAAAAACAAAACCGTAGGTGCTAGGATTCAAACTCATGACCAGGCACCACTTTTCACCACTGTTGGAAGTTCCAACCGTGGTGAAAAGTGGCTTAAAATGAAAATAATAGAAAAGCTCCTAAGTGAATAGATTCTACCACGGTGGATACTTTGGTCGAGGGGAAATGGTGTTATGAAAGGTACTTTTTATAGTACTTCATCCACATCACATAATTATGTTCGCAACATCACAACTCATAAACATAATCGTAGTTCACCACTTATAATCAAGAAAATTAATCTGATTATTGTTTCATCATCAAAATAATTCATCTTAATTAATTTAATTCATCAAATACACCAAAATAATAGTTCATCACCGACCACACAAGAAAACAACATTGAAATCTATACCTATCACTCAAAGTCGGCCCCTGGCAGTCATGACGACCAACTTATCACTTGGGTGACAACTGTTACCCAACCCATCACCACTCCCCTCACAACCCATCGTCCCTATGATGACTGACATGAAAAATCCCTCTTATAGACCATGACGGTCTCACTGTCACCATATGGACGACCGTCAGCTGCCTCAGACGCATGACGGGCAACCCTTGACGCTCGTGACGACCGTGACGCTGATGCAGAAACCAAAATTTGCATTTTTCACCATGGGAGCTCATTCGAAGCTCCGATTTCGATCCCCAGTATCCCAAATCACACATAAAATAATATATACATATTATACAACCATTAAAACATCACATATGCATCGATTAACATCCAAATTCATTAATTTTCCATGGATTCAAGACTTTATTCATGAAACCAAATACACAATAATGGTGATCATAGCGCTCAGACTCATATCCATTCATCAAATAGAAAATCCAACAACACGCAGGGTACAAATTTCATTTCACATACATTGTTTGTCATAGATTTTACATGATTATATTCAAAAACTCATCAAACACATCAATGGAGAAACACTTAGACGAAAGTGAGGATCTCTCTACCCTTCATTCAATAACACATATATTAGAGTAGCCCCCCCCCCCACCCCCATTACATAAATTTCCAACAGCTAATCAAGTTTGATTATGGTGTTTTACTTCTCCTTCAAGCTCATGCCTCTTTTCCCAATTGCATAATTTCTATGTATAGACAAGTTTGGCTCACCTCGCATATTCTATTTATTTTAATTTAAAATATAATTAATTCCTTTTTCACACTTTTACTCCTCCACTCATCTCTACTTTCACCACTTTCCATTATTTTTTAATAATTCTAATTTCTACCCCAATATCACTATTCTTCCTATTTTATTATCATTCTATTATTTTTAATCAAATAAAATTAACTAAAATTCTAATTAATTCATACTACTCTCTATCACTCCTAGAGAGTCGCTCACAATTTTGCAAATGATCATATATCACATATTATCACTGAAATAAATAATTTAAAATCATTTTAAATTACTTAAACAACTAAATAAAAGAAACAAAATTCAATTAAATAAACTAATTAAATTTTGGGTGTTACAATTGTACGTCTGAGTACAACATTCAAATACCCCTATCAAAGAAATACATGGTTTACACTCCTCTCCAACCGAGTCCTTTCCTCAAGCGCCTAGTTTGTCCAAAGAGCATCCCAATAACCAGATCCATCCAGGGATAAAGTGACATAAGTCCTCTTAGCAGAACATGTCAGGATTTCCCATATAGGCCATAGAGGCCAGTAAAGAATGCCCAATCATCGTCGAATGGTGAATTCCAACGTTTGCAAAAAAGGCTTGGGCGGTAGTCGGGACCCACATGAAAACCTTAGAGAGAAATATTTTGAGAAAGTTTCGGGGAAGGATGAAGACCCACAACATGGTCAGGTGGTTGTATTCCTTGCTTTAAAACATGGAACCTTACTTTAGTTAGACGGTGTGATAGGTGATCGAGAGGGGGGGGGGGGTGAATAGATCACCACAGAGAAATCACGGATTTAAAAACTTTTATTTGATTGTTAAACGCTAGCGGAAAAGCACAGTCCCGGATCGACTTCCGTCTATTCTGAACAGACTACTAGAAAACCAGACATGCGATAAACCGATGGATAAAAATATGCCGATAACAGATAAACATGCTTGGATAATCGTTTTAATGAAACTCACACACATCACTATATTCCAATGAACAAAAACAAGCACAACACTTTTATCAAACAGTTGGTGTGTAATGTTTAATGATCCTTATTGTCAATGGAGTTGTCAAAGCAATTTTCTCAAATCAAAACACTAAAATAGTTTTTCAATTATGCAGTTTTGTTTTTGCCAATGTAGGATCATTTAACAGAAAAATTAACACCACAATTGAATGATAAACTTGCTAAAAAAGTAAAGAGAATAAAGTTAGCAAATTATACGCAGAGAGTTTAGTAAGGAAGTTCCCCACTATCGTTGTTAACAATACCTCAATAAGATCAAGCATATAGAAGTTTTTACTCTAACACCCTTAAACACAGTATCCTTTCTGTCATCATGCTTAATTATACAACAAGTGTTTGTAAAAGTTACTTTGTAACCCTTATCACATAATTGGCTAATACTCAAAAGATTGTGTTTAAGTCCCTCAACTATATTCACATCAGAGATAGTAATGGTAGAGGGGTTACCTACACTACCTTTTCCGAGAATCGCTCCTTTTTTATTGTAACCATAAGTAACATAACCCTTCTACTTAGCTTTAAAGTCTATGAATAGAGATATGCCACTCATCATGTGCCTTGAACACCCACTGTCAAGAAACCATCTTCTTTCCTTGGATGCAAGACACTCAACCTACAATATCAAAAGAGAGAGGTAGGTACCCAATTTTTATTAGGTCCTTGTGGGTGAGTGGAAAAAATGTTGCATTTAGGCATCCATTGATAAATGCCTTTAGGAACAAGAAATCTCCTAAACTTGCATTTCGCAATGGTATGACCCGAATGACAATAATAATGACATAAATCATGATGATGGATTCGTTTACTTTTGCTCATTGGAATCTTTGGAATTTTCTCTACAAATGAATATTTAGCATAAGGTGGATTCAAAGATTTCTTTAAAAAATTAGGATCAATGGCAAAAGTAACTTTCGGTTGTAGAGCTTTCTCTAATTTGGCCTTAAGAGATTTAACCTCTCCTTGCCAAATATGACAAACCCCACAACTTTGAACACGAACCAATCCATCAATATATTTTGAATTTTCTACAATACTTTCTTTTAGAGCTTCTAAGTCTTTTTCGGTTTTATAGACTTTACCCTCAAAAAATGAAAAGATTTGTTTATCGGAGGATAATCTCTTAAAAGCTGCTAATGCCTCGGTATGAAACTTTTTAAAAGCTATTTTCAATTTATAAAAGGACATAGAAGAGAAATTATTATAGTAGGCATGTCTTACTTTCTTTTCTTTGTTTAGGCTCTTGTGGTAAGCCTTGTCTTTGATGTGTGCCATGAGACAAAGGTTGTCTGTCTCATCACTATCACTTGAGCTTTCATCACTTGACGATTCACTATGGATTTCCTAAGCGATGTATGCCCTTCTTTGTTTGTTGTATTTCTTTGGTGGAGCTTTTCCCTTGTCCTTCTTTAGTTGAGGATACTCCGGCTTGTAGTGCCCTACCTTACCACAATTGAAGAAAGATCTTTTTCCTTATCCTTTTTGTTCTCTTCTTGTTTAGATCCTTTGGATTGTCTTCGAAAATTTATGAGATTTTTGTTGGAGTGCTTTACTCCATTTCTCATCATCCAAGTCTTCGTCACTACTTGAGTCACTATCACTTTGCTCTTTATTTGAGGACTTAGAGATAGAAGCCACAAGAGCTATGGAATTCTTCTCATTCTCTTTTTCTTTAGTCTTATCCTTTTTAATATTCTTCTCATACTTTTCAAGGCTTGCTAGTTCTTATTGATGTTCTTCTAACTTGCCAAATAGAGTTGTGATATCGAGTGTGGTAAGGTTATTTGCTTCCTTGATACTTGTCACTTTAGGCTGCGATTCCCTACTAAGACATCTCAACACTTTATTAGTAGCAAGTACATTAGAAATAGGCTTCTCAAGTGCATTTAAACGATCAATGAGATGAGTGAATCTCTTTTACATGTCGGAGATGGATTCTCCTTGTTTCATGTGAAAGAGTTCAAACTCTTGAGTAAGTGTGTTTATGCAGGACTGTTTAACTTTGTTAGTTCCCTCGTGGGAAACTTGTAACACGTCCCACATCTCCTTGGCAGTATTATAGGGAAACTTGTAACACTACAATTGAATGATAAACTTGCTAAAAAAGTAAAGAGATTAAGGATAGAAAATTGTACGCAGATATTTTGGTAAGGAAGTTCCCCACTATCGTCCTCGCGTGTGGGTACGTCTCCTCTCAATTTTGAAGTCGAAATTGAGATCTTATTTCCAATAATGTTGCAAATGTTTACAAGGTTATAACACAAATAACAAACACCAATCCCACCGATTATGTTGAGTTTGTCTTAACCCCGCTTGATCCGATCCGATCAAGTCTTGAACTTCAAAATCAATGATCAATCCTCCGCTCCACTACTTGCTTACGAAATCTCCCAGATTTCCAAACCCCTTCGCTACGACTGAATTCAGTCCACTTGAATTTGATGAAAACCCTCAAGAAACTATCCTTTCTTTATGGAAAACCTTCCGGTTTTTCAGAGAAACCCCCTTTGTATCCCTCCAACCCAGCTTCGATTACAAATCCTACAGCTGAACGTTATCTCAAAGATCTCTTGATGCAATGCACAATGATTATTATGTTTCAATGTGATTATATGTGAAATGATGATTGAGAAGATGATGAAGACAAAGTATCTTTCAGGTTTCTTGATCACACAAAAAATGCTCTCAAAACGTTTTCATGTGTTTTATGAAAAGAATAATGTTTTACTACTTATAACAGAAAATAACAGAAAGTTTTAGTTGGATGAGTTGATACATGCAATGCATTAGTCGATACATGTATGTAAAAATTGACTCATGAGTCGATACATGTATGTAAAAATTGACTCATGAGTCGATACATGACCCAATGGGTCGATACATTTGGTAACAAAAACGTTTTCCAGAATGAATGTATAATGATGTATCGGTACATAGGGTATGGGTCGATCCATACTATGACGAAAACAATTTTTCACAATTTTAATACAACACGAGTCGATACATGAGTAAATGGGTCGATACATATTTGGTAGACACCAAACAGAAAGGTTGACAGGCCATGTATCGATACATAGGGTATGGGTCGATCCATACTGGGTTGAAAACCATTTTTTCACAATTTTAATACAGCATGAGTCGATACATGAGTAAATGGGTCGATACATGTTTGGTAGAAAACACCAAACAGAAAGGTTGACAGATCATGTATCGATACAACCATCAATGGGTCGATACATGCTGAAGGAAAATTGATTTTTGAGAAAAACAATTTTATATGTATCGATACATCACCATATGAGTCGATACATACTGAACCAAAATTGAATTTCAGAAACACAATTTAGACATGTATCGATACACCAACTCATGCGTCGATCCAAAATATCAAAATATTCAAAAATGATATTTTAATGATGCAAAAATCTTCTCAATTGTTATTTTAATGATATGCCATGCGAGAGATCTTTTTGAAATAATTTACAACTACATTTATATCACAAACTTTGACATCACTCAAAAACTCATAATATGGGATAGCACTCACAACTTCATCCTCCATTGCACCCACACTAAAAATACTATCGTTATTCTAAGACGAGCACAACGAAGGGAAATAAACAATGAAAAGTAAAAAGGATTTCGAGCTTAGCAAAGGAAATCCAACGAATGTCACGAGAATGATTCCCCGTCAACAGGGATACGTCCATCCAATGCTTTCGACGCTTTTTATCAGACTCGTCTTAGGGAAGTACACCCCCAACATAACCTAAGCGGTTAATAAAATACATCTTCTTCTGAAAAGAATCCTATAAGGTAAATTCACTTTCTCCATAAACATAGGAATCATTCTCCAAAAGAAAATGTTCTGTCGATCAGTAATGGAGAAACAACAACAAATAGTTGTGTGAGCCCAAAGATGAAGGGGGTAATTGTAAGACCCCAATTTTGACCCTAAGATCCCTCATGATATCTCATCATATGCATTGGCATTGGGATCACACCTTGGCATCCACCTTACCCCTAATTCATTGGGTTTGCATTAGGAGAGATCACCAAGCACATTTGGTTGTATCATACTTCATTTTTATTTGTTTACTAACCAATATACCAAAAATATGTCAATGTATAGTTTGTTGCTTTTGTAGGTAGTGTGCATGCTCACCTATGCTCTATCAAGCTCATATCTAGGCTTTAAGACCTTCAATGCAAGGAGCTCAATCAATAATTGGTTCACATTGGCTCTAAGTATCATATATGGATCCCCATGATCTTCACATGTTATTTTGATCAAGAATTCATCAAGAGTTTGGAGTTGGTTTGCCTTGGAAACCCTAATTCATCAAGGTATCTTGTGTGACTTCTTAAACAAGTTTCTTCAACAATTGATAAAATATTTAAAGGTATACTTCAAATTACATCATCTTATGCATAAAAGATCCTCCAAGAGTCCCAAAAGTCAAGAGAATATCTGGCTAGCAAGGTGGTTCATGGTGGTTGACCAGAGAAAGTTAACTAGTCAAAACTAGGGTTCCCTAGACCCTATCTCCTACAATTTTTGTCATAGGAAAATTATTCCAAGAGAAAAGTTACTAAAAATGACATTCCAAACAACTTTCATGTTGAGGTCAAGATCTAGGTTTTCTTATAAAGTCATTTTTTATGGTGAAAAATTATAGGTCATTTTGTCTGAACCCTAGTTTGGAGGTCAACTTCCCAAGACCATAACTTGCTCAATTTTTATGAGATGAAATACATTAAAATTTCATGATCAAATTCAAGATGTCTACTTAAACTTTTATGTTTGTAGGAAGTGAAAATTCAACTTGAAAATGCATGTACCAAGAGGAAACATTATAGGTCATTTTGGGCCAATACCATTGAACAAGTGGTTTTCCTCAACTTCTAAAATGCATAACGCCTCCATGCCAAATCCAAAGGACGTCAAATTTGTGACCAAATTGAAGAGGCTTAAAATAGCTACAACTTTGATGAAGGAATGTTTCTCATTTGAAGTCCATAGAAAAAGTTATTCAAGGTGGAAGAAGTGAACATTTGACTTGGGACTTAGAAAAGTTTCAATTATGTTTGATTTCCCAAACTTCCACCTCAAAATTCATCATGATCCAAGCTTCAAATAAAAATGTGTTCAACACGAAAGTTGTTCCCCTTTATATCACCTTTCCAAAAAGTCCAAGATCATCTCATTTGGATCAATATTGAGGGACTTGCATATGGCTCCATTGTGGGAAGTGTTTTGGTAAGTTTTGAACTCAAATGATCATTCTTCTTTGCATGCTTCCACATGATAAATTTAGTACACTTTGCACACTAATTGGAAGTAGATTACATCACTCATAATGCCCAAACCATTTCCCATGCACCCATGCAAGAAGGTTTCCAAATTTAGCCAAAATTTAAGTGGTGCAAATATCAAATGCATTGCCTATTTAAATAAGCTCAAGGGTTCATAATCAACATCAACACCTTACCCCAAGCTTTTCTAGACTGGTTCAAACCTCCACAACCATAGAATTTCTGAAAATTTCTCTTGAAATTGAGCTTGAACTTCATCTTCTGTTTGGAAGTTCAAACTCCAGAAATCCACTTCCATTTTCATCTCAATTGACTTATCCTAGAAAGAGGAATAGGAAGCAATCAAATCCAGATCAAGATCAAGTGTAATTGGATCAACTCGAAGGTGATTTTTCAGAAACTTCATCTCTTCGATTCTCTCTCATTTCTTCACCATTCTTGTTGATTTTTGGTTGTCTGAAGTCCTATCAATGTAGGCAAGAAGACTGAGTTGCTTTGAGGTCAAATCGAAGCAACTCAGTTCATGATCCTCAAAATTCAAATCCCTGTATCTTTTATATACTTGGAATTGAACAAAATTAAGACCAGATTCGAGCTCCTGAGCATTTTTTCTTTGAATCCATATCTTTGTTTTTCCATTTTGGTGATGGTTGTGTAAGAACAAATTCAGTATCTACAATTCATCTCTAAGATTTTGATGATAACAAAGGATGAATCAAAATGGTACCCTAACAAAATTTATCTAAGTGTGCAGGACTCTAATAAAAAAGAAGTCAAATAGACATTCATCACATACAGACACAAGTTCAGAATGACCACTTAGAAGGTAATCAAGCAGAAGCTCTGACTCTGATTAAAGGAAGTGTATAAAGCGTAACAAACAAGAGACATCAGACACTCTGAAGCGGAAAAGTGCACTCTAGGATCTGAAGCTCTAACAATCTGACGTAATCAATCAGGAAGACATCAAGAACCTCTGAAGACAATCAGTTGTAAGCAACTATCTGAAGATGTACTTGCAGAACAGAAACTCTGATATCTGGACCGTCTGATTCAAAAACACCCTCCAAAGACTTAGCTATGAAGACTTCCACTTATGACAAGAATCTAATTTTGGAAGAAAGTTATAGCGCCCCAAAATTCTTTGGAAAGAATACAGAGATTAATAACATTAATCATCCATCACTACGAAAGATCCTTTCATTCAATGCTCTCTTTATCAACTCCTATATATAGGATGGATCACTTCACTAAGAAAAGAACGAAACACACGAGAATACAAAAATTACTTTCATATCTCTTACTCATTCTCTTTTCACACGAGTTGCTACTCTAAAGTGTGAACATTCTTTTTGCTCTTATTGTGTAATTTCTACTTACCTAGAAGCACTAAGCATTACTGTAATTCTACTTAATTGTTGAATTCTCCTCAAGTGACTTGTGAAGTCTGTAAACTTGAGAGGGCTAAGATATCTTTATTCTCTTAGACGATCATTGATGTAATCTTTCAAGATTAGTGGATTAAGTCCTTATTAAAGGTGAAATCACCTTGGCCAGGTAGACTGGAGTAGCTTTGAATTTCAAGCAAACCAGGATAAAAAATCTGTGTTGATATCTTTTATTTTCGCATGTGTTTTATCTTCAAAAAATTTATTATCAGTTAAAACAATTCAAACCCCCATTTCTTGTTTTTCTCTACCTTAAATTGGTATCGGAGCTTCGGCTCTGTTATTGATTTTCTAATCAAACACTTAACAGTATAGAGATATCTAGTGTGAGAAAAACATTATGGCCAGAACCAAGATCAATGAAACAAATGTGGCGAAGCACTTTTGGGCTGAAGCAGTAAATACAGCGTGTTATATTCATAATAGAATCTCTGTAAGACCTATTCTGGAGAAGACTCCCTATGAACTGTGCAAGGGAAGAAAACCAAACATTTCTTACTTTCATCCTTTTGGATACTCATGTTTTATTCTTAACACTAAAGAACATCTGAACAAGTTTGATTCAAAAGCATAAAAAGATATTATGTTATGATACTTAGAACGCTCTAAAGGCTACAGAGTCTACAACACAGAAACCAAAATTATGGAAGAATCAATACATGTCATATTTGATGATAAGCTTGACCCTGAAAAGTCAAAGCTAGTTGAAAAACTTGCAGATTTGGTGATAACTCTTGCAGGTTCTGACGAAAAGACTAAAACATCAGGGGAAGCTGAGAAGCAAAGTCCAAAAGCAATTGAAACCTCAACTATCCAGAAAAGATCAAGAAATCGTCCAAACATCTCTGAAGAATTGATTCTGGGAAACAAGGATGAACCTGTCAGAACAAGGTCGATATTCAAAGTATTTGAAGAAACTCCTCTGGAATTAGTATCTCTGATTGAACCTACTTCCTGTGATGAGGCACTTCAAGACAATGATAGGATTCTGGCAATGAAAGAAGAACTTGATCAATTTTTAAAGAATGGCGTCTAGGATCTTGTCCCAAAGCCTAAAGGAACTCATATTATTGGAACAAGATGGGTATTCAGAAACAAACTGAACGAAAAGGGAGAAGTAGTCAGAAACAAAGCACGACTGGTGGCACAAGGTTACCGTCAACAACAAGGAATTGACTACAACAAAACCTTTTCTCCAGTCGCCAGGTTAGAATCCATTCGTTTACTTGTATCATTCGTTGTAAATCACTCCATTAAATTATATCAGATGGATGTCAAGAGCGCATTTCTTAATGGTTATATATTGTGAATAAGTGTATGTTCATCAACCCCCAAGTTTTGAAAACTCTAAATGTCCATAACATGTTTTTAAACTGAAAAAATCACCTTATGGTCTAAAACAAGCTCCTAGGGCTTGGTATGAAAGATTAAGCAACTTTCTTCTGGAACATGACTTTATTAGGGGAAATGTTGACTCTACACTCTTCTCTAAAAACATTAGAAATGATCTCATGATATGTCAGATATACGTTGATGATATAATTTTTGGTTCAGCTAACCCCTTTGTTTGTCAAGAATTCTGAGCTAATGCAGGCAGAATTTGAAATGAGCCTGATGCAAAAACTAAAATTATTTATCGGAATTCAAATCAATCAAGCTTTAGAAGCTACATGTGTATATCAAAGTAAATACATAAAAGACATTTTGACGAAATTTGAAATGTCAGAATGCAAACTAGCAAAGACACTCATGCATCCAACCTGCATTCTTGAGAAAGAAGAAGTAAGTCAAAAGGTTTGTCAGAAGCTCTATCATGGTATGATAGGCTCTCTCCTCTATCTGAAGGCTACCCGTCCTGACATTCTTTTTAGTGTATGTCTTTGTGCCAGATTCCAATCAGATCCAAGGGAATCTCATTTAACAGCAGTTAAAAGAATCCTAAGGTATCTGAAAGGAACCCCTAACCTTGGCCTGATGTATGAGAAAACATCAGAGTATAGGCTTTCTGAATATTGTGATGCAGATTATGCAGGGGACAAAATGGAACATAAAAGCACATCTGGGAACTGTCAGTTCTTGGGAAACAACCTCATATCTTGGGCTACAAAAGACAGTCAACAATCGCTCTGTCTACTGCAGAAGCAGAATATATATCAATTTCACTATGCACTACTCAGATGCTCTGGATGAAAAATCAACTAGAATACCTTCGGATATTTGAGAGTAACGTTCCTCTCTTCTGTGATAATACTGCTTCCATATGTTTAAGTAAGAACCATATCTTGCATTCCAGAGCTAAGCACATAGAAATAAAACATCATTTTATCAGAGTCTATGTTCAGAAAGGGGTAATATCTTTAAAATTTATAGACATAGACCATCAATGGGCTGATATCTTCACAAAACCCCTCGCTGAAGATAAATTCTCATTCATTCTGAAACACTTAAAAATTGAAAATTGCCCAAAATGAATCTAACGTGCTTCTCTAAAATAGCAAAATAAGATTCTGAAATAACATCTAGTATCTGGATCTGACTCTGATACTTCTACCAGTTAGGAGTCATTTGAATCAGAAATCCTCAGGATCTAATCCCTTGGTATTCCTGAAGATCAGACAGATCAACACATGGGTTATCTTGCGTCTGACCTTGGATCTTTTAGATAACTGTCTAGCAGAAATCAAGAGACATACCCTTGAGATCTCCTCGAGCAGTGTGTTGATTTGGGGATTAGACTTCCATCAATAGTTGTAATCATGTCTCCCCTAAGCGTGTCAACTCTTTTAATGTGCCATCATTAATTTTTTAACTTTTCAACTTCTCCTAACGCTGTTGTTTTGCATGTTTTTGTATGTGTATTTTTAATTTTCACAATTCACAATTTCACACTTTACACTCACAGCCTACACAAACCTCTCGTCCCCTCCAAGTTCCTCAAAGTTCTTCAACCTTCATCAACTTCCTCATGGATTCCCAGCAACAATCCATCTACAACTACTCTATCAACGGAACAACCTCTCAGTTCCTCTCAGCAAACAACTGCAAGAACTGGTGTTGTCTCCACTCTCATTTACAAAGAACCACACATTTTGGATCGTGAACCACACATTCATCTTGCTACTCCATTTGACAAGCTTGAGGTCTTGTGTGAATCATTGGTGGACTTTGTGAACATGAAGCGGAATGGAATAGACCTTACTGAAGAACTCAGAAAGCAAGGGTGGGAAAACTACTTCCAAAGGCTCTATGGTCTTGTCTATACCTATCTGATAAAAGAATTATGGCGTTTTGTAGACTCAGATGATCACTACATAGTGTCATATGTTCTAGGGATAAAAATCATCATCACGGAGAAGTCCATCTCTCCCTTGGTCGAGCTAAAGTACTTTGGTTGCAGTGGAAGAGATGAAAGAACCAAACGGCATAAGGTTTTTCCTTCAGATACTCACACCGGTACTTATAGGCCTTAACGTACGTCCAACTGGTGGGATAAAGTTGAGATGGAGCTACCATCAAATAGCTTAAAACATCCATTTCAAAAGCGGTAAAGGTAAAATGGACCCCCAAAGATGAAAAGAGATACTCGTAAAGAGGAATTGTATAGTTACCATACTCATTACAAATTTTGTCTTCGTCGCTAGAAATAGTAAGCTCCCAAAGGGCGATTCACCCACATCAGAAAAGGCTCCATTTAAGTTCCACTCTTTGGTAAAAATTAAGACAATTGAAGAAAATATGGAGCCTCCCCACAGAGAGGATGGGTTCACCAAATTCTTTTTCATAGTTTTCCGAGATCTTTTTGCCCTATCGTGTTAGTAAATCCAAGAACAAAGAAGAAATGTTTTAGTGGAGAAAAATAAGTAACCGTCCAGGAATGAGGAGAAAGAAAACTTAGAAAAGAAGTAGTTTTAGTTCTTCTTACATTTATGAATTGACCTTATGAAAGGAAAGGTGTCCTATCAACAGTCACTTATATCGCACATAATACTTGAGTATTTAACTTCCCTAGAAAAATCATAATCACTCCTCCAAAGACATCTGAAGTTACAAAATAGTTGAAGTAAAGAAAGTAAGACCGATAACTGGTGTCTAGAATCCTTCAAATCCCCACGCTTATTCCTTAAACGTGATAGCTTGGGGGAAAACTGTTTTGGGCCGCCATATCCATCTCGATCCAGTCACGCCTCCAGAGATCTAACCACCACAAGACGAGAATTCCTTGGACTACTCCAAACTAATCATATCCCCTTTTAGTCCAACCATAATGAGACGTAATGTCTCAGATTCAAACCGGGTATCTACCAAACTTTTTGAATATTCCCCTGACCACTAGACCTTCAGAGATGTGGAAGCAGGAGATCCATACCTCCAACGCATCTAATGATCCTCCGCATTTCACGCTGGAAACGTAGCAATGCAATTATTTCTCTTCCCTATATATACAGGATGACACCATTTCAGGTAACAAGTATCAAACACAATTTGAATACTCTCTCATTATTCACATACTGACTTGAGTGTTAGAGTACAAACCTTTCACGTACACCCCCCGCTACGTCGCATCGGAAACTCTCCTTCATCGCATCGAAATCTCTCATTCGTCGCAGCTTCCGCAACTCTACATATTCTAGTTTCGAAATGAAACAATATTGACCCCTTAATTTTTCAAAACGTGTCATATTAATTTTTTTATATAATTAGCGACGAAAGAATTTAAAAACGGTCACTAAATGTATCGTTAATTTGAGGAAACAGACAAAAATATTTTTTAAATTAAATAACTAAAATAAACACTAAAGTTAAAATACGAAGAAAAAAATATTAAATCTTAATTATATATATATATATATATATATATATATATATATATATATATATATATATATATATATATATATATATATATGGACCTTATGGACACAGCAGTACTCCTAATGAGAATCTGATAAAGGCCATGTTATACTCCTATTATTAAAGAATGCATGCAAATGATACCATAGAAAACAGAAAATGAAAGCAGCCTTAAGCTGGACCACTTGGTCACTTGGTCTTGATGGTGGCGGTTGGGTCAGCATTAGCCATACAGAGAAAGGAGACAATTTCCAGGGTGGAACACATGACACAAGTTGTACTAATATTTAAAAGTAAACGACCTAGCATAGAAAAATCAAAACTGGGTCACTAGGAAAAAGCGTGTCATAACGCTGTTTAACCAATAACCATCTTAGAATTGTCAAAAAAGACGAGAAAAGGACATCCATGCAAATTAGGCCATAACATTATAGGGGATTGTTTTCTTTTTAAGATTCAAAGTATTCTGAATCTTGATTAGTTTAGTTACAGCTTCTTCTCAGGAAATGATCAGTGCTTGTCACTTTCAATATGTCGTGTACCCGTGTGATTCACACACACACATATATATATATATATATATATATATATATATATATATATATATATATATATATATATATATATATATATATATATATAAAACAAAAAAAATTATTGATCACGAAAGCTTTCACAAATTATCAATATGAAAAATCACAGATTTTGAAAAAATATAGATTGTTATTATTGACCAACTATTTTTAAAAAATATTAAATATCATTTATGACAATTTTTCTTTTGTGCCAGCAATTCAACATAAATTTGAATTTATAATAGTTAAAATAACTACAAATTATTTATCAAAAATATTCAATGTAGTACTAGTTGTCAAAATGATTTTTCAAATTGAGAAATTGTGGATTAGAAATTGTGGATTGCAATAGTAGATTTGAGTTTCTGGTGTAGAGAAATAGGAGTTGATGAAATTCTGGTGTAGTCAGAATTCAGATGTTCTACTCCACGTCATGACATCTGATCTAACATTGTAACTAATACAGCAAGATAGTTATTAACCACTGTACTAATATGCACAAGTTCACAGATGTCACGACATCTCATTCTATGTCACCCTAGAATGTATGAACACCTGGTTCTGTGCATCAGGAAGAATGACTCAACAGAAATCAAACCTAGCACTTACTTCTGTTGTTTTCTTCCACAGTTATCAGCATGATGTCTTACTGTTGTGTGTGGACATCATCTGTTACATTGTTCCAGTGTGTATATCTTTTACTTGTATTTCCTGAATTAAAGGTTGAACACGTTAATCTAATTTCCACTTCTTAGATTGCTAACAACTAGACTATTTGTTAGGTTCATTAATTGTAGGTTAGTAGTTGGTTTCCTGGTTTTTCTCTAAGCTATTGAATCCCTGAAGAATAGCCTGAGAAAAATACTGAACCAGAAAAACCAATCATCCTACACTTTAGCACCTGTTGTTGGGAATGAATGTCACAACATTCAGTTCGACATCCAGAACATATGTTGATTCTATTATGTTCCTGGAAACGTGCTGTGCTAAGTTTGCAGTACTGTCAAAGACCAACTAGTCTCTAATTCAGTATCAACCTTCATTATCAACTGTCAAAACGTCCAGTTTGACAGTTTCACAATGATCCTCCAGCCAGGTCTGTTCTCCTTGAGAAGAACAGACTTAAATAAATACTGATCTGAAGCTAACATGCTTATTATTCAGTATACGCTGTCACTGATGAATGTTACAACATTCTGATTAACATTCAATCAGAAGTTTATATACCAGGTCTGTTATCATCTTGATAACCTGACTGGGAAACCAACTGAGTTATGACAGTAATAAATACACATGCAGAAGGAAAACAAACACAGGAAATTGTTAACCCAGTTCAGTCCAACATGACCTACATCTGGGGGCTACCAAGCCAGGAAGAAGATCCACTATTAGCAGTATTAATTCAGAGTTAAACTCACCCGTTTACAACTCTTCACTTAATCCCTACCCAATGCAATCTATACCTAGGAACTCCTAGATAGAAACCTCCAGTTTCCATTCCTATCACTACAAATACAATGTAATGTTAACACACCTTGAACTTGCTTCACAGCTTCATTCAAGAACAAAATCACTCTTGCCTACAGGCTTTGAGTTACAAAACTCTCAGCTTTTACCACTGAGAAACATATGGTAACCTTCCCACAGATTGGGAGGTTTACCTCACACACACCCCTAAATTTTCATTCTAAGAGGCTTACAAAGACTAGATTACAATCATCTATTTATAACCTAATCACCCAACTGGATTTGGGCCTTCAGAAGTCGCAGCAGACTTGTTCTTTGCTGTTACAACTTCAGCAGAAAATTCTGCTACAAACAAGGTCTTCAATCCTAGAATCTCTCCATATATATCTCCATATTTTGAGCCTATATATCTTCTGATTGAGTCTTCAAGACCTCCACATGGGAGTTTAGGATATTCACCAGATATCCTTGCTGATCCCAGAATATATACTGAATTAATTAATTCAGTTTTCTACACATGTGCGATGTCACAGACCTGATGTCGTGACATCGTACATGACATGTTGGTCCAGATGTTGAATTTCTTCAACCCAACATATTAAAACAACAGAGATGATTACATTATTTGTTTTCTAAAATTAATGTCAATCCTAAGGAATCAACAATCTCCCCCTTTGGAAAATTTTAGCTAAAACAAATAAACAATACACTGGACAAAACATCCCAATTTGGGAATGCTCTTCATCTCCGTCATTGGCTCCACCACCACAAACACCAGAGTTGGTGTACATGGGGAAGAAGAGGGACAAGACTCAGTTGTACCAGAACCCTTCCCCTCAACCGGAGAGCTTCCTGAAGAATATGTAATGCTGAGTACATAGACAATGTAACTCAGATCACAAGGCACAACTGTCTTCTTAACTCAGATCACAAGACACAAGTGGTAAACCCAGTTGGTGGATTTTGTGCCTGATGCCAACTTCTGTTTGCTGCCACATCCACAGTTGGCTTGCTTCTGGTACATTCTCAATCCCAGGACTATATTTCTCTCTCCCCCTTTTTAGCTAAACATTTGTAAAGGCACCCTTCACAAAACCAGATCCAGGCGCAGCTTGCCCAAACCTTAACATACCCCATGATTCTGAGAATGGAGTGTTTTTCTTGTGAGAGGAAGAGGGCTATTGCATCCTTTAAATAGTCCAGCCCGTGCTTAGGAATTTCCGGTAGAGATAAATGCTTGGTCAAGATGCATTTATTTTTGCTGAGAAACAGTCAGAGAATCACCAACAAAATCTCAGATTATCTTTGAATACCTTTTATAGCTCTTGACTGTTTCTTTTCTAAAACAGTCGTTCCAGTGCATGGAGACTATTCCATATATGCAGTCAGACACGTTGCACGCGATGTCTTAACATTTCACGCGGCTTTTTCCTGCATTCTGCTGGTATTCAACATTTTCCAAGGTTCCTGTCATACCTCCAGTAGAGACTTGACATCTGGCACTGATACAGTCAAATTCCCACACTTCAGTAGATGGTTACTCCCCCTGTACCACACAGCTGTAGCCATCTGGCTTATTCTGATTTACCAGAATTTGACACATCACCTTCATAATTCCTACTGAATTTAAGTTTTAGAAGGAATTAGCAGCATTGTCCAGGGCAATGTCATGACATTCGGTCAGACATTCTTCAGCTCACTCAGCCTTGACACAGCATCTTGATAGCTGACAAGGTGCCATACCTGGTTATCTGAGTACACATAGACCACAAGCTTGGTGATTACTTGCAGCTTCAAGGCTAGAACTCCCCCTGTCATGGACACCCCACTCTCCTCTTGAAGATTGGAGATCACCCATGGGCATATCCAACATCCCAAAGTTGGACCTTCACATACTTCCTGATTCATAGAGAATCCAGACCACTTGATGAATGGAAAACACAAGACGCATCTTCATGTCTTCAAGAGCACACCCTCTGTTCAACCCTCTTAGCTGAACACATTCACACTCTGTGTCAATCTCTCTTCTAACCAGAACAGAGGACCACTTCACTGGATGTTTTAACATCAGCTGGGACATCCTTCACAACAAGACAAGGCACACCATCTGATAGACTTCAGATATCACTGAGTCATCGGGTTGATCAAGAAGAACCCAACCATTCATTGGGAAATATACATTTTTATCCCATTACAAGAGATAATCTTCCATAGATAGCTCAGAACTCCTACCACAAGCTCCAAGGGATGAATAGAAAGCACCTCCATTAGTCTTCAACTTACTACTTTTCTACTCAAGAGTAATTTGTCTCAGACTTTCCTCAAGCATAATCAGCTGCCATATGTTGATTATCTTGATTCTTCGAACTCACTTCTGAGGTAGACCAATTTCCACTGGTTGATTGCCTCCTTCATGAATCCTCATATGAAAAGGTCAAATGCTGCTTTTTGACCTCCCCAAGTTTATCAGACTTCTCCCAAAGATATTCTGACCTTCCAAGTGAGACTAGAACTCCAAGCTTTTTGAAGTATCCAATCTACAACCCTGTAGACCTTTCTATCTCAAGTTGATGTGCCACCTCACCAACCAAGAATCTGATGTTGAACCAAATGTCACAACATTGTGTTTTGACATCTAACTGTTGAATTCAGCTCCTTCTTCTGCCACTTGAAAGAACTTCCTCCCTTCACAGAACAGAGTTCAAAGTTCTCATAGACTTGATTGTGGAACCAAGTTTGAGTAAACAACCTCCATCCTGCAGGTTTGCAGTTAAGTCATCCAAGCTCACACCTTGATGAATCCCTGCTTCTTCTCCAAAGACATCAGACACTCTGATGTATGAGTCTTCAGAAGGACCAGTTATAAACTAACCCTTCAGCTCTACCAAGGATTCCACATCCTAAGGCAAGGCTGTTTCTATGATGTCAAGACTGCTGCCACTAGTTCTTGACTCCACAGTGTGCATAAGCTAATGCACTTCCTTACCTAGATCAGAAATAAACTGATCCAAGTAACCACCATCAAGACTATGATGTCTTCTTCTTCTTGTACATACCAAGGCTGAATCATGTTTCTTGCCAAGAAACCTTTTCAGAGATCATATGCTTTCGCTGCCACCAAAGAGATAGATCATAAGCCAATGTACTATCCTTCCTGTGATTCTGCACAGGGTCTTGAAGAAGTGATGTTCCAACATCTTTAAGAACATCCGTTATCTTGAACTCCAAGGATAATCAATTAAACACTTGTACTTGGCACAAGTAGACATTGATCTTAAATCCTTTCCCAATTTTCCTATCAGATACTTCCACCATAAGAATACTTTGAAAGTACTCTTCTTGTGTCAACATCTTCTGCTTGCAAGCACCTAGACAATTTTGAAAGTCTTCCCAGATTAAATTCACCCTTAGGAATGAGAGAGATGAATTCTTCCTTGCAAATGTGTCACACAACTACCAGAACCCATGTGACACAGGTCAACAGCCAACCAGGCCCTAGGCTGACCAGACTTGAGGAGGTTAACCAAAACTCCCCCTCAACTTAACAATCATGGAAACTCCACACCAATAACCATGCATTGTATATACATGTCTCAACCTGACATACATCATCCCTACCAGTGGCAACTAACTCTATGAGTTATACCTATACATACTCCAATCACACCAATCAGACTCCAGCTGACCATAAGTACTAGTGATACAAAACAGCACCAGTCAATGGTAAATATGCATTGCTAGAGCATACTACCCCAACTAACCTCTAAATCTTCATATTCTCACTCCTCGAAAGAACTGCCACTTCTGAAACGTGGTGTTTGAATAACAAGATTCATGGTTCCAATCCTCTTAAATGGTATAGCAATCAGGTTATCCCATTATTGACTACTAACATCCAGGGGACTTGTCTTCCATAGTACTTCAGGGAACAGTTATCCAACCCTGATCAATTAACAGGAATATGCCAAACAGCAGGAGATTGCACAATGTCATATCTCAACCAGCTCAACTTCTAGAGATCATACTTCTAAAGGTGACCTTCTTGAGCACACACACAGTTGACCCTACCCTCGTCAACTTAGCACACACAGATGTCTCCTCCTCCAGGTCAGGAGTAGGTTCCAAACAGAAGTATCCCTTTGTTTGATACCTAAAAACATCTGCTCTTCAACTCGTAGCTGAACAACATGTTCTAACATCGCATAGAACATGAGTTCCACCTCCTTGGAACAAACCTTCCTTGAAGGTCTTCAAGGTCTTCATACACCCTACTCAAGAGAGTAAAAGAATCAGTGATTGAGTGATTCTTACCATCCTGAAGTGAGAGCGTCATGATGAGTGGACTTGAGGAGACTCAAGTATCTTTGACATCTTCAGTAGATTATGATGAGATCTTGAATATAGCAGCCTTTCATCCACATGAGGGGAAACAACATCAGAGTTTGAGTTTTGCCAGGTATTATGCAGCGGAAATCATAATACAACTCAACCTATGAACACACACGTCACCAGATCAGCCTCCAAGACCATACCAAGTTTGAATGTGATTCAATATTGGCACAGCTGTCCCACACACAGGCCAATTGCCACCCTCCAGAGACAGGTACACACCATTCCTGTCATGAACAGTCCATCCACCTACTTCAAGGGACCATTCAGGGAAATTACAAAACCTTTCACAGGTTCCAGCATCAGTACTAACATAACTCCTTGCAAGATACCAGAAAGTATCACCCATGGATCTCATCCAGAAGCAGAACAGGATGCCTGCTCTGATACCAATTGAAATTCTGGTGTAGTCAGAATTCAGATGTTCTACTCCACGTCATGACATCAGATTTAACATTGTAACTAATACAGCAAGATAGTTATTAACCACTGTACTAATATGCACAAGTTCACAGATGTCACGACATCTCATTCTATGTCACCCTAGAATGTATGAACACCTGGTTCTGTGCATCAGGAAGAATGACTCAACAGAAATCAAACCTAGCACTTACTTCTGTTGTTTTCTTCCACAGTTATCAGCATGATGTCTTACTGTTGTGTGTGGACATCATCTGTTACATTATTCCAGTGTGTATATCTTTTACTTGTATTTCCTGAATTAAAGGTTGAACACGTTAATCTAATTTCCACTTCTTAGATTGCTAACAACTAGACTATTTGTTAGGTTCATTAATTGTAGGTTAGTAGTTGGTTTCCTGATTTTTCTCTAAGCTATTGAATCCCTGAAGAATAGCCTGAGAAAAATACTGAACCAGAAAAACCAATCATCCTACACTTTAGCACCTGCTGTTGGGAATGAATGTCACAACATTCAGTTCGACATCCAGAACATATGCTGATTCTGTTATGTTCCTGGAAACGTGCTGTGCTAAGTTTGCAGTACTGTCAAAGACCAACTAGTCTCTAATTCAGTATCAACCTTCATTATCAACTGTCAAAACGTCCAGTTTGACAGTTTCACAATGATCCTCCAGCCAGGTCTGTTCTCCTTGAAAAGAACAGACTTAAATAAATACTGATCTGAAGCTAACATGCTTATTATTCAGTATACGCTGTCACTGATGAATGTTACAACATTCTGATTAACATTCAATCAGAAGTTTATATACCAGGTCTGTTATCATCTTGATAACCTGACTGGGAAACCAACTGAGTTATGACAGTAATAAATACACATGCAGAAGGAAAACAAACACAGGAAATTGTTAACCCAGTTCAGTCCAACATGACCTACATCTGGGGGCTACCAAGCCAGGAAGAAGATCCACTATTAGCAGTATTAATTCAGAGTTAAACTCACCCATTTACAACTCTTCACTTAATCCCTACCCAATGCAATCTATACCTAGGAACTCCTAGATAGAAACCTCCAGTTTCCATTCCTATCACTACAAATACAATGTAATGTTAACACACCTTGAACTTGCTTCACAGCTTCATTCAAGAACAAAATCACTCTTGCCTACAGGCTTTGAGTTACAAAACTCTCAGCTTTTACCACTGAGAAACATATGGTAACCTTCCCACAGATTGGGAGGTTTACCTCACACACACCCCTAAATTTTCATTCTAAGAGGCTTACAAAGACTAGATTACAATCAGCTATTTATAACCTAATCACCCAACTGGATTTGGGCCTTCAGAAGTCGCAGCAGACTTGTTCTTTGCTGTTACAACTTCAGCAGAAAATTCTGCTACAAACAAGGTCTTCAATCCTAGAATCTCTCCATATATATCTCCATATTTTGAGCCTATATATCTTCTGATTGAGTCTTCAAGACCTCCACATGGGAGTTTAGGATATTCACTAGATCACCTTGCTGATCCCAGAATATATACTGAATTAATTAATTCAGTTTTCTACACATGTGCGATGTCACAGACCTGATGTCGTGACATCGTACATGACATGTTGGTCCAGATGTTGAATTTCTTCAACCCAACATATTAAAACAACAGAGATGATTACATTATTTGTTTTCTAAAATTAATGCCAATCCTAAGGAATCAATAGTTGACCTGCAAGATTTTCACTTCAATGTCCAAGTCAGTATGAGTGAGAGACGAGTGAATGAAGTTTGAATTCAAATTGTACTTGGGAAATGGTGCGCTTGACTCTTATATAGTAGGGAAGTTATAACAGTTTGCTAATCAATATGTCTGGAATACAGAGATTTGTCTTATGGATCTTAGATTTAGATCACCTACACTTTGGACTAGAATAACACCCCTGCTCCATGAGTGACGCGGTGGGTCGGTGTGCTCTCTAGGTCGTAGCTATTTGGCTTTTTGACCAACCCAGAACACTTGTCCTTCAAGCCATTGTCTCTATTATGTAGGTTGAGGGTTTTCTTGCATTTGTCCTCTTATAATGCCCGTAGCCTGGCTTGAGTGAAAAGTCAAAATGTGACATCATTGTCATGGCCAATTTGTGCCTTAAATGTGCCACATGTTTTAGATGTCTTTCACATGATTTATCATGATGACCTTTAGGAACTAGAGTACTTAAGTGTTTTTTTAGGAAGTCTGGATGATCCATAGCTATTATTTCATTTCTTTTAGTAAGACATTGCAAGATCATTTTAAAATAGTTATTTGGTTTCTTTGTTGATTACCTCTTTTGTTTTTCCATTTGCATTCTTGCAACATATCATTTTTCTTAACTAATGGAAGTGGTGCTCATCACATGTCCAAAAGAAAAGGAGGAAACTTATGTCGCTTGGGTAAACCTCACAATTTCAACATTTATTTATATCCTTGCTCACGAAGGTATTATTGAAAGGGTTTTTCTTGAAGTGGTTCCTAAAGAAGACAAGAAAATTTGCAACGAATATAGTGGATTTGTCATCCTTTTTATGACCGTACCTTTTCGATTTTAGGTTTTTGATTGCCTTTCAATGGTTTCAAGGTTGAGCATCTAAACAATCTGATGATTTTCCTCTTACAATTTAACGTTGTTAGTTTAGGGTACATCAAAGTCTTCTAACATTAGCCATCTTTGTAACTTTTCTTCCACATTTTCAGGGTACAACATGGCTCAGCGAATCGTGCTCAATATCAAGGCTTAATTACACTGACGCAAGTCACCCGTTACTTCGATGCGAAGGTCAGTGCCATAGAGACTGAACCAAAATACCGATGCACAGGTTTATTTCGTAAGCTTTGGAGCCAAGGCCAATTCTTGACAGGGAATAAGTTGTATGTCTACAAGGAAAATGAAAGATCCAAAAAGGAGTTTTACTTGAAGAAACGGTTAATTGTCTTCTTCAAAGAAGGGTGTCTTCCCTCAAGATGAAGCCTCAAGAAAACGTTTGAAATGTCTCATCGAAACTCGCCTACTGATGGATGCTAATATCAAGGAGGAGAGAAAGTTCATATTTGGTAAGCTTCAAGTGTCTCTACCTTTCGATGTCAATTATTTTTACCTGTAATGTTCTTGATGTTTCAATAATTATCATATATAGATTCAATTAAGTGTGAGGGGATAATTCAGCAAATGACTAGGGGATTTTGAGTTGTCCTGAGGATTGCCAGATCTTCAAATGTTCCACTACCGGCCATCATTCCTGCTTCGTTTGGAGTGATGAAGAGATTACCATGGTCCTCTCATATGAATTTATCATGGGCCAGAGGAGAAACTTCTTTGGTACCCGATCACGAAGTTGAGATTCTTTGAGGTACACAAAGGGGATGCACACTCCAGGAGTTCCAGCTCTTGTATTCTTGCCTCTACTGGGGCCTCGTACCGCAAGGGAGTACCAGACATCTACTTCGGAGGAAGATTTATCTTACCTTGCTAGTCTGACCGAAGAATATCTCAATAAAGAATTATCGACCATAGCGTATTACACCTGACGAGCCTCTGACATTTTGTCCATTGGTGGAGCCGGTTGTATGGATGGATTTTTGGGTGATTGACTACATATAGAGAAACAACTATTGTAGGATAGTTTCCGTGATTTGACACTTCAATATGATACGTACCTGCAAGAAGTAAAGTAGGTTTTTATTTATCTTACTGAGATTGGTGACACCTTGGGCATTTTCAACTTCTTTGGCTCTTTAGTTGACTAGGTAAAGTTACTAGCGAGAGAAGTTGCAAATAAAAATAAAGCTTTGGATTCTGCCCAGGGTTTGTTGTTTGTTACAGAGGCATCTATTTAAACCGCTCAAGGAGATCTCGAGAATTTGCGCCTCGAGAATATCTATTTGGCTCAAAAAATGGATGAGGTGATTAATGTCGTTCATGCATCTATCTTCGATTCTTTTGAGAATTCTTTATTGCAAATGGAGAATTGTTACGCTCCTTTGCATATTTCAGGGGAGCAAATATGGTTGGATCAAATATTTAAAGATGGGTAAATTGTCTCACTCAAATATATGTCATTCCCTTATCTTTTTTTTACGTTCTTACTTGGTTCGCTTATTTAAATGTCACCCCATGCATTGGAGAACATAAATATATGAATTTGAAATTTAGATATTGTTGTTACCTGGTTAAGAAATGCATGTTAGATACCGAGTTTGTTGCTTTAGGATTTGCTTTAACTTTACGAATTTTTTGCTCAAAGTTTATTGAACGTCTCTAGAGCCGTGCATGGCCAAGGGTTAGTAACATTTCCCCCACCCATGTGTAAATATGGTTTGAGGTTGATGTGTGGCTGGCCCACTACGGCTTTTGGATTTGCTAGTTACCAAGAGAGGAATGGGTCGGTTATTGCTAATTTAATGGTTTTGCCACTTTATTTGTGTGTGTGATTTTCATTGTGGGGTTTTTTATTGATTTAATTGTACACCTGTGGCATTTATGACAACACCCTTGAGTCTTTGTGGTGGAACTTAGATCTCCTTATTCGTACCTCAGACTCGTCATTATATTTCTCAATCACAAAGAAAAGAGATATTTCATAAGGATACTCTTGTTCCATTAAATGAAAACATCGTGATACATCTTGATGATGTAATTCAACCTTACATAAAATCATTAACAAAATAAAACCATTAACATAACCAGGTCGCCTTGCCACCTCTTATTTTCTCCGTCATTTGCTGTTTGCTGGAATCATCCACTCTTCTTCATCTGGGCAGCATAAACTATTTTACCTGTGGGGGATGAATATTCATATCCCTCAGTTGGCCGGTGAAGGAATCCATACTGATCTCCACGGATTTTCATTTCCCTTCCTTTAGATCTTGCTGCAAGGCTTATTAAATTCTCTTAGCTCCAACAAGGTTGACATTTACCGTGACTGTTTCACCATGGAGGTAATAGAACTTCAACTTGAGGTGAAATGTGGATGCTACAATGTCTAAGACTACCACAAAAGGTATGTTGAGGATATAGTTGTAGACGTTGTTGTAGATAACCCCAAGGATTTATGAGTCGACAGTTCTAACATCTTTTCCCTTCCCTACGGTAATCTTCCATTTGATGTAATGCTACGAACGGGTCATTGTGACATTGAATGCCTGTAAATCGGACCCCTCATACAGCCATAAATTTTCCTTCTTTAGGCCCATGTTCTCGAAAAACTTAGGTTATATTATGTCACAAGAGTTGTCACCATTAATCAATATCTAATACGCGTCAAAGTGACTTATCGTGACAATTATGACTAAAGGGAAGATACCATTTAGGATTTCCTCGACCTTTTCACTATCTGAAAAACTGATAATTGATCTTTTCGAGCCCTTAGTCGAGGTATTTCCACCTCTCTTGTTGATGACCATTAGCTCTGCAATCTTCCTCTCCATTGTCCCCTTGGAATGAGCATTTTTATGAGGGGCACCTCTCATGATGGTCGCAATATCTTAGAGTTTCCCTTTATGTTCCTCCTCTTCTTCTTCTTCTTCTTCTTTGATTGTCGTCTCTTTACCAATGCTAACAACATCAACCCTCTTGGTCGAGGACTTTCTCTTTGAGGAATCCTCTCGATCCCTATTACCGTCATTGGTGTACTAATTTAGATGACCTATCTTGATTAAGTCATTGATTTCTTCCTTCAGTTGGATACAGTCGTTAGCGGAACGGTCATGACTTTTATAGAAACAATAGTATTTGGATTTATCGGTTCGACGGGACTCACTACTACAAAAAGTATATACAACAACGTCCATGTTACTGCGGTCCTTTGAAGGATAATGGTGATATATCTAAATTCAGGCGCCAATATTTTTTATTTTTTAATTAAAAAATGTTAACTTAGTACCTTTCATGGGTTCAAATCTCGGCACCAGCAAATTCGTGATTTCTTCAGTATTTTAGTTGCGTCTTTCTTTTTTATATATTTTTAGATAAAAAACTACGGTTGTTTAATATAACCGATGTAATATACTTTTCAATTTTTTAAAACAAAAATTAAATGCTTAAAACACGTTTTTTTATAAAATTACATTAACGTAAATCATATATCACAACGGTTGTCTAATACAACCGTTCTAATATTTTTTTAATTTTTTTTAATTTTTAAATGCTTAAATCCTGACGCTTTTTTATAAAATTTTGTTAAGTTAATCATATATCACCACAGTTGGTTTAAACGACTGTGGTGGAATGACTTATTCACTTAAAATAAACACAACTAGGTATATTGTCTCTTTAGTTGCATTTTTTTCATTTTCATTAGCTAAACAACGCCATTGTCAACCCTAACGAAACAATGCCATTTTCAACTCTGACGAACAACTTCATTTTTTACCCTAACGAAATAACATCATTTTCAAACCTAACAAAACAAAATCACTTTCAATGCTAACAAAATAATACCATTTTCAAACAACTCTATCGTTCTTTGCTTACATACCATCGAGGAGGAAGTCGACACCAATTTCATCGTTCTTGGCTTAACAACTGTCAATGAGGAAGATAAAGATTCTGGTAACATTTTTTTTACTTATTCATAATGTTTCTGGTACGTAACATTTTTCCTCATTCATCTACAGTAAACTTCATCTTCCATTGTGTTTATATTTACGTTGTTGGTGTTGAAATATGTTGTTGTTTATGCAGTTGTTGATGTCGTTGTTTATGAGTTGTTGATGTTGTTTATGTTCTACTAGGTTTGATGATATGGGGTTCTTCTTGTGTTTCTAGTGTAGATATTTGAGTTTTGAGGTTTGATGATAGGGGGTTTCATTGTGTTTATGTTTATGTTATTGGTGTTGAAATAATATGTTGTTGTTTATGTAGTTGTTGACGTTGTTGTTTATATAGTTGTTGATGTTGTTATTTATGAGTTGTAGATTTTGTTTTACGTTAGAGTTTGAGATTTTTAGATTCTACCATAAGTTGTGAGCTCCTCACTAGCCTCCCAAAGACCTCATTGATTATTTGCTCCTCTTTTGCTATATCTATTTTGGTTTGTACAATTTAAAATTTGTTTTGTTATTGTAATTGGTGTAGTGAAAAAATAGTAGAGTAGAAGCGCAAAACTTGTACCTAGACATTGGTGTCATATGAGATTTTATGACATTCTTGTGTGTTTTACCTTATGACATTCAACGTATATTTATAAGTAGGCTTTGTGATTGATGTTTGTATTTGTGTCTTGATATTGAATGTTTTATATCTTGATAGATGTCCTCTTCTTTATATAGTAGTAACAAAACTACTTATACAAATGAAACTCGTATAAATGATTCTCAATCTATAGACGAAAAAAAGAAGAAAAAAAATAAAGAGGTGCCACAATGATGATTAAATTAGCAAAAGTTCATAAGTCGGGTGGAAAATTACCGGTCGAGTTTAGTGTCGTTTATATGATATTTGATGGTCCTCATTTTTCGCTTTTTAAGACTTATGTTGTGTTCCTAAGAAGTAACAAAGTTAGTATATTGATAAAAGATTGTAAAGATGCACTAATGGAGGTGAATGAGAGCATATGGACAGACGTTAAGGTATAAATTTTATTTTTTATTGATTCGATATTACTACTTTATATAATTACTAATACATATCTATTGATGCAGGCAATGTTAAGAGAGCCTTTGTTGTCAAGAGAGCCTTTTCAGGCAATGTTTTGACACTTACAACAATGGGTGGAGAAGTTCACTTGTCCTGTGAATTCTGATGCAGTCAAGAAATACTTCGCCTAAAACAAAAACAAAAAAAAAAAAAAAAAAAAAACAGCTCGCTAAGTCGAACACCCCAAAGGGCGACTTAGGCAAAAAGGAGCGTCTCGGTGGATTGAAAACCCGAAAGGGCGATCCAGGCAAAAGTTAGAGACATTGAAAAAAGAATTTGCATTCCGCTAGATTGATCACCTCACACTGGGGCAATCTAGGCAAAAATTAGGGATTTGGCAAGTAACTGCATCTTGACAAGACTGTGCTCTATATCTGTCATCCGTCAGGGATTCTCGATTCGTCTTCGACTGAAGCTCCAAATACATCGAAAATTCGGAATGGTAGAGGAAAGTTCATTATGTTCAATGTAGCCCTCTCCAATATATATCACCGATTTCAAACTTGTACATATCTATGGAGTCTCGCCCTTTGCAGACTACCATTCCATTACATCAATTTGAGCTTTTATCCAATTGTTTGCACTCTTATTTGTTTCAACTCAACGAATGTTTTGCATGTTTTTAATTGATAAAGTATCATTGTTTTCAAAATAAACAAAAATTTTCAAAAAAAATTGTTCTTAAGCAAAGTGAACGTTCACAATGATGGAAGGATACTTAGGAGATCCGCAGTGCTCTCCCGAGGGTGGTATGATTACCAACAGGTAAGACATTTGTTCGTATCTCGAGCATAACTGTATCTTTTTCCTGACGAACCTCTTTTGGTTTCTCCTCAGCAAGGTTGCTCAGTGCAGTGTTGGTCGAAGTTGTTTATCTTCATGTTCCCGGCAGTACAACATTCTTCCTCCAAGTCCCTGTTGGCCCTATCGTGGGGCATTCCCAGTAGAGGTTTGTTTGAGCCCTACCGAGGGGCATTCCCAACAAGGTTGCTGTTGAAATACTACTGTGGGGCAGTTCCCCTAGCAGAGCGTTTACCGAAGACTTCAACTTTCGCCTCTCCAGCAGAGCATTCTTCTCCTCTCCACTAGCATGGTTGCCTTTCTTTGGAAGATTCGGTATTTTATGGATTGACATCCCAGTGCTCCGTCATGTCCTCAGATAGATCCCCGAGCGGAGTTGTTGGCATGATGAGCTTTCTCAATGCCTATCTATCCTCATCAGAGATCTGGTTGCTCCTTGGCATCTCTGATTTCCAGCACGAGTTGTTGTGGCGCGTCCGCCAGTATGTTGAACTCTGTTCTCCGGTTGTGACCGACGATCCCTCCAGAAGCCTCTGGTGGCCTTCCTCCCCTGCAGGATGATGATTGTTCCCTATTGTCCCAGTCTCCAGTGGATTTTCTTGGCTCTCTGGTGACTTTGGTTTTGCTCTCCGGATGATCGATTCCCGGACCTGTGGTTTGAGCATGTCTGTTTGTCAACATTCATCATACATTTTAGGTAGAATGCATACATGCATAATCATAGCATTTGGATACTCATGATGCAGCTGTTGCCGTGTATCTGTTGATGGTTGTCTCTTGCTATTTGGTGATACAGATCTCTCCAGCAGATTTTCCTCCTAGCAGAGTTGGGTGTGTCTGATCTCTCCATGTAGAGCCAACCCCTTAAGCAGAAAGTGTCTATCCTTTCCTGCCATTTCCCCACTGAGATACATCCTCGTGGATGACGGTTATTTCCGTTCCCTCCCTACACGGGATGGGTTCTCCCTATTGAGTTCTTTCCTCATTAGGATGAGTCTTGTTTCAGTCTGCCTTTTTGGATCGATCCTAAATTGGCTACCCGTTGACTGTCTCTTGTGCTTCCCTGGGGCATAAATGAATAGTCGCTCACTAACCGGCACTCGTTCATTTCATCCTCAGCGGAATTTGTGGCCTCTACCTACAAACCGGTAGTTGTAAGTCCTATCTTTGTGGTTTTCTACCCACTAGCTGGTAGTTGTAAAATCCCACTTTCATCCCCTTGTTGGAGTTGACCGTTTGTGCTCATCCCGATGATGACTGGTTACTTTTCCATTGGCCTCTGCCTACAAACCGGTAGCTGTAAGTCCTATCTTTGTGGTTTTCTACCCACTAGCTGATAGTTGTAAAATCCCACTTTCATCCCCTTGTTGGAGTTAACCCTTTGTGCTCATCCCGATGATGACTGGTTACTTTTCCGTGGTTTTCTGCCTACAAACCGGTAGATGTAATCCCCTCTTTGCAGTTATCAGTATCCGGTCTGTGATATTGATATTCTTTCCCCTCTAGATACTTGCCTTGATCAAGCAGTATTGTCCCCATTGGGTCTTCCCCTACCTTTGGGTATTTGCTCCGAGTTAGCAACTTTATCCTTTTTGATTGGTCATCTTTTGCATACCTAGTCCTGGTACCCTGATGCCTTTCTTGGCGGTCGTTTATCCATTTAACAACCTCCAACCCGGTTATGGATAATCTTCCATGCGAGTGTATTATCTACGTTTTGACGGCTATAGATAAATATATCTCATGCACTCTTTGGTCAATCTTTCGATTGTTATCTCCAGCAGAGTAAGATTCGTATTCCTTGTGGAATCGAATGTTCATCCTCTAACAATACTGCTTTTCTAGCCCTCTTCAGGATGTTGAGTGTTTTGGAACACAAACCAATTCACGTTTGGTCGGTCACCCGTTTCATACCTACAACCCGGTATCCTTGGTGTTCCTTCCTGTTTGCTCGCTGTCGTGACCTTGATCCCCAGTGAGACCCCCTGCAAGTGTTCAGCCTTGCCCTGTCATCTTGTGGATGTCAGTATCCCGTCAGCACCCGCGTGTGTTGTTTCTTTGGTGTCGGTAAACACCATCCTTCGGTGATTTCCAGTCATGCGTAAGTGTCTGGTCTTCTTTGGTGTCGGTAAACACCATCCTTCGGTGATTTCCAATCATGCGTAAGTGTCTGGTTTTCTTTTGATGTCGGTAAACATCCTCTTTCGATGTTCATAACGTCGCCCTCCCTTCCCTAGTGAAGTTTTCCTCCTCTCCGTTGGTGTCGATAAACGTGAGTCTCCCTTTCGTCCTATGATGTCTGGTTGAGTTTTCCTCCTCTCCGTTGGTGTCGATAAACGTGAGTCTCCCTTTCGTCCTATGATGTCTGGTTGAGTTTTCCTCCTCTCCGTTGGTGTCGATAAACGTGAGTCTCCCTTTCGTCCTATGATGTCTGGTTGAGTTTTCCTCCTCTCCGTTGGTGTCGATAAACGTGAGTCTCCCTTTCGTCCTATGATGTCTGGTTGAGTTTTCCTCCTCTCCGTTGGTGTCGATAAACGTCGAGTTTTTCCTATTCGTCCTATGACGTCTAGTTGTACCTGTCCCCATGTGGATTTACCTCTCCGTTGGTCTTGGTAAACGTCGAGTTTTTCCTATTCGTCCTATGACGTCTAGTTGTACCTGTCCCCATGTGGATTTACCTCTCCGTTGGTCTTGGTAAACGTCGAGTTTTTCCTATTCATCCTATAACGTCTAGTTGTACCTGTCCCCATGTGGATTTACCTCTCCGTTGGTCTTGGTAAACGTTGAGTTTTTCCCATTACGTCCGCTGACGTATGGTTGTATATCTCTTTCCATTCATCCGATGATGATTGGTTACCTCTCCGTTGGTCTTGGTAAACGTTGAGTTTTTCCCATTTTCGTCCGTTGACGTATGGTTGTATCTCTTCCAGTCATTCATTAATGTCTGGTTACCTCTCCGTTGGTCTTGGTAAACGTTGAGTTTTTCCCATTTCGTCTGTTGACGTATGGTTGTATCCCTTCCAGTCATTCATTAATGACTGGTTACCTCTCCGTTGGTTCCGGTGAACGCTGAGTTTTTCCTAGTTGTCCGTTGGCATCTAGTTGTGATTTCTTTTCCCATTCATCGTCGTTGCGATGTCTGGATGTGGCCGTGTCCTTTGAAAACAAAACAAAAAACCAAAAAAAAATACCTAGTAATGAGTATCAAATCCCAGTGGATGTTTCCATTATTGGATCCCTGTATTGTGCAAATTCTACGGTTCTTTGGTATTCAATCCCTGTTTACCCTGAAAGTCTGACAGCCGTTGCTATCATCCGTTCGGGTTCCCAACTGATTGAATAGGGGCAACTGTAGCACCTTAAATTTGCACCCATCATTGTACATACATTCTCATATTAGGTCATAGCATATCATGGTCCACTGCATAGCATTGCATTGTCCCATTTGCCTCAAGTGCAAGCCAATCAAGAAATTAGGTCAAACTGATCAGGAGATCAGTCAACCAAGCAAGCAAGTGTGTTTCTCAAGGAGCCAAGGCCCTAGGGTTGGTCCAACATGTTCACATGACTTGAGGATCCATTTGAAGTGTTTAGGTCAAAGATTGGAGGCTCAGAGGTCATCAGTCCAGGCACAATCAGTCAAAAACCCTAGAAAAGTCAAACTTGGTCAACTGTGGTTGATTTTATGGTTTTGATGGATGGATTTGGTTTGAGAGAGCTTATTCATGTCCCAATAGGCCTCATATATCATGGCAATCAATATCATTGAAAAATTTGAAGCCAATCAGAAAATTTCCAAAAATAGAAACTGGACCTGTAATTTTAACTGCCAAAAATGGAAACTTCTTGATCCCAAACTTACATCATGATACAAGCTTCAAATGAATTTTTTCCCAACATGAAAGTTGAAGATCTTGTTCTCCCATTTCCAAAAAGTCCAAGAACTCTCAATTCCCATGTATGGTTGTCAAGATATGATCAATTCATTTTCACAAAATCTTGAACTTCAAAAGGCCATATCTCTCAAACCATTTGGCCAATTTTGGTGGGGTTTTTTCCTACAAACCACATTTTACCTCCTCTTTCCAAAAATGTAAATTTCATGTGCTAAAACATTGCCAATCAAAATGGCACTTTTGGACCTAGCATGTTTGAATTTCAAGTGAGGTGCAATTTTGACTTTTTGAAATAAGTAATTTCCATTCAAGTGACCAATTGGAATTAGTTCAGAACATCATTTCTGACTTGTGCAAGGCCCATTTCGAGCTCATACTACCATCATACCTCCATTTGGACCAAACTTGGCAAATTAGCAAATGGTGTCAATTGAGCCAAACTTGATTAGCATTGCATTAAGAGATGTTAAACAGACCATATATAACATATTTTCTGTCATTGTGAACCCTAGCTGCAGCCATCAAACACTCAGAAATCCATTCATTCTCTCAAACCTCATTTTGATCATTTTTCAAAATCTGCCAAAATTCTCAAAAGACCACGACCTGGCTAGTGTTGTTTCATCATCCAAGCGACCTTGTGAACACATTTCAGCCATCATTCTTCAACTGTAAGGAGCTCTTGCCCAACTGTTGTTCCAACATACCATCCATGGCAGATCTGGATTGAGGTATTTCCAAGCTTCATTGAGCCAAGATTACTTCACCATTCAACTTGTGGAGGCTAAGTCTTCTTCTGTTCGAGCTTATACTGACCAAATAGCATCTAAATCTCCACTGAGCTTCAACATTGGTTAGTTTTCGAATCCCTAGTTTCACCAAACTTTGCCATGCTTAGTGTAGATCTTAGTATGCTGATTCCAATGATTTTTGTATCACATGAAATGGTCAAGTATTGGATGAGTAATTTGGTTTTAAAGATTAATGTTCATATGAAGTTTTGTCCGATTCTCTCTCAATAACTTGTTTCCATGAAAATGATGTTTGGATTTGTCATGTATGTGGTTTACTGATCCTATTGGTGTGCTCATTACTCATTTCTGGGAGTTTTTGTTCTTGAGCAAGTTTGATGTTGAATTTTCTTTTGTTCGATTCATGAGCTATGCTGTGTTATAATGGAAATTGATAATGGATTAATGTTTGCCATGCTTGGATGATCGTTTCTGTGTATTCAATTTTGGTTTCTGGGAATTTTTTGTGAAAACACGATTTGAAGGTGATGAATGTTGTTGCTGTTGATAGAAAACCCTAGATTCACTATTGCTTTGCCCAGAATTCTGGAATTGAACGTGTTGCATGGCCCTGTTCAGCAGGAGCCAATCAAATTATTTCCCTGGCCGCGCCTAAACGGCGTCGTTTGATTAAGTGGCATTCATAATTACAAATATGCCATTCGGTCCATTTAATTTCAATATTAATTCATTTAATTCCTCATTTTATTTCATTTGGCATGGCTCACTTGTAAAATTCATAACTTATCCATTTCAATTCCAAATCCCATGGGAATTTTTGCATCATCTTCATCATGATCCCTAGTTTTTTACCATGATTTTTGCTGATTTTTTTTAATCATTGAATTTTAAATGGCATTAGGGTTTTGCTCATGTATGCACATTTTGTACATCTTACCAATTCAATTGTGAAATGATGAGGATATATCCAATGACCCTGAAATTTTTTGTGCTTGATCTACACTCATCCATGGTTATTTTGATGTAGAGTTCTTGATTTTATCTTATCTGGTTATTGAGATATGATTTTTTGAAGTAGGGTGTAACAATGTGTGTCACACCATTGATATGCAATTTCATGAATTTTGATGACATGCTTCCTGACCTCCAAATGAACTGACTTTTTGCATGAACCTACTCTTATATGTCTAATTCACTTGTGATTTTTCTTGGAATTAATTATGCCATTTCCTAATTGTTTGAGATTTTCTCCCCTGTTTGACCAAAATGTGGACTTATTGTGATGCATGTTGCCATTTCATCTGTGAAATTCTCATACTTTATTAGATGGACATGAAATTTTACATGAGATAACTAGACATCCTCATCTTTGCCATGGTTTTAGTCCCAGTCATTTATCATACACCATCTCTGATTTATGATTTTTCTAAGTTGATGCATGTTTGATTGACTTCTTTGAGCATGTCCAAAATTGCTTTGACTTTCTGATTTTCATTGACTGCCTTCCACTTGTCCAAATGAGATGAAATTTGACATGATTACCATGCTATGTGTTAGGATTGATCATGATTTATTTGGTGATTTTTGGAAATGTTTAAGTTGACTTTTGATGCAAGTCTTTCTGTTGACTTCTATGAGCTCTCATTTGCCATGCTTTGACTTCTGTTGCTTATGAAATGATGATGATGCATGACATGAACATGAACCCAATTGGATTTGTTTCTTGATTGATTAAACATGATTTTGAATGCTTGCCCTTTGCTGTTTTGACTTTTTCATTCTCTTTTGACCCTAGGCTTGTCCTAGTGGTCCTATTACTCACTTTTGAGCTTGTGTTTTCAGGTTGACCAACAAATGCTCCAATGAGACCATTTCTTTTGATTGAGCTTACTTGAATATCATTGAGCTAACCTCTTAGTTTTGTAGGTGGCTTGACTCATATGATTTGAGTCTTGTGCTTTGCACATTTGTCTGTTGTCGCATCGCGCGAAAAACCGGCGGGAAAAGAATGAAACAACAGAGCCGCCACCGTGCGTTATTTATCCCAAAAGAGGGAAAGGAAACGCTCGAAGTAAACCTAGGAAAGAACATGGTCTCGCGACCAAAGAATGGGTTCGGGAGTCGGTTATGCGTAGGGAAGGTGTTAGGCACCCTACGCATCCGTAGTACTCTACGGGATCCACGCACAAAAGGAAGGAATATGGTTGCTAAACACTGCTCAAAACTCACACACACAACTGGCTGAAAGAAACGAAAGAGACTGACTGAAACTGAACTCGGCAGGATGTCGCATCCTGGGCCTACTTAGTCTATCAGGCATAGACATCAGAGTCAAAGTAGTTCGGACTGGGGAAACGACACATGCTCGCTAAGGTATCGCACCTCATGCATACGTATCTTCTCGGACGAGAGAAGAATCAGAGCATTCGTAGCTCGGCTGACACGCACACAAACAAAACACAGGCAAACGTGGAGCCCGACTGCCAATCGATGGACTTATGTCAGCATCCGAACCTAAACACACGCAAAGAGGCAAACGTGGAGCCCAAATGCCAATCACTGGACTTACATTGACATCCGAACCTAAACAACACAACAGATAGATAGGGAGTCGGGGACTCAGCCTATAACTGTCAAACAAACACAAAAGAAAAGAAAAGACGCCCGGAGAGATCAGCTCAATCTCCTGCCTACATACTTCATCTGGTGTGAAGATCAGGGCGATGTAGTTCCCCTACGCAGGGACAAGGATCTAGCCTAACCAGATAACAGAGGGAGACACAACACTAGGGAGACTACGACTCGAGCCTAGATGTTGTCATGCAAAGTCAACCCTAAGTCAAAGTTTCTAGCTAAATGGCACAAGGGCCAACCTATCCTGAACAGACACAGGAAAAAGCAAAGTCTCGATTGCAACTAGGGCAAGAGAAGAGGGATATCTCAATCACAACAAGGGTGAGAGAAAAGAGTTAGTGTTAGTGGTTAGTCAAACTCGGCAAGACATCGCGTCTCGTGCCTACGTATCTCACCTGAACATGAGAATCAGAGTTGCCGTAGTTCGGCTAAACAACTCTAAACATGGCTCACACAAGGGTTAAGCCACACAGACTTGACTTGCACAGGAAGCAAGTCAAGCACAAAGCTATTGCACAAGGGCAAGCACAAACTAAAGCCTAAGGAAGCAAACAAGGCAATCACAAACACATACAGCATAAGAATAAACACACCAACAAGGGGGCTCAAACATCAAAGGTTAGGCACTAGGGCCAACTGGAATGGGGTAAGTGTTGCTCTTAACCTTGCCATTGAGAGGCTAAGGTGAAGCAGATGAAAGGAGATGAGGGGTGTGCCTCATTGCTTCTATCCCTAATCAGGGAGAGCATCAAATAATAGAAAGTGGGGGAGTTCAGAAAGATGGAACTCTTTCCCCATTATTGACTCGATAGATCTTGGGTTTTTATCTCGATGCTTCAACCATGTAATGGGAGCAGAGAGAGGACACACTGAATAGTGGGGGATAGATTGCTTATCCCTACCTTCCACCAATTGCCTCAAATGAGGACTTTTCCTGCTTGGGACAATTTTAAACAAACACAGGCATTGCCTCTTAAGGAGGACTTCAGACAGTTTGCCCGGTCAAATAACAGACCGGGTCTCCAGACTACATGAAGAAAGAAAGGTTTATACCTCAAAAGCAAATGCTAAAATAGCAAAGCAAGCAAGTTCAGAGAACTTAAGCAACTAAAGTACCTGAAAAAGTCAAACTTATTAGTAAACAAGTCAAAAGTTTAAATCAAAAGAAATGGCAAACAGTCAACACAGGGGATCAACTGAGCAAAGCATAAGACTCAAGTTATGAGTCAAACCATCTGCAAAACAAAGGTTAGCATGGGATAAACAAATCAAATTCAAACAAGTTTGAGTGATCTTTGAAGCATTGTGCTCAACCTGAAACAGATGAACTCAACATAAGTCCAAAGGACCACTAGGACTAGCCTAGGGTCAAACATGAAAGAAAAAGTCAAGGCAGCAAGGAAAAGTCAACTCAAAGTCAAAGTCAAACATTTGGGAAGCTAACACACTTGGGCCCACATTCAAATCATGCATCATTGTCATTTCATGAATATTTGAAATCAAAACAAGGCAAAGGAAAGCATACAAAAGTCAACAGAATGACTTGCATCAAAAGTCAACCTAAGCAATCTCAAAAAAATCATGAAATAAATCACACTCAATCCTAACATCTAACATGGTATACATGTAAAATTTCATGGCATTTGGATGAGAGGAAGGCAGTCAATTAAAATCATGAAGTCATACCAAATTCAAGTAAGCATGGTGAAAGTCAACAAGCATAGGTCAACTTCAAAAAGTCATATCAATTTGAAAACAGAAGAGAAATGAATGAGATTAACACCAATGCAAAGCTTGAGATGTCTAGTTATCACATATGAAATTTCATGGACATACAATATGATTTGAGAATTTCACAAAGGATTTGGCAAGGCATAGCACAAAAAATCAACAAATGACCAAGCATGGAAGAAAATTCACAATCAAATGGAAAACAGCAAGATTAATTCCAAGAAAATTCATACATCAATTAGACATATAAGGGATCATTCATGCAAAATTTGGAGTCATTTGGATGTGGGGAAGTGTGTGAACAAAATTTGTGAAAATACATGATCATGGTATGACACCCAATGCAATACACAACTTCAAAAATTCATAACTCTCAATCCACAAATGATAAATGCACAAACTTTATATGGAAATGAAGGTCAATGTGTCTAGTTCCACCACAAAAAATTTCAGGCTCATTGGATGCATCATGACAATTTCACAAAAGGAATGGCTCAATGTGTCATTTATACACACATATTGGAAAATAATTACCATAAAAAATCCAACCAATGACGAATTCATTAAAAATCACAATTAAAAGCTAGACTCAATCATGAACATTGTGGAAAAAGAATCAGAATTTTTGGGTGAAAATTGAGGAAGAAATGAATTATTGAAGTTAAGTGAATAATTGAGCAAAACATGAACAAATAATATGGATTAAATGATTATTTAAAAAAAAGTAAAAAGAAGAAGAAGAAAAAGAAATGCATTCTGCGCACTAGTCCACAGGTGGGTCCCACGGCCAAATGGATGCATGGCATATTGCGCCTCCAATCATTGTTCTCAGACAGTGTCGATTAATGGCTCATGGCAAAATGAATGAAAGCGAAAAAGCTGCAGCAACAGTGGCTGTCGCGCAGCATTGATGGGATTTCGGTAATCCCTAGGCCAACTGCACCCACGCCTGGCCTACTGTCACAACCGTCACTATGTCTCCTCAGGTAAAGCCAGACAAGTGCGCAGGGCATTAAATGAAACCCAGAAAAAGACAAGAGAAAACAACCAAGCCGTGCCTCTTACTGTCATTCAAAATTGGTGGAATTTCAGTCTCCCAGTAAGTGGGCCCATGGCCAATCACAAAAGTGAACCAACACCCATGACCAATTAAACCCCCCTTCAGCAAACTCACATGCAGCGAAAATACACAGTCATAGCAGGCAAAATTAATTAATTAAAATGTACCCTACCAAATAAATAGCAAAGCCTCACTATGAAAACAAATCCCAGGAAAAAAAAACGCAGCAGAGCAGAACACTTGGTATCCATACATTCATTACCAAAATTTCCAGTAAGACTTAACTCAAACATCATGGCATGGAGGTAATAATAATCATGCAACAGTAGACAACCAATAAACACAATTCATGCAAATTTGATGGAAAGCCATTCGGGGTTCCAAACAGCAGGGCAATGACAGCATTCTTCATGTAACCAACATCCACAATCCAAACAAGCAATACATCATCATCATGTAATCATCAATTGATATTTCAATAGCATAGTAACAGCATGGCATTATCTTCATGTTCATACGACCAGCATACAACAATCATCATGCAATTAAATGAGCACAAACCATGAACACTAACATCATGCATCATCAGCCAACAACAACACAAGCATAATCATGAGATATTCTGGGCAGGGTATGTTCATGAACAGCAGCAACAACATCATCACTAACATGTACTCGAAATTTCATACACCCAGAAATCGAAATCAAAGGTACTACGAGCATCATTAAGCATAGGGCAACACAAATATGGGGTGCATTTTCATTAAATCAAAACCAGCAGAGCAAATCGAAGAAAAACTCATTCACACCACATATTTCAAACCAAGATATCTTACAGCATACTTGACCATTTTAGTTCATTCAAAGTCCATTAAACTCAACACAACACAAACTATTTAAACATGGCCTAGTATAGAGAATGGAGAGATCGAGATTTTTACTTGGATTTGAAGAAAATGTGAAACAGGGTCGTGTTGAATGATTCAGGTACCAACAGATGAAGATGATGCTTTGCAATGAAGGGTACTTGAGGTTGCTTGGCTCAATGATGCAGGAAAATGTCCAATTTCGAATTCACCATGGTTGAATGCTTGGAGATGCAGTACTAATAGGAGGTGTTCCAGTTGAGAAATGATGGTCAAAAGCACTCCCAAACTATGTTTAGATGAATGAGCAAGCAAGGGTTTCTTGTGTGCTTTGAGGGTTTTTTGTGAAAATGTTACTCGAGCAGAAAAATGCAGTTGAGAGAGAGGAGAGTATTCTGGTTCTTGCTGCTGTCAAATTAGGGTTGCAAATGCTGAAACTCATCTTTTATATGGTCTGTTTAGGCTCCTTTAAGTGAGTGCTAAACTGGTTTTGTTTTTAATGAGTCATTTGCCTTTTGCTAATCTTTGCAAATATGGAAGTGGAGGGTGCAAAACCCTGGTCGAATTGGGCCTCAACAGGCTGCACATGACTCAAACCAATGCTGTTTTGCCTTTGCTTGCTGATTGCTAACATTGCCTTCCACTTGTGAAGCTATTTGCACCATTGGCCTACTTTGCATTTTGATTCAAAAATGGAGTGTAATGGTGTTATGAACATGCTTTTAAGCTTGAGACAAGTCACAAATATGGTTTAGAACATTTCTCAATTGGTCAAGTCAAGAAAAAGTCAAAGAAGCAAAAAGTCAAACTTGAGTCAAACTTTGAATTTAAGTGAAAAAGGTCCAAAAATGCCATTTTGAATGGTAAGGTTTTAGGTCATGAAATTTATATTTTTGGAAAGAGGATGAAAAATGTGGTTTGTAGGAAAAGACCCCACCAAATTTGGCCTTATGGTTTGAGATATATGGCTTGTTGAAGTTCAAAAATTGGTGAAAATGATTTGATCATATCTTGACAACCACACATGGGATTTGGGAGTTCTTGGACTTTTTGAAAATGGGAGAACAAGATCTTCAACTTTCATGTTGGGCAAAAATTCATTTGGAGCTTGTATCATGATGTAAGTTTAAGATCAAGAAGTTTCCATTTTTGGCAGTTGAAATTACAGGTCCAGTTTCTATTTCTGGAAAATTTCTGTTTTGACTTGATTTTCTTCCATGATGAGGTTTGACATGATAGATGAGGCTTATACAAGCATGAATGAGCTCCTTCAAATCACTTCTATCCACCAAATCCAAAGAATCAATCACAGTTGACCAACTTTGACTTTCTAGGGTTTTGGACTTGACTGTGCACTTCTGATGAATTCCAAACCCTAGTTCCTTGAAATCCTGACTCCACATGATGTCCCAAATCATATGAACTCTTGATTATTGATCATGGTGCCCAAATTCCACAAGAATGGTCACCATCCACTGCTTTGACTGATTGTTGACTGTTTAGGGTTTTTGCCTGGCTATGCATTGACTGCTGACCTCTGAGCCTTCAACTCTTGACTTGAACACTTCAAATGAACCTCCAAGTCATGTGAACTTGTTGGACAAACCCTAGGGCTTTGATTCCTTGAGAAACAACCTTGCTTGATTGATGGACTGATCTCCTGATCAGTTTGACCTAATTCTGATTGACTTGCACTTGAGGCAACTGGGAACAATGCAAATGCTATGCAATGTATCATGATATGCTATGACCTAATATGAGATAGTATGTATAATGATAGGTGCAAATTTGAGGTGCTACAGCTGCCCCTATTCAATCAGCTGGGAACCCGAACGGATGATAGCGATTGCTGTCAGACTTTCAGGGTAAACAGGGATTGAATACAAAAGAACCGTAGAAATTTGCACCGACTGGATAAAATACAGGAGAACCACGTCATTTACCGATGACAAACTGCCTGACAGCTTCAGAAAAGCAAAACCATTTACCGATGGTTGAAGAACTGGGAACTTGATATTTACCGATATCAACTTCAGCACGACCATTTACCGATGGCGGCTGGGGAGAACAAACTTCTGAAAAACAAACCATTTACCGATGGTTAAAAACTGGGACCTTGATATTTACCGATATCAACTTCAGCCAGACCATTTACCGATGGCTGCCGGGAAAACAAACTTCTGAAAAATGAAACCATTTACCGATGGTTAAAACTTGATATTTACCGATATCAACTTCAGCAAAACCATTTACCGATGGTTACTGGGAAACAAATGATGTTGAAAGGAAGCGAGACCATTTACCGATGGTGGCTTCAAAGCAAACTTGATATTTACTGATATCAAGGCCATTTACCGATGGCTGCTGCAACTGGGAATTCGATATTTACCGATATCGAAGAAAACCGGGCCATTTACCGATGGCGTCTCCGCTTGGGGAGGAACAAAATCTTTGTGGTGATACCAGACAAGACGTTTACCGACGTCTTCTGGGGATTTTGATTTTATTAACAAGAGAACAAAGAATGACCAGACATTTACCGATGACTGGGGTGAGACTCGATGTTTACCGACATCGAAAGATGATGTTTACCGACATCAAAAAGAATGACCAGACATTTACCGATGACTGGGGTGAGACTCGATGTTTACCGACATCGAAAGATGATGTTTACCGACATCAAAAAGAATGACCAGACATTTACCGATGACTGGGATGAGAAATTTATTGGGGAAAGACAAACAAATATTTGCAACTGAAAACCGGGTAGGACATTTACGGATGACTCTACTGGGGATTTCTGTTGGGGATTATCAGACATTTACCGATGACTGAAGGAAAGACTCGATGTTTACCGACACCGAAGCAATGGCGTTTACCGACACCAAAAATGACCAGACATTTACCGATGACTGGGATGAGACACGATGTTTACCGACACCGAAACAATGGCGTTTACCGACACCAAAACAAGGAAGACACACGCGGGTGTTGACATGACACTTATTGGTATCACAAAGAACAATATCTGAAATATGTCGAGGCAAAGCTGAACACTTGCTGGGGGTCTCACTGGGGAGAAACAGACTATCTGTCACCATCGGGTGAGGAAATAAACCTCTGTCACCATCGGGTGAGGAAATAAACCTCTGTCACCATCGGGTGAGGAAATAAACCTCTGTCACCATCGGGTGAGGAAACAAACCTCTGTGGGGATAATCAATTCTGAATGCTGTCTGTAGCAACTGTAGCAGGCTTGCTGTGCTGATGTCGAACAAAAATGACCTGCCTCTGCCGGGGATACGGTCTGATGGGGTTTCGAACACATGAATGCAAATGTTTGAATTTTTCCATGGCGTAATGCTCCATATGGATGGAAGTGCTACGCATTTTTTTTTGAGGATGCAATGATTTACTATATGTAATGCAATATGATGCAAGCTCTGCGGGGAGAGATACACGGGACGACTGTGTTGAGGAAATCTTCAAGATGAATCCACTGGGGGAGACACAAAACAACTGCTGGGGAGCTGTCAAACAGATCCACTAGGGGAGACAAGGTAACTCGCTGGGGAGTAATGAAGCAACTCTGTTGGAGAGAAACGAATCAACTCTGCTAGGGAGAAATGAAGGTAATCTGCTGGAGATAATCCAATGAATCCACAAAAAACTTCCGCTTGGGGAAATAACTGCTCTGCTGAGGGAATAACTATTCCGCTGGGGGAGATAAACCAAGAAAACTCTCTGGGGATAAGGCCCACACAAACCTCAGATACAATAAACTCTGCTTTGGGGAATAACCGTTACTCCGCCGGGGACGACCCACATAATTCACGAGTAGAAACAACTCAGCTGGGGATGTAGGTATCCGTCTGCCATGGACACCTGTCCAATCCACTGGTGGGATGAACTCTGCTGGAGAAATATTTCGTGAAACCCGCTCCACTCGGGGATCAAGGTCACGACAGCGAGCAAACAGGAAGGAACACCATGGATACCGGGTTGTAGGTATGAAACGGGTGACCGACCAAAGCGTGAATTGGTTTGTGTTCCAAAACACTCAACATCCTGAAGAGGGCTTAGAAAAGCAGTCTTGTTAGAGGATGGACATTCGATTCCACAAGGAAAACGAATCTTACTCGGCTGGGGAGTACGACTTCGACCCAAGAGCGCATGAGACATATTATCTATAGCCGTCAGAACGTAGATAATGACCTCGCATGGAAGATTATCCATAACCGGGTTGTAGGTTGTTAAATGAATAAACGACCGAAAACATCCTGAAGAAAGCAACGGCAAACTTGTTAAAGGATGAACATCCGATTCCGCAGGGAATACGAATCTTACTCTGCTGGTGATAACAATCGAAGGATTGACCAAAGAGTGCATGAGATATATTATCTATAGCCGTCAGAACGTAGATAATGACCTCGCATGGAAGATTATCCATAACCGGGTTGTAGGTTGTTAGATGGATAACGACCGAAAAGAAAGGCATCTGGGTACCAGACTAGGTATGCAAAAGATGACCAATCAAAAGAGGATAAAGTTGCTAACTTGGAGCAAGTATCCAAAAGAAGGTGAAGACCCAATGGGGACAATACTGCTTGATCAAGGCAAGTATCCAAAGGGGACAAGACTATTAATACCACAAAGAGGGGATTACATCTACCGGTTTGTAGGCAGAAAACCACGGAAAAGTAACCAGTCATCATCGGGATGAGCGCAAAGGGTTAACTCCGCCAAAGGGAGAACGTGGGATTTTACAACTACCAGCTAGCGGGTAGAAAACCACAAGGATAGGACTTACAACTACCGGTTTGTAGGTAGAAGCCAACAGATTCTGCTGAGACAGAGTGAGAAAAAAGGATTTACAACTACCAGCTAGTGGGTAGAAGACCGTAAAGAAAGGACTTACAGCTACCGGTTTGTAGGTAGAGGTCCTACAAAGATTCTGCTGAGGATAAGATGAATGAGTGCCGGTTAGTGAGCGACTATTCATTTATGCCCCAGGGACGTACAAGAAACAGCCAATAGGAAGCCAATTCAGGATCGATCCAAAAGGCAGACTGAAACAAGACTCATCCTAATGAGGAAAGAACTCAATAGGGAAAAACCCATCCCATGTAGGGAGGGAACGGAAGCAACCGTCATCCACGAGGATGTATCTCAGTGGGGAAATGGAAAGAAAGGATAGACGCTTTCTGCTTAAGGGGTAGACTCTACATGGAGAGATCAGACACACCCATATCTGTTTAAGGAAAATCTACTGGAGAGATCTGTATTACCAAACAGCAGGAGGCAACTATCAACGGATATACGGCAACAGCTGCAACATGAGTACCTGAATGCTATGATTATGCATGTATGCATTATGCATGATGAATGTATGATGAATGTTGACAAACAGACATGCTCAACACGCAGGTCCGGGAATCAATCGTCCGGAGAGAAAACCAAAGTCACCAGAGAGCAAAGAAAATCCACTAGGGACTGGGATATCAGGGAACACTTATCCTGCACGGGAGGAAGGCCACAAGAGGCTTCAGGAGGGATCGTCGGTCACAACCGGAGAAAAGAGTTCAACATACGGGCGTACCGGCCACAACAACTTGTGCTGGAAATCAGGGATACCAAGAAGCAACCAGATCTCTGATGAGGATAGATAGGCATTGATAAGGCTCATCATGCCAACAACTCCGTTGGGGATCCATCTGAGGGCATGACATAGTACTGGGATGTCGATCTACCAAATACTGAATCTTCAAAGAAAAACAACCCACGTTGGGGGAGAGAGGAAGACTAATCTGCTGGAGAGGCGAAAGTTGAAGTCCTCAATAAACACTCTGCTTGGGGAGCTGCCCCACAATAATGTCCGAAACAGCAAACTTGCTGGGGATGCCCCACGGTAGGGCTCAAGCAGCACTCTACTGGGGATGCCCCACCATAGAGCTAACAGGGATTTGGAGGAAGAATCTGTACTGCCGGGAACATGAAGATGAACAACTTCAAACAACACTGCATCGGGCAGATTCACTGAGGAGAGACCATACGAGGTTCTGCAAGATAAAGATACAGTCATGCTCGAGATACGATCAATTGTCTTACCTGTTGGTAATCATACCACCCTCGGGAGAGCACTGCGGGTCTCCTAAGTATTCTTCCATCATCATGAATGTTCACTTTGTTTAAGAACAAAAATTTTGAAAAATTTGTTTATTTTGAAAACAATGATACTTTATCAATTAAAACATGCAAAACATTTGTTGAGTTGAAAACAAATAAGAGTGCAAATAATTGGATAAAAGCTCAAATAGATGTGATGGGATGGTAGTCTGCAAAGGGCGAGACTCCATAGATCTGTACAAGTTTGAAATCGGTGATATATATTGGAGAGGGCTACATTGAACATAATGACCTTTCCTCTACCATTCTGAATTTTCGATGTATTCAGAGCTTCAGTCGACGACGGATCGAGAATCCCTGACGGATGACAGATGTACAGCACAGTCTTGTCAAGATGCAGTTACTTGCCAAATCCCTAATTTTTGCCTAGATTGCCCCAGTGTGAGGTGTTCAATCTAGCGGGATGCAAATTCTTTTTTTTTTTTTTTTTTTTTTTTTTTTTTTCAATGTCTCTAACTTTTGCCTGGATCGCCCTTTCGGGTTTTCAATCCACCGAGACGCTCCTTTTTGCCTAAGTCGCCCTTTGGGGTGTTCGACTTAGCGAGCTATTCTGCTTTTGTTTAGGCGAAGTATTTCTTGACTGCATTAAGAATTCACAGGACGAATGAACTTCTTTATCCATTGTTGTAAGTGTCGAACACTGCCTGAAGAGGCTCTTTTGAAAACGTATGGACGTTCTTAGCTTGGAGTTCACTTGCCCCTGGAATTGGGCACGAAAGACAAGACTTTCTTGAACACAAGGTTCCTCGGAACACACGAGGCTTGATCTTCTTGTCGAATGCTTTTTCACTCTCTGCTGATATGACTGACCATGACACATGGCAGTTGATCTTTTCCCTTCGATCGAATTCAGCATCAGTCAACTTGGGACTTTGAGGGTGCTATTTCTCTTTTGTTTTTTCTTTTGATTTTGCTTTTGATTTTGCTTTTGATTGATTTTTTTGATTTGGTTTTGCACCCTCCTCTTTCTTTTTTCTCTTTTTTTTCTTCTTTTTTTTTGATAATGCCCCAGTTGGCTGTTCTGCTGATTCTCGAGATGCAGCTGAGTGTGATCTTCTTTTCTTGCTCAAGAAGTCGGGAAATCTCGTCAGGAATCCCTTCAACATCATCTTCTTCCGCTTCGAATACAGGGAATTCAAAATTGGGAGATGACGTCCGATCATTATGCTCAATGGATTTGAGAAACAACCTGCATAAAGATTTAGAGATGAAAAGCTCTTTGAAAAATCAAACAAGACAATCGTTATGCAGATGAAAAGATTGCTTTTATTCTTGTTTTTTAAGGTTTTTTGTGATCACCAATTTCATGCAAAAGTGAAAAGGGAAAACAAATGGAAAAACAAATGTTTAACATGAATTTATTTGAATGAAAATATCATTGCATAAAATGTTGCCAACAATGTCATCACTTCTCCTTTTGGCATGGGAGAAGGGTTTTTAAACAAAGTGATTGTTACAAAGACTTATGAACAACCGTAGGGACGCCTACAGTGACCCAATTGTGATAGATCCCACCGGGGATGACAACTGTCAATATCTCTTGCATCAGCAACTTCTGCTTTCTGAACAACCCTTCTGAAGAAAAAGTCGGCGCCAGCCCATGACTTGTTATCTTCAAGCTTGATTAGCATTGGGACCTAAGTCCTCCAAGATTAGAATGCCTGACCTCACAAGGTCTTGAACCTTCATTTTTAGCTGGAAACAACTATCCACGTCATGACCAGGAGCACCCGAGTGATACACACAGTGCTGTTCAGGCCTATACCACCACCGAGGGTTGACGGGAATGGGCGGCGGGTCTCTGGGAGTAATCAAGTTCCGCTCTAACAGAGAGGGATACAGTTCGGCGTAGGACGTGGGGATTGGATCAAAAATGATCTTCTTCCTCTCATTACTTGTACCAGCTTGATTATCAATGGGAGGTTGGTAAGCCTGCTGCGGAGGACGACGTTGTGGACGCTGAGGCTGCTGAGTTGGTCTTCTCTGCTGTTGTTGAGGTTGAGTTGCTGGGATAGTCACAGCAGCAGCCTGACGATACTGTCCTCTGTTCACACTCCTCCGATGGTGCACAGCATTTGTTTCACTTTCTCCCCTTTTGGGTGCCCCAGAGGATGTCTTCTTAGAACTGGAAGAACTTGAAGAGCCAGGATGGCGAACCGGAGCGCGGGTTGCTCTGACATTGACCTCTGCAGCAAGAGGCTGTCCATTGATTCTTATTCCTCTCAACTCTTCCCCGACGGCATAGTCGTTAGTGGGAGCAGCAACATGGATAGTCTCATGAGCGGGTGCAGCAACAGGCGAAGCACGGTTGGATGTTGGAATCACGACTTCCTGTCTCTGGGCTAAGGCACGCAGCTCCTCTTGCCCCTGAACAACCCCTTGCATCATGTTCATGAACTGGGCCATGTTTGCCCTCATCTCGGCCAGCTCTGTCTGAACCTGATCCATACCTCCCTGTTGATTGAGCCTGGTTGAATACCGGTGTGGACGACGATCAGCAATCCTGTCTCAGTCAAAACCCAAAGTGAGAAGCCACGTCCCCAAACATGTCTGTAATGCAAGGATGATATGTACACGATATGCGTATGATGCGGATGCTATTTTGTTATGAATGATCCTGGAAAGGATATGAGTATGCGAGTTAACTTTTTTCATTTTCATGCATTACTATTTTTTGAAAATAAACATGCTATGATGCAAATGATGTAGCCAAGACTGGCCAGGCTGTGCATCGCTGAACACAGGGTCAAAGGTCCGGCTTGAACTGGGAGTTGCAATCCATCTGAACCCCAAAGTTATCTGGTCAACTGTTATCTGAACAGGTACCCTCAAATTCAGCTTAGGGATCTGAAATAAACGGAACCCTCTGATCAATGCCAGGGTCAAACCTGCGGCGTCCAGAAATAAAGATCCATAAATCAGGCTGAACCAAAGTCACCAACAGTCACCATCTGTACCTGTAATAACGATCAAACCCCTCCCCACTCACGGGTGTCATCTAGGCCAGGGTAAGGTCGAGAGAAACGCAGGATAAATAACCTTTCGCAGAATATTATCCTGTGCACACCCGATGTATGCACCGATAATACCCCACCAGGGTCTGAACTGCTCGTGATATCAATGTTCTGCTAAGTGGCGACATACCACCCGCTTCCCATGAATCACTCTATTCCTAGGTTTCCTAGATTTCACTCATAGCCTGGGTATTGGGCCTTTTACCTCAAGTAATCCCCCCCAAACAGAGAAACACAGCCTCAAAGCAGATGAATATGAATGAAAGAATGCAAACATAAGTGTACACAATAAATGCAAACAGTAAATGTACATATATACAATGAATGCAATAAAATACAACAAGCAGAAAGCAACCAAAACCCTAATCCTAGAGAGCGCTAGGAGAGACTCGCTCAGGGAAGATGGACCAGCATAGGTCAACTTCTCTAGATCCCCAGCAGAGTCGCCAGCTGTCGCATCGCGCGAAAAACCGGCGGGAAAAGAATGAAACAACAGAGCCGCCACCGTGCGTTATTTATCCCAAAAGAGGGAAAGGAAACGCTCGAAGTAAACCTAGGAAAGAACATGGTCTCGCGACCAAAGAATGGGTTCGGGAGTCGGTTATGCGTAGGGAAGGTGTTAGGCACCCTACGCATCCGTAGTACTCTACGGGATCCACGCACAAAAGGAAGGAATATGGTTGCTAAACACTGCTCAAAACTCACACACACAACTGGCTGAAAGAAACGAAAGAGACTGACTGAAACTGAACTCGGCAGGATGTCGCATCCTGGGCCTACTTAGTCTATCAGGCATAGACATCAGAGTCAAAGTAGTTCGGACTGGGGAAACGACACATGCTCGCTAAGGTATCGCACCTCATGCATACGTATCTTCTCGGACGAGAGAAGAATCAGAGCATTCGTAGCTCGGCTGACACGCACACAAACAAAACACAGGCAAACGTGGAGCCCGACTGCCAATCGATGGACTTATGTCAGCATCCGAACCTAAACACACGCAAAGAGGCAAACGTGGAGCCCAAATGCCAATCACTGGACTTACATTGACATCCGAACCTAAACAACACAACAGATAGATAGGGAGTCGGGGACTCAGCCTATAACTGTCAAACAAACACAAAAGAAAAGAAAAGACGCCCGGAGAGATCAGCTCAATCTCCTGCCTACATACTTCATCTGGTGTGAAGATCAGGGCGATGTAGTTCCCCTACGCAGGGACAAGGATCTAGCCTAACCAGATAACAGAGGGAGACACAACACTAGGGAGACTACGACTCGAGCCTAGATGTTGTCATGCAAAGTCAACCCTAAGTCAAAGTTTCTAGCTAAATGGCACAAGGGCCAACCTATCCTGAACAGACACAGGAAAAAGCAAAGTCTCGATTGCAACTAGGGCAAGAGAAGAGGGATATCTCAATCACAACAAGGGTGAGAGAAAAGAGTTAGTGTTAGTGGTTAGTCAAACTCGGCAAGACATCGCGTCTCGTGCCTACGTATCTCACCTGAACATGAGAATCAGAGTTGCCGTAGTTCGGCTAAACAACTCTAAACATGGCTCACACAAGGGTTAAGCCACACAGACTTGACTTGCACAGGAAGCAAGTCAAGCACAAAGCTATTGCACAAGGGCAAGCACAAACTAAAGCCTAAGGAAGCAAACAAGGCAATCACAAACACATACAGCATAAGAATAAACACACCAACAAGGGGGCTCAAACATCAAAGGTTAGGCACTAGGGCCAACTGGAATGGGGTAAGTGTTGCTCTTAACCTTGCCATTGAGAGGCTAAGGTGAAGCAGATGAAAGGAGATGAGGGGTGTGCCTCATTGCTTCTATCCCTAATCAGGGAGAGCATCAAATAATAGAAAGTGGGGGAGTTCAGAAAGATGGAACTCTTTCCCCATTATTGACTCGATAGATCTTGGGTTTTTATCTCGATGCTTCAACCATGTAATGGGAGCAGAGAGAGGACACACTGAATAGTGGGGGATAGATTGCTTATCCCTACCTTCCACCAATTGCCTCAAATGAGGACTTTTCCTGCTTGGGACAATTTTAAACAAACACAGGCATTGCCTCTTAAGGAGGACTTCAGACAGTTTGCCCGGTCAAATAACAGACCGGGTCTCCAGACTACATGAAGAAAGAAAGGTTTATACCTCAAAAGCAAATGCTAAAATAGCAAAGCAAGCAAGTTCAGAGAACTTAAGCAACTAAAGTACCTGAAAAAGTCAAACTTATTAGTAAACAAGTCAAAAGTTTAAATCAAAAGAAATGGCAAACAGTCAACACAGGGGATCAACTGAGCAAAGCATAAGACTCAAGTTATGAGTCAAACCATCTGCAAAACAAAGGTTAGCATGGGATAAACAAATCAAATTCAAACAAGTTTGAGTGATCTTTGAAGCATTGTGCTCAACCTGAAACAGATGAACTCAACATAAGTCCAAAGGACCACTAGGACTAGCCTAGGGTCAAACATGAAAGAAAAAGTCAAGGCAGCAAGGAAAAGTCAACTCAAAGTCAAAGTCAAACATTTGGGAAGCTAACACACTTGGGCCCACATTCAAATCATGCATCATTGTCATTTCATGAATATTTGAAATCAAAACAAGGCAAAGGAAAGCATACAAAAGTCAACAGAATGACTTGCATCAAAAGTCAACCTAAGCAATCTCAAAAAAATCATGAAATAAATCACACTCAATCCTAACATCTAACATGGTATACATGTAAAATTTCATGGCATTTGGATGAGAGGAAGGCAGTCAATTAAAATCATGAAGTCATACCAAATTCAAGTAAGCATGGTGAAAGTCAACAAGCATAGGTCAACTTCAAAAAGTCATATCAATTTGAAAACAGAAGAGAAATGAATGAGATTAACACCAATGCAAAGCTTGAGATGTCTAGTTATCACATATGAAATTTCATGGACATACAATATGATTTGAGAATTTCACAAAGGATTTGGCAAGGCATAGCACAAAAAATCAACAAATGACCAAGCATGGAAGAAAATTCACAATCAAATGGAAAACAGCAAGATTAATTCCAAGAAAATTCATACATCAATTAGACATATAAGGGATCATTCATGCAAAATTTGGAGTCATTTGGATGTGGGGAAGTGTGTGAACAAAATTTGTGAAAATACATGATCATGGTATGACACCCAATGCAATACACAACTTCAAAAATTCATAACTCTCAATCCACAAATGATAAATGCACAAACTTTATATGGAAATGAAGGTCAATGTGTCTAGTTCCACCACAAAAAATTTCAGGCTCATTGGATGCATCATGACAATTTCACAAAAGGAATGGCTCAATGTGTCATTTATACACACATATTGGAAAATAATTACCATAAAAAATCCAACCAATGACGAATTCATTAAAAATCACAATTAAAAGCTAGACTCAATCATGAACATTGTGGAAAAAGAATCAGAATTTTGGGTGAAAATTGAGGAAGAAATGAATTATTGAAGTTAAGTGAATAATTGAGCAAAACATGAACAAATAATATGGATTAAATGATTATTTAAAAAAAGTAAAAGAAGAAGAAGAAAAAGAAATGCATTCTGCGCACTAGTCCACAGGTGGGTCCCACGGCCAAATGGATGCATGGCATATTGCGCCTCCAATCATTGTTCTCAGACAGTGTCGATTAATGGCTCATGGCAAAATGAATGAAAGCGAAAAAGCTGCAGCAACAGTGGCTGTCGCGCAGCATTGATGGGATTTCGGTAATCCCTAGGCCAACTGCACCCACGCCTGGCCTACTGTCACAACCGTCACTATGTCTCCTCAGGTAAAGCCAGACAAGTGCGCAGGGCATTAAATGAAACCCAGAAAAAGACAAGAGAAAACAACCAAGCCGTGCCTCTTACTGTCATTCAAAATTGGTGGAATTTCAGTCTCCCAGTAAGTGGGCCCATGGCCAATCACAAAAGTGAACCAACACCCATGACCAATTAAACCCCCCTTCAGCAAACTCACATGCAGCGAAAATACACAGTCATAGCAGGCAAAATTAATTAATTAAAATGTACCCTACCAAATAAATAGCAAAGCCTCACTATGAAAACAAATCCCAGGAAAAAAAAACGCAGCAGAGCAGAACACTTGGTATCCATACATTCATTACCAAAATTTCCAGTAAGACTTAACTCAAACATCATGGCATGGAGGTAATAATAATCATGCAACAGTAGACAACCAATAAACACAATTCATGCAAATTTGATGGAAAGCCATTCGGGGTTCCAAACAGCAGGGCAATGACAGCATTCTTCATGTAACCAACATCCACAATCCAAACAAGCAATACATCATCATCATGTAATCATCAATTGATATTTCAATAGCATAGTAACAGCATGGCATTATCTTCATGTTCATACGACCAGCATACAACAATCATCATGCAATTAAATGAGCACAAACCATGAACACTAACATCATGCATCATCAGCCAACAACAACACAAGCATAATCATGAGATATTCTGGGCAGGGTATGTTCATGAACAGCAGCAACAACATCATCACTAACATGTACTCGAAAATTTCATACACCCAGAAATCGAAATCAAAGGTACTACGAGCATCATTAAGCATAGGGCAACACAAATATGGGGTGCATTTTCATTAAATCAAAACCAGCAGAGCAAATCGAAGAAAAACTCATTCACACCACATATTTCAAACCAAGATATCTTACAGCATACTTGACCATTTTAGTTCATTCAAAGTCCATTAAACTCAACACAACACAAACTATTTAAACATGGCCTAGTATAGAGAATGGAGAGATCGAGATTTTTACTTGGATTTGAAGAAAATGTGAAACAGGGTCGTGTTGAATGATTCAGGTACCAACAGATGAAGATGATGCTTTGCAATGAAGGGTACTTGAGGTTGCTTGGCTCAATGATGCAGGAAAATGTCCAATTTCGAATTCACCATGGTTGAATGCTTGGAGATGCAGTACTAATAGGAGGTGTTCCAGTTGAGAAATGATGGTCAAAAGCACTCCCAAACTATGTTTAGATGAATGAGCAAGCAAGGGTTTCTTGTGTGCTTTGAGGGTTTTTTGTGAAAATGTTACTCGAGCAGAAAAATGCAGTTGAGAGAGAGGAGAGTATTCTGGTTCTTGCTGCTGTCAAATTAGGGTTGCAAATGCTGAAACTCATCTTTTATATGGTCTGTTTAGGCTCCTTTAAGTGAGTGCTAAACTGGTTTTGTTTTTAATGAGTCATTTGCCTTTTGCTAATCTTTGCAAATATGGAAGTGGAGGGTGCAAAACCCTGGTCGAATTGGGCCTCAACAGGCTGCACATGACTCAAACCAATGCTGTTTTGCCTTTGCTTGCTGATTGCTAACATTGCCTTCCACTTGTGAAGCTATTTGCACCATTGGCCTACTTTGCATTTTGATTCAAAAATGGAGTGTAATGGTGTTATGAACATGCTTTTAAGCTTGAGACAAGTCACAAATATGGTTTAGAACATTTCTCAATTGGTCAAGTCAAGAAAAAGTCAAAGAAGCAAAAAGTCAAACTTGAGTCAAACTTTGAATTTAAGTGAAAAAGGTCCAAAAATGCCATTTTGAATGGTAAGGTTTTAGGTCATGAAATTTATATTTTTGGAAAGAGGATGAAAAATGTGGTTTGTAGGAAAAGACCCCACCAAATTTGGCCTTATGGTTTGAGATATATGGCTTGTTGAAGTTCAAAAATTGGTGAAAATGATTTGATCATATCTTGACAACCACACATGGGATTTGGGAGTTCTTGGACTTTTTGAAAATGGGAGAACAAGATCTTCAACTTTCATGTTGGGCAAAAATTCATTTGGAGCTTGTATCATGATGTAAGTTTAAGATCAAGAAGTTTCCATTTTTGGCAGTTGAAATTACAGGTCCAGTTTCTATTTCTGGAAAATTTCTGTTTTGACTTGATTTTCTTCCATGATGAGGTTTGACATGATAGATGAGGCTTATACAAGCATGAATGAGCTCCTTCAAATCACTTCTATCCACCAAATCCAAAGAATCAATCACAGTTGACCAACTTTGACTTTCTAGGGTTTTGGACTTGACTGTGCACTTCTGATGAATTCCAAACCCTAGTTCCTTGAAATCCTGACTCCACATGATGTCCCAAATCATATGAACTCTTGATTATTGATCATGGTGCCCAAATTCCACAAGAATGGTCACCATCCACTGCTTTGACTGATTGTTGACTGTTTAGGGTTTTTGCCTGGCTATGCATTGACTGCTGACCTCTGAGCCTTCAACTCTTGACTTGAACACTTCAAATGAACCTCCAAGTCATGTGAACTTGTTGGACAAACCCTAGGGCTTTGATTCCTTGAGAAACAACCTTGCTTGATTGATGGACTGATCTCCTGATCAGTTTGACCTAATTCTGATTGACTTGCACTTGAGGCAACTGGGAACAATGCAAATGCTATGCAATGTATCATGATATGCTATGACCTAATATGAGATAGTATGTATAATGATAGGTGCAAATTTGAGGTGCTACATCTGTCTGTTTTAACTGTTCATTCCTACTTTCCTTTGCTTTAACTTTTGAATTGTATACTGATCTGTTTGACTATTTCAGGTGCTTTTAGTTGCTTAGTTCCTTGTGAACTTTTTGCTTTGCTTTGCTTGTATAAGCAATTTGCATTGAGGTATATCCCTTAATCTTCATGTAGTCTGGAAGACCTGGCCTGTTACTTGGCCAGGCAACTGTCTGAAGTCCTCCTTAAGAGGCAATGTTTGTGTATGTTTAATTTGTCCTTGTACATAGTCAAAGACCTCCTAAGTGAAGAGGCAATTGGCAGAACCAAGGGATAAGCAACCTATCCCCTGCTATTCTGTGTGTCTTCTGCTTTGCTCACACCACTGTGTTGATGCATTGCAGATACAAACCCAAGATCTTGTACAACTGTACAGTTGAGTCAGTATCAAATGTGTAGAAGGGTTCCCACCTTCTGAACCCACACATTCTTGTCTTAAGCTCTCCCAGGCCAGGGATAAGAGCTGTGAAGTCTCATCTTCACTCACCTTTCATCTGCTTCACCTTAGCCCCTCAATGGCAAGGTTAAGAGCTAACACTACCCAATTCCAGAGGTTTGTTTGTTGAGGTTGATATGACCCCTCGACTAAAACCTAGCCTTGATGTTTGAGCCCCCTTGTTGGTGTGTTTATTTTATGCTGTATGTGCTTGTGTGGTGTGATTGTATCCCCTAGGTTTGTTAGACTCCGCGTAGTCTCGTTTGCATGTCAATTAAGGTAGCACGGTTCCTTCGTATAGGACTTCCTTTCTTGCTTGAGCTTTCTTAAAACACAAACAAACATCATCCCCTCTTAAGGATACGTTAACTCCTTCTACTACAGATGAGTAAGTCTCCAAAGGTCGAGCATCAGGTAGATTGCGCAGTGACGTTGTCCACTTAAAAAACACAAACCAACAGTAAGCGTTTGGCCGAACTACGGCAACTCTGATTCTCATATTCAGATGAGATACGTAGGCACGAGATGCGATTTCTTGTCGAGTTTGACTAACCACTAACAACTAATCCTTGTTTGCTTTCGCCCTCGTTGCGATCCTTTCTCTCGCCCTCGTTGCGATTGAGACCTCCCCTTTCTCTTGCCCTAGTTGCAATCGAGACCCTTCTTCTGCCTGTGCTAGTTAGGTTTGTGTGTGGCTTGCTTCCTGTGCAAGTCATGTTTAGGATAGGCTTGCTTCCTGTGCAAGTTAGCTAGAAACCTTAACTTAGGGACGACTTTGCATGACAACATCTAGGCTAGTCCTTTTTCCCTGCGTAGGGGAACTACGTCGCCCTGATCCTCATACCAGATGAGGTACGTAGGCAGGAGATGAGCTGATCTCTCCGGGCGCCCTTTTTCTTTTTTGTGTGTGTTGTTTGACAGTTATAGGCTCGAGTCCCCGACTCCCTATTAACTTGTTGTGTTGTTGTGTGCTTGGAAGCCGATGTAAGTCCATCGAGTGGCATTTGGGTTCTAGTGTGTGTGTGTTTAGGTTCGGATGCTGATGTAAGTCCAGTGATTGGCATTCGGGCTCCACGTTTGCCTTTGTCTGTTTGTTTGTGTGCGTGTCAGCCGAGCTACGAATGCTCTGATTCTTCTCTCGTCCGAGAAGATACGTATGCATAGGATGCGATATCCTAGCGAGCATGTGTCGTCTCCCCATTCCGAACTACTTCGACTCTGATGTCTATGCCTGATAGACTAAGTAGGCCCAGGATGCGACATCCTGCCGAGTCAGTTTCAGTTAGTTTCTTTTGTCTCTTTCAGCCAGTGTGTGTGAGTTTGAGCAGTGTTTTAGCAACCATTTATCCTTCCTTTTGTGCGTGGATCCCGTCGAGTACGACAGATGCGTAGGGGTGCTAATACCTTCCCTTCGCATAACCGACTCCCGAACCCATTCTCTTTGGTCGCGAGACCATGTTCTTTCCCAGGTTTACTCTGAGCGTTTCCTTTCCCTCCTTTGGGATAAATAACGCACGGTGGCGGCTCTGTTGTTCTTGTTTTCCCGCCGGTTTTTCGCGTAATGCGACAGGTGTGTATGTGGTGTTGGAGATGGAATTGGCCTGAGAGTATGGTTTGGTACATCTAGAAAAAACACTAGACATGTGCAAAAAGAAAGGATTAAAGATTTTGAGAGGAAGTTGGAGAGTCAAAAGAAAGATTTTGAAGATGCGTTAGCAGCGGAGAGGGAAAGTCGTTGGAAAGACATGGAATAGTTATATGCGGTATGTAGGAATATTGTGATATCTGAAATATATGATATATATTATGTTGATTCTATTTTGTGTTCTTGTTATTTTTACTCTTCTATGAGATGAGGACTCCATGTGTCGTGATTGCAACCCATCTCCACAATCATGACATAAGTAGTGGAAGAGGGCTCGACAAAGATCAAATGGAGACTATACTTCAGATGCCTCAAGATTAGTCTCTAAGAAAATTATAAGTAGGATTTGTTGTGTGTGTTATGTGTTATTTAAATTGTTTTCAAAATTAACAATGTATATCTTGTCATGTTGGTTATATCGGGCCGTATAGGATTCGTTGGTTATGTCGGCCCGTGAAAGTTCCTTTGTTCACACCCACGACATGATATATTAGTACAAGAAATCAGAATAAAGGAGCATAGTGGGTGTGTATGTGGTGTTGGAGATGGAATTGGCCTGAGAGTATGGTTTGGTACATCTAGAAAAAAACACCAGACATGTGCAAAAAGAAAGGATTAAAGATTTTGAACGGAAGTTGGAGAGTCAAAAGAAAGATTTTGAAGATGCGTTAGCAGCGGAGCGGGAAAGTCGTTTGAAAGACATGGAATAGTTATATGCGTTATGTAGGAATATTGTGATATCTGAAATATATGATATATATTATGTTGATTCTATTTTGTGTTCTTGTTATTTTTACTCTTCTATGTGTTGATATCTGAAATATATGATATATATTATGTTAATATTTGAAATATAAAGAATCAGTAGAATTGTCCCATAGTGTACACATGAAGATGATAATGATCAATTGCTTGAAAGAATTATTGTACGTGGTGCAAGTACAAAAGGGAGTTGTTTAGTCGCCCCTACCAATAATGAGATCAATAACGAGTTATTGGCTTCTTCTGAACAATCATATACCAAAACGTTATGTCCCCTTATCGACAAGACATAAATAATTCCTCTGCAGCTAGAACATGATCGAGACTTAGATTGTTTCTATGTCAATCCTAAAGATATACAGGATTTGGTCATTAGAAATCAGTGGTTGGACATAAGGTTACTACATGTTTGGTGCACGTAAGTATATAGAATTGAATATCTCCTTTTGGTATATTCATCATTTTGTATAGAACTAATTCCTCACTTATTTTTTGAATTTTGTTTAACCATTTAGGTACATTCGTCGTGTCTGTATAAAATTAAATAAATAAGATATTTATGGATTCTTAGATCCGGTTGGTATTTGATTTACAAATAATTTTGCAAAAAATATTGAAGAATACATAACATCACGGTTAGATGGTAAATAAGAATGTTACTTAACATCATTTCTCCATAAGTGGGTAATTTTGAAATTGTGATTTCTCTTTTATATATAGTTAGTTTCCATGTTTAACCAAATATTAATTATATATGTTTGTGCTCATTCAGTGAACATTTTCAATTGATCATCATATCTCTTCCGACGAATATGGTAAGTACATTGTGTTCCTTACACCATTCACTTGAACCTAAGATGAAACAAATTATTCCTATGTAACTTTATGTTTATGAGACTTTTAGTAATATTTTCTTTGACTTTGTAATTAGTTTAGATTGTAATATTTTAAAATCATTTTTAATACAGGGTTGTGGAGCGATGTTATTATATGAACAATTCTAGAAAAAATCTCTCATTTTATGAGTCCAAGATAAGTAGATTACTTGTGAAATTAATTTTATATCTAGTTGCATGTGTTGTTATATATTCATGAAATGTGTAAATTTATAGACGAGGAGACAAGCATGGGGATACGAGTGTGGGTATTATGTAATGAAATACATGTTAAACATCGTATCTACCGACGTTATTGATTTTTGGGATCAAGTATATATTATGTCATGAAATGTTTACGATAACATATTTTTTAGCTTAAGTTTCCTAATACATTTCAAATCATATGATATTCAGTTTTCTTTGTACTTTTTTTGTAGACATTTAACGACGTAAAATTTTTCTCCCCCGATGACTTAAACGACATCCGTAAACGCTGGGCATTTATTTTGAATACGCTACTTGAAAAGGGTGCTAATGTGTGATTTTGGCTTTGATGTTTGTAAATATATGATTTTACTTAATTTTATATTTGTAATATATGACAATGGTATATACATATTTGTTTGTAAATAATATTTGTGGCTTTGATGTAAAACATATTTAGGTAATATATGTATAAAATACACGTACAAAAAAATACAGGTTTGTAATATATGGAAAAATAAAATAAAATTTAAAAAAACAAAGTATTTCACAACGGTTATTTTACAATAACTGTTGTAATAGGTAGTGCGCCAATTAATTCGATATCATACAATCACTGCATATTGAACCTATGACCTTTATATATATTTCATAACAGTTGTTTATTCTAACCGTTGTGATATATAGCGTGCTACCTAGTTTATCACAACGGCCACACGCCCGTGGTGGAAAACAACATACTTATAACCCCACCCTACCTCACAACGGTTGGTCAACCGTGATGGTATCCCTTTTCCAACCGTTGTGAAATGGATTTTCCATAGTGGTGACTCTTTGTCCAGTAATGGATTATGTATCCCGACCTTCTATAACTTTATGTTATCATATTCCTTATAGATTTTCTCTTGGGAAGAGTTGAGGGGAGTGTACTTGTCAAACAAGCATGGGTCCCATGGTCACCTTCTTCTCTTTGTCGGCTGGATCTTTCCCAATTGACTAACTGGAGCCTACGTCCACCCACGCCTAGTTGTCTCCCCTAGTAATAAATTTATCTTCATAGTTAATAAAGGTATAAGGCCTATGATCATTAGCTCTTTCAAAATGTGGGCCTCCTTACGCCCTAGATTCTCCTTGAATGGGTTATCCTACTTTAAACAATTTTAAACAGCTAGCATTTGAGACTCTCGTTGGAGCCTCCCACTTTCATGGCTACTTATGTAAAGTGATCGATATATGACCTCAAAATTTCCTTCTTGCCCTGGGTAATTCCTCTAAGGGCGTCTAATGCCATTGGCTGCCTCTTTTGAGTCGTGGTGAGAGTGGTTAACTTCTCACATAAGTCAATATGCTAATTGACGCTTCTATCGGGCTCAGATTTGAACCAAATCATAAATGATTCAGTCAGAGTTAGTGCAAAAAGCTTGAAATTCGTTTCATCATCTACGTGATAGTAGTCCAAGTGATCGTCAACATGTTACACATGCTTATCTAGATCTTCCTTTCCATCATAATTATTTAGATTTCAAGGTTTCCCTATTGATTTTGGTATCTCCATGTCGAGGATATGAGTAAAAGGTGGATGTTTATGCCAATGTTTAACCGAAGGCTCTCCACTTGTTCCTTGGGAGGAAAGTGACTGCCTTGACCTCCTTTAGAACTTGGGGAAGAGTTTGGCGTCTCTAGTTTCTTTGGTGACTTGGAGATCTTGGAATTGCATCCTAGCAAGATGTGGATGGTTCAAAAATGAAAGTATGACTCCTTTGAGAAGCAGTTTCATGTATAAATTTTCCCTTCAAATTTGAATTGTGCATACTTTCTTCGAGGCAAAGAAACCTTTCCTCCATTTCCTTTGGGTTCTATTGTTGAACCATGTTATAAATATTATTTAGTAGTTCATTGGCATCTTGCACGTAGAGGTTGGCCTGCAATAGTTGGAAACCAAGTAATGCCTCGAGTTTAGGTATTACTGACGGTGCTAGAGGTCTAGGGAATGATTTTCCTTGCTGAAATTATGGAGTGGAACCTATGAAATGGAGAGTTTAAACAGGATCTTGATGTGATGGTGTGGGTGGAATGTTCATGATGACTTGATAGCCAAAGAGCTATGACCACTCTTTTTCATGATATGATGCATAAAGAGATTGAAATTTATGTTGATGATATGATTGCAAAATCAAGTGATGAAGAAGAACATGTTGAGCATTTATTGAAGTTATTCCAGCGTTTGAGGAAGTACCAACTCCGCTTGAATCCCAATAAGTGTGTACCTTTGGTGTTCGTTCTGGTAAGTTGTTGGGCTTTATTTTCAGTGAGAAGGGTATTGAAGTTGATCCTACCAAGGTCAAAGCAATACAAGAAATGCCTGCGCCCAAAACTAAGAAGCAAGTCATAGGTTTTCTCGGTCACTTGAACTATATCTCAAGATTTATATCGCATATGACTGTCACATGTGTGCCTATATTCAAGCTTCTTCGGAAAGATCAGTCTTGTGATTGGACCGAAGATTGCCAGAAAGTGTTTGACAGTATCAAAGAGTGTCTGCTTGAGCCTCTGATTCTCTCTCTGCATGTTGAAGGAAGACCCTTGATCATGTATTTAACTGTGCTTATGAGAGTATGGGTTGTATTCTTGGTCAGCAAGATGAATCTGGAAAGAAAGAATACGTAATTTACTACCACAGTAAGAAGTTTACCAACTGTGAGACTCGGTATTCTATGCTTGAAAAGACTTGTTGCACATTGGCTTGGGCTGCTAAGCGTCTGCCTAGTATATATTGAACCATACTACTTGGAAATGGATATCAATCAAGTACATCTTTGAGAATCTTGCTTTAACTGGGAGGATTTCCCGTTGGCAGATGTTATTATCTGAGTATGATATTGAATACCAATCTCAAAAAGCTATCAAAGTTAGTGTCTTGGCTGACCATTTGGCTCACCAACCAATTGAAGATTACCAGTTAGTGCAGTATGATTTTCCCGACGAAGATATTTTGTACCTAAAGATGAAAGATTGTGATGAACCATTGCTTGAAGAAGGGCCAGAACCTGGTTCCTGTTGGGGCATGGTATTTGATGGAGCTGTTAAGTCATATGGTAATGGCATTGGGGCAGTGATTATTACTCCTCAAGGCACTCATTTTACATTCACAACAAGATTGGCTTTCAAATGTAAAAACAATACGGATGAGTGCGAAGCTTGTATTATAGGGCTTGAAGAGGCCATTGATCTCATAATAAAATATCTTGACATCTATGGAGATTCAACTTTGGTTGTGAATCAAATCAAAGGTGAATGGGAGACGAATCAACCCGGTTTAATACCATATAGAGACTATGTGAGGAGGATTTTAAATTTATTTACAAAGGTTGTGTTTCATCATATCCCTCGAGATGAAAACCGGATGGAAGATGCTCTTGCAACGTTGGCTTCAATGATTATGGTGAAATTCTGGAATGAAGTTCCCAACATAAATGTGATGCGTCTTGATAGGCCAGCTTATATGTTCACTGTTGAAGAAGTTAAAGATGAAAAGCCATGGTATTTTGATATCAAATGTTTCCTCCAAAGTCAGATTTACCCGCTTGGGGCATCTTTGAAAGATAATAAGACTTTTAGGAGATTAGCTGGCAACTTCTACCTGAATGGTGATGTGCTTTACAAGAGAAACTTCAATATGGTTTTGCTCAGATACGTGGATAGACACGAAGCAGACATATTGATGACTGAAGTCCATGAAGGTTCCTTTGGTACTCATTTCAATGGACATGTTATGGCAAAGAAGATGTTAAGAGCAGGTTATTATTGGCTGATAATGGAATCTGACTGTTGCAAGTTCGTGAAGAAATGCCATAAGTGTCAAATTTATGCATATAAGATTCATGTTCCTCCGACACTGTTGAATGTCATTTCCTCTCCATGGCCCTTCTCCATGTGCGGAATTGATATGATTGAGCCCAAAGCTTCAAACGGACATCATTTTGTTCTAGTGGCTATTGACTACTTCACAAAGTGGGTTGAAGTGGCATCATACACGAATGTAACCAAGCAAGTTGTTGTGAGGTTTATCAAGAACCAGATTATATGTTGTTATGGTGTGCCAAGTAATATCATTACTGATAATGGATCTAACTTGAATAATAATATGGTGGAAGCTCTCTGTAAAAACTTCAAGATTGCACACCATAATTATTCTCCCTACAGACCCAAGATGAATGGGGTTGTTGAAGCTGCAAATAAGAACATCAAGAAGATCATTCAGAAGATGGTGGTAACTTGCTTTTCCCTGCTGAATCTATCCTTGATATGTTCATTTTAACCAGTGATGAATATTCTCTCTTTGGTATTCTATCCAGTAACTAATAGATATAATTCCTATTTTTCCCTGGCAACCTATCCTTGATATGTTCATCCTAACCGGTGACGGATATTCTTCCTTTGAGTTTATCCTTGATATGTTCACTGTAACCAGTGACATGTATTCTCTCTTTGGTCTTCTGCCCAGTAACCGGCAGTTGTAAATCCTATTTGATATTTTCCCCAGTAGGTCATTCTTACCCAGTAACCAATAACGAATACACCACCTTTTTCTCAGCAAGTCATCCTTGATATGTTTACCCTAATCGGTAACGGATGATCCTTTGTCAGAATATATTATCTGCCTACCCAGTAACCGGTAATAGATAATATACTTCTGGTACTCCTGTGTTAAAGTTCGTTCTTCCCCAATTGAGTTTGAGGTGTATTTCCTTAGTGAAGTCGACAATCCTCTGTTTGGTTCGAGTATTTCAGTTTGTTCTAATTTACCCGTTCTCCTGCAAATTTTCCTTATCCCCAACCGAGTCCTTACAATGATTTATTTTCATGGAATTCCTCTCGTGTCTCTAGCAGTTTTCAAGTTGTAGCTTGGCCTATGCATAGCTTTTAATCCCCATAGTCTCTTTCTCCCCAGTGAGTGTTCCCTATGGAATGCATTATGCTTATATGGACTTTAAGTCTCTCCGGTTTCTTTTCCTTTGTGGCAATATTTTCCCCATAGAGATTATTTTTAACATTTCATATCATATGTATCATGAGGTCTCTTAGGGACCAAAATTTATTTCTATATGTTGTTATTTAAGTCCATTCTACTGAGTTGATATGAATATTTTAACCTTCACATCCTCAATTAGAATGTCCTTAAATAGGGGCATCTGTAAGATCCCAATTTTGACCCTAAGATCCCTCATGATATCTCATCATATGCATTGGCTTTGGAATCACACCTTGGCATCCTGATTACCCCTCATTCATTGGGTTTGCATTGGGAGAGGTTACCAAGCACATTTGATTATATCATACTTTTTTTTCATTATTTACTAACCAAAATACCAAAAAATATGTCAATGTATAGTTTGTTGCTTTTGTAGGTAGTGTGTGTGTTCACCCATGCTCCATCAAGCTCATATCTACGGTTTAAGACCCTCAATGCAAGGATATCAACCAAGAAATGGTTCACAATGACTCTATACATTATGTATGGATCCTCGTGATATTCACATATCATTTTGATCAAGAATTCATCAAGAGTTTGAAGTTTGTTTGCCTTGGAAGCCCTAATTCATCTAGGTATCTTGTGTGACTTCCTCAACAAGTTTCTTCAACATTGAATCAAATATTTCAAGGGATACTTCATGTTACATCACATTACACATATATGATCCACCATGAGTCCCAAATATCAAGAGAATGTCAAGTTTGCAAGATGGTTCATGGTGGTTGACCAAAGAAGGTCAACTAATCAAAACTGGGGTTCCCTAGACCCTATCTCCTACAATGTTTATCATATGAAAATGATACCAAGATAAATGTTACTCTTATGACATTCCAAACAACTTTCATGTTTAATTCAAGAGATATTTTTGCTTGGAAATTCATTTTTTATGGTGGAAGATTATAGGTCATTTTGTTTGAACCCTAGTTAGGAGGTAAACTTCCAAGGATCATAACTTGCTCAATTTTTATGAGATCAAATCCATTCAAGGTCCATGATCAAATTCAAGATGTCCTTTTAAACACTGATTTTTAGAATAATTTAAATTCAAATTTCAAATGCATGTGCCAAGAGGAAACATTATAGGTCATTTTGGTCCATTACCATTGAACAAGTGATTTTCCTCAACTTCTAAAATGCATAACTCCTTCATGCCAAATCCAAATGAGTTAAAATCGGTGACCAAATTAAAGAGGTTTGAAATAGCTACAACTTTGATGAAGGAACATTTTCCATTTGAAGTCCATAGAAAAGATTATTCATGGGTGGAAGAAGTGCACATTTGACTTAGTACTTAGAAAATTTTCAAATATGTTTGATTTTCCAAACTTCCACCTCAAAATTCATCATGATACAAGCTTTAAATGGAAAAGTGTTAAACATGAAAGTTGTTCCCCTTGACCTCACCTTTCCAAAAATTCCAAGATCAACTCATTTGGTCTAATATTGAGGGACTTGCGTATGGCTCCTTTGTGGGATTTGTTTTGACAAGTTTTGGATTCAAATTATCATTCCTCTTTGCATGTTTCCATATGATGACCTCGGTACTCTTTATGCGTGAATTGAAGTTATATTACATCATTATTTAGGCCCAAGTCATTTCCGATACATCCATTCACCTTAGTTTCCAATTTTAGCAAATTTTCAAGTGGTGCAACGATCAATTCCCTTGCCTATTTAAACAAGCTCATGGCCTCAGAAATCACACACACGCCTTGCCTAAGCTTTTCCAAGAGAACTCGGAACCTCACACAATAGAATTCCTTGAATATTTATTTGAAATTGAGTTTGAATTTAACCTTTTGTTTTGAAGTTCAAACTCCAAGGATTCATTGTTTTTTTCATCTCAATTGATTACTGCAAGCAAGAAGAGGAAGAATCAAGCAAATTCAGATCAAGATCAAGCTGAATTGAAGCTACTCGAAGGTGAAATTTAAGAAAATTCTCTTCTTCAATTCTCCCTCATTTCTGAATTATTTTGATTAATATTTGGTTGGCTGAAGTCCCACCAATGTAGGCAACAAGATTGAGTTGCTTTGAGGTCAAATCGAAGTAACTCAGTTCATGATCCTCAAAATTCAAATCCCTGTATCTCTTGATATACTTGGAATTGGAGAAAATTAAGGACAGATTCGAGCTCCTGAGAATTTTCTCTTTGAAATAGTGTCCTTGTTTTTCATTTTTCATTAAGTTTAGGTTGGATCAGTCCGATGGAGGTCACCTGAGAAGATGATCGGAGCTAGGACTCCGGTGGTGAGTTGTCTTCCTCTCATCCATCTGATCTTGGTCCAAGGATCTAATCTCAGCCTTCGCTTCTGATTATCATGCGTGTACACACATTTACAGTGGTACATGATGGAGCGCGCATTTTGGCCGTCAGATCTGCCACCTCAATTAATGAGGGAGATCTGATGGTTCTTGCTTTTTTTGTATTTTCTGATTTTATGTTTAATCCTTTTATTTTGTTTAATTCATATTAATTTCATTTTTAATCCAAATAATATGGGACTTTCACCAAAAATCTTTAAATATTTTCCTCTTTCATTTCTTGAATTAAAATTATTTTTTGGATTAATTTTGATAATTTTCATGAATTAAATATTTTTGTGCATATTTTTAATTGTTTAAAAATACTTCTGACTTTTCAAAAATCATGGAATTTTTTGCCTAAGGTCCTTTGACCTTGTTTGACCTAGGATAAATCTCTTGGCTATTTATTTGGTGTTTTGAAGAGATTTTAGGTTTTGACCAAATTAAATTGTATTTTAATGCATTTTTAAATTGATTTTTAATTGATTAATTGTGTAAAAATTATGTTGAGCCATTTTTATGGTCTTGTGATGTTTGACTATTTTTTTGGATCTTGGTCAATGTTGATTTGACTTTTTTTGAATTAAAATCATTGAATTTAGGGGATTGATAAAATGTACATTTCATCTCCCAAAATGAATGAATGATTTTAATTTGATAAAATTTCTCCCATGACCAATTTGTGTTTCTTTCAATCCTCTCCCCCTTCATCTTCATCCCTATTCTTTCCCATTCCCTTCATTGACCAATGAAATCTCAAATATCTTAAGGCTAATTGGTTCATCGATGACCTTGTGTCAGATGAACTAATACAAGTATGGATGAGATAGGTTTATCCCTCTTGATCTTTTCTTTTAGTGTGTGGTATATTTTAGGAGTTTGGTTCATTATACCAAATATCTAACATGCATTAACACCTAAATTTTTCATTGCCCGACCTCAAATAGTTGTGACTTCTACATAAGTCCAATTACGATTGCTTAAGATAGAGCTAAATTTGACCCTAAAGGCATATCATTCTAGTAAGTGAGATTGTAAGTATCCCATCCTTCATGGTATTGTGTGGAAACTTGACATTTTTTCCTTCCTATAGAAGATGTCTTGGTTTAAGGATTCATGCTTGTGAATGGATGGTTGAGTGTTCTCCAAAGAATGACTTAATCAATTAAAAAGAAAAACACCACTAACACTTAACTAACATTTGACTAACCCTTATTAATATTGTTTTACTTTCAAGTCATTTACTTTATGCAATTTAGTCTTCAGTCATTTATCATTCATTTCCATTGACATTTCATTTAACTTATTTATGTTTATGTCATTTTTACTTTGCTCATTTGAGCCATATCTTGTGATTGTATATATTTGTTTGTGCATTCTGAATTTGTTTGTGGTCTTAGGACCTTAAAACACTTAATAAACAAAAAAATCCTAAAAATATTTGGTGGACTATTGATCTTGATCTGAACTTTTGGACTTAGGAGTATGCAACATTCCCTGTGAAAAAAGGACTTGGCCAATGCCAACATTTTGAGACCAAGTTATTATGAATTGAGCCTTCATCTGATGCAAGCCTTGGACTCTGTTTGAATTCATCTGCTACCTTGTCTTGTTGCTAATTATTATTTAGATTTTGTGTCTGATGCTTTCTTCTGAGTTGGGCAAAGAATATTTCATTTGGTGCATGAGAAGACAAAGAAGACTGCTAGCTATGGGATTGACTTGCTTGGATGTGGCTATCTTTATTTGATGCCTTGATCTTCATGATGCTTGATATTGTTAATTGCTCATTGATTATTTCTTCATTTAAAGTACAAGGGAAATGGGTTTCTATATGACATTCTTGTCTGTTGGATTGCATCCCATTAGTCATATCTTTTCAACTCTTAACTTTTAATTTTACACTTAGGATAGCCTCTTCATCTCCTCTCACTTCTTAAATTTCAAAATCTTTCCTCCTTTTCAAAAACTTTCTTTGCTTGTGATTTCAAACTTATACCTTATTTTAAGTAGAAACTTTGGCCTTATGCCATTGAATTTTTGAACTTTTTTTTCTTAAATCAAACTTGTAAATAAATCTAATCATATTGACTTAAAATTTCAAAACACAAAAAGAACTAACAACTACATTCAAATCTTTGGCCCTTTGTGCCCTTCTCAATTAAATTTTTGTTAAAAGCAATTCACCTACTTTGAAATTGTTACCACGAACTACGAGGTTTTGATCCCTCATTTTTATGTTGGTACGTAAGCACAAGTCCGAAGGTCTTGTCAAACATAAAAATATAATCAATAAATTCTTTTCTCAAACATCTTTTATACCAAAAACACATACATACATAAAAAAGGGCTCCTTAGGAGTACCTAAGACACTTTGGGTGCTAACACCTTCCCTCTGTGTAACCAACCTCCTTACCTGTAATCTCTGACATTTTATTAGTTTTGATTTGAAAACTTCTGATCTTTGGGTTTTGTTCTTACTTTTCCCTTTTCCTTTGGAAAGAATAAAAGCTCAGTGGTGACTATGGTTTTATTAACATCAAGTTTATGTATAGCTTGATGGTCATGAATTTACTGCTACAGGTTTGCGAGTTCAACCCAAATTAAAAGCTAACCCAAGTTTGAGATTAGCCCGTGTAAAATCTCGGTTTATCTTGGGGACTAACCACTTCAAGTTTGGAAAAAAAACTAACTGCTTCAATCCATCGTTTGGAAGGAAGACTCACTGATTCTCTCCTTGTTTGCTTGGAAGTTAGCTAAAAACTTCATTTCTCCTTGTATAAGGGGGTTCGAGAGTTCAAACTCCTAAAAGCTCTTAAGATTTACTATATAATCTCAAGAACAAATCTTGGGGAGAAGATTAGGTCTTTTCTTTTTTATCGAACCTCTATAATTCCTGGTGTTATCTCTTCATCCCTTAACTTTTTACTCTCCGCATTTTAATTCTCGGTGCTAATTTCTAAACTCTTTTTGAAATGAATTTAAACTTTGAAAGTGAACCTAAAAGGTTTTCAAACTACTATTTTTCTGAAATCCATAATTCAACTTCTATTGTGTTTGGAGTCATATGTCCAACAAGTGACATCATAGTCTAACTCATGTTTATGGACTAATCGTCTCAGGAGGAAGATGACTTCCAACACACTTTTAATCAAGAACTCTTTCCTAAACACACTTATACAGTTTAAAGGTGCTTAGTTTGAAATATGGAAATCTAGATTTAGAATTTTTATTCAAAGTATTAGTTATGAATTATAGGAAACTAGAATCAACTGTCAATTTATCCCTACTCACCAAATATATGGAGAAGTAGTTGATAAACTCGATTCTTTGACCGTATAAGAAAAGAGAAATTTTGAAATTGATTTCAAAGCTAAAAACTTTCTAGACTTTAGATGATAGTAAACTTCTTTATATCTATAATTGTAAAATCTCCAAGAAATATGGAATACTCTTGAAATGATATATGGAGTTTCTTCGAGTATCGAACAAGAGGAGATGAACATACGAGGCGAAGAAGATGAAGATATTATTCATCAACGTTTTCCAAATTTTAGAATTGCTAGAAATTATATTGGACCGTTTGTCACTAATCACTATCTAAGAATTAAGAATTGGAAACATAATTCAATCCTTCAATCAAAAGATCAGAGTGTTTGTAAACTTCAGGAAAAATCAAAGAAGGGTAAAATTATTAAGAAATTGAACGAAATAGTTCAATTACTTAAATATGAAGGCACATACTAAAATATTTAAGAGTCATCATTATCATATCAAACAACTGACATGACTTCCTTTGAAAGAACATACTTAGTAGTTGAACGATCTTTTGATGATTCAACATCAAATGAAGGAACCTAAATTGTAAGAGGCTGCAAAGAAGAAGTATCATCTAGTGAAATATTCAAAAGAATGAAAGAAGATGATCCATCAATCTCGGGTATAACCATAGAATAATTCTACTCAGTGCAACTTCACTCTTAATATTATTATTACAAATAGTCTTATATGAACAACCCTAGTTCAATTCCTTTTTTTCTAATACTACCCATTGAAGGTAGAGAAAAACAAGAAAGGGGGTTTGAATTGTTTTGGAAAATAAAAACTTTTTAACAATTTGGACACACTCAGAATAAAAACAATTTAACACAAAATTTTATATTGGTTCGCTTGAAATTCAAAGCCACTCCAGTCCACCCGACCAAGGTGATTTCGCCTTCAAAAAAGACTTAATCCACTAATCTTGAAAGATTACACAAACAACTGTCTAAGAGAAAAATCCATTAGCCTTCTCAAGTATTCAGACTACACAGAGTCACTTGAGGAAGTATCTTAAAGAAAATTGATTGTAATGCAACATGCTTCTAACAAAAAGCAAATATTACAGAGTTATAAGAACAACAGTTTTTCACGTAGGAGCAGTAACTCGTGAAAATGTATGGGGGGATGAATAAGAGTGGTTGTATTCTTGTGTGTCTCAGTTTTGTGTTCTTGTGAAGTATCCAGTCCTTTTATATAGGCGTTGAGAAGAACCGTTGGAGTGATGACAGGATCTTGGTCATTGAATAATGTTTATTGTCATTTCTCTCCTTGTTTCTTTCTAAAACAGTTTTGTGTGCGTCATAATTTCCTTCTAGAAATTCTTTCTTTCCAAAACCAGATTTCTTCATGGTTACGCATTCTGAACCGATATATTCATGACCATCAAGCTATGAAAAAGCTAGAGATCAAATAACAAGAGTCGTCACCGCGCTTTTATTGTTTCCAATGGAAAAAGGAAAAAGTACGAAAAAAACCCAAAAGTAAGAAGTTTTCAAATCAAAACTAATAAAATGTCAGAGATTACAGGTAAGAGGGTTGGTTACACAGAGGGAAGGTGTTAGCACCCAAAGTGTCTTAGGTACTCCTAGGGAGCCCTTTTTGTGTGCATATGTATTTGGTACAAAAATGATGTTTACAAACAAATAGAATGGGGGGATGAGAAAAGAATTCATTAATTATATTTTTGTGTTTGACAAGACCTTCGGACTTGTGCCTACGTACCAACATAAAAATAAGGGATAAAAACCTCGTAGTTCGTGATACAAATTCCAAAGTGGATGCATTGCTTTTAACAAAAATTAAGTTTGAAAGGCACAAAGGCCTAAAAATGGTTTGAATGAGTTAGTTCTTTTTGGCTTTTTGAAAGTTTAAGTCAAGTATAATTAAGTTTATTTACAAGTTTGATTTAAGGAAAGAAGTTTGAAAATACAATGGCACAAGGCCAAAGTTTTTATTTTTTGGCAAAATGGTCAAATGTTTAGAACAAAATAAGTTCAATCAAAGAAAAATTTGAAAAGGGAGAGAGGGATTTTGAAATTAAAGAAATGGGGAGAAGATGAAGAGACACATCCAAGCTTTAGCCACTCCATGATCTTATTCTAATTAGCCCATGTAACAGATGAATTCCACAAGTCACAGGTTCAAAATAATAGCTACACAATGATGCAGATGAACTTAGAGGGATCTTGAATGATGAATCAGATGAAGTTTCAAATTTCAAGCAAATGGTTTCTCAAAAGTTGGCATTGGCCAAGTCCTGTAGCATAGGAATGTTACCTAAGTTCTAAGTCCATTTTTCCAAGATCAAGACAACAATCCACACAAATGTTTTTTAGGGTTTTTGTTGTTATTATGTACATTAATGGTCAAAGACCACACAAACAAGCAAAGTATACACAAACAAGATATATCACACAATATGGTCCAAGTGGACAAAGTGAAAATTGCATTAACATAAACAATTAGAATGATATGAACAATGACAAATGAATAAAGGCTAGAATTAAATGACATTAAAGTAAATGGCTTGAAATTAAAAGTTATTTATTAATGAGTTAGAAGTTAGTATTGTTTTGCTTTTGCTTTTAATTTTAAGACATTCTTTGGAGAATACTCAACCGACTTATCACAACCACGGATCCTTGAGCCAAGACATCTTCCAAAGGAAGGAAAAAAGGCCAAGTTTCCACACAATACCATGAAAGAGGGGAGACTTACAATCTCACTAACTAGAATGATATGCCTTTTGTGTCACAAATTTAGTGCTATGTTGAGCAATCGTAATTGGACTTATGTAGAAGTCACAACTATTTAAGGTCGGGCAATTGAATTTTGGTGTTAATGCATGTTTGAGACATAGTATAATGGATTATGCTCATAAAAACATACCACACGCAAAAAGAATACGCAAAAGAGGTGGCCTAATCTCATCCATACTTATGTTGATTTTTCAATCAACTAGCCTTAGGACTTTGAGATATCATAGGCCAAATGAGATGGATGCATAAAGAAGGGGAATGAGATGAAGAGGGAGGGGAATGGATCAAAACTCAAATTGGTCAAAGGAGGACTTTTACCAAACTAATATCATCTATTCATTTTGGGAGATTGAATGTACATTCCATCAATCCCCTAAATCTAATGATATTAACTTGACAAAGTCAAATCAACCTTAACCAAGGCCCAGCAATAAGAGTCAAACTCAAACAAGTCACCACAATTGGTCAACAAAATTATTTGGTATTTATTCAAATTAAAAGTACTAAAATAAGGCATTTAAATTAAATATGGTTTGTCAAATTCCTAAAATCTCTTCAAAACACCAAAGAAATAGCCATGAGATTTATCATAGGTCAAACAAAGTCAAAGGACCTTGGAGAAAAAATTTCAGAATTTTTAAAGACTTAAAAGTATTTTTAAACAATTAAAAATAATCCCAAAATCAATTAAATCATGAAAAATGATAATAATGATCCAAAAAATAATTTTAATTTAGAATATGAAAAAAGAAATTTGTTAAATTTTTTTGGTGAAACTCTCATATTTTTTGGATCAATATTAAAGTTAATATGAATTAATGAAAATAAAAGGAATTAAACAAAAATATGAAAATATGAAAAAATGAGAGCTACTTGATCTCCCTCATTAATTGAGGTGGCAGATCAAGTGGACTACAACGCGCCTTCCATGATGGAACCTAGTCAGCGTGCCACACGCGTGGTAATCACAACCAACGCCTCAGATTAAAACAAATTGGCAAGATCATGTGGCTGGGAGACGTGTCAACGCACGGCCGGAGCTGTAGCTCCGGTCTTCTTCTCCGGTGGACCTCACCGGACTGGTCCATCCTCAACCATCACTAGAATAAAAAAGGTGGACATGATCTGAAAGAAAAAATGGCATAGAGCATGAATCTAACCTCAATTTCAACTAACTCTACATATATAGAAATATATGAGGAGTTGAATTTTGAGGTGTGTCAACTGAGTTGCTTTGATTTGACATCTAAGAAACTCAATCTTCTTGCCTACATTGGTAGGACTTCAGACAACCAAAGATCCAAGAGAATTAAGTAGAATTGAGAGTGAATCGAAGAGATGAAGTTTTCTGAAAAGTATCTTCAATGTTATGCAGTTCTTAATGTTGCTTGCTCCAAACACGATCTGATCACACTTGAGAAGCTAGTAGGAAGTGATTAGAGAGGTTGCAAGGCTTTGGACCCTAGAATTCTTGAATCTTCAACAGTTGAGATTCAAACTCAAATTTCAAGTTAAAATTTTTCAGGTTTTCCTTTGGAATGAGAGGGTTTCAATGGGGGGAAAAGCTGGCGCGCCAGATCTGATTCAAATGAGCACAGAGAGCATGTATTTATAGCATGAATGAATGATATTTGCACACTTCAAATTTTGTCCAATTTTAGCAATGTTGATGGCACGAGTGCATGGGCATGTGCAGGCCCATGATGCAATGCAAAAAGTTCCAAAATCAATCAAAATGAAGTATGAATGGAAGCTTGATTGTCAAGGCAAAGAGAACTGAAGTTTTGAAGTTTGATTCTTGCCAAAGATGCATCTCTGTTAAAGCCATACACAGACCTAACAAACCTCATCCAAAATGCACGAACTTGGGTTCTTTGGAAATCTTGGATCAAGGGGAACAAGTTTGATGTTCAACATTTTTTCATTTGGAGCTTGGAACATGGATAATTTTGAGGTGGAAGTTTGGAAATTTCAACATATTGAAATTTTTTCTAAGTGTCAAGCCATATATCTCAATATTCCACCTTGCTCAACTTTTTATGTGAGCTTCAAATGATAAAAGTGTCTTCATCAAAGTTGTAGCTATTTCAAAGAACTTAAAATGTTCATAAATTTCATGTCATTTGGATTTGTAATGATAGAGTTGTGCATTTTTGAAGTTTGGGAAAATCACTTGTTCAATGGTATAGGTAAAAAGTGACCTATAATGTAACCTCATGTCACATGCTCGTAAAAGTTTAATTAGCTATCACTCCAAACATAAAAGTTGAAGTAGACATCTTGAATTTGATTTTGAAACTTGGAAGTACTTCATATCATAAAAATTGAGCAAGTTATGACCTTGGGAAGTTGACTTTCAAATTAGGGTTTTGACAAAATGACCTATAATGTTTCAACATAGAAAATGATTTTCCAAGCAAAACTAGCTTTAGGTCTCAACATGAAAGTTGTTTGGAATGTCATTTATAGTAACTTTGATCTTGGAATCACTTTCATATGGTGAAAATTGTAGGATATAGGGTCTAGGGAGACCCAGTTTTTATTAGATGAATTCATCTAGCCAACCACCATCAACCAACTTGCTAACCTTCAATTCTTTGGATTTTCTTGGCTCATGGTAGATCATATATGCATAAGATGATGAATTTTTGAAGTGTACCTTGAGATATTTGATCAATTGGTGAGATAGCTTGTTGGAGAAATTACTCAAGATACTTAGTCAAACTAGGGTTTCCATGGCAAATCACCCTCAAACTCTTGAAGAAAACTTGATCAATATAACATGTAGGAATCAATGGAACTCATATATGATGCTCATAACCATTCTTGGATCAATCCATGGTTGTGCTCTTTGTCATGAGGGTCTCAAACCCTAGATATGAACTTGATAGATCAATGGAGATCATGCCCTACCTACAAAAGATTTAGGCAAATACAAAGACATATTTTTGGTATTTTGGTTAGTAAAATTATAATATATAAGTATGATACAATCACATAGTGCTTGGTGATCTCTCCCTAAACAAACCCAATGAAAGAGGGGTAAGGAGGATGCCAATGTATGATCCCAATTCTAATGCTTATGATGAAATTGCATGAGGGATCTTAGGGTCAAAATTGGGGTCTTACAGCTGCCCCTATTTAAGGACATTCTAATTGAGGAGATAAAGGTTAAAATCTTCAGCTCGACTCAGTAGAATGGGCTTAAATAACAACATATAGAAACAAATTTTGGTCCCTAAGAGACCGCATGATGCATATGATATGAATGTAAAAGTTAATGCTCTGTGGGGAAATATTGCCACAAAGGAAAAGAAATCAAAGATATCGAAAGTCCACATGAGTATGACGTATTCCGTAAGGAAAACTCACCGAGGAGACAAAGACTCTGGGGGAAAAAGGAGTTATGCGTAGGCCAGGCTACGACTTAAAACTACTGGGGGACTCGAGGAATTCCATACAAACATGGAAAGACTCAACCGGGAAACAACAACATATACAGGGGATACGAGTAAGTCAAGATAAAACTGAAGTACTTGAATCATGCAGGAAGAGCGATTTCACTAAGGAAAAACACACTCAATTTAACTGGGGAAGAAATAAACTTCAACACAGGAGGAGAAGAAATCTATTATCCACTACCAGTTACTGGGTGAAGAGATAATAAAGATCTGACAGAGAGAACATCCCATCGATTAGGATGAACATATCAAAGATGACTCACTGGGCACCAGCACAAGGGATTATTCATTACCGGTTACTGGGTAAGAATAGCCTTGTTGGGGAAAACTGTAAGAATAGGATTTACAACTACCAGTTACTAGGAAGAAGACCAAAGGCGAGAGTATCCGTCATCGGTTAGGATGAACATATCAAGGATAAACTCAATAGGGAAGAAAATCCGTCAACGGTTAAGATGAACATATTAAGGATAGTCTTGCCTGGGATTGTCAAGGAGGATACCCGTCATCGGTTAAGATGAACATATCAAGGATAAACCAACTGAATAAGAAGTAGGAATTACATCTATCGAATGCCGGATAGAAGACCAACAAAGAGAAAATCTGTCACCGGTCAAGATGAACATATCAAGGATAGACTCTGAGAGGGAAGAAAATAGGAATTACATCTATCAGTTACTGGATAGAATAACATCAAAGAGAAAATCCTCCACTGGTTAAGATGAACATATCAAGGATTAACTTTGCGAAGGGGACAAAAGCAGGATTTACAACTACCGGTTACTGGGTAGAAGACCGCAAAGAGAAGGAAACCCGTCATCGGTTAGGATGAACATATCAAGGATTAACTCTCTGGGGAACAAGAATAAGGGTTACAACTACCTTTTTACTGGGTAGAACACCAAAGGTGAGAATATCTGTCATCGGTTAGGATGAACATATCAAGGATAAACTCAGGCAGGGGAGAGAAAGATATTCGTCATCGGTTAGGATGAACATATCAAGGATATACTTTCTGGGGAATAGATCCACTGGGGACTCTACTGAGGAGAAAAATAGGGGTGCTTTTGTCGGGTATTGGGCAAGAAGTAACAAACTGCAAACTAAGAAGAATATTACCAGTTACTAGGTAATAAACTCTTAGGAGACTCGAAACATCTATCTAGGTAAAAGCTAGACAAAAACAGTCAATTAAGACTCAACCCAATGAGGATATAACTCAAGGGGAGTGATTCCATCCAGATAAACAACTGGAAAGGAAACTAAAGTATTAATCATCCACGAGGAACAACTCAGTGGGAAAGAGGAGAAAGGTTAAAGTCTTTCTGCCTAAGGGCTGACGCTCTACAATTGAGGGAGGACAGACACCGAAATTTGTATGGGGATAAAGTACCGCCATACAGAGAATGAGAATCTCAAACCAACAAGTTAATCAGATATGACGATGCAAATATGCAATTATGAAATTATATGAATGTATATGTATATGATGATTATGCTGACAAAACGATCACAAAGGATACAAAGGTGTCGCAAAGAAATTGAATCATCGGTACAGTCCTCGGTCAATCCACAAAAAAGAGGGAGACAACTACTGGAGAATAGAGAAATCGACAAACCAAAGGCTCAAATCTAGCCGAGGGAAGAGATCTGCTAAGGAGAGACAAAGTTATCGAGTCTGCAAGGAATTTTAGGTCAACACCATATCAAATGGGAAGACAACCATACAGAAGATAAACACAAAACAGCTGCTCAGAAACCAGGAGGAAACTCTGACTGGGAGTGAGTCAGATGGCGACTGGTGGGGAAACCAATGCGATCTACTGGTTAAAAACATCTTACTCTGCTGAAAACCTGATGAAGAAACGTGAACTCTGTTGGGGAATACATAAACAATGTCGGGGAAATAACACGCCATTGGGTACTGAATCAACCAACTTAGCTGGGGAAAAGAATCGGGACTCTGCTAGGGAACAAACACTTCGCAGGGGAATCAGATCAACACAAACAACTAGGAACACCCGAAAGGTTAACTGCTTGGGGAACCTCTAATGCTTAGCACTTAAGGACCTGCTACTCTTTGAAGTGCTGTTGATACTTCCTTTTAATTGCTTTGAAAAAATTCTTGCTTTTATTTGTTTTTAAGAAAATGATTTTGATTTAAATTTCCAAAATGATCATAATAAAATTTAAACTATTGGCTGAAGTAAATAAGAGTGGAAGCAAATGGACAAAAGCTCAACTTTATTTAATAGGATAGTAGTCTGTAAATGACAAGACTCCATAGATTTTTACAAAGTTGAAAATAGTAATTTACATGGAAAAGGGTTACATTTAATACAAATGATCCTTAATCCTTCTACCAACTCTTGATATCCACTGTGCTCATGACCGCTGCTGGGATGATGAATCGACGTCACCCTTGTGCTCAACATTCTCCAAAGTTTGAAGATCAGCATAATGCAGTTACTTGCCATAATCCCTAATTTTTGCATAAGTTGCCCCAAGGTGGGGTACTCAACTTATCGGGAAATTATTTCTGTTTTTATGTCTCTAATTTTTGCCTGGATCGCCCTTTCGGGTTTTCAATCCATCGAGACGCTCTTTTTTGCCTAAGTCGCCCTTTTGGGTTTTCAACTTAGCGAGTTGTTCTTTTCTTTTTTAGGCGAAGTAATTCTTGACTGCATCCGCGTTCACGGGATGAGTGAACTCTTCACCATCCATAGTTGTAAGAATCAAAGCACCGCCTGAAAAGGCTCTCTTAACAACATATGGGCCTTCATAATTTGGAGTCCATTTTCCCCTAGAATCTAGTTTGAACGACAAGATCTTCTTGAGTACAAGGTCACCTTCTCTAAACACACGAGGTTTGACCTTCTTATCAAAAGCTTTCTTCATCCTCTGCTGATATTACTGACCATGACACATGGCAGTTAACCTCTTCTCTTCAATCAAATCCAGCTGGTCAAACTTGGTCTGACATCATTCAGCCTCATTCAACTTGGCTTCCATGAGCACACACAATGAAGGAATCTCAACCACTACGGGGAGCACATCTTCCATACCATACACAAGAGAGAAAGGGGTTGCCCCTGTTGAAGTGCGGACGGATGTACGATACCCATGTAAAGAAAACGGGAGCATCTCATGCCAATCCTTGTACGTGACAACCATCTTCTGAATAATCTTCTTGATGTTCTTATTTGCAGCTTCAATAGCCCCATTCATCTTAGGTCTGTAGGGAGAAGAATTATGATGTGCAATCTTGAAGTCTTTGCAAAGAGCTTCCACCATATTGTTATTCAAGTTCGATCCATTATCAGTAATGATCTTACTTGGCACACCATAACGGCATATGATCTGGTTCTTGATAAACCTTACAACAACTTGCTTGGTTATATTCGCATACGATGTCGCTTCAACCCATTTTGTGAAGTAGTCAATAGCTACAAAAATGAAATGATGTCCATTCGAAGCTTTGGGCTCAATCATCCCAATCATATCAATTCCCCACATGGTGAAGGCCCATGGGGAAGAGATAACATTCAATAGTGTAGGAGGAACATGAATCTTATCAGCATAAATTTGACACTTGTGGCACTTCTTCACAAATTTGCAACAGTTAGATTCCATTGTCAGCCAATAGTAGCCTGCTCGCAACATATTCTTTGCCATTGCATGTCCATTGGAATGAGTACCAAAGGAACCTTCATGCACTTTGGTCATCAACAAGTCTGCTTCGTGTCTATCCACGCATCTGAGCAAAACCATGTCGAAGTTTCTTTTGTACATTATATCACCATTCAAGTAGAAATTTCCGGCTAATCTTCTTAAAGTCTTCTTATCTTTCAAAGATGCCCCGGGCGGGTAAATCTGACTTTGGAGGAAACTTTTGATGTCGTAATACCACAGCTTCTAGTCTTTGATCTCTTCAACAACAAACACATGAGCTGGCCTATCAAGACGCATCACAGATAAATTGGGAACTTCATTCCAATACTTCAGTACAATCATTGATGCCAACGTTGCAAGAGCATCTACCATCTGTTTCTCATCTCGAGGGATATGATGAAACTCAACTTTTGTAAAGAAAGTTGAAATCCTCCTCGCATAATCTCTATATGGTATTAAATCGGGTTGATTTGTCTCCCATTCACCTTTGATTTGATTCACAACCAAGGCTGAATCTCCAAAGATATCTAAATACACGATTATGAGATTCATGGCCTCTTCAAGCCCCATAATGCAAGCTTCATATTCTGCCATATTGTATGTACACTTGAAAGTCAACCTAGCTGTAAATGGTAGATGCGTGCCTTGAGGAGTAATAATCACTGCCCCAATGCCATTACCATACTGATTAACAGCTCCATCAAATACCATGCCCCAACTGGAACCAAGTTTTGGCCCTTCTTCAAGCAATGGTTCATCACAATCTTTCATTTTCAAGTATAAGATTTCTTCATCAGGAAAATCATATTGTACTGACTGGTAATCTTCAATTGGTTGGTGAGCCAAATGGTCAGCCAAGATACTACCTTTGATCGCTTTCTGAGATCGGTATTCGATATCATACTATGATAACAACATCTGCCAACGGGCAATTCTCCCAGTTAAAGCAGGCTTCTCTAATATATACTTGATCGGATCCATTTTGGATATCAACCAAGTGGTATGATTTAACATATACTGACGCAAATGCTTAACATCCCAAGCCAATGCACAACAAGTCTTCTCAAGCATAGAATACCGAGTCTCACAGTCGGTGAACTTCTTACTAAGGTAGTAGATCGGAAATTCTTTCTTCCTAGTCTCATCTTGCTGACCAAGGACACAACCCATACTATCTTCAAGCACAGGCAAATACATGATCAAAGGCCTTCCTTCAACAGGTGGAGACAAAATCGAAGGCTCAAGCAGATATTCTTTGATACTGTCAAAAGCTTTCTGGTAGTCTTTGGTCCAATCACAAGACTGATCTTTCTGAAGAAGCTTGAATATAGGCGCACATGTGGCAGTCATATGGGAAATGAATCTGGAGATATAATTCAAGCGGCCGAGAAAACCTCTAACTTGCTTCTCAGTTTTGGGCACATGCATCTCTTGCATTGCTTTGACCTTGGTAGGATCAACTTCAATACCATTGTCGCTGACAATAAAGCCCAGCAACTTACCAGAACGAACACCAAAAGTAAACTTATTAGGATTCAAGCGGAGTTTATATTTCCTCAAACGCTGGAATAACTTCAACAAATGCTCAACATGTTCCTCTTCATCAATTGATTTAGCAATTGTGTCATCGGCATAAACTTCAATCTCTTTATGCATCATATCATGAAAAAGAGTAGTCATTGCTCTTTGGTAAGTTGCACTAGCATTGTTTAGACCGAAAGGATCACTCTATAACATAATGTTCCCCCAAGGTGTAATGAATATGGTCTTCTCCATATCTTCGGGTGCCATCTTGATCTGATTATATCCGGAAAATCCATCCATAAACGAAAAGACTTTGAATTTAGCAGTATTGTCTACCAACATATCAATGTGTGGCAGAGGGAAATCATCTTTCAGACTGGCTTTATTCAAATATTTATAATCAACACACATGCGTACTTTTCCATCTTTCTTTGGCACAGGCACAATATTGGCCACCCATTGCGGATACTCAACAGTCACAAGGAAACCGACATCAATCTATTTCTGCATTTCCTCTTTAATCTTCACAGTCATATCAGGATGCGTTCTTCTCAACTTCTGCTTGACTGGCGGGCATTCTGGCTTCAACGGTAATCTATGCTCTACAATCTCAAAATATAAACCAGGAATGTCTTGATAGGACCAAGCAAACACATTTGAATGCTCTCGAAGAGGATCAATCAACCCCTTCTTGACATCTGGACACAGGCGAGACCCAATCTTGACTTCCTTATCCTCGGAACCCAAGTTGACTAGCTCAATCTGCTCTTCGAACGGTTGAATGGTCTTTTCATCTTGCTCAAGAAGACGAGATAATTCATCACTGACTTCTACATCACTTTCCTCCTCGGATTCAAACACAGGGAATTCAAATTTTGGAGAAGGAGAAGGATCATTGTATTCAATGGGGTTAGGAACCAACCTGCATAACGATTTGATATTTTTGACTTTAGAGAAGTGGATTTGTGACCAAATATTATGCAGATGGACAATTATATTGTTTATTTGTCTTTTTTGTGATTACCATTTTCAGAATAAAGTAAAAAGTAAAAACAAGACATCATAGATGTGGATGAATATAATTAATTTTATTAATGATCAATTTGAAAATGCCCAAACAATGTTCACTTCTCCCTTAGGCATAGGAGAAGGATTTTAAAAACATATAGCTAAGGAATATCAACAGCAATCCAATTGTTGCAAGCCTTTCCATGCGTCACAAAATTGGTGCAGTCTTCCTCTTGGTCATCCTCTAGCACAACAGCTAAGTGTTGTTCATTGCCATGAATGAACCCTACGCTACGGAAGCTAAGTTGCATATCTTCAGACCTTGCAGTTGATGAAGCTTTCTGGAACTCCAAATTGGTTCTGCCTTTATTGTCGGAGACCTCTACCATGCGCCCCCACTGATCAACATTGCCTTCTTCCACAATCTTCTTAGCATCTTTCAATGAGGACATAGGTGCCCCAACTCTCTTTTTAGCAACAATAGATAAGGCCTGGAATGGAGTTCCAACCTCATCCTCAGCTTCAACATAAGAGAAAGATGACATGTGGCTAACCAACAACGCCTTCTCTCCTCCAACAATCACAAGCTTGCCATTCTTCACAAATTTGAGTTTCTGATGCAAAGTTGAAGTAACAGCTCCTGCCTAATGGATCCATGGCCTTCCCAACAAGCGACTGTAGGGAGGGTGGATATCCATTACTTGAAATGTAATTTGAAAATCACTTGGACCTATCTTAACTGAAAGGTCCACTTCACCAATAACCATTTTGCGTGAACCGTCAAAGGCCTTGACGATTACACCATTATACCTTATAGGCACTCCTTGGTATGATAGCTTTGACAAAGTTGACTTCGGCAACATATTCAATGATGACCCAGTGTCAACGAGCACATTTGATAAAGCATCCTCTTTGCAATTCATAGAAATGTGCAAAGCCAGATTATGATTCCTTCCCTCCTCAGGGAGTTTCATCACAAAAGCTGAGATTATTGCAAGAAGTAATGTTTGCCACGATATGATCAAATTGGTCCACTATAACATCATGTTCTACAAATGATTGTTCCATAACTCTCTGCAGTGCTTCTCTGTGCGCTTCAGAATACATGAGAAGAGACAACACTGAGATTTTTGAGGGGTTTTGGAGCAGCTGCTCCACCATATTAAACTCACTTCTCTTGATTATCCGAAGTACATCATCATCATTGTTAGCCTTCAAATTGTTGGATTCACCAGACTTACCCTTTGAAACACTAACTGGATCTACAACAGGAACTTCCACCTTCTCACTCACGACTGATTCTTCCTTATCCTTTGGGAACGCCGACCCAAACATACAACCATTGTGGGTCACCTTGGTAACATCAGCAATGCTCACCACAGAGCTAGTCGTAGGAAACGGGACCTCTTGACCATCTTCTATCATTGTATCATTATACTGATATGGAACAACTTTATCAGATGAATATGGTACTGGGCCCGCTAACCGTATAACCAACGGCGATACTGATCTATTGCTGACATTGTTATTGTTATTGTTGTTGTTGTCGTACTGGATTACCAATCTCTCTGGCTGCTTGAAAATGGGCACTATGACATTCACATCGTCATCTACATGACGGGATTGAACAATTTGAATCATGCATCCATCCACCAGTCGTTGGATGTCCCTTTTCACAACTTCACAACCCCTCGGGTTAACACTGCAAACAGCACAATTGTCATGGTCATGTTCACAATCACTTACCAAACAAACATCCTTATGCATTTGCACCAAGGACCTCCTGATAAAACGCACATCAAAAACTTTAAACTTTCCAGGACAACCATCCACCATATTCACAGAAGAGTTCCCAGGGGTGGGGAACGAATTTGCTTTCACATTCGGCGCACGGTCCCCGAAGGACACCATTCCACTCTTCATCAGCTTCTGAACCTCATACTTGAGCGGATAACAATTCTCGATATCATGTCCGGGTGCTCCTTGATGAAAAGCACAACGGAGTTCAGGCTTGTACCACCTTGGAAGTGGTTCTGGAATCTGCGGTGGGTTTCTTGGTTGGATCAGGTTCTTGAGAACCAAAGACGGGTATAATTCTGCATAAGACATAGGAATCGAGTCGAAAGAGACCTTCTTCCTCTCAAAGTTTTGTTGATGATGATTGTTGGTAGTATTGTTGTTGTTGTAGGTGTTTGCTCGTTGTTGCGGTTGTTGTTGTTGATGTTGTGGTTGTTGAACTGGTATTGATTGTTGTTTAAAAAAAACAGGGATAACTGAAGATACTTGATGATGGTGTTGACGGGATGGTTGATTCCTTCTGACTTGAGGCCTCCTATTCCTCCCACTGCTTATTGCATTCGCTTCATTATCCTTTTTCTTCCCAAAATTGCTACCATATCTCTTACTCGATGATGCTTCATCTTTCTTCAAACGTCCTTCTCGGACTCCTTCCTCAAGCCCCATCCCCATGTTTACCATTTCGGTAAAGTCACTAGGGGCACTAGCAATTATTCGTTCATAATAAAATGAACTCAGAGTTTTCAGAAAGATCTTTGTCATCTCTTTTTCCTCCAAAGAGGAGTGATCTGAGCAGCCAATTCCCTCCATCTTTGTGCATATTCTTTGAATGTCTCCTTATCTCTCTGAGACATAGACCTCAGCTGGTCTCTATCAGGTGCCATGTCCATGTTGTACTTATACTGCTTGACGAAGGCCTCTCCCAGGTCATTGAAAGTGCGAATGCTTGCGCTATCTAACCCCATATACCAACGGAGCGCAGCACCGGTCAAACTGTCTTGGAAATAATGAATCAACAGTTGATCATTATTGGTATGAGTAGACATCTTACGAGCATACATCACTAGATGACTACGTGGACAAGTATTCCCTTTATACTTTTCAAAGTCAGACACTTTGAACTTCACCGGGATTTTGACGTTGGGCACTAAACATAACTCAGCAGCACTCTTTCCAAACAAGTCCTTACCTCTTAGCGTCTTCAATTCCTTGCGCAGATCAAGAAATTAATCCTTCATTTCATCCATTTTCTCGTAGACATCCGGACCCTCAGACGGCTCGGAGTGATAAATGGTGTCCTCTACACGAGGTAACGTGTGCACAACGGGAGGTGACACAAACATGACCGGGCTAGATGCTGAAGGAGAATTGCCATCCAAGGCGCAGCGGAATTTAAAAATTTCTCCTTTAATGATCCTTACGAATGAGCATGATCAGTGATAGAATCGTTACCTCTTGTGGAGATTCAAACCTTTGGTGCAAATCTCTGACAATGATCAACCTTTGATACAGATCCACGGGGCGATCACGAACGTTGAACGATGACAACGTCTCTACTCAGTCCACACGAACGGATTCCTTCAATCGCAGTGCTAGCTGTTTGTGAGTGAAGGCTTTGAGTGAGAGAGAGATATACGAAATTCCAACTCTTCAGTTGTATTGTCTGGAGTGTGAATGCTTCTACCCAAGGGGTTCTATTTATAGAACCACTTGTGTGGGCTTCAAGCCAAAAAGCCCACTTAAGTGCATTTTGGCCCATATCTCAGAATATGCCAAAATCACTTAAGTATTTGGTACTTTACCATATTTCGTATTCTTCTTAAGTACACCGTACCTTACGATGTTCCTTAATTATTCTATCTCTCATCAATCCGTCCTTTGTGTGTGACCCTATAGGTTTTCGCGGCGTTGGCAATTATATTAAATCATGCATTTAACATAATAAACAGTGAGCGGTATCTAGCAACACATCACTGCTACCCAAGTCACGAAAATGTCATGTGATCTGACAAAACCTCCTGTGATAATAATTATGTGTATAATTACCCCTTTGCCCTTATGTCTATATTGAACACAAGGTATAGACCATGTCACCCTTGTCCAGTTCAATATTGGGCCCATAGACATTTATCCTGTTAAGCAGGATTGGCAAATTCCATCTAGGACACTCATGTCCCTCAGCATGCTTCGTGGAGTACCTATCAACTGCCTTTATGGTTATCCAGTTACGGATAACGTTGGATCAGCAATAAAGCACTCGACTCTACATCTAGGATCCATAGTGGTTTCAGGTCGAAGAGTGGTATACACTATTATCACCATGAGAATAACTTATGACACTTTGCATAACTTTCTATATAGTATTCTCATAGCGGGTCAATCCAGTATGAATATTACTCTTAATATTCATACCTATGTTTAAGACTTGATAACTCTTTATCCATGATCCATGAGACGTGATCATCAGTCTACAAACATAATAGTCTCCATGCTTTAATGTTATCCCATTTCATAATAAAGCTTGACTACGGACACTTTAAGAATAGTGTCCTTATGTTTAATGTGATCTCATGATTAAGTCATACTTGATACATTAAATGGACTATCTATTCCAGGGACTTTATTAAACAAACATAATAAAGAAAAATGCCTTTTATTATTAATAAATAATTCGATACAAGTACCAAAAGTATTGGCCTCTAGGGCTTACACCAACAGATGCCGACATGGAAGCAAAAGTAGGCGCAAAGCCTTCAGGCATAAAGTTGGACGGCATTCCCCACGGGAATCCGGCAGGCATAGTGGGTGCGAAATAAGCGTAGCAGCAGGCATGGTAGAGGTAGCCACCTCTGAAATAACAGTTCTTGTAGGAGGAGGAGTTGTGGGCATTGGAGAAGATTGACTCTGAGCAGTAAGAACTGACTCCATCATGGCAGTCAGGCGGGAGATCTCGTCCTTCAGTTCTCTATTCTCTTGCTCTAGATGCTCCATAATTTTGAAGTGATTGGCGCGGGGGTTGTACCGATGAGTCAGCTTGGCTAAATCACAAAAGAAACACCAATGAGACATCTGGCGAAAGAGAAACCTGCTTATGCAAATGATGCATGAAATGCAATGCTTGTTTATTTATTTTTGTTTTCAAGGAACTTACTATATCATTTGCAAATGTATATATCAACAATTGAAATAATTTTTATATGACCAAAAATCTCTTTTTCATTTATATAATTGGAAGGATTACACTGAGTACAATTTCAGAAACCAATTGAAAAATACAAGAGAAACGGAGACTAGTCATCCTAAGGATCCCTAACAACGTCAGAAGATCTGGCTGAAGGGGCATACTTCCTTCGAATATGACAGATCTCGGTCTCAAAAGAAGCCTTCATCTGAGTCTTCTCGAGGACAAGCTGATCAACAATCTTCTTCCAAACAACGAAAGGATGAGGCATGCTAGAAGATGAAACCTCTGCCTCTCTCTGTCTCTTCGTCACTCAATCTTCAAGTAGCTCAATAAGTGCATCTTTGTCCTTAGACTCCAACTGTAACTCTTCATGCTTCTTGCTCAAAGCACGAAAACGCTCTTCCCACATGTCCTTCTCTTGCTTCATCTTGACGAGCGTGTCTTCCAACTCCTTTACATATCGGTTAGGGAGAGTTAATGGCTCAACCACAACCATAGACATAGGTCTTTCACAAGGATAAGGCATATTCAACTCCAAAGCTCTCTTCTTCACCCAAAGAGTGTAAGCTTCCAAAGCTACACAATTGCACGGACCAAGCTTGGATCTTCCTTTCCTATGCACATTATGCCAAGCATGCACAATCTTCTGCTTTAACTGTTGGAGATCTTTACCCTTTTGATAGACAATACCTTCTAACAAAGTGTTATTAGGTTTGTCTCTCATGGGGAACCCAAGCTGACGACGAGCCAAAGCAGGGTTGTAGTTAATTCCTCCTTGTGTACCAATGAGAGGCACATTAGAGAATTCACCACAACTATCAATAAACTCCAAACTACTTAAAGACGGATCATACCAAACTATATCATCATTAGTGAGAGACATAAGTCTTTGAGACCACCGTAGACATTGTTTGTTCTCCACAAAAGCAGGTGTCTAAGGCAAGTGTGAAATAAACCACTTGTACAGAAGAGGAATGCAATAGACAATAGTTCCACCACCCTTAGAATTCCTTAGATGCAAAGAGAAATACATATCACCTAACAAAGAAGGCACAATATTCCCAATCAATAAAAGTCTAATGGCGTTAACATCAACAAAACCGTCAACGTTAGGGAACAAAGCTAATCCATAAATGAGCAACACAAAGATAGCTTCAAAAGCGTCCACACTACCATCTTGAGCAAAAGCAGTAGCTCCCTTGATGAGGAAATCAGATGGCAACCCAAACAATCCTCCTTTCTTCACCCAATGAGCCTCTGTCTCAGACTTCTTCAAGTGAAGAGCTTCAGCAATAATACTAGATCGGGGAATCTCCTCAAATCCACTAAAGGGTACTCTACTAGAACAGATATCCCCAAAAGATGAGAATACTCCTCCAAGGTAGGCACAAGCTGAAAATCTGGGAAAGTGAAACAACGGTAGAGAGGATCATAGAACTGCACTAGCACACTCAAAAGTCCTTCAACCACATCAACAGACAAGATGGACAAAAGCTTTCCATGACGTTGTTTGAAGTCCAAGGGATCTAATACAAAAGATGCTAGATTCCTTAACTCTTTCAAATCTGGACATCTGAAACTGTACTTCTTAGTGTTCCTTCGTCCACAATCCATGGTCTGAAAATATTTGCAAATAATACCTCAGTTCCTAGAAATTTCCGTGTGATGAATGTTATGATGCGCATGAATGCATGAATGCAATAATCACAAATAAGGGATCACACACAAGGCAAACAAAGTTCAAGGGATGAATCAAGTCGTCGTCAAGATCAATCATCCATTTTGGTGGATTATGGTTTACACCTTATCGACACCCAAGTTCCATTGATATTGACAAGACTTGATTGGATCAACCAAGAATCAAGGGCTTGTTGTAAGTCACGAGCATGGAGTCTGGGTAAGAACCATCCCAAAGGAGTGAACTAAGGATAAAAACCTATAGATCATGTTCTAAAAAGTTCCCAGAGTCTTAATTCCATCTATCGGATATTACAGGTTAAGATGACTGACTCATCGACCCATAATATTCTCAAGAGAAACTCGTCTGAGTGTAGTATCGCGTAACAACTGTTATCAAGTCTACACTTGAACAATCTCCGCACTACGTCCTAAATAGGCCAAGAGGGGGTAAATGTTCTACGGTCCTCAGCTTCTCGGACCCAAATTAGAGATAGTAATGTCTAACCATAAATACTTGTGTGGCATTCCCAAATCCAAAAGAGTCTCCACTGAGCAGATGGATCTCAAGCCAACTTGTTAAGGACTACTCCACACAAGCCGAACATGACTATACCATCCTCTTATCTTAATTGCACTAAATTTAGGGTTAGAACTTATCTCACCACTCAGAGATCACCAAGCACAACAAGCAGATTATATCACACATACATATATACAAGCGTCACATATATACAAATATATACACATAAAAAGTAGGCTAAACCCATTGGAGACTACTCCCCAGCAGAGTCGTCACTTAATTTCTGTAGCGGTAAATTCATGACCATCAAGCTATGGATAAGCTAGAAATCAAATAACAAGAGTCGCCACCGCGCTTTTATTGTTTCCAATGGAAAAGGGAAAAAGTACGAACAAAACCCAAAAGTAAGAAGTTTTCAAATCAAAACTAATAAAATGTCGGAGATTACAGGTAAGGGGGTTGGTTACACAGAGGGAAGGTGTTAGCACCCAAAGTGTCCTAGGTACTCCTAGGGAGCCCATTTTGTGTGCATATGTATTTGTGACAAAAATGATATTTACAAACAAATAGAATGGGGGTATGAGAAAAGAATTCATTAATTATATTTTTGTGTTTGACAAGACCTTCGGACTTGTGCCTACGTACCAACATAAAAATGAGGGATCAAAACCTCGTAGTTCGTGATACAAATTTCAAAGTGGATGCATTGTTTTTAATAAATATTAAGCTTGAAAGGCACAAAGGCCTAAAAATGGTTTGAATGAGTTAGTTCTTTTTGGCTTTTTGAAAGTTTAAGTCAAGTATAATTACGTTTACTTATAAGTTTGATTTAAGGAAAGAAGTTTGAAAATACAATGGCATAAGGCCAAAGTTTCTATTTTTTGGCAAAATGGTCAAATGTTTAGAACAAAATAAGTTCAATCAAAGAATATTTTTAAAAGGGAGGGAGAGATTTTGAAATTAAATAAATAGGGAGAAGATGAAGAGACTAATCCTATGCACAAAATTAAAAGTTAAGAGTTGAAAAGATCTGACCAAATGGGTAGCAATCCAATAGACAAGAATGTCAATAGAAACCCAGAATTCCCTTGGACATTTAAAATCAAGCAACACGCAAATGCACAATTATATTATCTTGAAGAGAAAAGGCATCAAATAAAGATAACCACATCCAAGCTTTAGCCGCTCCATGATCTTCTTCCAATTAGCCCATGTAACAGATGAATTCCACAAGTCACAGGTTCAAAATAACAGCTACACAATGATCATGTTGCAGATGAACTCAGAGGGATCTTGAATGATGTATCAGATAAAGTTTCAAATTGCAAGAAAATGGTTTCTCAAAAGTTGGCATTGGCCAAGTCCTTTAGCATAGGAATGTTGCCTAAGTTCTAAGTCCATTTGTCCAAGATCAAGTCAACAGTCCACACAAAAGTTTTTTAGGGTTTTTGTTGTTATTATGTACATTAATGGTCAAAGACCACACAAACAAGCAAAGTATACACAAACAAGATATATCACACAATATGCTCTAAGTGGACAAAGTGAAAATTGCATTAACATAAACAATTAGAATGATATGAACAATGGCAAATGAATTAAGGCTAGAATTAAATGACATTAAAGTAAATGGTTTGATATTAAAAGTTAGTTGTTAATGAGTTAGAAGTTATTATTGTTTTGCTTTTTCTTTTCATTTTAAGATATTCTTTGGAGAACACTCAACCGACTTATCACAAGCATGGATCCTTGAGATAAGACATCTTCCAAAGGAAGGAAAAAATGCCAAGTTTCCATACAATACCATGAAAGAGGGGAGACTTACAATCTCACTAACTAGAATGCTATGCCTTTTGTGTCACAAATTTAGCGCTATGTTAAGCAATCGTAATTGGACTTTTGTAGAAGTAACAACTATTTGAGGTCGGGCAATAGAATTTTGGTGGTAATGCATGTTTGAGACATAGTATAATGGACTATGCTCATAAAACATACCACACACAAAAAGAATACGCAAAAGAGGTGGCCTAATCTCATCCATACTTATGTTGATTTTTCAATCAACTAGCCTTAGGACTTTGAGATATCATAGGGCAAATGAGATGGATGCATAAAGAAGGGGAATGAGATGAAGAGGGAGGGGAATGGATCAAAACTCAAATTGGTCAAAGGAGGACTTTTACCAAATTAATATCATCCATTTATTTTGGGAGATGGAATGTACATTCCATCAACCCCCTAAATCTAATGATATTAACTTGACAAAGTCAAATCAACCTTAACCAAGGCCCAACAACAAGAGTCAAACTCAAACAAGTCATCACAATTGTTCAACAAAATTATTTGGCATTTATTCAAATTAATAATACTAAAATAAGGCATTTAAATTAAATATGGTTTGTCAAATTCCTAAAATCTCATCAAAACACCAAATAAATGGCCATGAGATTTATCTTAGGTCAAACAAGGTCAAAGGACCTTGGAGAAAAAAAATTCGGAATTTTTAAAGACTTAAAAGTATTTTTAAACAATTAAAAATAATCACAAAATCAATTAAATCATGAAAAATGTTAATAATGATCCAAAAAAATTTAATTCAGAATACGAAAGATATTTTTTGAAATTTTTTGGTGAAACTCTCATATTTTTTGGATCAATATTAAAATTAATATGAATTAATGAAAATAAAAGGAATAAAACAAAAATATGAAAATATGAAAAAACGAGAGCCACTTGATCTCCCTCATTAATTGAGGTGGCAGATCAAGTGGACTACAACGCGCGTTCCTTGATGGAACCTAGTCAGCGCGCCACACACATGGTAATCACAACCAACGCCTCAGATTAAAACAAATTGGCAAGATCATGTGGCTGCGAGACGTGCCAACACACGGCCGGAGCTGTAGCTCCAGTCTTCTTCTCCAGTGGACCTCACCGGACTGGTCCACCCTTAACCATTACTAGAATATAAAAAGAAGGACATGATCTAAAATAAAAAATGGCATAGAGCACGAATCTGACCTTAATTTCAACTAACTCCATATATATATAAAGATATGAGGAGTTAAATTTTGAGTTGTGTCAATTGTGTTGCTTCGATTTGACCTCTAAGCAACTCAATCTTCTTGCCTACATTGGTAGGACTTTAGACAACCAAATATCCAAGAGAATTGAGTAAAATTGAGAGAGAATCGAAGAGATGAAGTTTTCTGAAAATTACCTTCAATTCTATGCAATTCTTGATGTTGCTTTCTCCAAACACGATCTGATCACACTTGAGAAGCTAGTAGGAAGTGATTAGAGAGGTTGCAAGGCTTTGGATCCTGGAGTTCTTGAAACTACAACAGTTGAGATTCAAACTCAAATTTCAAGTTGAAATTTATCAGGTTTTCCTTTGGAATGAGAGGGTTTCAATGGGGGGCAAAGCTGGCGAGCCAGGTCTGATTCAAATGAGCACAGAGAGCAATGTGGATGGCACAAGTGCATGGGCATGTGCAGGCCCATGATGCAATGCAAAAAGGTCTAAAATCAATCCAAATGAAGTCTGAATGGAAGCTTGATTGTCAAGGCAAAGGGAACTGAAGTCTTGAAGTTTGATTCTTGCCAAAGATGCAACTCTGTTAAATCCATACGCAGACCTAGCAAACCTCATCCAAAATGCATGAACTTGGATTCTTTGGAAAGCTTGGATCAAGTGGAACAAGTTTGATGTTCAAAACTTTTTCATTTGGAGCTTGGAACATGGAGAATTTTGAGGTGGAAGTTTGGAAATTTCAACACGTTGAAATTTTTTCTAAGTGTCAAGCCATATATCTCAATATTCCACCTTGCTCAACTTTTTATATGAGCTTAAATGAGAAAGGTGTCTTCATCAAATTTGTAGCTCTTTCAAAGGCCTTAAAAATGATCACCAATTTCATGTAATTTGGATTTGTAATGATAGAGTTATGCATTTTTGAAGTTTGGAAAAATCACTTGTTCAATGGTATAGGTCAAAAATGACCTATAATGTAACCTCATATCAGATGCTCGTAAAAGTTGAATTAGCTCTCACTCCAAACATAAAAGTTGAAGTAGACATCTTGAGTTTGATTGTTAAACTTGGAAATATTTCATCTCATAAAAATTGATCAAGTTATGTCCTTGGGAAGTTTACTTTCAAATTAGGGTTTAGACAAAATGACCTATAATGTTTCAACATAGAAAATGATTTTCAAGCAAAACTAGCTCTAGGTCTCAAAATGAAAGTTATTTGGAATGTAATTTAGAGTAACGTTTCTCTTGGAATCATTTTAATATGGTGAAAATTGTAGGAGATAGGGTCTAGGGAGACCCAGTTTTGATCAGATGAATTCATCTGGCCAACCACCATCAACCAACTTGCTAACCTTCAATTCTTTGGACTTTCTTGGCTCATGGTAGATCATATATGCATAAGATGATGAATTTTTAAAGTTTACCTTGAGATATTTGATCAATTGGTGAGATATCTTGTTGGAGAAGTTACTCAAGATACCCAGTCAAACTAGGGTTTCCAAGGCAAATCACCCTCAAACTCTTGAAGAAAACTTGATCAGTATAACATGTAGGAATCAATGGAACTCATATATGATGATCATAACCATTCTTTGATCAATTCATGGTAGTGCTCTTTGTCATGAGGGTCTCAAACCCTAGATATGAACTTGATAGATCAATGGAGATCATGCCCTACCTACAAAAGAGTTAGGCAAATACAAAGACATATTTTTGGTTTTTTGGTTAGTAAAATGATAATATACAAGTATGATATAATCACATAGTGCTTGGTGATCTCTCCCAAAATAAACCTAATGAAAGAGGGATAAGGAGGATGCCAAGGTATGATCTCAATGCTAATGCTTATGATGAAATTGCCTGAGGGATCTTAGGGTCAAAATTGGGGTCTTATAGCGTAGTACTCATCTGGATGGATGTGCTACGTATTTTTAAAGATGCAATGTAATGATGGTTACTAAATGTTGATGCAAGTATGTTTGGGATTTGTGGGATTCCAAGTGTCGCTACCGGGATTTCACGATAACGAAACCGAGACTAAAGAGATGCCAAAGAGAGACAAAATTAGAAGTGTCTCCACCAAATTTCATTTGTGTGTCCCTATTAAAGGGGAGAGAGAAAGTAGTCAATAAAACCCTCAAGATACGCACACGGGAAGTGCTAAAAGAGAATAAGGAATCAGTCTCGCAACCGAGATTTGGGTTCAGAAGTCGGTTACGCAAGGGGAAGGTATTAGCACCCCTTACGTCCATGGTAATCCATGGGAACCATTTGGACTGTTTTACATACATGGGGATTTATCTATCATTATTTTATTTTCAAAATAAAATTGTATGGAAAAGGGGGTGTTTTGTAATTATATTGTTCGACAAGGATTGGGGCCCTTGTGCCTATGTATCACTCATTCGGGGATGAGGAATCAGAGTTCCGTAGTTTGGAGTAGAAAATATTTGTGTGTTGGTTGATTTTACCTTTGAGAAAAGGGTTTTTAGGATAATGCCCTAAGGCGCAAAAATGAGTTTGATGAGTTGTATTATTTTTACCTTGAATCAGGGTTTTATGAAAAGAATGTTTGTGATTATATTGTACTAAAGTATTGGGCAAAGGTGATTACTCTAGACAACAAGTCAAACGTCTTGCGTCCAAAATAATCAGAGTAAGGGTAAGAATGCTCCATTCTCACTCATTCTCCACCACTTAAGGCTTGTGGCGCATAATAATAATCGTAATTTTATTGTATTTTTGAATTTGATTATGAAAGTGCCACTTGCCGTTGAATCAAGGGTTTGTTTATTTGATTATGAAATTTAGGTAATGCAACATGCATGCGGAGTAACCAAACAAGAAAGTAAAGGGTCTCATTATAAGGTAGCCCAAGAGAAAGTCTTGCGTGTGCAAAAGTTACCTAAGCTAAACAAAGGATAATGGTCTTACAAACATGTCCCCCTAAGGTGGTGCCATGATGTCATTCTTACAACATGAATGTAAGTTACGGATGAAAATCCAAGTGTTTATAAAGTATCACAAAGATAATGGAAAAAGGCGCTCCAAGCAAAGGTCCTAGGATGAAATCCTCTAAGTCCAAATGAGTGGAGTGAATATTTTTGGTCTTATCATTTTATCATGTTTTTGTTGTTTTTAATTATGATGACAATAAAATAAATAACAAGTAAATAAACATGCATGATGAGTTTGTACAATGATGATGACAATGAGCACTTGAATGTAAATTACAAGGTAGTGGCATAAAAATAAATTACAAGATAAATAATAACAACATTACAATAACAATGGTTAGTGAATATAAATGATATAAAATAAATAACAAATTAATAGTACCAAAATCACAATAACAAAAGGTTAATGATAAGCAAAGTTAGTGAAGTATAATTAGTGGTTGGTAATATGTGCAAAATGAACAATTTTAGGACTATCTATCCATACGTCAAAAACTCAAAATATGACACATTAAGGGATAACTTATCATTGATGCAAAGTATTGAAGATGATTAATAGTCATCTAACAATAGATTTATAACAAAGAAAGTTATACAATCCTAAGTTCATCTATCAATATTTTGACAAATTATGTCACTCAAATAATCATGATTTGTTTTCTTTCTTTTGTTTTTACTCTTCTTTTTTTATTTAGCAAGATAGTAAGAGAGTAAATAAATTAACATAATGTAAATGATATATGGTTAGATAATAATGGACATAAATATAAAGTAATTAAAATAAAATAAACAATAAAATAAATTGTGAGCAAATAAATAACAAGGAAATAAAGTGCAATAATATAAATGTTAGATGTTAGTGGTTAGTGGTTAGTGTAATAACAATAAGCAAATGGATTAGTAAGTTAATATAAAGAACATGGTTTCATCTATGCATCAAATGACTCAAATATGGTTGAAATAGAGGCAACCTATCAATGCCTCAAAGTATCATGAATGATCTATTGATCAATCATTAATAGGTTTGAAACATTAAAGATTTAATCAACTCTAAACAACCATGGTCATGATCTAATAGAATTCAACAACCAAACAAATGTAACAACAAGTCAAAAATAAATAGAAAATGATAATAATAACAAAGTTTGACTAAAAATGGTGAATAAAATGGTAGTAAGAGAAAAAAATCCCAAGAATGTAAACCAAACTTTGTCATTTGTCATAAACTTGACTCTAAACTCTCTCAAAATAAAAACAAGAACAACCAACCATTTTTAATACAAAAATAGAACCAAAAAATGTTAAAAGTTTAAGCTACAATCATTACTCAAAAATGAGGGGGGAAAAGTTAGGTTGTTGTGGTGTTGAGCTTGAATGTGAAGCAAGAGGTTTGGGACGAAAGTGTTTATGGTGGAAACTTGGTGAAGGGACTGAGTTATGAGTGTTAGAGAGTGGGAGGTTTTGAGGAAAAAAGGTGAAGTGTAAAAAAAGTTGGTGGGAGGTGATTTTGGGAGAGAATGATTCTTGTAGGTTTAAGGAAGGGTGCTTGAATGATGTGAGGATAGAACTTTTGGGGGCTGGAAAGTATGGTAAATGGGGGAGGGGGGAATAATACCTTATTTATAGGGAAAGCATGTGGGTAGGTGGGTAAAAAGAAAGGATCAATTTGGGGTAAAAAAAAGGTTATTGTTGTTGTTTTGTGCAGGGTAACTGGTTACCTGAATCATGTAACTGGTTACCTGGGCCAAAAATGGCATGGGGAGCCTGCGTTTACACTGAGGTAACTAGTTATTTAAATCATGTAACCGGTTACCTGGGCCAAAAATGGCCTGGAAGCTGCTTTTAAAAGGTGATGTAACCGGTTACTTGAATCAAGGTAACCGATTACCTAGGCCAAAAAATGACCTTTTCCTTATTTTTTTATTTATTTTTTTGTTTTGTTGCACATCTTTCTCTTGAAGTTTTATCTGAAAGAAACCTAAATTTTTTAGATGTGAACATCATGCCTTGAGTCTGTGTAATATGTCTTTGTTTATGAGTGTTTATGCCATTATGGTGATGGAACAATGCATATGTGTGTAATAGGGTCATGGATTAGATGAAATTTGTATGTGGTAGGGTGAATTTTGGGGTATGACACCAAGCAAGTTGGGCTTTGAAGGTGCAAATAAGAATTGGGCTTTTAGGAGATGCCCATAAGGATTGGGCTTTGAGAGATGCCAATAAGGATTAGGCTTTGAAGGTGCCAATAAGAATTGGGCTTTGGATACCAATAGGGGTTGGGCTTTGGAAGTTCCAAACGAAGTTGGGTTTGGCTTTTTCATTTTTTTTGCAAGGCTTCATGTTGTGCTAGATGGATGATATGCATGAGTGAAGCGACATAATTAATGCTTGGTGATGATTTATACAATGCTTAACCAGATGCTCATGTGGCGGGAGGTGGAAGATTTAAGGCTAGGATAAGGGTCATATAGACGTGATTCTCCGACACCTACTTCAGGCTCAACAGTTTTTGATACACCTCAACGCTTACTTTGAAATTGGAGAGAACTTGTACCTTCATAGCCTATCTCTGCCCCAGTCTGTTAGGTACCTGTATGCATTGACCCAATCACAAGTTATGAAGTAGTCTTGTCATATGACGATCTCGATCTAACCTGCCCTGGTATCTTGAAATTGTATGCCCCTGACTAACTGTCTTGGAGAGATTTGTCGAATCTCGACGTGATTACCCTAGATTGATTGAATCTTGAAGTGGCTTGCCCTTCTACTCAACGAAAACTTCCCATTATGGAAACTTTCTTGATGTTAAGTGCTTATTCATAAGTAAAAATGTTCATTTTGAAAATGATAATGATAATGTTATGTTTATGTCAGTTTTGAAGTCCAAGTTTATTCACCGAGATGATGATATATAGTGAATGAATCGCTAGTTAGAATGCCATATCAATACTAACATAAATGATCAGCAAATCTTTAGGAGTCAGTTTTAACGTGATCTTGTTGAAGTATGCTTTCGAAATAAATCCTACTTCAATTAGGTCTTTTAAGGGCTGTAACGTGGTCTGGTTCACAGTTTCAGAAAAAAAGATTTATGGCTCCAAATTTTATTTTAACCCACCCATTCTCCTTGATGTTTTCCAGTCCTACGTTCAGTTAATTCGAGACAAGTGTTCACCTTTCGAAAGGGATTTTGAATGGTAGAAGTGATGGTTAAGGAATCAATGAGGTCTTTGGAGTGGCAGTCACCTAACGTTTTCTTTGTTTGTAGCCACACGAATTTGTTCTTGCTGAGCATTTTTGCTTTTGATCCTCTCTTTTTCGTTTTTTTTTTATTTCCCTGACTTTTTCCTGGACTGACCTTTTGAATTTGCAGTCCTTCGGGATACCATAATTTTGTCCTAAGTCACTTGTTTTCAAGTTTTCGACTTAGCGGGTTTTTTTGCTTTTTTTTATATTTTCATTTCTCATTTCTTTTTTTTTATGGAACAAATCGTGTGACATTTGTTTTTTTAATTTGTTGAAGGGGTTGTGACTGCCCCATTCCTTTTCTTGGTGAGGGACAACCGTTGTGGATTTGTTGTTTTTCGACCTCTCGTGAGGGATGAGATGTGGTTGATCCTCATATGGGATACTCCTCTTTCGAAATTTGAATGCATGGTCAAACTAACTATAGACTACCCTACCCCTGGTTAAGATTGAGAGTTTTGTGTATAGAAAGAAACTCCTACTAATAGACCCAAAGGGGTTTACTAGGGATTATCTTCCTTATACCTCTGGTGGGATTAAAATAATGTCTTGCATTGTTATCAATGTTTTATTCAAAAGCATACCACCAGTAATTTTGTGTATTTTGATTTCATCATTCTCTTCTCGATTTTGCTTAAGCAAAAATTTTGATACCGATAAATAAAATATGAGTGAACACAAATGAATTTATTCTAAACATGCATATTCATTTCATTATTTTTATTATTTGAAAACGACTGAGTGTTGAGGAGACGCCCTCAGGCTTGATTGACTTTTGTAAGGGAAGATTCTGCAGCCTTAACACCTACTCGAACAAGCGATTTCCATTCACCAATAGGTTCCCTCCTTTTAGAGTTAAACACTTCTTATCAATTAACTATTGCACTCTAGATTTGTAAGCGTTGCAGTCCTCGGTCGAGTGTCCCTCCGACCAAACATGATATCCATATTGCATGTTGGGGTCATACCCATATGGGAGTGAGTGCGGTAGAGGCTTCAGAGGTTTGGGAACCACTAGTGAGTTCTGAATCAGATATGACAGAAGCTGACTGCATGTCATAAGAATTGGGTCTAGAGGAGCATTCCTTCGTCCCAGGTTATTCCGAGGTTTACGCTGATTCTGGTACTCATGGTTTTGGGCTTGCTGATTTTGTGGACTTTGAGCCTGAGGAGGTTGTTGATATTGATGTTGTAGTTGATACTGGAATGGTGGTTGTTGGTATTGGGCAGCAGCGACATATGGGTAATATGGCATAGGAGCCATATGAGCTTGAAATTGAGGGTGAACATTTGCTATAATAGGACTTGTCTCTCCTTCCATTTTCTTGGTGAAGCTACCTTGAAGTTTCTTGGCCACTATTTGTTGATTAGCAACACCAACAATCTTCCCAGTTTTCAACCCATTTTCAATATGTTCGCCGATTGTCACAACGTCATAGAAATTTTAGGACATACTACCAACCATTTTCTCGAAGTACAAACCCTGAAGCGTACCCATGAAAATATCAACCAGTTCAGTATCAGACAATAGAGGTCCAACTTGAGCAGCCATTTCTCGTAATCTCTGAGCATACTCCTTAAAAGTCTCATTCGTCCTCTGAAACAAATTTTGCAACTGCAATCTTGTAGGAGCCACGTCCAAGTTGTATTTATATTGTTTCAAGAAGGCTTCAGACAGGTCCTTCCAAGATCGGATCTTGTTGCGCTCGAGGCCCATATACACGTCAAGGGATGCCTCAGATAGGCTATCTTGAAAGCAATGGATAAGAAATGCATCATTATCAATGTAGGAAGACATCTTCCTGTAGTGCATAATGATGTGGCTTCTCGGGCAGTTGAGCCCTTTGTATTTTTGTAGATCTGGTACCTTAAATTTAGAGGTAAGACCATGTTTGGTACAAGACATAATTCTTTCGCATCCATACCATACACGGAAAACCACTCAATAGCCTTGATGCGCCCATCTAACAACTGATATCCAGCAGGCTTACTTTGACTTGCACAGGGAACATTCTGATTGGCAGGTTGGCCTTGAAGATAAGTCTCATGATTAGGAAGCTAAGCAACTTGTGAAGTAGTATGAGCAAGAACTGGTGGAGAAACAACCTGAGGAAACAATTGAGTAGGATACATTGCACCAGGATTAATAGTTTGACCATGTTGGACCCCATTCGGAGCATAGGGTGCCCCAGGATAAGTAAACAAAGGTATAGCAGCAGAAGGTGCCCTAGGATGGGCAAGAGGCATTTCAGATTTGACACCTTGATATGGATTATGCACGGTAGGTTGAATAATTTGAGGAAGAATTTGAAAATGGATGGGAGGACCCCTGTATTCAGGCTCAATTTCATCAGGTGCCTTTGTAGTTATAGACACTGGGGTCTGTCGAGGTTGTTCCTCATGATTGTCAGCATCCACTACTTAGGGAGATAGATGGGAAGGCATTCCCCATGGATCAACAACATAATTCCCATTAACCGGATGCACATGCATTGGCTGATAAGAAATGAAGGCATCCCCATTAGCAGTCGGAGGAACCAAATTCGGAGTCATACCCTAGTGATACATAGCAGGATCCAAATTGGGCCTCAGAACAGAGCTTGGTTGATTCGGGATAGGTTGAGCAACATTCTCAACAGGAGTTTCAACGAAAGCAGAAGCGATAGCCTCTTTTTGAGTACGATGGTACTCTAGAATGGAGTCCCCCTTTCCTTGAAACTGATTCATTTAGCCTTGGAAGTTATCTAAATTTTTCTTATAAGTAGCATTCTCTTGTTCAACATCAGCCATGATTTTCTGTCTGTTAACCCTTGTGAAGTATATGTCTCAAAGAGTCGTTGTTTTCTCTGGTTGAGGAAGCGAAAATGTGATCTTTTTCTGTCTTGTGTGTGTAGCAGTAAATTCATGATCATCAAGCTATGGATAAGCAAGACATCAAATAACAAGAGTCGCCACCGCGCTTTTATTGTTTCCAAGGGAAAGGGGAAAAGTACGAACAAAACCCAAAAATAAGAAGTTTTCAAATCAAAACTAATAAAATGCCAGAGATTACAGGTAATGGGGTTGGTTACACAGAGGGAAGGTGTTAGCACCCAAAGTGTCCTAGGTATTCCTATGGAGCCATTTCTTGTGTGCATGTGTATTTTGTACGAATGATGTTTGCAAGCAAATAGAATGGGGGGATGAGAAAAGAATTCATTAATTATATTTTTGTGTTTGACAAGATATTCGGACTTGTGCCTACGTACCAACATAAAAATGAGGGATCAAAACCTCGTAGTTCGTGATACAAATTTCAAAGTGGATGCTTTGATTTTTAACAAAAATTAGGTTTGAAAGGCACAAAGGCCTAGAAAATGGTTTGAATGAGTTAGTTCTTTTTGGCTTTTGAAGTATTTAAGTCAAGTATAGTTAAATTTATTTACATGTTTATTTAAGAAAAGAAGTTTAAAATGCAATGGCATAAGGCCAAAGTCTCTAGTTTGCAAAATGGTCTAAGTTTAGAAAAAACAAGTACAAACAAAGAAGTTTTTAAAAGGAGGGAGAGATTTTGAAATTAAAGAAGTGGGGAGGATATGAAGAGACAAATGCTAAGCATAAATTTAAAAATTAAGAGTTGAAAAGATCTGACCAATGGGTTGCAATCCAATAGACAAGAATGTCATATAGAAACCCAAATTCCCTTGGACATTAGAATCAAGCAACAAACAATGCACACAATATTAACTTGAAGAGAAAGGCATCAAATAAAGATACACACGTCTAAGCTTAGTAACTCCATGATCTTCTTCAAATTTGGCCATGTAGCAGATGAATTCCACAATGCCATAAGTCACAGGTTTAAATTAACAGCTTCACAAGGATCATGTTACAGATGAACTCAAATGGATCTTCAATGATGTATCAGATGAAGTTTCAGATTACAAGCACTTGGTTACATGAAAGTTGGCATTGGCCAAGTCCTTTGCATATGGAGTGTTGCCTAAATTCTAGGTCCAATTGTCTCATATCAAGCAAACAGTCCACATAAGATGTTTTTTATGGTTTTGGTTTTTATTATGTACATTAATGGCCAAAGGCCACACAAACAAACACAATATTCACAATCACAATATATCATAAAATATGGTCCAAATGGACAAAGTGAAAAGGACATTAACATAAACAATTAGAATGGTATGAATAATGACAAATGAATAAGGCTTAAAAATAAAGTGCATTAAAGTAAATGACTTGAAATTAAATGTTAGTTGTTAATGAGTTAGGAGTTAGTATTGCTTTTGCTTTGTATTTTAAGTCATTCTTTGGAGAATACTCAACCCACTTATCACAAGCATGGATCCTTGAACCAAGGCATCTTCCATAGGAAGGAAAAAAGGCCAAGTTTCCATACAATACCATGAGAGAGGGGAGACTTACAATCTCACTAGCTAGAATGATATGCCTTTTGTATCAAAAATTTAGCGCTATGTTAAGCAATCGTAATTGGATTTATGTAGAAGTCACAACTATTTGAGGTTGGACAATCGAATCTTGGTGTTAATGCATGTTAGAGACATAGTATAATGGACTATGCTCATGAAACATACCACACACAAAAAGAATATGCAAAAGTGGTGGTCTAATATCATCCATGCTTATGTTGATTTTGCAATCAACTAGCCTTAGGATGTAGAGATATCATAGGACAATGACATGAATGCATAAAAAAGGGGAATGAGATGAAGAGGGAGGGGAATTGATCAAAACTCAAATTGGACAAAGGAGGACTTTTACCAAATTAAGATCATTCATTCATTTTGGGAGATGGAATGTACATTCCATCAATCCCCTAAATCCAATGATCTTAACTTAACAAAGTCAAATCAACCTTGACCAAGGCCCAACAACACAAGTCAAACTTATACAAAAAATCAAAATGGCTCAACACAATCATTTGGTATTTATTAAATTTAAAAAATACTAAAAATAATGCATTAAATTAAATATGGTTTATCAAATTCCTAAAATCTCATCAAAACACCAAAGAAATGGCCATGAGATTTATCATAGGTCAAACAAGGTCAAAGGACCTTGGAGAAAAAATTTCAGAATTTTTAGAGACTTAAAAGTATTTTTAAACAATTAAAAATTATCACAAAATCAATTAAATCATGAAAAATATTAATAATTATCCAAAAAATAATTTTAATTCAGAATATGGAAGAGGATTTTATTTATAAAAAATTGGTGAAACTCTCATATTTTTTGGATCAATATTAAAATTAATATGAATTAATGAAAATCAAAGGAGTAAAATGAAAAAATCAGAAAATACCAAAAAACATGGACCACTTGATCTCCCTTATTAATTGAGGTGGCAAATCAAGTGGTCCTCAGCGCGCTTTCCACCATAGTCACTAGTCAACGCATAACAGAAGTGGTATTTACAAGCAACGCACGAGATTAAAACATTTTGAATTGATCATGTGGCTCAGAACCTGTCCAACACATCACCGGCACTAAACCTTCGGTCACCTTCTCAGACGAACCTCACCGGACTGGTTCAGTCATCACCATCACATAAATGAAAAAGGAGGACATGATCTGAAAGAAAAAATGGCGTTGAGCATGAATCTGACCTCAATTTCAACTAACTCCAAATATATAGAAAGATATGAGGAGTTGAATTTTGAGGTGTGTCAACTGTGTTGCTTCGATTTAACCTCAAAGTAACTCAATCTTCTTGCCTACATTGGTAGGACTTCAGACAACCAAAGATCCAAGAGAATTTATGAGAATTGAGTGAGAATCGAAGAGAAGAAAAATTCTGGAAAATACCTTCAATGTTGTGAAGAACTTGTTCTTCCTTGCTTCAATTCTTGTTTGGTCTTGCTCCAATGTATTGCAGAAGTGAATTACGAATGGAAAGAAGCTTTGGATCCTTGAGTTTTTGAATCTCCAAAAAGTGAGATTCAAACTCAATTTTCAAGTGAAAATTATCAGGTTTTCCTTTGAATTGTGGGGGTTTGAAGAGAGAGGGCAAAGCTGGCGCGCAAGGATCTTTTTAAATGAGCTCAGAGGGTCCATATTTATAGCAATTGGAAGTGTTATTTGCACACTTGAATTTTCTTCCAAATTTGGCAATGTCATGCACAAGCTTGCATGAGCGTGTATAGGTCCATGAAGCAATCCAATTAGGTCCAAATGCATTTGAAATGAGGTTGGAATGAAACTTGAATGGCAAGGCAATGTTATGTGATCAATTGAACTTTGATTTCCACCAATGATGCAGGCCTGTTAAAACCATGCACAACCCTAGCAAACTTGGTCCAAAATGAATGAATTAGGACTCTTTGGAAAGCTTAGATCAAGAGGAACAACTCTTTCGTCGAACACTTTTCCATTTGGAACTTGGATCAAGGTGAATTTTGAGGTGGAAGTTTGGAAATTTCAACATGTTGAATTTTTTTCTAAGTCTCAAGCCATATACCTTAATGTTCTACCTTACTAAACTTTTTATGTGAGATCCAAATGAGAAAAGTGTATTCATAAAATTTGTATCTATTTCAAATACATTCAAAATGGTCACCAATTTGACATGATTTCGATTTAGAATGAGAGAGTTATGCATTTTTGAAGTTGAGGAAAATCACTTGTTCAATGGTATTGGTCCAAAATGACCTATAATGTATCCTTATATCACATGCACATAAAAGTTGATTTAGCTTTCACTCCAAACCTCAAAGTTGAAATAGACATCTTGAATTTGATTGTGCAACTTGGAAATCTTTCATCTCATAAAAATTGAGCAAGTTATGGCCTTGGGAAGTTGACTTTCAAATTAGGGTTTAGACAAAATGACCTATATTGTTTCAACATAGAAAATGACTTTACAAGCAAACTTAGCTCTAGACACCAACATTAAAGTTGTTTGTTATGTCATTTAGAGTAACTTTTCTCTTGGAATCATTTTCATATGGTGAAAATTGTAGGAGATAGGGTCTAGGGAGAGCCAGTTTTTATCAGATGAATTTATATGGCCAACCACCATCAACCAACTTGCTAACTTGCAATTCTCTTGATTTTTTAGGCTCATGGTAGATCACATATGCATAAGATGATGAATTTTGGAGTGTTCCTTGAGAAATTTTATCAATTGATGAGGAAGCTTGTTGAAGAAGTTACTCATGATACCTAGACAAACTAGGGTTTCCAAGGCAAATCAACTCCAAACTCTTGAAGAAAACTTGATCAAAATAACATGTAGAGATCATGAGGACTCATATAGGATGATTAGAGACTTCGTGGATCAATCCTTGGTTGTGCTTTTAAACATGAGAGTCTGAAACCCTAGATGTGAACTTGATAGATCAATGGTGATCATGCCCTACCTACAAAAGAGTTAGGCAAATACAAAGACATATTTTTGGTATTTTGGTTAGTAAAATGATAAATATACAAGTATGATACAATCACATGGTGCTTGGTGATCTCTCCCAAAACAAACCCAATGAAAGAGAGGTAAGGAGGATGCCAAGGTATGATCCCAATGCTTATGCATATGATGAAGTTGCATGAGGGATCTTAGGGTCAAAGTTAGGGTTTTACAGCTACCCCTATTTAAGAACATTCTAACTGAGGAGGTGAAGGTTAAAATCTTCGTATCGACTCAGTAGAATGGGCTTAAATAATAAAATATAGAAACAAATTTTGGTCCCTAAGAGACCTCATGATGCATATGATAATATGTAAAAGCAATTTCTCTGTGGGGAAATGTTGCCACAAAAGAAAAGAAATCAGAGAGACTGAATATCCGCAGAAGCATGATGCACTCTGGGGAGACAAAGACTCTGAGGGGGTAAAATAGGTTATGCATAGGCCAGACTACGACTTAAAAACTGTTGGGGGACTAGAAGAAGTCCATAAAAATGGAAAGACTCAATCGGGTAAACAAAAACATCTACATGGGAAACGAGTAGATCAGGATAAAACTGTCATACTTGAATCATGCAGGAAAAGTGTCTTCACTAAGGAAATACACACCCAACTCAACTAGGGAAGAAATAAAATTCAACACAGGAGGAGCATAAATCTATTATCGGCTACCCGTTACTGGGTAAGGAGATGATAAAGATTTGACAGAGAGGACACCCGTCATCGGTTAGGATGAACATATCAAGGATGACTCGCTAGGAACCACCAGAAGGGAATATTCATTACCGGTTACTGGGTAAGAATAGCCTTGTTGGGGAGAAACTGCAGAAATAGAATTTACAAATACCAGATACTGGGCAGAAGACCAAAAATGAGAATATCCGTCACCGGTTAAAGTGAACATATCTAGGATAGACTCAAAGGAAAGAAAATTCGTCATCGGTTAGGATGAACATATCAAGGATAGACTTGCTTGGGGGTGTCAAGAAGGATACCCGTCATCGATTAAGATGAACATATCAAGAATAAACCACCTGAACAAAAAGTAGGAATTAAATCTATCGAATGCTGGATAGAAAACCATCAAAGAGAAAATCCGTCATCGGTTAGGATGAACATATCAAGGATAGACTCTATGAGGAGGGAATAGGAATTACATCTATCAGTTACTGGATAGAATAACACAAGAGAGAGTACCCGTCACCGGTTAGGATGAACATATCAAGGATAAACTCTACCAAGGGAAATGAAAAGCAGGACTTACAACTACCGGTTACTGGGTAGAAGACCGCAAAGAGAAGGAAACCCGTCATCGGTTAGGATGAACATATTAAGGATTAACTCTCTGGGGAATGAAAATAGGGATTATAACTACCCCTCTTATTGGGTAGAATACCAAAGATGAGAATATTCGTCATCGGTTAGGATGAAGATATCAAGGATAAACTCAAAACAGGGGAAGAAAATATCCGTCATCGATTAGGATGAACATATCAAGGATAATACTTCTTGTGGAATCATAAAAAATGAATCCACTGGGGACTCCACTACAAAGAAAATAGGGGTACTTTTGTCGGGTATTGGGCAAGAAGTAACAAACTGTAAACTAAGAAGAATATTACCAGTTACTGGGTAATAAACTCTTAGGGGATCCAAAGCATCTATCTAGGTAAGATCTAGAAGGAAACGGTCAATCAAGACTCAACCCAATGAATACATAACTCAAGGGGAGTGATTCCATCCAGATAATCAACTGGGGAGGAAACTGAAATAATAATCATCCACGAGGAAATAACTCAGTGGGGAGAGGAGAAAAGGTTGAAGTCTTTCTACTTAAGGGGATGACTCTCTACAATTGAGGGAGGACAGACATAAAACTTGTATGGGGATAAAGTACCACCATAACGGAGAATAAGAATCTCATTAGTGAATCAACAAAAAATGATGATGAAATATATGAGTATATGTGTGTGTGTATATATATATATATATATATATATATATATATATATATATATATATATATATATATATATATATATATATATATATATATATATATATATATATATATATATATATATGTATATGTATATGTATATGTGATGATCATGCTGACAAAACGATCGCAAAGGATACACATGTGTTACAAATTTGAATCATCGATACAATTCTCGGTCAATCCCCAAAAGAGGGAGATGGCCTGCTGGAGAAAAGAGAGCATCATCACAAAGGCTCGAACCTAGCTGGGGAAAGGAGAGATTTGCTGAGAAAAACCGTTATCGAGTCTGCGGGGAATTTTAGGTCCACACCATATCAAATGGGAGACAGCCATGCAGAGGATAAACACAAATAGCTGCTCAGGAACCAGGAGGAAACTCTGACTGGGAGTGAATCTGATGGCGATTGATAGGGGAACCAAATTTCTACCGCAACCATGCATACTACTGAGGAAACCGGTTTCCAGCTGGGGAATAAACACAAATTCTGCTGAGGAATAAACATTCTGCAAGGGACTGAATCAACCAACTCTGTTGGCTACCCTACTGGGGAATAGCGGACAACGATTGATGAATGCTAAAAATGTTGTTGAGGATCAAAGAGAAATTGCGCCTACTGCTCGAGGAGGACCAATGTTGCTCCACACTTAGGGCTTACTGCTTTCGAACCACTGATGATATTTCTTTTAAATGAAATCATCTGCTTCAAGATTCATGCTTTTATATGTTTAAGAAAAATAATTTTGATTAAAAATTTTAATTTCAAAAATGATTATAATAAAATTTAAAACTATTTGCTGAGGTAAACAAGAATAGAAACAATTGGATAAAAGTTCAACTTTATTTAATGGAATGGTAGTCCGTAAATGACGAGACTCCATAGATTTTTACAAAGTTGAAAATGGTAATTTACATGGAAAAGGGTTACATTGAATACAATGATCACTAATCCTTCCAACAACTCTTGATGTCCACTGTGCTTTTGGTCGCTACTGGGGATGATGAATCACCATCGACCGTTGTGCTCAACAAAGTCTTCAAAATCTGAAGATCAATAGGATGCAGTTACTTGCCATAATTCCTAATTTTTGCATAAATTTCCCGAAGGTGGGGTACTCAATTTATCGGGATAATTATTTTTCAATCCACCGAGACGCTCATTTTTGTCTAAGTCGCCCTTTCGGGTTTTCAACTTAGCGAGCCGTTCTTTTCTTTTTTTAGGCGAAGTATTTCTTGACTGCACCTGCATTCACAGGACGAGTGAAGTATTCACCATCCATAGTCGTAAGAATCAAAGCACCGCCTGAAAAGGCTCTCTTAACAACATATAGGCCTTCATAATTAGGAGTCCGTTTTCCCCTAGAGTCTGGTTTGAACGATAAAATCTTCTTAAGCACAAGGTCACCTTCTCTGAACATACGAGGTCTAACCTTCTTATCAAAAGCTTTCTTCATCCTCTACTGATATAACTGACCATGACACATGGCATTCAACCTCTTCTCTTCGATCAAATTCAGCTGGTCAAACCTGGTCTGACACCATTCATCCTCTGTCAACTTGGCTTCCATGAGCACACGCAAGGACGAAATCTCAACCTCCACGGGGAGCACTGCTTCCATACCATATACAAGAGAGAAAGGGGTTGCCCCTATTGAAGTGCGGATGGATGTTTGATACCCGTGCAAAGCAAATGGGAGCATCTCATTCCAATCCTTATATGTCACAACCATCTTCTGGATAATCTTCTTAATGTTCCTGTTCGCAGCTTCAACAACCCCATTCATCTTGGGTCTGTAGGGAGAAGAATTATGGTGTGCAATCTTGAAGTCTTTGCAAAGAGCTTCCACCATATTATTATTCAAGTTAGATCCATTGTCAGTAATGATCTTGCTTGGTGTAAGACCCTAATTTTGACCCTAAGATCCCTCATGGCATCATATCATTGCACATTGCATTTGCCTCAAGGATCATAGCATCTTGGCTCCTTAACCCTTGGGTTGGGACTTGTGTGAGTTGGTTTGAGACCACCAAGCATGCTTGAATTGTATATTATTGCTTTTCTTATTTTGTTTACTAACCAAAATCACAAAAATATGTCACTAACATCTTTTGTTTTGAAGCTTAAGCAGTCATGTGATCCAAGGCTCCTAGGAGGCCCCTATGCTCATTTATATGGCCAGATGAAGTTGAAAGCAAGCATGAAAATGGTTCCCAAAGCTCTCAATTATAATATATGCCTCCCAAGTATCTCAATTTGTCAATTTTATCAAGATAAACCAAAGGGCTTGAGGATTGTTTCCCAAGGAAACCCTAATTAAAATGTGTATTGACTGTGCCTTGCTCATGAAGCAACCTCAACCTATGATCAAATACAATAAAGGTAAGTTATTTCATTCATCATTTTATGCATATATGAGCCTATTTGAGTATCCTCAATCATTTATTCATCAAGGTTTGAAGTTTGGCTTTGAGAAGTTGATCAGTCAATTCATCTGACTATTTTGAAATCCACTGAGACCTAACTTTTGATGTGCTTGTCAAATGAAGATGACCCCAAGATAAAAAATGTTCTTAAGAACTATATGAACAACTTTAATGTTCATCAAAAATCCATTTGAAACTTTTAATGTCATCATTCATTTCAAAACATTATAGGTCATTTTGACTGAAACCCTAATTTTGGGTCAACTTCCCAAGGACCTAACTCCTTCATTTTTTAAGATTTTGAGGTGGGACCAAATTAATTGGAAAGTTTAAGATGTCTAATTCAATTTTTATGTTGGACAAAATTTCATAATACTAAAATAAACACATGCGATAATACAAAACATTATAGGTCACTTTGGACCAAAGCCATTGAAATTTGAAAAAGTCCAACTTCAAGTGCCCATGACTTTCTCATAAAAAATCCAAATGATGCAAATTGTAATTCTAAATTGATTTTCTTGAAAATATCTACAACTTTTATGTTGAAGGTTTTTCCATTTAAGGCTTGCATCATTGAAACAGAAGGGCTTAAAGTTGGTCCATTTTGGCAAAATTTTCAAATGTATGTTTTGTACCTTGAACTTTATGGCTAGTTTTCAGTATTTTATACACTCCAAATGAACTTTTGATCAACATAACATTTGTTCCTTATGTCAAGACCTTTCCAACCATTACCCACATGCTTATCTTTCAATTTTCCAAATGGCATTTTCGAAGAGGTGAAGTTTTGTGATCAATTATGCATAACATGTTAAATCTTGCTCCACAATCCATTGCATTGCCATCTGCACGTCCAAAATTGATTCATTTGTGTTCAACACGCATTTGCAATTGAGTTTGGGCCTCACATGTGCCTGTACAGGCCCATGCATGGAGGATCCAAGTTCATGCACACACGAGTTCTTCACATCCTTGCATCAGCTTTTACTATAAATAGACATGCTTGCTCACTTCAAATCTCAACCTAAAGGCGCCTGAAGTTCTGCTCAACTGATTCCCCAACCCTCCATTAAGCTCACACAAGTTGCACTTCAAAGGTTTTCACCATAACTGTTTTGATTCGAATCTCTCTTATTATTGTGCATTGCTTGGTTTGATTGGCATCTCTGAAGTCCTCATGTGAGAGGCAATTGATTTGTGATTTTAATTTTGAGAATTGGTTAAGTTCAGATTGAGTACCTTGTTTTTCAATCTCAAATTTCTTCTTCTATAAGAGTCTTGAGCAAAAACTAAGGTCACAGGGGTGATGTACATCACCCCAGCTTTCGAATGGTATATGGATCGCGTGCTATGATTGAGGTTTGAAAACCTACAACTGGTGGCCGGAACTGGCCTTCTCACCGGAGAAGACGGTGGTTTCCACCACCGTCCCCACTCGTCCAAACACTGGCCCTTGGATGAATGTTTCCAGATCTAATCTCAGCCCTTTGTTGTTATGACTTATTTTAATTCATTGTGCCACGCTGTTGACCAAAGTGTACCATGCGCGCGCGTTTCCCAACCACATGATCGGCCACATCAATTAATGAAGTGAGATCTGACGCCTGTGGATTTTTCCAATTTCTGAATTTCCATTTTATTTTCTTTTATTCCAATTATTTTTAAAAATTCATAACTTCTTTATTTGGAATCACAAAAATATGGGACCAATTGCAAAAATTTTCTCTTAAATTCTAGTTTCTAAAAATGATTTTTAATTATTTTTGTGATTCCATTTAATATTTTTGGTGAATTATTTCTTTTCTGGTTGTTTTTAATTCATTTAAAATACCATTTGATATTCAAAAATGCCAAAAATATTTTCTTAACATCTTTGGATGATGATGAATCTATGAAAAATATTCTCATCAATTTCTTAATTGATTTGAGATTTATTTGAGATTTTAGTCCAATTATGTTATTTTTCTTCATTTTTAATTGTTTAAAAATAGCTTTTGTTTTCAAAAAATGTTGAGAAATTTTGTCAAACCTTGTTTGACCATGTTAAACTTATGATGATCCAATTGGACTTATCCAAGTTGATTTGAATTGGATTTGAAGTTTGACCTTTATTTGTTCATTTTATTTTATGCATTATTTTAATTCCAAAAATACCAAAAATATGTTTTACATTTCTTGACCTTTAAGCTTCATTTCACTTCTGTTTACCATTGATTGATGTTGATTCCATTCATATTTGATCAATGTGTATTGATTATGTCTTTTGAATTTCAATCATGTACATTCCATTTCCATCTTCATCTTCTTCTTTTTCCTTTGACCAATGAGTTAATGATTTGTGGTTAGCCTTGACATATGAGAGGCTTAATCTTCTTTGATCCAAATAAAATTCATCTTGATCAAAGATCAAGTGAATTGCTTTGTGTCAAAGATAGGTTGCTTCTTTGTCAAGCAAAAAGCCTAAAATCCATACAAGGTCATTCTTCTTTTCTTTTGGCATGGCAAGTTGTAGGAGCTTGGCTTACTAGTCATGGTCTCTAACTTGTATTTATTTTCTTATAGTTTTATTGACCGGCCTCAGATAGGTGTGACCACTAGATTAGTCCACTTACGATTGCTTAACATAGCGCTAAATTGCCTTATGGCACACTAACACTAACCACTAATTACTAACTTTTAATTCAAGCATTTAATTCTTGCAATTTACTTTAATGCAATTTAATTTCTTGCTCATTTATTCATATTGTCTTTTTCCCTTTGCTCATTTGAGCTCATGTTTATGTTAATGCAATTTTCCTTTTGCTCACTTGAGCACATTATTGTGTATATATTATTGCCTTGTGCTTGTTCTGTTTTGTTTGTGTGACCCAATGCAAAAAGGAGAAAGGACTTAGAATTAGGACCTTACCTATGCTAAATGGAGTTTCAAGAGCAACTAGGCCTCATGCCTTTAGAATGCTAAATATGTTGAAGAGTAACTAGGCCTCATGCCTTTAGAATGCTTAATCTTGAAGATGAATTGAAAGGACCCTGATTCTAAACTCACTCTTGACCATTCTTATTATTGCATTGTGGAACTTTTTGATTTGTGTGTTCTTGTATGATAGGGATACCAAATTTGAGCTAATTAGAAGGACCATTGTCATGAGCATCCAAAGTGAGAGAGACAAAATCCAAATTGGGAGATCCTAGGAGCTTGATTGATATTTGCTTGATTGCTTGAGTTAATTTCTTCCTAAGTCCAAAGGAAAGGAGCAACTTGGATCATCTTTATGATCTCAAGAAAGGAACTCCAAGGGTTTTATTTCTCTTCCCTCATCTTTGCATGTTTAGGACCTAGCCCTTCTCTTCTTCTCTCCACTCTAACCCAAGCCAAACTTATTTTGTGCAAACATTGACATTGTTTTCAAAATTAGAAACCTAGGAATTATGCCTTTGATTTTTCAAACTCTTTTCATAATACTTATTTTGAATTGAATCTTAAGTCAACTTTGACTTCCTTTTGTGAATACTTATAATTTGTAAATACAACTCACTCAAATATTTTGTGGTTCCAATGGCCATCTTTGCCAAAGCTTTTCATAAACATTAGCTATTAGGTTTGAGTTATCATAGTGGTTGATGTAAACCTCACCTTATCCTTAGTGATTAGATTATAAGTCTTCCATACTTATTATAGGGTGGATCCCTCACTAGTATGTTGAAGCTCTCCTCACATGGTGGATTATGGTTTAGGTTGAGTTTTCTCCCTTTGATAACAAAAGACCTTAAGGATTTTGGACAAATCAATTCACTAACTTATTTTGAGATTTTTACCCCGAACTACGAGGTTTTGATCCTACCTTTGTAATGGTACGTAGGCAATGAGTTTATCCATTCAAACTACAAAATTGTAAATAATTTGTATACTCTCTTCTTATCTCCCCAATCATGTTTGCACAAATATTTTTTCCAAATACCAACCTACCATACAACATTTGTAAAAAGGGCTCCCTTAGAGTACTAAGGATGTTTTGGGTGCTTAAAACCTTCCCATTGCATAACCAACCCACTTACCCAGATCTCTGACATTTTTATTAGTTTTTGATTTGATAAAACTTCTCGGTTTTTGTTCGCTTTCTAACCTTTCCTTTGGATAAATAGAAGTGTAGTGGCGACTCGAATTGTATGATTTACTTTTGATTTAGTCAATAAATCTAAAGGTAACGAGTACCACGCTACACTTGGCACACCATAACTGTAAGACCCTAATTTTGGCCCTAAGATCCCTTATGGCATCATAACATTGCATTTGCATAGCCTCAAGGATCATAAGCATCTTGGTTCCCTTTGCCTTTGGATGGGATCCCTTGTGAGTGGTTTGAGATCACCAAGCATGCTTGAATTGTATATTATTGCTTTTCTCATTTTTTTATTAACTTAAAAGCACAAAAATATGTCACTAACATTTCTTGTTTGTAGCTTGAGCAATCACAAGATCCAAAGCTTCTAGGAGATCCTTTGTGCAATGATATGGTCAAGAGAAGATGAAAGCAAGCATGGTAATGGTTCCCAAAGCTCTCATCCATCAAATATGCCTCCCAAGTATCTCAATTCATCATTTTGATCAAAGAAAGTCAAGGGGTTTGAGGTTTGTTTCCCAAGGAAACCCTAATTCATCTGATCATCAACAATGCCTTGCTCATGAAACAACCTCAACCCATGGTCAAATACAATCAAGGGAAGTTCTTTAATTCATCATCTCATGCATATTTGAAATTATTTGAGTGTCCTCCATCATCAATTCATCAATATATGAGTTGTAGACTTGAGGAGTTGATCAGTCAATTCATCTGACTATTTTGAAATGCACTGAGACCTGACTTTTTATGTGTTGGTCAAATGGAGATGATCCCAAGAGAAAAAATGTTCTTAAGGAAAATATGAACAATTTTCATATTCATAAAAATTTGATTTGAAGCTTGGAAGGTCATCATCCATTCCAAAACATTATAGGTCATTTTGACTGAAACCCTAATTTTGGGTCAACTTCCCAAGAACATAACTCATTCATTTTTCATGATTTTGAGGTGATACTTAATGTATTGGAAATCTTATTGTGTAAACTTAAAATGTTATGTTGAGAAAAATTGCAAAATCTCAAAATAAATACATGTGATAATGCAAAACATTATAGGTCACTTTGGGCCAAATGCATTGAAATGTGAAAAAGTCCAACTTCAAGTGCCCATAACTTCTTCATTAAAAATCCAAATGATACAAAATTTAAGTCCAAATATATTGTATTGAAAATATCTACAACTTTCATGTTGAAGATTTTATCATTTGGAGCTTGCATCATTGAAACAGAAGGGCTTGAACATTGGCCAAATTTGGAAACTTCACATATGCATGTTTTGCACCCTACACTTCAAGCTCAAATTTCATTAATTTCCAAAGCCCAATTGGAGTTTTGATCAACATAGCATTTGTTCCTTATGCAACAAGCTTTCTAACCATTATTCATAAGGTTGCATTTGGAGTTTGGAAGCATCATTTTCGAAGACATGAAGAATTAAGTGCATTTTGTGAAATTCATTTCAAACACATTGCATGAGTTGTTAACATCTAATCTGCATGTCCATTTCTCATTTGGTGATGTATAGCAATCCATTCCAATCAGAATTGGGCCCTCCATGCGCCTGTACAGGCCTATGCATGGAGGCCCTCTTCTCCCATGCACACTTTGTTCATTGCATTTCAGATGGTTTTGGCTATAAATACAAGTCCTATGCTCTTCAATTCTTCAACCTAATGGTGCCTAAATCCCTGCTGAATTGAATCTCACCCATACCAAAGGAACAACTTCATTTTTCTCTAAAAGTTTCAGATCTGAAATTCAATTGCATTGATTGATTTTTAAGATCTAAAGTTCCTAGACCTCTTCACCTTGATCCATTGAAGCTTCTATTTGCAAAAGGAATCAAAGAGAGTGACTCAATTCTTCATAATCCAAAGGTTTTGCTCAACTGAATTTTGCTTCGAATCTCATCATACATTGCTCCATTTGCCTTGATCTTGTGTTGTCTGAAGTCCTCTGTATAGAGGCATCATTATTGTGTTCTTAATTGTTGAAATCGAGCAAGTTCAGTTGAACACGACCAAAGTTCCATCTCTGATTTCTCTCTTAATAGGAATCTAGGGTGGAATTGAGTGGCATAGGAGTGATGTACATCACTTCACCTTTCGAATGGTGCCTGGATCGTGCATTTTAGTTAACATTTTTTTACCTGCAATTTTTGATCTCCACCAGAGCTAGGCGGAGAAGATGGTGGCGCTGGCCACCGTCTGGTCTCCAGATCCAATCGTGGCCGTCCATGTTTATTTCCAGATCTAATCTCAGCAGTCCAAACTTATGACTTATTTTAATTCAGCGTGTGGTGGCATTGACTGTGGAACACGTTGGACGCGCACTTATGGATGCTTGGATCTGCCAGCTCAATTAACGAGCTCAGATCCAAGGGCTCTCGCTTTTCCATTTATTTTAATTCTGATTTTAATTTCTATTTCATTTTTTAATTCCATTTCATTTTCTAAAATTCATATCTCTTTTATTATTAGTCCAAAAATTATGGGACCAATTTCATTATTTCTCTTTTATTTTCTAGTTTCTAAAAATGATTTTTAATAATTTTCTCTTTTCTGGTTATTTTTAATTCATTTTAAATAGTTTTTTATATTCAAAAAATACAAAAATATTTTCTCAACCTCTTTGAATGATGATAGATCTATGAAAAATATTATCATCAATTTATTAATTGATTTGAGATTTATTTGAGATTTTAGTTCAATTAGGTTATTTTTGTTCATTTTTAATTGATTAAAAATAGTTTCTGACTTTTAAAAATGCTGAAATTTTTAAAAGTTGATTTTTAAAAATGCTGAAACTTTGTTTGACCTTGTTGAACTTGGGATAATTCACTTGGACTTTTCAAAGTTGATTTGAAGTGAGTTTGAAGTTTGACCTTTCTTTAATATTTTAATTCAAGTTTTATTCTAAATATTAAAAATGCCAAAAACATTTTGTTTATTTCTTGACTTCCAATCTTCATCTTGCTTCTGTTTTCTATTGTTTGACCTTGATCTTCCCTATCTTTGGTCAACATTTGTTGATTGGTACATTCCATTTCATTTAATGCACTTTAATTCTTCATTTCTATTCTTCATCTTCTTCCTCTTCTCCTTTTTTTTTATCAATGAGTTAAAGGTTGATGGTTAGCATTGATTAGGGAGGTTTAATCTTCCTTGATTCATATCTAATTCATCTTGATCAAATGATCAAGTGAATGGCTTTGCATTAAGGATAGATTGCTTTTCTAAATCATGCAAAGGACTTAAACCAATACAAGATCATTTCTCATCTTCTTTTTTGGCATGGCAAGTTGTTGGAGTTTGATTCACTAATCAAGACCTCTAACTTGTGTTGTTGCCTAGATTATTATTGACCGGCCTCAGATAGTTGTGACTTCTACATAAGTCCAATTACGATTGCTTAACATAGCGCTAAATTTGCCTTATGGCACACTAACTACTAACACTAACCATTGACCATTAACATTTAATTCTTGCTCTTTACATTTATGCAATTTACTATTCTTGTACATATTATTCATTTGCTTTTTACTCTTCGCTCACTTGAGCACATGTTTATGTTAATGCAATTTGCCTTTTGCCTACTTGAGCACATAATTGTGTATATATTATTGTGCTTGTGTTTTGTTTTGATTGTTGTGGACCAAATGCAAAGAAATGGACAAATGGACTTAGTTTCTAGGACTTTCCCTATGAGAATTGAAGTAAAAGGACTTTAAATGGTAAAGATGGATTAGAAAGACCAAACCTCTAAACTCACTCTTGTCCATTCTTGATTTGCTTCATAAAACTTTTTGATGTGTGTGCTCTTGTGCTAGGGGATCCTATGAGAGCTCAAAATTAAAGAACCATTGCCATGCTCATCCAAAGTGAAAGACACAAGATACATTGAGGATCTTCTAAGAAGTTTGTTTGATTGTGTTGATTGCTTGAGCTTACTACTATTATGCTTGTATATTCCAAAGGATGAGAGCTACTTGGATCATCAATATGATCTCAAGAGAGGAACTCCATTTGTGGTCTTGTTTCTTATCCCTTATCTCTTGCATGATTAGGACTTTAGCCATTCTTCTTCTTCCCTCCACTCTAACCCAAGCCAAAACTTTTGTGCAAACATTTAACACTTATTTTCAAACATTAGAAACCTAAGCCTTATGTTTTTTATTTTCAAACTTTCTTTTCATAACACTTATTTTGAATTGAACTTTTAAACCAACTTTGACCATATTTTGTACATACTTTTCATTGGTAAATATAACTCATTCAAATGCCTTTTTGTGGTTTCAATGGCCACTTCCTTAACCAAATTTTTCATAACCTTTAGCTATTAGGTTTGAGTTATCCTTGAGGTAGATGTAATACTCACCTATATCCTTAGTGATGGACAATGAGTCTTCCATGCTTATTATAGGGTTAACCCCTCACTAGTATGTTGAAGCTATCCTCACATGGTGGATTTGTGGTTTTTGGTTGAGTTCTCTCCCTTGGATAACAAAAGACCTTAAGGCTTTTGGACCAATCAATTCACCAACTCATTTTGAGATTTTTACCCCGAACTACGAGGTTTTGATCCTAATCTTTTTTAAGATGGTACGTAGGCAATGGGTTTATCCATCCAAACATAAAATGTAAATAACTTGTATATTTTCTTCTCATCTCTTCAATCATGTTTGCACAAATAAATTTTCACAAAATACCAACCTTACAACAAAATGTGAAAAGGGCTCCCTAGGAGTACCTAGGATGTTTTGGGTGCTTAAAACCTTCCCATTGCATAACCAACCCCCTTACCCCGATCTCTGACATTTTTACTAGTTTTTGATTCGATAAAACTTTTAGGTTTTTGTTCGCTTTCTAACCATTCCTTTGGATAAATAGAAGTGTGGTGGCAACTCGACTTGTATGGTTTACCTTGGATTTAGTCAATATCTCTAATGGTAACAAATACCTCGCTACAATAACGGCATATAATCTGATTCTTGATAAACCGCACAATAACTTGCTTGGTTATGTTCGCGTACGATGCCGCTTCAACCCATTTTGTGAAGTAGTCAATTGCCACCAAAATGAAACGATGTCCGTTCGAAGCTTTAGGCTCAATCATGCCAATCATATCAATTCCCCACGTGGAGAAGGGCCATGGGGAGGAAATGACGTTCAACAATGTCGGAGGAACATGAATCTTATCCGCATAAATTTGACACTTGTGGCATTTCTTCACAAACTTGCAACAGTCAGATTCCATTGTCAGCCAATAGTAACCTGCTCGCAACATCTTCTTCGACATTGCATGCCTATTGGAATGAGTACCAAAGGAACCTTCATGGACTTCAGTCATCAACAGGTATACTTTGTGTCTATCCACGGATCTGAGTAAAACCATATCGAAGTTTCTCTTGTACAATACATCACCGTTTAGGTAGAAGTTGCCGGCTAATCTCCTCAAAGTCTTTTTATCTTTCAAAGATGCTCCATGTGGGTAAATCTGACTTTGGAGGAAACACTTGATGTCATAATACCACGGCTTCTCATCTTTGATCTCTTCAATAACAAACACATGAGCTGGCCTATCAAGACGCATCACAGTCAAATTGGGAACCCCGTTCCAATAATTCACTACAATCATTGACGCCAACATTGCAAGAGCATCTGCCATCCGGTTTTCATCTCGAGGGATATGATGAAACTCATCCTTGGTAAAGAAAGTTGAAATCCTCCTCGCATAATATCTATATGGTATCAAACAGGGTTGATTCGTCTCCCATTCATCTTTAATTTGATTCACAACCAAAGTTGAATCTCCAAAGACATTTAAATGCTTGATTCTGAGATCAATGGTCTCTTCGAGTCCCATAATGCAAGCTTCATACTCTTCCATATTGTTTGTACACATGAAAGTCAATCTAGCTGTAAATGGAAAATGCGTGCCTTGGGGAGTAATAATCACTGCCCCAATGCCATTACCATATTGATTAACAGCTCCATCAAATACCATGCCCCAACTGGAACCAGGTACTGGCCCTTCTTCAAGCAATGGTTCATCACAATCTTTCATTTTCAAGTATAAAATCTCTTCATCAGGAAAGTCATACTGCACTGACTGGTAATCTTCAATCGGTTGGTGAGCTAAATGGTCAACCAAGACACTACCTTTGACTGCTTTCTAAGATCGGTATTCAATATCATACTCTGATAACAACATCTGCCAACGGGAAATCCTCCCAGTTAAAGCAGGCTTCTCAAATATATACTTGATTGGATCCATTTTGGATATCAACCAAGTGGTATGATTCAACATATACTGACGCAGACGCTTAGCAGCCTAAGCCAATGCGTAACAAGTTTTCTCAAGCATAGAATATCGAGTCTTATAGTCCGTGAACTTCTTACTGAGGTAGTAAATTGCAAATTCTTTCTTTCCAGTCTCATCTTGCTGACCTAGAACACAACCCATACTATCTTCGAGCACTGTCAAATACATGATCAATGGTCTTCCTTCAATAGGTGGAGACAAAATTGGAGGTTCGAGCAGATATTCTTTGATACTGTCAAAAGCTTTCTAGCAGTCTTCGGTCCAATCACAAGACTGATCTTTCCGAAGAAGCTTGAATATAGGCGCACATGTGGCAGTCATGTCTGAAATGAATCTTGAGATATAATTCAAGCGGCCGAGAAAACCTCTGACTTGCTTCTCAGTTTTGGGCGCAGGCATCTCTTGTATTGCTTTCACCTTGGCAGGATCAACTTCAATACCCTTCTCGCTGTCAATAAAGCCCAACAACTTACCAGAACGAACACCAAAAGTACACTTATTGGGATTCAAGCGGAGTTTATACTTCCTCAAACGCTGGAAAGCTTCAACAAATGCTCAACATGTTCATCTTCATCAATTGATTTAGAAATCATGTCATCGACATAAACTTCAATCTCTTTATGCATCATATCATGAAAAAGAGTAGTCATTGCTCTTTGGTAAGTTGCACCAGCATTCTTCAAACTGAAAGGCATCACTCTATAACAGAATGTTCCCCAAGGTTTAATGAATATGGTCTTCTCCATATCTTCGGGTGCCATCTTGATCTGATTATATCCGAAAAATTCGTCCATAAACGAAAAGACTTTGAATTTAGCAGTATTGTCTACCAACATGTCAATGTGTGGCAGAGGGAAATCATCTTTCAGACTGGCTTTATTCAAATCACTATAATCAACACACATGCAAACTTTTCCATCTTTCTTCGGAACATGCACAATATTGGCCACCCATTACGGAAATTCGGTGGTCATAAGGGAGCCAGCATCAATCTTCTTATGCATTTCTTCTTTAATCATTACTGCCATATCAGGATGTGTTCTTCTCAACTTCTGCTTGACTGGTGGGCACTCTGGCTTCAATGGCAATCTATGCTCCACAATCTCAGAATTCAACCCAGGCATGTCTTGATAGGACCAAGCAAACACATCTGAATATTCTACAAGAAGATCAATCAACCCCTTCTTAACATTTGGACACAGTCGAGACCCAATCTTGACTTCCTTCACATCATCCTCGGAACCCAAGTTGACTAACTCAATCTGCTCTTCGAACGGCTGAATGGCTTTTCCTTCATGCTCAAGAAGACAAGACAATCCATCACTCACTTCTTCATCACTTTCCTCCTCTGCCTCAAACACAGGGAATTCAAAATTTGGAGAAGGAGAAGGATCATTGTATTCAATGGGGTTAGAAACCAACCTGCATAATGATTTGATATTTTGATTTTAGAGAAGTGAATTTGTGACCAAATATTATGCAGATGGACAAGTTTATTTATTTATTTATGTTTTTTGTGATTACCATTTTCAGAATAAAGCAAAAAGTAAAACAAAACATCATAGATGTGGATGAATAGAATTAATTTTATTGATGATCAAATTTGAAAATGCCCAACAATGTTCACTTCTCCCTTAGGCATAGGAGAAGGATTTTTTTTAAATAAATAATAGCAATTACTTAGATCGATGCATAATAACAGGAATATCAACAGCAGTCCAATTGTTGCAAGCTTTTCCATGCGTCATAAAATTGGTGCAGTCTTCCTCTTCGTCGTCCTCTAGCACAGCAGCTAAGTGTTGTTCATTGCCATGAATGGACCGGACCCTCCGCTACGGAAGCTGAGTTGCATATCCTCTGATCTAGCAGCTGACGAACCTTGTTGAAAACCCAGACCAGTCTTATTCTTGTTATCGGAGACCTCTACCACTCGTCCCCACTGATCAACAATTCCTTCTTCAACAATCTTCTTTGCAACTTTCAATGAGGACATAGGTGCCCCAACTCTCTTTTCAACAACAATAGACAGGCTTAGAACGGAGTTCCAACCTCATCCTCAGCTTCAACATAAGAGAAAGATGACAGGTGGCTAACTAACAGCACCTTTTCCCTGCCAACAATGACTAATTTCCCATTCTTGACAAATTTGAGTTTCTGATGCAACGTGGAGGTAACAGCTCCTGCCTCGTGAATCCCTGGCCTTCCCAATAGACAACTGTAGGCCGGGTGGATATCCATTACTTGGAAAGTAATTTGGAAATCACTCGGACCTATCTTCACTGGAAGGTCCACTTCACCTATCACTGTTTTGCGTGAACCGGAAAATGCTTTGACGATTACGCCACTATACCTCATATGCGCTCCTTGATATGACAGTTTTGATATTGTTGACTTCGGCAGCACATTCAACGAAGATCCGGTGTCAATAAGCACATTAGATAAGGCGTCACCTTTGCAATTCATGGAGATATGCAAAGCTAGATTATGATTCCTACCCTCCTCAGGGAGTTCCTCATCACAAAAATTGAGATTATTGCAGGAAGTGATGTAAGCCACAATATGATCAAACTGATCCATCGTAACATCATGTTCCACGAATGCTTGCTTTAGAACTCTTTACAGTGCTTCTCCATGCACTTCTGAATTCATAAGCAGAGACAGTACTGAAATTTTTGAGGGGGTTTGAAGCAGCTGCTCCACCACATTAAACTCACTCTTCTTTATTAACCGAAGTACCTCATCATCATTAGTCTTCAGATTGCTGGATTCACCAGACTGACGCGTTGAAGCACTAACTGGATCTGCTGCAGGCACTTCCACTTTCTTACTTACTGTTGAATCTTCCACATCTTTTGGGAACACCGACCCAGACACTCGACCGATGTGGGTCACCTAGGTAATGTCAGCAATGCTCACGACAGAATTGGTTTTAAGGAATTGAACCTCTTGACCATCCTTCACCATAGTTGCATTATACTGATAAGGAACAGCCTTATCGGATGCGTATGGGACTGGACCCGCCAACCGTATGACCAACGGTGATACCGATCTCTGGCTGATGTTGTTATTGTTACTGCTATCATATTGAATCAACACTCTCTCGGGATTCTTAAACACAGGAACAATCACATTCACATCGTCATCTACGTGACGGGATTGTACAATTTGGATCATACCCTCATCCATCAACCGCTGGATGTCTCTTTTCACAATCTCACAACCTCTTGGGTTAACACTGCAGATAACACAACCATCATGGTCATGCTCACAATCTCTCACCAAACAAATGTCCTTATGCATCGTCACCAAGGACCTTCGAATAAAACGAACATCAAACACTTTGAACTCCCCAGGGCATCCATCTACCATGTTGACAGATGAATTTCCATGAGCGGGAAGTGGGTTAGCTTTCACGTTGGGTGCACGGTCCTCAAAGGGTACCATTCCACTCTTTACTAGCTTCTAGATTTCATACTTGAGTGGATAACAGTTCTCAATGTCATGTCTGGGTGCTCCTTGATGAAAAGCACAACAGAGGTCAGGCTTGTACCACCATGGAAGTAGTACAGGTATTTGCGACGGATTTCTCGGTTGTAGCAGATTCTTGAGAACCAATGATGGATAGAGTTCTGCATATGTCATAGGAATCGGGTCAAAAGATACCTTCTTCTTCTTGAAAGTTTGTTGTTGATGATTGTTGGTATTGTTGTTGTAGGTGTTTGTTCGTTGTTGTAGTTGTTGTTGTTGACATTGTTGTTGAACTGGTACTGATTGACTAGCTGAAAAAAAGGGAATTACGGAATATACTTGATGATGATGTTGATGGGGTGGTTGACTTCTTCTGATTTGAGGCCTTCTCTGCCTCCCACTAGAAATTGCGTTGGCTTCATTGTCCTTTTTCTTACCAAAACTGCTGCCATATCTCTTGTTGGATGATACCTCCTCCTTTGACAATCGTCCTTCTCGGACACCTTCTTCTAGCCTCATCCCCATATTTACCATTTCAGTAAAATCACTGGGGGTACTGGCGATCATCTTCTCATAGTAAAATGAGCTAAGGGTCTTCAGAAAAATCTTGGTCATCTCCTTTTCCTCTAAAGGAGGGTTGATTTGAGCAGCGAGTTCTCTCCACCTCTGCGCATACTCCTTAAATATTTCCTTGTCATTCTGAGATAGTGACCTCAACTGATCTCGATCGGGAGCCATATCAACGTTATACTTGTACTACTTAACAAATGCTTCACCCAAATTGTTGAAAGTGCGGATGCTCGCACTATCCAACCCCATATACCATCTTAGCGCAGCACCAGTCAGATTGTCTTCAAAGTAGTGGATTAACAGCTGATCATTGTCTATTTGGGTAGACATCTTGCGGGCATACATCACCAAATGACTGAGCGGACATGTGTTCCGTTTGTATTTTTCAAAGTCAGGCACTTTGAACTTCACTGGAATCTTCACATTCGGCACCAGACATAATTCATCAGCACTCTTCCCAAAAAGGTCCTTACCTCTCAATATTTCCAACTCCTTACGCAGCTCAAGAAATTGATCCTTCATTTCATCCATTTTCTCATATACGTCCGGGCCCTCAGATGGCTCGGAATGATAAATGGTGTCTTCCACACGAGGCAAGGTATGTACTACAGGCGGTGGAACATACATGACCGGGCTAGATGCCAGCATGGAAGCAAATGTGGGCGCAAAGCCCTCAAGCATGAAGTTTGGAAGCATTCCCCACGGGAATTCGGTAGGCATAGCAGGCACGAAATGAGCGGCAGTTGCGGGAACAGTAGAGGTAGCCACCTCGGAAATGATAGTCCTTTGAGGAGGAGGAGTTGCAGGTGTTGGAGAAGACTGGCTCTGCGCGACTAGAACTGACTCCATCATGGTAGTCAGGCAGGTGATCTCCTCTTTCAGGTCTCTATTCTCTTGCTCAAGATGTTCCATGATTCTGGAGTGATTGGCGCGAGTATTGTACCGATGAGTCAGCTTGGCTGAAGCACAAAAGAAACACCAATGAGACATCTGGCGAAAGAGAAACATATTTATGCAAATGATGCATGAAATGCAATGCTTGATTGTTTTTATTTTAAAGGAACTTTATATTATTTGCAAATATATATATATATATATATATATATATATATATATATATACACACACAACAGTAATTGCAACAATTTGATATGACCAAAAATTCTCTTTTATTTATATAATTGAAAGGATTACACTGAGTACAATTTCAGAAACCAAATGAAAAATACAAGAGAAAAGGAGACTAGTCATCCTAAGGATCCCTAACAACAACGTCAGAAGATCTGGCTACAGGTGCGTACTTCCTTCGAATACGTCGGATCTCAGACACAAAAGAATCCTTCATCTGAGTCTTCTCGAGGACAAGATGATCAACAATCTTCTTCCAAGCAACGGAAGGCTGAGGCATGCTAGAAGATAAAACCTTTGGCTCTCTCTGTCTCTTTGTCACTCGATCTTCAAGTAGCTCAATGAGTGCATCCTTGTCCTTAGGCTCAAGCTGCAACTCCTCGTGCTTTTGGCTCAAAGCATGGAAACGCTCTTCCCACATATCCTTCTCTTACTTCATCTTGGTGAGCGCGTCTTCCAACTCCTTTACATCTTGGTTAGGGAGAGTTAATGGATCAACCACGACCATAGACATAGGTCTCTCACAAGGATAAGGCATCTTCAACTCCAAAGCTCTCTTCTTTACCCAAAGTGTGTATTCTTCCAAAGCTACACAATTGCGCGGACCAAGCTCGGATCTTTCTTTCCTATGCACATTATGCCAAGCATGCACAATCTTCTGCTTCAAATGTTGGGTATCTTTACCCTCTTGATAAAAAAATCTTCTAACAACATGTTATTAGGTTTGTCTCTCAAGGGGAACCTAAGTTGACGACGAGCCAAAGCAGGGTTGTAGTTAATTCCTCCTTGTGTACCAATGAGAGGCACATTAGAGAATTCACCACAACTATCAATAATCTCCAAACTGCTCAAAGAAGGATCATACCAAACTATATCATCATTAGTGAGAGACATAACTCTCTGAGACCACCGTAGACATTGTTTGTTCTCCATAAAAGCAGGTGTCTGAGGCAAGTGCGAAATAAACCACTTGTACAAAAGAGGAACACAACACACAATAGTTCCACCACCTTTAGAATTTCTCAAATGCAAAGAGAAGTACATATCTCCTAACAGAGTAGGCACGGGATTCCCAATCAAGAAAGTTCTAATGGCGTTAACATCAACACAACCGTCAATGTTAGGAAACAAAGCTAATCCATAGATGAGTAACACAAAGATAGCTTCAAAAGCATCCATACTACCAGCTTGAGCAAAGGCAGTAACTTCCTTGATGAGGAAATCAGATTGCAACCCAAATAATCCTCCTTTGTTCACCCAATGAGCCTCTATCTCAGACTTCTTCAAGTGAAGAGCTTCAGCAATAAGATGAGATATGGGAATCTCTTCCAATCCACTAAAAGGTACCTTTCCAGAAATAGGTATTCCTAACAGATAGGCATACTCCTCCAATGTAGGCACAAGCTGATAATCAGGAAAAGTGAAGCAACGGTAGAGAGGATCATAAAATTGCACCAATACACTCAAAAGTCCTTCAACCACATCAACATACAAGATAGATAGAAGCTTACCATGACGTTGTTTGAAGTCCAAGGGATCTAATACAAAAGATGCTAGCTTCCTTAACTCTTTCAAGTCGGGACATCTGAAACTGTACTTCTTAGTGTTCCTTCATCCATAATCCATGATCTAAAAATATTTGCAAATAACACCTCAGTTCCTTGAAATTTTCGTGTGATGAATGTTATGATGTGCATGAATGCATGAATGCAACAATCACAAATAAGGGATCACACACAAGGAAAACAAACAAAGGTCAAGGGATGAATCAAGTCATTGTCAAGATCAATCATCCATTTTGGTGGATTATGTTTTTCACCTTATCAACACCCAAGTTCCATTGATATTGACAAGATTTGATTTGATCAACCAAGAATCAAGGGTTTGTTATGAATCACGAGCATGGAGTCTGGGTAAGAACCATCCCAAAGGAGTGAACTAAGGATAAAACCTGCATATCATGTTCTAAAAAGTTCCCAGAGTCTTAATTCCATCTATCGGATATTATAGGTTAAGATGTCTGACTCATCGACCCATAATATTCTCTAGATAAACTCATCTGAGTGTAGTATCACGTAACAACTGTTATTAAGTCTACACTTGAACAGTCTCCGTACTACATCCTAGATAGGCCAAGAGGGGTTAAATGTTCTATAACCCTTAGCTTCTCGGACCCCAAATTAGAGATAGTAATGCCTAACTACAAATACTTGTGTGACATTTCCAAATCCAAAAGGGTCTCCACTGAGCAGATGGATCTCAAGCCAACTTTTTAAGGACTACTCCACACAAGTCGAACATGACTATACCATCCTCCTATCTTAATTGCACTCAAGTTTGGGTTAGAACTTATCTCACCACTCAGAGATCACAAAGCACAACAAGCAGATTATATCATACAAACAAATATACATACATCGGTTATATACAATTATATACACACAAAAAAGTAGGCTAAACCCACTAGAGACTACTCCCCAGCAGAGTCGCCACTTAATTTTTGTAGCGGTAAATTCATGATCATCAAGCTATGGATAAGCAAGACATCAAATAACAAGAGTCGCCATCGCGCTTTTATTGTTTCCAAGGGAAAAGGGAAAAGTACGAACAAACCCCAAAAATAAGAAGTTTTCAAATCAAAACTAATAAAATGCCAGAGATTACAGGTAAGGGGGTTGGTTACACAGAGGGAAGGTGTTAGCACCCAAAGTGTCCTAGGTGTAAGACCCCAATTTTGTCCCTAAGATCCCTCATGGCATCATAGCATATCATTGCATAAGCCTCAAAGATCATTGGGCACCTTGTTTCCTTCCCTGTGGGTGGGATATCTCTTGAGAGTGTTTCTTGATCACCAAGCATTGCTTGCATTTGTATATCATTGCCTTTCTTTTAATTATTAACCAAAATGTACAAAAATATGTCATTAACCTTTGTTACTTGCAGCTTAAGGAGTCAACAGGTCAAGTCAACCAAGTGAATCCTTTGTGCAAGAGATGAGGTTTTCCTTGGTATGAGGATCATGTGATCATTATTTTGAGCTTATATGAGCTAGAGGTTCATTATGAAACAAAATCCCCAAGTGGTTGAAGCTCAAAGTCATCAAGACATTTTCAGGTCATCTAAGGGCCAATATAGTCAACTGAAAGTCAACTGAAGGCTTTGGAGTGGGAAATTGAGTTTCTTCATCCCATTCATGTCCAAATCATGCTTATTCATCATACCAAAGATCAATGTTGAAGAATTTGAGGTCAAGTCAAAAGTTTCCAAAAATGGAAAGTGACCTGTAATTTCAACTTTCCAAAAATGGAAAGTTTTTGGTCCAACTTCAACTCAACTTTCCAACATCAAAGAAGCTTCAAATGAATTTTTGTCCAACATGAAAGTTGAAGATCTCTCTCTCCCATTTCTAAAAAATTCCAAGATCATGATCATCTGATAAATGGTTGAGGAGATCTGATCCAATCATTGCCAAGTGTGCATGGAACTTCAAAAGGCCATAACTTTTGATTCATAACTGCAAATTTGGTGCCTCTTTTTCTAGAATGCTTCTCATGACATGAACTTTCCAAAACATTCATCACATTGCATGAATTTCCATCATATGATCATTTGCTATTCCATGCCCATTTTGGAGGGAATTTTGAAATTTTGAAATTGGTACATCACGGGAACTATTTACCATTGCCATTGTGTTGGAAAAATGATTTTAAGTGCATTTGAGCTTACATTGGGTACTGTTCACGTATGCATGCTTCATACACCACCAATTTTCAAATTTTTGCCATGCACCTCATTTTGCTAATCTCCAATTAACCATTGCTAATTAACATTTTCAGTGTGATTAGGATTTCATATAAATACAAAATCATAACAGAATTTGAGGGATTCACCATTTTTTAGATCTAGAAGTTTTTCCCTCCATTTTTTTCTCTCAATCATAATTCAAATTTCTTCCACATAACCTTTCCATTTTATTGCATATTCTTGTTCTGTGATACGGATTTGGTGTAGATCAAGCTCTCAATTGCAGAGTTTGGCCAAGAATTATGTGGTGCAAGCTCAAGAACTCAAGTATGAAAGTTGATTGTTAAGCAAGATCTAAGTTGTTTCAAGCCTGAATTCACTCATCAATCTTCATAACAAGTGTTCTGGAGTAGATTTGAAGCTTGCCAAGCCTTGGATCGTGCATTTCCAGAAACTGCTCTTCAAGAGGTACTTTAGTAGCTTTAACTCATTACTTGAGTTGCGTTGCTTTGCTTGTGGTTGGCATACCACTTAGGTATTTTCCTTGATCTCCATGTAGTCTGGAAGACCTGCTGTTATTGGCAGGCACCTGTCTAAAGCCCTCCTTAAGAGGCCATGTCTTTGATTGTTTATATTTTGTGCCAAGCAGGTTAAGTCCTCTTAAGACGCAATTGGCAGATAAAAGGGATGTGCAATCCATCCCCTACTATTCAGTTGAGTCTTTCATTATGCTCACACTACGTGTTGATGCTTTTAAATCTAACCCAAGATCATTGTATATAGAATCAGTAAGGTGGAGTAGAGTTCCTCATTCTGGACTCCCATATTTTCATTGATTCAAGCTCACCCAGGCCAGGGTTAAGAGCTATGAGGTCTAATCCTCATTTCCATTTCATCTGCTTCACCCTAACTCTCAATGTTAGGGTTAAGAGCTCAAAGCTACCCATTCCAGTATTTGGCTTGTTTGTCGAGGTTGATATGACCCCTTGACTAAAGCCTAACCTTGATTGAGCCCCTTGGTTGTGTATAGTGTGTGATAATTGACTGCTTGTCTGCTTATTTGTCTATCTGTGCATAATTGTTTGTGGGTGCCTCTGTGCATTGTTTTCATTTTTGAGCATTAATTGTATATCATTTCATGATCATTGTTCATACTTTGTGACATCTTGTTTTGTCTATTGAGGAGTCAATTGTAAGTCCAGCTATTGGCATTTGTTTCCTGTGATCTGGTAGGAGTTGGAACTAAGACCATTGATTGGCATTCCATTTCCTAGGAGTCGAGTATAAGACCATGTATTGGCAACTTGTTTCCTCTTGCTTATTGCATTTGTTTTCTTTACTTTGTGAGGCTAGTGTAAGTCCATAGATTGGCATCTAGTATCCATTTTTGTATTGTGAGGAGTCAGATGTAGGACCATTGATTGGCTATCTGTTTCCTGTGATCATTTTGTGGAGATGGATATAAGACCATTTATTGGCACTCCGTATCCTGTTTTGTTTTGTTGCTTTGTGGAGATGGATATAAGACCATTTATTGGCACTCCGTATCCTGTTTTGTTTTTTTGCTTTGTGGAGATGGATATAAGACCATTTATTGGCACTCTGTATCATGTTTTGTTTTGTTGCTTTGTGGAGTTGGATGTAAGACCATTTATTGGCAATCCATTTCCAGTTTTGTTGCTTCTTTGAGCTTGCTTATTTGCTTATTGCTTTGTGGCTTATTCCAAAGAAACCACTTGGATCATCTACATATGATCTCAAGAGAGGAACTCCTAATGAAGTTTTACTCCTCATCCTTACCTTTTTGTTTCCTTACAACCTCCACTTGCATTCGTAACCCAAACCAGCAAATTTTGTGCAAACATTTTCATCTGTTTTCAAAACTAGAAACCTAGGCATTATGCCTTTGATTTTCAAACTTCATTTTCACAATACTTCTTCTGAATTGAATCTAATGTCAACTTTGACCATTTTTGTGAATACTCTAATTGGTTAATTTCACTCACTCAATTGTTTTTGTGGCCTTTGTCCACTTCTTGATAAGTTTTTATACATTAGCCATAGATCTCAATTATCTTAGTGGTTGATGTGAATCTCACCTTTTGTCCTTAGTGATTGAATTCTAAGACTTCCTTGCTTATTATAGGGCATAATCCCTCACTAGCAAGTTGAAGTTGTTCTCACATGGTGGACTTGTGGTTGTATAGGTTGAGTCTTCTCCCGTGGATAATGAAAGACCTTAGGGCTTTTGTTTAAAATCAATCCACTTATTTTTTGGAAATCTTTTAGCCGAACTACGAGGTTTTGATACTGTAAGGGTACGTAGGCAATGGATCTTTCCATCCAAACACAAAAATAATAAAAATTGTATATTCTTCTCTCATCCTTTTAATCAATGTTTGTACAAAAATATTTCATAAACAAATAATTGATACAACAAGTTGTGAAAAGGGTTCCCTAGGAGTACCTAGGATGCATTGGGTGCCTAACACCTTCCCTTTGCATAATTACCCCCTTACCCATATCTCTGTACCCTTTTTATTAGTTTTCTTTGTAAAACTTCTTAGGCTTTTGTTCGCTTTCTAGCCATTCCTTTGGATAAATAGAAGTGCGGTGGCGACTCTATCTTTGTATGCTTTGCTTTTGATTTAGTCAATAAATCATAAAGTGATGAATACACTGCTACACTAGGTACTCCTAGGGAGCCCTTTCTTCTGTGCATATGTATTTTGTACGAATGATGTTTGCAAGCAAATAGAATGGGGGGATGAGAAAAGAATTCATTAGTTATATTTTTGTGTTTGAGAAGACCTTCGGACTTGTGCCTACGTACCAACATAAAAATAAGGGATCAAAATCTCATAGTTCGTGATATAAATTTCAAAGTGGATGCTTTGATTTTTAACAAAAATTAGGTTTGAAAGGCACAAAGGCCTAGAAAATGGTTTGAATGAGTTAGTTCTTTTTGGCTTTTGAAGTCTTTAAGTCAAGTGTAGTTAAATTTATTTACATGTTTATTTAAGAAAAGAAGTTTAAAATGCAATGGCATAAGGCCAAAGATTCTAGTTTGCAAAATGGTCTAAGTTTAGAAAAAAAACAAATATAAACAAAGAAGTTTTTAAAAGGAGGGGGAGATTTTGAAATTAAAGAAGTGGGGAGGAGATGAAGAGACTAATCCTAAGCATAAATTTAAAAGTTAAGAGTTGAAAAGATCTGACCAATTGGCTCCAATCCAATAAACAAGAATGTCATATAGAAACCCAAATTCCCTTGGACATTAGAATCAAGCAACAAATAATGTGGCGACTCTATCTTTGTATGCTTTGCTTTTGATTTAGTCAATAAATCATAAAGTGATTAATACACCGCTACAGAAAAGTGGCGACTCTGCTGGGGAGATATGTTTTCCTAGTGGGTTTGCCTACTTTTCACAATTGTTGTGATATATTGTTTATGACATATTTTTGTGCAATTTGGGATTACTGTATTGTTTGTAATGATTGATTTGCTTGATATATCAATTGTTGCATGCTTGGTGATCTCTGTGAGATGAGTTCTATACCCGAACTCGAGTGCACCTTATGATAGGAGAATGGCATAGTCTCGTCGACTTGTGTGGAGTTATTCCTTAACAAGTTGACTTGCGAGTCCATTCACTTGGTGGAGGTCATGTTGGATTAATGATGTCACACAAGTTATTTGTGGTTAGGCATTATTCTTTCAGTGTGTGCCTTAGAAGCCAAGGACCTTAGTTTACCAAGCCCATCTTGGCCTATTTTTAGGATGTAGTGCGGAGGTCGTTCAAATGTCAGATTTGATGCGATTGTTACGCGATACTACACTCATAAGAGTCTCTCTTGAGAATATTTTTGGAATACGAGTATTCGTTCCTCCGATAATATTCGAAAGATGGGATGATGACTATGGGAACCTCTGGTAGAACATGTTCGGCAGGTTTAAACCATAGTACACTCCCTTTGGGTGGTTCTTAACCGAGACTCCATGCTCGTGACTCACAATAAACCCGTGATTCATGGTTGAACCGTTCGTATATCGTTAATATCAATGGAACTTGGGTGTTGATAAGGTGTAAACCATAATCCACCAAAATGGATGATTGATATTAAGGATAATACGAGCCATCCCATGACCTTTGTCTGGTGTGCTTTGCTTGATCCTTGAGTGTGATTGTTGCATTCATGCATTCATCTGCATCCATATCATCAGATAAAAAGAAAATTTTCAAGGAACTTAAGGGGTTTATTTGCAAAATTTTCAGATATGGAAAGACAAAAAAGGCATACAAAGAAGTACAGCTTTAGACAGCCCGATCTGAAAGAGTTAAGGAATCTGGCATCTTATGTATTAGATCCCTTGGGTTTCAAAGCTCGTTATGGGAAACTTCTGCCTCTTCTGACTACTCAGGTTGATGAAGGATTGATGAGTACTTTGGCGCAGTTCTATGATCCTCTGTATCACTGCTTCTCTTTTCCAGACTTTCAGTTATTGCCTACCCTTGAGGAGTATGCTCATCTTGTGGGTATTCCGATTCTGGATCAGGTGCCGTTCAGTGGCTTGGAGAGTATTCCTACTTCTCAAGAGATAGCTGACATGTTGCACATAGATGAATCCTTGGTTAAAGCTCATATGACTACCAAAGGTGGAATTCAAGGTCTTCCTTCTGAGTTCCTCATCGCTCAAGCTACCGTTTTTGGGAAGGCTATGAGTGAGGATGCCTTTGAGGCCATATTCGTGCTTCTTATCTATGGATTGGTATTGTTCCCCAACATCGACAAATTTGTGGATGTGAACGCTATTAGGATCTTCTCTGTTCTTAATCATGTTCCGACTCTGTTGGGTGATGCCTATGTCTCTTTGCACCTTAGGAATGCAAAGGGTGGTGGCGCTATTGTGTGTTGTTTGCCTCTGTTGTTTAAGTGGTTTATTTCTCACTTACCTCAGACGGTTACTTTCAAGGAGAACAAGGGATGTCTACGGTGGTCTACGAGACTCATGTCTCTCACTAATGATGATATCTCTTGGTATGATCGTGCATATGGTGGTGTCCAGATCGTTGACTCTTGTGGTGAATTCTCCAATGTGCCTCTTCTTGGTACATGTGGTGGGATTAGCTACAACCCTGTGTTAGCACGACGTCAGCTTGGGTTCCCCCTAAAGGATAAACCTAATAACATTCTGTTAGAAGGTGTGTTCTTTCAGGAGGGTAAAGATCCCCAAGGCCTGAAAGCAAGGATGGTCCGCGCTTGGCGCAAGATTCACAAGAAGGGTAGAAGTGAGTTGGGCCCGAAGAACTGCATTGCTCTGGAGCCATATACTACTTGGGTGAGGAAGAGAGCATCTGAGTATCTTATTCCATATGATTATCCGAGACCTACACCTTTGGTCGTGGCTGGGCCTTCAACCCTCCCTAACCAAGGCGTAGAGGAGTTGAGAGACGAAGACCTTTCACGTGCCTGGATCCGTGAAAGAGAAGAGTTGCTTCGACAGCTTAAGAAGAAGGATGCTCTGATTGAGTTCCTCGAGCATCAGGTCATTGATGATCCTGATGATACTTGGACTTCTCTACTTCCTCAGTCTTCTAAGTTCTGGAAAAGGAGGTATGAGAGACTCGCCAAAGAGAAGGCAGATATGGAAGCAGCATACGAGAGAGAGATTAAGAGGCTTCGTGCAGCTTATATTCCAGCATCCCGAGCTTCTAGGGATCCATAGGATGTTTATTTTCCTTTTCTCTTGTAATAAATGACAATGTTGTACTTCTTTTTTTTCAAATATATTTGATGAGATATTTTCCATATGCGATTAAATGCTTAATATCCAAAATTGCAAATAATACCTTAAAGTTCCTTCGAAAATAAAAACAAATCATGTGCACGAGCATTGCATGCATCATTTGCATAAGCAGGTGTTGTTCCGGTCTTCTTATCTGTGGCCTAACTTTGTGCTCTTCATTTATTTTGAAGACAAGCTGACTCAACGGTACTACACCAGAGCCAACTCTACAAGATTAATGGATCATCTCGAACAAGAGAATCGTGAGCTGAAGGAAGAAGTCGCCAGACTAAGCGCTCTGATGGAGCAATTCCTAGCTGCTCAGAATCATCCATCTCCAACACCTGCAACTCCTCCCCAGAGGACTGTTATCTCTGAGGTTGTTTCTGCTACAGTGCCAGCTGTTAGTGCCCATTTCGTGCCAACAGCCATGCCGCCCGGGTTTTCGTGGGGGATGCCTCCTGGTTTTATGCCTGACATTCCTGCACCAACATTTGCTTCCATGTCGGCATCTAGCCCGGTCCTTGCAATGCCCTCTCCTGTCGTGCATACCACTCCTAGGGTAGACGACACCATCTATCATTCTGAGCCGTCTGAGGGCCCAGATTTTCATGGGAAGATGGATGCTATGAATGACCAATTTCTTGAACTCCGCAAGGAATTGAAGACCCTTCGAGGAAAGGATTTGTTCGGCAAGTCTGCAGCCGAGCTCTGTTTGATTCCCGGTGTGAAAATACCCGTCAAATTCAAAGTCCCAGACTTTGAGAAGTATAAGGGGAACACCTGCCCTCTCAGCCACCTGGTTATGTATGCCAGGAAAGTGTCTACTCAAACGGATAATGATCAACTGCTGATTCATTATTTCCAGGACAGTTTGTCCGGTGCTGCACTAAGATGGTATATGAGTCTAGATAGTGCAAACATCCGTTCCTTCAATGATCTTGGCGAAGCTTTCGTCAAGCAATACAAATACAATGTGGATATGGCTCCCGATCGGGATCAGCTCAGAGCCATGTCCCAGAAGGACAAAGAGACATTTAAAGAGTACGCCCAGAGGTGGTGAGAGCTGGCAGCTCAGATTACTCCTCCGCTGGAAGAGAAGGAAATGAACAAAATCTTTTTGAAGACCTTGAGTTCGTTTTATTACGAGTGGATGATTGCTAGTGCTCCTTCTGACTTCACTGAAATGGTGAACATGGGGATGCGATTGGAGGAAGGAGTCCGTGAAGGACGTCTATCCAAGGATGAAGGCTCTTCAAGCAAGCGATATGGGGCGTTTGCTAAGAAGAAAGATAGGGAGGCACATGCTGTGCAATCCCATGTCAAACCCAGAAGACCCTCTGTTAGGAGGAAGCCTGTGCGTCATGCCAGCAATCAGCACCAGGTGGCTCACATAGCACCTGTGTTCAGAGACAACAATCAGCAATATCAGCAGCACAATCAACAACAACCTCAACAATATCAACAACAGCATCGCCCTCAGCAGCAGGCCTACCAGCCTCGCAACAGTAATCCAGCTGGTCCGAGTTATGAGAGGAAGAAGATCACCTTCGATCCGATTCCTGTATCATATGCAGAGTTGTATCCCTCTTTGATAGAGCGGAAATTGATTACTCCAAGAGACCCTCCGGCTATATCGGCCAACCCGCAGTGGTGGTATAAGCCTGATCAGCATTGTGTTTACCACTTCGGTGCTCCGGGCCATAATGTGGAAAACTGCTTTCCGTTGAAGACTAAGGTTCGAGACCTTATGAGATGCGGTATTCTAAGCTTTGAGGACTCAGGTCCTAATGTTACGAAGAACCCATTGCTCGAGCATGGGAAGTCTGTTAACATGGTCCAGGGTTGTCCTGGCAAATACAAGGTCAAATATGTAAGCCATATTCGACAGTCATTGGTTGAGTTGCATTGTCTACTGTGTGATTACAGTCATATGGAGCACGACCATGATAAATGTCGTATTTGCTCTGTCAATAGATTGGGTTGTCGTCAAGTGCGTAGAGAGCTGCAAGAATTATTGGATGATGGGACTATTGAGATTCTTCAAAACAGAAATGTTGATGAAAACGAGCCAGAGGTAAATGTGATTTCTCCTGTGTTCAGAATCCCCGAGCCTGTTGTCATCCGATATGATGGTAGCAAGCATAAGGTTTCTCCTGCCCTGATTATCAAGTTTGCCGGCCCTGTGCCTTATTCTTCCGATAAAGCAGTTCCATTCCGCTATAATCCAGTTGCTGTTGAAGATGGGAAAGAAGTGTCGTTGCCTTCATCCTCTGTTGTGAATATAGCTGATGTGAGCGGGTTGACCCGTAGTGGTCGCGTGTTTTCACCTCCGAAGCCTCAGGCTAGAGCTGATTGTGTTGAGCGTCCGGTTGGGAATGCTGTTAATCCTCTGAATCCGGCACCTGTTGTTAAACTCTCCTCTGTACAAAAGACTCCTACTTCTTCTGTTGGCCCTAGTGGCACTGTGAATGAAGATTGTGATGAGATGTTGAAGCTCATCAAGAAGAGTGAGTACAATGTTGTAGACCAGCTTCTACAAACACCGTCCAAAATCTCCGTGTTATCTTTGCTTCTGAATTCAGAACCCCATAGGGAGGCTCTGCAAAAAGTATTGGACTTGGCTTATGTTGATCATGATGTCACTATTGAACAGTTCGACAGCATTGTTGCAAACATCACTGCTTGCAACACTTTGAGTTTCTGTGACGCTGATCTCCCTGAGGAGGGAAGAGACCACAACATGGCTTTACATATATCCATGAATTGCAAGAGCGACGCCATGTCCAACGTGCTGGTGGACACTAGGTCATCTTTGAATGTATTGCAAAAATCCACTCTTTCTAGATTGTCATTTCAAGGGCCTCCCATGAGGCAGAGTGGTGTTGTTGTGAAAGCTTTTGATGGGTCGCGTAAGACTGTGATTGGGGAAGTTGATCTCCCGATCAAGATTGGACCAAGTGATTTCCAAGTCACCTTTCAGGTTATGGATATCCACCCATCTTATAGTTGTCTCCTTGGTAGACCATGGATTCATGAGGCTGGCGCCGTGACATCCACCCTACACCAGAAGCTGAAATTCGTTAAGAACAAGAAACTGGTTGTGGTAGGGGGAGAAAAGGCTCTCCTGGTTAGCCACTTGTCTTCTTTCTCATACATTGATGCTGAGGATGAAGTTCGAACGCCTTTCCGAGCTTTGTCTATTGTTGAGCCAATTGAGAAGAGAACTCCTTCATTTGCTTCCTATCGTGATGCGAAACTGGCCATTGAATATGGTGCAGTTGCTGGTCTAGGAAAAATGATCGAGCTTGAAGACAATAAGTCTCGGGATGGCATTGGCTATTCTTCTGGGGTCTTCAAAGACAAAGGGATGTTCAAGAGTGGAGGTTTCATCCATGCCGATCAAGCTGAGGAAGCTGCTGCGATTCTGGAAGAGGATGCAGAGGATACTAACAATTTTGTCATCCCTGGCGGGATCTGCCACAATTGGGTCGCTGTGGATGTTCCTACGGTCATTCATAAGTCAGCGTAATATGTTTGCTTTGTTTAAAAACCCTTCTCCCATGCCAAAGGGAGAAGTGATGACATTGTTGGCGTCATATATACAATGATATTTCATTCAATAAATTCATGTTAAATATTTGTTTTTCCATTTGTTTTCACTTTTTGCTTTTGCATGAAATTGGTGATCAAAAAGAAAAACCCTGAAAAACAAGAATAAAAGCAATCTTTTCATCTGCATAATGATTTGCTTGTTTAAATTCTAAAGTTTTTTATTATCCAAAATCATTATGCAGGTTGAGTCTAAAACCCATTGAACATAATGATCCAACGCCATCTCCCAATTTTGAATTCCCTGTATTCGAAGCAGAGGAAGATGATGTTGAAGGGATTCCTGATGAGATTACCCGTCTTCTTGAGCACAAAGAGAAGATCATTCAGCCGCACCTTGAGAATCTGGAAACAGTCAACTTGGGGTCTGAAGATTGTGTTTGGTTAGTGAAAATTGGGGCACTCCTTGAAGAGTCTGTCAAGAAGGGGTTGATCAGTTTGCTACGAGAATATTCCGATATCTTTGCTTGGTCGTATGAAAACATGTCGGGTCTAGATACAAATATTGTGCAACATTTCCTGCCGCTGAAGCCTGAGTGCGTGCCTGTGAAGCAGAAGCTCAGAAGAACTCATCCAGATATGGCAGTGAAGATCAAAGAGGAAGTTCAGAAGCAAATTGATGCGGGGTTTCTAGTGACTTCTACATATCCTCAATGGGTGGCCAATATTGTGCCTGTGCCTAAGAAAGACGGAAAAGTCCGTATGTGTGTTGATTACAGAGATTTGAATAAGGCTAGTCCGAAAGATGATTTTCCTCTACCACACATTGATATGTTGGTAGACAATACAGCCAAATTCAAAGTATTTTCATTTATGGACGGATTTTCCGGATATAATCAAATCAAGATGGCACCTGAGGATATGGAGAAGACAACATTCATCACACCTTGGGGAACATTCTGTTATCGAGTGATGCCCTTCTGTTTGAAGAACGCCGGAGCCACGTATCAACGAGCTATGACTACCTTGTTTCATGATATGATGCGCAAGGAGATAGAGGTCTATGTTGATGATATGATTGCTAAGTCACGAACGGAAGTGGAACATGTTGAGCATTTGTTGAAGCTCTTTCAGCGTTTGAGGAAGTACAAGCTTCGTCTGAATCCGAACAAATGTACATTTGGAGTCCGTTCTGGCAAGTTATTGGGTTTTATTGTCAGCGAAAGAGGTATTGAGGTTGATCCTGCAAAGGTCAAAGCAATACAAGAAATGCCTGCGCCCAGAACTAAGAAGCAAGTCCGAGGTTTTCTTGGCCGCTTGAATTATATTTCCAGATTTATATCCCACATGACTGCCACATGTGCGTCGATATTCAAGCTCCTCTGGAAAGATCAATCTCATGATTGGACCGAGGATTGCCAGAAAGCTTTCGACAGTATCAAAGAGTATCTGTCTGAACCTCCGATCTTGTCTTCGCCTGTAGAAGGAAAACCTCTGATCATGTATCTGACTGTTCTTGAAGACTCAATGGGTTGTGTCCTTGGTCAGCAAGAAGAATCGGGAAAGAAAGAATTTGCTATTTACTACCTGAGTAAGAAGTTCACTGATTGTGAGTCTCGATACTCTATGCTTGAGAAGACGTGTTGTGTTTTGGCTTGGGCCGCTAAGCGTTTACGCCAGTACATGATAAATCATACAACTTGGTTGATATCCAGAATGGATCCAATCAAGTATATCTTCGAGAAGCCTGCTTTAACCGGGAGGATCGCCCGTTGGCAAATGTTGTTGTCTGAGTATGATATCGAGTATCGAGCTCAGAAAGCTATCAAAGGTAGTATCTTGGCTGACCATTTGGCACATCAGCCGATTGAAGATCATCAATCTGTTCAGTACGACTTCCTAGATGAGGAGATTCTGTATTTGAAGATGAAAGATTGTGATGAGCCTACACTCGATGAAGGGCCAGAGCCTGGTTCCAGATGGAGTATGGTATTCGATGGCGCTGTAAATCAGTATGGAAATGGTATTGGGGCAGTAATCATTACTCCTCAGGGCACACATATTCCGTTTACAGCAAGACTAACTTTCAAATGCACGAATAATATGGCTGAGTACGAAGCCTGCATTATGGGATTAGAAGAATGCATGGATCTAAGGATCAAGCATCTTGATGTGTATGGTGATTCAGCCCTAGTTGTCAATCAAATCAAGGGTGAATGGGAGACGAATCAACCTGGTCTCATTCCGTACAGAGATTATGCGAGGAGGATTTCAACGTTCTTTACAGAAGTTGACTTTCATCATATCCCTCGAGAAGATAATCGGATGGCAGATGCTCTTGCTACGCTTGCTTCCATGATTGTGGTCAAGTATTGGAATGAAGTTCCCAATATTACCGTGATGCGCTTGGATAGACCAGCTCACGTGTTTGTTGTTGAAGAAGTGAATGATGACAAGCCTTGGTATTATGATATCAAATGTTTCCTCCAGAACCAGGTCTACCCGCCTGGGGCATCTGTGAAAGATAGGAAAACTCTGAGAAGGTTGTCAGGCAGTTTCTACCTCAGTGGAGAAGTGTTGTATAAGAGAAATTTTGACATGGTTTTGCTCAGATGCGTGGATAGACACGAAGCAAACCTGTTGATGACTGAGGTCCATGAGGGTTCATTTGGTACTCATTCCAATGGACATGCCATGGCTAGAAAGATGCTGAGAGCAGGCTACTATTGGCTGACAATGGAGTCTGACTGCTGCAAATATGTGAAGAAATGCCACAAGTGTCATATCTATGCGGATAAGATTCATATTCCTCTGACACTTCTGAATGTGATTTCATCACCATGGCCTTTCTCTATGTGGGGAATCGACATGATCGGCATGATTGAACCGAAAGCGTCCAATGGGCACATGTTTATTCTTGTAGCAATTGATTACTTCACCAAATGGGTTGAAGCGGCGTCATATGCTAATGTGACCAGGCAGGTCGTCGTGAAGTTTGTCAAGAATCAGCTGATATGCCGTTATGGTGTGCCTGATAAGATCATTACTGATAATGGATCTAACTTAAACAACAAGATGATGGAAGAGTTATGCGCTGAGTTCAAGATTGCACACCATAATTCCTCTCCTTACAGACCCAAGATGAATGGGGCTGTTGAAGCTGCTAATAAGAATATCAAGAAGATTATCCAGAAAATGACAGTCACGTACAAAGATTGGCACGAGATGCTGCCATTTGCTTTGCATGGACATCGTACATCTGTCCGCACTTCAACAGAGGCAACCCCTTTTTCTCTTGTTTACGGCATGGAGGTTGTTCTCCCAGTAGAGGTGGAGATCCCATCAATGAGAGTCTTGATGGAAGCCAAGTTGACTGATGCTGAATGGATTCAGAGTCGTTATGACCAACTGAATTTGATTGAAGAGAAGCGATTGACTGCCATGTGCCATGGTCAGTTATATCAGCAGAGAATGAAGAAAGCATTCGATAAGAAGGTCAAGCCTCGTGTATTCCGAGAAGGTGACCTTGTGCTCAAGAAAGTCTTGTCTTTCGCGCTCGATTCCAGGGGCAAGTGGACTCCAACTATGAAGGTACATATGTTGTCAAGAGAGCCTTTTCAGGCGGTGCTTTGATGCTTACAACAATGGATGGGGAGGATTTCACTCGTCCTGTGAATTCAGATGCAGTCAAGAAATACTTTGCCTAAAAAAAAAGGGAAAAGAAAAGAAAAACAGAATAGCTCGCTAAGTTGAAAACCCGATAGGGCGGCTTAGGCAAAAATGAGCGTCTCGGTGGATAACCCGAAAGGGCGATCCCGACAAAAATTAGAGACATGAAAAAATGTATTTGCATCCCGCTAGATTGAGTACCTCACCCTGGGGCAATCTAGGCAAAAATAAGGGATTTGGCAAGTAACTGCATCCTGACGAGACTTTCTGTTTCACAACTGTCTTTTCGTCAGAGATTCTCGCTCAGTCATCGTCAACTGAAGCTTCGAATACATCGGATTCAAATTGGTAGAGAAATGGTCATTATGTTCAATGTAGCCCTCTTCCAATATATATCACCGATTTCAAATTTGTACAGATCTATGGATTCTTGCCATTTGCAGGCTACCATTCCATCAAATAAATTTGAGTTTTTATCCAATTATTTGCACTCTTATTTGTTTCAATTCAACAAATGTTTGCATGTTTTAATTGATAAAATGTCATTGTTTTAAACAAACAAATTTTTCCATAAAAATTGTTTTTTAACAAAGTGAACGTTCACAATGATAAAAAGGATGCTTAAGAATTTCTCAGTGCTCTCCCAAGGGTGGCATGTTTTCCAACAGGGTAAGACATTTGTTCATATTCCTGTCTTGGCTGTATCCTCTTTCTCCAGATTATTGTTGGGGTTTCTCCCCCAAGCAGAGCTTCTGTTGAGTTTCTATCCCCAAGCAGGGTGCTTGTTGGGATTTCTCCCGAACGTGATTTTGTTGAGCAGAGCCTTTGTTGGAGTTTCTCCCCATCAGAGTGCTTGTTGAGGTTTTTCACCTCTTCTCCCTTCAGCAGAGCAGTGATTCTTTCCTCCTCAGCAGTTGTGGTATTCTTGAAGGATTGGTAGTTTTTGGTGGTTGATCCCCAGTTCTCCTTCTCTGCCTCAGATAAATCCCCCGTAGATGTGTGGCATGGTGGATTGTATTTGTGATGATTTTCTCCCCTGCAGAGATTTGGTAATTTCCTGGTGCATCTCTGGTCCCCAGTAGAGTTGCTTGTGTGGCAGAATCTACTTGCGTGATCTTTTCTCCCTCAGTGGATTCGTCCCCAGTAGAAGTTGCTGACAGTACCCCCAGTAGAGTTGCTTGTGCGGCCAGATTCTACTTGTGTGGTCTGTTTTCGTAGAAGTTCGCCTGTGTGGTGAGCTCCTGTTTCCCAGCTGAGACTGATGATTCATCCCTTGCAGATGATCCTTGTTGTCTTTGATCCCGGCAGATTTGGTTATTCTCTGGTGATCCTGGCTTTCTCTCCTGTGGTGTAGTACCGGGCGTTTGATTCCTGGACCTGTTTGTGTTAGAAATGTCTGTTTTGTCAGCATTCATCAAACATAAATCACGCATATTCATGCATACTCATAATATTCAGATATTCATGTTGCATTTTTTTGCCATATATCTTTTGTTTGTTGTCTCCTGCTAATGGCGATATAGATCTCCAGTAGATCTTCCCAAGCAGATGTCGTGTGTCTAATCTCAAAATAGAGTCAGCCCCATAAGCAGAAAGTGTCTGTCATTCCTTCTGCAGTTCCCCACTGAGATATTTCCTCGTGGATGATGGTTGTTCCCGTTTCCTCCCAACACATATATTGGGATGGGTTTTCCCTTTTGAGTTATTTCCTCATTAGGACGAGTCTTGATCCAGTTTGCCTTTTTGGTTTGACCCTGAATTGGCCCTTTTTTAACTGCCTCTTGTGCTTCCTTGTGGAATAAATGAAAAAATTGCCCAGTAACCGGCAATAGTTCATCTTATCCCCAATGGAGAGTTGTGGGCCTTCTACCCAGTAACCGGTAGTTATGAGTCCTATCCTTTTTGGTTTTCTACCCAGTAACCGGTAATTGTAAATCCTATACCTCTTTGCGGAATCTGTGGTTGTTTACCCAGAGATGGGTATTTGTGAACCTTTTGTTCCTCAGCAGAATTTATGGCCTCTACCCAGTAACCGGTAGTTGTAAGTCCTATCTTTTTGGTTTTCTACCCAGTAACAGGTAGTTATAAATCCTACTTTTATCCCCTAGCAGAGGTAACCTTTGTGGTTCATCCTGGTTGATGCGGATTTTGTGGTTTTCTACCCAGTATTCGGTAGTTGTAAATCCTATGTTGTTGTTGTCTCCCCATAGGAGTTTGTGCTTCCTTGTGGAATAGTTGGATGTTTTCTCAGTAACCGGCAATCATTCACCTTATCCTCAGCTGAGTTTTTGGTCTTCTACCCAGTATTCGGTAGTTGTAAATCCTATTTTCTTGCTCTTCAGCAGAGGTTGTGGTTTTCTACCCAGTAACTGATAGTTATAAACCCTATTTGTTCCCCGTGCGGAATTGTGATCCTTTCACTCCCCACGCAGAGGTTGGTCTTCTACCCAGTATTCGATAGTTGTAAACCCTTTGTTTTATCCTCATCAGAGTTGATGGTCTTCTACCCAGTATTCGGTGGTTGTAAATCCTAATCTCTCCCCTTTGCAGAGTTAACCTTTTGTGGTTCATCCTAGTTGATAACGGTTACTCTTGGTGGTTATCAATATCCAGTATTCGATGTTGATCTTTCCTCACCCTCTTCTGGGTAATTGCTCTGAGTAAGCAATTGTATTCCCAGCAGGTCTTTTTGTGGATAATTGTCGTATGCTAGAAATTTTATCCTCAGCGGGTCCTTTCACCGTTTTGCCAATGATATGTTCCCCGGATCATTGATTGTTTATCAGTGCATCCCCGGTGAGTTCTCTTTCATCTACCCTTTTGTTGGTAATGATTGTTGCTCCCTTTGATCGGTCATCTTTATATACCTAGTTTTGGTATCCCGATGCCCTTTCTTTTCGGTCGATTTATCCTTTATTAACCCAGTAACCGGTTGTGGATAATCTTCCATGCGAGTATACTATCCACGTTCTGACGGTAATGAATAATATATCTCATGCACTCTGCAGTCGAAGCCTGTTGTGTTTCCCCAGTTGAGTAAGATTCGTGTTCCTTTTGCGGAGTCGAATATGCATTGTTCTCCTTTTTTAGCGTATCTCCCAGTAACCGGTGATATGTCTCCTGGATAATTGTCGTATGCTTGCAATTTATCCCCAATGTGTTATCTTTTGTTTACCCTGTTGTTGTTGGTAATGATTGTTTCTCTTTTTCGATCGGTCACCTATTATATACCCAGTAACCGGTATCCCTGGTGTTCCTTCCATGCGAGTATACTATCCACGTTCTGACGGTAATGGATAATATATCTCATGCGCTCTTTGGTTGAAGTCTTTCGTCCTTCCCCATTTGAGTAAGATTCGTTTTCCCGTTGCGGAGTCGAATGTCCATCCTGTAAGTCGATTTGCTTTTTCAAGCCCTCCTTTCGGATGATGAGTGTTTTGGAAGTAAACCAATTCACGCTTGAGTTGGTCACCTATTATATACCCAGTAACCGGTATCCCTGGTGTTCCTTCCTTTCTGCTCCCTATTATGACCTTGGTCCCCTGCGGAGTCAGATTTTCCTGAGTTGACGTACCTTTTTCAGGTCTTCCTCAGATATTTTGGTTGATTGATATCTCTCACCCTTATACCGGTCTTAGATACTCATTCTTCCTGAGCTTGTTGTTCTTTCACCCAGTAACCGGTGTTCAGATCACATGTCTCTCTGAGCTTGTTACCCAGTAACCGGTAACACCTCACCCCTGTTGTTTTCCCCTGGAGAGTCTTTGATAGACATTTCCCCAGCGGAGTTTCTGTTGTGATTTACCCTTTTGTTGTATTGGCGTTTTCCCCAATATATGCATGTTTCCCCGGCAGGGAGGTTCTGTGTGAATATCTTCCCCAATCTGAGTCCGGATTTTCATCCGAAGTATCCTTTGTGGATAGTTTTGTTGTATTAGCGTTTTCCCCAATACATACATCTTTGAGTCAGCTTGAGTCTTTCCATCGGATTTGTCTTCCTTTGGAACTTTTTTCCCAGTTTAAGTCCTTTACTCCCCAGTGAGGTCTCCAGTCGCGTGTCCTGCTCACGCAGTGTCAAGTTCTTTTTTCCCTAATTCAGAGTCGTGTCCTGCTCACGCATTGTTTCTCCTATCCCCATGAGAGTCCTGTTAGAGTCTCTGCCCCTGGTGAGTGTATTACTCCGATGGATCGTCTTTTCTTCTTTGTGGACCCATATATCCCCACAGAATTTGTTTGTTTTGCATTCATACATTTGCATCATGAGGTCTCTTAGGGACCAAAATTTGTCTCATTATTGTTATTTAAGTCCATTCTACCGCGTCGAGATGAAGATTTTAACCTTCACTTCTCCGGTTAGAATGACCTTAAATAGGGGCATCTGTAAGACCCCAATTTTGTCCCTAAGATCCCTCATGGCATCATAGCATATCATTGCATAAGCCCCAAGAATCATTGGGCACCTTGTTTCCTTCCCTGTGGGTGGGATGTCTCTTGAGAGTGTTTCTTGATCACCAAGCATTGCTTGCATTTGTATATCATTGCTTTTCTTTTAACCAAAATATACAAAAATATGTCATTAACCTTTGTTACTTGCAGCTTAAGCAGTCAACAGGTCAAGTCAACCAAGTGAATCCTTTGTGCAAGAGATGAGGTTTTCCTTGGTATGAGGATCATGTGATCATTATTTTGAGCTTATATGAGCTATAGGTTCATTATGAAACAAAATCCCCAAGTGGTTGAAGCTCAAAGTCATCAAGACATTTTCAGGTCATCTAAGGGCCAATATAGTCAATTGAAAGTCAACTGAAGGCTTTGGAGTGGGAAATTGAGTTTCTTCATCCCATTCATGTCCAAATCATGCTTATTCATCATACCAAAGATCAATGTTGAAGAATTTGAGGTCAAGTCAAAAGTTTCCAAAAATGGAAAGTGACCTATAATTTCAACTTTCCAAAAATGGAAAGTTTTTGGTCCAACTTCAACTCAACTTTCCAACATCAAAGAAGCTTCAAATGAATTTTTGTCCAACATGAAAGTTGAAGATCTCTCTCTCCCATTTCTAAAAAAGTCCAAGATCATGATCATCTGATAAATGGTTGAGGAGATATGATCCAATCATTGCCAAGTGTGCATGGAACTTCAAAAGGCCATAACTTTTGATTCATAACTCCAAATTTGGTGCCTCTTTTTCTAGAATGCTTCTCATGACATGAACTTTCCAAAACATTCATCATATTGCATGAATTTCCATCATATGATCATTTGATATTCCATGCCCATTTTGGAGGGAATTTTGAAATTTTGAAATTGGTACATCATGGGAACTATTTACCATTACCATTGTGTTGGAAAAATGATTTTAAGTGCATTTGAGCTTACATTGGGTACTGTTCACGTATGCATGCTTCATACACCACCAATTTTCAAATTTTTGCCATGCACCTCATTTTGCTAATCTCCAATTAACCATTGCTAATTAACATTTTCAGTGTGATTAGGATTTCATATAAATACAAAATCATAACAGAATTTGAGGGATTCACCATTTTTTAGATCTAGAAGTTTTTCCCTCCATTTTTTCCTCTCAATCATAATTCAAATTTCTTCCACATAACCTTGCCATTTTATTGCATATTCTTGTTCTGTGATACGGATTTGGTGTAGATCAAGCTCTCAATTGCAGAATTTGGCCAAGAATTGTGTAGTGCACGCTCAAGAACTCAAGTATGGAAGTTGATTGTTAAGCAAGATCTAAGTTGTTTCAAGCCTGAATTCACTCATCATCATAACAGAATTTGAGGGATTCACCATTTTTTAGATCTAGAAGTTTTTCCCTCCATTTTTTCCTCTCAATCATAATTCAAATTTCTTCCACATAACCTTGCCATTTTATTGCATATTCTTGTTCTGTGATACGGATTTGGTGTAGATCAAGCTCTCAATTGCAGAATTTGGCCAAGAATTGTGTAGTGCACGCTCAAGAACTCAAGTATGGAAGTTGATTGTTAAGCAAGATCTAAGTTGTTTCAAGCCTGAATTCACTCATCAATCTTCATAACAAGTGTTCTGGAGTAGATTTGAAGCTTGCCAAGCCTTGGATCATGCATTTCCAGAAACTGCTCTTCAAGAGGTACTTTAGTAGCTTTAACTCATTACTTGAGTTGCGTTGCTTTGCTTATGGTTGGCATACCACTTAGGTATTTTCCTTGATCTCCATGTAGTCTGGAAGACCTGCTGTTATTGGCAGGCACCTGTCTAAAGCCCTCCTTAAGAGGCCATGTCTTTGATTGTTTATATTTGTGCCAAGCAGGTTAAGTCCTCTTAAGAGGCAATTGGCAGATAAAAGGGATGTGCAATCCATCCCCTGCTATTCAGTTGAGTCTTTCATTATGCTCACACTACGTGTTGATACTTTTGAGTCTAACCCAAGATCATTGTATATAGAGTCAGTCAGGTGGAGTAGAGTTCCTCATTCTGGACTCCCACATTTTCATTGATTCAAGCTCACCCAGGCCAGGGTTAAGAGCTATGAGGTCTAATCCTCATTTCCATTTCATCTGCTTCACCCTAACTCTCAATGTTAGGGTTAAGAGCTCAAAGCTACCCATTCCAGTATTTGGCTTGTTTGTCGAGGTTGATATGACCCCTTGACTAAAGCCTAACCCTGATTGAGCCTCTTGGTTGTGTATAGTGTGTGATAATTGACTGCTTGTCTGCTTATTTGTCTATCTGTGCATAATTGTTTGTGGGTGCCTCTGTGCATTGTTTTCATTTTTGAGCATTAATTGTATATCATTTCATGATCATTGTTCATACTTTGTGACATCTTATTTTGTCCATTGAGGAGTCAATTGTAAGTCCAGCTATTGGCATTTGTTTCCTGTGATCTGGTAGGAGTTGGAACTAAGACCATTGATTGGCATTCCATTTCCTAGGAGTCGAGTATAAGACCATATATTGGCAACTTGTTTCCTCTTGCTTATTGCATTTGTTTTCTTTACTTTGTGAGGCTAGTGTAAGTCCATAGATTGGCATCTAGTATCCATTTTTGTATTGTGAGGAGTCAGATGTAGGACCATTGATTGGCTATCTGTTTCCTGTGATCATTTTGTGGAGATGGATATAAGACCATTTATTGGCACTCCGTATCCTGTTTTGTTTTGTTGCTTTGTGGAGATGGATATAAGACCATTTATTGGCACTCCGTATCCTGTTTTATTTTGTTGCTTTGTGGAGATGGATATAAGACCATTTATTGGCACTCCGTATCCTGTTTTGTTTTGTTGCTTTGTGGAGTTGGATGTAAGACCATTTATTGGCAATCCATTTCCAGTTTTGTTGCTTCTTTGAGCTTGCTTATTTGCTTATTGCTTTGTGGCTTATTCCAAAGAAACCACTTGGATCATCTACATATGATCTCAAGAGAGGAACTCCTAATGAAGTTTTACTCCTCATCCTTACCTTTTTGTTTCCTTACAACCTCCACTTGCATTCGTAACCCAAACCAGCAAATTTTGTGCAAACATTTTCATCTGTTTTCAAAACTAGAAACCTAGGCATTATGCCTTTGATTTTCAAACTTCATTTTCACAATACTTCTTCTGAATTGAATCTAATGTCAACTTTGACCATTTTTGTGAATACTCTAATTGGTTAATTTCACTCACTCAATTGTTTTTGTGGCCTTTGTCCACTTCTTGATAAGTTTTTATACATTAGCCATAGATCTCAATTATCTTAGTGGTTGATGTGAATCTCACCTTTTGTCCTTAGTGATTGAATTCTAAGACTTCCTTGCTTATTATAGGGCATAATCCCTCACTAGCAAGTTGAAGTTGTTCTCACATGGTGGACTTGTGGTTGTATAGGTTGAGTCTTCTCCCGTGGATAATGAAAGACCTTAGGGCTTTTGTTTAAAATCAATCCACTTATTTTTTGGAAATCTTTTAGCCGAACTACGAGGTTTTGATCCTGTAAGGGTACGTAGGCAATGGATCTTTCCATCCAAACACAAAAATAATAAAAATTGTATATTCTTCTCTCATCCTTTCAATCAATGTTTGCACAAAAATATTTCATAAACAAATAATTGATACAACAAGTTGTGAAAAGGGTTCCCTAGGAGTACCTAGGATGCATTGGGTGCCTAACACCTTCCCTTTGCATAATTACCCCCTTACCCATATCTCTGTACCCTTTTTATTAGTTTTCTTTGTAAAACTTCTTAGGCTTTTGTTCGCTTTCTAGCCATTCCTTTGGATAAATAGAAGTGCGGTGGCGACTCTATCTTTGTATGCTTTGCTTTTGATTTAGTCAATAAATCATAAAGTGATGAATACACCGCTACACTAGGTACTCCTAGGGAGCCCTTTCTTTTGTGCATATGTATTTTGTACGAATGATGTTTGTAAGCAAATAGAATGGGGGGATGAGAAAAGAATTCATTAGTTATATTTTTGTGTTTGAGAAGACCTTCGGACTTGTGCCTACGTACCAACTTAAAAATAAGGGATCAAAATCTCATAGTTCGTGATATAAATTTCAAAGTGGATGCTTTGATTTTTAACAAAAATTAGGTTTGAAAGGCACAAAGGCCTAGAAAATGGTTTGAATGAGTTAGTTCTTTTTGGCTTTTGAAGTCTTTAAGTCAAGTGTAGTTAAATTTATTTACATGTTTATTTAAGAAAAGAAGTTTAAAATGCAATGGCATAAGGCCAAAGTTTCTAGTTTGCAAAATGGTCCAAGTTTAGAAAAAAAACAAATACAAACAAAGAAGTTTTTAAAAGGAGGGGGAGATTTTGAAATTAAAGAAGTGGGGAGGAGATGAAGAGACTAATCCTAAGCATAAATTTAAAAGTTAAGAGTTGAAAAGATCTGACCAATTGGCTGCAATCCAATAAACAAGAATGTCATATAGAAACCCAAATTCCCTTGGACATTAGAATCAAGCAACAAATAATGCACACAATATTAACTTGAAGAGCAAGGCATCAAATAAATATAGCCACGTCTAAGCTTAGTAACTCCATGATCTTCTTCAAATTTGCCCATGTAGTAGATGAATTCCACAATGCCATAAATTAGAGGTTCAAAATAACAGCTTCACAAGGATCATGTTGCAGATGAAATCAAATGGATCTTCAATGATGTATCAGATGAAGTTTCAGATTACAAGCATTTGGTTACATGAAAGTTGGCATTGGCCAAGTCCTTTGCATAGGGAGTGTTGCCTATATTCTAGGTCCAGTTGTCTCATATCAAGCCAACAGTCCACACAAGATATTTTTTATGGTTTTGGTTTTTATTATGTACATTAATGGCCAAAGGCCACACAAACAAACACAATATTCACAATCACAATATATCACAAAATATGGTCCAAATGGACAAAGTGAAAAGGACATTAACATAAACAATTAGAATGGTATGAATAATGGCAAATGAATAAGGCTTAAAAATAAAGTGCATTAAAGTAAATGACTTGAAATTAAATGTTAGTTGTTAATAAGTTAGGAGTTAGTATTGCTTTTGCTTTTTATTTTAAGTCATTCTTTGGAGAACACTCAACCTACTCATCACAAGCATGGATCCTTGAACCAAGACATCTTCCATAGGAAGGAAAAAATGCCAAGTTTCCACACAATACCATGAAAGAGGGGAGACTTACAATCTTACTAACTAGAATGTTATGCCTTTTGTATAAAAAATTTAGCGCTATGTTAAGCAAACGTAATTGGATTTATGTAGAAGCCACAACTATTTGAGGTTGGGCAATAGAATCTTGGTGTTAATGCATGTTAGAGACATAGTATAATGCACTATACTCATGAAACATACCACACACAAAAAGAATATGCAAAAGTGGTGGCCTAATCTCATTCATACTTATGTTGATTTTGCAATCAACTAGCCTTAGGATGTAGAGATATCATAGGACTATGACATGAATGCATAAAGAAGGGGAATGAGATGAAGAGGGAGGGGAATGGATCAAACTCAAATTGGAAAAAGGAGGAATTTTACCAAATTAAGATCATTCATTCATTTTGGGAGATGGAATGTACTTTCCATCAATCCCCTAAATCCAATTATCTTAATTTAACAAAGTAAAATCAACCTTGACCAAGGCCCAACAACACAAGTCAAACTTATACAAACAATCAAAATGGCTCAACATAATTATTTGGAATTTATTCAATTTAAAAAATACCAAAAAACGTGGACCACTTGATCTCCTCATTAATTGAGGTGGCATATCAAGTGGTCCTCATCGCGCTTTCCACCATAGTCACTAGTCAATGCGTAACACAAGTGGTATTTACAAGAAACGCACGAGATTAAAACATTTTGAATTGATCATGTGGCTCAGAACCTGTCCAACACATCACCGACGCTAAACCTCCGATCACCGTCTCAGGCAAACCTCGCCGGACTGGTTCAGTCATCACCATCACATAAATGAAAAAGGAGGACATGATCTAAAAGAAAAAATGGCGTAGAGCACGAATCTGACCTTAATTTTAACTAACTCCAAATATATAGAAAGATATGAGGAGTTGAATTTTGAGGTGTGTCAACTGAGTTGCTTCGATTTAACCTCAAAGCAACTCAATCTTCTTGCCTACATTGGTAGGAATTCAGAAAACCAAAGATCCAAGAGAATTAATGAGAATTGAGTGAGAATCAAAGAGAAGAATTTTTTTGGAAAATACCTTCAATGTTGTGTAGAACTTGCTCTTGCTTCAATTCTTGTTTGATCTTGCTCCAATGTCTTGTAGAAGTGGATTAGGAATGGAAAGAAGCTTTGGATCCTTGAGTTTTTGAATCTCCAAACAGTGAGATTCAAACTCAATTTTCAAGTGAAAATTATCAGGTTTTCCTTTGAATTGTGAGGGTTTGAAGAGAGGGGGAAAATCTGGAGTGCAAGGATGTTTTTAAATGAGCTTAGAGGGTCCATATTTATAGCAATTGGGAGTGTTATTTGCACACTTGAATTTTCTTCCAAATTTGGCAATGTCATGCACAAGCTTGCATGGGTGTGTACAGGCCCATGAAGCAATCCAATTATGTCCAAATGCATCTGAAATGAGGTTGGAATGAAGCTTGAATGGCAAGGCAATGTTATGTGATCAATTGAACTTTGATTTCCACCAATGATGTAGGCCTATTAAAACCATGCGCAACCCTAACAAACTTGGTCCAAAATGAATGAATTAGGACTCTTTGGAAAGCTTAGATCAAGAGGAACAACTATTATGTTGAACACGTTTCCATTTGGAACTCGGATCAAGGTAAATTTTGAGGTGGAAGTTTGGAAATTTCAATATGTTGAAAAAAATTCTAAGTGTCAAGCCATATACCTCAATGTTCCACCTTACTAAACTTTTTATGTGAGCTCCAAATGAGAAAAGTGTCTTTATAAAAGTTGTATATGTTTCAAAGACCTTCAAAATGGTCACCAATTTGACATCATTTGGATTTATAATGAGAGAGTTATGCATTTTTGAAGTTGAGGAAAATCACTTGTTCAATGGTATTGGTCCAAAATGACCTATAATGTATCCTCATATCACATGCTCATAAAAGTTGATTTAGCTTTCACTCCAAACATAAAATTTGAAGTAGGAATCTTGAATTTGATTGTGAAACTTTGAAATCTTTCATATCATAAAAATTGAGCAAGTTATGGCCTTGGGAAGTTGACTTTCAAATTAGGGTTTAGACAAAATGACCTATAATGTTTCAACATAGAAAATGACTTTCCAAGAAAAATTAGTTATATATCTAAACATGAAAGTTATTTGTAATGTCATATATAGTAACTTTTATCTTGGAATCATTTTTATATGGTGAAAATTATAGGAGATAGGGTCTAGGGAGACCCAGTTTTGATCTGATGAATTTATCTGGCCAACCACCATCAACCAACTTACTAACTTGCAATTCTCTTGACTATTTAAGCTCATGGTAGATCACATATGCATAATATGATGAATTTTAGAGTGTACCTTAAGAAATTTGATCAATTGGTGAGGAAGCTTGTTGAAGAAGTTACTCAGGATACCCAGACAAACTAGGGTTTCCAAGGCAAATCAACTCCAAACTCTTGAAGAAAACTTGATCAAAATAACATGTAGAGATCATGGGGACTCATATAGGATGCTTAGAGACTTTGTCAATCCTTGGTTTTGCTTTTAAACATGAGGGTCTGAAACCTTATATGTGAACTTGATAGATCAATGGTGATCATGCCCTACCTTCAAAAGAGTTAGGCAAATACGAAGACATATTTTTGGTATTTTGGTTAGTAAAATGATAAATATACAAGTATGATACAATCACATGGTGCTTGGTGATCTCTTCCAAAACAAACCCAATGAAAGAGGGGTAAGGAGGATGCCAAGGTATGATCCCAATGCTTATGCATATGATGAAGTTGCATGAGGGATCTTAGGGTCAATATTGGGGTCTTATAGTATGTATGAAATGCAAATGAATGTATGCCTATGTTGTTTACAGAGATGGAAATAGATATGCATCATCTATTGATTCAAAGGTTCGATGATGAAATAATTTAAGTTTAAAAGTCCTACATACATACAATGATGCAATAATAGTATGTAGTAGTATAAATTAAAGGCACAACATATTCTGGATAGTCTGCATATACTACTCGATGCAAGTTCAAAGGTTTAACCTTACATGAGAATAAACATATGTAGGGTATTGGTTTCCTACAAAAACCCAATATCCCCCCACAGGTATCTACTAGTCTTAAAAGGTAACCCTAAAAAGGTCCCTAGAGTCATGGACCCATTTTGAGATACCATTTCCTGGGATGAATGACTCCTCGGACAATGATGCTCCCAAAAGAATCTAATCTAGGTGTGATGTCTCGTTACAACCCTGATCAAGGACTAACTCCAAGTAGGTCAACACAACTCTAGCCATAATATTATTCTATATTTATGCTCAAGCTCGGGTATGGAGCTTTTCTGTCATGTAACATAGCCCCAACCCAATAGAGAGTACATCAAATATCCAGAGTATACAGAATATGAATATTTAAAGCAATAAAGAATGCAATAAATAACATAAAGATAAAGAAAGTAAAGTATAAAGATAAACACCCAAAAGAAACAAGTAGCAAACAAAATTAACTTGACTTGCTTATGGACTCCCAAGCAGAGTCGCTAGCTGTCGTGCTGCAAAAAATACCTAAGTGCATCGCACACACGAAGATACAACATAGTCACCATCGAGCTTTATTTATTTCCGAATGAAAGGGAAAATATTGATAAAACCCAGGGGGAGAGAAATGGGTAAGGAATTCAGTTATGCAATGGGAAGGTATAAGCACCCCTTACATCCGTTGTACTCAACGGGAACCATTTTGATTGTTCTATGCTCGAGTGGGTGTTACTATCTAAAGATTACTTGAGAAAGGAAAAGAAAAAAAGGTTTATAATTAGTGTGCTCGCTAAGGATTTGAACTTTTATGCCTACATATCCTCATGGTGCAATAAGGAAATCAGAGCTTCATAGTTCATGGTAGAAAATTTGGATGTATTGGTTGATTTTATGGAACAGTTCTAATCACATCCTAGAAGTAAGTAAACATTAGTTGAGTTGATCCTAGTTCGGATACTCCAAGATTTTAGTTTTACTGCTACGAAATGGATTATAAAAGTTATTTTATGAAAAGAAAAGAAAAGTTTTGAAAAAGGTTTAGGTGATAAAAGAAAATGAAAGAGTTGATTGAATTGGGAAAGATCTTGCATTGCAAAGAGTTGTGAAGTGAAAAATATTGTTTTAGACCAATGATTGAGTTATTGGATCCACAAGATAAGTATGTTTGAGTCAAAAGAGTGTGGCATTAACCAATAAATAGTATGACCAAAGATAAAAAAGGATTTTTGCCTAAGCACGAGGTCTGACAAGGAAACCAATGCATGAGAAAGGGGGTTTTCCTAAGCACGAGGTCTGACAAGGCAAACAACAAAGAAAAGGGGTTTGTCTATGCACAAGGTCTGACAAGACAAAAATGCATGAAGAGAGTTTTTACCTAAGCACAAGGTCTGAAAAGGAAAAAATGCATGAGAAATAGGTTAGCCTAATCACAAGGTTTGACAAGGAAGCCAAGAAAGAAAATGGTTTGTCTAAGCGTAAGGTCTGACAAGACATATATGCATGAGAAAGAATTTTACTAAGCATGAGGTCTGACAAGGAAAATAAGAAATAAAATTGTTCTTGATTCAGAAATGGGTATTTTGACCATGAGGTACTTAACCCCAATAAGGTATGGAAGTTTAAAGAGTATACTATTTGGTCCAAAGAAAAGAGTATAATTGATGAGGCAATGGTGCAATGTTGAAGTGTAGAAGTGCTACCTATAAGGAAGTAGACTTGTCAATCATTTGATTCCAATTGCACTAAAGTCTATGAAAAGAGGCGAATACTCTAAATAACCAGTGCATATTCTCACTCATTCGAATTTATCTCATGCTAACTCGTTTGCTGTTTTGTGTACATGTGTGATTTTGAGATGCAAGCTCACTCCTAGCTAGCCATGCTCCTAACCATTTCATTTTCATTCAATAGCTTTGTATTGTTTGAAGTACCATGTCACTTGTATGCTTTAGGCATGGTACATAGTTAATAGTTTGTAACTCGTATTTTCCTTTCATTCTCTTATGTTGTATTGTGTGGATCTATCCTCCCCATTATGGGTTAAATGTTCCCCATCCCCTTAGTCATGTAATAGCCTAGATTTATTGCTTTCTAGATAGTCCACTTTGCATGTTAATAACCAAGATAAAATACAAAACGATAAACAAAGCATTTCAAAAGAAACAAAAGGTACTTGATTCAACGTCAAGTTGTTTTCCGAATAAAACCTACAACATTGCAGCGCGAATGCTTGATCCAACGTCAAGCAATCTCCATCCACTCCATGGTCCATTGTTCACGTCTCCTCTCCATTCTATTTTCAACCTTATTATATCTCTCACCTCCATTCTTCACATATATTATTTTCTTAATAAATTTAAATGCTTGATCCAACGTCAAGTACCTTTTTCAAAACCATTTTCATAACAAATTGGAATGTCAAATGGGGTGTACGTGTTTGTACACAACATTCAAGTAATTGGGTTATCGGTCGTACCTAGCCTGAGGACCCGACACTTGACTTTCCCCCTTAAAACATCTAATGATTCAAACAAGTTAGATCTAGGTGCTATGAGGATGAAAAATAATAGTTAGGACTTCATTGTTCTCTCGATTCCCAAGTACTTTGATCATTGAACGTACTTAGTCAAGGGTTAGAGACTTGCCTCCCTCTAAGTTACAATGATTAGACTTGCCAAATTCTTTTCACAATTCAAATATCTTTCTTGGATGAAAAAGAGTGGTTAGGACAACATTGTCCTCTTGACTCCCGAGTTATTGGACCGTTGACTGTATCTAGCCAAGCGTTTAATGCTTGTCTCCGTACACAAAATCAACTCTACCAAATCAAATCATCTTTTGTCTTAGTGCACTCTATTCAAAACCTTTGAATAAGGATGTGTCACTTCCGTTCTACCGTGAACGAAGCTTAAGCCTCCATGTGTGAGCAAGTAATGTTTAACTTCTAGAGTGCGAACCAAGCGTATCCGCTTTACCGCAAATAAGTAAATACTTTCTGCTCCCATGACAGAGTATACAAGCAAGTGAAGAGTAGCATGCGAACGTCAATACTCTTCAGTAAAAACAACCAAACAAATACGCCATTTTTGAGCCGAACTACGAAGCTCTGACTTCCCTATTGCACGTATGGGGATACGTAGGCACGAGGGCCCAAATCCTTGGCGAGCACACTAAATTAAAACTTATCTTCTTTCCCACCTTATTCTCTCATTCATCCCCGATAGCAAGAAACTTACAGATAAATAAACATCCATATGCATTTGATACAAGCAAGTGGTTCCCATGGAATACCATGGATGTGAGGGGTGCTAATACTTTCCCCTTGCATAACCGACTTCCGAATCCGCTCTTGGTTGCGAGACTATTTCTCTCATTTGGGGTTTTATCGCTATTTTCCCTTTCCTTTGGAATAAATAAAATTCGGTGGCGACTCTGTATTTTTCGCGGCGCTTCAATGGCCAAAGAGAAAAAAATGGGTGTTTGCTTAAGCACGAGGTCTGGAAAGGAAACCAATGCATGATAAAGGGGTTTGCCTAAGCACGAGGTCTGATCAAGGAAAACAAGAAAGAAAAGGGGTTTGTCTAAGCATAAGGTCTGACAAGACAAACACGCATGAAGAGGGCATTTACCTAAGCATAAGCTCTGACAAGGAAAACAATGCATGAGAAAGAGGTTAGCCTAAGCATGAGGTATGATAAAGAAACCAAGAAAGAAAAGGGTTTATCTAAGCGTAAGGTCTGACAAGACATATATGCATGAGAAAGAATTCGCCTAAGCATGAGGTATGACAAGGAAAACAAGAAAGGAAATTGTTATTGATTTAGAAATGGGTATTTTGACCATGAGGTACTTAACTCTAATGTAATATCCCATATTCCCTTAAATGCTCAATTAGTTGTCAATTGAGTTCCTATGTACTCTATCTTTTATCAGTTGGAACAATTAGAGATCCTATGTGCTCTAAATATTGTCAGTTGGGACCAATAGAGTAACCAGTGAACTCTGAAGAGATTAATTATTAATAAAAGAGACATGCCAATATTAATAGGTACAAGAGGGGTCATTTTTGGTAACATTAATAATTGGTCAATTGGTACTGGAAGAGTATGAGTATGTGTGGTGGAAAAGAAAAGAAGAAAAGAGGAATGAGCATCAATCAATCGATTCCTTTGTATTTTGTGTATACGGAGTTCTGATCAATCAATTAACATGAGTTAATTATTTGATAAATTAAAATATGCCACCAATGGGGTTTGAACCTGGGACTTCCTTGGTATGGTACAAGCCTTACCACTAGGCCAAAGATTTTGTTGTTGAATACTTATGCAATGAATAAATGTTAACCTAAATCTTGACTAGGATAGATTGATAAATTAATTGAGTGTAATAACTTAACTATGTTTATTGTACCATGTTATAATTACTTTGTGTATACCTTATGAATGTTATGAATCATGTACCATGTTATAATTACTTTGTGTATACCTTATGAATGTTATGAATCATATTATAATATATACTGAGTATTGTTATTATGTGTGTGCACGAATGGTTAAAAACATATGATGATTAGTGAGGAAACCTTAGGAGTATAACTTGATTAATAACTTAGAAAGATAATCTAGGTTATGGAAATGAGTATACGGTGATGCTTGGACGCAACGGTACCTAGGTGTGTATCGTGGGCAAGTATTCACTTGATAAATGAATCAATATGTTTTGTATGGAACATGTGTGATTTTATATAATAAGAATGGATCATGTTATGATGCCATGAGAATTTATTTGATATTTCGGTGAGGAACTTTTGTTCCAAAAGTCCTATTTTGGTGAGGAGCGTTGCTCCTAAAGTCCTATTGGTTATTGAGAATTAATCATGTATTTAGAATTAGTTGTGATTGTGCACATACCACTTCGAAGGCTTAGGTAAAATGGTAAGTGGGGATATGGCACCAATGATTCGTGCCTCAATTGGGTTTGACTCCCAACCATGGAGGACATGGGGGAAAGGTGGACACCTAAGTGGGTTAGAGTCCCATACGGTGAAAGATACCCTAAGTAGGTTAGAGTCCCATACGGGTGACGATCGCTTCAACTGGGGATTAAGCCTCATAGAGGACCCGATATCCACCATGAAAGTCGAATCATACGAGCATGCATGAATAGGGTCTGGCTTAGACGTAAGTCCATTCGAGGATTGATGTTTCGTGAATCCGAATAGTGATTTGTTGAATGGATGAACTCAAGTGACATTTTTCTATACATTGTGACTATCCCTTAGTTACTCAAGTCCTAGATACAAAGTATGAGTGATGCACAAGTAACGGAAGGTGAATACTTGAGTTAGAATCAAGTAGAAATCCTGTAGAGCCGAGTGGACCCATAGGATAAGAGAACTCACTGAGATTATTATCTCATCCCATTATTGTTGTTATTTTTTAGGTATTCCTTACAGGTTGAATTCAAGAGAAGATGTCTACTGATGTTTCAAGGGATGCAGTTATTCTGATCTTCCGCTGTGGAGTTGTATACAATGAAGATATTGTACATAGTTCTTAGATTTTTGTTTTTAGGCATTATTGTATAGCACGTCCCATTAATGTTTTTAGTTGGACACGTGTATATAATGATGTCATTAGGCACTTATGTTGTGTCAGTACCAATTAATAACACTTGTATGATATTATTCTAGATATATATTATATGGGTTGTTACACCTAAGAAGGTATGGAAGTCAAAAGAGTGTATTGTTTAGTCCGAATAAAAGAGTATAATTGATGAGGAAATGGTGCAATGTTGAAGTGTAGAAGTGTTGCCTGTGAGGAAGTAGACTTGTCAATCATTTGATTTGAATTGCACTAAAGTCTATAAGAGGAGAATACTATGATTAACTAGGACATATGCCCCGTACGTAAAGGTACTCTAGACAAGGATATGAAAAATTCCCTCTCAGGCTTCTTTGCTTCTTAAGGCTCATGGCATGTAACTCTTATCATGATTGACAAGCACCGGAGAAGATTATTTTTGTTGTGCTTTGAACAGTGTTTTGAATACTCAGGTAACTTCTTTGAATCCTTGATCTTTCCTAAGTAATCATATTCTTCTTCTTCTGTGGTAGTAATATGTAGGTGATGATGGCGTGTAGCTATGTGATTATTTATGTGTGCGAGGTTAAGGAGTTGATGTGAGAGACTGAGAGGATTATGCTCAACTGTTTAAAGCTTCAGATGTTAAAGCTCTAACAGCTATGGTGTGGAGCTTGTGGTAAGGGTGAGAAAGATGAATATGGAGAGAAATTCTGAGAGAGAGAGAGAGTGATGAAGAGAGAACTGTGAGTTTTTAGGAGTCAGTGAAAAATGATTGGTGATGATGAAAAATGTTTGAGGTCCTATGAAATGATGATTGGTGATGAACTTTTAGAGCTTTGGACTATTAATTTTATTAGACTATGTTAGGTTCTATAGTGAGAATCGGTTAGAGGTTAAACTCTATTAAACCATTTTGTTAGAGTTAGTTATGGAAGGTTAAATGTAAATGAAAATTGTGTTAGCTGTTAGATATAGGTTGAGATTCATTAGCTCTGTTAAGTTTCGATGCTTTTTGAATGAAGTTGGTTGTGTAATGTGAAAGAAGTTAGTTGCATTGTGTTTAACTATTAAGCTTCGGTTAGTTATGAGAATAAAAAAGGTTAGTTAAGTTGTTTAGTAGAACTCGAGGTAAATAGTTGGTAGTTGGTGGTGTTAATGAATTGGTTAGTGTTAATTTTGTTAACTCAATTAGGTTTGCAAATTTTGTTATGTTGTTGTGTGATGCTAGTGCAATTGGTTTATAATAGTTGGTTAACATGTTAGTTCAATAAACTGCTACCATGAATTGGTTAGTTATTGCAGTGAATGATGGAATTGGTCCATGCTATGTTAATAAGCTGTTGCATTAAATGGTTACTATGAATTACCAGTTATAAGTTTCTATTAGAATCAATTTACATGTTATATGTTATATTGAACTGGGGAGTTGAGCCATCCTGTTAGTGCAGAGATCTTGTTCTTACAACGTTGTTTTGAATTAAAATGTCATTACTTGTGGGTATACTTGCCTCTTAGCGAACTAAGTTGGACATTATTGTGTGTTTTGAGTGGTTGTGCTATGGTTGTGTGGCTATTAAATGCAGGTTATTGTGTGTATTATTAGAGTTAATGGTAAATCTGTTAGTGGTTCAACATGTTAACTTATGACTTGCTACTGCTATATGAATTTGCTTGATGTGTGTATTGTCATGTATAATTCTATCATGAACATTGGTTTTGAAAACTTCCATCATAATTTGGTCATGAGTTTGTTTGTGTAACTTGTTAGTTATGGATGTGCTATTGTGTCGTTTTAAGTTGGTTTAATGTGAATGGTATGCTAAATGTGGTGTTGTCTATGACTTGTAGGATTGAAGCATGCTTGTCAAGGTTGGATATGGACTAATCAAGGCTTGGAAGCAAAATGGAGCATGAAGGATGATCATGGCTTTGAAGATGCAAATGGATTTGAATATTAGGAGTAACTAGGTCTAGGGTTGGAGAGTTAAATTTGGTTAACTGGTTGACCAAAAAGTCAACATTTGACCAAAGTCAATTATAGGTCAACAATGTATTTTTTGTGTGTAAAGTCAGGATTTGTGTAATGCTTTATAATGTAATTGGATAAATAAACTTTGAAGACTTATAATGAAAGTGGATTCTCTTTGAATGAATTATGTATGTGTCTTTGAAAAGAGAGTGAATTTTCCTGGAATGAATGGAATATATCTTGTATTCTAAGTAACATGCCTTTTCTCCAAATCTTGTTTTCTTTTGAATACCCAAAGATGTGTACTCGGATGAATTTGAATGACTCTTGAACTTTTCCTTATCTTGAAATGGAATACCCTTGAAAAGTGTCATGTTAAGAATTAATCAACCAACCCAAGCTAGTCACTAGGTACCTTAATATGTATAATGTGATCAGGAAACCAAAACCAATGATTAGGTTTCCTCTGAGAACTTAACCAAGATCAAGACACCAAATTGTTGCATCCATAGTCAAAATGACCATAAGCTTGGAAATTGCTTTAATGTTTTGTGACCAAAAACCTTTGAATCCAATGATGCCATTTGAAACATGCACTTGTGAAGTAATGACCTAAGTGATTATGGCATGAATATCCATATGAATGAATGATAGTATTTAAATCATTGGTTAATAAGGAAATTATGCATGCAGATGGATGTAGTATAAGCTAGATGAGATTCAAAGGGTATGGCAAATTTCGGGGTATGACAGTAAGGTACTTAACATAGTCTCATACTCTGTTGATTATAAATTTATTCTTACTTTGGTAGAAAGATAGAGACCCGAGATCCACACATTCCAACTTCCATTCATTGAATGTACCGTCACACTAGAGGACGTTTACATGTTGTTGGGTCTACCTATCGATGGTAAGGTTGTTAAAGGTATAGTTAACTAAGATAGCTCTGAAATTCTGGTATCAGATATGAGATGTCGAAGGTAATATCACGACACTAATATCTGAACAACAGATGAAATATGAACAGAATAAAAATCATTAAACAGTTGAAAAACGACACAAGCAATTGTTAACCCAGTTCATTGCAAACACACCTACGTTTGGGGGCTACCAAGCCAGGAAGGAAATCCACTAAACATAATTAGTTCAAAGACTCTCAGCAAACAACTTCAAGTTACAGTCTTTTCACCTAATCTCTACCTGTGTGATTTATATCTAAGAACTCTTAGACAAGAGACCCTACTCACTCCCCCTCAATCACAGCAGTGATTCTAGAACAAATACCAAAAAGAAAGAAGACACACTTCAAGGACACACACTTGATCTTGCTTAAAAGCTTCAATCAAGTAAACAAATACACTCGTACTTCAAAGCTTAGAGTGAACAATTACAACTCAAACACTCAATCCAATTCACACATCAACAAGATGGATGAATGGCTCCTAATTCACAAACTCACACAAGACTTAAACCCTAATTCTCACTCATTTCACGTTCGTATTTTCTATATCTAAAACAGGGTTTACAAAGTCTTTATACAAAAGCTTTCTGAATGGGCATGGGCAACATGAAACCCTAATTCTATTTATTGAATATTCCCTAAGAAATAGAAACTAATCATTCCTTTTAGGGAGACAGAATATTTTCGCTTGAAATAGAATTACTCCTTGAATAATGCATGCAATCTCCACATAAAGCACACAAAGACTTGCATGAAAAGTGCAACGACAGAACATTCAGACTGAATGTTCTGTATGCACATGTCGTAACATCGGGTCTGACATCTTGAATAAATCCTGCACAACCATATTTAACAACCTGCAGAAAGCTGATATCACATGTCAAGACTACAAGCGTGACATCTTGTGATAACACTAAGTTTTACCAAAATTGATGCCAATTCATAGAACCAACAAGCTCTATATGCAAAGATCTATTGGGTACCCCTTTGTGTGAAGACACAACTACGGGACAAACTTCAGGTCAACCTAGGGCTCAAGGTATTAATTTAAAATATCTTAAACAATGTTATTCAAGTGTAACATTAAACGAATAATCGACTGAGTATGAAATTATATTATGATTTTATTTGGTAATTTTGTATTTCCTGAAAGTATCGGTAATACGGTAAATATTATCTATTTGTTGTTGTTACGAAACATATATAAAGTAGGCACTATAGTTCGGGTTCAGTTGTTTTGTGCCATCTATATAGTTCGTTGTGTAAAAATGAAAAAAAACACTTGTACATTTTATTCTTGCACCTTTTTTCTACAAGCATGGGGTTGCTCGAGAATGTCATCACTCACCCCGGTCAACGAGAAGCCATTCACATTCTCCTTCGCAGCAAAGTAAGTTTATCTTAAATCTTTGAATTTGTTAGACTTTATACTACAACTAACTATAACTAATCTATTTTTAATCTTTTTGTTTTAGGCGATCAGTTCTTGGGATGAACTATAACAGGTGTCCCAAGCACGCTATATTAGTTTATCGCAATCTTTTAGATCACATTGGACCAGACGATGTATTACAACTAAACAACTTTATATTTGGTTTTAAAAAAAACTACCACATTACAAATCTTATAATCATGTATTTTTCTTATACAGTTTATCTGGAGGTCGTATCTGGGTCTTGACCATTATGTTAACCCTGATGATGCTGCAATTTGGACAGCAAAAACACCGATCATCAAGTTCATTATTGTGGAGATTCACCAGAGTGACTGTGTGGAACTGCTTTCCGGCATGCAACAACAAATTCCAGACCCTCTGACGTGTTTGGGAGACTGACATCAACAACGAGTCGATGCCTAATGGAGTTATTTCGATTGGAGAGACTTCCCTAAAGAGGTGTGTCGTCATTGGAAGAATCAACGTCGATATATCTTAAACAAACCAATCATACGAGGTGTTAGACCAACTCAACATTATATGAATTGGTTTAGGTTGGTTACAATAACACGTTTTGTGTCTGAGCCAGGTATTTGATTGATCCATGCCAACAAGCTTCATCATCATACGCACAACCCCAAACCCCCACCAAACAATAAAACTCACACCATTACCAAACCCGAGAACAATGTCAACCCACCCAAACCTAACGACCAACCCCACAACGTCATCATACCATATACACCCAACCACTAAACATCCAACCTCACAACCAATACATGCCACACACCCAATCACAACACTAAGAGCATGACCCATACCACCAATAACCACATGCCCCCACCAAATCTTACTATAGCCCATGATGATTCATACGAGTCCACATCATCCCAACAGAGCCCCCACCAATTAACACCCAAACATCCAACTGCCAAAGCACCCAACCATAATATGACTTTCTTACACCACAAGAATCATTGTTTTGTTCCCAAAATGATTCAATGTCCCAATTCAACCAACTATACCGTCCACTCATAGCGCAACCACAATGACCCAACTACGACAACATGGGCACCAAACTCAATTACGGCAGCACCGTTGGCGGCAATCCCCCGGCTATTGGGGAGAAATGATGGCAAATTTATCAAATACCCCAGGACCCTCGCACCAACCACCTTTTCGTCAGACCAACACTCAAAGATCTCAAAGACCTCAGGAAAATTGTGGGAGACCTAAAAGGTAGGCTAATGCATCAGGATGTGGAACAGGGGGGACGTTTCGATCGAGCTGGTCATTGATTTTCTTATAAATTGCTTTGTATTTGAATTTTATAAGATATTATTATGAATTATTGTTAATTTTCTTTTTTATTTCAATTTTTTTAATTATAATTTAAAAATAAAAAATAAAAATAAAAATAGAAATAAAGGAGTAGCCACATGCATTGACACATGCTTCTAAAGGATGCATGCATGCGCCACTTACAATGACATATATTGAATGCAGTCGCCACCACCATTGACGCCTTTGTGTAAACCTTACATGCATGCGCCATTTGTCCCGTCCACTCTTCGTAAAAGTGATTATTTTGATAAATATTTTTAAAAAATAATTATTCTAATATTTAATTTAAAAATAGTGATTATTTTTAAAAAATAATTCACATTTCTTAGACTTTCATAAAAAAAATTAAAATCGTCCCAAAATGTTAGATCTTACATAAAAAAGAAAATCAAATTTGAAATGATGGCTTATTTAAATCATGAGTATAAAATCTAGAATCAAAATAGGACTAAACTCCAAATCTTAAGCGGAAACTATCAAAAAATAGATAGTATTGTATCTTATCTACAAACATAAAATAAAGAAATTAATCAAAATAAAAGACTTGTTTTAAGAGTCTTTTGGGAGTCCTTTCAATAGCTTCTGTCTCTCTACATTCGTTGTTATCTATCTGGTTTGATGCAGTGACATGATTTTTTTCTATTTTTTTTTTTATTACGAAATAAAATCTTTGTCCAACTCTATCTTATTTTTTTAGCAGATTTTTGTCGGTCTACCTATATATAAAAAAAGAAGAGAATATCCCTTTGTAAAGCAAAATCCGTTCCTTGCATTTGACTAGGCAATTGGATATGAAATGGACAAGTTAGTTAGTAGGTTATTGTCTCCGACATAAAGGACAAAAACCTCTGCACTAAGTATATAAAACAAAAATGATACTAGTAATACTAGTAGTTGTAACGATCATTGAACGCGTAAGAAGCTTTCTTGACCATCTTTCCTCTATAGTTGAAGATGTTAGTTATCCTTTGTTTAGAACGAGTTAAAGGAGGAACACCACAAAAATAAAAGAAAAAGAAAAAAAAAAACACATGTTTTACTTTTGTGTTTCATTTTAAATGGAAAGAGATTAAGATAACGTTTTATGGTCGGTTACTATGTGATTGTGACTTTTTAAACATAATTCCGAATGAATTAAACAATTTTTATAGATGAAATTAGTCAATTTTAAGGATGAAATTAGCCAATTAGTCAATTGGTTTATTAAAAATTAAACTTTGTAGTATATTTGTATTTATTAAAAATTAAACTTTGTAGTATATTTGTATTTATGTATTATATGTTTAGAGCTACCTAACAGCCACGTCAAATTCAATCTGTGGCGGATGATGGTCTTTAGAAACTTAAGATGTTTTTGGTAGTTGGAAGATATTGGTTTTTAAAATTAAAGATTTATTTTAGAATCAAAATCTCTTTCGCTTGATTGAGTTTTTTTTTCTTTAATTTTAAAATACTTTCTACTAATTTTATTTTTAAAAAAATTATATTTTTGTTTATCATCATTGATTGTCAACCACTACTATCACCATTAAGAGATAAATTTTGTCAAGTTAAATCATGTTCAACTAAAAAAGTCAAATGTTAAATGTTAAGTCTAATTTTTAGATTTTCAGAAATTTAATTTTAGATTTGAGTTTGTTCTTTTTTTTAAAGTTTGATTGGTCTATTAGTTTATTTAAAATTTTATGTTAATATTTGTAAATAAGTAATTCAACATTTGAAAGACATTTCGACAACGGTATTGTCGACAACATCAATGAAGTGCGTCGAATCAACGGTAATTCGGGCGAGAGAGACGTTTGTTTCAAAATAAGTATGATCACTTCAGAAGCATGAATCCAAAAGTCTTGGGTCCAAAAGCATGTCGACAATAGTTTATGATCACTTCAGAAGCATGGATCCAAAAGTCTTGGGTGCTAAATTCCCTTGACTAATTGACTTTTGGATCACGGTGTCTGGTTTCATTAAAACCGCTAACTTTGAGATCACAGGTTCTAACTTTGGCATAACTTTTGACCTTGAGGTCTTTGGTTTTATCAGAACCTTTGACTTCTCTGTTATTGATTCTGATGGATTCATAACTTTGTTCCCTTCAGTATCAGACACTAATAAGTCATAAGCATGACTTGAAGAAGATTGTTCTGAAATGTTTTTTCAGTCAAGGTTCTGAAAACCACACATCTCATGAAAGTACAAACCATCTCTTTTACTCTTGCTTACTCCATAGATCATGGGTGTAAGCAGAGTCTTATTGAGATCTATTGTTAAGAAATCTTTGAGAGTTATATCATGCTCGGGCATCAGATAGATTTATTTCTAATGTCTCAACTATTTCTTTAGAAGATTTCAATTCTTTTTCTAAGAAACTCAAGTTGTTTCTTAACAGCCTTCATGCGCCTTGCCTAATATTGACAAAGGATCATGAAATCATGAATAATATCAGACTAAGATAGGTTAGGGTATTCCCTATCTTTCTTATCAGATTCAGGCTAGAACTTGTCTCAAGTAAGAGCCATCAGCGAATGATTGGTTTCTTCAGCTTCTCTGTCTGAATCTTTTTCATTAACAAGTTCATCCCATGTTGCCATGAGAACTTTCTTAAAATTGCTCTGAAACTTTCCTTCAGAAGGCTTTCTTTAAATGATTTGTCTTTTAGAGATCAAGACAATCATTTCTGAAGTGATCAGGCTAGTTATAATTTTATCAGATCTTCTGATCAACTTCTCTGTTCTTGGAACAGAAGCCTTTGAAGTTAAAGCTTCTACCAGAGAGTCTCTTGTTACTCTTAGTAAGTTATGGAAGTCTCTTGCAAAAGGAAGGTCATTTCCTCATCATCATAATCCCTATTAGAATCTTCTCAAACATAAGCTTCTTCTGGTTTTTCTGACTTTTGAGAGTCTGAAAATTTGATTAGTCTTCCTTTTAAATAAGTAGATCAAGATTAAAAAGGATTCCTATAACAAGCACATTTACCCTATGAGTCAGTCTTAAGGATTAAGAAATCTTTTCATACTCACAAGGCAAATTACTCAAGGCAGAAAAGGTTTCTTGATTTCCTCAACAAGCACACTTATCCCACAAGTCAGTCTTAAAGATCAAAAATCATTTCATACTCACAAAACAAGTGACTTGGAGAAGAAACTAGTTTCTTGATCTCCTTCAGTTCAACTTTATTTTCCTCCAATAGTTTCTATTTTGTAACAAATGAATGAAACTTCAAAGAAAGTTGAATTGTTGCTTAAGTAGCTTTTTCTCACCGGATCTCTTATGTTTCATTGTTAAGTGAAATAAGCATATCCAGGCTCCGATACCAACTGAAGGTGAGAAAAATACACAAGAAGGAGGGGGTTGAATTGTGTATGACTAAAATTCTCTTTTCACTTATGATTCTAAAACATCAGATTTTGAACCATGTTCAGAGTCTGATACCAGAGTAAATATCAGAAGTGAGAAGTTTACTTCTTTCTTCTTCAACTGTGTTTCAGAATCTAAGGTTCAAAGCTCAAATTCTGATATGAGTAAGAGATTGAATCAGAACAAAGTCTGATTTCAGAGTTCGTTTGCACAACGGAATATAAATGCAAAATTAAATAAATAGGCATACAATATATTCTTAAATCGAGAGTAGTCTGCCCCCCTTGTAACACAAGAGCTTTTAACTATAATCAGACTGATTACAATTTCTTAAGCCAGCAACTCAATACTTCATACTCAATCACACCTGATCAAGACTTCTTTGCTCAAGCACCCAGATCGAGACTTCCTGCTCAGTCACCCAGGTCAAGACTTCCTTGCCCAAACTCCTTGTTCAGGACTTCCTTGCCTTAAGCTAATGTTAAGGACTTCTTGCTTAGTCACCCAGACTGAGACTTCATGCTCTGCCCTCAAGCACGAGACTTCAATGCTCATGCTCCAATCTCAAAACTTCCTTGCCTAAAAACTTTGTTCAAGACTTTCCATTTTAAGCTCATGTTAATGAGTTTTGCCCAACCACATAGAAAGAGACTTTTTTGCCTAACTAATCAGATTAGGACTTTAATGCTCAAACACTTAGCAAGAAACTTACTTTGAGTTCAGTGGCTAGAGTCTTAAGATTCTCTTGACGATAATAATCTGGTATAACCTTGTGTTCATGTGAGTGCTTCTTGAATAAGCAGATACACAAAGGCTTACACTCTTGAGCAGATGTGAGTTGTTTGCTCCTTAGTATGGAAGAATGAAGTGATCATTCTTATTCTCTTATTGTACAGATTGTTCATCTTGTTGTGCCTTTTTGTTCTAATGAACATATTCACGTATTCTATCTTCAGAATGAATGTGAATATGTCTTATCCATGCTCTCACACACTTAACCTTTCTGGTTAACTTTTATATTTAGTGTGTGGTTCATAGATCTGTATTTTCTGATTAAAACACAGTCTCTCTCTCAACAAATACAGCGAATCAGTATCACATCTTTGTGAACACAGTCACATATTCTTCAACTCACATCCATATTGGTCATAACTGACTCAGAGAGATTGTTCCATGAACTTCACAAGTTCAGAACTCTCTTGAATGTTTTCAATATTCGTCTATAAATAGATTATGGAATAGATCTGTTGAAGATTGAAACTACCATAGCAAATATGCTCGTTGAAGCTATCATGGTACAAGTATTCGTTAAAGTTCTTTAGCTATTGGACAATAGAGTGAACAAAACTCAGCGAACATAAAGACGTTTGGAGAAGAGAGTCGAGTTTAGAGCAGTTGGAAAGATAAGATCCTGAAAATATATCGTTATGCTGATTAGAAATAAATAGTTGTATCGTTGTCATGTGATCTTCTATGGATAACTTCATATTTGAAATCTTCTTGTATATGTTTGTTGAAGCTTATTCAGATTCGCTACTATCCTTATACTTAACTTTTTTATTCATAGGATTTTTATAGAATTAGGTAAAGCTTGATCAGAAGTTGAATTATGTCTTCTGAACCTGGTTGGAGTGAGACTTCAGAGTCTAGTAGTTCACAGGTTTTTAGCCTATCTTCATTAGAGTGTTAATCAGAACTAATCTGGATAAACACTTGTAGAGTTGATGACTTGATGTAGACAAATTCCTTTGAAGCAGAACCTTCAGAATTGTTGGTAAAGAATATTCAGAAGTTGCAGGGTCTTTCCTTGTGACAATGATTGCTTGCTTCAAAAGATTCCAATCTTCAGAGTTTGCTGATCTTTGGATTCCATGATAAGTTCAGGTTCAACATTTGGAATACTTGGATAGACTCATCAAAGTGTGGAAGCTTGGTTATGATACTTCATATTCAGAACAACTTTGCTTCCCTTTAATGGTTCTTCGGAGTGATTAACTTGATTAATGTCAAGGTTAATGTCTTTTGATTCTGCACACTAGAATAACCATTAGTAAACCCTGTTGTTCTTTAAATACTTTGTTATCATCAAAACCTTTTAGTAGCTTGAACAAATCTTGTTCTAACAGTTAACCCATATGAAATATGGTCAAACCAATAGAAAAATAAAACACTCAAAAGGATTGAAATGGCTCATAGGTAAAAGGTTGAGGATTTACGATCTTGTACGAGTGTAAATAGGCAGAAGAAGATTCGCATAATTTAACCTGCATGCACCTAAACCCCGACCAAACAATGATTTATCTTTCATTTGTATCTTAAAATATTTCCAATATATTTTCATTTATGTCATGTTTTCATTAAAGTATAAATTTTTGCATAAACCCTTCCTTTTTCTAATTTACAGTAAATGATTGCTTACTTTCTCCCACACAAGGTCAAACAACCACTAAAAGTGATATATATCAAAAATGGCTTTGCACTTGTGCTAAAACATATCATACAAATAAAAGAAAAAACTTACGACGTCATGGTGTTTGAAAACCATCACTAAAATTTGACTTTGAATCATCTCAAACTCGAGGAGACGAGGATAAGGAAAATTCTTTATGTTCTCATCCAAAATAACTCACATGTTATACATGTCATGCATCATACTCATCATATGCATTAACTATTGTCTCAGACAACTGAAGATGGATTCATTTACATTTCTGAAAACTATTGCAAATTTTTGTTACAATTTAACTTTGCATAAACTATTGAAGCATTTATTTAATGAATTAGTTAATGACTCTTTTTAAATCTATTATTTTCTATTATTTGATCCCCCGTAACTACGATCGAAAAGGGGTAGAGAGAGAGAGAGAGAGTTTTCATATGTCATAATTGTCTAGAACATTACTCCATCCATCTCATAAAAATTGTCTTATTTGCATTTTTTTCTGTCTCATAAGAGACAGTATTGTTAAGATAAAAAATTCGACAAAGAAAATATTTTTTGTTGCTATATGTAAAGTAATTTTTAAAATATTATTGTTGATTCTCCCTGTAATTAATTTTCATAGGCCACGATTGTCTCATATTTTAGAATTTGTTGTGACATTGTCTTTGATTATTGTTATTATCTCTCTTTGATTAGTTATGTGTTTTTTCACAAAATTTATTACATAAATAATTTAAATTAAGACCAAAATTAAATAAAAATATGTTAATGTTTTGACTCGTGTGCACATTAAAAAAAGCGGACAAACAGACATGAGAGTGTTCGTTTGAACGCTAGTAACAATAAAAGAGCAAATAAATAGAAACAAAAAAAATTTAAAACTAAAATTTTAAATTTTAAAATAACAATAAAAGAGCAAAATAATATAAATAAAGAAAATTTAAAACTAAACCAATTTTTTTTAGAAATAACAAACAAAGCACAAAAATTGCCTTGTTTAAATAATTCAATAATTTCCGACAACGGTGTCAAAAACACGATGACAATTTAGCAAATATACTAAAAGTATATAAGTAATAAAATTTATGAGTTAGTATCCACATATATTGTTTTATCTTAACAAAGCAATTCACGCGTTATTGAAAGTAAATTGGGGTTTTTCAATCGTTGGTTTTAAAAATAAAAGCATAAATATAATTGATGGAAAACTGATCAGATAACGATGATTAGGCCTTACATCAAATCCCCTATATGTCACTGTTGATGTTGACGTCTATCTTCCCTAAGTTGATTATTAAATGGTCACAATAGTTTAACTTAGTCATTATACCCAATCTCTTGGTGCATAACCCACTCTTATAAACTACAACCCCCTAATCCCTGAGATCAGTTGGATAATTAGAACAAGCAATATCGGTTGCGTTAAACACTTAAACCCTAAGTCATAACTTATAATTTCGTATCCCTAATTAATTACTAAGTTTAACAAGTTAATTTAATTCAGATTCATATAGTTATCGTCAGTAATCACTACGAGTTTAGATCGTTATATGAGTTCGTAAACACATATAAAGTAATGAATATGAAATTCAACTGAATAACAATACTGAATTAATCAAATAAGCAAATAGTACGAAACACATACATATGACCCACAAGTTCATACATATTCATCTAATGAGTCCTAATCAATAAAGACAACAACATATCACAACAATCTAGAGAGATTTTGCACAAACCATCTCAAGATTCAACAATTGCATCAATGGAGAAAAAAGGAAAGGAAAAAGGAAAGAGGATAAGGAATCATCTTTATCCTTCATACTTAAACACCCATATCATGAACAGTTCACCCCTTACCTTGAATTTGTGGAAAAGCTTTGAAGCTTTGAATATGGAGACTTTTCTCTTACTCTTGCTTTGCTAGGGTTTTCTCTACTTTGCTGACAACTTCTACATGTAGTGGTAAATTTTTTGAGATTAAGCTATTGCTTAACTTAACTCACAAAGCAAGAGTCGTCACCGCGTTTTTATTATTTCCAAAGGAAAGGGAAAAAGAATGAACAAAACCCAAAAAGAGATAAGGGTCTGGAGGTTGGTTATGCAAAGGGAATGTATTAACACCCTAAACATCTATAGTACTCTATAGGATCTCTTTGAAAATCTGTGAATTTTGACTTTAAAATGGTGTTGTTTGTAAAATATTAGGGAGGTGAGAAAATATATGTTTATTTATTTATTTATAATTTTGTGTTTGCCAAGACTTCTTGAGTCTCATGCATACTTATCAACAAATTGCAATGGAGGATCAAAACCTCGTATTTCATGGTAAAAATAACAAAGATGTTTGTTTTGATACTTTTTTAATGAAAAGTCATTTTGTCATTTTAAGGAGAACACTCGACTAGTCACCCATAAGTATGAGAACTTTACATCACCATAGAGAAAGACTCCAAACTTGGATAAAGATCAACAAGTATGTCATTAGCTCTCTTAGATGGAAAAGAATTATCATCAATACTATAGGGATATGAGAATTATATCTCAACTATGGAAACAACTCATGTCTAAACTTTGAGAAAAAGTTTTACAAGAAAAAGTGCACAAAAGGCACAAAATAGTTTGAATGAGTTATGTATTTATTTTTTAAGTCTTTTGAAATTGGTTTGAATATGCTTAAGATGTGTTAGCATTTATTAAGAAAAAGTGTTTGAAAATTACTTGACAAAAGTCAAGGTTTATTGAGAAAGTAGTTCAAGTTTAAAAACAAGAAGGTTTTGAAAAGAGTGAGGAGATTCTGAAAATCAAAGAAGGAAAGGATAAGAAGAGACTATCCTAGAGCATAAAGTAAAAGCTAGGGAGGAAAGATCTAACCAAGAGATAGCAAGCTTTATGACATAAGTCAAGCAAGAATTCCTTCCTTTGGATTAAGTCTCAAACAAGCCAAATAACCAAAGAATAAACCATGAATCAGATGAAACCAGGATAACCAAGCCAAGTCTTCAAAAGAAGTCTAAATTCAAGGGTACCAGATGAATCTCAAGGTCTCAAATCACAAGCTTCCAAAGCAAGGGCCAAGGTCCTAGTTCTAAGTCCATAACTTCACAATAATGCTAAGGATGGTAACCATAAGTCCATGAATCAAGAGAACTATTTCTTAGAGGTTTTTTCCTTTATTAATGTCTTTAAAAGAAAGAGAAATCTAAATTGACAAAGAGAAAATAACATAAGCATAAACAATATGATATGAGATGCTAAAATAAAAGCATAAAGTAAATAACAAAAATAAAAAAGCCGAAGATAAATGACATTAAAGTAAAGTTAATACAATACAATGTTAGTAAGTGATGTTAGTAATCAAAAAGGGAAAGACAATTTGTCATTTTTTGGAGAACACTCAACTATTCACCCACAAGCATGAAAATATGGAACTTTACATCACCATGAGAAGGGATCCAGCTTGGATAAAACCAACAAGTATGCCACTAGCTCTCATAGGTGAAAAAGAAACAACATTTTTCACACGATACCATGAGGAGTAGGAGACTTACAATCTCACTTATGAAAATGACTTACTTTCGGGACAAATTTAGCATTATGTTAAGCAATTGTAATTGGACTTGTGTAAAAGTCACAACTATCTGAGGTCGATCAATAATAATATATGTGTTAATACATGCTAGAGGAATAATATGTAAATCACTCTCCTAAAGATATGCACACAAAAAAGGGAATCGATCAAGTACAAAGGCTATGAGGGTGATCTATTACATCAATAAATACTTCATGGTACTTTGGACAAACTTATGCATCAATCCAAAGTACCTTAAATGATCAATGATCAATTAAGAGGTAGATTTGAAATGATGAAAGTTCATCAAGCACTAATCAACACATCATGATCAAGATGAACACAAACCATCCAACTGATTAAGAGAAAAATAAAGAGATGAAGAAGAATAGGACAAGTGAGATCACGTCCAAAATAGATCAAAGGCTTGATCAAGTCATCATCAAAATCAATCATCCATTTTGGGGGATTAGGGTTTTCACCCCATCAACACCTAAGATCCATTGAGTTTGATGAGATCAATGATCTAATCAACTAAGATTCAAGGCTAACATAATTCAACAAAGGTCAAACAAATATAAAATGTAATAAAATAAAATAAAATAAAATGCATCAAAAACATTTTAAAAATGAATTTTAAAAGGGAAATAAATGAGAAAATACATAAAGTCCTTCAAAACATCAAATAAATGACCAAGAAAATTATGGAAGGTTGAAAATAAAATAAGAAACATAAAATAATTTTTCAGAATTTTAAAATGCATAAAGGTATTTTTAAACCAATTAAAATAAAGGAGAAAAGAGAAAATTCAAGAAAAATAGAAAATCAAGAAAATAAAATGTGAAAAAAAATGAAAATCAAATGAAGAAAAATAAAAGAGAATTTTAGAAATTATTTTGGGATTTTTCTGATAAAAAGTTGAATTTTCTATGGATTTTAAAAGAAAAAGCAATTTAAAAGAAAAAGAAATAAAATCAGAAAAAACACAGAGCGTTGGATATGGCCTCATTAATTAACGTGACAAATCCAACAATCCTCAGGCTAGGGCGCACGATGGAAATTAATCAAAATAAAATACGAGATCTAATTCAAATTTGACCAATCAAAACATTTCAAATGGCCAACGTGTCCAGCCAAACTCATATGACCTGAGATAACTCCATTCATCTTCCCTGATGGTCCCTTATCGGAGTTCATCGTTTGGTAAATTCAGAGCATGAGACTACCAACATTGTGATCGCCTCCTCATCATGAATTCAACCTCATGCTCATAAACAAGTAAGCCACGAAAAATTAAATTAAATGATGAACATGATCAATCAATATCAGATAAGTTACGGGAAGTCATCAGAGAGTGAATGATTATATTGTTTGAGTTTAAATGATGCTCAGAACTACCTTATCCAAATGGTGATCAGAAGTTGATGAAGCTCGATCTGGTCAAAGCACTTAAGAAGGTACTAGAGCTTGAGAATTCTTGCAAAAGCTTTAGAGAAGACCGAAGGTATGAATGGAATCAAGAAATTGGATTGAAACAAGCTGGAATTCAAAACACGATAGTTGAATTTTTCTAGAAAATTTCATATTGAAGTAGGGATTTCTTAGCTCTTAAAAGCTTCTCAATGACTTTAGTAGCTTCCTTTATTTACGGGGAATGTGTTTGGATCCAAATACGTGTGGAATCAAGTTTAATTCGTGCAAAACGAATTTGATCAGAAAGTCTGAAAAATGTGACTTGTAATCCATCAAAACTCAGCCAAATCATGCGTTTTAAGGGTCAATTAACTTCTGGAGACTTGGTTAAACATGTTTAGGTCCAAAACGCGTGGTAATTTGGCTTGTAATTGAGAATTAGTGAAGTTCAAATTCGGACCATGGTGATTTCTTCAGTTTCAAGTTACCATGTTCAACTTGATATGACATCTTGCTCATGAGGCTTTTTGATCCCATTCTTCTTGCAATGTGTTGATATCATAACAAAGATTACAATGTGCCAAGAAAGGTTGCATTTGGATGCTTGAGCACAAAGTTATGGCATGTTGAAGTTGGCACGAAAAACTGGTCATGTAACTTAGAAAATTCTAAGTCCCAAATGGCTGAAAATGACTTGTAATGTCCCAATGAATTCCATGGCTTTCCAAGCATATTTTTACCTTGATCCTTGAAGAAAACTCGTAGAGGGCATCACAAATGATATTTTGTAAAAAGAATCAGCCTCAAGTGTTGAAAATTTAAGAAGTTATAAATCTTGAAAGTTGAGAAAAAGTCATTTGAAAATAGGTCAAATTTCACAAAGTCCACAAATGACCTATAATGTCTCCAAACTTTTGATGGCCCTCCAAGGATAATTGGCTCTTGTCTTGTAAAGGAAAGTTTTAAAGGATATTGAGAAGAGTCATATGCAAAAATAAGCATTCAAAAATATTGAGAATTGAAGGAGTTGTGATCCTTTGAACTTTGACTTTAAATGGTTGACTTTTTGGTCAAACCTCTTGGAATAAACTTGTGCACTTGGCCTTTTCTTGCATTTCAAGGTACATGGATGATCATATGAACTCAAAACGAGGTTTCCTTAAATGTCTCTTGATTGCGTTGCTCAAAGTTTGAGGTAGCCTGTTGAAGAAGGCATGGAAATAAACACATGAACCTTTGACTTCTCTTGAGAAATGAGCAACAAAACCTTGAGATGCTCTTAATAAAAATGAGGTTGAAAGACACTTGAAAACCTTAGGGATTATACTTTGAGAGCTATACCCTTGAGAATTAATGGTTGATCACACTTTGTTCAGGAATCAAAGAAAACCTAGTTGGGGAGCCATGCTTGATGCTCTTGATGAAAAGTCATACCTTGCACAATAAACTTAAAGAAAATAAAATATATTTTTGATATTCAGATTAGTGGTTAGATAAGAAATGAATATTAAAACACAAAGGTAAAACACCAACAAAGAGGTGCTTAATGATCTATGCAAAAGGCAAACCCAAAGATGAGAAGGAGAGGACAAAGATGTGATCTTGTTTGTATGCAAGAATGCAAATGATATGTGGGATCTTAAGGTTAAAAATTAGGATATGACACTACGTACTGTCAAACTCTCTCCCTTCTATTTAAAATAAAACCCAATTTATTTTTATTTTAATGGGTTAAATATATAACACCCCTTGCAATGTAAGCAAGGTTTTCTTTATCCCCTTGTAAAAAAAAATATTCCCCCCTCGTAATACCAAGATTCCCTCAGTAGGAACCGTGCGCACTATTTCAGCCCAAATTCCCTTATTTTTCCAGCGTGGCATATATGCTAATGACATGTGGATTAAATTTTCATTTTATTTTTCATGACATGGAATTTCATTAAGTCTTTAAATGGCACATTGCATTTCTGTTAGGGTTTTGAAGGATCCCAATTTTTCCTCTTTCCTCATCCCTACCATTTGTTGAAGCCAGACACATGTTTCATATGTTCATATTCTATTTTATTCTACCGTGCTAGATTCCATAGCTTCATCTTGCATACAAGTTCCCAGTTCATCAATAATCATCTTCCACGGGTTTGAAAACATGGGTGGAAGCAAAACATCATCTATTGGTAACTCAAGTGGACTTAGTTTGCCAATATGTGGATGTAATAAACCAATGAAGATGCGGGTATCAAACACCAATGAAAACCCTAATCGAAAATTTTGGAAATGTTGAAACTCATGGGAAAGTCTCTGTTCATGATTCTCTTTGTTTTTTTTGTTTACTTTAACTCTTATATTTGTTGTGAACCTAATTGCAAATTGGGGTAAGATGTGAGTTTTACATGTGGGATGATGAGGTTGGTTCATTTCAAAGGACTCAAATTATTCCCAAAAAATGTTGTGAATGTGAAATGACAATAGTGTATCTGAAGGAATATATGAAGGACATTGGCAAGAAAGCTAGGACTGAAATTAACAAGTTTGGTGTAGAATTCAGTTCAAAGAAGCTTTAAAAGATGAAGAAAATCTTGTAATGGAGAAGAACAAAAACCATTTGTTGATGATTGCATTTTTTGTGTCATGGATTTTATTCTCAATCTTTGTTAAGTTAATGTAATCTCGTGTACCATACGTCGTACAAGTTTATCAATCTTTGTTAATTTACTGTGATGTAGGATTGTATCAATTGACATTTTATATAATGAAAAAGTTGGTATTGGTTAAAATTGTGGTATGATATTATAGTTTGTTTAAAATTATGGTCTGATATTATAGTCTGCAAAACTGAATAGTAATTATGGAACATCATTACAAAGTAGCACATATAGTGCATACATAATTACAAAGTAACACATAGAATGCATAATTCATAGGCAAAATGACACATTAAGTGAATCATTATAGAGATAACAAAATTGCACATAATGTGCATCAATACAAGCATAACTTAAACATAACTTAAATATACTACTAGTAACTTAATACATACATAAAGTTCATCATTTGTTATTTCTTTTTCTTCCAATACTTCAATGATCTGATTTGCACCCCAAGCTTTGAATCATGTCCATGAGCACTTTTTCCCTGTGTACTTATTTCTTCATCGTGTTTTGTTATTGTGATTGGCTGGTCACTAGATGAACCCTAACCTATGATTAGTTTTTAAAAACATATCAACTTAATTATTTCACTCTGCATTTTTCTCATCTTCATTACATGGTTTTTCCCTTATTTTATTTTGCTTGTACTTGACTTAAACCAATCTTACTTGTGTCAACCACACATGAGCTTGCTTGACTTGTAGCAACATTGTTATCAATATCAACTTTGTTATCAGCTTGACTTGCATCAGGCTGCATATCACCATGGACATCTGGTTGGACATAACCATGGACATCTGGCTTCACATCAACATTAACATCTGGCTGCACATTAGCTTGAACATCAGGCCGCACATCAACATTTTTCTGCAAATTCTTCTACTTCGGCTTAACTTTAGCCCGTTCTGATCTTGGTTTCCTTTGCATTCAAAATAGGATAATGCAATTCAAATAAAATGTTTCTTACATTCAAACCAGCACAATGCAATGCATACAAATAAAATGTTTGTTACCTTTCTTTTTAAAGCATTAAAGTCTTGTGTAAGGCTCTTGCATGACAAGGCATTATGCCCAAACTTATCATATTTGGTGCATTTATAAGCTACACCGAGTCTTCTCCTCCTATCACCATCCTCACCATATTCCCTTATCCTAACCTTCCTTGGTCTTCCAAGTCCATTTTTATATACAGTAGGTAGTAATTCATCAGTTTCGACCTTTGGCCACATCTCTTGTCCACTGATAGGAATCACAAAAAATCCATAACAAGGTGCATACTTCTCGCTTGTATAACAAATATCAACAAAACCATTAGGGTTTGGTTTTCTATAACTCAATACAGGAATAACATGCCTGCATGGAATTCCAACCAATTCCCAGAAGTTACAACTACAAGATCTTTTGGCAATAGACCAAGCTGGAATTGTTCAGTAATAGACCAAGCTGGAAGCCATTGACCATTATCAAACACCTCATTATCTAATCTCTTCCTAGATATTGGCATAAATTTATGCTATCACTTATCAAGTTTGGTGGCAGATGTTGCTAATATATTCATAAGGTACTTTCTAATCCACTCACACATGGTTAAAATAGGCCTGTCCCTAGCAACTAAAATAATGGAATTAAATGACTCAAATATATTATTTATTAAAACATCACATTTAGGGTAAAAACTAAATGCATGCCTACACCAATATTTTGTAGTAACTGCCATTAACCAAGTCCAAGCCTTGACATTTACTTTCTTCAGTTCATTCATCTTTTGGATCCAACCTTGATAGTAAGTGACCTTAGCAGCTCCCATCATCAAATCCCTTATAAGGGTTCCACCACCAAAAAAATTCTTAAAATTTGCATACAAATGTCTGAGACACAACCTATGCTAAATCTTGTCAAACATTTCTTCAAATATAGCCACTAATCCCTGAAACATATTCAAAAATAGGCATCACATTATCACCAGTTTACCAACATATAAATGAGTTTACCAATAAATATAGGTGATAAAATGAATAAAACATAGGATGTTAATGTCATTCCTTCTGTTGATTCGATATGAATACATATCTTATGTACTATCCAATATCTTCCATCAATAAGTAGAAACCACCTTCAACTCTACTTTGTTTCAAGTTCAACAACACCAAATGCCAATGGGAAGTATTGATAATTGGGATCCCTACCCATAACAATTAGAAGTTGTCCATCATATTTGGTCTTGAGATGACAACCATCAACTCTAACAAATGGTCTACGTCCATTTATGAAACCCTTCTTACAACCATCAAAATAGAAGTAAAATGAGCCAAACCTTGGTTGTATCGATGGCAATGGTCACTCCACATCTGTCACCCCATTGACACACTTAGGAACCCTTACTCTCAGTTATATGTCACCAACATCATGTTCTAAAATTATATCTCCATCAACTTGAGTTGGACAAGCATATGTAGCAAAATCATATGCATCATCATCCTTCGTTATCTGAAAGAAATTCTGATATATTTCCAGAATTTTCGTCCATAACCTATAAGTTCCTTCTTTATAATCCCATCTATTCACCAACTCATGAATGTTTCCTATTATCCATTTGTCTATGTGTTACCCAGAAACATGCGTATCAACACCCCCTCTATAAATGATGCCATTCTGTTTGACCAATATAAACTTACCCCCATGGTGAAAACTCACATTAAAATGTTGCATATCTTGTGAAATGGATTCAAACAACATTTAAAGCTCAATGTCGTCTTCAACCAAAAGAATCTCAGACATTGGAAGAGAAGAAAATTTGATAAACTTATCTCATACATGATAAACTTCAATGCCGTCTTCAACAATCCATAAACTGTTGGTTCTAAGTGTTGGCAGCAATTTTGGTAAAACCAAGAGTGTTCACAAGTTGTCACATGTGATGTCTTAACATAAGATATCTTGTACATGCTGGATGTTTAAAATATAATTATGCAGGATTTTTCCAGGATGTCAGACCCGATGTCATGACATCTGTATACAGAACATTCAGTCTGAATGTTATGTATTATGTGATTGCGTTTTTAATGGCAATCTGTGTATGATTGATGAGTTAATTGAACACGCTATCAATCAGTAATTACAACGTGATTAACTTATTTTCCAAAGAGATCTAATCAATTGTCATAAAAAGATTTGAATGGAAAATAGTTTTAGGGTTTTATGATGTCCAAGCCTAGCTGAATGCTTCTATAAAAAGGACATGGAAAACCTGATTTGATACACAAGAAATAAGGAATGAAATATTGAGAGAGAATAAGGTTTTTAGTCTTATGTGGTCGTGTGTTTTGTAAGCCATTTAATTCATCCATTGATGATTGAATTGGTCTGATTTTTGAGTTGTAATTTGTCATTCTAAGCTTTTAAGCATGAGTGTGTGTCTACTTGATTGAAGTTGTTAAGTAAGATCAAGTGTGTGTCTTTGAAGAGTGTCTTCTATTCATCGTAATTCTTGTTTAATATCACTGGTGTGATTGAGGGGGAGTGAGTGGGATCTCATATCTAAGAGTTCTTAGGTAGAAGTCACACGGATAGAGATTAGGTGAAAAGACTGTAACTTGTGTTGTTTACTGAGAGTCTTTGAACTGATTCTATTTAGTGGATTTCCTTCCTGGCATGGTAGCCCCCAGACGTAGGTGAGTTGCACCGAACTGGGTTAACAATTGCTTGTGTCTCTTGCATTACTGTTCTTTATCTTTTATCCTATTTGTATTGTTTAGATATTAGTGTCGTGACATTACCTTCGACATCTCATATCTGATACCAGAATTTCAATTGGTATCAGAGCAGGCATCCTGCTCTGGTTCTGGGTGAGATCTAGGGACGATACTTTCTGGTACTATGGAGAGAGATGCAGGATCTGTTCACATACCACCTATTTTGGATGGATCCAATTGTGACTACTGGAAACCTCGAATGGTAGCCTTCCTGAAATCTCTGGATAATAAGGCTTGGAAGGTTGTGTTAACAGGCTGGGAACATCCAGTAGTTACTAAGGAAGGAGAAGCTACAACTGATAAGAAGCCTAAAGAACAATGGTCCAAGGAGGAGGATGATCTAGCCCTTGGAAATTCTAAAGCATTGAATGCTATATTCAATGGAGTAGACAAGAATATCTTCAGATTGGTAAACAACTGTGAGGTGGCTAAAAATGCTTGGGACATTCTCAAAACCACTCATGAAGGCACCTCTAGAGTGAAGATGTCTAGACTGCAGCTGCTCACCACCAAGTTTGAAAATTTAAGGATGAAAGAAGATGAAAATATTCATGAATTTCATATGAATATCCTTGAAATTGCTAATGCCTCAGGAGCCCTGGGTGAGAAGATGTTAGATGAAAAATTAGTGAGGAAAATACTCAGGTCAGTCCCTAAGAGATTTGCCATGAAAGTGACAGCCATAGAAGAGTCTCAAGACATTTCCAATATGAGAGTTGATGAGCTAATTGGATCCCTTCAAATATTTGAGATAAGAATGTGTGATGGATCTGAAAAGAAAGTCAAAAGCATAGCCTTCATGTCAAACACTGAGGAGGAAGAGGAGGAAAGTGGTCAAGATATTGATAAAGATCTGGCAAATGATGTTGCAATGCTGGGAAGACAGTTCAACAGACTTATGAAAAAGATGGATGTAAGATCTAAGGCTAATATCAAGAACATCGCATCTGACATCAGTAAATCCAACAATGCTGGAAGAAGAACAAGGTCATATGAAAATCCCAAAGAGGGAAAAGGAGTTCAGTGCCATGAATGTGGGACCTACCTCAAGAAACGGAAGAGGAGTCTTGTTGCCACTTGGTCTGATGAAAGTGAAACAGAAGAGTCTGCAAATCTTGTGACTGCCTTGACTGGAAGATGGGGTTCTGATGAAGATTCAAGTGATGAAGAAGTAACCTTTGAAGAGTTGGTCACTACCTACAGAGAGTTGTGTCACAGAAGTGCAGAAGTGTGTCGACAAGTTGAAAGCCAGAAGAAAGTGATAGCACAACTGGAGAATGAGAAGGCAGAACATTTGGAAACCATCTCCAAGTTAAAGACTGAAGCAGTATTATTGAATTCTAAACTAGATGAGATGACCAAGTATGTAAGAATGCTGAACAATGGATCTGACACCTTAGACAAAATTCTCCAGACTGGACAAATAATAGGAGACAAGTCTGGCATTGGGTTCAATGAATCTAAACCTGAGTGCAGCCACACTGGTAGCAAATCAAAGCTCAAACCCAAATGGAGCCATATTGGTAGCAAACCTGCGATGTCACAACATCATAAAGGAAGACAGCAGAAAGGAAAACACCAAAGATGGAGATGTCATTACTGTGAAAAATTTGGCTACATAAAGCCCTTCTGTTATAAGCTATATGGTTATCCTAGTCCTGCTCATCATCAACCTAGACCCAAACATCACAGACCTGTCAACAAAAAGCAATGGGTTCCTAGGACTAATGCTACAAGTCTGATAGCTCACACTTCCTTCAGATTTTCAGCCAAAGAAGATTGGTATTTTGACAGTGGGTGCTCCAGACACATGACTGAAAACAAAAACCTGCTAACTAGCCTTCACCCTCATGCCGCAAGCTATGTAACCTTTGGTGATGGGGGAAAGGGTGAAATCAAGGGGATTGGTAAGCTTGATTATCCTGGAGTTCCTGACCTTGACAATGTCCTACTTGTTAAGGGCTTGACTGCAAATCTAATAATCATCAGTCAACTGTGTGACCAAGGTTTAAATGTAAACTTCACTAAAACTGAATGTCTAATTACTAACAAAGAAAATGAAGTGATCATGAAAGGAGTTGGGTCTAAAGACAACTGTTACATGTGGAGTTCTCAAGAAACTGGTTATTCTTCAATGTGTACTTTAGCCAAAGAAGAAGAAGTGAAGATATGGCATCAAAGATTGGACCATCTGCATCTTAAAGGTATGAAGAGGATTATATCTGTTGAAGCTGTTAGAGGAATTCCCAACTTGAAGATTGATGAAGGAAAAGTCTGTGGAGAATGTCAGATTGGAAACTAGACAAGGATGTCATACCAGAAGCTCAGACATGACACCACTTCCAAAGTTCTGGAACTCCTCCATATGGATTTAATGGGACCCATGCAGGTGGAAAGCCTTGGTGGGAAGAAGTATGCATATGTAGTGGTGGATGAGTTCTCCAGATACACCTGGATCAATTTTATAAGAGAAAAATTTGATGCTTTTGAAGTCTTCAAAGAGCTTTGTCTAAAACTTCAAAGAGAAAAGGAAAGTCCAGTTATCAAAATTAGAAGTGATCATGGGAAGAAATTTGAAAATAGCAAGTTTGCTGAATTCTGTTCTTCAGAAGGAATTCATCATGATTTCTCATCCCCCATTACTCCCCAGCAAAATGGTGTGGTGGAAAGGAAAAATAGAACCCTTCAAGAATCAGCCAGAGCTATGATTCCTGCTAAGAAATTGCCCTACCATTTTTGGGCTGAAGCCATGAACACAACCTGCTATGCTCACAATAGAGTGACCTTGAAGAAAGGGACTCCTACAACTCTATATGAAGTCTGGAAAGGGAGAAGACCTACAGTCAAATACTTCCATGTGTTTGGTAGTAAATGCTATATCTTGACTGATCGTGAACAAAGAAGGAAGATGGATCCCAAAAGTAATGAAGGAATATTTCTGGGCTACTCAACAAACAGCAGAGCACATAGAGTCTTTAATTCCAGAACAAAGGCAATGATGGAATCTATCAATGTTGTGGTTGATGACCAACAGACTGATGTCACAGACGATGTTGAGAGATCTCTGAATGATCCCCCAGCTGACCTCTCCGACAAAAATAAGGAGAGTGAACCTCCTCAAGCTGAACCTGAAGATGACAAAATCAACAAGGGAGATCAAATGGTAGAACACTTTGTTAGACAAATGCAGTCTGAGTTTGAGATGAGCCTTGTTGGAGAGCTGACCTACTTTCTTGGGCTACAAGTCAAGCAGATGGAAGATTCTATCTTTCTATCTCAAAGCAAATATGCCAAGAACACTGTTAAGAAGTTTGGCATGGAGAATGCAAGTCATAAAAGGACACCTGCTCCTACACATGTGAAAGTCTCCAAAGATGAAAATGGTGTTAGTATAGATCAAAGTCTATACAGAAGCATGATAGAAAGTCTACTATATCTCACAACAAGCAGACCTGACATTGCATTTGTTGTAGGTGTTTGTGCTAGATATCAAGCTGAACCAAAAGTCAGTCACATAAACCGAGTGAAGAGGATACTGAAATATGTCAATGGCACCAGTGACTATGGAATGTTATATACTCATGGTTCTGGATCCATGTTCACTAGTTACTGTGATGCTGACTGGGCTGGAAGTGCTGATGATAGGAAAAGCACATCAGGAGGATGTTTCTTCTTGGGGAACAATTTGATATCATGGTTTAGCAAGAAACAAAATTGTGTGTCCCTATCCACTGCTGAAGCTGAATACATAGCAGCTGGGAGTAGTTGTTCTCAACTGGTTTGGATGAAACAAATGTTGACTGAATACAATGTCACACAAGATGTCATGACATTGTACTATGACAACCTGAGTGCTATAAATATTTCCAAAAATCCTATTCAGCACAGCAGGACAAAGCACATTGATATTCGTCATCACTTCATTAGAGAACTTGTGGAAGAGAAAATCATAGCACTGAAGCATGTTACTACTGAAATGCAATTAGCTGACATATTTACAAAGGCTTTGGATGCTAATCAGTTTGAATGTTTAAGAGGGAAATTGGGGATTTGTATTCATGAGAATTTATAGCAATTAAAGTGAAGTGGAAAAGGTAATAAAAATATTGTCTGCCCACTTAAAAGAAAGTGCCCCATTTATGGTAAATTATTACCTAGTATTGGAACTAGCATCTATACCATTTTCACACGCTACCTCAACATAACCACTTCCATCTTCATCAAACTGCTCAGACCATCTCTGCTAGGGCAACCAAATTTTTCTCAAAAGTTCAACAAAATGTCACAACATCCCTCATCTTCTGGTTCAAAACCCACTCACAAAGCAAGAACTCCCTCCATGGATTTTCTGGATGAAGAGGTTTTGGAAGTTATTCCTCTTTCTGTAATCCCAGGCGATGCCCCTGGTCCTTCTTCCACGGCAGGAAACAATCAAGGTAACAACTCTGAAAACCCTCCACCTAAGGATGACATGCACTATACAGATCGTGTCATTAGGAACCTGGTAACTAGGATCCTAAATGAAGGACACTCAGTTAAGGAAGTTTCGACTCTTCTGTCTAGAAGGGACCCCTCACCTGAGGTGGAACCTCAAACTGAGAAAGATGATGATTCATCTAGATCAGAGAAAGACATTGCTGCTGAGCGACTGTGTTCTCTAGGAAAAACCATGCCTAGCAAGAAACCTATAGATGCTTCTCAATCTAAGAAGCATGACACTGCTGAGAAAGTGATTGATTTGGAGGAAGAGAGTTAAGAAGAGGAAGATGACACCTTGGTTCATCACTTGAAACCAAGTGTTGCAAAGAAAATGAAGACCAGGAAAGGCAAGATTGTGGCTGAGATGTTGACAGCCAGAACTAGTAAGAAGGTTGTTGTTGTATGTCCTTCTAAATCATGGAGTAAAGTAGAGGTCAAGAAGAGGAAGGTCAGAGAAAGCTCTGATTCTAAAGATGATGTCGAAGACGATGTCCTAGACATCTCTCCTACCAAAAGGAAAACTGTTAGAAAGTCTCCAGCTAAGGTTGCAGCTGTGCATTTGGACAACATTTCCTTCCATCTAGAAGATGGTGCAGCCAAGTGGAAATTTGTTATACAGAGGAGAGTTGTTGTGGAAAGGGATCTAGGGAAGGAGGCTGTATAAGTGAAGGAGGTTATGGAATTGATCAAGTCTGCTGGTTTGATGAAAACAGTTAGTGCATTGCCCCAATGTTTTGAAGGATTAGTGAAGGAGTTTGTGGTGAATATCTCAGAGGATATTTCTGACAAGAATAGCAAAGAATTTTGCAAGGTGTTTGTGAAAGGAAGATGTGTAAGGTTCTCCCCAACTATAATCAATAAAATCCTAGGAAGAGGAACTGAATGAGCTGTTGAGTTAGAGGCTACAGACAATGAAGTCTGTAGGACAATCACTGCTGGCCAAGTCAAGGAATGGCCAAGCAAAAAGCATCTATCTACTGGCAAATTAACTGTAAAATATGCCATCTTGCATAAGATAGGTTCAGCCAACTGGGTGCCTGTAGCGGTGTATTCGTCGCTATATGATTTATTGATTAAACCATAAGCAAAGTATACAAAGAAATCGAGTCGCCACCGCACTTTTATTTATCCAAAGGATTGGCTAAAAAGCGAACAAAAGCCTAAGAAGTTTTACACACAGAAAACTAATGAAAAGATCAGAGAGTCTGGATAAGGGGTAAATTACGCAATGGGAAGGTGTTAGGCACCCATCACGTCCTAGGTACTCCTAGGGAGCCCTTTTCACACTTGTTGAATGAAAATGTTTATTTGTTTATGACATATTGTGCAAACATGAATTGGGAAGATAAGAAGAGAATGTACAAATTTTATTATTTTTGTGTTTGAACGGATGAACCCGTTGCCTACGTACCTTCCATCAAAGGTAAGGATCAAAACGCCGTAGTTCGGCTAAAAGATTTCCAAATTATCAGTGGGTTCAATTTTAAAACAAGAGCACTAAGGCTTTTCATTCTCAACGGGAGAAAACTCAACCAATACCAACAATCCACCACGCGAGGATAGCTTCAACATACTAGTGAGGGGTTAACCCTATAATAAGTATGGAAGACTTACAATCAACTCACTAAGGATGTGGTGAGATTTACATCAACCACTATGAGAATTGAAACCTATGGCTAATGTATGAAAACATATTAACAATGGACAAAGCCACAAAACAATTGAATGGGTGAAGTTAATTGATTATGAGTATTTACAAAATGTGATCAAAGTATGATTAAGATCAATTCAAAGAAGTATTATGAAATGGAGTTTGAAAAGTCAAGGACTTAAGGTCCAGATTTCTAATTTGAAAAGAGATGAGAATGTTTGCACAACATGTATTTACAAGTTTTAAAAGATCAACAAGTGAAAAGGGGTTTTGAAACAAAAGGATATGGATGGAGGAGTGTAAAACTTCCTAGAAGTTCACCTCTTGAAATCATATAGAAGATGATTCAAGTGTGTCCTTTGGAAAGGGCAACAAAACAAGCAAACAAAATAAAGGCAAGGTAATACCGGATGCCATCAATGGACTTATACCAATCTCACAAACAAAAGCGGATACCGGATACCAATAAATGGATTTACACCAATCTCCTAAAACAAAACAATGATACCGGACGCCAATAAATGGACTTACTCCAATCTCACAAACAAAAGAAAACATGGATGTCAGATGCCAATCTATCTGGACTTATTCTAACCTCCAACAGATGATCATAGGAATACTACGGCCAACAACATGGGCTTACAATAGCACCCTCACAAAGCAAACACAAAGCATGGATATCAGATGCCAATCTATCTGGACTTACTCTAATCTCCACAAGATGATCATAGGAATACAAAGGCCAACAACATGGACTTATAATTGCATCCTCACATACAACAAACAAACAGAAGCACTAAGCAAAGAGGATATGAGTTGCCAATCAACATGGGCTTACACTCAATCCCTTCCAAATCATAGGAACAATGGCCAATGAATGGACTTACTGTTGTCCTCAATGGGCAAACTCAAACAAGTCTCAAAGATATGAAATGATGATCATGCAATAATGAACAATTAATGATGATAAATGCACCAAAGTATGCAAGCAAACATGTACAGATGAGCCAAGCAATCAATCAAACAAGGTCATTTAGCACACACTATAACCAAGCAATTAGGCTCAAGCAAGGGTTAGACTTCAAAGTCAACTGGAATGGGGTACATGGTGCTCTTAACCTTAACATTGAGGGTTAAGGTGAAGCAGATGAAAGTATATGAGGGGTGTGCCTCATCACTCTTATCCCTGGTCAGGGAGAGCATTGAATATCAGAAGGTGTGGGAGTTCAAAAAGTTGGAACTCTCTCCACAAGTTAATGACTCTATAGATCTTGGGTTAGGATCCACAATGCTACAACATGTAATGTGAGCAGAGGGAAGACACACAGAATAGTAGGAGATGGACTACACATCTCTTCTATCTACCAATTGCCTTATCAAAAGGACTTTTCCTGCTTGGGGACAAAGATAAACAATCACAAACATTGCCTCTTAAGGAGGACTTCAGACAGGTGCCTGGCTAAGTAACAAGCCAGGTCTTCCAGACTACATGAAGAAGAAGGTGTGATACCTCAATGTTAATGCTATCAAGCAAAGCAAAAGCAAGTTCACAAAGGAACTATAGCAACTAATGTACCTGAAATCAATCAAATATAATCAGTACACCAATCACAAAGTCAAAACAGACAAAATAAGGACCAACAGTCAACACAATCAAACACATGTGCAAAGCACAAGCTCAAAGCAAATGAGCTAGAGGCATCCTACAAAAACAAATCAAGTTAGTCCATACAATCAAATAAACCAAACTCAATCAACTTGAATTAATCTCCTTAAAGCAATTGCTTCTTCAACCTGAAAACAAACTCAAACATGAGAAGTAAACCCTTAGGCCAAAGCCTAGGGTCAAAGGAGGAGAAATAGACCAAAACAGAACATTAAAGTTGATCAAAATCAAGATTAATCAAATAAGAACAAAGACCAATTGGTCTCATATCAAAACTATGCACCAAATCCATTTTATAAGCAAATCATGTCAAACTAGGCAATTGTGAATCACTTTGGAGCAAACAGAATGAACACAAGCATATCAATACCAAAATGGCTCAATAAATTCCAATAAAAATCATGCTTAACCAGAACACATTCAATGGGCAGCATACCAAAAATCATTGCATTTGGATAAGTGGAAGTAAGTCAATTAAAATCCCTAAGTCAAAGCATATTCAAACAAGCTCATACAAGACACCAAATCATGCATCAACTTCAATCAAGCATAAAACAGAGACCAAACATGATAAATGAATGAGACCAAAGCCATGGCAAACTTCAAGATGTCTATAATACACATGCCAAATTTCAAGTTCATCCAATAAACACCAAGGATTTCACAAATCATATAAGATCATGTCTCACAAAAGGTCAACAATTGGTCAAACAGAAGGAAAATTCTCAAACAAATAGAAAATGCATTCACAAATTCCAGGAAAAATCACAAGCAAGCTTAACATCCATAAGTATCAACATGCAAAAGTCCAGATCAATTCAAGTTCAATAGGCATGGCAAATAAAATCAAGAACATGAACAAGAAATGGTGTGACATACATTGTCCCACCTCCAAAGATCACATCATATCTCACAATCCAGGAATGCAAAAATAGCAAACTATATACCAAAAGATCACTTAAGATGTCTAGATCATGCATATAAAATTTCAAGCATTTTGGAGCAAGCATCAAGATTTCATGAACAAAATGGTAAAGCATAGGCAAAAAGCATACATGAACAAAACCAATAGACCAAAATAAAAACAGGCCGTGCACAACTTTTGCTATCATGCTAGTAAAAAACTAGAGGAAAAATGGAGATCAAAGCAAAAATTCCCACTCAATTTGGATTAAAGATGAATGACTTATGATTTTTTGAAGTTGCATCATGAAATGAAATAAAAATTTGAAAACAAAAATGAATTTAATTGAACGCATGGCAAACTTGTAAATATGGCGCTCACTTAATGAAACGCTGCGTTTCATTAAGTGAGGTGTCACGCGGTAACTGGCTACATGGCACACAAACACGGATTTCATGCAAATTCACAGCCAAGCGGATCAAACGATTTCTGGACACGAAATGCTTAGGGTTCTTCATGCATTCATACTGTTCTTCATCACCAAGAACAAAACATTCCAGAAATCTACAAGACCTATACCATTGCACTCGTCTCACTTCACACATCAACAATACAGCATGCATTTGTTCTAATTCTACTCATATTAACCGGATCGAGCAAAAGAAGTTCTAACATCCAAATGTTCAAATCAGCATAACTTCCTTAATATCTAATGAAAATGCACGATTCAAAGTTCAACATGCTCAGCAACAAAAGATCTACCGAAGCCATATGATAATTGTGAGAATTGAAAGCATCGAGTTCTTACCTCTTGAAGATGCAGATCTTGATTCTGTTGGATTCAGAGCTCCAATGGTAGAAACAGATGTTCAGTGATGTTGCAGAAGGTGAATGAAAGCAAGGCTTCAGCTCAACAGTGCTTAAACTCGAAGAAAATCTCAAAATGCCATGAACATGTTCAAGCTTTAATAGTTGCAATCTTCAAGGATTTCCACACTTTTGCTTCAAACAGATCTTCAATAACACCTGTAAATGATGATCAACACAAGCACCAGTAAAAAGAATCAAGAATTTCGATGGAAAAGTAAAAAAAAGTTTGAGAGAATTTGAGAGAATTTTGGAGATTTTTGGTTTGGATCTGAGATTGTGATTGTTCCCCCCAGAATTCTGTTACAATTAAGGTCTTATAGTACCTGTTAATCCACTTGCTAAACATGATTAGGCCAAATGAAAATGGATTAGTGAAATGAAGCTTGTTATGCAATTTGGCAAAAATGCCCTTTTTCAAATGCAACCAATGGAACAGCGTAATTCTTCTTGCAGCAAGTCACAAAACCTGTTTTAAAGCCATTTGAATTGGTTTGGCATGAAAATGATGCATGGTTTTCAAATTCACTATTTCCCTCCAAAAATTCAAAATGAATCACTTGAAAAATGGACTTTTTATGTGATGATTTTTGATGAAATGTGATGATGGATTATGATAAAGCATGTCAAATGGAGTTTGCTCAAAAAAGAATCACATGAATTGGCCAAATGGTTCAAGAGTTATGCCTCCTTGAAGTTCAACTTTTCTTGAAAATGATTTGATCATAACTTGCCAACCACAAATGAGAAATGGATGTTCTTGGACTTTTTGGAAAGGTAAGAGCAAGATCTTCAACTTTCATGTTGAGCAAAATTTGATTTGAAGCTTGCTTGATGATGTAAATTTGAGGAGAAGACCTTTCCATTTTTGGCAATTTGAAATTATAGGTCACTTACTATTTTTGGAAACTTTTTGTCTGACCTCAAATTCCTCCAATGATGATGTTTGACATGTTATATGAGGCTTGTATGGACATGAATGAGACCTCTCCAACCATCTCACACCTTCAAATCCCTGATTAAATGCACAGTTGACCACAGTTGACTTTGCTAGGGTTTTGGCTGACTGAACAATGCTTTGATGAATTTCAAGCCTCTACCACTTGAGATTTTGATTCCAAATGATATCACAACTCATATGAACTCTTGATGAATAATCATGGTGCCCAAATTCTTCAAGAATGGCCACCATCCATTGCTCAATGAATGATTTTGACTGGCTTGACCTAGTTTTGCTTCAGCTGCAAGTAACAAGGTTAGATGACAATATTTTTGTACTTTTGGTTAGTAAACAAATGAAAAGCAATGATATACAAATGCTAGACATGCTTGGTGATCAAGAACCACACTCACAAGATACCCACCCACTAGGAGGCAAGCAAAGGTGCACAATGATCCTTGAGGCAATGATATGATATGATATGATGCCATGAGGGATCTTAGGGACAAAATTGGGGTCTTACAGATGCCCCTATTTAAGGTCATTCTAGCCGGAGAAGTGAAGTTTAGAAATCTTCATCTCGACGCGGTAGAATGGGCTTAAATAACAGTAATGAGACAAATTTTGGTCCCTAAGAGACCTCATAATGCAGATGTATGCATGCAAAAGACACAAACTCTGTGGGGATATGGTTCACACAGAAGAACAGACGATCCGTCGAAGTAATACACTCACCAGGAACAGAGACTCTAACAGGACTCTTATTGGGGATAATAACAGGAAAAGAATGCGTGAGCAGGACACGACTCCGAGTTGGGGAATACAAAACTGACACAACGTACGCAAGACACGACTCTGATTAGGGGATAACAGAAATCAGACTGGAGACCTCATTGGGGAAGTGAAAGGACTCACGCAGGGGAACAAAAGATTCCAAAGGACAAACCTCCATTGGAAAGACAACAAGCTGACTCAAACTATCCACAAAGGATACTTCGGATAAAAATCCGGACTCGGACCAGGAAAAGATCCACAAAGAATCTCCCTGCCGGGAAAATGCATATACTGGGGAAAACGCCAATATAGAAAAAGGGTAAAATCACAACAAGAAATCCACTGGAGAAGTGTCTAACAAAGAGACTCTCACGGGGAAGCAACAAGATGAGGTGTTACCGGTATAAGGGCAACAAGCTCAGGAAGAATGAATATCTAAGACCGGTATAAGGGTGAGAGATATCAATCAACCAAACATCTGAGAAAGACCTGAAAAAGGTACATAAACTCAGGGAAATCTGACTCCACAAGGGACCAAGGTCATAATAGGGAGCAGAAAGGAAGGAACACCAAGGATACCGAAGTATATAATAGGTGACCGACCAAAACTTGAATTGGTATATATGCCAAAACACTCATCATCCGAAAGGAGGGCTCGAAAAAGCAAATCGACTTACAGGATGGACATTCGAATCCACAACAGGAAAATGAATCTTACTCAACTGGGGAAACAAACCCAAAGAGTGCATGAGATATAATATCCATTACCGTCAGAACGTGGATAGAATACTCGCATGAGATATATTATCTATTACCGTCAGAACGTAGACAATACACTCGCATGGTAAGAAACACCAGGGATACCGAGGTATATAATAGGTGATCTACCGAAAACGTGGATTGGTATATATGCCAAAACACTCATCATCCGAAACACAAACTGGTTAAAGGATGGATATTCGATTCCACAAAGAATACGAATCTTACTCTACTGGGGATAATCAACAAAGGACTCCAACCAAAGAGCGCATGAGACATATTATTCATTATCGGCAAACCGTGAATAATATACTCGAAAGGAAAAGACACCAGAGATACCGGTTAGGGCATATAATAGGTGACTAACCAAAAAGAGAGACAATCGATACCAAGCATCCGGGTAAACGAGAGACAACTCAAAGGGATAAATTGCAAGCATCCGGCAATTATCCGAAACAAAGAATATTCGCTTCCGCAGAGAGAAACGACGAATCTTACTCTACTAGAGAAACATAAAAGGTTTCAACCGAAGAGTGCATGAGATATATTATCCATTACCGTCAGAACGTGGATAACACACTCGCATGGAAGATTATCCACAACCGGTTACTGGGTTAACAAAGGATAAATCGACCGAAAAGAAAGGCATCGGGATACCAAACTAGGTATATAAAGATGACCAATCAAAGGGAGCAACAATCATTACCAAGCAAACGGGTAAATGAAAGAAGACCTGCTAGGGATGAATTGCGAGTATCCGGCAATTATCCACAAGGACTAGCTGGGGATACATTGATAAACAATCAATGATCCGGGGAACAAATCACTAGCAAACGGTGAAAAGACCCACTGGCGACTTCAAAAGGGATAACATTGCAAGCATACGGCAATGATCCAGAAGACAACTTGCTGGGGATACAATTGCTAGCAAACGGCAATTATCCACAAGCAAAGAGGTAATATCAACATCGAACAGCGAATGATGATAACCACAAAGAGTAACCATCATCAGTTAGGATGAACAACAAGGTTAACTCTGCGAAGGGGAGAAATTAGGGTTTACAACTACCGAATACGGGGTAGAATACCAAAAATCTGGCTGGGATAAAATTGCAAGCATCCGGCAATTATCCAACTGTACCGCAAGGTACAAAACTCCGATAGGGAGAAAAACACCGCGAAAGGATTTACAACTACCGAATACGGGGTAGAAGACCGCAGACCCCATTGGGGACAGGGTGAATGAAGGCCAAATACTGAGCACTTATTCAACTTATTCCACAGGGAAACGCAAACTTTGTTGGGGATAAAACCACAACAGCACAACATCCACCACCAACCAGAACGAACCACAAAGATTACCTCTGATAGGGGAAAGGAGATAGGACTTACGACTACCGAATACGGGGTAGTAGCCATACTCTGGTGGGGATAAACACGAATTAGGGTTTACATCTACTGAATACTGGGTAGAAAACCAACAACTCCACATGGGGATGGGAAGAATCACAAATCCGCACGGGAACAAAAATAGGGTTTATAACAAACCACAAACTCTGCTGGAGAGCAGGCAAACAGGATTTACGACTACCGACTAGTGGGTAGAAAACCAATAACTCTTGCTGAGGAATAAAAGGTATATAACCACAAATTCCGCCAAGAAGCAAGAACAATAGGACTTACAACTACCGGTTACTGGGTAGAGGCCCACAAAACTCCACTGGGGATAAAAGAATTATTGCCGGTTACTGGACAGTTCATTCATTTATTCCACAGGGAAGCACAAGAAACAGTTGACAAAACGCCAATTCGGGATTGATCCGAAAAGACAGACTGAATCAAGACTCGCCCTATTGAGGATATAACTCAAAAGGAACAATTCATCCCAATATATGTGTTGGGAGGAAACAGAAGGAACCTTCATCCACGAGGGCATATCTCAGTGGGGAACTGCAGAAGGAAAAGACAGACACTTTCTGCTTATGGGCTGACTCTATATGGAGAGATTAACCACCCGACATCTGCTTGGGAAGATCTATAAAGAGATCTATAACACCCTTAGCAGGAGAACACCAAACAAAAGATATATGGCAAAAAATGCAATATGAATATCTGAATGTTTATGAATATCCATGAATATGCGTGATTTATGTTTGATGAATGCTGACAAAACAGACATATCTAACACAACCAGGTCCAGGAATCACACGCCCGGTACTATACTTCCAGGGGAAAACCAACTGGAAAGCCAATCTGTCGGAGATCCCTATGCTAAAAAGCAAAGATCTGCGGGGGAAGCAAAACAAAAGATATCACAGAATCTCTGAGTTATGGATCAGCGAAAATCCCAACCAGGGCACAGAAAGTCACAACAGGCAGAAACGGCCACAAAAGACGAATCTGTTGGGGAAGGAGAGTAATCCCGAGGCATCTGCAGGGGATTCCAGTATCAAAAGCTCACTGCTACGAAAGCGCATCCGAAAAGGACTTCACTGGGGAACAACCCACTAGAAGAAAAGATTACACAAGTAGGTTCTGCAACAAACCACTCTACTTGGGGATCAAAATCAACCAAATATCTGGATGATAGGCCACCAACCGACCTACTGGGGAACAGAGGTTTCCACAGGCAAGACTGCCATAACAACTCCTCTGCAGACTAAGCTGGGGAGAAATGGATGAAATGTTGGGATATCAACCCAATCCACCACTGAATCTTCCAGAAAAACCCAAACAACCGCTGAGTAGGAACAAAAAACATTGCTCTGCTGAAGGGATTAAGCGCTCTGATGGAGAGCGAACAACTCTGCTGACGACTTCGAGGAGAAGGGTAAAGTACCAGGTGTCAACCCACCAACTTACCGAATCTTCCCGAAAGGAAATCGACTGTGCTGAGGATAGAGATAACTCCGCTGGCAACTGCACTAGGGAGTAACGGGGTACCGAGCTTCAAACCACTGACCACAAAATCTTCTGAAAAGGGAGACAACCATGCTGAGGAGACACTACTGCTGGAGAAGCAACTGAGTCTTCAACAAACACTCTGCTCTGGGAATCAAAAATATCAACAGAAGCTCTGCTTAGGGAACAACCCTAACAACAATCTCTGCTTGGGGAGCAACCCCAACAACAAAATCTGGAGAAAAGGATACAAATCCAGCCAGGAGTATGAACAAACGTCTTACCTGTTGGAAATCATGCCACCCTCGGGAGAGCACTGAGAAGTTCTTAAGTATCCTTTCATCATTGTGAATGTTCACTTTGTTTAAACAATAATTTTGAAAATTCTTTGTTTTAAAACAATTACATTTTATCAATTAAAACATGCAAAACATTTGTCGAATTGAAACAAATAAGAGTGCAAATAATTGGATAAAAGCTCAAATTTATTTGATGGAATGGTAGCCTGCAAATGGCAAGACTCCATAGATCTGTACAAATTTGAAATCAGTGATATATATTGGAAGAGGGCTACATTGAACATAATGATCCTTTCTCTACCAATTTGAATCTCGATGTATGCGAAGCTTCAGTCGACGACGAATCGAGAATCTCTGACGAACAGACAGCTGGTGAACAGAAAGTCTTGTCAAGATGCAGTTACTTGCCAAATCCCTAATTTTTGCCTAGATTGCCCCAGGGTGAGGTACTCAATCTAGCGGGATGCAAATATTCTTTTTTTTTCAAGTCTCTAATTTTTGCCTGGATCACCCTTGTGAGTTCTCCACCGAGACGCTTATTTTTGCCTAAGCCGCCCTTTCGGGTTTTCAACTTAACGAGCTATTCTGTTTTTCATTTGCATATACTTTTTTTTAGGCAAAGTATTTCTTGACTGCATCTGAATTCACAGGACGAGTGAAATCCTCCCCATCCATTGTTGTAAGAATCAATGCACCGCCTGAAAAGGCTCTCTTAACAACATATGGACCTTCATAATTTGGAGTCCACTTGCCCCTGGAATCGGGCACGAAAGACAAGACTTTCTTGAGCACGAGGTCACCTTCTCGGAACACACGAGGCTTGACCTTCTTATCGAATGCTTTCTTCATTCTCTGCTGATATAACTAACCATGGCACATGGCAGTCAATCTCTTCTCTTCAATCAAATTCAGCTGGTCGTAACGACTCTGAATCCATTCAGCATCAGACAACTTGGCTTCCATCAAGACTCTCATTGATGGGATCTCCACCTCTACTGGGAGAACAACCTCCATGCCGTAAACAAGAGAGAAAGGGGTTGCCCCTGTTGAAGTGCGGACAGATGTACGATATCCATGCAAAGCAAATGGCAGCATCTCATGCCAATCCTTGTACGTGATAGTCATCTTCTGGATAATCTTCTTGATATTCTTATTAGCAGCTTCAACAGCCCCATTCATCTTAGGTCTGTAGGGAGAGGAATTATGGTGTGCAATCTTGAACTCAGTGCACAAATCTTCCATCATCTTATTATTCAGATTAGATCCATTATCAGTAATGATCTTATCTGGCACACCATAACGGCAAATCAGCTGGTTCTTGATAAACTTCACAACCACTTGTCTAGTCACATTCGCATACGAAGCGGCTTCAACCCATTTGGTGAAGTAATCAATTGCTACAAGAATAAACCTGTGCCCATTGGACGCTTTCGGTTCAATCATGCCGATCATGTCAATTCCCCACATAGAGAAAGGCCATGGTGATGAAATCACATTCAGAAGTGTCGGAGGAATATGAATCTTATCCGCATAAATCTGACACTTATGGCATTTCTTCACATATTTGCAGCAGTCAGACTCCATTGTCAGCCAATAGTAGCCTGCTCTCAACATTTTTCTAGCCATGGCATGTCCATTGGAATGAGTACCAAATGAACCCTCGTGGACCTCAGTCATCAACAGGTTTGCTTCGTGTCTATCCACGCATCTGAGCAAAACCATGTCGAAATTCCTCTTATACAGCACTTCACCACTGAGGTAGAAACTGCCTGACAACCTTCTCAAAGTTTTCCTATCTTTCACAGATGCCCCAGGCGGGTAAACCTGGTTCTGAAGGAAATTCTTGATATCAAAATACCAAGGCTTGTCATCATTCACTTCTTCAACTGCAAATATGTGAGCTGGTCTATCCAAGCGCATCACGACAATATTGGGAACTTCATTCCAATACTTCACAACAATCATTGAAGCAAGCGTAGCAAGAGCATCTGCCATTCGATTATCCTCTCAAGGAATATGATGAAAGTCAACTTTTGTGAAGAACGTTGAAATCCTTCTTGCATAATCTCTGTATGGAATGAGACCAGGCTGATTCGTCTCCCACTCACCCTTGATCTGATTAACAACTAGGGCCGAATCACCATACACATCAAGATGTTTGATTCTCAAATCAATGCATTCTTCCAGTCCCATAATACAGGCCTCATACTCTGCCATATTATTCGTGCATTTGAAAGTTAGCCTTGCTGTAAACGGAATATGAGTACCATGAGGAGTAATGATCACTGCCCCAATTCCATTTCCATATTGATTCACAGCGCCATCATACACCATCGTCCATCTGGAACCAGGTTCCGGACCTTCATCAAGTGTAGGCTCATCACAATCTTTCATTTTCAAATACAGAATCTCCTCATCAGGGAAGTCGTACTGAACAGACTGATGATCTTCAATCGGCTGGTGCGCTAAATGGTCAGCCAAAATACTACCTTTGATAGCTTTCTGAGCTCGATACTCAATATCATACTCAGACAACATCTGCCAACGGGCAATCCTCCCGGTTAAAGCAGGCTTCTCGAAAATATACTTGATCGGATCCATTCTGGATATCAACCAAGTTGTATGATTTATCATGTACTGGCGCAAACGCTTAGCAGCCCAAGCCAAAGCACAGCACGTCTTCTCAAGCATCGAGTACCGAGACTCACAATCAGTAAACTTCTTACTGAGGTAGTATATAGCAGATTCTTTCTTCCCTGATTCATCTTGTTGACCGAGTACACAACCCATCGAGTCCTCAAGAACAGTCAAATACATAATCAGAGGTCTTCCTTCCACAGGCGGAGACAAGATAGGAGGTTCTGACAGATACTCTTTGATACTATCGAAAGCTTTCTGGCAATCCTCGGTCCAATCATGAGACTGATCTTTCCGAAGGAGCTTGAATATCGGCGCACATGTGGCAGTCATGTGGGATATAAATCTGGAAATGTAATTCAAGCGGCCAAGAAAACCTCGGACTTGCTTCTCAGTTTTGGGTGCAGGCATCTCTTGTATTGCTTTGACCTTGGCAGGATCAACTTCAATACCTCTTTCGCTGACAACAAAACCCAACAACTTGCCGGAACGGACTCCAAATGTACATTTGTTCGGATTCAAGCGAAGTCTGAACTTCCTCAAACGCTGAAAAAGTTTCAACAAATGCTCAATATGCTCATCTTCTGTTCGGGACTTAGCAATCATATCATCAACATAGACCTCTATCTCCTTGTGCATCATATCATGAAACAAGGTAGTCATTGCTCGTTGATACGTGGCTCCGGCGTTCTTCAAACCGAAGGGCATCACTCGATAACAGAATGTTCCCCAAGGTGTGATGAATGTTGTCTTCTCCATATCTTCGGGTGCCATCTTGATCTGATTATAACCGGAAAATCCGTCCATAAAGGAAAATACTTTGAATTTAGCTGTATTGTCTACCAACATATCAATGTGTGGTAGAGGAAAATCATCTTTAGGACTAGCTTTATTCAAATCTCTATAATCAACACACATACGGACTTTTCCGTCCTTCTTAGGAACAGGCACAATATTGGCCACCCATTGAGGATATGTAGAAGTCACCAGAAACCCCGCATCAATTTGCTTCTAAACTTCCTCTTTGATCTTTACTGCCATATCTGGATGAGTTCTTCTGAGCTTCTGCTTCACAGGCACGCACTCAGACTTCAAAGGCAGGAAATGTTGCACAATATCTGTATCTAGACCCGGCATGTCTTCATACGACCAAGCAAAGATATCGGAATGTTCTCGTAGCAAACTGATCAATCTCTCCTTGACAGACTCTTCAAGGAGTGCCCCAATCTTCACCATGCGAACACAATCCTCAGACCCCAAGTTGACTGTTTCCAGATCTTCAAGGTGCGGCTGAATGATCTTCTTCTCGTGCTCAAGGAGACGGGTAATCTCATCAGGAATCCCTTAAACATCATCTTCCTCTGCCTCGAATACAGGGAATTCAAAATTGGGAGATGGCGTTGGATCATTATGTTCAATGGGTTTTAGGATCAACCTGCATAATGATTTTGGTTAATGAAAAACTTTAGAATTTAAACAAGCAAACCATTATGCAGATGAAAAAGCTGTTTTTATTCTTGTTTTTATGGGTTTTTTGTGATCACTGATTTCATGCAAAAAGCAAAAAGTGAAAACAAATGGAAAAACAAATGTTTAACAATGCATTAATTGAATGAAAACATCATTGTATATATGCTTTGCCAACAATGTCATCACTTCTCCTTTTGGCATGGGAGAAGGGTTTTAAACAAAGTGAACAATTACTCTGATCTATGGATGACTGTAGGAACATCTACAGCGACCCAATTGTGGCAGACACCACCAGGAATGACGAAATTGTTCAGATCTTCTGTATCCTCTTCCAAGATAGCAGCAGCTTCTTCCTCAGGTTGATCAGCATGGATGAATCCTCCACTCTTGAACAGACCTTGCTCATTATATGCCCCAGAACAGTAGCCAATGCCAGCCCGGGATCTATTGTCTTCAAGCTCGATCACCTTCCCCAAACCAGCAACTGCACCACATTCAATGGCCAGTTTTGCATCTCGGTAGGAAGCAAATGAAGAAGACTTCTTCTCAATTGGTTCATCAATAGATAAAGCTTGGAAAGAAGTTCCAACTTCATCCTCAGTATTAATATATGAGAAAGAAGACAGGTGGCTAACCAGGAGAGCCTTTTCTCCCCCTACCACAACCAGTTTCTTGTTCTTGACAAACTTCAGCTTCTGGTGTAGGGTGGATGTCACGGCGCCAGCCTCGTGAATCCATGGTCTGCCAAGGAGACAGCTATAAGATGGGTGGATATCCATTACCTGGAAGGTAACCTGGAAATCACTTGGTCCAATCTTGATCGGGAGATCAACTTCCCCAATCACAGTCTTACGCGACCCGTCAAATGCTTTCACAACAACACCACTCTGCCTCATAGGAGGACCCTGATATGACAATCTTGAAAGAGTGGATTTTGGCAATACATTTAAAGACGATCCAGTGTCCACCAGCACGTTGGACATGGCATCAGATTTGCAATTCATAGAGATGTGTAAAGCCATGTTGTGGTCTCTTCCCTCCTCAGGGAGATCAGCGTCACTAAAACTCAAAGTGTTGCAAGCAGTGATGTTTGCAACTATACTATCAAATTGCTCAATAGTGACATCATGATCAACATACGCCAGATCCAAAACCTTCTGCAGAGCCTCCCTATGGGGTTCTGAATTCAACAGCAGAGATAACACGGAAATCTTGGATGGCGTTTGTAGAAGCTGGTCTACAACATTGTACTCACTCTTCTTGATGAGCCTCAGCATCTCATCAGATTCTTCATTCACAATGCCACTAGAGCCAACTGAAGAAGCAGGAGTCTTTTATACAGAGGAAGGTTTGGCAACATCAAGTGCCGGATTCTGGATATTCACAGCCGTCCCCACAGGACGCTCAACAGAGTCAGAAACAACAGGAGCCTTGGGCTCAGGTGCAGAAAACACGCGACCACTACGGGTCAACCCGCTCACATCAGCAATGTTGGTCACGGACGTTGAAGGCAAAGGCACTTCTACCCCATCTTGCACAGCAACGGGATTGTATCTGAATGGCACAGCTCTATCTGAAGAATAAGGCACAGGGCCTGCAGGCTTAATCACTAGCGAAGGAGAAACCTTTGGCTTGCTGCTATCATAACGAATAACAACAGGCTCGGGTAATTTGAACACTGGTGAAATAACATTCACCTCCGGTTCGTCTTCATCAACATTGCGATTTTGCAGAATCTCAATGGTACCCTCATCCAGCAACTCTTGAAGCTCTCTTCGTATCTGGTTGCAACCCAGACGGTTAACAGAACAAATACGGCACTTGTCGTGGTCATGCTCCATGTGGCTGTACTGACACAGCAACCGATGTAATTCGACCAACGACTGTCTAATATGGCTTACATATTTGACCTTGTACTTCCCAGGGCATCCCTGGACCATATTAACAGATTTCCCATGCGCGGGCAATGGGTTCTTGGTAACATTCGGGCATGAATCTTCAAAGCTCAGAATTCCACATCCCATAAGGTCTTGAACCTTAGTCTTGAGTGGATATCAATTCTCAATGTTATGACCCGGAGCACCAGAATGATAAACACAGTGTTGATCTGGTTTATACCACCATTGGGGATTTGCGGGCACTGCAGGAGGATCCCTGGGAGAAACCAACTTCCTTTCCAACAAGGAAGGATAAAGCTCTGCATATGACATAGGAATTGGATCGAAGCTGGTCTTCTTCCTATCATAATTCAAGTTAGCTTGGTTGGTTGTACTGCCACGAGGCTGGTAAGCCTGTTGCTGTGGACGCTGCTGTTGCTGATACTGTGGCTGTTGATATTGCTGAGAATTGTCTTTGAAGACAGGTGCTATATGAGCCACCTGGTGCTGATTGTTGTTGCGCCGTGCTGGCTTCCTCTGAACAGAGGGTCTTCTAGACTTAGCATGGGATTGCACAACATGTGCCTCCCCATCCTTCTTCTTAAACGCCCCATACCATTTAGAAGAAGAGCTCTCATCTTTTGCCAATCGTCCTTCACGGACCCCTTCCTCGAGACATATCCCCATGTTCACCATCTCGGTGAAATCAGAGGGAGCGCTTGCTACCATCCGCTCGTAATAAAAAGAACTAAGAGTCTTCAAAAAGATCTTAGTCATCTCTTTCTCTTCCAGCGGGGGAGTAATCTGAGCAACCAGCTCTCGCCACCTCTAGGCGTACTCCTTGAATGTCTCCTTGTCCTTCTGAGACATGGCCCTGAGCTGATCACGGTCAGGAGCCATATCAACGTTGTATTTGTATTGCTTGACGAAGGCTTCGCCAAGATCATTGAAGGATCGAATATTAGCACTGTCCAAACTCATGTACCATCTGAGTGCAGCACCGGACAGACTATCTTGAAAATAATGGATCAGAAGCTGATCATTATCAGTTTGGGTAGACATTTTCCTGGCGTACATGACCAGGTGAGCAAGAGGGCAGGTGTTCCCTTTATATTTTTCAAAGTCAGGTACTTTGAATTTGATCGGTATCTTGACACCGGGAACCAAACACAACTCGGCAGCAGACTTGCCGAACAAATCTTTACCTCTGAGGGTCTTCAATTCCTTCCTCAGCTCAAGGAATTGGTCATTCATAGCGTCCATCTTTTCATTAACATCAGGGCTCTCAGACGGCTCGGAATGATAGATGGTGTCGTCTACCCTAGACATGGTATGCACGACAGGAGGAGCAGCAACAGGGACCGGGCTAGATGCCGACATATGAGCAAAAGTTGGGGCAGGAATATCAGGCATCAAACCTGGAGGCATACCCCAAGGAAACCCGGCTGGCATAGCACGAGGCACAAAATGAGCACTGGCTGGCACAGTCGAAGCAGCGACCTCTGAAATAACTGTCCTCTGAACAGGAGTTGCAGGAGGTTGAGCAGGTTGATTCTGAGCAGCAAGAAGTTGCTCCATCAAAGCGCCAAGTCTGGCGACCTCTTCCTTCAGTTCACGGTTCTCTTGCTCTAGCTGATCCATAACTCTTGCAGAATTGGCTCGAGTATAATACCGGTGAGTCAGCTTGTCTTCAAAATAAATGAAGAGCACAGAGTTAGGACAAGAAGACCAGAAACAAGGTACCTGCTTATGTAGGATGATGCATGAAGTGCTTGTGCAAATGCTTTATTTTATTTTCAAGGAACTCTTAGGGTATTATTTGCAATTCTTTGAATATTTAAAGCATTTTAATTTCATGGAAAATATCTCATTCAATATATTCAACAAAGAAGTACAGCATTTTTTATCATTACAAAGAGAAAAGGAAAATAACATCCTATGGATCCCTAGAAGCTCGGGATGCTGAAAGACGAGAAGTACACAGCTTCTTGATCTCTCTCTCATAGGCTGCTTCCATATCCGCTTTCTCCTTAGCAAGCTGATCATACTTCCTCTTCCAGAACTTAGAAGACTGAGGAAGCAGAGAAGTCCAAGTGTCGTTCGGATCGTCGATCACCCGATGCTCGAGAAACTCAATCAGAGCGTCCTTCTCCTTAATCTGCTGCAGCAATTCTTCTCTTTCACGGATCCAAGCACGTGAAAGGTCTTCCTCTCTCAACTCCTCTACACGTTGGGTGGGGAGGGTTGAAGGCCCAGCCACATCCAACGGTGTAGGTCTCGGATGGTCATAAGGCATCAAGTACACGGCAACTCTCTGTCTGACCCAAGAAGTATAAGGCTCCAAAGCAATGCAATTCTTCGGACCTAGCTCATTCCTACTCTTCTTGCAGATCTTGCGCCAAGCGCGGACAAATCTGGCTTTCAGGCCTTGGGGATCTTTACCCTCTTGAAAGAACACACCTTCTAACAAAATGTTATGAGGTTTATCCTTTAGGGGGAACCTAAGCTGACGACGTGCTAGAATGGGATTGTAGTTGATCCCACCACATGTACCGAGAAGAGGCACATTAGGGAATTCACCACAATAATCAATGATCTGAACGGTATCATACACGCGATCATACCAAGAGATATCATCATTAGTGAGAGACATAAGTCTCTGAGACCACCGTAGACATCCCTTGTTCTCCTTGAAAGCAACTGTCTGCGGCAAGTGCGAAATAAACCACTTGTACAGCAAAGGCAAACAGCATACGATAACTCCTCCACCCTTCGCATTCCTCAGATGCAAAGAGACATAGGCATCACCCAACAAAGTCGGAACGGGATTAAGAACTGAGAAGATCCTAATGGCGTTCATGTCCACAAATTTGTCGAAGTTGGGGAATAACACCAAACCATAGATGAGCAGCACAAATAAAGCCTCAAAGGCATCCTCACTCTTGGCCTTCCCATAAAAGGTCGCTTGAGCGATGAGGAACTCGGAAGGAAAACCCTGAATTCCGCCTTTGGTAGTCAGATTAGCTTTAATCAAGTCTTCGTCTATGTGCAACAAACTTGCAATCTCTCGAGCAGTCGGAATACTCTCTAAGCCACTGAACGACACCTGATCCAGAATAGGAATCCCAATAAGATGAGAATACTCCTCCAAGGTAGGCAACAACTGGAAGTCCGGAAAAGAGAAGCAGTGATATAGAGGATCATAAAACTGAGCCAAGGTACTCATCAGTCCCTCATCAACCTGAGTAGTCAACAGAGGCAGAAGCTTCCCATAACGAGCTTTGAAACCCAAGGGATCTAATACATAAGATGTCAGATTCCTTAACTCTTTTACATCGGGCTGTCTAAAGCTGTACTTCTTTGTATGCTTTTTTGGTCTTTCCATGTCTGAAAATTTTGCAAATAAACCCTTTAAGTTCCTTGAAAATTTTCTCTTTTTCTGATGACATGAAATGCAGATGAATGCATGAATGCATGAATGCAACAATCACACTCAAGGATCAAGCAAGTCACACCAAACAAAGGTCATGGGAAAGCTCATTGTATCCCTAATATCAATCATCCATTTTGGTGGATTTAGGTTTTCACCTTATCAACACCCAAGTTCCATTGATATTAACGGTACATGAACCGGCTCAAACATCCTTAATATCAACCATCCATTTTGGCGGATTATGGTTTTCACCTTATCAACGCCCAAGTTCCATTGATATTAAGGTTGTATGAACGACTCAACCATGAATCACGGGTTTGCTGAGAGTCACGAGCATGGAGTCTCGGTTAAGAACCACCCAAAGGGAGTGTACTAGGGTTTAAACCTGCCAGACATGTTCTACCAGAGGTTCCCATAATCATCGTCCCATCTTTCGGATATTATCGGAGGAACGAATACTCGTATTCCAAAAATATTCTCAAGAGAGACTCTTATGAGTGTAGTATCGCGTAACAATCGCATCGGATCTGACATCTGAACGACCTCCGCACTACGTCCTAAAAATAGGCCAAGATGGGCTTGGTAAACTAAGGTCCTTGGCTTCTAAGGCACATGATTGAAAGAATAATGCCTAACCACAAATAACTTGTGTGACATTATTAATCCAACATGACCTCCACCAAGTGAATGGACTCGCAAGTCAACTGGCTAAGGAATACTCCACACCAGTCAACAAGACTATGCCATTCTCCTATCCTAGAGTGCACTCGAGTTCGGGTATAGAACTCATCTCACAAAGATCACCAAAGCAAACAGCAATTGTATATCAAGCAATTCAAGCATTACAATCAATACAGTTATCCCAAATTGTACAAAAATATGTCAAATAACACATAAACAATTATCACACAACAAGGGTGAAAAGTAGGCAATACCACCAGGGTGTTGATTCCCCAGTGGAGTCGCCACTTTTCTGTAGCGGTGTATTCGTCGCTATATGATTTATTGATTAAACCATAAGCAAAGTATACAAAGAAATCGAGTCGCCACCGCACTTTTATTTATCCAAAGGATTGGCTAAAAAGTGAACAAAAGCCTAAGAAGTTTTACACACAGAAAACTAATGAAAAGATCAGAGAGTCTGGATAAGGGGTAAATTACGCAATGGGAAGGTGTTAGGCACCCATCACGTCCTAGGTACTCCTAGGGAGCCCTTTTCACACTTGTTGAATGAAAATGTTTATTTGTTTATGACATATTGTGCAAACATGAATTGGGAAGATAAGAAGAGAATGTACAAATTTTATTATTTTTGTGTTTGAACGGATGAACCCGTTGCCTACGTACCTTCCATCAAAGGTAAGGATCAAAATGTCGTAGTTCGGCTAAAAGATTTCCAAATTATCAGTGGGTTCAATTTTAAAACAAGAGCACTAAGGCTTTTCATTCTCAACGGGAGAAAACTCAACCAATACCAACAATCCACCACGCGAGGATAGCTTCAACATACTAGTGAGGGGTTAACCCTATAATAAGTATGAAAGACTTACAATCAACTCACTAAGGATGTGGTGAGATTTACATCAACCACTATGACAATTGAAACCTATGGCTAATGTATGAAAACATATTAACAATGGACAAAGCCACAAAACAATTGAATGGGTGAAGTTAATTGATTATGAGTATTTACAAAATATGGTCAAAGTATGATTAAGATCAATTCAAAGAAGTATTATGAAATGGAGTTTGAAAAGTCAAGGACTTAAGGTCCAGATTTCTAATTTGAAAAGAGATGAGAATGTTTGCACAACATGTATTTATAAGTTTTAAAAGATCAACAAGTGAAAAGGGGTTTTGAAACAAAAGGATATGGATGGAGGAGTGTAAAACTTCCTAGAAGTTCACCTCTTGAAATCATATAGAAGATGATTCAAGTGCGTCCTTTGGAAAGGGCAACAAAACAAGCAAACAAAATAAAGGCAAGGTAATACCGGATGCCATCAATGGACTTATACGAATCTCACAAACAAAAGCGGATACCGGATACCAATAAATGGATTTACACCAATCTCCTAAAACAAAACAATGATACCGGACGCCAATAAATGGACTTACTCCAATCTCACAAACAAAAGAAAACATGGATGTCAGATGCCAATCTATCTGGACTTATTCTAACCTCCAACAGATGATCATAGGAATACTACGGCCAACAACATGGGCTTACAATAGCACCCTCACAAAGCAAACACAAAGCATGGATATCAGATGCCAATCTATCTGGACTTACTCTAATCTCCACAAGATGATCATAGGAATACAAAGGCCAACAACATGGACTTATAATTGCATCCTCACATACAACAAACAAACAGAAGCACTAAGCAAAGAGGATATGAGTTGCCAATCAACATGGGCTTACACTCAATCCCTTCCAAATCATAGGAACAATGGCCAATGAATGGACTTACTGTTGTCCTCAATGGGCAAACTCAAACAAGTCTCAAAGATATGAAATGATGATCATGCAATAATGAACAATTAATGATGATAAATGCACCAAAGTATGCAAGCAAACATGTACAGATGAGCCAAGCAATCAATCAAACAAGGTCATTTAGCACACACTATAACCAAGCAATTAGGCTCAAGCAAGGGTTAGACTTTAAAGTCAACTGGAATGGGGTACATGGTGCTCTTAACCTTAACATTAAGGGTTAAGGTGAAGCAGATGAAAGGATATGAGGGGTGTGCCTCATCACTCTTATCCCTGGTCAGGGAGAGCATTGAATATCAGAAGGTGTGGGAGTTCAGAAAGTTGGAACTCTCTCCACAAGTTAATGACTCTATAGATCTTGAGTTAGGATCCACAATGCTACAACATGTAATGTGAGCAGAGGGAAGACACACAGAATAGTAGGAGATGGACTACACATCTCTTCTATCTACCAATTGCCTTATCAAAAGGACTTTTCCTGCTTGGGGACAAAGATAAACAATCACAAACATTGCCTCTTAAGGAGGACTTCAGACAGGTGCCTGGCTAAGTAACAAGCCAGGTCTTCCAGACTACATGAAGAAGAAGGTGTTATACCTCAATGCTAATGCTATCAAGCAAAGCAAAAGCAAGTTCACAAAGGAACTATAGCAACTAATGTACCTGAAATCAATCAAATATAATCAGTACACCAATCACAAAGTCAAAACAGACAAAATAAGGACCAACAGTCAACACAATCAAACACATGTGCAAAGCACAAGCTCAAAGCAAATGAGCTAGAGGCATCCTACAAAAACAAATCAAGTTAGTCCATACAATCAAATAAACCAAACTCAATCAACTTGAATTAATCTCCTTAAAGCAATTGCTTCTTCAACCTAAAAACAAACTCAAACATGAGAAGTAAACCCTTAGGCCAAAGCCTAGGGTCAAAGGAGGAGAAATAGACCAAAACAGAACATGAAAGTTGATCAAAATCAAGATTAATCAAATAAGAACAGAGTCCAATTGGTCTCATATCAAAACTATGCACCAAATCCATTTTATAAGCAAATCATGTCAAACTAGGCAATTGTGAATCACTTTGGAGCAAACAGAATGAACACAAGCATATCAATACCAAAATGGCTCAATAAATTCCAAGAAAAAGCATGCTTAACCAGAACACATTCAATGGGCAGCATACCAAAAATCATTGCATTTGGATAAGTGGAAGTAAGTCAATTAAAATCCCTAAGTCAAAGCATATTCAAACAAGCTCATACAAGGCACCAAATCATGCATCAACTTCAAGCAAGCATAAAACAGAGACCAAACATGATAAATGAATGAGACCAAAGCCATGGCAAACTTCAAGATGTCTATAATACACATGCCAAATTTCAAGTTCATCCAATAAACACCAAGGATTTCACAAATCATATAAGATCATGTCTCACAAAAGATCAACAATTGGTCAAACAGAAGGAAAATTCTCAAACAAATAGAAAATGCATTCACAAATTCCAGGAAAAATCACAAGCAAGCTTAACATCCATAAGTATCAACATGCAAAAATCCAGATCAATTCAAGTTCAATAGGCATGGCAAATAAAATCAAGAACATGAACAAGAAATGGTGTGACATACATTGTCCCACCTCCAAAGATCACATCATATCTCACAATCCAGGAATGCAAAAATAGCAAACTATATACCAAAAGATCACTTAAGATGTCTAGATCATGCATATAAAATTTCAAGCATTTTGGAGCAAGCATCAAGATTTCATGAACAAAATGGTAAAGCATAGGCAAAAAGCATACATGAACAAAACCAATAGACCAAAATAAAAACAGGCCGTGCACAACTTTTGCTATCATGCTAGTAAAAAACTAGAGGAAAAATGGAGATCAAAGCAAAAATTCCCACTCAATTTGGATTAAAGATGAATGACTTATGATTTTTTGAAGTTGCATCATGAAATGAAATAAAAATTTGAAAACAAAAATGAATTTAATTGAACGCATGGCAAACTTGTAAATATGGCGCTCACTTAATGAAACGCTGCGTTTCATTAAGTGAGGTGTCACGCGGTAACTGGCTACATGGCACACAAACACGGATTTCATGCAAATTCACAGCCAAGCGGATCAAACGATTTCTGGACACGAAATGCTTAGGGTTCTTCATGCATTCATACTGTTCTTCATCACCAAGAACAAAACATTCCAGAAATCTACAAGACCTATACCATTGCACTCGTCTCACTTCACACATCAACAATACAGCATGCATTTGTTCTAATTCTACTCATATTAACCGGATCGAGCAAAAGAAGTTCTAACATCCAAATGTTCAAATCAGCATAACTTCCTTAATATCTAATGAAAATGCACGATTCAAAGTTCAACATGCTCAGCAACAAAAGATCTACCGAAGCCATATGATAATTGTGAGAATTGAAAGCATCGAGTTCTTACCTCTTGAAGATGCAGATCTTGATTCTGTTGGATTCAGAGCTCCAATGGTAGAAACAGATGTTCAGTGATGTTGCAGAAGGTGAATGAAAGCAAGGCTTCAGCTCAACAGTGCTTAAACTCGAAGAAAATCTCAAAATGCCATGAACATGTTCAAGCTTTAACAGTTGCAATCTTCAAGGATTTCCACACTTTTGCTTCAAACAGATCTTCAATAACACCTGTAAATGATGATCAACACAAGCACCAGTAAAAAGAATCAAGAATTTCGATGGAAAAGTAAAAAAAAGTTTGAGAGAATTTGAGAGAATTTTGGAGAATTTTGGTTTGGATCTGAGATTGTGATTGTTCCCCCCAGAATTCTGTTACAATTAAGGTCTTATAGTACTTGTTAATCCACTTGCTAAACATGATTAGGCCAAATGAAAATGGATTAGTGAAATGAAGCTTGTTATGCAATTTGGCAAAAATGCCCTTTTTCAAATGCAACCAATGGAACAGTGTAATTCTTCTTGCAGCAAGTCACAAAACCTGTTTTAAAGCCATTTGAATTGGTTTGGCATGAAAATGATGCATGGTTTTCAAATTCACTATTTCCCTCCAAAAATTCAAAATGAATCACTTGAAAAATGGACTTTTTATGTGATGATTTTTGATGAAATGTGATGATGGATTATGATAAAGCATGTCAAATGGAGTTTGCTCAAAAAAGAATCACATGAATTGGCCAAATGGTTCAAGAGTTATGCCTCCTTGAAGTTCAACTTTTCTTGAAAATGATTTGATCATAACTTGCCAACCACAAATGAGAAATGGATGTTCTTGGACTTTTTGGAAAGGTAAGAGCAAGATCTTCAACTTTCATGTTGAGCAAAATTTGATTTGAAGCTTGCTTGATGATGTAAATTTGAGGAGAAGACCTTTCCATTTTTGGCAGTTTGAAATTATAGGTCACTTACTATTTTTGGAAACTTTTTGTCTGACCTCAAATTCCTCCAATGATGATGTTTGACATGTTATATGAGGCTTGTATGGACATGAATGAGACCTCTCCAACCATCTCACACCTTCAAATCCCTGATTAAATGCACAGTTGACCACAGTTGACTTTGCTAGGGTTTTGGCTGACTGAACAATGCTTTGATGAATTTCAAGCCTCTACCACTTGAGATTTTGATTCCAAATGATATCACAACTCATATGAACTCTTGATGAATAATCATGGTGCCCAAATTCTTCAAGAGTGGCCACCATCCATTGCTCAATGAATGATTTTGACTGGCTTGACCTAGTTTTGCTTCAGCTGCAAGTAACAAGGTTAGATGACAATATTTTTGTATTTTTGGTTAGTAAACAAATGAAAAGCAATGATATACAAATGCTAGACATGATTGGTGATCAAGAACCACACTCACAAGATACCCACCCACTAGGAGGCAAGCAAAGGTGCACAATGATCCTTGAGGCAATGATATGATATGATATGATGCCATGAGGGATCTTAGGGACAAAATTGGGGTCTTACAGTGCCAACAAACCATATCTCAACAATCTCTAATGTTCTTGGAAGGATAATCTATGCTATTGGAACCAGGATCAACTTTGATTATGGAAGGTTCATGTTTGAACAAATTGTTAGACATGCCTCCACTAATGCAGTAAAGCTGCCAATTGCCTTTCCCTTGATCATTTGTGGAATTATTTTAAGCCTCCATTGTCCATTCATTACAAGCTATTTGAAGGCAGTCATGTCAATGACATTGTCATGACATCTGCAAGGAAGGAGCCAGCCTCACAAGGTGGCCTCATTGCTCAATTAAAAGAAACCTGTAAGGAGTTGGAAACTGTTATTAGGGTGGCCAAGGCTATGAAAGAAGTTTTAGAGGTTCTCATTAGTAGCTTGGAGCAAGAAGAGATGGATAAGGTTGGTGAAGCCAAGGAGACAGATGCCCACACCTCAAGTGAGAGGTCTAATTCTCAAGATCAATCTAGTGGCAGTTCTGGATCTGAAGGTGAAGAAGATGCTACCTCCTCAGACTAAGTTGTGGTGATGGTCCCCCTGTTATGATGACATGTGTGTTCTGGATGCTGTTTTGGATGCTTAAATGATTTATTGTTTTTTTGGTTGATGTTTGTAATTTTTTGGCAGTCTTTGTTGATGCCATGATGTAATATTTGGCCTCTTTATGAGTTCCTTGGATTTCTGATTATCTCATCTATTGCAGCTGTGTATAATTTGGTTATGTACCACCTGACATTGTGTTTTAACATTTCATATGTTATAACATCCTTTGTGACATTCTCTTCTGGACTAATTGACATTTATTTTGTCTAACTGGTCACTTTGGTCTATTTTGACTAAAAAGGGGGAGAAGTTATTATGTGGAGAGTTGCAGTTAATGTGTGGAGTTGTGGGGAGCTGCAGTTATTATGTGCTGATGTAGCTAGCTAGGCTAAACAGATGACAGATGATGTTGTTGAACAGAATGATGTTCTGTGATGTTAAAGGAGATGTCAGAATGTATTCTGATTGTTACAGGTGTTGAAGGAGATGTCAGAAGGAAATTCTGAATGTTACAGGTGCTGTTGGAGATGTCTGTGTTGAACAGACTTAGGGGGAGAAGAAGTACCCATGTGTTTAATCTGTGTATTACTAGTTGCTATTATATATAGTAATTGTGTTTTCTTCTGCTGCTGCTTAAACTGCTGTTATGTTGTTTAACTGCTGATGTGTTTTTTTCTTGTGAACAAAATGGACTGATATATGTTTTAGCCAAAATTTGCAAAAGGGGGAGTTTGTTGGTTCTAAGTGTTGGCAGCAATTTTTGTAAAACCAAGAGTGTTCACAAGTTGTCACATGTGATGTCTTAACATAAGATATCTTGTACTTGCTGGATGTTTAAAATATAATTATGCAGGATTTTTTCAGGATGTCAGACCCGATGTCATGACATCTGTATACAGAACATTCAGTATGAATGTTATGTATTATGTGATTGCGTTTTTAATGGCAATCTATGTATGATTGATGAGTTAATTGAACACGCTATCAATCAGTAATTACAACGTGATTAACTTATTTTCCAAAGAGATATAATCAACTGTCATAAAAAGATTTGAATGGAAAATAGTTTTAGGGTTTTATGATGTCCAAGCTCAGCTGAATGCTTCTATAAAAAGGACATGGAAAACCTGATTTGATACACAAGAAATAAGGAACGAAATATTGAGAGAGAATAAGGATTTTAGTCTTGTGTGGTCGTGTGTTTTGTAAGCCATTCAATTCATCCATAGATGATTGAATTGGTCTGATTTTTGAGTTGTAATTTGTCACTCTAAGCTTTTAAGCATGAGTGTGTGTCTACTTGATTGAAGTTGTTAAGTAAGATCAAGTGTGTGTGTCTTTGAAGAGTGTCTTCTATTCACTGTAATTCTTGTTTAATATCACTGGTGTGATTGAGGGGTGTAGCGGGGTATTCGTTACCATTAGAGATATTGACTAAATCCAAGGTAAATCATACAAAGTCGAGTCGCCACCGCACTTCTATTTATCCAAAGGAATGGATAGAAAGCGAACAAAAACCTAATAGTTTTAACAAAACTAGTAAAAGAAACAAAGATCTGGGTAAGGGGGTTGGTTATGTAATGGGAAGGTGTTAGGCACCCAAAACATCCTAGGTACTCCTAGGGAGCCCTTTTCACATTTGTTGTAAAGGTTGTTGTTTTGTGAAAATTTGTTTGTGCAAACATGATTGAAGAGATGAGAAGAGAATATACAAGTTATTTACATTTTGTGTTTGAATGGATAAACCCATTGCCTACGTACCATCTTATAAAAAGATTAGGATCAAAACCTCGTAGTTCGGGGTAAAAATCTCAAAAGAAGTTGGTGAATTGATTGGTCCAAAAGCCTTAAGGTCTTTTGTTATCAAAGGGAGAAAACTCAACCAAACCACAAATCCACCATGTGAGGATAACTTCAACATGCTAGTGAGGGGTTAACCCTATAATAAGCATGGAAGACTCATAGTCCACCACTAAGGATATATGTGAGTATTATATCTACCACAAGGATAACTCAAACCTAATAGCTAAAGGTTATGAAAAATTTGATTAGGAAGGTGGCCATTGGAACCACAAAAGACATTGGAATGGGTTATATTTACCAATTAGAAGTATATACAAAAATGGTCAAAGTTGATTAAAAGGTTCAATTCAAAGTAAGTATTATGAAAAGAAGGTTTGAAGATCAAAAGCATAAGGCTTAGGTTTCTAATGTTGGAAAACAATAGTTAAGTGTTTGCACAAAAAAGTTTTGGCTTGGGTTAGAGTGGAGAGAAGAAGAAGAATAGCTAAGTCCTAAGGAAAATAAAAGGTGAGGGATAAGAAATCAAAACCACACTAGGAGTTCCTCTCTTGAGATCATATTGATGATCCAAGTAGCTCTTATCCTTTGGAATAAAGCAACCACAAAGTATAAGCAACCAAACAAGTTTCTCAAGAGATCCTCAATGTATCTTGTATCTTCACTTGGATGAACATGGTAAGGGTCTTCCAATTAAGCTCAAATGGAAACTCCTAGCACAAAAGCACACACATCAAAAGTTCCATGAAGTAAAACAAGAATGGACAAGAGTGAGTTTAGAGATTTGGTCCTTTTAATTCCATTTTCATCATTAAGATCCTTTCACTCCAATTTTGCATAAGGAAAGGCCCTAGAAACTAAGTCCAACTCTCCATTTCTTTGCATAGGGGAAGTCCTAGAAACTAAGTCCATTTCTTTGCATTGGTCCACAACAATCAAAACAAAACACAAGCAAAATAATATATACACAATTATGTGCTCAAGTGAGCAAAAGGCAAATGGCATTAACATAAACATGTACTCAAATGAGCAAAGAGAAAAGCAAATGGATAATATGTGCAAGAATAGTAAATTGCATTAAAGTAAATTGCATGAAGTAAATGTTAATTGTCAATAGTTAGTGTTAGTAGTTAGTGTGCCATAAGGCAAACTTAGCGCTATGTTAAGCAATCGTAATTGGACTTATGTAGAAGTCACAACTATCTGAGGCCGGTCAATAATAATGTAGGCAACAAACACAAGTTAGGAGTCTTGATTAGTGAACCAAGTCCCAACAACTTGCCATGCCAAAAAGAGAAGAGAATTGATCTTGTATTGGTTTAAGCCTTATGCATGATTTAAAAGACAACCTATCCTTAATGCAAAGCCATTCACTTGATCAATTGATCAAGATGAATTAGATTTGAACCAAGGAAGGTTAAATCCCTCTAATCAATGCTAACTTATCAACCTTCAACTCATTGATCAAAAAAAGAAAAAGAAGAAGAAGAAGAAGGAGAAATGGAAATGACAAAATGGTAAAAGAAATATAAATGCATTAAATGGAATATCATATACCAATCCTCATATGTTGACCAATGACATTGAAAGTCAAGGTCAAACAATCAAAAACAGAAATGAGATGAAGATTGGAGGTCAAGAAATGAATACAATATTTTTGGCATTTTTTAATATTAAAAATAAACTTGAATTAAAATGAAATGGAAAGGTCAAACTTCAAAATCACTTCAAATCAACCTTGAAAGGTCCAAGTGATTTATCCTAAGTTCAACAAGGTCAAACAAAGTTTGACAAAAAATTTCAGCATTTTTAAAAGTCAGAAACTATTTTTAATCAATTAAAAATGAATGAAAATAACCTAATTGAACTAAAATCTCAAATAAATCTCTAATCAATTCAAAAATTTATGAGAATATTTTTCATGGATCCATCATCATTCAAATAGGTTAGGAAAATATTTTTTGATTTTTTGGATATTAAAAACTATTTAAAATGAATTAAAAATAACCAGAAAAGAGAAAATTCACAAAAAATATCAAATGACAAAATAAAAATTATTAAAAATCAAAAATAGAAACTAGAAATTATTTGGGAAATAATGCAATTGGTCCCATAATTTTTGGATTAAAAATGAAGAAGATATTAATTTTTGAAAACAATTGGAATTAAAGAAAATAAAATGAAAATAAAACAGAAAATAGAAATTTGAAAAAGCGTGGACCGTCTGATCTAAGCTCATTAATTGAGCTGGCAAATCATGAGGTCAGGAAGCGCGCGCGTATGGTGGATCCAAGTCAATGCGTGCACATGTGAAACGATTAAAAGTCATAACAAACAAGGGACGAGATTCAATCTAGAGAATGGATCAAACGGCCAGGATTTAAACGGGCAATGATGAAGCCACCGGAGCCACCGTCTTTTTCGGTGAGCTTCCAAATTATGGCCAAAATGCAGAACTTCAAAACTTAACCAAATCAAGCGATCGATACATCAAAATGAAAGCTAAGATGATGTACATCATCTCTATACCATCCATTTTCCTTCTAGATCTCTATGATTTGAGAAATCAGAAGTGGAAAATTCTGGTGTTCATCATGAACTCAATGAATTGCAAAAATTAAAAGCATAAACATGATGCCTCTATTGAGAGGACTTCAGCCAACACAAAATCCCAGCCAATAGGTCAAAGGATGAAGAGAATCAAAGCAAATACCAGTTGGAGTTCAAGTTTGAGTTCTGGTGATTTGAGCTTGAAACCTTGCTTGCTTTGCTAAAACAGAAGTTCTATGGATCAAGGTGAAGAGGTCTAGGAACTTTTAGATCAAAGAAAACAGTCGAGGAAACTGAATTCTAGATCTGAAATTTTTAGAGAAAAAAGAGAGTTCCTTTGGTGTGAGGGTGGGGATTCAATTCAGCAGAGGTTCAGGCGCCTTCAGGTTGAAGAATTGAGAGGGCAAGGCATTGTATTTATAGATGGAGGGAGCTGCAAGCATCAACAAACTCGTGTGCATGGGAGAAAAGGGCCTCCATGCATGGGCCTGTACAGGCGCATGGAGGGCCCAATTCTGATTGGAATTGCAAGATATACATCACTAAATATGAATTGGACGTGCAGATTGGATGTTAATTGATCATGCATGACAATTGGAATGATTTTCATAAAATGCACTATTTCATTGAAGCCTTCGAAAATGCCATGTCCAAAATCAGCATGTAAGCTTATGAGTAATGGTTGAAAAGCTTATTGAATAAGGAACAACAAATGTCATGTTGATCAAAACTTCATTTGGGCCTTGGAAATTAGTGAAATTTGAGCTTGAAGGGTGATGTGCAAAACATGTCAAGGCAAGGTTTGTAAAATTGGCCAACTTTCAAGCCTTTCTGTTTTGATGATGCAAGCTTCAAATGGAAAAACCTCCAACATAAAAGTTTTATATCTTTTCAAGACAATCAAATTGGATTTAAATTTTTCATCATTTGGATTTTTGATGAAAGAGTTATGGGCACTTGAAGTTGGACTTTTTTTTACTTTTAATGCATTTGACCCAAAAGGACCTATAATGTCTTGCATTATCACATGTATTTCCTTTGAGATTTTGAAATTTTGTTCAATATAACATTTGAAGTAGACATCTTAAGATTTCCAATGCATTTGATCCCACCTCAAAATCATAAAAAATGAATGAGTTATGTTCTTGGGGAGTTGACCTAAGATTAGGGTTTCAGTCAAAATGACCTATAATGTATTGGAATGGCAGATGGTTTTCAAAGATTCAAATCAAATTTTGATGAACATGAAAGTTGTTCATATTGTCTCTAATAACATTTTTTATTTTGGAACCATCTCCATTTGACCAACACATAAAAAGTTAGGTCTCAGTGTATTTCAAAATAGTTAGATGAATTGACTGATCAACTTTTCAAGTCCATGACTCATATCTTGATGAATTGATGATTGAGGACACTCAAATAAGTTCAAATATGCATGAAATGAATAGTTAAAGAACTTAACTTGATTGTATTTGACCATGGGTTGAGGTTGCTTCCTGAGCAAGGCATTGTGGTGCACAAATGATTAGCGTTTCTCTGAAGAACAAGACCTCAAACCCTTTGACTTGTTTTGATCAAAATGATGCATAGGCATATTTGATGGATGAGAGCCTTGGGAACCATTGCCATGCTTGCTTTCATCTCTTCTTGACCAATGTCTTTGTACCAATGATATCCTAGAAGCTTCTGGCCTTGTGATTGCTCAAGCTACAAACAAAAGATGTTAGTGACATATTTTTGTGCTTTTGGTTAGTAAATAAAATGAGAAAATCAATGATATACAATTCAAGCATGCTTGGTGATCTCAAACCACTCACAAGGAGTCCCACCCAAAGCAAGGGGAACCAAGATGCTTAAAGATCCTTGAGGCTATGCAAATGTAATGTTATGATGCCATGAGGGATCTTAGGGACAAAATTGGGGTCTTACAGATGCCCCTATTTAAGGTCATTCTAGCCGGAGAAGTGAAGGTTAAAATCTTCGTCTCGACGAGGTAGAATGGGCTTAAATAATAACAAAGAGACGAATTTTGGTCCCTAAGAGACCTCATGATGCAAATGTATATATGCAAAAGGGTAACACTCTGTGGGGACAAGAATTGAGTGAGCAGGGCACGACTCAAAGCTTGGGGAGCAGAATTCCAAAGGGAAAAGACCAATGGAAAGACTCGAGCTGACTCGAAGATGCATCTATTGGGGAATATGCCAATACAACGAAAACTATCCACAACGGATACTTCGGATTAAAAAAAAACGGACAAAAAACAATCCACTAAGGGACCTCACTGGGGATGTCTAAAAAGACTCTCCTGGGGAAGCAGCGAGATGAGGTATTACCGGTTACTGGGTAATAAGCTCAACGAGATATGTGATCTGAACACCGGTATAAGGGTGAGAGATACAACATGCTCACGAAGAAATGAATATCTAAGACCGGTATAAGGGTGAGAGATATCAAAACTTCAAAACATTTGAGGAAGACCTAAAAGGTATATTTCAACTCAGGGAAATCTGACTCCACAGGGGACAAAAGTCATAAAAGGGAGCAAAAAAGGAAGGAACACCTGGGATACCGGTTACTGGGCATATAATTGGTGACCAACCAAGGCATGAAATGGGCAATATTCCCAAGACACTCATCATCCAAAAGAGGGCTAAAAGCAAACTCGATTATAGGATGGATATTCGATTCCGCAAAGGGGATACAAATCTTACTCAACTGGGGAAGAACAAAAGGCTTCGACCGAAGAGTGCATGAGATATACTATCTATTACCGTCAGAACGTAGATAAATATACTCGCATGGAAGATTATCCACAACCGACTACTGGGTTAATAAAGGATATATCGACCGAAAAGAAAAGACATCGGGATACCGAAACTAGGTATATAATGATGACCAATTTAGGAGAGAAATAATCGTTACCAACAACAGGGTAAACGAGAGATGACCCGCTGGGGACAAATCGTATAATTAGAGCAATTATCCAGGAAAAAGAGGGAATATCAACACCGAATATAGGATGAAGACAACCACCAAAGAGGGGATTACACCTACCGGATATCGGGTAGGAAACCACGGAAAAGTAACCATCATCGATTACGATGAACACAAGGTTAACTCTGCAAAGGGAAAGAGAGTAGGGTTTACGTCTACCGGTATAAGGGTAGAAAACCACAGGTTCCACCGGGATAAGATGAATGATTACTAATTACTGAGCAATTATTCATTTGTACCACGAGGAAGCAAAAGGAAACAGTCATAGGAGCCAATTTAGGATCAAACCAAAGAGGCAATACTGAATCAAGACTCGTCCTAATGAGGGTATAACTCAATAGGGAAGCCCATCCCAATATATGTGTTGGGGGGGAACAGAAATAACCATCACCCACGAGGATATATCTCAGTGGGGAATATGGAAGAAAGGATAAACGCTTTCTGCCTATGGGGCTGACTCTATATGGAGAGATCAAATGCATACATCTGCTAGGGGATATACGTATCGCCAAATAGCAGGAGATAACAAACAACGATATATGTCAAAGAATGCAACATGAATATCTGAATGTTAAAATTATACATGTATATGCGTGATTTATGTTTGATGAATGCTAACAAACAAGCATATCTAACACACACATGCCCAGGAATTAACCACCTGGTACTACATCTCAGGAGAAAGAGCCAGGATCACTGTATAGTATCCGATCTGCCGGGGATCAGAGACAACAATACCTCTGCAGGGATGAATCATCAGTCTCAGCCGGGGAAAAGAGTTTAGGGCACAGGTAGAATCTGCCACATAAGCAACTCTATTGGGGAATCTATCCGAGGGATAAAGGGATTATGGAGGCCTGAAGGAGAATTTCGATCCAAAACGCAGCGGAAATTAAAATTTTCTCCTTTAGAGATCCTTACGAATGGTCATGATCAGTGATAGAATATTTACCTCTTGTGACGATTGAAACCTTTCGTGCAGATCTCTTGTGACGATCAAAACCTTTTGATGCAGATCCACGGAGCGATCACGAACGTTGAACGATGACAACGTCTCTACTCAGTCCACACGAACGGATTCCTTCAATCTCAGTGCTAGCTGGTACGAATGAAGGCTTTGAGTGAGTGAGAGAGAGAGAGAGAGAGAGAGAGAGAGAGAGAGAAAACGAAAATAATGCAACCGCAATGAATGCTTCTGCACAAGGGTTCTATTTATAGAACCACTTGTGTGGGCTTCAAGATAAAAAGCCCACTTAAGTGTATTTTGGCCCATATCTTATAATATGCCCAAAATCACTTAAGCTCATGGTACCTTACCATATTTCGTATTCTACTTAAGTACACCGTACCTTTACGATGTTCTACAATTCACTTAAGGGCACTGTACCTTACGGTGTTCCTTAGTTACTCTATCTCTCATCAATCCGTCCTTTGTGTGTGACCCTGTAGGTTTTCGCGGCATTGGCAATTATATTAAATCATGTATTTAACATAATAAACAGTGAGCGGTATCTAGCAACACATCACTGCTACCCAAGACACGAAAATGTCATGTGATCTGACAATTCCTTCTGTGATAATACTTATATGTATAATTACCCTTTTGCCCTTATGTCTATATTGAACACAAGGCATAAACCGTGTCATCCTTGTCCAGTTCAATATTAGGCCCATAGACATTTATCCTGTTATGCAGGATGGGCAAATTCCATCTAGGTCACTCATGTCCCTCAGCATGCTTTGTGGAGTACCCATCAACTGTCTTTATGGTTATCCAGTTACGGACAACGTTTGATCAGCAATAAAGCACTCGACTCTACATCTAGGGTCCATAGTGGTTTCAGGTCGAAGAGTGGTATACACCATTATCATCATGAGAATAACTTATGACACTTTGCATAACTTTCTATATAGTATTCTCATAGCGGGTCAATCCGGTATAAATATTACTCTTAATATTCATACCTATGTTTAAGACTTGATAACTCCTTATCCATGATCCATGAGATGTGATCATCAGTCTATATGCATAATAGTCTTAATGCTTTAATGTCATCCCACTTCACAATAAAGCTCGACTACGGATACTTTAAGAATACTGTCCTTATGTTTAATGTGATCTCATGATTAAGTCATACTTGATACATTAAACAGACTAGCTATTCTAGGGACTTTATTAAACAAACGTAATAAAGAAAAAGCCTTTTATTATTAATAAATAATTCGATACAAGTACCAAAAGTATTGGCCTCTAGGGCTTACACCAACAAGGCCAACCACCAAATATTGAATCTTCTAGAGAGGACAAATCTTCCGATGAGGAAAGATCACTGCTCTGCTGAAGGGAATAGAGGTAAATAACCTCAACAAGCACTCCACTTGGTGGGCTGAATCACAACAATATTCTGGAGGACGAGGATACAGTCATGCCAGGAATATGAACAAATGTCTTACCCTGTTGGAGACCATACTATCCTTGGGAGAGCACTGAGGATCTCTTAAGTATCCTTTTGTCTCTGTGAATGTTCACTTTGTTTTAAAACAATTTATGAAGAAATTTGTTTGTTTAAAACAATGATATTTTCTCAATTAAAACATGCAAAACATTTGTTGAATAGGAACAAATAAGAGTGCAAATAATTGGATAAAGGCTCAAATTTATTTGATGGAATGGTAGTCTGCAAATGGCAAGACTCCATAGATCTTTACAAGTTTGAAATTGGTGATATATATTGGAAAAGGGCTACATTGAACATAATGACCATTTCTCCACCAATTCCGAATCCGATGTATATAAAGCTTCAGTTGATGACGAATGAACGAGAATCTCTAACGGATGATAATTGTAGAACAAAGTCTTGTCAGGATGCAGTTACTTGCCAAATCCCTAATTTTTGCTTAGATTGCCCCAGAATGAGGTACTCAACCTAGCGGGATATAAATATTCATCATTTTTTCATGTCTCTAACTTTTTCCTGGACCGCCCTTTCGGGTTTTCAATCCACCGAGATGCTCATTTTTGCCTAAGCCGCCCTTTCGGGTTTTCAACTTAGCGAGCTATTCTGTTTTTATTTTTAGGCGAAGTATTTCTTGACTGCATCTGAATTCACAGGACGAGTGAAATCCTCCCCATCCATAGTTGTAAGCATCAAAGCACCGCCTGAAAAGGCTCTCTTAACAACATATGGACCTTCATAGTTTGGAGTCCACTTGCCCCTGGAATTGGGCGCGAAAGACAAGACTTTCTTGAGCACAAGGTCACCTTCTCGGAACACACGAGGTTTGACCTTCTTATCAAAAGCTTTGTTCATTCTCGGTTGATATAACTGACCATGGCACATGGCAGTCAATCTCTTCTCTTCCATCAAATTCAGCTGGTCATAACGACTCTGAACCCATTCAGCATCAGTCAACTTGGCTTCCATCAAGACTCTCATTGATGGGATCTCTACCTCTACTGGGAGTACAGCCTCCATGCCATAAACAAGAGAGAAAGGGGTTGCCCCTGTTGAAGTGCGGACAGACGTACGATATCCATGTAAAGCAAATGGCAGCATCTCATGCCAATCCTTATACGTGACAACCATCTTCTGGATAATCTTCTTGATGTTCTTATTAGCAACTTCAACAGCCCCATTCATCTTGGGTCTATAGGGAGAAGAATTATGATGTGCTATCTTGAACTCACTACACAGTTCTTTCATCATCTTGTTGTTCAAGTTAGATCCATTATCAGTAATGATCTTATCTGGCACACCATACCGGCATATAAGTTGATTCTTGATAAACTTCACTACCACCTGCCTGGTCACATTTGCGTATGACGTCGCTTCAACCCACTTGGTGAAGTAATCAATTGCTACGAGAATAAATCTGTGTCCATTAGACGCTTTCGGCTCTATCATGCCAATCATGTCAATTCCCCACATGGAGAAAGGCCATGGTGATGAAATCACATTCAGAAGTGTCGGAGGAATATGAATCTTATCCGCGTAAATCTGACACTTGTGGCATTTCTTCACATACTTGCAGCAGTCAGTCTCCATTGTCAGTCAATAGTAGCCTGCTCTCAACATCTTTCTAGCCATGGCATGTCCATTGGAATGAGTACCAAATGAACCCTCATGGACCTCAATTATCAACAGGTCTGCTTCGTGTCTATCCACGCATCTGAGCAGAACCATGTCAAAATTTCTTTTATAAAGCACTTCGCCATTGAGGTAGAAGCTGCCCGACAATCTCCTCAAAGTCCTTCTATCTTTCGCAGATGCCCCGGGCGGGTAAACCTGATTCTGAAGGAAACACTTGATATCATAATACCATGGCTTATCATCTTTTACTTCCTCTACTACAAATACATGAGCTGGTCTATCCAAGCGCATCACAGTGATATTGGGAACTTCATTCCAGAGTTTAACCACAATCATTGAAGCAAGTGTAGCAAGAGCGTCTGCCATCCGATTCTCATCTCGAGGAATATGGTGAAAGTCAACCTTAGTAAAGAACGTTGAAATCCTCCTCGCATAATCCCTATATGGAATAAGACCAGGCTGATTCGTTTCCCATTCACCCTTAATCTAATTAACAACGAGGGCCGAATCACCGTAAACATCAAGGTGCTTGATCCTTAGATCAATGCATTCCTCCAATCCCATGATGCAGGCCTCATACTCAGCCGTATTATTCGTGCATTTGAAAGTTATCCTTGCTGTAAAAGGAATATGTGTGCCTTGAGGAGTAATGATTACTGCCCCAATACCATTTCCATACTGGTTTACAGCACCATCAAACACCATACTCCATCGGGAACCAGGTTTTGGCCCTTCATCGAGTGTAGGTTCATCACAATCTTTCATTTTTAAATACAAAATTTCCTCATCTGGGAAATCATACTGAACTGTCTGATAATCCTCGATCGGCTGATGCGCCAAATGGTCAGCCAAGATACTACCTTTAATAGCTTTCTGAGCTCGATACTCAATATCATACTCAGACAACAATATCTGCCAACGGGCAATCCTCCCAGTTAAAGCAGGCTTCTCAAATATGTACTTGATTGGATCCATTCTGGATATCAACCAAGTCGTATGATTTATCATATACTGGTGTAAGCGCTTAGCAGCCCAAGCCAAAGCACAACATGTTTTCTCAAGCATTGAGTATCGAGACTCATAATCAGTGAACTTCTTACTTAAGTAGTAAATGACACATTCTTTCTTCCCTGATTCATCTTGCTGACCAAGGACACAACCCATTGAGTCTTCAAGAACAGTCAGATACATAATCAAGGGTCTCCCTTCCACAGGCGGGGACAGAATCGGAGGCTCAGACAGATACTCTTTAATACTGTCAAAGACTTTCTGGAAATCCTTGGTCCAATCATGAGACTGATCTTTCCGGAGGAGTTTGAATATCGGTGCACATGTGGCAGTCATGTGGGATATGAATCTAGAAATATAATTCAAGCGACCAAGAAAACCTCGGACTTGCTTCTCAATTTTGGGCGCAGGCATCTCTTGTATTGCTTTGACCTTTGCAGGATCAACCTCAATACCTCTTTCGCTCACAATAAAGCCCAGTAATTTTCCAGAACAGACTCCAAATGTACACTTGTTGGGATTCAGACGAAGCTTGTACTTCCTCAGACGCTGAAAAAGCGTCAACAGGTGCTCTACATGTTCAACTTCCGTTCTTGACTTAGCAATCATATCATCAACATATACCTCAATCTCCTTGTGCATCATATCATGAAACAAGGTAGTCATAGCTCGTTGATATGTGGCTCCGACGTTCTTCAGACCGAAGGGCATCACTCGATAACATAATGTTCCCCAAGGTGTGATGAATGTTGTCTTCTCCATATCCTCGGGTGCCATCTTAATCTGATTATATCCGGAAAATCCATCCATAAATGAGAAGACTTTGAATTTAGTTGTATTATCTACCAACATATCAATATGTGGTAGAGGGAAATCATCTTTCGGACTAGCTTTATTCAAGTCTCTATAGTCCACACACATCCGGACTTTTCCATCCTTCTTAGGCACGGGCACGATATTGGCCACCCATTGAGGATATGTATAAGTCACCAGAAACCCCGCATCAATTTGCTTCTGAACTTCCTCTTTGATCTTCACTGCCATATCAGGATGAGTTCTTCTGAGCTTCTGCTTCACAGGCATGCACTCAGGTTTTAGTGGCAGGAAATGTTGCACAATATCAGTATCTAAACCAGGCATGTCTTCATATGACCAGGCGAAGACATCGACGTATTCTCGCGGCAATTCAATCAACCCTTTCTTAACAGATTCTTCAAGGAGTGCCCCAATCTTCACCTCTCGCACACAATCCTCAGACCCCAAGTTGACTGTTTCCAGATTCTCAAGGTGTGGCTGAATGATTTTCTCTTCATGCTCAAGTAGACGGGTAATATCGTCAGGAATCTCTTCATCATCATCTTCTTCCGCCTCAAATACAGGGAACTCAAAACTGGGAGATGGTGTTGGATCATTATGTTCAATGGGTCTAGAAATCAACCTGCATAATGATTTTGGATATGAAAAGCTTTAGAATTCAAACAAGGCAAATCATTATGCAGATGAAAAGATTGATTTTACGTTGTTTTTAGGGTTTTATGTGATCACCAATTTCATGCAAAAAGCAAAAAGGGAAAATAATTTGGAAAAAAAACATTTAACATGAATTTATTGAATGAAAATATCATTGTATTTATGTTGCCAACAATGTCATCACTCCTCCTTTTGGCATGGGAGAAGGGTTTTTAAACAAAGTGATCATTACGTTGACTTGTGGATAACTGTAGGAACATCCACAGCGACCCAATTGTTGCAGACCCCTCCAGGGATGATAAAATTGTCAGAGTCCTTTGCATCCTCTTCTAAGACAGCAGCAGCTTCTTCATCCTGACTAGTGTGAATGAAACCTCCACTCTTGAATAGCCCTTGCGCGTTGAAGACCCCAGAAGAAAAGCCAATGCCAGCCCGAGACTTGTTGTCTTCCAACTCAATCATTTTTCCCAAACCAGCAATTGCACCACACTCGATGGCCAACTTCGCATTTCTATAGGAAGTAAATGAAGGAGTTCTCTTCTCAACAGGCTCAGCTATAGATAAAGCTTGGAAAGGAGTTCCAACTTCATCCTCAGCATCTATGTATGAGAAGGAAAACAAATGGCTAACCAGGAGAGCCTTTTCTCCCCCTACCACCACCAATTTCTTGTTCTTCACAAATTTCAGCTTCTGGTGTAGGGTGGATGTCACGGTACCAGCCTCGTGAATCCATGGTCTGCCTAAGAGACAGCTGTACGATGGGTGGATATCCATAACCTGGAAGGTAATTTGGAAATCACTGGGTCCAATCTTGATTGGGAGATCAACTTCCCCAATCACAGTCTTTCGAGACCCATCGAAAGCTTTCACAACAACTCCACTCTGCCTCATGGGAGACCCTTGATATGATAGTCTTGAAAGAGTGGACTTTGGCAATACGTTCAGGGATGACCCAGTGTCCACCAGCACATTGGACATGGCGTCGTCTTTACAGTTCATGGATATGTGCAAAGCCAAGTTGTGGTCTCTTCCCTCCTCAGGGAGATCAGAGTCACAGAAACTCAAATTGTTACAAGCAGTAATGTTTGCAACAATGCTATTGAATTTCTCTATTGTGACATCTTGATCTACATATGCCACATCCAAAACTTTCTGCAGAGCCTCTCGGTGTGGTTCTGAGTTCAGAAGCAATAATAACACGGATATCTTGGATGGCGTTTGTAGAAGCTGGTCTGCAACATTGTACTCACTCTTCTTGATGAGCCTCAGCATCTCATCACAGTCTTCTTTTCCATTTCCACTAGGGCCAACGGAAGTAGGAGCTTTTAGTACAGAGGAGGGTTTAACAGCAAGTGCCGGATTCGGAGAATTCACCACATTCCTAATCGGGCGTTCAACAAAATCAGCACTAGCTTGAGGCTTTGGTGGTGCTGAAAACACGCGACCGCTACGGGTCAAACCACTTACATCAGCGATGTTCACAACAGAGGAGGAAGGCAAAGGCACCTCTTTCCCATCTTCTATAGCAACAGCATTGTAACGAAAGGGAATTGCCTTTTCGGAAGAGTATGGCACAGGACCGGCAGGCTTAATGATCAAGGAAGGAGAAACCTTCTGCTTGCTACCATCGTACTTGATGATAACAGGTTCGGGCATCCGGAACACCGGGGAAATTACGTTGACCTCAGGTTCATCTTCATCAATATTCCTATTCTGAAGGATTTCAATGACCCCTTCGTCCAGCATTTCCTGAAGATCCTTGCGCACCTGGCGACAACCCAATCGGTTAATAGGGCAGATTCGGCATCTATCATGGTCGTGCTCATAGTGACTGTATTCGCATAGCAAACGATGCAACTCGACCAGAGACTGTCGGATATGACTGACATATTTGACCTTGTACTTGCCAGGGCAGCCCTGGACCATGTTAACAGATTTCCCATGCTCGGGCAATGGGTTCTTCTTCACAGAAGGACCTACGTCCTCAAAACACAGAATGCCACACCTCACAAGGTCTTGAACCTTGGTCTTCAAAGGATAGCAATTCTCCACGTCGTGGCCGGGAGCACCAGAATGGTATACACAACGCAATTCGGGCTTATACCACCACTGAGGGTTAACAGGTATCGTCGGTGGGTCTCTCGGAGTAATCAACTTCCTCTCTATCAAAGAGGGATATAATTCTGCGTACGTCATCGGGATAGGATCAAAAGTGACCTTTTTCCTCTCGTAACTCGTGCTGGTTGGATTACTGTTTCGAGGCTGGTAGGCCTGCTGTTGCGGTCGGTGCTGTTGCTGATATTGCTGAGGTGGTTGCTGATGGTTATTGTGTTGCTGATACTGTTGATTATATCTGAAAACAGGTGTTGTATGAGCCACCTGGTGCTGGTTACTGGCGGGACGCACAGTCTTCCTCCTCACAGAGGGTCCTCTTGGTTTCATATGGGAGGTCACAACATGTGCCTCTCCATCTTTCTTCTTTGCAAACGCCCCATAACGTTTGGCAGAAGAGCCTTCTTCCTTGGTTAGACGCCCTTCTCTAACCCCTTCTTCCAGACGCATCCCCATATTCACCATCTCGGTGAAGTCAGAAGAAGCGCTAGCAATCATCCGCTCGTAATAGAATGAACTCAAGGTCTTCAGAAAGATCTTGGTCATTTCTTTCTCTTCTAGCGGAGGCACGATCTGTGCTGCCACCTCTCGCCACCTCTGGGCATACTCTTTAAACGTTTCCTTGTCCTTCTGGGACATGGCCCTTAGCTGATCCCTATCGGGAGCCATATCCATGTTGTACTTGTATTGCTTGACGAAGGCCTCGCCAAGATCATTGAAGGATCAGATGTTCGCACTGTCCAGCCCCATGTACCATCTCAGGGCAGCACCGGACAAACTGTCCTGAAAGTAGTGGATGAGCAATTGGTCGTTATCAGTCTGAGTAGACATCTTCCTGGCATACATGACCAGGTGGCTGAGAGGACAAGTATTTCCTTTGTACTTTTCAAAGTCATGGACCTTGAATTTCACAAGAATATTCATGTTTGGAACTAAGCAGAGATCGGCAGCAAACTTGCTGAAGAGATCCTTTCCTCTGAGAGTTTTCAATTCCTTGCGAAGCTCAAGAAATTGATCATTCATAGCGTCCATCTTCTCATAGACATCTGGGCCTTAAGACGGCTCAGAATGATAGATGGTGTCGTCTACCCTAGGCATGGTATGCACGACGGGAGGAGGAACAACAAGAACCGGGCTAGATGCCGGCATAGAAGCAAAAGTTGGAGCTGGACCCTCAGGCATAAAGTTAGGAGGCATCCCCCACGGAAACCCGGTTGGCATGGCTGTTGGAGCAAAGTGTGCACTGGATGCAGGCACAGTAGAGGAGACAATCTCTGAGATGACTGTCCTCTGGGGAGGAGTTGAAGGCGTCGGAGAAGACTGGCTCTGGGCAGCCTAAAATGATTCCATCAAAGCGCTCAATCTAGCCACTTCCTCCTTGAGTTCACGGTTCTCTTGCTCTAGTTGATCCATCAATCTTGCAGAGTTGGCTCTAGTGTAGTACCGGTGAGTCAGCTTGTCTTCAAAATAAATGAAGAGCACAGAGTTAGACCACAGGACAAGAGACCGGAAACAAAACCTGCTTATGCACATGATGCATGCAATGCTTGTGCATATGATTTGTTTTTATGTTTCAAAGGAACTTTAGAGTTTTACTTGTAGATTTTGGAAACATTAGGCATTTATCTCATAAAATAATATCAGGGAAAAGAAGTACAACATTGTCAATCATATACAAGAGGAAAAGGAAAATAATCATCCTATGGATCCCTAGAAACAATCATCTAAAGCTCGGGACACAGGAAGATAAGATGCGCGAAGCCTCTTCACTTCCCTTTCATAGGCTGCCTCCATATCCGCCTTCTCTTTGGCGAGTCGATCATACTTCCTCTTCCAAAACTTGGAAGACTGAGGGAGTAGAGAAGTCCATGCATCATTAGGATCATCAATAACTTGATGCTCGAGGAACTCAATCAAAGCATCCTTCTCCTTAATCTGCTGAAGCAACTCTTCACGTTCACGGATCCAGGCACGTGAACGGTCTTCGTCTCTCAACTCCTCTACTCCTTGATTAGGGAGGGTTGAAGGCCCAGCCTCAATCATAGGTGTAGGTCTCGGATACTCGTAGGGCATGAGATACTCAGAAGCTCTCCTCCTTACCCAAGCAGTATAAGGCTCCAAAGCGATGCAATTCTTAGGACCCAACTCCTTCCTTCCTTTCTTATGAATCTTGCGCCAAGCGCGGACCATCCTAGCTTTCAAGCCTTGGGGATCTTTACCCTCCTGAAAGAAAACACCCTCTAACCAAATGTTATTAGGTTTATCCTTCAGGGGGAACCCAAGCTGACGACGTGCTAAAACAGGGTTGTAGTTAATCCCACCACATGTACCAAGAAGAGGCACATTGGAGAATTCACCACAAGAGTCGATAATCTGCACACCATCATACACACGGTTATACCAAGAGATATCATCATTAGTGAGAGACATAAGTCTTGTGGACCACCGTAGACATCCCTTGTGTTGGAGAATTACCATTCAAGGCGCAGCGAAATTTAAAAATTTCTCCATTTAGTGATCCTTACGAATGGGCATGATCAGTGATAGAATCGTTACCTCTTGTGGCGATTCAAACCTTTGGTGCAGATCTCTGATAATGATCAAACCTTTGATACAGATCCACGGGGCGATCACGAACGTTGAACGATGACAACGTCTCTACTCAGTCCACACGAACGGATTCCTTCAATCGCAGTGCTAGCTGTTATGAATGAAGGCTTTGAGTGAGAGAAAGAGGGAAACAAAATTCCAAGTCTCTACTTGAATTTCTGTCTGAGTGGATTGCAGTGACAATGCTTCTACCCAAGGGGTTCTATTTATAGAACCACTTGTGTGGGCTTCAAGCTAAAAAGCCCACTTAAGTGTATTTTGGCCCATATCTCATAATATGCCAAAATCACTTAAGTATTTGGTACCTTACCATATTTCGTATTCCACTTAAGTACACCGTACCTTACGATGTTCCTTAATTATTCTATCTCTCATCAATCCGTCCTTTGTGTGTGACCCTATAGGTTTTCGCGACGTTGGCAATTATATTAAATCACACATTTAACATAATAAATAGTGAGCGGTATCTAGCAACACATCACTGCTACCCAAGTCACGAAAATGTCATGTGATCTGACAAAACCTCCTGTGATAATAATTATGTGTATAATTACCCCTTTGCCCTTATGTCTATATTGAACACAAGGTATAGACCGTGTCACCCTTGTCCAGTTCAATATTGGGCCCATAGACATTTATCTGTTACGTAGGATTGGCAAATTCCATCTAGGACACTCATGTCCCTCAGCATGCTTTGTGGAGTACCCATCAACTGTCTTTATGGTTATCCAGTTACGGACAACGTTGGATCAACAATAAAGCACTCGACTCTACATCTAGGATCCATAGTGGTTTCAGGTCGAAGAGTGGTATACACTATTATCACCATGAGAATAACTTATGACACTTTGCATAACTTTCTATATAGTATTCTCATAGCGGGTCAATCCGGTATAAATATTACTCCTAATATTCATACATATGTTTAAGACTTGATAACTCTTTATCCATGATCCATGAGATGTGATCATCAGTCTACAAACATAATAGTCTTAATGCTTTAATGTTATCCCACTTCACACTAAAGCTCGACTACGGATACTTTAAGAATAGTGTCCTTATGTTTAATGTGTTCTCATGATTAAGTCACACTTAATACATTAAACGGACTATCTATTCCAGGGACTTTATTAATCAACCATAATAAAGAAAATGCCTTTTATTATTAATAAATAATTCGATACAAGTACCAAAAGTATTGGCCTCTAGGGCTTACACCAACACCTTGTTCTCCTTGAAAGCGACCGTCTGAGGTAAGTGAGAAATAAACCACTTATACAACAGAGGCAAACAGCATACAATAGCGCCACCACCCTTTGCATTCCTCATATGCAAAGAGAAATAAGCATCACCCAACAGAGTCGGAACGGGATTAAGAGTAGAAAAGATCCTAATAGCGTTCACATCCACAAACTTGTCGATGTTGGGGAACAATACCAACCCATAGATGAGAAGTACAAATATGGCCTCAAAAGCATCCTCACTCATGGCCTTCCCATACATAGTAGCTTGAGCAAGGAGGAACTCAGAAGGGAGACCTTGAATTCCACCTTTGATTGTCATATGAGCACCGACCAAAGATTCATCTATGTGCAACATGTCAGCTATCTCTTGAGAAGTAGGAACACTCTCCAAGCCACTGAACGGAAACTGATCCAGGATAGGTATACCCACAAGATGAGCATACTCCTCAAGCGTAGGCAAAAGCTGGAAATCCGGAAACGTGGAGCAATGGTACAAGGGATCATAAAACTGCACCAATACACTCATCAATCCTTCATCCACCTGAGTAGTCAGAAGAGGAAGAAGCTTCCCAAAACGAGCTTTAAAACCCAAGGGATCTAATACATAGGATGTCAAATTCCTTAACTCTTTCAGATCTGGTTGCCTGAAGTTGTACTTCTTTGTATTCCTTCTTTGTCTTTCCATGTCTGAAAATTTTGCAAATAAACCCCTTAAGTTCCTTGAAAATTTCCTTGATGATATGGAGGCAAATGAATGCATGAATGCAACAATCATACTCAAGGATCAAGCAAAGCACACCAAACAAAGGTCATGGGATGGATCATATTATCCTTAATATCGATCATCCATTTTGGTGGATTATGGTTTACACCTTATCAACACCCAAGTTCCACGGATATTAAGGATATATGATCGGATCAACTATGAATCAAGGGTTTGTTGCTAGTCACGAGCATGGAGTGTAGGTTAAGAACCACCCAAAGGGAATATACTAGGGTTTAAACCTGCCAAACATGTTCTACAAGGGGTTCCCATAGTCATCATCCCATCTTTCGGATATTATCGGAGAAACGACTACTCGTATTCCAAAAATATTCTCAAGAGAGACTCTTATGAGTGTAGTATCGCGTAACAATCGTATCAAATCTTACACTTGAACGACCTTCGCACTACATCCTAAAAATAGGCCAAGATGGGCTTGGTAAACTAAGGTCCTTGGCTTCTAAGGTCTATATTGGAAAGAGTAATGTCTAACCACAACTACTTGTGTGACATTATTGATCCCAACATGACCTCCACCAAGTGAATGAGCTTGCAAGTCAACTTGCTAAGGAATAACTCCACACAAGTCAACAAGACTACGCCATTCTTCTATCCTAAGTGCACTCGAGTCCGGGTATAGAACTCATCTCACAAAGATCACCAAGCATACAAGGAATTAATATCAAGCAAATCAATCATTACATACAATACAATAATCCCAAATTGCACAAAAATATGTCACAAGACAATACAACAAGCATGAAAAGTAGGCAAAACCCACTAGGCTGAAGTTCCCCAGCAGAGTCGCCACTTTTTTGTAGCGAGGTATTCGTTACCATTAGAGATATTGACTAAATCTAAGGTAAATCATACAAAGTCGAGTCGCCACCGCACTTCTATTTATCCAAAGGAATGGTTAGAAAGCGAACAAAAACCTAATAGTTTTAACAAAACTAGTAAAAGAAACAGAGATCTGGGTAAGGGGGTTGGTTATGTAATGGGAAGGTGTTAGTTACCCAAAACATCCTAGGTACTCCTAGAGAGCCCTTTTCACATTTGTTGTAAAGGTTGTTGTTTTGTGAAAATTTGTTTGTGCAAACATGATTGAAGAGATGAGAAGAGAATATACAAGTTATTTACATTTTGTGTTTGAATGGATAAACCCATTGCCTACGTACCATCTTATAAAAAGATTAGGATCAAAACCTCGTAGTTCGGGGTAAAAATCTCAAAAGAAGTTGGTGAATTGATTGGTCCAAAAGCCTTAAGGTCTTTTGTTATCAAAGGGAGAAAACTCAACCAAACCACAAATCCACCATGTGAGGATAGCTTCAACATGCTAGTGAGGGGTTAACCCTATAATAAGCATGGAAGACTCATAGTCCACCACTAAGGATATAGGTGAGTATTATATCTACCACAAGGATGACTCAAACCTAATAGCTAAAGGTTATGAAAAAGTTGATTAGGAAGGTGGCCATTGGAACCATAAAAGACATTGGAATGGGTTATATTTACCAATTAGAAGTATATACAAAAATGGTCAAAGTTGATTAAAAGGTTCAATTCAAAGTAAGTATTATGAAAAGAAGGTTTGAAGATCAAAAGCATAAGGCTTAGGTTTCTAATGTTGGAAAACAATAGTTAAGTGTTTGCACAAAAAAGTTTTGGCTTGGGTTAGAGTGGAGAGAAGAAGAATAAGGGCTAAGTCCTAAGGAAAATAAAAGGTGAGGGATAAGAAATCAAAACCATACTAGGAGTTCCTCTCTTGAGATCATATTGATGATCCAAGTAGCTCCCATCCTTTGGAATAAAGCAACCACAAAGTATAAGCAACCAAACAAGTTTCTCAAGAGATCCTCAATGTATCTTGTATCTTCACTTGGATGAACATGGTAAGGGTCTTCCAATTAAGCTCAAATGGAAACTTCTAGCACAAAAGCACACACATCAAAAGTTCCATGAAGTAAAACAAGAATGGACAAGAGTGAGTTTAGAGATTTGGTCCTTCTAATTACATTTTCATCATTAAGATCCTTTCACTCCAATTTTGCATAAGGAAAGGCCCTAGAAACTAAGTCCAACTCTCCATTTCTTTGCATAGGGGAAGTCCTAGAAACTAAGTCCATTTCTTTGCATTGGTCCACAACAATCAAAACAAAACACAAGCAAAATAATATATACACAATTATGTGCTCAAGTGAGCAAAAGGCAAATGACATTAACATAAACATGTACTCAAATGAGCAAAGAGAAAAGCAAATGGATAATATGTGCAAGAATAGTAAATTGCATTAAAGTAAATTGCATGAAGTAAATGTTAATTGTCAATAGTTAGTGTTAGTAGTTAGTGTGCCATAAGGCAAATTTAGCGCTATATTAAGCAATCGTAATTGGACTTATGTAGATATCACAATTATCTGAGGCCGGTCAATAATAATGTAGGCAACAAACACAAGTTAGGAGTCTTGATTAGTGAACCAAGTCCCAACAACTTGCCATGCCAAAAAGAGAAGAGAATTGATCTTGTACTGGTTTAAGCCTTATGCATGATTTAAAAGACAATCTATCCTTAATGCAAAGCCATTCACTTGATCAATTGATCAAGATGAATTAGATTTGAACCAAGGAAGGTTAAATCCCTCTAATCAATGCTAACTTATCAATCTTCAACGCATTGATCAAAAAAAGAAAAAGAAGAAGAAGAAGAAGGAGAAATGGAAATGACAAAATGGTAAAAGAAATATAAATGCATTAAATGGAATATCATATACCAATCCTCATATGTTGACCAATGACATTGAAAGTCAAGGTCAAACAATCAAAAACAGAAATGAGATGAAGATTGGAGGTCAAGAAATGAATACAATATTTTTGGCATTTTTTAATATTAAAAATAAACTTGAATTAAAATGAAATGGAAAGGTCAAACTTCAAAATTACTTCAAATCAACCTTGAAAGGTCCAAGTGATTTATCCTAAGTTCAACAAGGTCAAACAAAGTTTGACAAAAAATTTCAGCATTTTTAAAAGTCAGAAACTATTTTTAATCAATTAAAAATGAATGAAAATAACCTAATTGAACTAAAATCTCAAATAAATCTCTAATCAATTCAAAAATTGATGAGAATATTTTTCATGGATCCATCATCATTCAAATAGGTTAGGAAAATATTTTTGGATTTTTTGGATATTAAAAACTATTTAAAATGAATTAAAAATAACCAGAAAAGAGAAAGTTCACAAAAAATATCAAATGATAAAATAAAAATTATTAAAAATAAAAAATAGAAACTAGAAATTATTTAGGAAATAATGCAATTGGTCCCATAATTTTTGGATTAAAAATGAAGAAGATATTAATTTTTGAAAACAATTGGAATTAAAGAAAATAAAATGAAAATAAAACAGAAAATAGAAATTGGGAAAAGCGTGGACCGTCTGATCTAAGCTCATTAATTGAGCTGGCAAATCATGAGGCCAGGAAATGCGCGCGTATGGTGGATCCAAGTCAATGCGTGCACATGTGAAACAATTAAAAGTCATAACAAACAAGGGACGAGATTCAATCTGGAGAATGGATCAAACGACCAGGATTTAAACTGGCAATGATGAAGCCACCGGAGCCACCGTGTTCTCCGGTGAGCTTCCAAATTCCGGCCAAAATGCAGAACTTCAAAACTTAACCAAATCAAGCGATCTATACATCAATAGAAAGCTAAGATGATGTACATCATCTTTATACCATCCATTTTCCTTCTAGATCTCTATGATTTGAGAAATCAGAAGTGGAAAATTCTGGTGTTCATCATGAACTCAATGAATTGCAAAAATTAAAAGCATAAACATGATGCCTCTATTGAGAGGACTTCAGCCAACACAAAATCCCAGCCAATAGGTCAAAGGATGAAGAGAATCGAAGCAAATACCAGTTGGAGTTCAAGTTTGAGTTCTGGTGATTTGAGCTTGAAACCTTGTTTGCTTTGCTAAAACAGAAGTTCTATGGATCAAGGTGAAGAGGTCTAGGAACTTTTAGATCAAAGAAAACAATCGAGGAAACTGAATTCTAGATCTGAAATTTTTAGAGAAAAGAGAGAGTTCCTTTGGTGTGAGGGTGGGGATTCAATTCAGCAGAGGTTCAGGCGCCTTCAGGTTGAAGAATTGAGTGGGCAAGGCATTGTATTTATAGATGGAGGGAGCTGCAAGCATCATCAAACTCGTGTGCATGGGAGAAGAGGGCCTCCATGCATGGGCCTGTACAGGCGCATGGAGGGCCCAATTCTGATTGGAATTGCAAGATATACATCACTAAATATGAATTGGACGTGCAGATTGGATGTTAATTGATCATGCATGACAATTGGAATGATTTTCATAAAATGCACTATTTCATTGAAGCCTTCGAAAATGCCATGTCCAAAATCAACATGTAAGCTTATGGGTAATGGTTGGAAAGCTTATTGCATAAGGAACAAATGTCATGTTGATCAAAACTTCATTTGGGCCTTGGAAATTAGTGAAACTTGAGCTTGAAGGGTGATGTGCAAAACATGTTAAGGCAGGATTTCTAAAATTGGCCAACTTTCAAGCCTTTCTGTTTTGATGATGAAAGCTTCAAATGGAAAAACCTCCAACATCAAAGTTGTATATATTTTCAAGACAATCAAAATGGACTTCAATTTTGCATCATTTGGATTTTTGATGAAAGAGTTATGGGCACTTGAAGTTGGACTTTTTTGACTTTTAATGCATTTGACCCAAAAGGACCTATAATGTCTTGCATTATCACATGTATTTCCTTTGAGATTTTGAAATTTTGTTCAACATAACATTTGAAGTAGACATCTTAAGCTTTCCAATGCATTTGATCCCACCTCAAAATCATAAAAAATGAATGAGTTATGTTCTTGGGGAGTTGACCTAAGATTAGGGTTTCAGTCAAAATGACCTATAATGTATTGGAATGGAAGATGGTTTTCCAAGCTTCAAATCAAATTTTGATGAACATGAAAGTTATTCATATTGTCCTTAAGAACATTTGTTCTTTTGGAACTATCTCCATTTGACCAACACATAAAAAGTTAGGTCTCAGTGTATTTCAAAATAGTCAGATGAATTGACTGATCAACTTTTCAAGTCCATGACTCATATCTTGATGAATGGATGATTGAGGACACTCAAATAAGTTCAAATATGCATGAAATGAAGAGTTAAAGAACTTCCCTTGATTGTATTTGACCATGGGCCGAGGTTGCTTCCTGAGCAAGGCATTGTGGTGCACAGATGATTAGGGTTTCTCTGAAGAACAAGACCTCAAACCCTTTGACTTGTTTTGATCAAAATGATGCATAGGCATATTTGATGGATGAGAGCCTTGGGAACCATTGCCATGCTTGCTTTCATCTCTTCTTGACCAATGTCTTTGTACCAATGATATCCTAGAAGCTTCTGGCCTTGTGATTGCTCAAGCTACAAACAAAAGATGTTAGTGACATATTTTTGTGCTTTTGGTTAGTAAATAAAATGAGAAAAGCAATGATATAAAATTCAAGCATGCTTGGTGATCTCAAACCACTCACAAGGAGTCCTACCCAAAGGCAAAGGGAACCAAGATGCTTAAAGATCCTTGAGGCTATGCAAATGTAATGTTATGATGCCATGAGGGATCTTAGGGACAGAATTGGGGTCTTACAAGGGGGGGGGGGGGGGGGGGTGAGTGGGATCTCATATCTAAGAGTTCTTAGGTAGAAGTCACACGGGTAGAGATTAGGTGAAAAGACTGTAACTTGTGTTGTTTACTGAGAGTCTTTGAACTGATTCTATTTAGTGGATTTCCTTCCTAGCTTGGTAGCCCCCAGACGTAGGTGAGTTACACCGAACTGGGTTAACAATTGCTTGTGTCTCTTGCATTACTGTTCTTTATCTTTTATCCTGTTTGTATTGTTCAGATATTAGTGTCGTGACATTACCTTCGACATCTCATATCTGATACCAGAATCTCAATATGATAAGCTTCAATGCCGTCTTCAACAATCCATAAACAATATTCGTCTTTGTCTTCAGCCTTCCAACTTCGTCTTTGTCTTTGCCTTCAACCAACCTTCATATTTGTTTTCATCTTCAACCAACACAAGTTGCCTGATTTGGGATTTGCTTGAAAGCCTAACATTTACAAAGGGATTAAATAACACACTTTCAAAATGTGAAAAAATAACAAAATTTAATCCACCTGGCTAATGAAGTTCCACATGCACTAATAAAATAAAAATTCAATCCACCTGACATTAGCATATATGCCACGCTAGAAAAATAAGGGAATCCGGGCTGAAATAGTGCGCACGGGGGCATTAAAGAGGGAATTTTTATATTATGAGGGGGACTAAAAAATAGTTTACAAGAGGCTAAAGCGAATCTCTCTTACATTGCAGAGGATGTTATATATTTAACCTTCTTTTAATTAATTCTACCAAGTTCCCTCAACTCTCACTAATGCCATTCACCACTCTAATTTTATTAGAAATATATTTTTCGAAACGGCTACATAGGCACATAAAAGACCAACCTGTTACAATTAAATATCCTAAAGGACCTTTGAAGTAATTTTGCCAAAAATATATCCAACACATATAAGTCAAATAAATTGGCGACTACTCCAATGACTTATACACAATCGTCAATTTAATTGGCTAAACTAGGTGCAACCGTCAATTCAAATGGATGAACCATTTATTTATTTTCAATAGAATCGGACATTAAAATTGCACCTTGAAGAATTTTATTGAAAAAAACGATTATGTATGAAAAAATTTGAAATACTACTCTTGCTATTACTCCATCCGTTCCATAATGAGTGACCCATTTGGAATAAATGAGTGTCCCAAAATGAATGATCCATTTCAATTTTTAAGGCATCTTTTCCAATTTTACCCTCTAATTAATATTACTTTCATCATTCCCAATACATGATAAGGGTAGTTTAGTAAAAATATCATTCACTCTCTTTCATTTATTCCTTTTTCTTAACCTATGTAAAATGGTCAACTAGATCACTCATTATGGAACCAAAAGAGTAACTAAGATAAAATTAAAATAGGCGTTCAATATCTTTTTGTTCCGAGAAAGATAAAGTTGAGTTTGTTACGCGTAAGTTATTACGAAGATATTTTCATATAACTATATTAAAAAATAAAAAGATATAAAAAGTATACTCATCCATCAAGGAAGCTACCATGCAATTGCATGCATCTAAAGTAAAGTTGAAGAGTCTGTAGATTTCATTTCTACCATGTACAAGAAGAAGACTTACCAGACTTGCTACAGACCTATCATCTACTCAACTAATGGCCAAAACTTATGGGAAGACACCCCATACCCCAACATACTTCCACCACCATCAAGAAGAGCACCAGGGAGGCCTAAGAGAAGAAGGAACAAAGATGATGATGAGAAGAGAAAATATACAACAACTGTTAGCACGAAAGGGTTGCCAAATAAATGCTCAGGTTGTGGTAAATCTGGCCACAACAAAGCCTCCCGCCCAACTGCACCAGAATAACCTGCACCATCCTAACTTACACCAACCCAACTTGCACCATCCCAAACATAACCAACTACAAGACTTCAAACAAGACTATCATCAAGAAGAATCTAACACACAAATTCACGATCCCAACCACAACCTACGACAAGATTTTAAACTACGCTATCACCAAGAAGATCCCAAACTCAATGAATATAAACCCAAGCACAACAAACCATAAGACTTTAAGCAAAGAAGGACCACACCACTTCACTCCAAACAATAATATCACTAAGAAGAGGGACTGCAACATTTCAAGGACCAACAATAACTTTTCAACCACCAAGAAGGACATCACCTAAACTGCATATAAAGAGAAAAAACTATTAGAATGTTGGCTGTTATATTTTGCTGAACTAAGAATCATGTAATTTTGATGACTTAGAAATATGTATTTTGAATCATCACTTTGTGTTTTGGATGTCCACTATGTCTTTTGGATGGATGTCTCATTTATTTTGTATGATATTTTGGTTACTTAATGAAAAATTATCACTACTTTGGTTAATAGGCCTTTTATGTTTAGTCAATGATGTCTATAATGTCTCTTAAAATGTGACAAATATGGACACAAACTATGTCCTTACTACAACATAAGATGTGACAGTATACTAAGTTGTCAAACACAGGTTAATTTAGTCTCTTAAAGTGTAACAAATATGTCCTTTAACTATTCTTTAGTGTAACAAAAATCTCTTTTAATTATTCTTTAGTGTAACAAATATGTCTTTTAACTCTTCTTTAGTGCAACAAATATGGGCACAAACTGTGTCGTTACTGCAACAAATATGAAAAATATAACATTTGACAGACAATTTGGACACAAAATAAACATCACATTAAAGAAATTCATTACATTAACACATGTTCAATATTATAGTTAGGGTTAGCGTCAATATTACTAACATCAACATAAACCATAATCACCACTTATGGATCAATATAGACATCAACATTACAATAATCACAACTAAAAACATTATGAAAAAACTAACATCTTCAACATGTTCTTCATCATCTATTTTGTGTAGTAGTCATCTCTATGGATCTTCATCTTCTTCTTCAACATGTTAATTTTTGCGTCCTTTTCATCGCATTTTGAACATCTCCTTTGAGTGTTAATTTCTGTTTGTCCTTCACCATTGAACTCTTTTTCAACCCACTCAAAAAAGTTGTAGCCACGGTTTAAACCTTCAATCTGTTAACATCTAACAATTATCATTATCAAATAAGACATAACAGACAATAACAATTAACTTACCACAAAGTTTCTGCAACCCAAAAAAAGCTTCCCAAAATTTCATCCTTTCTTCCTCACTGTTCGTCTGCGGCCTTTGCTCCACAAGCACACCTTGGTTCGATTTCACCATGAGTTGCACTCGAAATCAAAGAATTACAGTTAGGGCTACATGAATTTGACAAATTTGTATCGTATGAAGCCATTGTTGGAGAAAGTAGGAGAAGAATGAAAAAGGTACTGAATAATATATTCTAGGGATTTGATAAAGAAAAAAGAGACTTTTCTCAATTATTTCAAGTAATATTCAAATATATATCATCTCAGCAATGTAATGGTCACATAGGCACCGTTAATAACAACTATGCATTTTCGAAATGAAATAATTAAAAACGATCAACGTTGTAGACATTATACAACTTAAAGGACTGACATGCAACGAAAAAAAATGTAAAATATCAACATGTTATAATTAAATATTCTAAATGATATCTGAAATAATTTTACCAAGAATATATCTAAGACATATACATCAAATGAATTGACGACTGCTTCAAAGATTTATACACGATAGTCAATTTAATTGACTACACTTTGCAACCGTCAATTCAAATGGACGAACCATTTATTGTTTTTCAATAGAGTCGGCCATTCAAATTTCACCTTGAATAATTTTATTGAAAAAGTAGATTATGTAGGAAAAGAATTCGAAATACTACTCTAGCTATTAAATTAAGATTAAACTAAAATAGGAGTTCAATATCTTTTTGTACCGAGAAAGATAAAGTAGAGTTTGATAAGCGTAAGTTGTTACGAAGATATTTTCATATAACAACAAATGCTAAAAAAAAATAAAAATGAAAATAAAAAGTGGGGTCATCCATCAAGGAAGCTCCACACGAGGTATAAATAGCCCAATAGGCAAAAATAGAGCATCACATTGCGTTTCTCATAATTCACGTTCATTCAAATACCCGGCGGAGAGAGAAAGAGAATTTGTTCTTCTCTTCCATTCACAATCCTGTGAGTCCACCACCACATGCAGAAATCGTCGAATCTGCGGCGATCTTCGGTGGATACACTTCGATCTTCATCATTCTCATAAATCAAATCTAACTTACCTTATGATATTGTTTGAGAAGCTAAGTTTCTCTTCTTATCTTAGCCGCTTCATTGCCGGCATCCTTCTTTTGATTTTCTGTAATTCCTTTCAATTGGTTTCTAATTTCCCTAATCCTATACACCCTTTTTGAATCACCGACTTTCATTCTTTCGATTTTTTTCGATTTCGATTTCAATTCAACCTTCATTCCTTCATTCTCACATTGTTAATTCGACTTTGACTTCATCGTTCATGGACCCTAAACTCTTTTTCCCTAACAAATTCCTCGATGGTTAGTTTTTCTCTACTTTTCCCCTTTTTCAATATTATTGGTTTTACTTTTAAAAAGTTGCGTTTTTTCTATCTGATTTTGTTGCTTTATGTTTAGGATTTAGGATTTTTTATTTTATTTTTTATATTAACGTGTTGATGTGACTCTATTGCTGTGTTTCACAAGATTAGGTTTTACGACGTGATTTTGTATGGTTTTGGAATAATTGAGGTGTTAATTTTGGTACAAAGTAGGTGAAAATGATATATTTATAGTAATTTGAATCAGTTTCTATTGGAAAATTTTAGTGTTTGTTTTATTGATGTAGCTGACCTCATCTAGTGGGACAAGGCTTTGTTTTTGTTGTTGACTTGTATTATTACTACTACCAGTATCAATTTTTCAAGCGACTGTTTATGATTCATGTTTATAATTTATTATTATTGGAGTAGTTGCTTATTGCTAGATTTTTATAATAGAGTATTGATCTGGAATCTGGATGACACTGACTTGGATATTTTGTTTTATTTTTCTAAGCTCTGAATGATTGAGTTGGGTGTTACTATAGTATAAGGATTTGATATTTTAATTGGAAAAGACAGAACTCTGCCAACTGCCACTATGTTGTTTTTGTCTTTTGGTCAAAGCAATGACAGATATTTTTTTTCTTCACATGGTCATGTTACACATTCTGTTTCTATTTTTAATTTGTATCTAAGGATATGTCCTAAAATTTGATTATGGGAGCACTGAAAAATAAATTATTGTTTTCAATTCAAATATGTGTATATTACCCTTTTTAAATAAAAAAATTAAGTTATACATCTTTTTAGTGATTACTCTAAACTTGTTCTTAGCGTTTGTTTGGTGTTGCGTTACTTCTCTCAAAGGCACGGTGAGTTTCTATATTGATGTAGAAGCTTGCTTTTGTTATTTCTGCAAATCACGGAAAATATGCCATTTTGATGCGAGATTGTAGGAGAAAACGCAGAACCAAGCACGCGGTTAGGAGGCTTCCATTTCACCTAAACTGACTTACTCTTTTGGATTAGATAAAAGTGCATGGATGTGAGGTTTTACAATTGAGTTGGTTCCAATGTCGAGCACATAGCGCAAATATATTTAAGAAGTGTTCTCTTTTATGATAGATAATGGGATGGGATTTTTTATTGGATTTGCAACTGTTGACACTTGTACCATTAGTGTTTAGTTATTTCTGTAGCTTTGATTTTGTATATTGAAAACCAGGGGAGGGGTTTTTCATTTTACGGTTTGTCTTTTTCTTAGTGTGTGTGGATTGTTCCCCTTCTGATTTTTGTGTATAATGGTCAGGCACTATTACATCACTCATTGATAGCCAACAAAGATCTGTTCCGTCAGTTATAGTTATTGGTGCTGGGATATCTGGGATTGCTGCAGCACGTATTCTCCATGATGCATCTTTTAAGGTGTCATATCATTATGATCAGCCTTCCTCTTTATTTAATCTTTCTATTTTCTGGAATCATGTCAGAATAAATATGTTTCATGCTTTCTGTAATTTGGTTTCATCATTTGGTCAGGTCACCCTATTGGAGTCACGAGATAGGCTCGGTGGCCGCATTCACACTGACTACTCATTCGGTTGTCCAGTTGACATGGGAGCCTCATGGTAAATTCAGTTTGCTCTGTTGAATTTGTTTTTATTGCACACATAGATGAAATGACCAGAATTTGTTCACTGTATTCATGAACTTAGGAGTTAGTGGAATGAGTAGGAAATTAATATGACTATTTCTTTGTTGAGTACTCTCCAGGCTACATGGAGTTTGTAATGAGAATCCTTTGGCTCCATTGATACGTTGCCTTGGGCTTACACTGTATCGTACCAGTGGTGACGACTCTGTCTTATATGACCATGATTTGGAAAGGTAATAATCCATCACTTGTCTGCAATTCCATTACACTTTTGCATTTGAAGGTTTATAATGCAATTTTTTAAATAAATAATATTTCCACTGACCTGTTTATGATTTACTGTTATGATAAAAACATTAAAACTACTTCATCTTTTGCAATTCCACTAGTAGTTTTTCATAGTAACTGCATTTTGTGTTTCCAGCTGTATGCTTTTTGACATTGATGGCAATAAAGTTCAACAACAGACGGTCATTGAAGTTGGAGAAACTTTCAAGAGAATTCTGGAAGAGGTAAGATGCATAGTTATTAGAATTTTTACAATTCACAACTAGAATCACTTGGTTTGATATGAATTGATAACAATTAAAATCATTCGATGAATCACAAATGGCTTTGATTGTTTAGTTTTATTTACAAACTATGAATCAGTGCTATCTGTATCACAATAAGAATATGAATTATATGATTCGACGTCTTGTAGTTTTATTATCTTTCATACTTTTCTTTAAGCAATTCTCGTCAAAGATATTGAAAAGCAAATAAGATTACATTTTTAAATGAAAAACAAAACTAAAGGGTTGCTGTTAAATGTGCTTAATTATTATTTGCTTTAGATAGCCATTCATTCACTTGCTCATATATGCGCTTCATGCAATTACTTGCATGACACACTTGTTTGATTATATCCTTACTCTTATTTTCATAACTGCAGACGGGTAAAGTGAGGGATGAGAATCCCGAGGACATTTCAGTTTCCGAAGCGATTTCAATTGTGCTGGATAGGCATCCAGAACTAAGGTATTTGATTAAGAAGAGTATAGTTGTACAAGCATTGAGGCTTGATTTTCGAATCTATTAGTGTAATTGACAATGTTTACTACAGGAAACAAGGACTTGCACATGAAGTGCTACAATGGTTTATATGCAGAATGGAAGCTTGGTTTGCTGCTGATGCAGATATGATTTCACTGAAAAGCTGGGATCAGGCAAGTGCCACTGTACTAGTTCAAGTATAGAAAATTTCCTTTAGGCCCTGTTTGAGAGTTTGGAGGGAAGGAAAAATGAGGGATTTCGGGGGAGGGGAGTAGAGCGAAAAATAGAGAAATCTTCCACATCATTTTGAGATAGTGCTTTTGTAGATAATGATAAATGAATGCGTATCATTAATATAGATTGAATTTAAAAATTATCTAAATCCTCTAAAACCTTCCTTCAATAATTTTTGAGTTCTCCATTATAGTAGGATTTTGTATTTCGAAGGAAAGCAAACTCCCTATTCTAGATGGGAGACTATCCTCTCTTTTTCCTCCTTTTTTTTTACCCAAAGTCCTGCCCTCCCGTCGAAACTCGCAAACAAAGCTTTGTCTCTAAACTGAGATTAATTGTTCTTTTGTCTTTTATACACGATTTCATTCATAAGTCTTAATTTGCAAACAAATCCTTCATTTAGATTATTGTTGATATAAATGAAAAAATGGTGAACTCTTGTGAGTTAGAGTACAATAAACTTAAATCTTTGCTAACTTTTCAAAATAGTTGAATTACTGTTTCACTCTGTTCATTACTATATAATTTGCATTTGGTAAGTTTTTCAAAAAATGGAGATAATGAAGGAGATACATAACTAATTATCATTAATTGATCAACTAAAAAAATGTTTTCTTGAGATATCTAGTGAATTATGAGACAATTTTAATTTTACATGTGAACTTCCCATGATAAAATTTTCACACCTCAATGGGTTATTGGGAGAAGGATTTTTACTGTTTTGTTAGTCCGTAGTTTTTATTCCTGATTCTTCCTCATTTAAGTTGATGAAATGAGATCTGATGCGTCTATTAGTTATTATTGTTATATTTTGCCAGTATGTGGAAGATTAGCTCATTACTCACTGCCTGTTTTTTTAAGAGCATTATTTAATATCTGAAGTATTGCTTACATTGCTGTGGTTTCTAACTGTAGGAACATGTTCTCTCTGGTGGTCATGGACTCATGGTCCAAGGATATAATCCTGTTATAAATGCTCTTGCAAAAGATATTGATATACGCCTGAACCACAGGTATGCCTGCAAAATAATATTCATGACTTAGCTGCATGGTCATTTTTCACAATTTATGACAGAAAATGCAATAAATAAAGAAGAAAATATATTGTTGCCATTCTTGAAGCCGTGAAAGTACCAACTTAATAAGCACTTCTCTTTTTAATTAATTAGATGAAGATAAATATATAACTGACACAATGTTGTCTTGATCTTTTAAAATGCATAACTGTTTCTCTGGATTAGGTTTAGCTGACTTGTTTGAATCTGAAACAATTAAAGATATGGATTTATTTGATTTATTGTTAGTTTCTAATAAGATTGCTTCCGCAACTTTTCCTTTATCCCCCTCTTAATGGTGGGTTAGATACTTAAGGTGCAAGGTTTTGACCATTTTGTGAAACCTCACTGTGTAGGGTGGCCAAGATATCCAATGGCTACAATAAGGTAATGGTTACCTTGGAGGATGGCAGGAACTGTGTTGCTGATGCTGCTATCATCACTGTTCCAATTGGAGTCCTGAAAGCCAACTTAATTGAGTTTGAACCAAGACTTCCTGATTGGAAAGTTTCTGCAATTTCAGATCTTGGTGTAGGCAATGAAAATAAAATTGCACTAAGATTTGACAAAGTGTTTTGGCCTGACGTAGAACTTCTGGGTGTTGTTGCTCCTACCTCATATGCCTGTGGCTATTTTCTCAATCTCCATAAAGCAACAGGCCATCCAGTTCTTGTTTATATGGCAGCTGGCAGGTTTGCTTATGACCTTGAGAAACTATCTGATGAGTCAGCTGCAAATTTTGTAATGCTACAGCTTAAGAAGATGTTTCCTGATGCTTGTGAGCCAGTAAGTTAACCGAATCCTTATTCCATGCAGTCCAGAGATTCCTCGCATTCATGCAATTAGTTATTCTGTATCATTCAGCTTCTCTCATGGCATGTGTGTACGCATCAAACAGCAGTAACTTGACCTTTTGTTATGTTTTTATGAATGCAGGTTCAGTATCTTGTGTCACATTGGGGAACAGATCCAAACTCTCTTGGTTGTTACTCTTATGATTTGGTTGGAAAATCAATGGATGTGTACGACAAGCTTCGTGCACCTTTAGGTAATCTATTCTTTGGCGGGGAGGCTGTAAGCTTAGACAACCAAGGATCTGTGCATGGAGCTTACTCCGCTGGAGTTATGGCTGCTGAAAATTGTCAGAGATACCTTTGGGAAAAACAAGGCAACTTAGAAAGCCTGTCTCAAGTTTCTGTTAGACATGAAACATTAGGAACAAATTTTCCTCTTCAGATATCGAGGATATGACTTGTTTTCATTTGCGACATGAAATATTAGGAACAAATTTCCCTCTTCAGATATTGAGGATATGGCTTGTTTTCATTTGCTTTTGAAAATGAAAGCTTTTGTTTGTATTAGCACTTCACATTGGCAAAGACAAAATATTATAGCCAATTGGGGGATAATAATCTGTAACTATTTTGGATAGTCATCTATTTCTAAATTTTGAGTTCTTAACATAGCATTTGTTTGGCATCTACTTTATTCTCAAAAACCTCTTTTTAATCATCTCATATCAAGATATTATATCATTTGTTTTAGCACTTCACAATGGCAAAGACAAAATATTATAGCCAATTGGGAATAATCTGTAATTATTTTGGATAGTCATCTATTCCTAAATTTTGAGTTCTTAACAAAGCATTTGTTTGGCATCTACTATATTCTCAAAAACATCTTTTTAATCATCTCATATCAAGATAATATTTATTCTCAAAAACATCTTTTTAATCATCTCATATCAAGATAATATATATCAATGTATATTAAGAATACATATGCGCGCGCACACACAACACACGAATGAAATAACATGTTTCAAATTCAATTTCACTTCACTCTTCTTTTTTACATACTGACTTGAGTGTTGAATATTAATCTTGCGGTCTCTCCCGTCTCCATTCCACTGGATCGAAAGTAGTAATTTGTCATCACCCTCGTTCCTCTCCTCATTTTTGGGTCCAGAATGGAACAATGACGCTATATGTGTGTTAGCTGGAAGTGTCGACGTTAGGTTGAAGTCGATAAGCGAAGAAGAGAGAGAGCCTTTTAAGATATTTTTTAACTTCGACATAAGAACATGGTATGAGACAGAAGGTTGCGTTTGACATATATTTGAATTTGAATGAAAGAAGAATAACTGTATTTCATTCTTATTCAGTTTTAAAGAAAACGACGCGTGGAGCGTTATCATGAATTGAAGACATGTCGAGTGCGACGTGTCATTGCATGGGCGAAAAGCCGTTGGTAGAGGTTATTTCGATTTAATATACATAAGAGTCTTAGTGTTAGGGTGTTCAATTGATGTACAATTACTCAGAATTACTCACAGTATCTAGCGTGTTGAGAAACGAGTATCATTGATAATGTACGTTTGATAACACCATTTTCTTTATATCAATCAAAGTTTACCTTTTGTCCAAAATTTTATCTTTTATTGCAAGTCATTTATCAAGCGCTTTTTATACACTTTCTTTACATTCTGCAATTTATCCCTTTGAAAATACTTTAAATAACCAATCTTCATACATGAATATTGTCGAAATGTTCATCATTTTTTAAATACAGTTTTAGAAAATAGCACATGTCCTAGGATCAATCTGATCGATCCTGTGAGTAATCAAAATATCCTTGATTTGGAAAATCAGCGGTTGTTAATCAATTTTCACAGTAAACAAATTGGCACGCCAAGTGGGACATTGTTAGTGTTTTAAAACAATTTTCTTTTTTTGAAAATCTTTATTATTTCTTCATTTTGATATTTCTCTGTATAACTTCATTGCATGTTACTGAGAAGTGGTAAAGTTGCCACAACCAATGAAAATAGACCAAGGAAAAAATACATGAGTAGAATGGTGAATTCATCAAATAACCAAAATCCTCCCAATAGTAATGGAGAATCACCCCCTGCATCTGCGCCAGGAGAAAGTACGGTCGCAACATCCGCTGCAGAACTTGTACCATCCACAACAAATTCGACGCTTGTGTAGTCAATGGCCTATAATAGGCCTATTCTGTCTTATATGGGGCCACAAGGCCCATGACTAAATCCTATAAGAAAGCAGGGTCCACCAGTGACCCTGTAGCGGGGTTTTTGTTACCTTTAGGTTTATTGACTAAACCAAAAGTAAACATACAATTCGAGTCGCCACCGCACTTTTATTTATCCAAAGGAAAGACTAAAAAGCGAACAAAAGTCAAGTAAGAAGCTTTCAAATCAAAAACTAATAAAATGTCAGAGATTTAGGTAAGGGGGTTGGTTATGAAATGGGAAGGTTTTACGCACCCAAGACATCCTTAGTACTCTAAGGGAACCCTTTTTGCAAATATGTGTTGTAGTTTGGTATTTGTGAAAAGATTTGTACAAACAAGATTGGCGGGATGAGAAAAGAATAGATTATATTTACAAATTTTGTTGTTTGAATGGATGAACCCATTGCCTACGTACCATCACAAAGGAGGACCAAAACCTCGTAGTTCGGGGTAAAAATCTCAAAGATTGGTGAATTGATTTGACCAAAAGTCTTAAGGTCTTTTGTTATCAAAGGGAGAAAACTCAACCTAAACCAACAATCCACCATGTGAGGAAGGCTTCAACATGTTAATGAGGGGTTAACCTTATAATAAGCATGGAAGACTTATAATCCAATCACTAAGGATGAAGTGAGATTTACATCAACCACTATGATAACTCAAACCTATGACTAATGTTCTTGAAAATTTTTAACAAGTGGCCATTGGAACCACGAAAACAATTTGAAGTGAGTTATATTTACAAGTTAAACTTATTTGCAAAATGAAGTCAAATTTTGGATTAAGGTTTATTCACAATGAGTATTTATGAAAATGGTTTTGAGAAGTCAAAGGCTTAAGGCCTAGGTTTCTAATTTGAAACAAAGTCAAAGTTTGAAGAATTTTTTTTTTGGCTTGGTTAGAGTGGAGAGAAGAAGAGAAGGTCTATTCCTAAAGCATACAAAGATAAGAGGAAAAAGATAAACCCTTGGAGTTCCCTTTCTTGGAATCATAGAGATGATTCAAGATGCCCCTTTTCTTTGGACATAGCACACAAACAAGCAATCAACAAATTGAACTCAAGCTCCTAGGATCTCCATTTGGCCTGCCTCTTAACTTGGATACTCATGACAATGGTCCTCTTTTCATAATCTCAAGGTGGGATCCCTATCACACAAAAGCAAACATCAAAAAGCTCACAACATAATAAGGGGAATGTACAAAGAATAAGTTTGGAGGAGAAGTCCTTTGAGATCAACTTTGAATTTTAGCATTCTAAAGGCATGAGGCCTAGTTGCTCTTCAACAAAATTTTGCATTCTAAAGGCATGAGGCCTAGTTGCTCTTCAACTCCTTTAAGCATAAGTAAGTCCTAATTCTAAGTCCTTTCTCCTTTTGCATTTGGTTCACACAAAACAAGCACAAAGCAAACACAAGATAGCAATATATTTATATACAATAATGGGCTCAAATGAGCAAAAGAAAAATGACATAAACATAAAATATGTGCTCAAGTGAGAAAAGTGAAAATCAATATGAATAAATGAGCAAGAAATAAATGACACTAAAAGTAAATGACAAGAAATTAAATGCTCAAATTAAAGTTAGTAGTTAGTAAAGTTATGTTAGCTTGTCATAAGACAATGTAGCGTTATGTTAAGCAATCGTAAGTGGACTAATGTAGTAGTCACGCCTATTTGAGGTCGGTCAATAAAAATATAGGCAAAGAACACAAGTTAGAGATCATGACTAGTAAGCCAAGCTCCATAAACTTGCCATGCCAAAACAAAAGGGGAAAAGCCTTGTATTGACTTTAGGTTATTTGCTTGACCAAGAAGCAACCTATCTTTGACACAAAACAACTCACTTGATCATGGATCAAGTTGAGTTTGGTTTGGATCAAAGAAGGTTAAACTCCTCATTTGTCAAGACCAACCATAAGACTTTAACTCATTGGCCATTGATGGAAAGAAAGGGATGAAGATGAAAGGGAGGGATAAAAGAAGACAACAAACAATCCAATTGATCAAATGTGAAGCAAATCATCATCAATCAACACCAAACAGAAGAGAAATGAAAATAACAAGTCAAAGAGTCAATGGTATTTTTTGAATTAAAATAAAATGCAAATAAAATATAAACAAATAAGGTCAAACCTCAAATTCAATTCAAATCAATTTCAACAAGTCCAATTAAATTCTCATAGATTCAACATAGTCAAACAAGCTTTGACTAATTTTCTCACTAATTTTTGAAACCATAAAGTATTTAAAAACAATTAAAAACAATTAAAAATAGCACAATGTGAATTAAAATCTCAAATATATCTCAAATCAAATAAGAACTTGATGAGACTATTTTTCATTGACTTATCATGATCCATAAATGCTATGAAAATATTTTTGGATTTTTCAAAAGTCAGAAAGTATTTTAAAATGAATTAAAGCTATTAAAAATTAAATAATTCATGAAAAATATCAAATGAAGTCACAAAAATTAAAAATCAAAATATGAAACTAGATTTTTCAAGAATTTTTTTGGAGTTGGTCTCATATTTTTATGACTTCAAATGAATTTTTAATGAATTTTTGAAAATCAAATGAATTAACTGAAAATAAAAGAAAATAGAATAAATGGAAAAAACCACAGCCACACGATGGAGCTCATTAATTGACGTGGCATGGATAAAGGGTCCAGATCATGAGGAACACGATATGTACAGGTCAAGCGTGCCACAACATGAATTTAAATAAGTAATTACAATGGATGATCAAGATTAGATCGTGGCACCTAGATCCAATGGTCCTGGTCAGAACACGTGGTGGTGGTGGAAACCACCATCTTCTCCGGCCAGACAACCAATTCCGGCCACCAGTTGCAGGAAAATGAACTTTAATAAAAATGGAAAACAAGGACATGAAATTGAAGCTCGTGTGATGGAGATCATCATTGTACCATTGGATCTTCCTCACTCTTCCTATATTGAGAGAAACGTGAAGAAGAAGATCATGGTGTTCCAACTGTAAGCTCATGAAATGATGAATTGAAAGCACCAATGGCTTGCCTCAAGTGTGAGGACTTCAGAAAACCACACAAACACAAGAATGCTACATTGAATTGAGAGTTCTAGATCCAAAAACTTTGAATGTATACCTCTGAATTGAAGCACTTCAGGCCACGAATCCTCCAAGTTTCTTGCTCCTTTTTGATCTATGGATGTAGGGGAAGTTAAAGGCTAAGGAATTAGGCTTTAAAGATCAGCTAATGATGCTGAATTTCAAGCTCGAAAGTGAGAAATTTTTTTGAACAATTCCTTTGGTATGGCTATGGTTTCAATGCTGCAGCAATTCAGATCTCCAAAAGGTTACCAAATGAATGAGAGGGAGTGGTTATTTATAGCTGAAGGTGGTTGTGCATCACACTTCCCTCATGTGCATGGCAATTTGAATTTTGCTTGCATGGGCCTGTGCAAGCGTGTAGCAGGCCCAATGATGAATAAAACATGTTCCTGATACCACCTGAAGATCATTTGGACGTGCACTTTGAATGGAGAAAGCTTGCACATTAAGTTTCATCATAAAACATTAAAATGCACCTAAATGAAATGAATTTCGAAACTCATAAATGATAGATCCAAATGAGTAATGTGAGTAATGGTTGGAAATCCCTTGAAACAAGGAACAAAAGTCATGTTGGGAAAAAATTCATTTGGCATTTGGAAATTGATGAAAACTGGCTGTGAAAATTCAGGTACAAAACATATTCAAAACACTTTGAAAAATTTCACCAAAAGCAAGCTTAATCAAACCCATTTATTTTTATGATGCAAGCTTCAAATGAAAAAAACTTTCAACATCAAAGTTGTATATCTTTTCAAGATGATCAATTTAGACTCAAATTTGCATCATTTGGATTTTCCATGACAGAGTTATGGGCATTTGAAGTTGGGTACTTTTTCAAATTCAATGAATTAGGTCAAAGATGACCTATAATATTTTGTATTATCACATGTATTTATTTTAGGATTATGAAATTTTGTCCAACCTAACATTTGAATTATACATCTCAATATTTCCAATGCATTTGGTCTCACATCAAAATCATAAAAATTAAGGAAGTTATGCCCTTGGTAAGTTGACTAAAATTAGGGTTTCAATCAAAATGACCTATAATGTTTTGAAATGAATGATGACCTTACAAGTTTCAAATGGATTTTTGATGAACATGAAAGTTGTTAATATGGTTATTAGGAACATATTTTCTCTTGGGGTCATATTCATTTGACAAACACATCAAAAGTTATATCTCAATGGTGCTCAGCTTAGTCAGATGACTTGACTAGTCAACTCCTCAAGGCCAAACTTCCAATCTTGATGAATGAATGATTGAGGGGCCTAAAATAGGCTCACATATGCATAAAATGATGAATGAAATAACTTACCTTGATTAAATTTGATCATAGTTTGAGGTTGCTTCATGGGCAAGGCACAATCAAAGCACAATGGAATTAGGGTTTCCTTGGGAAACAATCCTCAGGCCCTTTGGGTTGTCTTGATCAAATTGGAAAATTGAGATACTTGGGAGACATATATGATGATTAGGAACTTTGTGGACCATTTTCATGCTTTTTCTCATCTTCATTTAGCCATTTCATTGGGCTTAGGAGCCTCCTAGGAGCATTGGAGCATATGGTCACTTGAGCTTCAAAACAAAAAGAGTTAGTGACATATTTTTTGTGATTTTGGTTAGTAATAAAATAAGAAAAGCAATAATATACAATACAAACATGCTTGGTGGTCTCAAAACACTCACACAAGTCCCAACCCTAGGGTTAATGAGGCAAACATGCTATGATCCTTGAGGCAATGCACTTGTGTAATAACATGATGTCATGAGGGATCTTAGGGTCAAAATTAGGGTCTTACAGACCCCCTCTCCAAGGGGAAATCAATTTTTTAGGTCCTATGGGATTGGTTTTTTGATGCGTGTAAATGGCCGCAAGTAGCCATTTGGCATGCCAACTTCGATGATGGCAAATTTACACAACTCAACGTCAACATATACAGACCCATTGGTGAATGCGTCTTCGCCATTACAGGGGTATGGGTTTGGTGTTAACAACTTGGGTCAAAGTCAACCTTTAGGGACGGGTCTTCATACCCAGATGTCCAATTTGACCAATAATACTGCAGTGGTGTTGAGGCACCAAATGGACGAAAGTAACCATGAAATGGTCCAGATGCTGGCCCAAACAATGGGTACAATATTTAACTCGTTGATCTAAAATACTACTTAATCAAATCAAAAAATCACAGCGTAAATGATGCGTATTGTAGATTTCTTTGGTGTCCCACAACCTCCTCGACACCCTCAAAGGGAATGGATAAGAGAAAATCAAGGATTAGCCATCGAGGATGATCTTACCATTGACCAAGTCCTACGAAATGCACAGGAGAATATGGTGAATTAGGGAATAAGAGTAGAACCACCCCAAGTCGAAGCCCCTAGGGATGAGAAACAAATCCCAAGGGAAAGAGAACCAAGGATAATAATGGTAAATAAGCACCAAAATACTGACGAATTTGTACAACAAATTCGACGTGATGATATGGCAACATATAATAATCTAGTAGCCATGGTCGAAAGAGTCATGGTGCGAAATAGGATAGATGCTGGCCTCTACAGGTCAAATTACACATCACCTTTATCTGAGTATGTTCTACAGTCAGAATTATCCGCTAGATGGAAAGTCCCTAAGTTCACTAAATTATCTGGGGACACTAGTGACTCCACTGTAGAACACGTGGTCAGATACCTCATAGAGGCAGGGGAAATTGCAAATAATGAGATTCTTAGGATAAAATATTTCCCAAGTTCCGTTACGAAGAATGCCTTCACATGGTTCATCATATTACCAGCGAATTCCATTGATACTTGGACTCGTTTGGAGATATTGTTCCATGAGCAGTTCTACATGGGACAATTGGAGATAAGTCTGAAGGACAATATCAAACGAAAGTTTACTGAGTCAATAGATGATTACCTAAACAGGTTTCTTCAGCTTAAGGTAAGATGTTTTATACAAGTTCCTAAGCATGAGTTGGTCGAAATGGCCGCCGGTGGCCTTGATTACTATATTAGGAAAAAATTGGATACCCAATACCTGAGAGACATGGCTCAATTGGATGATAGAGTTTGACAGGTAGAACGTTTGAAGGCTGAGAAAGCCAAAGCAAACAAAAATCATAGGAAAGATAAATTAGCTTATGTCAAATTAGGTGATGACGAACCTGAAGCGTATGATGATCAAGTGAATTTCGAAGAAGATGAGATAGACCTTGTTGAACTAAAGCAAGGACCACCTTATTCTTGCAAAGTCTTAGCCCTTTCACATGTGCGTCTATATTCAAGCTCCTTCGGAAAGATCAGTCTTGTGATTGGACCGAAGATTGCCAAAAAGCTTTTGACAGTATCAAGGAATATCTGCTTGAGCCTCCAATTTTGTCACCGCCTGTTGAAGGAAGACCTTTGATCATGTATTTCGCTGTGCTTGAAGAGAGTATGGGTTGTGTTCTTGGTCAACAAGATGAATTTGGGAAAAAAGAATATGCAATTTACTACCTCAGTAAGAAGTTCACCGACTACAAGACTTGGTATTTTATGCCTGAGAAGACATGCTGCGCATTGGCTTGGGCTGCTAAGTGTCTGCGCCAGTATATGTTGAATCATACTACTTGGTTGATATTTAAGATGGAACCAATCAAGTACATTTTTGAGAAGCCTGCTCTAACTGGGAGGATTTCTCGTTGGCAAATGTTGCTATCAGAGTATGATATTGAATACCGATCTCAAAAAGCTATTAAAGGTAGTATCCTGGCTGATCATTTGGCTCACCAACAAATCGAAGATTATCAGTCAGTGTGTAATACCCCAAAATTTACCCTTCATTTTTCCTGGAAGCATGGGATTATGTTTTACACTTCATTATCATCATATTAGGTCATACTCATTGCATACTGCATTAGTGACATGGAGATCAGGTTTTGATCGATCACTCCTTAACAGAAGGAGCCCACACAAAGCAAGATTAAGAATTGGACTTAATTTTCTAAGTATACAAGTCTCAAGGGTCTCAGGGGGGTCCAAGTATCTTATTATGGTCCTCAGTTCATCAGTGAAGGATTCAAAGCTATCAGAGTGTTCATCTGGATTTAATCAGAAATTAGGGTTTCATGGCTACCTGCAACAGGCAATGTTTGGTTGGAAGTAGAGGAGCTCATCCATGTAATGATTAGAGAGGCTCTTGGCCTAGGAAGATTCACAATTATCTCAGAAAGATCCATTGGCAATCAATGCAATCAGTTCCTGATCATTTTGCCATAAAACTAGGGTTTGGTATAAAATCAGTTTATTTCTGATTCTTTGGGTGAAACTCTTTTCCATGGCCCTCCATATGTCCACAAGGGTCTACATACAAAAAATCAGCTCTTTATTTGAGCTATAAGTGCTTCAATTGATCAATGGAATCGGGAATCAAACAGTTTGGGAAAAGTCAACTGTGGGGCCAGAAAAGTCAACTCCTGACATTTTGAGAGTGGAATCTCAAAATCCATGCCTAGGGGATCCTCCATGTGAAATTTTATCAAGGTTTGATCATGGATTCATCATTTAATCAGGAATTGGAAAAGTTACTTAATTTGGAAATGGTTGACTTTCCATTTAGGGCAAGTTTTCATGATCGTTGCACTCACTTTAAGCCCATTTTACATCAAGATAAAAGCTCCATTTGAAAATTTCTCCAACATGAATGTTGTTCCTCTTGCTCCAAGCTTTCTATAGATATAAAGTTTGCTCCATTTGAATTAGAATTAAGAAAGTTATGCTTAGTCAAAGTGAGACATTTTTTTAGGACACTTAGAAAAATTTCTAAGTCCAAAATCTTCAAAATTTGTCAAGACTTCTTGGCCAGTTTTCTTGCACTTCAAGGCATTGTTTAAAAATACTTTCTTCACAACAATTGTACCTTGCCATTTCCTATTTCACATCCTTTTGGAATCATATCATTTGGATCCATGGTTTGAGAGATACATTCATTTAAAGTGGGCACCATGACTTGATTTTCTACGCAGATTTTGGGCCTGGATGACCCAATCAGATTTTCTAAGCATGCTGCACAAACCAGTCACGTTTTTTTAACCTCTTTTGGCCATCCATTGGACATCCATTCACTTAAGTTTGGCCCAAAATAACAACATTTTACACCTCACTTCACACTTTTATTCTTATGGATAAATCACTTATTAAAAAGCCCATGAGAACACCTAATCCACCCTATTTAAGAAGCTGAAACCCTAACCCTAAAGGAGCATTGGAATTTCGTGGAAAGGAGGCAAAGCTTCATCACATATCAGATTCCATTCCACTTCTATTTTCCATTAGGTAATCATCTCTTCCATGGCCATGTTTTGATATATCTACGCTTGCTTACCATGTTCATCACCATTAATCCTTCCATTTTCATATTTCTTTTTCTTATTTAAAATATTTTCTTCGTCCATAAAATTACCCAAAAATATTTTTCACTTTTCTTAACGTTTTACTTAATTTTATATAATTTTTATTTTCGTATTTTTTTAATATTAATATTTTATTTTAATTATTTATTCTAAATGGTCCATTTTAACACACTTTTTTTTATTGATTTTATTTTTATGACTTAAAATTATTGTTAGTATTTTATTTTTGGGATGAAGGTTGACCACTATCTCATGGTCAACCTTACCTTTTATTGGAATTTTATTTCACATTTTCAAATTATTTTGGATTTATTTTTTGACCCAGTTTGGTTGGTTGACTTTTAATTTGATTTCTGTTTTATTTTAATTAATTCACGTACCAATTTTCATTATTTTTAAAATATTTTTAGGGGATGAGGATGTTCTAATCCCACCTTATTTATTTTAATTTTTCATAATTTGCTTGATTAATTTACTATTTATTCTTGATTTATTTCTAACCTAGTCTTATTAATTGACTTTTGGTTTGACCTATGTTTTGTTTTAATTAATTCACGTGCCAATTTTCATTATTTTTAAAATATTTTTGGGGGACAATGATGTCCTGACCCCACCTTATTTAGTTTAATTTTTCATAATTTTCTTGATTAATTTACTATTTATTCTTGATTTATTTCTAACCTAGTCTTATTAATTGACTTTTGGTTTGACCTATGTTTTCTTTTAATTAATTCACATGCCAATTTTCATTATTTTTAAAATTGTTTTGAGGGATGATGATGTTCTGACCCCACCTTATTTAGTTTAATTTATATAATTTTGTTGATTAATTTGCTATTTATTTGTTATTTTTTAAGTTGACTTGAATTTTCAGTTGACTTCTTTTTGATCGATGTTTGACTTAGGGATTGCTTATGGCAATTGAAGAGATCTTTTGATCCTCCCTCGTTCATCTCATATGCCATGTATTAGAGGCCTTTTACCTTGATTTTATTTGGTCCTTACCTCATTTCTTGATTAAATTATTCAGTGGACCCTTCGTGTGCATATTTTCATCTGTTTGATTCATCTGTTATCTTTTATACTTGTTTCTCTCATTCATGCTTTCTATTGCTTGATTATTTAACATGTTCATACTCCCATGCATTGTTTAAATGCTCCATTATTTTATTCTTTGGTTTGATTATATATTTTTTATTTATCCGATCTGATTGATAACTGTTGCCTACTTGTATGATGTATGAGGCATATATTCTTATTGTTTGTTTGCCATGAACAATCCCCATTCATAACAAATGTACCCCTCTCCCATAAAGTGTATAATATTTATTTCTTTATTTCTTTATTCACCTGTTAATACAAGAATTAAAACGAACATCCGATAACCATTTCAAAATAAGATCAAAAGCTCGATCCAACGTCGAGTAATCATTTTCAAAACTTAACAGAACCAACACGCGTTCATCCATCCTCTTGTAAGTCGATTGCCTCAGGCATCGCCATCTACCTGTAAGTCGATTGCCTCCGGCATCGCCATCTACCCTTATCTATAACTCCTCTCCGCGCTCCATCCGTCGACTCTTGTTCCGTTTAGGTAGCACCTATTAGGTATAACCCTTGGTATGATAACATAGGTAGAATTCCCTTATTCTTTGCATGATAACATTAGGTAGATGTTCCCCTTTGTAAATCCTAACACATAGGTCTATATTGCATGACAACTCTAGAGCAGAGCTTCCCCACTTTTAGACCTTCCGTATGTCTCCGATCTTGTGGCATGTCAATCCGTTCTATTACAAAGAGGTAATTGCCCAAGACTCGATTCAGCGAGCTGCGACACCTACTGCTAGGACGTTGAACACACTGCCCACTCTTCTTTGACACAGCTGGTGTCCTCTTTTGTAAGTCCATGTTCAGATGGCAATCCTTAACCCCTAGTTAGCCGAACTACGTTTTACTCTGATTCTCATTCCAGATGAGATACGTAGGCATAAGACGTGACGTCTTACCGAGCACACTTATCTTTAACCCATAGGTAGCCGAGCTACGAAGACTCTGATTCTCATACTCAGATGAGATACGTAGGCAGTGGATGCGACATCCTTGCGAGTCATTTTCTTTTAACCTTTCTTTTAGTAAATAGTACTTTAGATATACCTACACCCTTTAGATTAGAACAACACTTATGAAAAGGGCTCCCTAGGAGTATCTAGGATGTTTTGGGTGCTTAAAACCTTCCCATTGCATAACCAACCCCCTTACCCAGATCTCTGACATTTTTACTAGTTTTTGATTCGATAAAACTTTTAGGTTTTTGTTCGCTTTCTAACCATTCCTTTGGATAAATAGAAGTGCGGTGGCGACTCGACTTGTATGGTTTACCTTGGATTTAGTCAATATCTCTAATGGTAACGAATACCCCGCTACACAGTGCAATATGATTTTCCCGACAAAGAGATTTTGTACTTGAAGATGAAGGACTGTGATAAACCATTGATTGAAGAAGGGCCATAACCTGGTTCCCGCTGGGGCATGGTATTCGATGAAGCTGTTAATTCGTATGGTAATGGCATTGGGGCAGTGATTATTACTCCTTAAGGTACTCATTTTCCGTTTATAGCTAGATTAACCTTCAAATGTACAAACAATATGGCTGAGTATGAAGCTTGCATTGTGGGGCTTGAAGAGGCCATTGATATCAGAATTAAATATCTTGACGTCTATGGAGATTCAACTTTACTAGTTAATTAAATCAAAGGTGAATGGGAGATGAATCAACCCGGTTTAATACTGCATAGAGATTATGCGAGAAGGATTTCAACTTTGTTTACAAAAGTTGAATTTCGTCATATCCTTTGAGATGAAAACTGGATGGTTGATGCTCTTGCAACGTTGGCTTCCATGATTATGGTGAAGTTTTGGAATGAAGTTCCCAATATGACTGTGATTCGTCTTGATAGACCAACCCACATGTTTGCTGTTGAAGAGGTCAAAAATGAAAATCCATGGTATTATGACATCAAAAGTTTCCTACAAACTCATATTTACCCATCATGGGCATCTTTGAAAGATAAGAAGACTTTGAGAAGATTAGTTGGCAACTTCTACATGAATGGTGATGTGTTATATAAGAGAAATTTCTATATGATTTTGCTCAAATGCGTGGATAACCATGAAGCAAACCTATTGATGAATGAAGTCAATGAAGGTTCCTTTGGTACTCATTCCAATGGACATGTTATGGCAAAGAAGATGTTGAGAGAATGTTGCTATTGGCTGACAATGGAATCTGACTGTTGCATATTTGTGAAGAAATGCCACAGGTGTCAAATATATGCGGATAAAATCCATGTTCCTCCAACATTGTTGAACGTCATTTCCTCCCCATTGCCCTTCTCCATGTTGGGAATTTATATGATTGGCATGATTGAGCCCAAAGCTTCAAACGGACGTCATTTCATTTTGGTGGCTATTGACTACTTCACAAAGTGGGTTGAAGCGGCATCGTATGCAAATGTGACCAAGCAAGTTGTTGTAAGGTTTATCAAGAATCAGATTATATACCATTATTGTGTGCCAAGTAAGATCATTATTGATAATAAATCGAACTTGAATAATAATATGGTGGAAGCTCTTTGCAAAGACTTCAAGATTGCACATCATAATTCTTCTCCCAGCAGACCCAAGATGAATGAGGTTGTTGAAGCTGCGAACAAGAACATTAAGAAGATTATTCAGAAGATGGTTGTGAGATGCTCCTATTTTCTTTGCATGGGTACCGTACATCCTTATGCACTTCAATAGGGGCAACCCCTATCTCTCTTGTTTATGGCATGGAAGTTATGCTCCCTATGGAGGTTGAGATCCCATCATTGTGTGTGCTGATGAAAGCCAAGTTGATTGAAGTTGAATGGTGTCAAATCAGGTTTGACCAATTTGATCAAAGAGAAGAGATTGACTGCCATGTGTCATGGTCAATTATATTAGCAGAGAATGAAGAAAGCTTTTGATAAGAAGGTCAAACCTCGTGTGTTCAGAGAAGGTGGCCTCGTTCTTAAGAATATTCTATCTTTCAAACCTGATGCTAAGGGAAAATGGACTCCTAATTATGAAGGCCCATATGTTGTTAAGAAAGCCTTTTCAAGCGGTGCATTAATTCTTATAACTATGGATGGTAAAGAGTTCACTCTTCCAGTGAATGCTGATGCATCAATAAATACTTCGCCTAAAAAGAAAAGAAAAACTCGCTAAGTTGAAAACCCGAAAGAGTGACTTAGGAAAAAATGAGCGTCTCGGTGGATTGAAAACCCGAAAGGGCGATCCAGGAAAAAGTTAGAGACATAAAATAGAAAATTTATCCCAATAGATTAAGTACCCCACTTTGGGGCAATCTAGGAAAAAATTAGGTATTATGGCAAGTAACTGCATCCGGCTGGTCATGATCTTTGAAGCAATTTTGAACAGTCATTTGGTTCCGATTCATCATTCTTAACCAAAGACAAGAGCATAATGGATTTCAAAGTTGGCAGGGATAGTTGTGGCATTGTATTCAATGTAGCCCTTTTCCATGTAAATTACCATTTTCAAACTTTGTAAAGATCCACGGAGTCCTTTCATTAGCGGACTACCATTCTATTAAATAAAGTTGAACTTTTATCCAATTATTTTTATTCTTATTTGTTTTTATTTAATAAAATTGATTTTTTTATGATGATAATTTTGAAATAAATAAATCAATGAATAAACATTTTCCTGAAATAATAAGGCATTTGCTTTAAGAACATCGATTTCAAAAAAGGAATGTCAACAATAATCTAAGAACGATAAAGTCTTGATGTGTGAAGCATTGTTGTCTTCTCCAAAGCAGTTGGTCAGTAATTTTACCTCTCCAACAATTCTTTGTTCATCCTCGGTAGCATTAATTGGGTTACTCCCTAAGTAGTTCATCATTTATCTCTAGTAGAGCTGACATGTTTTTCGCTTTGTAGTCCATCATTTGTCCCCAGCTGAGGATTTAGGATATACATTTTCATTTGCTGTTGAGTGAGCCCTGGATCTCCAAAGAACCTTTATTTGTTTTTCTGATCCTCAACACCTTTATTTGGTTGTTACATAGTTATGGCAGTTTCTCCCCTGTGTGAGTCTGCAAATCCGGTCGATTTCTTCTATACCTTGGAATTAGTTTATTTCTCAATTTCCCAAGAAGAGTCTGATGACCGTAGCTTTCCTTCTGAGGAATGTGTTGCTGATTTGTATCCTTATGTGGCCTTTGATTTGTCATGGTAGATTGTGATCCCCGACGGAGGCCCCACATAATTAGATTTTTGATGAAATCCCCTGCATTTTGCCTGAGTCCCCACTCAGAGTTTTGCCTCTTGTTGTGACTTGGATCCTCGGTGGAGTTTCATCTTCTGATAGAAGTGCTCTTCATTCAGATTGTATTTTGATTTTGAGAAGTGTTGATGGTGTCCCCTATAGGGTTGTCTCCCATTTGATATGATGTTGACCTAAAAATTCCTCGCAATGCTGACTTGTTGTTATATCCCCTTGAGTTATATCCTCATTGGGTCGAGTCTTGTTTGACCGTTTCTTTCTAGTTCTTACCTAGATAGATCTTTTGGTCCCCAAGAGTTTATTACCCAGTAACTGGTAACATCCTTCTTGATGTTGAGTACTTTACCTGCGTAATCCCCAACGGATTCGTTTTTTCATTTCCCTAGAGAGTTCATCCTTGATATGTTCACTTTAACTGGTGACCGATTTTCTCTTATTTTTGGTGTCCTACCTAGTAAAAAGGTAGTTGTAATTCCGATTTACGGTATTCTATCCGGTAATGGCAGATATAAATCCTATTCTCCCCTCTAAGTCTATCCTTGACATGTTCATCCTAACCGATGACGGATATTCTGTCTCTCTGGTATTCTACCCAGTAACTGGTAGTTGTAATCCCTTCTTTCCTATCAAAGTTTATCCTTGATATGTTTATCCTAACCGATGACATGTATTCTTTCTTTGAGTTTATCCTTGGTATGTTCATCTTAACCGATGTCAGATGCTCTCTCTTCGGTCTTCTACCCGGTAACCGGTAGTTGTAAATCATATATCTGTTGGTGGTCTATCCTAGATATGTTCATATTAATCGGTGACGAATACTCTTCCTCTTTCCTTAGGTGGTCTATCTTTGATTTGTTCATCTTAACCGATGGTGGATATTCTTACCTTTGAGCTTATCCTTGATATGTTCACTCTAATGAGTGACAGATACTCTATCTCTGGTCTTCTACCCAATAAAAAGGTAGTTATAATTCCTATTTTTGATTCCCTTTTCCACAGTAGGTCATTCTTACCTAGTAACCGGTAATGAATATTCCTCATTTTCTTCAGCGTGTCATCCTTGATATGTTTACCTTAACCAGTAACATATATCCCTTTGTCCGAGTGTGCTATCTTCCTAACCAGTAACATATAATCCTTGATATGTTTACCTTAACCAGTAACATATATCCCTTTATTTGTTATCTTGATCAAGAATTCATCAAGAGTTTGAAGCTTGTTTGCCTTGGAAGCCCTAATTCATCTAAGTATCTTGTGTGACTTCCTCAACAAGTTTCTTCAATAATTGGTCAAATATTTAAAGGGATAATCCATTATACATCATCTCAAGCATATATTATTCTCCATGAGCCCCAAATATCAAAAGAACTTCAAGTTTGCAAGTTGGTTCAAAGAGGTTGACTAGAGGAATTCAACTGGTTAAATCTAGGGTACCCTAGACCATATCTCCTACAATTTTTGTCATATGAAAATGATTCCAAGATAAAAGTTACTCTTTATGAAATTCCAAACAACTTTGTTGGTATCAAGAGCTAGTTTTTCTTGGAAATTCATTTGTTATGGTGAAAGATTATAGGTCATTTTGTTTGTGCCCTAGTTAGGAGTTCAACTTCCAAGGACCATAACTTGCTCAAGTTTTGTGATATGAAGGACATACAAGTTTCATGATTAAATTCAAGATGTCTTATACAACTTTTCTTCTTTGATAAATTTCAAATTCAATTTGCAAGGGCACATACCAAGAGGAAATATTATAGGTCATTTTGGGCCATCATCATTGAACAAGCAATTTTCCTCAATTTCTAAAATCTATAACTCCCTCATGAAAGATTCTAATGGTGACAAATTTATGACCAAATTTAATAGGAATTAAAGAGATACAAATTTGATGAAGGAACAATTTTTATTTGAAGCTCATAAAAAAGTTATTCAAGGTGGAAAAAATGGTCATTTGACTTTTAACTTGGAAAATTTTCAACTATGTTTGATTTCTCCAATTTCCACCTTAAAATTCATCATGATCTAAGCTCCAAATGGAAAAGTTTTCAACAGAAAAGTTATTCCCCTTCATGTTACCTTTCAAAAGAGTCAAAGATCATGGCATTTTGAGCATTTTTGAAGGACTTGCACATGGTTGCATTGTATGGTCCAATTTGGATGATTTTCATGACCAACTTCCATTCCACATTGCATGGTCTCATGTCAAGGCTTCATCATCACTCATGCATGATTTTGGACCTTTTCCAATCATTCTTTGGGCCTGTCACACGCCCATGCAAGCATGCACACTAACATTTCTATTTTTGATGATTTTTTGGAAGTGTGTAGAAATGAATCTTGGAGCCTATAAATGGAAGCCTTCCTACTCTGAATTGAGCACACCTTGCCCAAGCCTTGCTCCTGCACCATTACCACCCTCCATTGATAGGATAAACTTAAAGATTTCATTTGAAATCGAGTTGCAATTTCACTTCTATTTTAAAATTGAAACTCCAAGTGTCTAAGTCATTTGAGCATCCATTTCATATCCTGCAAGCTAGTGGAGGCAAGCCCAAGCAAATTGAAATCCATATCGAGCTTCATCACTGCAAACAGAAGGTGAATTTTGTGAAACTTTCCTTCTTCGATTCTCCCTCATTTCTCCATCATTTCACTTGATTTTTGGTTGGCTGAAGTCCTACCAATGTAGGCAACAAGATTGAGTTGCTTTGAGATCAAATTGAAGCAACTCAGATCTTACTCTTAAAATTTCAAATCCATGTATCTTTCAATATACTTGGAATTGGAAGAAATTGAGGTTAGATTCGGACTCCTAAGGATTTTTTCTTCAAATTAGTGTACTCACTTTTCATTTTTGTGGAGGTTGGTGGTGGACCAATCCGGTGAGGTCCACCGGATAAGAAGACCGGAGCTAGGGCTCAAGTGGTGTGTTGAGACCCTTCCAACCATATCATGTTTGAACGTTCTAATCAGGGCCTTTGATTTGTTTGACTCTATTTGCAACACATTGACCTTGGTGTACCATGTTCCCTATGCGTGTGGCCATTAGATCTGCCACCTTAGTTAATGAGGGAGATCTGGCGGTCCTTGTTTTGTTTGTTTTTTATTTTATTTTCTGATTTTCTTTTAATTGCTTCTATTTTGCTTAATTCATATAAATTTAATTTTTAATCCAAAAAATGGGACTTTCACCTAAAAATCTTTAAATATTTTCCTCTTTCATATTTTGAATTAAAATCATTTTTTGGATTAATTTTGATATTTTTTGTGAATTAAATGATTTTTGACTTGTTTTAAAAATATTTTAAAATACTTCTGACTTTCCAAAAATTCTAATTTTTTTTCTAAGGTCCTTTGACCTTGTTTGACCTAAGATAAATCCCTTGGCCATTTATTTGGTGATTTGAAGGGATTTGAGGTTTTGTCCATTTAAAAATGCATTTTAATTCATTTTAAACTTGATTTTTAATTGTTTAATTGTTTAAAAATATTGTTGAGCCATTTGGTTGACCGTGTGATGTTTGACTTTCTGTTTGGCCTTGGTCATGGTTGATTTGAACTTTTATTTGATTAATCCTATTGGATTTATGGGGTTGATGAAATATACATTACATCCCTCAAGATGAATGGATAATATTGATCAAATAAATGTCCTCCTGTGATCAATTTGGGTTTCTATTTCCCCTTCCCTCTTCATCTTCATCCCTATTCTTTTCCAATCCATCATTGACCAATGATTTCTCTAATGTCTAAAGGCTAGTTGATTCATCAATGATCTTGTGTCAGATGAATCAACACGAGTTGGATTGAGGTATGTCCAGTCCATCTTTATTTTTTTTGTGTGGTATGTTTTAGGAGCTTGATTCTTTGTACCAAGTCTCTAACATGAATTAACACCAATATTTTATTGTCCAACCTCAGATAGTTGTGACTTCTACATAAGTCCAATTACAATTGCTTAACATAGAGCTAAATTTATCCCGCAAGGCATAGCATTCTAGTAAGTGAGATTGTAAGTCTCTTATTCTTAATGGTATTTTGTGAAGACTTAACCTTTTTTCCATTCATGAGAGCTAGTGGCATACTTGTTGATTTATCCAAGTTGGAGCCCTTCTCATGGATGATGTCTTGGTACGTGTCTTCATACTTGTGAATGGATGGTTGAGTGTTCTCCAAAGAATGAATTAAACAATTAAAACTCTTCACTAACATTTGATTAACATGTCATTAATATTGCTTTAATTTCAAGTCATTTACTTAATGCAATTTAAATTTCAGCACCTTTATCATTCATTGCCATTTACATTTCATGCAAGATATTTATGTTTCGATCATTTTCTTGTTTGCTCACTTGAGTCATATCTTGCGATTGTATATATTGTGCGTTTGTGATTTGTTTCTGTTTATGGTCTTAGGACCTTAAAATACTTAATAACAACAAAAATCTAAAAAATATGTTGGTGGACTGTTGGGCTTGATCTGAACTCTTGGACTTAGAATTGGGCAACATTCCCTATGTTTTGAGGACTTGGCCAATGCCAATATACTGAGAGGGAGTTATCCTTGACTTTGCCGTTCATCTAATACGAGCCTTGAGAGACTTCTTGGTTTATCTATTATTTTATCTATGTGCTTATGCTGTTATCTTGATCTTATTGTTTTTATCTGATGATTGTTTCTACGAGCTTTCCACAAGGAATATTTCATCTGATACACTTGACGACACTGAAGAATGCTATCTATTGAAGTGCTTACTTGGATGTTATGGCTATTTTTATTTGATGCCTTGGTCTTCATATGATTTGCTTGGATGTTTGCTTATGTTTATTACTCGCTCAAAAGTCCAAAGGAAATGAGTTTCTATCTGACATTCTTGTCTTATGGATTGCATCCCATTTGTCAGATCTTTTCAACTCTTAACTTTTAATTATTGTCTAGGGTAGCCTCTTCATCTCCTCCCACTTCTTCAATTTCAAAATCTCCCCCTCTTTTCAAAAATCTTATTTTCTTGTGATTTCAAACTTAGACATGTTTTAATTAGTAGAAACCTTGGTCTTATGCCATTGAATTTTCAAACTTTTTCTTAAATCAAACTTGTGAATGAACTTAACCATATCGACTTTAATTTCAAAAAGACAAAAAGAACTAATAACCCCATATAAATCTTTGGCCATTTTTGTGCCTTTTTCATATAAAACTTTTGTTAAAATCAACTCACGAACTTTCTTTGAAATTTTTACCATGAACTACGAGGTTTTGATCCCTCATTCTTTATGTTGGTACGTAGGTATAAGACCGGAGGTCTTGTCAAACACAAATATATAATTAGTGAATTCTTTTCTCATGCCCCCATTCCATTTTTATCAAACATCTTTTCAACAAAAACACTTGCACACAAAAAGGGCTCCCTAGGAGTACCTAGGACCCTTTGGATGCTAATACCTTCCCTCTCTGTAACCAACCCTCTTACTTGTAATCTCTAGAATTTTATTAGTTTTGATTTGAAAACTTCTTATCCTTGGGGTTTGTTCGTACTTTTCCCTTTTCCTTTGGAAACAAATAAGGCGCGGTGGCGACTCTGATTTTTCAATTGACGTCAAGTTTATCCATAGCCTGATGGTCACGAATGCACCACTACAATATCCTTATCTTATTTGTTTCAAGCTTCAGATCAATAACCCCTTCAGATTTGCTTGAAAAACTATCATATAACTCATAATGCTCATTTGCAACTATTGTCTCAATGATCTTTTTAATACTTGTGGCTGTTGAAAAGTTTGATGAGCCACCAGCTGCTGTATCAATCAATTGTTTTGTCTTCAATCATTAACCATTGATAAACATCTGCATTTGCTCAGTCTGATCTAAGTTGTGTGTAGGACAAGCAACAAGTAACCTCTTGAATCTCTTGTATGAATCACCAAGTGATTCACCTTCATCTTGTTAGTAGTTCATGATGTCGTATCTTTTCCTGTGGAAAACTGAAGCTGGAAAATACTCATTCAGAAAAGTTATTTCCATTTGTTCTTAAGTGGTAATACTCCCAGCAGGTAATGAGTAAAACCATTCTCCTGCATCTTCAGATAGGGTAAAAGGAAACATTCTTAATTTCTTTGCTTCTTCAGTGTGCCCATCTATATTTAGAGTGGTACTCATAGTCAGAAACCTTTATAAATGTTTATTTGCATCTTAGTTGATTTTTCCCAAAAAGGGTCTCCTCTCAAGTTGATTAATAGTGCGAGATGTAGCTGAAAATTGGGCACATTTACTGGTTGGTTCATAATTGTCAGTCTACCACCTAGTGCATTTGCCATCCCATAGTCACCTAATAGTCTCTCAAGTTGCGGTGGATTATCCCCCATTGTTTCTGCCTCTTTCTCAGACTTTGAATCTGAACTTGAATGAATTGAGGGTTGCTCTTTGTCTGATTCCAATCTTGCTAATCTAGCTTGTGTGAGTCTTGCACGCAATGTTCTTTTGATTTTTGCGTTAAAAGGAAAATCAGTCGAGGTCTTACCTCGCATAAAAATATCAGAAACAAATTAATTGATAAAGACCGAAATAAATGAAATAATAGAAATTAAATTTTAGTTGCAAAACAACAAAATTTCAGTTGAACTATATTTTGGCAGTCCCCGACAATGGCGTAAAAAACTTGATCGGAAAAATAACAAGTGTACTATTTTGCCTCTGTAGTAATAATGAGGAAAGTTTCTCGAATGTCGATCTCAATGACTGCTTGTAAATATTGAATTCTAATTGTTTTTCAATTAAACAAAAACTAATGTTTGTAATTGTTTTTCTAAATTATGAAAATAATTGGGAATATAGTAAATGGATGTACTGAACGGTTTTGATAGATATGATTAATATGATAGGGAAGGTATGTGATTTATCCCTGTAACAACTCTGAATCAATATTGCAACAACAAATATCAGTTAACTAATACTAATTCTTAAGGTTGTTTTCTCCTAATGTCTTAGTGAGAAAACCTTTAGTCATTCATCTCTAATCTCTATGTCCATAGAAATTTAACAATGAAATTAAGCCTTATAATAGGGTAACCCTAGTCCTAGGAGATATCTACCATATCATATTCTCATAAAAGCATTACCAACGAAGTTCCAACCTAGTTGTTAATCATACATCAATCTCAATTTTTTTAAAGAGAAAGCATTACAAATATCAAGAGAATAATTTAATCATGAAAAACACATTGTTATTGCAAATAGAGAATCATAGTCATTAAGATCCAAATCAGACACATCCCTTAGCATTGGGGGGTTTAGCTATTCATAATATTCAATGAAAACAAAATACAAAGTTTAGACATTATGATTACTAAGATGAAATTGAATCTTCAATCGCTTTCGTTCATGAAAATACGCCTTTCACCAAAGCTTTTGTGTTCTCCAATCTTTCTATCTGTATTTTTTCCGTCCAAGAAGAAGTCCTTAAAATGTGATAGTAATCCTGCTTAAATAGAGAAATACCCTTTTTTCAGATTCTCCTAGTCAATCAGATGTTTCTGGACAACAAGATCAAGTCTCAAAATAGCCCAATCCACAATAATTTCCAAATCTGGCCTAAAAAGGAAGGTTTCTGAAAATCACACGCCCACCCGCTACGATTGTAGCAGGTGCTATGGATGGCCGTAGCAGGCCACCGAACCTGGCTTGTCAATCGAAGCTGGAGGGTTTTGTCTGCTACGACCAATAGCAGGTGCTACGGGTGGCCGTAGCAGGCCACTAGTTCTAAGGGGTTATGTCTGCTACGACCAGTAGCAGGTGCTACGGGTGGCCGTAACAGATCATTGTTTCTGTCCTTTTCCTTTGAAACAAGGGTTTCAACATCTCTTCTACTATGACTTGTAGCATTCACTACGGGTGGCCGTAGCAGCCCACTATTCCTTGGGTCATACTTTCCCATTCTTTGCGATTCTTCACAGTTTTTGAGCCGAAATCCTTATTGAATATTTATTTGATCCTGAAAATAGTAAAAACTTATAACCTAAGCATAAAATGTGGAAAATGGAAACAAATTGATGAAAAATAATGAAAAGATTAAATGACATTAACGGTAAAAGAAGGTGTAAAAACCACTTAAACTATATGAAAAATGCAAATAACTCATCTACTTTCACTTGTTAAAATGATAATAACTATATCATAAATGGTGACTAATCACTACTCATCAGTGCGAGGAATTGGGATTTGATTGATGACAGACGACCCTTGTGCAACAAATCCATCAATGACACCAGAGGTATGTGTCGCAACCTAAAAAAAAGGAATGCGAAAAAAACAACCAGCGAAAGAAAGAAAATGATAGAAGAGTCGCCACCGTGCGTTATTTATCCCAAAGGAGGGAAAGAAAACGCTCGAAGTTTACCTGGAGAAAGGAAAGGAAAAGACAAAGTCTCGCAACCAAATCTTGGGTTCGGTAGTCGATTATGCGAAGGGAAGGTATTAGCACCCCTACACATCCGTAGTACTCTACGGGATCCACTCTTGTTGTTCTTGTCTAAAGGGTGTGGGTTTATCTAATGTACTATTTACTGAAAGAGGGGTCAAAAGAAAATGACTCGCACGGATGTCGCATCCACTGCATACGTATCTCATCTGAATATGAGAATCAGAGTCTTCGTAGCTCGGCTGACCTATTTGTTTGTTTTGTGTTTTTTAGATGAACGACGTTACTACGCAATCTACCGGATGCTCGACCTTTGGAGACTTACTCACCTGTAGTAGAAGGAGTTAACGTGTTCTTAGGAGAAGAAGAATCAATGAGTTTGTTTGTGTTTTAGGAAGGCTCATGCAAAAAGGAAGTCCTAGACGAAGGAACCGTGCTACCTTAACTAACATGCAAACGAGAGACTATACGAAGCCTATCAATCCTATGGGGAGACGATCACACCATACAAAACAAACATGCATAAAGTAACCATGCCAACGAGGGGGCTCAAACATACATGGGTAGGGCTTTAGTCAAGAGGGGTCATATCAACCTCGACAAACAAGCCATGGAAAGGTAATCAAATGGGCTCTTAACCACTGACATTGAACGTCAGGGTGAGCAGATCAAACGGGTAATGAGGATAAGACCTCATAGCTCTTAACCCTGGACAGGGTGAGCTCATGACAAAAAGTGGGGATTCAGGAAGATGGAACCCTCTCCACTGACGACCGGACAAAAGATCTTGGGCTTTGGTTCTGAAGCATCGACACGTAGTGCGAGCATAAAGAACGACACACTGAATAACGGGGGATTGACTACTAATCCCTTTTATCCGTCAATTGCCTCTTCATGGAGGTCTTTAGCACTGGTGCCTCTTCTTGGAGGTCTTTGGGCACAAAAGTAAACACACAAAAACATTGCCTCCTATCAAGGTCTTCCAGCTAAGAAAGCGGTAAAATGCGAGAAAGATAAAGGGATCAAGAGATCTACCACACGGATAAAAATCCGAAGTAATAACAACTAAAGAAGCAAGAAACCTGGTGATCTCTCAAGCTAGCACCATCAAAGAAAGCAAGTCAGCAAAGTAATCAGAATAAATCTCCAAATGGTATCCCACAAATAAAGTGAAATACCAAGCAAGCTATCTCTTCAAGAGTCATGTGAGCCCTCACAAAAACTCAACAAAGAAGTTAGAATAAAGATGGGGTGCAATCAAGAGTTTCACAAAAGAAACAAAACAACAACAGTGTCAGGTATGTAAGACCCCAATTTTTCCCCTAAGATCCCTCATGGCATCATATCATATCATTTCATTGCCTCAAGGATCATTGTGCACCTTGCTTCCTTCCCCGTGGATGGGTTATCTTTTTGAGAGTGGTTCTTGATCACCAAGCATTCCTTGCATTTGTATATCATTGCTTTTCCTTTTATCACTAACCAAAAGTACAAAAATATGTCATCTAACCTTTGCCTTGCAGATGAAGCAATCACAAGTCCAGACAGTCAAAGGCAGTCATTGAGCAATAGATGGTGGCCATTCTTGAGAATTTGGCCCCCATAATCATTATCAAGAGTTCATATGAGCTATGATGCCATTTTGAATCAAAATCCCAAGTGATAGAGGCTTGAATTTCATCAGAACATTGTCAGGTCAACTGAAGGCCTAGAAAGTCAACTGTCAAGTCAACTGTGGATTTGGAAGTGGGAAGTGATTGGAAATAATTCATTCATGTTCAAACAAGTCTCATTTGACATTTCAAACACTCACATTGAAGAATTTAAAGTCAGGTCAAAACTTTCCAAAAATAGAAAGTGACCTATAATTTGAATTTGCCAAAAATGGAAAGGTTTTAGCCTAACTTCAACTTCAAATTACATCATCAAGAAAGCTTAAAATGAAATTTTATTGAACATTAAAGTTGTAGATCTTTCTCTCCCATTTCCAAAAAGTCCAAGATCATCAATTTCTCATGTGTGGTTAAAGAGATATGATCAAAACATGGCAAAGTATGCATGGAACTTCAAATGGGCATAACTTCTCAACCAAAGCTCCAATTCAAGTGGTTCTTTTTGCATTCTTCTCCTTTTGATCTCTAGTTTCCAAATCATGCATTGCATTGCACAAATTATCATCACATGAGCATTTGGTAATTCATTTGATCTTTGGAGGGAAACTTGAAATTTAAAATTGGTGCATTATTTGATCTTTTTCCCACCACCATTGGCTCCAAAACAGAATTTTAAGTGAAATCAAATGAAATTACGTGCACTGTTTACATGCATATCATGCATAAGGGTGGAAAACCAAATTTGCACTTACACCTCATTCTTGTTAATTACCATTAGCATTGGCTTAAACATGATTAAAGGGTGATTAACATGACATATATATACAAAAACCCTAACTGTTTTTCAAAAAAACACACTCATAATTTCAGATCTAGATCTAAAAACTCTCAAATTTTCTCTCAAAAATTTCTTGCAATTTCTTCACATTCAATCCATTCCTCTTGCTTGATTCTTGTTCCTGAGGTATCATGGAGTAGAATTGCACGTGGAATCAGTAGAAATAGAGCTGCATTGAAGCATACACCAAGCTTGAAGCAACAATGGTGATTCCAAGTTTTGATGAGATCGTGTGCAATTGAGCTCCATTTTATTCTCCAATCACTCATACAAGCATCCTGGAGGAATATTGAAGCCATTACAAAGCCTGAATCACACGAATTCCAGTTCTGCTCTTCAAAGAGGTTACCAATCGATCTCTTTAATTCTTAAGATTCTTATGCTATTGTTGTAGATCTAAGTTTGCTGGTGATGCTGAGCTTTGAACCATGAAATTTCGTGCAATATTGAATGAGTTAGGGTTGTTTAAAGTTTTGTGCATGAATGTTGTTGGCTTCGATTTGCTCGTGATAGTTGGAATTAGGCTAAACCATGCATGGATTCGCGACCTAGAATGAAGGATCTACGTATTGATGTGTTCAATTTTGATTTCTGAGATTTTTGTTCTTGATGCCTTGCACTGTTCATGATTCACGATGAAGATGATGATGTTCATGTTTTGGCAACGTTTTTGATTCTTTCTGCAACATAAAACCGTGGCCTGCATGTTAGAATAAGGCTCGCGTGTGATTGGCTCATGCATATTGCCATACTGCGTTCTGATTGGCTCTCCTCATGTTGACTGTGCGTTGACTGCCACTGGGATTAATGAAACGCAGCGTTTCAATCCCTGGCGCGCCAAATATTCAAATTCGCCCAAGGATCGATTCCTGGCGAAGGCGCTTTAGTTCAAATGCTTCATTGTTTTTCTATTTCCCTCCATGTATTCATATACATGCTTCACATCATTTTTTATTTTTTTCTTCATCTTGCAAAATTCATATCTAATTGAAAATTGATCCAAAAATTATGAGGTTTTTTGCATTGCATTCCTTATCTTGTCTATTATTTGTTAATCATTAATTCCAAAATTGTGCTTGGCTGGATTTCATTTTGTGCTAGGATGTTTGAACATGTATCCATTTTGTACCTTGCCTTGCTTATTCATTTGTGAAATGCTTGATTCTTATCCAATGATTCTGAAACTTTGCATGATGAAACTAGACACTTTGCTTGACATTTTGGTGTTGATTTGGTATTTTTATCAATTATCGTTTCTGTTTTATGATCATGTTAAGTTGGTGTGACAATTTGTGTCACACCTTTTGCTTGTTCAACTTATGTGATGTGTTTGACATGCCAAATGATCTCCAATTGTCCTGATTTTTTGTGTGATGTATATTATGGATGTTGTGAATGAGCATGAATTTTGTTGGAATTATTTGAATCATTTCTGATTTAATGGAGATTTTTCATTCTGATTGATCACATTTGAGCTTTAAAATTGCCTTGAACTTCAATTGATCATGAAATGCTTTTGGTATATGATATTGATGTGATACCTTTTGGAATGTTTCAAGATGTGTTTGAAGTTGATTCATGTTAAATTTCAGCTTCTGTTTCAAATTTTTTCTCCATCTTTGACCCTAGGCTTTGACCTAGTGGTTTGCCTCTCATATTTGAGCTTTGATTTCAGGTTGAACATCCAAGTTACATGGTTAATGATGCTTCGTCACTTGAGCATTGATGTTTGCCTTTGATTACTAACCCTTGTGTGTTTTGTAGGCTGATGTTGACTCATTTGAGTTTGACTTTTGGCTTACACATTGTGTACATTGGGATTGTTTGTTGCTTATTGACTGTTGTTTGATTGTCTGAGTTTTGTACTGATTTGTTTGATGTTTCCACAGGTACATAAGTTGCTTTAAGTTCACTTTGAACTTGCTTTTGCTTGGTTGCTTAACCACTTAGGTATAATCTCTAATCTTCATGTAGTCTGGAAGACCTACTGTTATTGGTAGGCACCTGTCTGAAGTCCTCCTTAAGAGGCAATGCTTGTGATTGTTTACTCTTTGTGCCAAGCAGGAAAAGTCCTCTTATGAGGCAATTGGTAGATAAAAGAGATGTGTAATCCATCTCCTACTACTCAGTGTGTCATCCACTTTGCTCACACAATATGTTGATGCATTGTGGATAATAACCCAAGATCTTATAGAGTCAAATCATTTGTGGAGAAGAGTTCCAACTTTCTGAACTCCCACACCTTCCATTGTTTAAAGCTCTCCCTGACCAGGGATAAGAGCTATGAGGCACACCCCTCATCTCCATTTCATCTGCTTCACCCTAACTCTCAATGTTAGGGTTAAGAGCACAAAATACCCCATTCCAGTTGACTGTAAAGTCTAACCTTGCTTGAGCCTAATTGATTGTATATAGTGTGTGCTAACTGACTTGATTGTCTGCTTACTTAATTCATTTGTGCATATTTGCTTGAGGGTGCCTTTGTGCATTTATCATCACCATTTGTATATCATTTCATAAACTTTGCTTTATAGCATTTTTGCTTTGTCCATGGAGGAGACAAGCATAAGTCCATTACTTGGCAGTTGTTCCTATGATATGGTGGGAGACTAGTATAAGTCCATTGATTGGCATCTGGTATCCATGTTTGTTTGTTTGTGAGATTGGTATAAGTCCATTGATTGGCATCCGGTATCATTGTTTTGTTTTAGGAGACTAGTATAAGTCCATTGATTGGTATCTGGTATCCATGTTTGTTTGTTTGTGAGATTGGTATAAGTCCATTGATTGGAATCCGGTATCATTGTTTTGTTTTAGGAGATTGGTGTAAATCCATTGATTGGTATCCGGTATCCATGTTTGTTTGTGAGATTGGTGTAAGTCCATTGATTGGCATTCGGTATCCCTTTGCTTTGTGTCGCAACCTAAAAAATACAGTGCGCGAAAAAACAATCGGCGAAAGAAAAAGACAGAAGAGTCGCCACCGTGCGTTATTCATCCCAAAGGAGGGAAATGAAACGCTCGAAGTAAACCTGAAAAAGGAAAGGACAAGACAGGGTCTCGCAACCAAATCTTGGGTTCGGGAGTCGGTTATGCGGAGGGAAGGTATTAGCACCCCTACGCATCCGTAGTACTCTACGGGATCCACTTTTGTAGTTCTTGTCTAAAGGGTGTGGGTTTATCTTGTGCTGTTTGCCAAAAAAAAGGGTTAAATGAAAATGACTCGCGCGGATGTCGCATCCACTGCATACGTATCTCATCTGAATATGAGAATCAGAGTCTTCGTAGCTCGGCTGACCTATGGGTTGGGGGATGTGTGCTCGCTAAGACATCGCGTCTTATGCCTACATATCTCATCTGGCCTGAGAATAAGAGCAAAACGTAGTTCGGCTAACTACGGGGTTGTGGATTGGGTTTTGGGCGAACAACGTTACTACGCAATCTACCGGATGCTCGACCTTTGGAGACTTACTCGCATGTAGTAGAAGGAGTTAACGTGTTGCTTTGGGTTTTAGGGTTTGGGATGCTCAAGGGCAAAAAGGCAGTCCTTGACGAAGGAACCGCGCTACCTGCAGGGATATGAATACAAAACACAAAACATGTATCTCAAAGTAAAATGCCACCAAGGGGCTCAAACGTTGCCTCCTATCGAGGTCTTCCAGCTAGGAAAGCAGTAAAATGCGGGAAAGATGTAAAAGTACCACGCGGATAAAGATCCGAAGTAACAGCAATTAGAGGAATGGGAAACCCTGAGATCCTTCCAAGCTAATGCCATCAAAGAAAAGTGAGTCAGTACGGGTAATCGGAATGAACCTCCAGGGGTTATCCCACAAATAAAGTGGGAAACCACGCAAGTTATCCCTGCAAAAGTCATGTGAGCCCTCACAAAAATTCAACAAAAGGGTTAGTGAAACACCATAAGCATTTTTTTCATGATCAACAGTATGGTTTCAAAAAAACTCAAACCCTGTGGCATACATTTCAGAAATTAAACGGTTAAACATTCAAGGCATTGTTTATACATTCATATACATATTAAACCCATGGGCAAAGGTAATGGGAATAATGGCAAACCTGATTGGAGAGCTTGATTGAAATTGAGTTGCACCCGTGAGGTTTACAAAACAATCTTCAGGGTTTATGTGAGGCAGAGGTGATTCTGTGTAGTTGAGTTCCCTTCGGGGTTTGGAGGCTGCTCTGAACTCCGTTAGGTCTTCTCTCACTATCTTTTTCCTCAGGGTTTTGTTCCAAGGAAACCTCAGAGTATTTTGCTTCTCTTCCTTCTTCTCCTCTTCTGTGTGGCCTTTCTTTCAATGAAACTCTAGTATTTATAGGCTAATATTGGTAGCTTAGTGGGCTTTTGAGAAAGGTCCAAGTCCAAGATTTTTTTATTATTTTATTTATTTAATTATTTATTTAATTAATTAATTAATTAATTAGTTAAAATTTTTTATTATTATTATTATTATTATTATTTTTTTTGGATCTAATTCTGATTGACATGATGAAATGCAATATGAAATGCTAAATGAATGCATGAATGAGGAGGGCAAATTTTGGGGTGTTACAGCTGCCCCTATTCAATCATCAGCTAACCCGAGTAGGATGAAAGCGAACAGCTTATCAAACAAATGGGGTGAGCTGTGATTGAATACCAAAGATAGACCGAAAATTTGCGCTCCGAGAACACCACAAAAACGCGGAAATACACCGCGCTGTTTATTTTTCTTCCGATCCTCTGGCTGGATCTGAATCAGTCTTCTGGCTTAATCTGGAGTGTCGATCCTCTGGCTGAACCTATACTCAATTTAGTCCTCTGGTTGGATATTAATTTTGATCCTCGGGATGGATACGAATTTGATCTTCTGGCTAGATCTTCTTCGATCTTCTGGCTAGATCTCCTCCGTTTCGATTCTCTGGCTGAATCTATTTCCTTTGATTCTCTGGCTGAATCTACTTCGATCTTCTGGCTAGATCTGAATTGTTTCGATTCTCTGGATGAATCTATTTTCGGTCTTCGGGCTAGACCTGACTTCGATCTTCTGGCTAGATCTTCTTCGATCTTCTGGCTAGATCTCCTTTGTTTCGATTCTCTGGCTGAATCTATTTCCTTTGATTCTCTGGCTGAATCTACTTCGATCTTCTGGCTAGATCTGAATTGTTTCGATTCTCTGGCTGAATCTACTTCGATCTTCTGGCTAGATCTGAATTGTTTCGATTCTCTGGCTGAATCTATTTCCGGTCTTCGGGCTAGACCTGACTTCGATCTTCTGGCTAGATCTTCTTCGATCTTCTGGCTAGATCTCCTTTGTTTCGATTCTCTGGCTGAATCTACTTCGATCTTCTGGCTAGATCTGGATTGTTTTGATGATAAATTCCCGTCATTAGGATCCCACATCTGAGGCATGCGCTGGTTGACCTTCTTTTGAAATCTAAACCCAACCTTCATATTAGATATGCAGCTTCGAGAATATTCCACTTTTGGGCTTCGTACATATTCTTCGGGCTAGAACATGTTGTAACGACTCCTCAATTAGACTTGCTGGGGAAATAAAGCTTGTAGGCGACTTCACTGGGGAATCTTCAAATTGAGCCTCAGGCTGACTCTTGGGAAAACGATTCTCAGGCTGAATCTTCAAAAATGACCCTCATGCTGGATCACGGGAAAACGATTCTCAGGATGAATCTTCAAAAAGTGACCCTCATGCTGGATCACGGGAAAACGATTCTCAGGCTGAATCTTCAAAATGACCCTCAGGCTGGATCACTCACGCTTGATCCTCTGGCTGGATCTCATGACCTTGGTTGTAAAGTAATTCTTCAGTCTGCTTGGAAGAACCTGTTTATCAGCTTATGTGTATGCTTGATATGATATGCACGCAAATGCAAATGTTATGCATGGTGTAAAAAGAAATCTGCTTGGGGAAGCAAACTCCGGTAGGGAACAGATCGCTGTATCAATCCTTGAATGCTCTGTGGGGAATGATCCGTCTGCCGGGACCAATGAGCCACCAAAAATAAATTGGCTGCTTGAAAAGTTGACCTTGCGGGGGGAGTATCAACTATGGAAACTTTGTTCGGCGAGGCTCTGTGAGGAGAGTCTGTGGGGAAAACACTTCCTGAGGAAATGTCGTAGGAAACGACCTTTGCTGGGGATATGAACTTGCTAATCGCCCTCAAGCTGGGGATTAACAAATCTGTTAAAAATAATCTGCTGGGGATGAGATGAACACTGGGAACACCACCCTCTTGTCCGTTGGGTATTCAACCACTCCGCTGTTGCTAGGAAGATACAGTCTGACACTGTCAACTCCGCTGGGGATATATAGTCTGGATACTGTCAACTCTACTGGGGATAGACAGTCTGGATACTGTCAACTCTACTGGCGAACATGCTCTGCTGTGGAGATACTTTGTCAACCGCTTGGGGATGAGGATTCATGACTTGGCATCCGGTTCCTGTGACCTGCAACCAAAAATACACGTATGCCTCGGGGGAATTACTCGGTTTGAATTCACCGTTCAGGATTAAGCACATTCAAAGCAATTTTAAATGTTTTCCTGTGCAAATCATTTGCAAAAGCCACCATTATGTTCATATGCAATATGTTTTATCAAAAATTCAGACATTTTTGCAAACAAACTGATAAATGAAAAATAAAGAGGCTCTTTAATTGAATTATTCGACTCTTACTGGGGAGAAAATTTGTGCCAGGAATAGGCGAGGGTATCAGGAAGCTGATCCCTGAAAAGAGGTGATCGCTATAAAAAGAGAAATATCCTAATGGCAAATGTGGAAACGGGGTCCCACTGAGTTTCGACTCTACTATGGCTCGTATGTCCTCAAGACGCTCTGCTCATCTTGCTTTCTGAAGTGGATGATTAGTCGATCTTTAACCTTCGAAGATTGCCGGATTGAATGAAACGGTGATATAACACTGATGAACTCAGATCATAGTCATTCGCTTATTCCCTAACTTTTGCCTGGATCGCCCCCTTTTCGGGTTTTCAATCCACCGGGATACCCATTTTTGCCTGGGCCGCCCTTTTGGGTTTTCGACTCACCGGGTGTACTCTTTTTTTTTATATATCCCTAATTTTTGCCCGAACCTCTTTATTCTTTTTTTTTTTGGTTCGTCGGAATGCCCCTTTTTTGCCTGGACTATTCTTTTTACTGTCCAGCGGGTCTATTTTATGCGAAGTATTTTTTAACCGCGTCTGAGTTAATAGGGGATGGGAATCCTTCGCCCTCCATGGTTGTTAGCGTCAAAGCTCCGCCATAGAAAATCCTTTTAACCACGTGCGGACCCTCCTAGTTCGGTGTCCATTTGCCCCTGTGATCTGTGTTGGGAGGAAGAAATCTTTTGAGTACCAATTCACCGACTTGATACCCCTGAGGGAGCACTTTCTGACCAAATGCTTTCTTCATTCGTCTCTGACCGAGATACGTCAATTCTGGGTACGTAATTCCAGCATAGCACCATTTCCCTGTTGGTTTGATTGATGACCAAAGCTGAATCCCCGTATACATCCAGGGTTTTAATCTGTATATTGACGGCTTCCTCAAGTCTTAGGATACAAGCTTCGTATTTGGCTTCATTGTTGGTGCAGGGAAAAGTTATTCTGGCACCAAATGGCATATGAACCCCCTTCCGGTGTGATCAACACTATACCAACTCCGCGACCATTGACGTGGACCGCCCCATCAAACATCATAACCCATTTGGATTCAGGGTCAGGCCCCTCCTCCGGGAGTGGTTCCTCTCAATCTTTCGATTTGAGAAACATGATGTCCTCATCAGGAAAGTCAAACCTCATAGGTTGGTAATCATCAATCGGTTGCTCTGCAAGATAGTCTGACAAGACACTTCCCTTGATGGCTTTTTGTGAAGTGTATTGGATGTCATACTCTGTCAGTATCATTTGTCACCTAGTAACCTTTCCGGTAAGTGCTGGCTTTTCAAAAATATACTTGACTGGATCCATTTTTGATATCAATAGAGTCGTGTGAGTCAACATATACTGCCTTAGTCGGCGAGCAGCCCATGCCAAAGCGCGACAAGTTTTCTCGAGCAATGAGTATCTTTGTTCACAGTCGGTAAACTTTTGCTAAGGTAGTATATTGCATGCTCTTTTCGACCTGACTCGTCATGCTGACCGAGCACACAACCCATTGACCTTTCTAACACAGTCAAGTACATGATCAATGGTCTTTCCTCTCGGCCTGTAGACTGGCCCCGATCTAGATCTCTTTCTTCTCGTCTTCAGTACCGATGTTGACGGTCTCAATCACCTCCTGATAAGGTGTAATAGCTCGGTCCTCCTGTTTCAACAATCTGGCTAACTCCTCAGGCAATTCACAATCTTCCTCAGCCCCTTCTTCGGCTTGATAGATAGGATTGTCGAAGTCATACTTGGCCATAGCAGTGTCGTTAGCAGTGAGGTCCGGGTGATCAGCTCAGCATGATGGAGGATCATGCTTTACCTTAGAATGAGAGATTTTTTTTTGGAAGAAAGGAAAAACGAAAAAAGAAATATTGCCATTTTTTGTTGTAAAAAGTAAAAAAAACTGAAAGAAAGAGAACACAAAATTGTTTGCAAAAGCCGTCCTTTATTGATGATAAAAATAATTGCGAAACGTAACTAAATGGATGGCCCTACAAATGAGTCATTACACCTTGGGCAAAGTGTAAGACTTTATTATGCATGTAATAAAAGGAAAACAATAAAAATCACTCTTTCAGCGGAGTAACCCGGACGGTTTTTCGGACGACCAATTGTCGAGCTTTTCTCCCAGGACACACGGGCGAATCCAGCTATCTAAGTCACAGTCGCTGTCAGCCTTGTCTTCATCTGCAGCATTGACGACGTGGGGAGAAACCAAACCCCCGCTGGAGAGAGTACCGGTTTCATTCTTCTGAGATCCCGGAGCATACCCCAATCCAAACTTGTCTTCTTTGATGACTGGCTCCACAAATTTGCCCCAGCCTTGGGCATTACCAGCTTTAACCACTTCGACAACTTGCTTGTATGAAGAGATAGAAGTCCCGACCTTCTCAAACTCAGGTGAAAAGACAGCTTCGGGCGCGACCTCATTGATGTTTGTAGTTTCGAAGCCCTGACACAGCATCTCGTGCATCTCGCCGTCCATCTCTACATACTTAAATGTAGACAGGTGGCTAACAAAAATATCCTCTTCACCACATACAGTGACGATCTGACCTTCTAGTTCATATTTGAGCTTCTGGTGGAGGGTAGAAGTAACAGCACCGGCAGCATGAATCCAAGGCCGACCTAGCAGACAGCTGTAGGCAGGCTGGATATCCATCACATAAAAGGTGATCTTGAACCCCTGCGGTCCAATCTTAACTGGCAACTCAACTTCGCCAAAGACAGCTCTCTTAGAGCCATCAAAAGCCCTCACAACTAAGTTACTTGGCCTCAGGATGATGCCATCGCAATCCAACTTCATTAAGGCTTTCTTTGGAAGAACATTCAGAGAAGAGCCTGTATCAACCAAAACATGGGAAAGCACCACCCCTTTGCACTCCATTGTGATATGCATGGCTTTGTTGTGATTCCTGCCCTCAGGTGTCAGGTCATTATCGGTGAAACCTAGCCCCCGGCTAGCGTTTACATTGGAAACTACCGACTCCAGCTGGTTAACAGTTATCTCCGGTGGAACATAGGCCATATTCAGTACTTTCAACAAGGCTGCTCTGTGCGCCTCAGAGCACAGCAATAGTGAGAGAATGGAGATCTTTGAGGGTGTCTGATTTAGCTGGTCGACTACCTTGTAGTCACTTTTCTTGATAATCCTCATAAACTCATCCACTTCCTTCTCGAATGCGGTCTTAGGAGGATCTTCCTCAGTAGTAACCTCTTCGGTGGATACCTGTTTCCCTTTAGCCTTGGCAGCTGCCTCGGCTTCAGTATTCGCGCGTAATGTTGATGGTGCAAATAGGCGTCCACTGCGAGTGAAGCCACCAACCCCTCCAACATTGTCTACAGTGGAGCTACCAATGTCAATGTCTTCTTCGTTAACTTTCTGCCCCTGGCAGTAGATATCAGCCCCATAGTGCCACGGGATAGCACTGTCTTTCTCATACGGAACAGGTCCTGGTACCGTGATGGTGATTGGACCAACCAAAGTCGGTTGAGGGCTGCCAGAGTAAATTGCGACTGGTGCTGAACTTTCGATGTTCACCGCTGCTGGTTCTGTACTTTCTGGGAAATATATTATTGTCGGAGCGAGTCTCTCGGGAACATATATTTCTTCAGGAGTGAAATAAAACGTCACCGTCGATACATCATTCTTCACTGGACGGGTCTGATCGAACTGAAGACAACCTTCATCTATCAGTTGCTGAATACCCCTTCTCAAACTGTCACATCCGTTTTCGGCAGCTTGACAATTTCTGCATTCCTCCCCACAACACGGGAAAATCTGTCCTTTCAGAAGTCGGTCTTTAACCACCGATAGCGAAGTCTTCACCTTAGTCACATCAGAAACCAAATTCAAAGTTTCCCCACTATCAACAACATTAATCCTCTGCCCGCCGTGAGCCGGCATCGGGTTCTAGATAACATTAGGCACCGGAGCAAAATTGATAGCCTGGGCATCTCTCAAATCTTGTACCTTTAACTGGAGAGCCTTGCAATTATCTGTAGTATGGCCAGGTGCGTTGGAGTGAAAAGCACATCTGGCGTTGACATCATAACCTCTAGGCAAATTATTGGGATCGATTGGTGGGGCCAGAGTTCTCAACGTAACCAGATTCATGTCAATCAGCTTGGGAAGTAATACTGAATAAGGCATTGGGATTGGCTCGATGACCCGGTCTGTCTGCCTTGGACGTTGTTGATAATGTCTCTGCTGACCCGGATTACCTCCTTGTTGTTGATTGTTGTACCTGGGTTGTTGTTGCAGATGATATTGCGGTTGAGGAACATGTGTTGGAATGGTGACTGCGGCCACTTGATCTTGATAGTAATTAGGGCGTCCTCTACCCCTGCCTCTGCCGGCATACACAACGCTTGCCTCGCCTTCTTTTCTTCGCTGACCGTTACCAGCAAACGGTCTCTTGGGACCTGATGGGTTGGAAACACTATTGTCTTGAATTCGGCCCATCTTCAACAGACTCTCGATCCTTTCTCCAGCAATCACTATCTCTACAAAGCTGATTGACGGGCAAGCAGCCAATCTCTCGATATAATTGCCTTGAAGAGTGTTCATGAACATGTCCGCCATCTCCCTTTCAGACATAGGGGGTTGGACGGATGCAGCAATCTGTCTCCAACGCTGAGCATATTCTCTAAAGGTCTCCTTGGCAGTCTGAGACATACCTTGCAACAAGGTCCGATTTGGAGCCATGTCCAAGTTGTATTGATATTGCTTGACAAAAGCCTCTGCCAAGTCTTTCCAGCTCTTGATGGTAGTACGAGACAAATGAGAATACCATTCACGAGAAGCTCCAGTTAGACTGTCTTCAAAATAGTACATCCATAGCTTTTCATCTTCCGTGTGAGCTCCCAACCTTCCCAGATAAGATTGGAGATGAGTGCGTGGGCAAGAAGCCCCGTTGTATTTCTCAAAAGTAGGGGGTTTGAACTTGTGAGGAATCCTTACTCCCTGAACCAGACCAAGATTTGTGACATCAAAACCTAAGGAATTTTGAGACTCCAAAGATTTGAGCTTCTCAGCAAGCTCATCCATACGGCGAGTGGTCTCGAGGGCCTCGTCGTGCAAAGAAAATTGATCATACCGATAATCTTCAGTAACGGGGTGCCCGTTAATCCGAATTCCTTGGTTCACATTGTACCTTCCGCCAATACCATTTCCGACATTCCCCGTGTTGTCAACATCACCCGGGTTTCCATCAACATTTGCGTTACCCGCGTTTCTAGTGTTCACAGGGTTATCAGCGTTCCCAGGGTTACCAGGGTTTCCCTCAGCATTTGGTATCTCCACCTCCGGATCGGGTCTCGGTTGCTCAACCAATTCCCTCAGCTTTTCTTGACCTGCTGCCATACCAGTCATCAATGTCATGAACTGATCCATCCTTTCACGCATATCAGCCAGCTCTTTCTGTACTTGGTCCATCGCTAGTCGTGGACGGTTTTCCTTTGTCGGGTATCTGTGAACTCGCTTGGGACCAATAACTGCCTGATACAGGGAACAAACATTAGACACTGCGGTGACACCTGCAAAACAAACAAGGGTTAATATGCATGGTATGCGATGCACTGCTTGTTCAGTTTTAAGGCACCCCTGTTTTGAAAGGGAATACCCTACAAATGAATAAGCATGAGATGTTGGATGCAAATATGCAGATGATGTTATGCAATGTAAAGGCATGTCAATCAGAATTGATGTATCTGCTTGAACATCTGTCGGGTTGCACTGTCTGGAGAGAAATTAAGAGCACACCAAACAAAGGTCATGGGATGGATCATGTTATCCTTAATATCAACCACCCATTTTGGTGGATTATGGTTTACACCTTATCAACACCCGAGTTTCATTGATATTAAGGATACCTGATCGGATTAACCATGAATCAAGGGTTTGTTGCAAGTCACGAGCATGGAGTTTAGGTTAAGAACCACCCAAAAGGAGTGTACTAAGGTTTAAACCTGCCAAACATGTTCTACAAAAGGTTCCCATAGTCATAATCCCATCTTTCGGATATTATCAGAGGAACGACTACTCGTATTCCAACAATATTCTCAAGAGAGACTCTTATGAGTGTAGTATCGCATAACAATCGTATCAAATCTCACATTTGAACGACTTTCGCACTACGTCCTACGAATAGGCCAAGATGGGTTTGGTAAACTAAGGTCCTTGGCTTCTTAGGTCTATATTGGAACAAGTAATGTCTAACCACAACTTACTTATGTGACATTATTGATCTCAACATGACCACCACCAAGTGAATGGGCTTGCAAGTCAACTCGCTAAGGAATACTCCACACAAGTTGACAGGACTATGCCATTCTCCTATCCTAAGTGCACTCGAGTTCGGGTATAGAACTCATCTCACAAAGATCACCAAGCAGCCATAGCCAGCCAACAGATACAGCAATGATATATACACAATGCAATAAGGTAAAGCAGGTAAATAAATAACTGCACAAAAGCATGAACACCCAATAAACAAACAAACTACAAAAGCAAGGAGGGACTCGCTTAGGGCAGATGGACCAGCAAGAGGTCAACTTCTATATGTCCCCAGCAGAGTCGCCAGCTGTCGCAACCTGAAAAATACAGTGCGCGAAAAAACAACCGGCGAAAGAAAAAGATAGAAGAGTCGCCACCGTGCGTTATTCATCCCAAAGGAGGGAAAGGAAACGCTCGAAGTAAACCTGAAAAAGGAAAGGACAAGACAGGGTCTCGCAACCAAATCTTGGATTCGGGAGTCGGTTATGCGAAGGGAAGGTATTAGCACCCCAACGCATCCGTAGTACTCTACGGGATCCACTTTTGTAGTTCTTGTCTAAAGGGTGTGGGTTTATCTTGTGCTGTTTGCCAAAAAAAAAGGGTTAAATGAAAATGACTCGCGCGGATGTCGCATCCACTGCATACGTATCTCATCTGAATATGAGAATCAGAGTCTTCGTAGCTCGGCTGACCTATGGGTTGGGGGATGTGTGCTCGCTAAGACATCGCGTCTTATGCCTACGTATCTCATCTGGCCTGAGAATCAGAGCAAAACGTAGTTCGGCTAACTACGGGGTTGTGGATTGGGTTTTGGGCGAACAACGTTACTACGCAATCTACCGGATGCTCGACCTTTGGAGACTTACTCGCCTGTAGTAGAAGGAGTTAACGTGTTGCTTTGGGTTTTAGGGTTTGGGATGCTCGAGGGCAAAAAGGCAGTCCTTGACGAAGGAACCGCGCTACCTGCAGGGATATGAATACAAAATACAAAACATGTATCTCAAAGTAAAATGCCACCAAGGGGCTCAAACGTTGCCTCCTATCGAGGTCTTCCAGCTAGGAAAGCAGTAAAATGCGGGAAAGATGTAAAAGTACCACGCGGATAAAGATCCGAAGTAACAACAATTAGAGGAATGGGAAACCCTGAGATCCTTCCAAGCTAATGTCATCAAAGAAAAGTGAGTCAGTACGGGTAATCGGAATGAACCTCCAGGGGTTATCCCACAAATAAAGTGGGAAACCACGCAAGTTATCCCTGCAAAAGTCATGTGAGCCCTCACAAAAATTCAACAAAAGGGTTAGTGAAACACCATAAGCATTTTTTTCATGATCAATAGTATGGTTTCAAAAAAACTCAAACCCTGTGGCATACATTTCAGAAATTAAACGGTTAAACATTCAAGGCATTGTTTATACATTCATATACATATTAAACCCATGGGCAAAGGTAATGGGAATAATGGCAAACCTGATTGGAGAGCTTGATTGAAATTGAGTTGCACCCGTGAGGTTTACAAAACAATCTTCAGGGTTTATGTGAGGCAGAAGTGATTCTGTGTAGTTGAGTTCCCTTCGGGGTTTGGAGGCTGCTCTGAACTCCGTTAGGTCTTCTCTCACTATCTTTTTCCTCAGGGTTTTGTTCCAAGGAAACCTCAGAGTATTTTGCTTCTCTTCCTTCTTCTCCTCTTCTGTGTGGCATTTGTTTCAATGAAACTCTAGTATTTATAGGCTAATATTGGTAGCTTAGTGGGCTTTTGAGAAAGGTCCAAGTCCAAGATTTTTTTATTATTTTATTTATTTAATTATTTATTTAATTAATTAATTAAAATTTTTTTATTATTATTATTATTAATTTTTTTTTTTTTTTTGTAAAAAATTATTTTTTTCTTTTTTTTTTTCGGTTTTTTTTTTTTCGTTTTTTTTCATTTTTTTTTTTGATCTAATTCTGATTGACATGATGAAATGCAATATGAAATGCTAAATGAATGCATGAATGAGGAGGGCAAATTTTGGGGTGTTACACTTTGCTTATTTGCTTATTTGCATTGTTGCGTATTCCAAAGGAATCACTTGAATCATCTACATATGATTTCAAGAGGTGAATATCTAAGAAGTTTTACTTCCTCACCCTCCCACCTTTTGTTTCTTTAAACCTCCATTTGCATGTTAACCCAAAACTTGAAAACTATTGTGCAAACATTTTCATCTCTTTTCAAATTAGAAACCTAGGCCTTAGGCCTTTGATTTTTTCAAACTCCATTTCATAATACTTCTTTGAATTGAATTCTAATCATACTTTGACCATTTTTGTGAATAATCCTAATTGGTTAATTTCACTCATTCAATTATTTTGTGGCTTTGTCCATTCTTGATAAGTTTTCATACATTAGTCATAGGTTTGATTTATCCTAGTTGGTTGATGTTAATCTCACCTCTGTCCTTAGTGATTGAATTGTAAGACTTCCTTGCTTATTATAGGGTTAACCCCTCACTAGCAAGTTGAAGCTTTTCTCACATGGTGGACTTGTTGTTTGTATAAGGTTGAGTTTTCTCCCGTGGATAACGAAAAACCTTAGGGCTTTTGTTTAAAAAGTGAACCCACTCATATTTTGGAAATCTTTTAGCCGAACTACGGCGTTTTGATCCTTACCTTCCATGGAAAGGTACGTAGGCAACGGGTTCATCCGTTCAAACACAAAAATAATAAATTGTATATTCTTTCTCTCATCCCTTCAATCCATGTTTGCACAATAAATATTTCATAAACAAATAACATTTCGTACAACAAGTGTGAAAAGGGCTCCCTAGGAGTACCTAGGACGTTTTGGGTGCCTAACACCTTCCCATTGCGTAATTAATCCCTTACCCAGATCTCTGACCTTTCATTAGTTTTCTATGTGTAAAACTTCTTAGGCTTTTGTTCGCTTTTTAGCCATTCCTTTGGATAAATAAAAGTGCGGTGGCGACTCGATTCTTTGTATGCTTTGCTTTTGATTTAATCAATAAATCATAAAGTGACGAATACACCGCTACAGAAAAGTGGCGACTCCACTGGGGAACATCTCCTTGGTGGTATTGCCTACTTTTCACCCTTGTTGTGTGATATTTGTTTATCTGTTATTTGACATATTTTTGTACAATTTGGGATGACTGTATTGATTGTAATGTTTGAATTGCTTGATATACAATTGCTTGTTTGCTTGGTGATCTCTGTGAGATGAGTTCTATACCCGAACTCGAGTGCACCTTAGGATAGGAGAATGGCATAGTCTTGTCGACTTGTGTGGAGTATTCCTTAACAAGTTGACTTGCGAGTCCATTCACTTGGTGGAGGTCATGTTGGATTAATAATGTCACACAAGTTATTTGTGGGTAGGCATTATTCTTTCAATCATGTGCCTTAGAAGCCAAGGACCTTAGTTTACCAAGCTCATCTTGGCCTATTTTTAGGACGTAGTGCGGAGGTCGTTCAGATGTAAGATCTGATGCGATTGTTACGCGATACTACACTCATAAGAGTCTCTCTTGAGAATATTTTTGGAATACGAGTATTCGTTCCTCCGATAATATTCGAAAGATTGGATGACGACTATGGGAACCTCTGGTAGAACATGTTCGGAAGGTTTAAACCCTAGTACACTCCTTTTGGGTGGTTCTTAACCGAGACTCCATGCTCGTGACTCTCAACAAACCCGTGATTCATGGTTGAGTCGTTCAGACATCCTTAATATCAATGGAACTTGGGTGTTGATAAGGTGTAAACCACAATCCACCAAAATGGATGATTGATATTAAGGATGATTGAGCCGGTTCATGTATTGTTAATATCAATGGAACTTGGGTGTTGATAAGGTGAAAACCATAATCCACCAAAATGGATGATTGATATTAAGGATACTATGAGCTTTCCCATGACCTTTGTCTGGTGTGCTTTGCTTGATCCTTGAGTGTGATTGTTGCATTCATGTATTCATCTGCATTCATGTCATCAGACAAATGAGAAAATTTTCAAGGAACTTAAAGGGTTTATTTGCAAAATTTTCAGACATGGAAAGACCAAAAAGGCATACAAAGAAGTACAGCTTTCGACAGCCCGATCTGAAAGAGTTAAGGAATCTGACATCCTATGTATTAGATCCCTTGGGTTTCAAAGCTCGTTATGGGAAGCTTTTGCCTCTGTTGACTACTCAGGTTGACGAAGGGTTGATGAGTACTTTGGCGCAGTTCTATGATCCTCTGTATCATTGCTTCTCTTTTCCGGAATTTCAGCTGTTGCCTACGCTTGAGGAGTATGCTTATCTCGTGGGTATTCCTATTCTGGATCAGGTGTCGTTCAGTGGCTTAGAGAGTATTCCGACTTCTCGAGAGATTGCAGACTTGTTACACATAGATGAATCCCTGATTGAAGCGCATATGACCACCAAAGGTGGAATTCAGGGTCTTCCTTCTGATTTCCTCATTGCTCAAGCTACCGTTTATGGGAAGGCCATGAGTGAGGATGCCTTTGAGGCCATATTCGTGCTGCTCATCTACGGATTGGTATTGTTCCCCAACATCGACAAATATGTGGATGTGAACGCCATTAGGATCTTTTCTGTTCTTAATCCCGTTCCTACTTTGTTGGGTGATACCTATTTCTCTTTGCATCTAAGGAATGCAAAGGGTGGAGGAGTTATTGTGTGTTGTTTGCCTTTGCTGTATAAGTGGTTTATTTCTCACTTACCGCAGACGGTTGCTTTCAAGGAGAACAAGGGATGTCTACGGTGGTCCACGAGACTTATGTCTCTCACAATGATGATATCTCTTGGTATGATCGCGTGTATGATACAGTTCAGATCATTGATTATTGTGGTGAATTCCCTAATGTGCCTCTTCTTGGTACATGTGGTGGGATCAGCTACAACCCTATCTTAGCACGTCGTCAGCTTGGGTTCCCCCTAAAGGATAAACCTCATAACATTCTGTTAGAAGGTGTATTCTTTCAGGAGGGTAAAGATCCCCAAGGCCTGAAAGCCAGGATGGTCCGCGCTTGGCGCAAGATTCACAAGAAGGGTAGGAATGAGTTGGGTCCGAAGAACTGCATTGCTTTGGAGTCGTATACTTCCTGGGTCAGGCAGAGAGCATCAGAGTATCTTATGCCATATGATTATCCGAGACCTACACCGTTGGTTGTGGCTGGGCCTTCAACCCTCCCTAACCAAGGCATAAAGGAGTTGAGAGATGAAGACCTTTCACGTGCCTGGATCCGTGAAAGAGAAGAGTTGCTTCAACAACTTAAGGAGAAGGACGATTTGATTGAGTTCCTCGAGCATCAGGTAATAGATGATCCGAATGATACCTGGACTTCTCTGCTTCCTCAGTCTTCCAAATTCTGGAAGAGGAAGTATGATCGACTTGCTAAAGAGAAAGCAAATATGGAAGCAGCATATGAGAGAGAGATCAAGAAGCTTTGTGTATCTCGTCTTCCAGCATCTCGAGCTTCTAGGGATCCATAGGATGTTCATTTTCCTTTTCCCTTGTAATAATCAACAATGCTGTACTTCTTTGTCTCGAATATATATTTGATGAGATATTTTCCATACGCGATTAAATGTTTAAAATTTCAAAAATTTGCAAATAGAACCCTAAAAGTTCCTTGAAATAAAAACAAAGCATATGCACGAGCATTGCATGCATCATTTTGCATAAGCAGGGGTTGTTCTGGTCTTCTTGTCTGTGGCCTAACTCTGTGCTCTTCATTTATTTTGAAGACAAGCTGACTCATCGGTGCTATACCAGAGCCAATTCTACAAAGTGATGGATCAATTGGAACAAGAGAACAGAGAGCTGAAGGAAGAAGTTGCCAGACTGGGTGCTCTGATGGAGCAATTCTTGGCTGCTCAGAATCAACCTTCTCCACCTCCTGCAACTCCTCCCCAGAGGACTGTTATATCTGAGATTGTCTCCTCGACTGTGCCAGCCGCCAGTGCCCACTTCGTGCCGAATGCCATGCCAGTCGGGTTTCCGTGGGGTATGCCTCCAGGTTTCATGCCAGATATTCCAGCTCCTACCTTTGCTTCCATGCCGGCATCTAGCCCGATCCTTGCGATGCCTCCTCCTGTCGTGCATACCATTCCCAGGGTAGACGACACCATCTATCATTCTGAGCCGTCTGAGGGCCCAGATGTTAATGAAAAGATGGATGCTATGAATGACCAATTCCTCGAGCTCCGTAAGGAATTGAAGACCCTCAGAGGGAAAGATTTGTTCGGCAAGTCTGCTGCCGAGTTATGCCTGGTTCCCGGTGTGAAGATACCTGTCAAATTCAAAGTCCCTGACTTTGAGAAGTATAAGGGGAACACCTGCCCTCTCGCTCACCTGGTCATGTATGCCAGGAAAATGTCTACTCAAACAGATAATGATCAGTTGCTGATTCATTATTTTCAGGATAGTTTGTCTGGTGCAGCTCTTCGTTGGTATATGAGCCTCGATAGCATAAACATCCGATCCTTCAACGATCTTGGCGAAGCCTTCGTCAAGCAATACAAATATAATGTGGATATGGCTCCTGACCGTGATCAACTCAGAGCCATGTCCCAGAAGGACAAAGAGACATTCAAAGAGTACGCCCAGAGGTGGCGAGAGCTGGCAGCTCAGATTACTCCTCCGCTGGAAGAGAAGGAGATGACTAAGACTTTTCTGAAAACTCTTAGTTCATTTTACTATGAGCGGATGGTTGCGAGTGCTCCCTCTGATTTCACCGAGATGGTGAACATGGGGATGCGTTTGGAGGAAGGTGTCCGGGAAGGACGGTTGTCTAAAGATGAAAGCTCTTCTAAATGATATGGGGCGTTTAAGAAGAAAGATGGGGAGGCACATGCTGTGCAATCCCATGCTAAACCTAGAAGATCCTCCGATAAGAGGAAGCCAGTGCGTCATCAGCACCAGGTGGCTCATATAGCACCTGTCTTCAGAGACAACAATCAGCATCAACAACAACCTCAGTATCAACAGCAACATCGTCCACAGCAACATGCTTACCAGCCTCGTGGCAGCACCAGTAATCAAGCCAATTTGAATTATGATAGGAAAAAGGTCAGTTTTGATCCTATTCCTATGTCATATGCTGAGTTATATCCTTCTCTATTGGAGCGGAAACTGGTTACTCCCAGAGAGCCTCCGGCTGTACCTGCTAACCCGCAGTGGTGGTACAAGCCAGACTAACATTGTGTTTATCATTCCGGTGCTCCGGGTCACAATATTGAAAACTGCTATCCATTGAAGACTAAGGTGCAAGACCTTATGAGATGCGGCATTTTGAGCTTTGAGGACTCAGGCCCTAATGTTACGAAGAACCCATTGCCCGAGCATGGGAAGTCGGTTAACATGGTCCAGGGTTGCCCTGGCAAGTATAAGGTCAAATATGTAAGTCATATTCGACAGTCATTGGTCGAGTTGCATCGTTTGCTGTGGCAGTACAGTCATATGGAGCACGACCATGACAGATGCCGTATCTGCTCTGTTAATAGATTGGGTTGCCGCCAAGTGCGAAGAGAGCTTCAAGAGCTGTTGGATGAGGGTACCATTGAGATTCTTCAAAACAGAAATGTTGATGAAGACGAACCAGAGGTGAATGTGATCTCTCCTGTGTTCAAATTGCCTGAGCCTGTTGTCATCCATTATGATGGTAGCAAGCCGAAGGTCTCTCCTTCTCTGGTAATCAAGCCTGCAGATCCTGTGCCTTATGCTTCAGATAAAGCTATCCCCTTCCGATATAATCCAGTTGCTGTGGAAGATGGGAAAGAAGTGCCTTTGTCTTCAACTTCTGTGGTTAATATTGCTGATGTAAGCGGATTGACCCGTAGTGGTCACGTGTTTTCAGCACCTAAGCCTCAGGCTAGAGTTGTCGTTTCTGATTCCGCTGAGCGTCCAGTTGGGACTGCGGTGAATGTTCCGAATCCGGCACCTGTTGCCAAACCCTCCTCTATACAAAAGACTCATGCTTCTTCTATTGGCCCGAGTGGCATTGTGAATGAAGAATGTGATGAGATGCTGAGGCTCATCAAGAAGAGTGAGTACAACGTTGTAGACCAGCTTCTACAAACTCCGTCCAAGATCTCCGTGCTATCATTGCTTCTGAATTCAAAACCCCATAGGGAGGCTCTGCAGAAAGTATTGGACCTGGCCTATGTTGATCATGACGTCACGATTGAACAGTTTGATAGTATAGTTGCAAACATTACTGCTTGCAACACTTTGAGTTTCTGTGACGCTGATCTCCCTGAGGAGGGAAGAGACCACAACATGGCTCTACATATTTCCATGAATTGCAAGACCAACGCCATGTCCAACGTGTTGGTAGACACTGGGTCATCTTTGAATGTATTGCCGAAGACCACTCTTTCGAGATTGTCATATCAGGGGCCTCCCATGAGGCAAAGTGGTGTTGTTGTGAAAGCTTTCGATGGGTCACGTAAGACCGTGATTGGGGAAGTTGATCTCCCAATCAAGATCGGACCAAGTGATTTCCAAGTTACTTTTCAGGTTATGGATATCCACCCATCTTATAGCTGTCTCCTTGGTAGACCATGGATTCACGAGGCTGGCGCCGTGACATCCACCATACACCAGAAGCTGAAATTCGTCAAGAATAAGAAACTGGTCGTGGTAGGGGGAGAAAAGGCTCTCCTGGTTAGCCACTTGTCTTCTTTCTCATATATTGATGTTGAGGATGAAGTTGGAACGCCTTTCCAAGCTTTATCTATCGCTGAGCCGATTGAGAAGAAGTCTCCTTCATTTGCTTCCTATCGTGATGCGAAACTGGCCATCGAATGTGGTGCAGTTGCTGGTTTAGGGAAGATGATTGAGCTTGAAGACAATAAATCCCGGGCTGGCATTGGCTATTCTCCTGGGGCATTCAACGAGCAAGGACTGTTCAAGAGTGGAGGTTTCATCCATACTGATCAAGCTGAAGAGGCTGCTGCTATTTTGGAAGAGGACGCAGAGGATTTGAGCAACTTTGTTATCCCTGGCGGGATCTGCCATAATTGGGTCGCTGTGGATGTTCCTACGGTCATTCATAAGTCAGCGTAATTTGTTCACTTTGTTCAAAAACCCTTCTCCCATGCCAAAAGGCGAAGTGATGACATTCTTGGCAGCATTTATACAATGATATTTTCATTCAATTAATGCATTGTTAAACATTTGTTTTTCCATTTGTTTTCACTTTTTGCTTTTGCATGAAATCAGTGATCACAAAAAACCCTAAAAACAAGAATAAAAGCAATCTTTTCATCTGCATAATGGTTTGCTTGTTTAAATTCTAAAGTTTTATTATCCAAAATCATTATGCAGGTTGATTCTAAAACCCATTGAACATAATGATCCAACGACATCTCCCAATTTTGAATTCCCTGTATTTGAGGCAGAGGAGGATGATGTTGAAGGGATTCCTGATGAGATTACTCGTCTCCTTGAGCACGAGAAGAAAATCATTCAGCCGCATTTCGAGGATCTGGAAACAGTCAACTTGGGGTCTGAAGATTGTGTTCGTATGGTGAAGATTGGGGCACTTCTTGAAGAGTCTGTCAAGAAGGGGGTTGATCAGTTTGCTACGAGAATATTCCGATATCTTCGCTTGGTCGTATGAAGACATGCCGGGTCTAGATACAGATATTGTGCAACATTTTCTGCCTTTTAGGCCTGAGTGCGTGCCTGTGAAGCAGAAGCTCAGAAGGACTCATCCAGATATGGCAGTGAAGATCAAAGAGGAAGTTCAGAAGAAAATTGATGCGGGGTTTCTGGTGACTTCTACATATCCTCTATGGGTGGCCAATATTGTGCCTGTGCCTAAGAAAGATCGAAAAGTCCGTATGTGTGTTGATTACAGAGATTTGAATAAAGCTAGTCCGAAAGATGATTTTCCTCTACCACACATTGATATGTTGGTAGACAATACAGCTAAATTCAAAGTCTTTTCCTTTATGGACGGATTTTCCGGTTATAACCAAATCAAGATGGCACCCGAAGATATGGAGAAGACAACATTCATCACACCTTGGGGAACATTCTGTTATCGAGTGATGCCCTTCGGTTTGAAGAACGCCGGAGCCACGTATCAACGAGCTATGACTACCTTGTTTCATGATATGATGCACAAGGAGATAGAGGTCTATGTTGATGATATGATTGCTAAGTCCCGAACGGAAATTGAACATGTTGAGCATTTGTTGAAGCTTTTTCAGCGTTTGAGGAAGTATAGGCTTCGTCTAAATCCGAACAAGTGTACATTTGGAGTCCGTTCCGGCAAGTTGTTGGGTTTTTTTGTCAGCGAGAGAGGTATTGAAGTTGATCTTGCGAAGGTCAAAGAAATACAAGAGATGCCTGCGCCTAAAACTGAGAAGCAAGTCCGAGGTTTTCTTGGCCGCTTGAACTATATTTCCAGATTTATATCCCACATGACTGCCACATGTGCGCCGATATTCAAGCTCCTCCGGAAAGATCAATCTCATGATTGGACCGAGGATTGCCAGAAAGCTTTTGACAGTATCAAAGAGTATCTGTCTGAACCTCCGATCTTGTCTCCGCCTGTAGAAGCAAGACCTCTGATCATGTATTTGACTGTTCTTGAAGACTCGATGGGTTGTGTACTCGGTCAACAAGATGAATCGGGGAAGAAAGAATCTGCTATCTACTACCTCAGTAAAAATTTTATTGATTGTGAGTCTCGATACTCAATGCTTGAGAAGACGTGTTGTGCTTTAGCTTGGGCTGCTAAGCGTTTGCACCAGTACATGATAAATCATACAACTTGGTTGATATCCAGAATGGATCCAATCAAGTATATTTTCGAGAAGCCTGCTTTAACTGGGAGGATTGCCCGTTGGCAGATGTTGTTATCTGAGTATGATATTGAGTATCGAGCTCAGAAAGCTATTAAAGGTAGTATCTTGGGTGACCATTTAGCGCACCAGCCGATTGAAGATCATCAGTCTGTTCAGTACGACTTCCAAGATGAGGAGATTCTGTATTTGAAAATGAAAGATTGTGATGAGCCTACACCTGATGAAGGTCCGGAACCTGGTTCTAGATGGACGATGGTGTTTGATGGCGCTGTAAATCAGTATGGAAATGGAATTGGGGCAGTAACCATTACTCCTCATGGCACGCATATTCCGTTTACAGCAAGGCTAACTTTCAAATGCACGAATAATATGGCTGAGTATGAGGCCTGTATTATGGGATTGGAAGAATGTATTGATTTGAGAATCAAACATCTTGATGTGTATGGTGATTCGGCCTTGGTTGTTAATCAGATCAAGGGTGAATGGGAGACGAATCAACCTGGTCTCATTCCGTAGAGATTATGCGAGGAGGATTTCGACGTTCTTCACAGAAGTTGACTTTCATCATATTCCTCGAGAGGATAATCGGATGGCAGATGCTCTTGCCACGCTTGCTTCCATGATTGTGGTCAAGTATTAGAATGAAGTTCCCAACATTACCGTGATGCGCTTGGATAGACCAACTCACGTGTTTGCAGTTGAAAAAGTGAATGATGACAAACCTTGGTATTTTGACATCAAGAATTTCCTTCAGAACCAGGTTTACCCGCCTGGGGCATCTGTGAAAGATAGGAAAACTTTGAGAAGGTTGTCAGGCAGCTTCTACCTCAGTGGTGAAGTGCTGTATAAGAGAAATTTTGACATGGTTTTGCTCAGATGCATGGATAGACACGAAGCAAACCTGTTGATGGCTGAGGTCCATGAGGGTTCATTTGGTACTCATTCCAATGGACATGCCATGGCTAGAAAGATGTTGAGAGCAGGCTACTATTGGCTGACAATGGAGTCTGACTGCTGCAAATATGTGAAGAAATGCCACAAGTGTCAAATTTATGCGGATAAGATTCATATTCCTCCGACACTTCTGAATGTGATTTCATCACCATGGCCTTTCTCTATGTGGGGAATCGACATGATCGACATGATTGAACCGAAAGCGTCCAACGGACACAGGTTTATTCTCGTAGCAATTGACTACTTCACCAAATGGGTTGAAGCCGCTTCGTATGCGAATGTGACCAGGCAGGTGGTCGTGAATTTTATCAAGAACCAGCTTATTTGCTGTTATGGTGTGCCAGATAAGATCATTATTGATAATGGATCTAATCTGAATAATAAGATGATGGAAGAGTTGTGCGCTGAATTCAAGATTGCACACCATAACTCCTCTCCCTACAGACCCAAGATGAATGGGGTTGTTGAAGCTTCTAACAAGAATATCAAGAAGATTATCCAGAAGATGACAGTTACGTACAAAGATTGGCATGAGATGCTGCCATTTGCTTTGCATGGTTATCGTACTTTTGTCCGCACTTCAACAAGGGCAACCCCTTTCTCTCTTGTTTACGGCATGAAGGCTGTTCTCCCAGTAGAGGTGGAGATCCCATCAATGAGAGTCTTGATGGAAGCCAAGTTGACTGATGCTGAATGGATTCAGAGTCGTTTTGACCAACTGAATTTGATTGAAGAGAAGCGATTGACTGCCATGTGCCATGGTCAGTTATATCAGCAGAGGATGAAGAAAGCATTCGATAAGAAGGTCAAGCCTCGTGTGTTCCGAGAAGGTGACCTCGTGCTCAAGAAAGTCTTGTCTTTCGCGCCCGATTCCAGGGGCAAGTGGACTCCAAACTACGAGGGTCCATATGTTGTTAAGAGAGCCTTTTCAGGCGGAGCTTTGATGCTTACAACAATGGATGGGGAGGATTTCACTCGTCCTGTGAATTCAGATGCAGTCAAGAAATACTTTGCCTAAAAAAAAGTATGCAAAAGAAAAACAGAATAGCTCGCTAAGTTGAAAACCCGAAAGGGCGGCTTAGGCAAAAATGAGCGTCTCGGTGGAGAACCCGAAAGGGAGATCCAGGCAAAAATTAGAGACATGAAAAAAAATGTATTTGCATCCCGCTAGATTGAGTACCTCACCCTGGGGCAATCTAGGCAAAAATTAGGGATATGGCAAGTAACTGCATCCTGACAAGACTTTCTGTTCCGCAGCCGTCTGTTCGTCAGAGATTTTCGATTCGTCGTCGACTGAAGCTTCGAATACATCAAGATTCAAATTGGTAGAGAAAGGATCATTATGTTCAATGTAGCCCTCTTCCAATATATATCACTGATTTCAAATTTGTACAGATATATGGAGTCTTGCCATTTGCAGACTACCATTCCATCAAATCAATTTGAGCTTTTATCCAATTATTTGCACTCTTATTTGTTTCAATTCAACAAATGTTTTGCATGTTTTAATTGATAAAATGTCATTGTTTTAAACAAATAAATTTTTTCAAATTGTTGTTTTAAACAAAGTGAACATTCACAATGATGGAAGGATACTTAAGAATTTCTCAGTGCTCTCCCAAGGGTGGCATGATTTTCAACAGGGTAAGACATTTGTTCATATTCCTGGCATTGGTTGTATCCTTTTTCTCCAGATTTTGCTGTTGGGGTTGTTCCCCAAGCAGAGCTTTTGTTGGGGTTGTTCCCCAAGCAGAGTGTTGGTTATAGACTTCACAGTCCTCTCCAACAATGTTCTCTCCTCAGCATGGTTGTTTTCCTTTTGGAAGATTCAGTGGTGGATGGGTTGACATCCTAGTACTTCATCATTTTCCTCAGCACAGTCGATGGCAGAGTTGTTGATATGATGTACTTCATCTATGCTATATTTCCCCATCAGAGCGTTTGGTGAGGTTTTCACCTCTTATTCCTTCAGCAGAGCAGTGATTTTATCTCCTTCTCAGCGGTTGTTGATTTCTTCTTGGATGGTTCAGCATTTGGTGGTTGATCCCCAACTCTCCTCCTCGTCCTCAATGGAACCACCAGTAGATTTGTGGTATGATGGATTGTATCTGTGATGTTTCCCTACGGAATCCCCGCCAGAGTTGGTATCCTCAACAGAGTTTCTTTTGTGGCAGTTTCTGCCTGTTGAAATCTCTGTTTCCCCAGTTTGGGTCGATTGGTGATCTATCATCCATAGATTTGGTTGATTTCATGATGCTTTTGATCCCCAGTAGAGTGGCTTGTGGCAAAATCTACTTGTGTGATCTATTTTCCCTCAGTGGGTTTATCCCCAACGGAGTGGCTGACAGTATCCCCAGTAGAGTTGCTTGTGCGGCTAGGTTCTACTGGTGTGTTCTGTTCTCTTCAGCGGTTCTCGCTTGTGCAGTGAACTCTTGTCTCCCAGTTGATACTGAGGATCCCCCTGCAGAAATCTCGGGATTTCTCCTTTTCCCCAACAGATTGGTTTTGTGGCAGTTTCTGCCTGTTGTGAACTTCTGTTCCCCAGTTGGGTTGATTATTGATCCATCACTCAGAGATTTTGTGATTTCTTTGATATCTCTGATCTTTTGCCTCCCCGCAGATCTTTACTTTTTAGCATGTAGATCTCCGGCAGATTGGCTTTCCAGTTGGTTTTCCCTCTGGAAGTGTAGTACCGGGCGTGTGATTCCTGGGCCTGTTTGTGTTAGATATGTCTGTTTTGTCAGCATTCATCAAACATAAATTACGCATATTCATGCATACTTTCAACATTCAGATATTCATGTTGCATTTTTTGCCATATATCTTTTGTTTGTTGTCTCCTGCTAGTGGTGATATAGATCTCTCCAATAGATCTCTCCAAGCAGATGTCGGGTGTCTAATCTCTCCATATAGAGTCAACCCCATAAGCAGAAAGTGTTTGTCTTTCCTTCTGCAATTCCCCACTGAGATATATCCTCGTGGATGACGGTTTTTTCCGTTTCCTCCCAACACATATATTGGGATGGATCTTCCTATTGAGTTATATCCTCATTAGGGCGAGTCTTGATTCAGTTTGCCTTTTTGGTTTGATCCTGAGTTGGCATTTTTTCAACTGTCTCTTGTGCTTCCCTGTGGAATAAATGAATGAATTGCCCAGTAACCGGCAATAATTCTTTTTATCCCCCAGCGGAGTTTTGGGCCTCTACCCTTATACCGGTAGTTGTAAGTCCTATGTTTCCCTCTTGGCGGAATTTGTGGTTATATACCTTCTATTCCTCAGCAAGAGTCGTTGGTTTTCTACCCAGTAGTCGGTAGTTGTAAATCCTAGTTTTGCTTGCTCCTCAGCAGTTGGTGGTTTGTTATAAACCCTTTTTGTTTCCCGTGCGGAATTGTGATTCCTTCATTCCCACGCGGACGTTGTTGGTTTTCTACCCCGTATTCTGTAGATGTAAACCCTATCTTTTTATCCTCATCAAAGTTGTTGGCTACTACCCAGTATTCGGTAGTTGTAATTTTATCCTCAGTGGGACCTTTCACCGTTTACCAGTGATTTGTTCCCCGGATCATTGATTTGTTTATCAATGCATCCCTGGTGAGTCCTCTGTCATTTACCCGTTTGCTTGGTAATGATTGTTGCTCCCTTTGATCGGTCATCTTTATATACCTAGTTTTGGTATCCCGATGCCTTTCTTTTCGGTTGATTTATCCTTTATTAACCCAATAACCGGTTGTGGATAATCTTCGGTGCGAGTATGTTATCCACGTTCTGACGGTAATGGATAATATATCTCATGCATTCTTCAGTCGAAGCCTGTTGTGTTTCCCCAGTCGAGTAAGATTCGTATTCCTTTATGGAATCGAATATTTGTTGTTCTCTTGGATAATTGTCGGATGCTTGCAATTTATCCCCTGTGAGTTATCTTTCGTTTACCCTGTTGTTGTGGGTAACGATTGTCTCTCTTTTTGGTTGGCCACCTATTATATACCCAGTAACCGGTATCTCTGGTGTCTTTTCCTTTTCGAGTGTATTATTCACGTTCTGACGGTAATGAATGATATATCTCTTTCACTCTTTGGTTGGAATCCTTTGTTGATTTTCCCCAGCGGAGTAAGATTCGTATTCTTTGTAGAATCGAATATCCATCCTTTGATAAGTTTGCGTTCTGCCCTTTTCAGGATGATGAGTGTTTTGGCATATATACCAATTCACGTTTTCGGTAGGTCACCTATTATATACCCAGTAACCGGTATCCCTGGTGTTCCTTCCATGCGAGTATGTTATCTACGTTCTGACGGTAATAGATAATATATCTCATGCGAGTATACTATCCACGTTTTGACGGTAATGGATATTATATCTCATGCGCTCTTTGGGTTTGTTTCCCCAACTGAGTAAGATTCATTTTCCCGTTGCAGGGTCGAATGTCCATCCTGTAAGTCGATTTGCTTTTTCAAGCCCTCCTTTCGGATGATGAGTGTTTTGGCATATATACCAATTCACGCTTTGGTCGGTCGCCTATTATATACCCAGTAACCGGTATCCCTGGTGTTCCTTCCTTTCTACTCCCTATTATGACCTCGGTCCCCTGTGGAGTCAGATTTTCCTGAGTTGATGTACCTTTGTCAGGTCTTTCTCAGATGTTTGGTTGATTGATATCTCTCACCCTTATACCGGTCTTAGATATTCATTCTTCCTGAGCTTGTTACCCTTATACCGGTAACACCTCCTTTCTTTGTTGCTTCTCCAGGAGAGTCTCTTTGTTAGACTTTCTCCAGTGGAGTTTCCGTTGTGGTTTTACCCTTTTGTTGTATTGGCGTTTTCCCGAATATATGCAATTTTCCCCGGCAGGGAGGTTCTGTGTGAATTTTTCCCCAGTCCGAGTTCGGATTTTCATCCGAAGTATCCTTCGTGGATAGTTTGAGTCAGCTTGAGTCTTTCCAATGGATGTGTCTTCCTTTGGATTTCTTCTTTTTCCTGTGTGAGTCCTTCACTCCCCGGTGAGGTCTCCAGTCCAGTCGTGTCTTGTTCACGCAGTGTCTAGTTATTGTTTCCCCTAATTCAGAGTCGTGTCCTGCTCACGCATTCTTTTTCTTATCCCCATGAGAGTCTTGTTAGAGCCTCTGTTCCTGGTGAGTGTATTACTCCGATGGATCGTCTTTCCTTTGTGGGCCTATTCCCCACAGAGTTTTGTTCTTTTACATGCATACATCTGCATCATGAGGTCTCTTAGGGACCAAAATTTGTCTCATTACTGTTATTTAAGCCCATTCTACTGTGTCGAGATGAAAATTTCTAAACTTTACTTCTCCGGCTAGAATGACCTTAAATAGGGGCATCTGTAAGACCCCAATTTTTCCCCTAAGATCCCTCATGGCATCATATCATATCATTTCATTGCCTCAAGGATCATTGTGCACCTTGCTTCCTTCCCTGTGGGTGGGTTATCTTTTTGAGAGTGGTTCTTGATCACCAAGCATTCCTTGCATTTGTATATCATTGCTTTTCCTTTTATCACTAACCAAAAGTACAAAAATATGTCATCTAACCTTTGCCTTGCAGATGAAGCAATCACAAGTCAAGACAGTCAAAGGCAGTCATTGAGCAATAGATGGTGGCCATTCTTGAGAATTTGGACCCCATAATCATTATCAAGAGTTCATATGAGCTATGATGCCATTTTGAATCAAAATCCCAAGTGATAGAGGCTTGAATTTCATCAGAACATTGCCAAGTCAACTGAAGGCCTAGAAAGTCAACTGTCAAGTCAACTGTGGATTTGGAAGTGGGAAGTGATTGGAAATACTTCATTCATGTTCAAACAAGTCTCATTTGACATTTCAAACACTCACATTGAAGAATTTAAAGTCAGGTCAAAACTTTCCAAAAATAGAAAGTGACCTATAATTTGAATTTGCCAAAAATGGAAAGGTTTAAGCCTAACTTCAACTTCAAATTACATCATCAAGAAAACTTAAAATGAAATTTTGTTGAACATGAAAGTTATAGATCTTTCTCTCCCATTTCCAAAAAGTCCAAGATCATCAATTTCTCATGTGTGGTTAAAGAGATATGATCAAAACATGGCAAAGTATGCATGGAACTTCAAATGGGCATAACTTCTCAACCAAAGCTCCAATTCAAGTGGTTCTTTTTGCATTCTTCTCCTTTTGATCTCTAGTTTCCAAATCATGCATTGCATTGCACAAATTATCATCACATGAGCATTTGGTAATTCATTTGATCTTTGGAGGGAAACTTGAAATTTAAAATTGGTGCATTATTTGATCTTTTTCCCACCACCATTGGCTCCAAAACAGAATTTTAAGTGAAATCAAATGAAATTACGTGCACTGTTTACATGCATATCATGCATAAGGGTGGAAAACCAAATTTGCACTTACACCTCATTCTTGTTAATTACCATTAGCATTGGCTTAAACATGATTAAAGGGTGATTAGCATGACATATATATACAAAAACCCTAACTGTTTTTCAAAAAAAAACACTCATAATTTCAGATCTAGATCTAAAAACTCTCAAATTTTCTCTCAAAAATTTCTTGCAATTTCTTCACATTCAATCCATTCCTCTTGCTTGATTCTTGTTCCTGAGGTATCATGGAGTAGAATTGCACGTGGAATCAGCAGAAACAGAGCTGCATTGAAGCATACACCAAGCTTGAAGCAACAATGGTGATTCCAAGTTTTGATGAGATCGTGTGCAATTGAGCTCCATTTTCTTCTCCAATCACTCATACAAGCATCCTGGAGGAATATTGAAGCCATTACATAGCATGAATCACACGAATTCCAGTTCTGCTCTTCAAAGAGGTTACCAATCGACCTCTTTAATTCTTAAGATTCTTATGCTATTGTTGTAGATCTAAGTTTGCTGGTGATGCTGAGCTTTGAACCATGAAATTTCGTGCAATATTGAATGAGTTAGGGTTGTTTAAAGTTTTGTGCATGAATGTTGTTGGCTTCGATTTGCTCGTGATAGTTGGAATTAGGCTAAACCATGCATGGATTCGCGACCTAGAATGAAGGATCTACGTATTGATGTGTTCAATTTTGATTTCTGAGATTTTTGTTCTTGATGCCTTGCACTGTTCATGATTTACGATGAAGATGATGATGTTCATGTTTTGGCAACGTTTTTGATTCTTTTTGCAACATAAAACTGTGGCCTGCATGTTAGAATAAGGCTCGCGTGTGATTGGCTCATGCATATTGCCATACTGCGTTCTGATTGGCTCTCCTCATGTTGACTGTGCGTTGACTGCCACTGGGATTAATGAAACGCAGCGTTTCAATCCCTGGCGCGCCAAATATTCAAATTCGCCCAAGGATCGATTCCTGGCGAAGGCGCTTTAGTTCAAATGCTTCATTGTTTTTCTATTTCCCTCCATGTATTCATATACATGCTTCACATCATTTTTTATTTTTTTCTTCATCTTGCAAAATTCATATCTAATTGAAAATTGATCCAAAAATTATGAGGTTTTTTGCATTGCATTCCTTATCTTGTCTATTATTTGTTGATCATTAATTCCAAAATTGTGCTTGGCTGGATTTCATTTTGTGCTAGGATGTTTGAACATGTATCCATTTTGTACCTTGCCTTGCTTATTCATTTGTGAAATGCTTGATTCTTATCCAATGATTCTGAAAATTTGCATGATGAAACTAGACAGTTTGCTTGACATTTTGGTGTTGATTTGGTATTTTTATCAATTATCGTTTCTGTTTTATGATCATGTTAAGTTGGTGTGACAATTTGTGTCACACCTTTTGCTTGTTCAACTTATGTGATGTGTTTGACATGCCAAATGATCTCCAATTGTCCTGATTTTTTGTGTGATGCATATTATGGATGTTGTGAATGAGCATGAATTTTGTTGGAATTATTTGAATCATTTATGATTTAATGGAGATTTTTCATTCTGATTGATCACATTTGAGCTTTAAAATTGCCTTGAACTTCAATTGATCATGAAATGCTTTTGGTATATGATATTGATGTGAGACCTTTTGGAATGTTTCAAGATGTGTTTGAAGTTGATTCATGTTAAATTTAAGCTTCTGTTTCAAATTTTTTTCTCCATCTTTGACCCTAGGCTTTGACCTAGTGGTTTGCCTCTCATATTTGAGCTTTGATTTCAGGTTGAACATCCAAGTTACATGGTTAATGATGCTTCGTCACTTGAGCATTGATGTTTGCCTTTGATTACTAACCCTTGTGTGTTTTGTAGGCTGATGTTGACTCATTTGAGTTTGACTTTTGGCTTACACATTGTGTACATTGGGATTGTTTGTTGCTTATTGACTGTTGTTTGATTGTCTGAGTTTTGTACTGATTTGTTTGATGTTTCCACAGGTACATAAGTTGCTTTAAGTTCACTTTGAACTTGCTTTTTCTTGGTTGCTTAACCACTTAGGTATAATCTCTAATCTTCATGTAGTCTGGAAGACCTACTGTTATTGGTAGGCACCTGTCTGAAGTCCTCCTTAAGAGGCAATGCTTGTGATTGTTTACTCTTTGTGCCAAGCAGGAAAAGTCCTCTTATGAGGCAATTGGTAGATAAAAGAGATGTGTAATCCATCTCCTACTACTCAGTGTGTCATCCACTTTGCTCACACAATATGTTGATGCATTGTGGATAATAACCCAAGATCTTATAGAGTCAAATCATTTGTGGAGAAGAGTTCCAACTTTCTGAACTCCCACACCTTCCATTGTTTAAAGCTCTCCCTGACCAGGGATAAGAGCTATGAGGCACACCCCTCATCTCCATTTCATCTGCTTCACCCTAACTCTCAATGTTAGGGTTAAGAGCACAAAATACCCCATTCCAGTTGACTGTAAAGTCTAACCTTGCTTGAGCCTAATTGATTGTATATAGTGTGTGCTAACTGACTTGATTGTCTGCTTACTTAATTCATTTGTGCATATTTGCTTGAGTGTGCCTTTGTGCATTTATCATCACCATTTGTATATCATTTCATAAACTTTGCTTTATAGCATTTTTGCTTTGTCCATGGAGGAGACAAGCATAAGTCCATTACTTGGCAGTTGTTCCTATGATATGGTGGGAGACTAGTATAAGTCCATTGATTAGCATCTGGTATCCATGTTTGTTTGTTTGTGAGATTGGTATAAGTCCATTGATTGGCATCCGGTATCATTGTTTTGTTTTAGGAGACTAGTATAAGTCCATTTATTGGCATCTGGTATCCATGTTTGTTTGTTTGTGAGATTGGTATAAGTCCATTGATTGGCATCCGGTATCATTGTTTTGTTTTAGGAGATTGGTGTAAATCCATTGATTGGTATCCGGTATCCATGTTTGTTTGTGAGATTGGTGTAAGTCCATTGATTGGCATCCGGTATCCCTTTGCTTTGCTTATTTGCTTATTTGCATTGTTGCCTATTCCAAAGGAATCACTTGAATCATCTACATATGATTTCAAGAGGTGAATATCTAAGAAGTTTTACTTCCTCACCCTTCCACCTTTTGTTTCTTTAAACCTCCATTTGCATGTTAACCCAAAACTTGAAAACTATTGTGCAAACATTTTCATCTCTTTTCAAATTAGAAACCTAGGCCTTAGGCCTTTGATTTTTTCAAACTCCATTTCAAAATACTTCTTTGAATTGAATTCTAATCATACTTTGACCATTTTTGTGAATAATCCTAATTGGTTAATTTCACTCATTCAATTATTTTGTGGCTTTGTCCATTCTTGATAAGTTTTCATACATTAGCCATAGGTTTGATTTATCCTAGTTGGTTGATGTTAATCTCACCTCTGTCCTTAGTGATTGAATTGTAAGACTTCCTTGCTTATTATAGGGTTAACCCCTCACTAGCAAGTTGAAGCTTTTCTCACATGGTGGACTTGTTGTTTGTATAAGGTTGAGTTTTCTCCCGTGGATAACGAAAGACCTTAGGGCTTTTGTTTAAAAAGTGAACCCACTCATATTTTGGAAATCTTTTAGCCGAACTACGGCGTTTTGATCCTTACCTTCCATGGAAAGGTACGTAGGCAACGGGTTCATCCGTTCAAACACAAAAATAATAAATTGTATATTCTTTCTCTCATCCCTTCAATCCATGTTTGCACAATAAATATTTCATAAACAAATAACATTTCGTACAACAAGTGTGAAAAGGGCTCCCTAGGAGTACCTAGGACGTTTTGGGTGCCTAACACCTTCCCATTGCGTAATTAACCCCTTACCCAGATCTCTGACCTTTCATTAGTTTTCTATGTGTAAAACTTCTTAGGCTTTTGTTCGCTTTTTAGCCATTCCTTTGGATAAATAAAAGTGCGGTGGCGACTCGATTCTTTGTATGCTTTGCTTTTGATTTAATCAATAAATCATAAAGTGACGAATACACCGCTACAGAAAAGTGGCGACTCCACTGGGGAACATCTCCTTGGTGGTATTGCCTACTTTTCACCCTTGTTGTGTGATATTTGTTTATCTGTTATTTGACATATTTTTGTACAATTTGGGATGACTGTATTGATTGTAATGTTTGAATTGCTTGATATACAATTGCTTGTTTGCTTGGTGATCTCTGTGAGATGAGTTCTATACCCGAACTCGAGTGCACCTTAGGATAGGAGAATGGCATAGTCTTGTCGACTTGTGTGGAGTATTCCTTAACAAGTTGACTTGCGAGTCCATTCACTTGGTGGAGGTCATGTTGGATTAATAATGTCACACAAGTTATTTGTGGGTAGGCATTATTCTTTCAATCATGTGCCTTAGAAGCCAAGGACCTTAGTTTACCAAGCTCATCTTGGCCTATTTTTAGGACGTAGTGCGGAGGTCGTTCAGATGTAAGATCTGATGTGATTGTTACGCGATACTACACTCATAAGAGTCTCTCTTGAGAATATTTTTGGAATACGAGTATTCGTTCCTCCGATAATATTCGAAAGATGGGATGACGACTATGGGAACCTCTGGTAGAACATGTTCGGCAGGTTTAAACCCTAGTACACTCCTTTTGGGTGGTTCTTAACCGAGACTCCATGCTCGTGACTCTCAACAAACCCGTGATTCATGGTTGAGTCGTTTAGACATCCTTAATATCAATGGAACTTGGGTGTTGATAAGGTGTAAACCACAATCCACCAAAATGGATGATTGATATTTGTCGCAACCTGAAAAATACAGAGGGCGAAAAAACAACCGGCGAAAGAAAATGACAAAAGAGTCGCCACCATGCGTTATTTATCCCAAAGGAGGGAAAGGAAACGCTCGAAGTAAACCTGAAGAGAAGGAAAGGAAAAGACAAGGTCTCGCAACCAAATCTTGGGTTCGGGAGTCGATTTTGCGAAGGGAAGGTATTAGCACCCCTACGCATCCGTAGTACTCTACGGGATCCACTCTTGTTGTTTCTTGTCTAAAGGGTGTGTGTTATATCTAATGTACTATTTACTAAAAGAAAGGGTCAAAGAAAATGACTCGCACGGATGTCGCATCCATTGCATACGTATCTCATCTGAATATGAGAATCAGAGTCTTCGTAGCTCGGGTACCTATGGGTGAAGGATAAGTGTGCTCGCTAAGACATCGCGTCTTATGCCTACGTATCTCATCGGGAATGAGAATCAGAGCAAAACGTAGTTCAAACTAACTACGGGAACAAAGGTCTCGATTGCAACTAGGGCAAGAGAAAGGGAAGGTCTCGATCGCAATGAGGGCGAGAGAAAGGATCGCAACAAGGGCGAAAGCAAACAAGGATTAGTTGTTAGTTGTTAGCCAAACTCGGCAAGACATCGCATCTTGTGCCTACGTATCTCATCTGAACATGAGAATCAGAGTTGCCGTAGTTCGGCTACATAGGGCTTGCCATCTGAACATGGACTTACAAAGGAGGACACCAGTTGTGTCAAAGGAGAGTGGGCAATGTATTCACGTCCTAGCAGTAGGTGTCGCAGCTCGCTGAATCGAGTCTTAGGCAGTTACCTCTTTGCAATAGGATGGATTGACATGCCACAAGATCGGAGACGCTCGGAAAGGTCTAGAAGTGGGGGAGCTCTGCCCTAGAGTTGTCATGCAATATGTACTTAAGTGTTAGGATTTACAAATGGGAATATCTACCTAATGTTAGCATGCAAAGAATATGGGAATTCTACCTATGTTATCATACAAAAGAATAAGGGAATCCTACCTATGTTATCATACAAAAGGGTTCTATCTAATGGGTGCTACCTAATCGGAACAAGAATTGACGAGTGGAGCAAGGAGAGATGTTAGGGATAAGGGTAGATGGCGATGCATGAATTAATCGACTTACAAGGTTCATGGCGATGCATAAAGCAATCGACTTACAAGATTGATGGCGATGCATAAAGCAATCGACTTACAAAAGGGTGGATGAATACGTGATGGTTCTGTTAGGTTTTGAAAAATGATTACTCGACGTTGGATCGAGGTTTTGATCTTGTTTTGAAATGGTTATCGAATGTTCATTTTAATTCTTGTATTAACAGATGAATAAAGAATGAAAGAATAAATATTATACATTTCATGGGAGAGCGATACATTTGTTATGAATGGGGATTCAAAGTATTGGAATAATTAAATCGGGTCCAAACAATAAATAATGCAATGTATGAGTGTAAGTGCAAAGGAACCGGCTCATTGTAAGAAAACCCAAGAGTAAGCTATGTGAGGTTGATGGCGATGCTTAAAAAGCAATCGACTTACAAGGGTGTGAAAATGGGCTCGATATTAAATCGAGAAAAATATGATTTTTATAAGTTTAAAAATGGTTTTGAATGAATGATGAAATTAAAAGAAAATAAATTTGCATTATTAACAAATGAAACTATGAGTATAATAAAGGCATAAACATAAAAAGAAATGAAAATGCTAAAAGAAAATAAAATAGCTAAAAGAAATAAAATGCCAAAAAAAATGCTATACATGAGTATTGAACCCACCCCACTCAAGATTATGATACTACCCTTCTCCACCAGACCACTCATGGTTAGTTATTATTTATGATGCTAATTTAAATATATAAACTAAGATAGAATAAACATTAGAATAAAAACTAAAATAAAAAAAAGACTGTTGGACTACCAGTGGTTAAACCCAACCGTCTGGCTGTTGGGTTTTTCAATGGGGAATAAGTTGAAAACATAAACACAATTATTAACTAAACCTAGGAATTCTAAGCAAAACCTTTAATGTTTTTTTAAAACTTATTCTGTATAAAAATAAATTAAAGAAAAAAAAAAGGAAACCAAAACAGAAGACACTTCCGTCTCCGTCTCTCACAATCTCACGAATTCTCCATCAAACTCAAAACTCTCTCAGGCGAAACCTCTCTCTGCTCTCAGAATCGCTATCCCTCAACCTTACCCAATCGTCTCTCAAACGCGTCCAACCCTCTCTCTCTCAAACTCGCTCAAACGAAAATCTCCCTCTGCTCTCAAAATCGCTCGCATCTATCTCTCAAACCTCTCTCTCGCGTACTTTCTACCTCAAAGTCGCTCATCAACGAACCCTCTCACGCTCTCAAACTCAAAGAATCACTCTCTCTCAACTCTCACGATATCTCCATTAACAAGCAAGTGAAAAGGATAAAAGGAAAAAGGAGAAGTTCTTACAAAGTGTCACGGCGGTGGTGAAAGGCGTGAAGAAGCTGGCCTCCCAATCCAGGTAATCGATTTTGGGATTTTAGGGTTTTTGTTTGAGATTTTCCGCCTCCAAGTTTTTCTGTTGTTCAATCCTCTCCTTACTGATTCACCCTTTTCCTATTTATGCTCTCAGCTTAGGGTTTCGAATTTGGTCCTTGGATTCAAAAGAGGCGTTCCTGCAAAACACTTTTTTGATGCTCAGAATTTGGTCCATCTCGTTTGATACTTGGATCTGGAACAGGTAACCTGAGCATGTGCCTTCTTCTTTGTTTTTGTCTCTATTCTGTTTTGGGATTTTTTCTGGAATTTAACTGCCTTGCTGTTTTACTTTATCCTTTTTACTGCAGTGAATTAAACGGAGCATTGGTTTGATTACAACTCTGTTTTTTGATCATGTATTCCACATCGAAGTTGTAGTGTCTGATTGTTGCTCCATATGATAGTTCCAATAATCCCAACCATAAACACCAAACAAAAGCTGTTTTTGACAAACTCCTTGTTAATGAGTTTGCTTTTGTTAACAGGAGTTAGGACCGTTTGTATCTGTCTAAAGGAGTTACATCAGGATTGTGTTTTTTTTGAGTGAGGGTAGTGAGAGCACTAGCATTGGCTCTTGGACTTGGCATGATATTATTTGAATTGTTTTTTTATGATGTTTGTGGTCAGGTTTGAAAGTTATGAACCAGGATTGCAGCAGACTTTCCAATGGCCATTCTTTGGACTTCCAGTAGGAGATCAAGAGGTTGCAGCATGAAGTCACATTCTGACTTAGACAAGTTATTTTTGCAACAAATTGGTTGGCCTTGCTGAACTGTTTTAACTCCTTGGTTATTGCTCTTGATCATTTGTTGTAGGCCTAGCTTTGGAGGCGTGGGCTATTGCAGGATTATGTTTGGATTGGAAGTCTCTTTTCTTTTTGCCTTTTGATCATGAACCGAATGCTTGTCTTGAATAATTGCTGCATTACTTGGACTCTGCAGGACACATGTTGATGCAATAGATGGCTCATCTTGGACCAACTCCATGACCATTAGTTCAGCTTGTAGGACACTCATCTTAGGTTTGCTTTCTTTTTGAATGGTTCAATTAGCTAGTTGTTGCATTCAATTTGATTTGTGTCCAATTTTGTGTGCCACTGAATTAACATGCATGGTCCTTTGTGGTTTATTGAACATTTCCTGCAAATGGCTTACTGTCTTGCATTAGGCCTTTTGAGACCTGCTTGATATTCAATGGCTGCTTGTATCGAAGGGGCTCATGATGATGGTTATGCGGTCAGGTGCAGGTCCATTGGTTAACTCCCCTTGGTAGCTTGGTCATGAGCAAATGGAGGTTAATTGGTGAACGGTTGTAATTTGGAAACACTTGAATGGTTGTGATTTGTTTTAGCCTTGTTAGTACAGTCATTTGCAATGCCATTTGCAGGTTTAGGTTGGTTGATTTGTTTGGCACGTGGAGTTAAGCTAATGATGGTTGGTACAATTAGCACTGGTTAGCTGAGTTTAACTGTTAGGCTTATTTGCTGCAATATTAAGGCTTAATCATGCTGCTGACAACATGAGCATTTTGGTATATAACCAATGGAGTTGGTCTGCTGTACTGCGGGGCTTTCAAGCTGCTTGTTCGTTTGGCTTGGTGCAACATGGTGAATGCGGTACCTGTTTAATGCAGATGCAATTTTTGCACCAGCTGAATGGATCAAAATCAAGGGCCATCAGTTCATGCTTTTGGGTGATGAGGTAATACAATGCATCCTTGCCATGCGTCTGTTTGAAATTCATGGCAATGTTAACTGATTTTTCATGTTGTTGTTGCTGTTGATGCAGATTGAGCATTGGGGTGGTTTTGCTATGCAACATGGTTGACTTGGCTTGGAACAAGTTGGTGCAACAGGATGAATGCAGTAGGATTTAAAGTGTATCCACCAACATATTGAGGAGCATATGTGCCTGAGGCTTGCATATTCGTGTAATACGGATTTATAGAGGTCATATAAGCTGCTGCTGTGGCATATAGAGGAGGTGTAAACCCGGATGACTGAAGTAGTGGCTGGACATCAGACAATTTGCTTGAATTATGAGCAAACTGTTCCCTTCCATCGTAAGCATTGTTTACACTCTGAGAATTGGTACTAGGAACTTCACTTGGATTGCTTTGTTGCGGGAATACCTGCCGTTGCATCATATTATTCTGGTAGCTAGTCTTCAATTTTTCTTCATAACTCAGGCTTTCTGAATTTGGAAGATGGGTGAAGTACCGTCTGGCCTTGGTCAAAAATCCCTAATACACCTGGACTTGTCCAACAATCAATTAACAGGCTCAATTCCAGATAGTATAGCTTCTTCAAGTTTGCAGCTTGTGTTATTGAATGGTAACTTATTGGAAGGGCAAGTGTCGGATGAACTCTATTCTATTGGTGTAATTTGGATATTGTATGGAAATGGTTCTGTATTGATTTGTATGGAAAGTTATGAATGAAAATGTAGTTGTTTGTATGGAATGTATAACTATTTGGATGGTTATGGTTTAAATTGGTTCCAAATGGATAATGACAATGGATATGGATTTTGGATATGGAATTTAAAATAGAGTTGGGTTATTGGATTGGAAAAAATGGATTTAATTGTGGGTTCAAGGAATTTGGATATTTGATTATAAAAATGGATGTGGATCTTTTTAGGAATAATCCAAGACTAATATAAATATCAATTTAAATAATAATAACAAATCAGCATAAACCAAATTAAAATCAAATTAATCTAAAATTCGTTAAAACTACTTTGATATCAACTCTAACATTCATTTGGAAATTAAAATCAATTAGAGTTTGAATCATTAGTAAGATAAACAATTAAGATTAAATTGAAATTTGGAATTAAACTTAATTCGAAATTAAAATCAAATTGAAAATTAAAAAAAGTCAAATAATTAAAATCCATTTTATAATAAAAAACACCATGATCAAGAAGCTAGACAATGACCAATGTCTATCAATAAAAAAAATGGATTTGGGAATGAATGTATGCAAATGAATTTTAGGCCAAATGCCAAATAAAAAATGAAAAAATGGAAAGAAAATCAGGACCAAAATCGGGGTATGACAGTTGCCCCTATTTAAGCGTCTTCAACTAGAGAGTATGAAGCAGGACGTTCTTCATATGATCATAGTGGGAGATGGTTAAATACTAAGAAGACCCGGATTTCGATCCTGAGTCCCTATGAAATAATTAACAATGCCTGTCAGAATCGGCAAAGAAGCAATCTCAAAAGAAGAATCCGTCTGGTACGGTGAAAATTGGCCTGAGTACCGAAACGGAAAGTTGACCTGGATACCAAAATAAATGGTAACACAGGAATACCCAAGGCCTGAACGCCGCACATTAGTCAGAACACTAAGCATCGGAATATGAGAGTATCAATGTTGGTCTGATCACCAGAAATCTAGTCTGAACACCACTTCGATCTGGAAATCAGAAAACTGACCTGAATGCCACAAGTACTTCGACCTGATTGTCGGAAACTTCTTCGATTTGAATATCGGAAATAACTTGCCTGAATGCCACTTCGGTCTGAATACCGGAAACTGGCCTGAATGCCACAAGTTGCATCGACCTGAATGTCGGAAACTTCTTCGATCTGAATATCGGAAACAACTGGCCTGAATGCCACTTCGGTCTGAATACCGGAAACTGGCATGAATGCCACAAGTTGCATCGACCTGAATGTCGGAAACTTCTTCGACCTGAATATCGGAAAGACTGGCCTGAATGCCACTTCGGTCTGGATACCGAAAACTGGCCTGAATGCCACAAGTTGCATCGACCTGAATGTCGGAAACTTCTTCGATCTGAATATCGGAAAAATTGGCCTGAATGCCACTTCGGTCTGGATACCGGAAACTGGCCTGAATGCCACAAGTTGCATCGACCTGAATGTCGGAAACTTCTTCGATCTGAATATCGGAAAAATTGGCCTGAATGCCACTTCGGTCTGGATACCGGAAACTGGCCTGAATGCCACAAGTTGCATCGACCTGAATGTCGGAAACTTCTTCGATCTGAATATCAGAAAAACTGGCCTGAATGCCACTTCGGTCTGGATACCGGAAATTGGCCTGAATGCCACAAGTTGCATCGACCTGAATGTCGGAAACTTCTTCGATCTGAATATCGGAAAAACTGGCCTGAATGCCACTTCGGTCTGAATACCGGAAAATTGGTCTGAATGCCACTTCGGTCTGAATACCGGAAAATTGGCCTGAATGCCACGTTGGTCTGAATACCGGAAAAAACTGGCCTGAATGCCACTTCGGTCTGAATACCGGAAACTTTCATGCCTGTCAGCATCGGCAGAAATAGGGAACAAAAATAATTGAGGTGGCACGTGGGCCGACGACCCATGCTGGGGATAGTAAGTCATGAACAACCTTCAGTTTGAGCACTGGAAACAAACTTCTGGCTTGTCACTTGGGATACCGAGAATGTTTTTATACTTACATGCGTATGTTTGAATTTTGCAATGCTCCATGAAAATGGAAATGCTACGCGATTTGGGAGGATGCAATGCAATATGATTCTACATGCAAGGATGCGAAATGCTGGGGAAAATGGCAAGCCGAAGCAAGGAATCCTGTTGGGGAAATGACCGGCTGCGCGGTGTTCTGACGATAACGAAAGACCGAGACTCTGACTGGGGAGAGAATGGCACTGAAAACCTGTTGTTGGGGAAAGCGATAGTGGTTCTGGCAACCATAATCTACGAGAGATGACTCAGCACGGGGAGGCAAACACCGATACGGTACCGAGGTTATGCTTCCAGGAAAGAGATCATCAATCTGGGATTGAAAACATCGATCTGGCATCGAACTCCGAGGAGCAACTGCTTCTGCTGGGAAGATACAGTCTGGTACCGTCAACTCCGCTGGGAATATACAGTCTGACACTGCCAACTCTACTGGGGAGTGTATAGTCTGAAGCACATGCTTGGGAAGCACCGTAGTGAGAACCTGCTGGGAATCTTAAGGAAATGCCCCGAGTGTACCTGTTCTGAATAGATGATTCAAAGTACTTAAAATTTACAGCAATTTTAAATGTTCATTGAGCATGTACCTGTAAAGCTCTTATATTTCATGATGCAATGTTTATCAAAAATTCGGACGTCATTTTTGCAAACAAAATAGTAAAATGAAAATGAAAACAGAGATATACTGAGTAACATGATTTTATTGATTGAATAGCCTCTGAATAGGCATTTACATCAGGAAGCAATCCCTGGAAAGAGGTAATTGCACAAAAGATAAAAATAGAAATTAATCTAATGGCAATGTGAAATGGATTTCTATCGGGTTCCAATTCTGCTATGACTTGCTCGTCTTCAAGATCCTCCAGATGATCAGTCTTCCGAAAAGGTGATTAGATTGTTTTCTTCCTTTTGAAAATTTCCAGTCATCGACATGAGATGAGATTCAGAACTAACTCAGAACGCAGTCATTCGCTTAATCCCTAACTTTTGCCTGGATTTCTCTTTTCGGGTTTTCAATCCACCGGGATACCCATTTTTGCCTAAGTTGCCTTTTCAGGTTTTCAACTTACCGGATGTACGATCTTTTCATTTTTAAATCCCTAATTTTTGCCCGAACCTTTTCAGCACCGTTCATCTTAGGACGATACGGGGAAGAATTGTGATGCTGAATGTTGAAGTTCTGACACAACTCCTTCATCATTTTGTTATTGAGATTGGAACCATTATCAGTAATGATTCTTTCGGGAATCCCATAGCGACAGATGATTTCTTTCTTGATGAAACGGGCAACCACATGTCTGGTGACATTCGCGAACGACGCTGCTTCGACCCACTTGGTGAAATAGTCGATGGCAACAAGGATGAAGCGATGCCCATTGGAAGCAGTCAGCTCAATCTTTCCAATCATATCAATGCCCCACATAGCAAACGGCCACGGCGAAGACATCACATTCAGAGGATTCGGCGGTACATGCACCTTATCAGCATAAATCTGGCATTTATGACACTTCCGAGCATACTTGAAACAATCTGATTCCATGGTCATCCAATAATAACCCGCCCTCAACAATTTCTTAGCCATTGCATGTCCGCCGGCGTGAGTACCGAAGGAACCTTCATGAACTTCCTGCATTAACATGTCCGCCTCGTGTTTGTCCACGCATCTGAGCAAAACCATGTCGAAGTTCCTCTTATACAACACACCGTCTTTGTTCAAGAAGAAACTGCCTGCCAATCTTCTCAAAGTCTTTCTGTTATTGTTGGATGCCCCTGCAGGGTACTCTTGATTCTTCAGAAAGCACTTGATATCGTGATACCAGGGCTTGTCATCGACTACCAGTTCAGCAGCAAACACATACGCGGCCCTATCAAGGCGCATAACATCGATCCTAGGAGCATGGTTCCACCGAACCACCTTGATCATGGAGGATAGAGTAGCAAGAGCATCTGCCATCTGGTTCTCATCACGAGGTATATGATACAACTTTACTGTTGTGAAGAAAGTCAACAGTCTTCTCGTGTAATCTCTGTAGGGGACCAGAGTGGGCTGGAGAGTGTTCCAATCACCATTTACTTGATTGATCACTAGAGCTGAATCTCCGAAGATGTCCAGAGTCTTGATTCTCAAATCAATGGCTTGCTCAATACCCAAGATACAAGCCTCGTACTCAACTTCATTATTGGTGCACTCGAAAGTCAGGCGAGCGGTAAAAGGCATGTGGGCACCTTTCGGAGTAGTAATAACAGCGCCAATTCCACTTCCTTTGGCGTTGACGGCCCCATCAAACGTTAAAATCCACTTTTCATCTGGATCAGGTCCCTCCCCAACAACTGGCTCTTCACAGTCTTTCATCTTGAGGAACATGATGTCTTCATCTGGAAAATCAAACTTCATCGGCTCATAGTCTTCAATCGGTTGTTGAGCAAGATAGTCTGACAGAATACTCCCTTTGATGGCTTTCTGGGATGTATACTGGATGTCATACTCTGACAATACCATTTGCCAACGAGCAACCCTTCCGGTGAGAGCTGGCTTTTCGAATATATACTTGACTGGATCCATCTTGGAGATCAGTAAGGTTGTGTGAGTCAGCATGTATTGTCTCAATCGCTTAGCAGCCCATGCAAGTGCACAACATGTCTTTTCAAGCATTGAGTATCTCGACTCGCAATCTGTGAACTTCTTACTCAAGTAGTAGATGGCATGCTCTTTTCTACCTGTCTCGTCGTGTTGACCGAGAACACAACCCACAGAATTGTCGAGTACTGTCAAATACATAATCAGCGGTCTCCCTGGGACTGGAGGCATGAGGATAGGGGGATTCTGCAAATACTCTTTTATCTTTTCAAAAGCCCTTCGACAATCGTCATTCCACCTGATAGCCTGATCTTTCCGCAGCAATTTGAAAATTGGCTCACACGTGGCTGTTAGATGAGAGATGAACCTTGCAATGTAGTTCAACCTCCCTAAGAAACCACGGACTTGCTTCTCTGTTCTTGGCTCAGGCATTTCCTGTATTGCTTTCACTTTGTCAGGATCCACCTCAATCCCTTTTCCGCTAACAATAAAACCCAACAATTTTCCAGATCTCACCCCAAAAGTACACTTGTTCGGATTAAGCCTCAGCTTGAATTTCCTTAAACGCTCAAACAGCTTCTGCAGATTCACCAGATGTTCTTCTTCTGTCTGAGATTTGGCAATCATATCGTCCACATAAACCTCGATTTCATGATGAATCATATCATGGAACAGAGTCACCATAGCTCGTTGATATGTTGCCCCAGCGTTTTTCAGACCAAACGGCATCACCTTGTAGTAGAAGGTGCCCCATGGGGTTATGAAAGTTGTCTTCTCCATGTCTTCTGGTGCCATCTTGATTTGGTTATAGCCAGAAAAGCCATCCATGAAGGAGAATACCGAGAACTGAGCTGTGTTATCCACCAAAACATCGATGTGAGGTAATGGGAAATCATCTTTAGGGCTAGCTCTGTTCAGATCCCGGTAGTCGACACACATCCGTACCTTTCCATCCTTCTTAGGTACTGGAACGATATTTGCAACCCATGGCGGATAATTTGTGACTGCTAGAAACCCTGCCTCCAACTGTTTTTGCACTTCTTCCTTTATCTTGACAGCCATCTCTGGTCTCGTTCTTCTGAGCTTCTGCTTGACCGGAGGACAACCTTCTTTGAGAGGCAAACGGTGTACCACAATATCTGTGTCAAGCCCTGGCATGTCCTGATAAGACCAAGCGAAGACGTCAACATACTCTTGCAACAGTTCAATCAACCCCTTCTTCACATCATCTTCCAAAGCAGCCCCTATCTTGATTTCTTTCTTGACGTCCTCGGTGCCAAGATTAATCACTTCAGTAGACTCTTGATGCGGTTGAATGACCCTTTCCTCCTGTTTTAACAGCCTGGCAAGTTCTTCAGGGAGTTCACAGTCTTCATCACCCTCTTCTTCAGCTTGGAAGATTGGATTTTCGAAGTCGAAGCGAGCCATAGCAGAATTGTTATCAATAGGATCCGGTGATGTGCATCTGCATGAGTGATGGTATGTGCTTACGAGTGTGAACAGTGAGTGAAAACTAAACAAAACATTGCCAAATATTTTTATTCTTTTGAAATTTTGAAAACTGTAAAAATAGAAAAACAGTGAACAAGATTTTGAATGCAAAAGACGTCCTTCATTTATGATAAACAATGCAGGTATTCACATAGATGAGCCCTACAATGAGTCATTACGCCCTAGGCGGAACGTAAGACTTGGACATGCATGAATAAAACAAAGAAAAATTACTCCTCTAGAAGAGTGACTTGGACAATTTCCTCGGAAGACCAATTGTTGATGATTTCACCAGGGATCCTCGGACGCACCCAGTTGTTGATGTCGCAATCACTATCTCCATTTTCATCGTTGATCGCAGAGATCTGGCCATATTGGATGACGCCAGCACTAGAGAAAGTAATCGGCCCCTGACGAGTCTGAAGTGCTGAAGTTGTAGAAGTCAGCGCTGGTTGATACCCAATCCCGAACTTGTCGTCTTTCGTTGGTAACTCCAACAGACGCCCCCAACCAGGAGCAACACCTGAATCCACCAAGGCTTGCGCCTGCTTGAAAGATGAGATAGGGGCTCCTGCTTTAACCCCTTCCACCGGAGCTGCATCCTTGATCTGAACTGACTCAAAGGCCTGACTGAGAGTCTCATGAATTTCACCTTCTACCTCTACGTACTTGAAGGTAGACAGGTTACTTACCAGTATGTCCTCCTCACCACAGACGGTGACAATTCTTCTATTGATTGGGAACTTGATCTTCTGATGCAGTGTTGAGGAGACTGCCCCAGCATTGTGGATCCAAGGACGACCCAGAAGGCAACTGTACGAGGGACTGATATCCATCACATAGAATACGGTGTTGAAGGTTTGTGATCCAATCTGAATTGGCAATTCTACCTCTCCAAACACCGACCTCTTAGAACCATCGAAGGCTCTCACCATGAGATCGGAAGGTTTCAAGATCAAACCTTCTACTTCTAACCTTGACAGGGCTCTCTTGGGTAGCACATTGAGAGAGGAACCTGTATCCACCAGAACATGAGATAACACGGTGTCTTTGCATTCCATTGAGATATGCAAAGCTTTGTTATGGTTGCGTCCAGCTGGTGTTAAGTCAGAATCAGTAAAACCCAACCCGTTGCTTGCATGAACATTTGCAATGATCCCTTCTAGTTGGTTTACTGAGATCTCCTGAGGCACATATGCAGCATTAAGGACCTTCAGAAGTGCCTCCCTGTGTGCCTCTGAACACAATAGGAGTGAGAGAATGGATATCTTAGACGGCGTCTGAATCAACTGATCGACTACTTTGTAGTCGCTTTTCTTTATGATTCTCAGAAGCTCATCCACATCCTTCGCAAAAGTAGGCTCAGAACCAGTCTGTGGTGCAGAGGTACCCTCATTCACGACTTGCTTGCCTTTGGCTTTCGCCGCAGCATCAGCATTATCAGCTTGGGTAACCGGTGGTGAGAACAGTCTACCACTCCTGGTGAATCGCCCGATCCCACCAACATTATCCACTGCGGGACCTTCAACTTCGAGTTCAGACTTTTGACCCTCTTCTACCTTCAAAGGTCGTTCCACCCCATGATCGTGTGTGTATACACTCCCCCCATAATGCCAAGGAATGGCCCTATTGCTTGTGAAAGGTAAAGGACCAGGGGTTGTGATTGTCATAACGGTCGGTCGCATTGGTGGCACTGGTTGTGCTTCTGGCACACTGATCTGATTAGTCGGGTAAAAGATGGTGATAGTAGCGACATCATAGTCATACTCGGGAATTTCGTTCATTGAAACAAAAACATCCGGAACACCGGAATCAAGTTCAGTTACATCAAAATCAGACACATTGTTTGGTATATCAGCAACAACATTTGAAAAATTAAATACATCAATGGGAAATACACAATCAGCAGGAACAACATCTGTGAATTCTTCAACAGCATCTTCAAATACCTCTTCAACTACCCCTTCAGCAAACTCTTTGGCAGACAAGTCTTCAACTTGGAGAGTACCATTGTCAAGCAAGACCTGGATACCCTGCTGCAGCTTCAAGCAATCCTTACCCTGTGTAGCGCAATCCAAACAACCTTTCCCACAACCGGGGAAAACATCGGCCTTCAGCAAGCATTCCTTAATTTCCAACAACGGAGTCTTCAACTTCAACACATCCTTAACAGGCTTGGCTTCTTCCTCCAGCATATTGACGTTTGCACCACCATGCTGTGGCATGGGATTGTTGACGACATTAGGAGCCGGTGCAAGGCTGATAGCCTTTGAATCAATGAGGTCCTGAACTACGTGCTTAAAAGCTTTGCAGTTCTCAATATTGTGGCCAGGTGCCCCATAGTGGAAACTACACCTAGCATTGGCATCGTAACCCACCGGAAGTCTACCAACAGGAGGAGCCAGAGTGCGTAACTGCACAAGTTGTAGCTGTTGAAGACTAGCAAGCAGTTGAGCGCACGACATTGGAAGAGTGTCGAAACGCTAGTCCATCATCCTCTGCCTTTGTTGATAGGCTGGTCTATTACCTGGTTGTTGTTGTTGTTGATACTGAGTTTGCTAACGTTGTGGTTGTTGTTGTTGTAGTGGTGCTGCAGCTGGAATAGTCACAGCTGCAACAAACGGTTGCCGATGATAGTTTTGAAAGTTATTCCCTTGGTTATTCCTATTTTGATATGAAGACACAGAATTCACACCCCCTTCCCTCTGCTTCGGTCCTCCCATAAATGGCTTCTTTACTCCTGATGAAGATCCACCTCCATTGTGGCTCTTGTAGGTCTTCAGGTAATTCTCTACCCTCTCTCCGGTAGAGACCACATCAGCAAAGTTGGAGGCATTGCACCCCACCAGACGCTCCAGGTAAGGTCCAGGCAACGTATTCATGAACATGTTGGCCATTTCCTTTTCCAACATGGGAGGTTGAACACGGGAAGCTGTCTCCCTCCAGCGTTGAGCGTATTCCCTGAAGCACTCATTGCTTTTAAGAGACAGGTTCTGGAGTTTAGTTCTGTCTGGGGCCATGTCTGCATTATACTGGTATTGCTTCACAAAAGCCTCTGCCAAATCCCTCCAGCAACGGATATGGGCTCTATCCAACCTCATGTACCATTCCAGGGATGCCCCAGCTAGGCTGTCCTGGAAGAAGTACATAAGTAGCTTCTCGTCATCAGAGTATGCAACCATCTTTCGGAAGTAGGCCTGCACATGGGTCTTCGGGCAAGAGCTACCATTGTACTTGTCAAAGATTGGGACTTTGAACTTCGGTGGGACCCTCACGCCTGGGACCAATCCCAAGTCAGAAACATCTACCCCCAGAGGGTTTTGTCCTTCCACCGCCTTCAGCCTCTCCTCTAATCTCCTGAACAAGGGATCCATGCCATGGCCCATGCCAAAGTCTTCTGGCAGCAAGAACTGATCATCTTGATCATCGTGAATGGGTTGTTGATCGTGGTTGTTATGTGGGATCGGGACAGGCCCCGGTCCATTAACCTCTGCAATTGGAGGATTAGTCACGACCTCTGGTTGAGTAGTTGCGGGATTCCTTTGTATCATTTGTCTGATCTCCTGCTGTCCCTGAGCTACTCCCTGAACCACATCCATGAATTGGTTCATGCGGACCCTCATCTCAGCAAGTTCTGCTTGTAGACTTTCCATTGCTTTCTGCTGGTTTCTGCGGGTTCCGTACCGGTGGATTCCTGAATCAGTTATCCTGCTAGTGGAACACCAAATAATATGAGAACACCGCGGCGACACCTATTATGCAAGAATATGCAAATGAATATGTTAATGCAATGACATGTTTATCACTTCCAAAAAGGTATTCTACCCCCTTGATTCCAGTCTCACATCAGGTGAATAGTGCAAGAAGACCGAGTCATGGATAAACTTCCGAGATCAATATGCAATAAAGGGAAACCACCATACAAACAAGTTCAAGGAAAGGGGCTTTAGCCGAAAGTACATCAAAAGAGGATCTCCACAACAAGCCTGTGGATCACACAACAAGAAAGCAATAAGTAAAAGGAGGAGCAATAATCAGGACTCAGCCTCCTGTGTACAAACCATGAGGACTGCTCCTCACTTCAACCAGCAATGCTATCGTGTCAGGATGATCTGGGAATTCTATCAAACGCCGGATAAGCAGATTCCTTTGGTGAATAACTCCATCCAACTCGTTGATGTGCTCTCTGTAGTAATTCCCATCATCTTCTCCGAATACCTCTTCAAGTCTGGATTTCTTCAAACCTGCCAACACCTTAAGTTCTTCAATCTGTCCTCGAGCCTCATTGAGTTGATCGGTGATGTAACCATTGGTAGAACGGGCGCACAGAAGCTCATTGTTCTTCTCCTTCAGCAAAGTCTTCAATTTCTCCATCTGACCAGTCAGTTCGGTCACCATCTCCTCCTCCTTTTCCTTCCGAGAAGTTGAAAATGCATCCCATTGCTCTTGCCACCCAGCTAATTCACCATGAGCATCCATTAACTGTTGCTTGACTCGCTTCAACTCAGAACTGGATGATCCCAAGGCCTTGTCTGTCTTCCTGAAGAAGTCGACCTCCACAGCTAATCTCCTTTCTGCTTCCCCTTGCAATCTGACGGCTTCCCCCTTCTGATATTCTGCCTCATGGAATTGATGCATATAGTCTTGCAACTTCACACTTAACTCCGAGTTTTCAATTTGAAGCTCCTCCATGGCTTTCTTCAATTTGTCATACTCCTCTCGGCTCACCATTGTTGACTGCGCATGAGTAGGTGGATACAGAGGTTCTTCTATAGGAAACGGCAGACCCAACTCTTCGACTCTTCCTTGAAGCCACTCTCCATACTGAGGGTAAGTTCTACAATCTCCTTTTCCAAGCACAGTTCTTCCTCTCTTGATCACCTTGAGCCAGGCCTCAGCTGCCTTACGGGATATAGTCAAATCAGGCGAAGAATGGAAAAATAGAGATTCTTCCACATCCTTTTCCAAAGGCGGAGTTCTTAAAGCATATCCAAACTGTCTGACTGCTAGAGAAGGATTATAGTTGATTCCTCCTCTTCTTCCTACCAACGGTACATTTGGGAAGTTCCCACAACTGTGAATAATATCCGCCCGAAGCAAGCTCCGGTCAGACCACCAAGAAATATCTTCATCTCTCAACCCCATCAATCTCTTCGACCAACTCAACGAGTCCTCGACATCAACGAACGCTCCTGATTTGGGTAGGTGAGAACTGAACCACTTATAAAACAAAGGCGCGCAACAATTCAACAATCCTCCTCTTCTATTCTCATTCTTGTGGTGCACCGAATGAAAGAAATCTCCCAACAAGGTCGGCACTGGATTACCCAACACAAAAAGGCGTATTGCGTCTATGTCCACAAATTTGGCAACATTAGGGAACAGGACAATCCCATACACACAAAGAGCCAACACAACATTGAAACCCCTCTGGTCACCATCTTCAAGTTTCTTCTTTGCTTCTCCCAATAAGAAACTCAAATGAAAACCACTGACTCCTCCCTTCTGACACATATTAGCCTTCAAGACTGATTTCCCCAAATATGTGGCCGAAGCAACCATGCTGAGATCGGGCAGAAACTCAGAACTGTAGAACAACAACTGTGACTTGATAGGAACTCTGAGAAAACTGGCAATCTCCTCCAAAGTAGGGACCAAAATATAATCCGGGAATGTGAAACACCTCAATGGAGGGTCATAGAACTGCAGCAGTGTGAATAGAGCATCATGTTGATCCTTGGAAAGAACCGTGACGAAACTTAGGATCAAACCGTAATCCTTTCGGAATCCTTCTAGAGAATCAGGATCCATTAACTTCATCAGTTGTTGAATAGGCTCCAAACAAACCACTGGAAACTTGTAAGCGACGTGTCTCTTTCTGCCAATATCCATCTTAAGAGAACCAGAAAACCCCCGACCGGAATCAAGAAGAAGATGTAAACCCCCTAGAAATGGATAAACATGTGTTAAATGATATGAATGCAGAATGATGTGATGCAATGCAGTGTCATGGGAATCAAGATTGCTGTATCTGCTTGAACATCTGTCGGGTTGCACTGTCTGAAGAGAAACCCACTGAGGAATATAATACAAGATCAAAACTCTGCTCCAGAAAACCGGATTGGTTGGAGGTTAAGGTTTCCTGAATTTAGCCCGCCCCTCACTGGTAGGTTCTAAGAACAGAAGTTTGTCAGCTTCAGCCCTTCAGTCGAGAATAATACGTTTACCACTGAAGGTTTGGCATTATTACGGGATAAAAGACCTCTGCTGACTCCCCTCAACAGGACATCCTAAAGCAAGTTCCCAGTCTCGGGGTCCTCGGATTGAGCAGCGAGAATGCGCCCACCAGAGCTAACATAAGCGCGTCTCGGAGGAGAGGCCTCGATTGAGTTCTCAGGAAATGGTCACCAGAGTCGACGATTTCTAAAGGAATATCTGTCGTTATGGAACACCCATAGGACAAAATATATCCAACAGAAACCTCGTCTGGAATGTGGGTCTCATGAACGACTTAACGTAGCAACATACCACGCAAGCCTCATGACTATCCACTCTAACACCTATGTGTACACTCAAGCCTGGGTAGTGGGCTTATCTCTCATAGAACAGTCCCAACCCAACAAACAAACAACCCACAGAATCCACAGATACAACAAACATATGTACATGAATGCAATAAGATACAGCAGGTAAATGCGGAAAGTAAACGACTGTACAAAAGCATAAACACCCAACAAATAAGAAATCTACAAAAGCTAGGAGGGACTCGCTTAGGGAAACCAGAGATTCTGCGTTCGATCCCCAGTGGAGTCGCCAGCTGTCGCAACCTGAAAAATACAGAGGGCGAAAAAACAACCGGCGAAAGAAAATGACAGAAGAGTTGCCACCGTGCGTTATTTATCCCAAAGGAGGGAAAGGAAACGCTCGAAGTAAACCTGAAGAGAAGGAAAGGAAAAGACAAGGTCTCGCAACCAAATCTTGGGTTCGGGAGTCGATTATGCGAAGGGAAGGTATTAGCACCCCTACGCATCCGTAGTACTCTACGGGATCCACTCTTGTTGTTTCTTGTCTAAAGGGTGTGTGTTATATCTAATGTACTATTTACTAAAAGAAAGGGTCAAATAAAATGACTCGCACGGATGTCGCATCCATTGCATACGTATCTCATCTGAATATGAGAATCAGAGTCTTCGTAGCTCGGGTACCTATGGGTGAAGGATAAGTGTGCTCGCTAAGACATCGCGTCTTATGCCTACGTATCTCATCGGGAATGAGAATCAGAGCAAAACGTAGTTCAAACTAACTACGGGAACAAAGGTCTCGATTGCAACTAGGGCAAGAGAAAGGGAAGGTCTCGATCGCAACGAGGGCGAGAGAAAGGATCGCAACAAGGGCGAAAGCAAACAAGGATTAGTTGTTAGTTGTTAGCCAAACTCGGCAAGACATCGCATCTTGTGCCTACGTATCTCATCTGAACATGAGAATCAGAGTTGCCGTAGTTCGGCTACATAGGGCTTGCCATCTGAACATGGACTTACAAAGGAGGACACCAGTTGTGTCAAAGGAGAGTGGGCAATGTATTCACGTCCTAGCAGTAGGTGTCGCAGCTCGCTGAATCGAGTCTTAGGCAGTTACCTCTTTGCAATAGGATGGATTGACATGCCACAAGATCGGAGACGCTCGGAAAGGTCTAGAAGTGGGGGAGCTCTGCCCTAGAGTTGTCATGCAATATGTACTTAAGTGTTAGGATTTACAAATGGGAATATCTACCTAATGTTAGCATGCAAAGAATATGGGAATTCTACCTATGTTATCATACAAAAGAATAAGGGAATCCTACCTATGTTATCATACAAAAGGGTTCTATCTAATGGGTGCTACCTAATCGGAACAAGAATTGACGAGTGGAGCAAGGAGAGATGTTAGGGATAAGGGTAGATGGCGATGCATGAAGCAATCGACTTACAAGGTTCATGGCGATGCATAAAGCAATCGACTTACAAGGTTGATGGCGATGCATAAAGCAATTGACTTACAAAAGGGTGGATGAATACGTGATGGTTCTGTTAGGTTTTGAAAAATGATTACTCGACGTTGGATCGAGGTTTTGATCTTGTTTTGAAATGGTTATCGAATGTTCATTTTAATTCTTGTATTAACAGATGAATAAAGAATGAAAGAATAAATATTATACATTTCATGGGAGAGGGATACATTTGTTATAAATGGGGATTCAAAGTATTGGAATAATTAAATCGGGTCCAAACAATAAATAATGCAATGTATGAGTGTAAGTGCAAAGGAACCGGCTCATTGTAAGAAAGCCCAAGAGTAAGCTGTGTGAGGTTGATGGCGATGCTTAAAAAGCAATCGACTTACAAGGGTGTGAAAATGGGCTCGATATTAAATCGAGAAAAATATGATTTTTATAAGTTTAAAAATGGTTTTGAATGAATGATGAAATTAAAAGAAAATAAATTTGCATTATTAACAAATGAAACTATGAGTATAATAAAGGCATAAACATAAAAAGAAATGAAAATGCTAAAAGAAAATAAAATAGCTAAAAGAAATAAAATGCCAAAAAAAATGCTATACATGAGTATTGAACCCACCCCACTCAAGACTATGATACTACCCTTCTCCACCAGACCACTCATGGTTAGTTATTATTTACGATGCTAATTTAAATATATAAACTAAGATAGAATAAACATTAGAATAAAAACTAAAATAAAAAAAAAGACTGTTGGACTACTAGTGGTTAAACCCAGCCGCCTGGCTGTTGGGTTTTTCAATGGGGAATAAGTTGAAAACATAAACACAATTATTAACTAAACCTAGGAATTCTAAGCAAAACCTTTAATGTTTTTTTAAAACTTATTCTGTATAAAAAAATAAATTAAAGAAAAAAAAAAGGAAACCAAAACAGAAGACACTTCCGTCTCCGTCTCTCACAATCTCACGAATTCTCCATCAAACTCAAAACTCTCTAAGGCGAAACCTCTCTCTGCTCTCAGAATCGCTATCCCTCAACCTTACCCAATCGTCTCTCAAACGCGTCCAACCCTCTCTCTCTCAAACTCGCTCAAACGAAAATCTCCCTCTGCTCTCAAAATCGCTCACATCTATCTCTCAAACCTCTCTCTCGCGTACTTTCTACCTCAAAGTCGCTCATCAATGAACCCTCTCACGCTCTCAAACTCAAAGAATCACTCTCTCTCAACTCTCACGATATCTCCATTAACAAGCAAGTGAAAAGGATAAAAGGAAAAAGGAGAAGTTCTTACAAAGTGTCACGGCGGTGGTGAAAGGCGTGAAGAAGCTGGCCTCCCAATCCAAGTAATCGATTTTGGGATTTTAGGGTTTTTGTTTGAGATTTTTCGCCTCCAAGTTTTTCTGTTGTTCAATCCTCTCCTTACTGATTCACCCTTTTCCTATTTATGCTCTCAGCTTAGGGTTTCGAATTTGGTCCTTGGATTCAAAAGAGGCGTTCCTGCAAAACACTTTTTTGATGCTCAGAATTTGGTCCATCTCGTTTGATACTTGGATCTGGAACAGGTAACCTGAGCATGTGCCTTCTTCTTTGTTTTTGTCTCTATTCTGTTTTGGGATTTTTTCTGGAATTTAACTGCCTTGCTGTTTTACTTTATCCTTTTTACTGCAGTGAATTAAACGGAGCACTGGTTTGATTACAACTCTGTTTTTTGATCATGTATTCCACATCGAAGTTGTAGTGTCTGATTGTTGCTCCATATGATAGTTCCAATAATCCCAACCATAAACACCAAACAAAAGCTGTTTTTGACAAACTCCTTGTTAATGAGTTTGCCTTTGTTAACAGGAGTTAGGACCGTTTGTATCTGTCTAAAGGAGTTACATCAGGATTGTGTTTTTTTTGAGTGAGGGTAATGAGAGCACTAGCATTGGCTCTTGGACTTGGCATGATATTGTTTGAATTGTTTTTTTATGATGTTTGTGGTCAGGTTTGAAAGTTATGAACCAGGATTGCAGCAGACTTTCCAATGGCCATTCTTTGGACTTCCAGTAGGAGATCAAGAGGTTGCAGCATGAAGTCACATTCTGACTTGGACAAGTTATTTTTGCAACAAATTGGTTGGCCTTGCTGAACTGTTTTAACTCCTTGGTTATTGCTCTTGATCATTTGTTGTAGGCCTAGCTTTGGAGGCGTGGGCTATTGCAGGATTATGTTTGGATTGGAAGTCTCTTTTCTTTTTGCCTTTTGATCATGAACTGAATGCTTGTCTTGAATAATTGCTGCATTACTTGGACTCTGCAGGACACATGTTGATGCAATAGATGGCTCATCTTGGACCAACTCCATGACCATTAGTTCAGCTTGTAGGACACTCATCTTAGGTTTGCTTTCTTTTTGAATGGTTCAATTAGCTAGTTGTTGCATTCAATTTGATTTGTGTCCAATTTTGTGTGCCACTGAATTAACATGCATGGTCCTTTGTGGTTTATTGAACATTTCCTGCAAATGGCTTACTGTCTTGCATTAGGCCTTTTGAGACCTGCTTGATATTCAATGGCTGCTTGTATCGAAGGGGCTCATGATGATGGTTATGCGGTCAGGTGCAGGTCCATTGGTTAACTCCCTTGGTAGCTTGGTCATGAGCAAATGGAGGTTAATTGGTGAACGGTTGTAATTTGGAAACACTTGAATGGTTGTGATTTGTTTTAGCCTTGTTAGTACAGTCATTTGCAATGCCATTTGCAGGTTTAGGTTGGTTGATTTGTTTGGCACGTGGAGTTAAGCTAATGATGGTTGGTTCAATTAGCACTGGTTAGCTGAGTTTAACTGTTAGGCTTATTTGCTGCAATATTAAGGCTTAATCATGCTGCTGACAACATGAGCATTTTGGTATATAACCAATGGAGTTGGTCTGCTGTACTGCGGGGCTTTCAAGCTGCTTGTTCGTATGGCTTGGTGCAACATGGTGAATGCGGTACCTGTTTAATGCAGATGCAATTTTTGCACCAGCTGGATGGATCAAAATCAAGGGCCATCAGTTCATGCTTTTGGGTGATAAGGTAATACAATGCATCCTTGCCATGCGTCTGTTTGAAATTCATGGCAATGTTAACTGATTTTTCATGGTGTTGTTGCTGCTGATGCAGATTGAGCATTGGGGTGGTTTTGCTATGCAAGATGGTTGACTTGACTTGGAACAAGTTGGTGCAACAGGATGAATGCAGTAGGATTTAAAGTGTATCCACCAACATATTGAGGAGCATATGTGCCTGAGGCTTGCATATTCGTGTAATACGGATTTATAGAGGTCATATAAGCTGCTGCTGTGGCATATAGAGGAGGTGTAAACCCGGATGACTGAAGTAGTGGCTGGACATCAGACAATTTGCTTGAATTATGAGCAAACTGTTCCCTTCCATCGTAAGCATTGTTTACACTCTGAGAATTGGTACTAGGAACTTCACTTGGATTGCTTTGTTGCGGGAATACCTGCCGTTGCATCATATTATTCTGGTAGCTAGTCTTCAATTTTTCTTCATAACTCAGGCTTTCTGAATTTGGAAGATGGGTGAAGTACCGTCTGGCCTTGGTCAAAAATCCCTAATACACCTGGACTTGTTCAACAATCAATTAACAGGCTCAATTCCAGATAGTATAGCTTCTTCAAGTTTGCAGCTTGTGTTATTGAATGGTAACTTATTGGAAGGGCAAGTGCCGGATGAACTCTATTCTATTGGTGTAATTTGGATATTGTATGGAAATGGTTCTGTATTGATTTGTATGGAAAGTTATGAATGAAAATGTAGTTGTTTGTATGGAATGTATAACTATTTGGATGGTTATGGTTTAAATTGGTTCCAAATGGATAATGACAATGGATATGGATTTTGGATATGGAATTAAAAATAGAGTTGGGTTATTGGATTGGAAAAAATGGATTTAATTGTGGGTTCAAGGAATTTGGATATTTGATTATAAAAATGGATGTGGATCTTTTTAGGAATAATCCAAGACTAATCTAAATATCAATTTAAATAATAATAACAAATCAGCATAAACCAAATTAAAATCAAATTAATCTAAAATTCGTTAAAACTACTTTGATATCAACTCTAACATTCATTTGGAAATTAAAATCAATTAGAGTTTGAATCATTAGTAAGATAAACAATTAAGATTAAATTGAAATTTGGAATTAAACTTAATTCGAAATTAAAATCAAATTGAAAATTAAAAAAAGTCAAATAATTAAAATCCATTTTATAATCAAAAACACCATGATCAAGAAGCTAGACAATGACCAATGTCTATCAATAAAAAAAATGGATTTGGGAATGAATGTATGCAAATGAATTTTAGGCCAAGTGCCAAATAAAAAATGAAAAAATGGAAAGAAAATCAGGACCAAAATCGGGGTATGACAATATTAAGGATGATTGAGTCGGTTCATGTATTGTTAATATCAATGGAACTTGGGTGTTGATAAGGTGAAAACCATAATCCACCAAAATGGATGATTGATATTAAGGATACTATGAGCTTTCCCATGACCTTTGTCTGGTGTGCTTTGCTTGATCCTTGAGTGTGATTGTTGCATTCATGCATTCATCTGCATTCATGTCATCAGAAAAATGAGAAAACTTTCAAGGAACATAAAGGGTTTATTTGCAAAATTTTCAGACATGGAAAGACCAAAAAGGCATACAAAGAAGTACAGCTTTTGACAGCCCGATCTGAAAGTGTTAAGGAATCTGACATCCTATGTATTAGATCCCTTGGGTTTCAAAGCTCGTTATGGGAAGCTTCTGCCTCTGTTGACTACTCAGGTTGACGAAGGGTTGATGAGTACTTTGGCGCAGTTCTATGATTCTCTGTATCATTGCTTCTCTTTTCCGGAATTTCAGCTGTTGCCTACGCTTGAGGAGTATGCTCATCTCGTGGGTATTCCTATTCTGGATCAGGTGCCGTTCAGTGGCTTAGAGAGTATTCCGACTTCTCGAGAGATTGCAGACTTGTTGCACATAGATGAATCCCTGATTGAAGCGCATATGACCACCAAAGGTGGAATTCAGGGTCTTCCTTCTGATTTCCTCATTGCTCAAGCTACCGTTTATGGGAAGGCCATGAGTGAGGATGCCTTTGAGGCCATATTCGTGCTGCTCATCTACGGATTGGTATTGTTCCCCAACATCGACAAATTTGTGGATGTGAACGCCATTAGGATCTTTTCTGTTCTTAATCCCGTTCCTACTCTGTTGGGTGATACCTATTTCTCTTTGCATCTAAGGAATGCAAAGGGTGGAGAAGTTATTGTGTGCTGTTTGCCTTTGCGTTATAAGTGGTTTATTTCTCACTTACCGCAGACGATTGCTTTCAAGGAGAACAAGGGATGTCTACGGTGGTCCACGAGACTTATGTCTCTCACCAATGATGATATCTCTTGGTATGATCGCGTGTATGATACAGTTCAGATCATTGATTATTGTGGTGAATTCCCTAATGTGCCTCTTCTTGGTACATGTGGTGGGATCAGCTACAACCCTATCTTAGCACGTCGTCAGCTTGGGTTCCCCCTAAAGGATAAACCTCATAACATTCTGTTAGAAGGTGTATTCTTTCAGGAGGGTAAAGATCCCCAAGGCCTGAAAGCCAGGATGGTCCGCGCTTGGCGCAAGATTCACAAGAAGGGTAGGAATGAGTTGGGTCCGAAGAATTGCATTGCTTTGGAGTCGTATACTTCCTGGGTCAGGCAGAGAGCATCAGAGTATCTTATGCCATATGACTATCCGAGACCTACACCGTTGGTTGTGGCTGGGCCTTCAACCCTCCCTAACCAAGGCGTAGAGGAGTTGAGAGATGAAGACCTTTCACGTGCCTGGATCCGTGAAAGAGAAGAGTTGCTTCAACAGCTTAAGGAGAAGGACGCTTTGATTGAGTTCCTCGAGCATCAGGTAATAGATGATCCAAATGATACCTGGACTTCTCTGCTTCCTCAGTCTTCCAAATTCTGGAAGAGGAAGTATGATCGACTTGCTAAAGAGAAAGCAGATATGGAAGCAGCATATGAGAGAGAGATCAAGAAGCTTTGTGTATCTCGTCTTCCAGCATCTCGAGCTTCTAGGGATCCATAGGATGTTCATTTTCCTTTTCCCTTGTAATAATCAACAATGCTATACTTCTTTGTCTCGAATATATATTTGATGAGATATTTTCCATACGCGATTAAATGTTTAAAATTTCAAAAATTTGCAAATAGAACCCTAAAAGTTCCTTGAAATAAAAACAAAGCATATGCACGAGCATTGCATGCATCATTTTGCACAAGCTGACTCATCGGTGCTATACCAGAGCCAATTCTGCAAGAGTGATGGATCAATTGGAACAAGAGAACAGAGAGTTGAAGGAAGAAGTTGCCAGACTGGGTGCTCTGATGGAGCAATTCTTGGCTGCTCAGAATCAACCTTCTCCACCTCCTGTAACTCCTCCCCAGAGGACTGTTATATCTGAGATTGTCTCCTCGACTGTGCCAGCCGCCAGTGCCCACTTCGTGCCGAATGCCATGCCAGCCGGGTTTCCGTGGGGTATGCCTCCAGGTTTCATGCCAGATATTCCAGCTCCTACCTTTGCTTCCATGCCGGCATCTAGCCCGGTCCTTGCGATGCCTCCTCCTGTCGTGCATACCATTCCCAGGGTAGACGACACCATCTATCATTCTGAGCCGTCTGAGGGCCCAGATGTTAATGAAAAGATGGATGCTATGAATGACCAATTCCTCGAGCTCCGTAAGGAATTGAAGACCCTCCGAGGGAAAGATTTGTTCGGCAAGTCTGCTATCGAGTTATGCCTGGTTCCCGGTGTGAAGATACCTGTCAAATTCAAAGTCCCTGACTTTGAGAAGTATAAGGGGAACACCTGCCCTCTCGCTCACCTGGTCATGTATGCCAGGAAAATGTCTACTCAAACAGATAATGATCAGTTGCTGATTCATTATTTTCAGGATAGTTTGTCTGGTGCAGCTCTTCGTTGGTATATGAGCCTCGATAGCGCAAACATCCGATCCTTCAACGATCTTGGCGAAGCCTTCGTCAAGCAATACAAATATAATGTGGATATGGCTCCTGACCGTGATCAACTCAGAGCCATGTCCCAGAAGGACAAAGAGACATTCAAAGAGTACGCCTAGAGGTGGCGAGAGCTGGCAGCTCAGATTACTCCTCCGCTGGAAGAGAAGGAGATGACTAAGATTTTTCTGAAAACTCTTAGTTCATTTTACTATGAGTGGATGGTTGCGAGTGCTCCCTCTGATTTCACCGAGATGGTGAACATGGGGATGCGTTTGGAGGAAGGTGTCCGGGAAGGACGGTTGTCTAAAGATGAAAGCTCTTCTAAACGATATGGGGCGTTTAAGAAGAAATATGGGGAGGCACATGTTGTGCAATCCCATGCTAAACCTAGAAGATCCTCCGATAAGAGGAAGCCAGTGCGTCATCAGCACCAGGTGGCTCATATAGCACCTGTCTTCAGAGACAACAATCAGCATCAGCAACAACCTCAGTATCAACAGCAACATCGTCCACAACAACAGGCTTACCAGCCTCGTGGTAGCACCAGTAATCAGGCCAATTTGAATTATGATAGGAAAAAGGTCAGTTTTGATCCTATTCCTATGTCATATGCTGAGTTATATCCTTCTCTATTGAAGCGGAAACTGGTTACTCCCAGAGAGCCTCCGGCTGTACCTGCTAACCCGTAGTGGTGGTACAAGCCAGACCAACATTGTGTTTATCATTCCGGTGCTCCGGGTCACAATATTGAAAACTGCTATCCATTGAAGACTAAGGTGCAAGACCTTATGAGATGCGGCATTCTGAGCTTTGAGGACTCAGGCCCTAATGTTACGAAGAACCCATTGCCCGAGCATGGGAAGTCGGTTAACATGGTCCAGGGTTGCCCTGGCAAGTATAAGGTCAAATATGTAAGTCATATTCGACAGTCATTGGTCGAGTTGCATCGTTTGCTGTGTCAGTACAGTCATATGGAGCACGACCATGACAGATGTCGTATCTGCTCTGTTAATAGATTGGGTTGCCGCCAAGTGCGAAGAGAGCTTCAAGAGCTGTTGGATGAGGGTACCATTGAGATTCTTCAAAACAGAAATGTTGATGAAGACGAACCAGAGGTGAATGTGATCTCTCCTGTGTTCAAATTGCCTGAGCCTGTTGTCATCCGTTATGATGGTAGCAAGCCGAAGGTCTCTCCTTCTCTGGTAATCAAGCCTGCAGATCCTGTGCCTTATGCTTCAGATAAAGCTATTCCCTTCCGATATAATCCAATTGCTGTGGAAGATGGGAAAGAAGTGCCTTTGTCTTCAACTTCTGTGGTTAATATTGCTGATGTAAGCGGATTGACCCGTAGTGGTCGTGTGTTTTCAGCACCTAAGCCTCAGGCTAGAGCTGTCGTTTCTGATTCCGCTGAGCATCCGGTTGGGACTGCGGTGAATGTTCCGAATCCGGCACCTGTTGCCAAACCCTCCTCTGTACAAAAGACTCCTGCTTCTTTTGTTGGCCCGAGTGGCATTGTGAATGAAGAATGTGATGAGATGTTGAGGCTCATCAAGAAGAGTGAGTACAACGTTGTAGACCAGCTTCTACAAACGCCGTCCAAGATCTCCGTGCTATCATTGCTTCTGAATTCAGAACCCCATAGGGAGGCTCTGCAGAAAGTATTGGACCTGGCCTATGTTGATCATGACGTCACGATTGAAAAGTTTGATAGTATAGTTGCAAACATTACTGCTTGCAACACTTTGAGTTTCTGTGACGCTGATCTCCCTGAGGAGGGAAGAGACCACAACATGGCTCTACATATTTCCATGAATTGCAAGACCGACGCCATGTCCAACGTGCTGGTAGACACTGGGTCATCTTTGAATGTATTGCCGAAGACCATTCTTTCGAGATTGTCATATCAGGGGCCTCCCATGAGGCAGAGTGGTGTTGTTGTGAAAGCTTTCGATGGGTCACGTAAGACCGTGATTGGGGAAGTTGATCTCCCAATCAAGATCGGACCAAGTGATTTCCAAGTTACTTTTCAGGTTATGGATATCCACCCATCTTATAGCTGTCTCCTTGGTAGACCATGGATTCACAAGGCTGGCGACATCCACCATACACCAGAAGCTGAAATTCGTCAAGAATAAGAAACTGGTCGTGGTAGGGGGAGAAAAGGCTCTCCTGGTTAGCCACTTGTCTTCTTTCTCATATATTGATGTTGAGGATGAAGTTGGAACGCCTTTCCAAGCTTTATCTATCACTGAGCCGATTGAGAAGAAGTCTCCTTCATTTGCTTCCTATCGTGATGCGAAACTGGCCATCGAATGTGGTGCAGTTACTGGTTTAGGGAAGATGATTGAGCTTGAAGACAATAAATCCCGGGCTGGCATTGGCTATTCTTCTGGGGCATTCAACGAGCAAGGACTGTTCAAGAGTGGAGGTTTCATCCATACTGATCAAGCTGAAGAGGCTGCTGCTATTTTGGAAGAGGACGCAGAGGATTTGAGCAACTTTGTTATCCCTGGCGGGATCTGCCATAATTCGGTCGTTGTGGATGTTCCTACGGTCATTCATAAGTCAGCGTAATTTGTTCACTTTGTTCAAAAACCCTTCTCCCATGCCAAAAGGAGAAGTGATGACATTCTTGGCAGCATTTATACAATGATATTTTCATTCAATTAATGCATTGTTAAACATTTGTTTTTCCATTTGTTTTCACTTTTTGCTTTTGCATGAAATCAGTGATCACAAAAAACCCTAAAAACAAGAATAAAAGCAATCTTTTCATCTTCATAATGGTTTGCTTGTTTAAATTCTAAAGTTTTATTATCCAAAATCATTATGCAGGTTGATTCTAAAACCCATTGAACATAATGATCCAACGTCATCTCCCAATTTTGAATTCCCTGTATTTGAGGCAGAGGAGGATGATGTTGAAGGGATTCCTGATGAGATTACTCGTCTCCTTGAGCACGAGAAGAAAATCATTCAGCCGCATTTCGAGGATCTGGAAACAGTCAACTTGGGGTCTGAAGATTGTGTTCGTATGGTGAAGATTGGGGCACTTCTTGAAGAGTCTGTCAAGAAGGGGGTTGATCAGTTTGCTACGAGAATATTCCGATATCTTCGCTTGGTCGTATGAAGACATGTCGGGTCTAGATACAGATATTGTGCAACATTTTCTGCCTTTTAGGCCTGAGTGCGTGCCTGTGAAGCAGAAGCTCAGAAGGACTCATCCAGATATGGCAGTGAAGATCAAAGAGGAAGTTCAGAAGCAAATTGATGCGGGGTTTTTGGTGACTTCTACATATCCTCTATGGGTGGCCAATATTGTGCCTGTGCCTAAGAAAGACGGAAAAGTCCGTATGTGTGTTGATTACAGAGATTTGAATAAAGCTAGTCCGAAAGATGATTTTCCTCTACCACACATTGATATGTTGGTAGACAATACAGCTAAATTCAAAGTCTTTTCCTTTATGGACGGATTTTCCGGTTATAACCAAATCAAGATGGCACCCGAAGATATGGAGAAGACAACATTCATCACACCTTGGGGAACATTCTGTTATCGAGATGCCCTTCGGTTTGAAGAACGCCAGAGCCACGTATCAACGAGCTATGACTACCTTGTTTCATGATATGATGCACAAGGAGATAGAGGTCTATGTTGATGATATGATTGCTAAGTCCCGAACAGAAGTTGAACATGTGGAGCATTTGTTGAAGCTTTTTCAGCGTTTGAGGAAGTATAGGCTTCGTCTAAATCCGAACAAGTGTACATTTGGAGTCCATTCCGGCAAGTTGTTGGGTTTTGTTGTCAGCGAGAGAGGTATTGAAGTTGATCCTGCGAAGGTCAAAGCAATACAAGAGATGCCTGTGCCCAAAACTGAGAAGCAAGTCCGAGGTTTTCTTGGCCGCTTGAACTATATTTCCAGATTTATATCCCACATGACTGCCACATGTGCGCCGATATTCAAGCTCCTCCGGAAAGATCAATCTCATGATTGGACTGAGGATTGCCAGAAAGATTTTGACAGTATCAAAGAGTATCTGTCTGAACCTCCGATCTTGTCTCCGCCTGTAGAAGGAAGACCTCTGATCATGTATTTGACTGTTCTTGAAGACTTGATGGGTTGTGTACTCGGTCAACAAGATGAATCGGGGAAGAAAGAATCTGCTATCTACTACCTCAGTAAAAAGTTTACTGATTGTGAGTCTCGATACTCAATGCTTGAGAAGACGTGTTGTGCTTTGGCTTGGGCTGCTAAGCATTTGCGCCAGTACATGATAAATCATACAACTTGGTTGATATCCAGAATGGATCCAATCAAGTATATTTTCGAGAAGCCTGCTTTAACTGGGAGGATTGCCCGTTGGCAGATGTTGTTATCTGAGTATGATATTGAGTATCGAGCTCAGAAAGCTATTAAAGGTAGTATCTTGGCTGACCATTTAGCGCACCAGCCGATTGAAGATCATCAGTCTGTTCAGTACGACTTCCCAGATGAAGAGATTCTGTATTTGAAAATGAAAGATTGTGATGAGCCTACACTTGATGAAGGTCCGGAACCTGGTTCTAGATGGACGATGGTGTTTGATGGCGCTGTAAATCAGTATGGAAATGGAATTGGGGCAGTAATCATTACTCCTCATTGCACGCATATTCCGTTTACAGTAAGGCTAACTTTCAAATGCACGAATAATATGGCTGAGTATGAGGCCTGTATTATGGGATTGGAAGAATGTATTGATTTGAGAATCAAACATCTTCATGTGTATGGTGATTCGGCCTTGGTTGTTAATCAGATCAAGGGTGAATGGGAGACGAATCAACCTGGTCTCATTCCGTATAGAGATTATGCGAGGAGAATTTCGACGTTCTTCACAGAAGTTGACTTTCATCATATTCCTCGAGAGGATAATCGGATGGCAGATGCTCTTGCCACGCTTGCTTCCATGATTGTGGTCAAGTATTAGAATGAAGTTCCCAACATTACCGTGATGCGCTTGGATAGACCAGCTCACGTGTTTGCAGTTGAAAAAGTGAATGATGACAAACCTTGGTATTTTGATATCCAGAATTTCCTTCAGAACCAGGTTTACCCGCCTAGGGCATCTGTGAAAGATAGGAAAACTTTGAGAAGGTTGTCAGGCAGCTTCTACCTCAGTGGTGAAGTGCTGTATAAGAGAAATTTTGACATGGTTTTGCTCAGATGCGTGGATAGACACGAAGCAAACCTGTTGATGGCTGAGGTCCATGAGGGTTCATTTGGTACTCATTCCAATGGACATGCCATGGCTAGAAAGATGTTGAGAGCAGGCTACTATTGGCTGACAATGGAGTCTGACTGCTGCAAATATGTGAAGAAATGCCACAAGTGTCAAATTTATGCGGATAAGATTCATATTCCTCCGACACTTCTGAATGTGATTTCATCACCATGGCCTTTCTCTATGTGGGGAATCGACATGATCGGCATGATTGAACCGAAAGCGTCCAACGGACACAGGTTTATTCTCGTAGCAATTGACTACTTCACCAAATGGGTTGAAGCCGCTTCGTATGCGAATGTGACCAGGCAGGTGGTCGTGAAGTTTATCAAGTACCAGCTTATTTGCCGTTATGGTGTGCCAGATAAGATCATTACTGATAATGGATCTAATCTGAATAATAAGATGATGGAAGAGTTGTGCGCTGAATTCAAGATTGCACACCATAACTCCTCTCCCTACAGACCCAAGATGAATGGGGTTGTTGAAGCTGCTAACAAGAATATCAAGAAGATTATCCAGAAGATGACAGTTACGTACAAAGATTGGCATGAGATGCTGCCATTTGCTTTGCATGGTTATCGTACTTCTGTCCGTACTTCAACAGAGGCAACCCCTTTCTCTCTTAATTACGGCATGAAGGTTGTTCTCCCAGTAGAGGTGGAGATCCCATCCATGAGAGTCTTGATGGAAGCCAAGTTGACTGATGCTGAATGGATTCAGAGTCGTTTTGACCAACTGAATTTGATTGAAGAGAAGCGATTGACTGCCATGTGCCATGGTCAGTTATATCAGCAAAGGATGAAGAAAGCATTCGATAAGAAGGTCAAGCCTCGTGTGTTCCGAGAAGGTGACCTCGTGCTCAAGAAAGTCTTGTCTTTCGCGCCCGATTCCAGGGGCAAGTGGACTCCAAACTACGAGGGTCCATATGTTGTTAAGAGAGCCTTTTCAGGCGAAGCTTTGATGCTTACAACAATGGATGGGGAGGATTTCACTCGTCCTGTGAATTCAGATGCAGTCAAGAAATACTTTGCCTAAAAAAAAGTATGCAAAAGAAAAACAGAATAGCTCGCTAAGTTGAAAACCCGAAAGGGCGGCTTAGGCAAAAATGAGCGTCTCGGTGGAGAACCCGAAAGGGCGATCCAGGCAAAAATTAGAGACATGAAAAAAAATGTATTTGCATCCCGCTAGATTGAGTACCTCACCCTGGGGCAATCTAGGCAAAAATTAGGGATATGGCAAGTAACTGCATCCTGACAAGACTTTCTGTTCCGCAGCCGTCTGTTTGTCAGAGATTTTCGATTCGTCGTCGACTGAAGCTTCGAATACATCGAGATTCAAATTGGTAGAGAAAGGATCATTATGTTCAATGTAGCCCTCTTCCAATATATATCACTGATTTCAAATTTGTACAGATATATGGAGTCTTGCCATTTGCAGACTACCATTCCATCAAATCAATTTGAGCTTTTATCCAATTATTTGCACTCTTATTTGTTTCAATTCAACAAATGTTTTGCATGTTTTAATTGATAAAATGTCATTGTTTTAAACAAATAAATTTTTTCAAATTGTTGTTTTAAACAAAGTGAACATTCACAATGATGAAAGGATACTTAAGAATTTCTCAGTGCTCTCCCAAGGGTGGCATGATTTTCAACAGGGTAAGACATTTGTTCATATTCCTGGCATTGGTTGTATCCTTTTTCTCCAGATTTTGCTGTTGGGGTTGTTCCCCAAGCAGAGCTTTTGTTGGGGTTGTTCCCCAAACAGAGTGTTGGTTATAGACTTCACAGTCCTCTCCAACAGTGTTCTCTCCTCAGCATGATTGTTTTCCTTTTGGAAGATTCAGTGGTGGATGGGTTGACATCCTGGTACTTCATCATTTTCCTCAGCACAGTCGATGGCAGAGTTATTGATATGATGTACTTCATCTATGCTATATTTCCCCATCAGAGCGTTTGGTGAGGTTTTCACCTCTTATTCCTTCAGCAGAGCAGTGATTTTATCTCCTTCTCAGCGGTTGTTGATTTCTTCTTGGATGGTTCAACATTTGGTGGTTGATCCCCAACTCTCCTCCTCGTCCTCAGTGGAACCACCAGTAGATTTGTGGTATGATGGATTGTATCTGTGATGTTTCCCTACGGAATCCCCGCCAGAGTTGGTATCCTCAACAGAGTTGCTTTTGTGGCAGTTTCTGCCTGTTGAAATCTTTGTTTCCCCAGTTTGGGTCGATTGGTGATCTATCATCCATAGATTTGGTTGATTTCATGATGCTTTTGATCCCCAGTAGAGTGGCTTGTGGCAAAATCTATTTGTGTGATCTATTTTCCCTCAGTGGTTTATCCCCAACGAAGTGGCTGACAGTATCCCCAGTAGAGTTGCTTGTGCGGCTAGGTTCTACTGGTGTGTTCTGTTCTCTTCAGCGGTTCTCGCTTGTGCAGTGAACTCTTGTCTCCCAGTTGATACTGAGGATCCCCCTGCAGAAATCTCGGGATTTCTCCTTTTCCCCAACAGATTGGTTTTGTGGCAGTTTTTGCCTGTTGTGAACTTCTGTTCCCCAGTTGGGTTGATTGTTGATCCATCACTCAGAGATTTTGTGATTTCTTTGATATCTCTGATCTTTTGCCTCCCCGCAGATCTTTACTTTTTAGCATGTAGATCTCCGGCAGATTGGCTTTCCAGTTGGTTTTCCCTCTGGAAGTGTAGTACCGGACGTGTGATTCCTGGGCCTGTTTGTGTTAGATATGTTTGTTTTGTCAGCATTCATCAAACATAATTACGCATATTCATGCATACTTTCAACATTCAGATATTCATGTTGCATTTTTTGCCATATATCTTTTGTTTGTTGTCTCCTGCTAGTGGTGATATAGATCTCTCCAATAGATCTCTCCAAGCAGATGTCGGGTGTCTAATCTCTCCATATATAGTCAACCCCATAAGCAGAAAGTGTTTGTCTTTCCTTCTACAATTCCCCACTGAGATATATCCTCGTGGATGACGGTTTTTTCCGTTTCCTCCCAACACATATATTGGGATGGATCTTCCTATTGAGTTATATCCTCATTAGGGCGAGTCTTGATTCAGTTTGCCTTTTTGGTTTGATCCTGAATTGGCATTTTTTCAACTGTCTCTTGTGCTTCCCTGTGGAATAAATGAATGAATTGCCCAGTAACCGGCAATAATTCTTTTTATCCACCAGCGGAGTTTTGGGCCTCTACCCTTATACCGGTAGTTGTAAGTCTTATGTTTCCCTCTTGGCGGAATTTGTGGTTATATACCTTTTATTCCTCAGTAAGAGTCGTTGGTTTTCTACCTAGTAGTCGGTAGTTGTAAATCCTAGTTTTCTTGCTCCTCAGCAGTTGGTGGTTTGTTATAAACCCTTTTTGTTTCCCGTGCGGAATTGTGATTCCTTCATTCCCACGCGGACGTTGTTGGTTTTCTACCCCGTATTCGGTAGATGTAAACCCTATCTTTTTATCCTCATCAAAGTTGTTGGCTATTACCCAGTATTCGGTAGTTGTAAGTCCTATCTCTTTTCCCCTAGCAGAGGTAACCTTTGTGGTTCATTCTGGTTGATGGTGGATTTTGTGGTCTGCTACCCCGTATTCGGTAGTTGTAAATCCTATATTGTTGTGGTTTTTATCCCTAACGGAGTCTGTGCTTTCTTGTGGATAGTTGCCGGTTGCTAGCAATTTTATCCTCCGCCAGAGCTTGTGGTTTTCTACCCCGTATTCGGTAGTTGTAAACCCTAATTTCTCCATTTTGCAGAGTTAACCTTGTTGATTCATCCTAACCGATGATGGTTACTCTTTGTGGTTATCTTCATTCAATATTTGATGTTGATATTCCCCCCCTTGCATCTGGGTATTTGCCATTTGCTAGCAATTGTATCCCCAGCAAGTCTTGTGGATAATTGTCGAATGCTAGCAATTTTATCCTCAGTGGGTCCTTTCACCGTTTGCCAGTGATTTGTTCCCCGGATCATTGATTTGTTTATCAATGCATCCCTGGTGAGTCCTCTGTCATTTACCCGTTTGCTTGGTAATGATTGTTACTCCCTTTGATCGGTCATCTTTATATACCTAGTTTTGGTATTCCGATGCCTTTCTTTTCGGTTGATTTATCCTTTATTAACCCAATAACCGGTTGTGGATAATCTTCCGTGCGAGTATGTTATCCACGTTCTGACGGTAATGGATAATATATCTCATGCACTCTTCAGTCGAAGCCTGTTGTGTTTCCCCAGTCGAGTAAGATTCGTATTCCTTTATGGAATCGAATATTTGTTGTTCTCTTGGATAATTGTCGGATGCTTGCAATTTATCCCCTGTGAGTTATCTTTCGTTTACCCTGTTGTTGTGGGTAACGATTGTCTCTCTTTTTGGTTGGCCACCTATTATATACCCAGTAACTGGTATCTCTGGTGTCTTTTCCTTTTCGAGTGTATTATTCACGTTCTGACGGTAATGAATGATATATCTCTTTCACTCTTTGGTTGGAATCCTTTGTTGATTTTCCCCAGCGGAGTAAGATTCGTATTCTTTGTAGAATCGAATATCCATCCTTTGATAAGTTTGCGTTCTGCCCTTTTCAGGATGATGAGTGTTTTGGCATATATACCAATTCACGTTTTCGGTAGGTCACCTATTATATACCCAGTAACCGGTATCCCTGGTGTTCCTTCCATGCGAGTATGTTATCTACGTTCTGACTGTAATAGATAATATATCTCATGCGAGTATACTATCCACGTTTTGACGGTAATGGATATTATATCTCATGCGCTCTTTGGGTTTGTTTCCCCAACTGAGTAAGATTCGTTTTCCCGTTGCGGGGTCGAATGTCCATCCTGTAAGTCGATTTGCTTTTTCAAGCCCTCCTTTCGGATGATGAGTGTTTTGGCATATATACCAATTCACGCTTTGGTCGGTCGCCTATTATATACCCAGTAACCGGTATCCCTGGTGTTCCTTCCTTTCTACTCCCTATTATGACCTTGGCCCCCTGTGGAGTCAGATTTTCCTGAGTTGATGTACCTTTGTCAGGTCTTTCTCAGATGTTTGGTTGATTGATATCTCTCACCCTTATACCGGTCTTAGATATTCATTCTTCCTGAGCTTGTTACCCTTATACCGGTAACACCTCCTTTCTTTGTTGCTTCTCCAATAGAGTCTCTTTGTTAGACTTTCTCCAGTGGAGTTTCCGTTGTGATTTTACCCTTTTGTTGTATTGGCGTTTTCCCCAATATATGCAATTTTCCCCGGCAGGGAGGTTCTGTGTGAATTTTTCCCCAGTCCGAGTCCGGATTTTCATCCGAAGTATCCTTCGTGGATAGTTTGAGTCAGCTTGAGTCTTTCCAATGGATGTGTCTTCCTTTGGATTTCTTCTTTTCCCTGTGTGAGTCCTTCACTCCCCGGTGAGGTCTCCAGTCCAGTCGTGTCTTGTTCACGCAGTGTCTAGTTATTGTTTCCCCTAATTCAGAGTCGTGTCCTGCTCACGCATTCTTTTTCTTATCCCCATGAGAGTCTTGTTAGAGTCTCTGTTCCTGGTGAGTGTATTACTCTGATGGATCGTCTTTCCTTTGTGGGCCTATTCCCCACAGAGTTTTGTTCTTTTACATGCATACATCTGCATCATGAGGTCTCTTAGGGACCAAAATTTGTCTCATTACTGTTATTTAAGCCCATTCTACCGCGTTGAGATGAAAATTTCTAAACTTCACTTCTCCGGCTAGAATGACCTTAAATAGGGGCATCTGTAAGACCCCAATTTTGCCCCTAAGATCCCTCATGGCATCATATCATATCATTTCATTGCCTCAAGGATCATTGTGCACCTTGCTTCCTTCCCTGTGGGTGGGTTATCTTTTTTAGAGTGGTTCTTGATCACCAAGCATTCCTTGCATTTGTATATCATTGCTTTTCCTTTTATCACTAACCAAAAGTACAAAAATATGTCATCTAACCTTTGCCTTGCAGATGAAGCAATCACAAGTCAAGACAGTCAAAGGCAGTCATTGAGCAATAGATGGTGGCCATTCTTGAGAATTTGGACCCCATAATCATTATCAAGAGTTCATATGAGCTATGATGCCATTTTGAATCAAAATCCCAAGTGATAGAGGCTTGAATTTCATCAGAACATTGCCAGGTCAACTGAAGGCCTAGAAAGTCAACTGTCAAGTCAACTGTGGATTTGGAAGTGGGAAGTGATTGGAAATACTTCATTCATGTTCAAACAAGTCTCATTTGACATTTCAAACACTCACATTGAAGAATTTAAAGTCAGGTCAAAACTTTCCAAAAATAGAAAGTGACCTATAATTTGAATTTGCCAAAAATGGAAAGGTTTTAGCCTAACTTCAACTTCAAATTACATCATCAAGAAAGCTTAAAATGAAATTTTGTTGAACATGAAAGTTGTAGATCTTTCTCTCCCATTTCCAAAAAGTCCAAGATCATCAATTTCTCATGTGTGGTTAAAGAGATATGATCAAAACATGGCAAAGTATGCATGGAACTTCAAATGGGCATAACTTCTCAACCAAAGCTCCAATTCAAGTGGTTCTTTTTGCATTCTTCTCCTTTTGATCTCTAGTTTCCAAATCATGCATTGCATTGCACAGATTATCATCACATGAGCATTTGGTAATTCATTTTATCTTTGGAGGGAAACTTGAAATTTAAAATTGGTGCATTATTTGATCTTTTTCCCACCACCATTGGCTCCAAAACAGAATTTTAAGTGAAATCAAATGAAATTTCGTGCACTGTTCACATGCATATCATGCATAAGGGTGGAAAACCAAATTTGCACTTACACCTCATTCTTGTTAATTACCATTAGCATTGGCTTAAACATGATTAAAGGGTGATTAGCATGACATATATATACAAAAACCCTAACTGTTTTTCAAAAAAAAACACTCATAATTTCAGATCTAGATCTAAAAACTCTCAAATTTTCTCTCAAAAATGTCTTGCAATTTCTTCACATTCAATCCATTCCTCTTGCTTGATTCTTGTTCCTGAGGTATCATGGAGTAGAATTGCACGTGGAATCAGTAGAAACAGAGCTGCATTGAAGCATACACCAAGCTTGAAGCAACAATGGTGATTCCAAGTTTTGATGAGATCGTGTGCAATTGAGCTCCATTTTCTTCTCCAATCACTCATACAAGCATCCTGGAGGAATATTGAAGCCATTACAAAGCCTGAATAACACGAATTCCAGTTCTGCTCTTCAAAGAGGTTACCAATCGATCTCTTTAATTCTTAAGATTCTTATGCTATTGTTGTAGATCTAAGTTTGCTGGTGATGCTGAGCTTTGAACCATGAAATTTCGTGCAATATTGAATGAGTTAGGGTTGTTTAAAGTTTTGTGCATGAATGTTGTTGGCTTCGATTTGCTCGTGATAGTTGGAATTAGGCTAAACCATGCATGGATTCGCGACCTAGAATGAAGGATCTATGTATTGATGTGTTCAATTTTGATTTCTGAGATTTTTGTTCTTGATGCCTTGCACTGTTCATGATTCACGATGAAGATGATGATGTTCATGTTTTGGCAACGTTTTTGATTCTTTCTGCAACATAAAACCGTGGCCTGCATGTTAGAATAAGGCTCGCGTGTGATTGGCTCATGCATATTGCCATACTGCGTTCTGATTGGCTCTCCTCATGTTGACTGTGCGTTGACTGCCACTGGGATTAATGAAACGCAGCGTTTCAATCCCTGGCGTGCCAAATATTCAAATTCGCCCAAGGATCGATTCCTGGCGAAGGCGCTTTAGTTCAAATGCTTCATTGTTTTTCTATTTCCCTCCATGTATTCATATACATGCTTCACATCATTTTTTATTTTTTTCTTCATCTTGCAAAATTCATATCTAATTGAAGATTGATCCAAAAATTATGAGGTTTTTTGCATTGCATTCCTTATCTTGTCTATTATTTGTTGATCATTAATTCCAAAATTGTGCTTGGCTGGATTTCATTTTGTGCTAGGATGTTTGAACATGTATCCATTTTGTACCTTGCCTTGCTTATTCATTTGTGAAATGCTTGATTCTTATCCAATGATTCTGAAAATTTGCATGATGAAACTAGACAGTTTGCTTGACATTTTGGTGTTGATTTGGTATTTTTATCAATTATCGTTTCTGTTTTATGATCATGTTAAGTTGGTGTGACAATTTGTGTCACACCTTTTGCTTGTTCAACTTATGTGATGTGTTTGACATGCCAAATGATCTCCAATTGTCCTGATTTTTTGTGTGATGCATATTATGGATGTTGTGAATGAGCATGAATTTTGTTGGAATTATTTGAATCATTTCTGATTTAATGGAGATTTTTCATTCTGATTGATCACATTTGAGCTTTAAAATTGCCTTGAACTTCAATTGATCATGAAATGCTTTTGGTATATGATATTGATGTGAGACCTTTTGGAATGTTTCAAGATGTGTTTGAAGTTGATTCATGTTAAATTTAAGCTTCTGTTTCAAATTTTTTTCTCCATCTTTGACCCTAGGCTTTGACCTAGTGGTTTGCCTCTCATATTTGAACTTTGATTTCAGGTTGAACATCCAAGTTACATGGTTAATGATGCTTCGTCACTTGAGCATTGATGTTTGCCTTTGATTACTAACCCTTGTGTGTTTTGTAGGCTGATGTTGACTCATTTGAGTTTGACTTTTGGCTTACACATTGTGTACATTGGGATTGTTTGTTGCTTATTGACTGTTGTTTGATTGTCTGAGTTTTGTACTGATTTGTTTGATGTTTCCACAGGTACATAAGTTGCTTTAAGTTCACTTTGAACTTGCTTTTGCTTGGTTACTTAACCACTTAGGTATAATCTCTAATCTTCATGTAGTCTGGAAGACCTACTGTTATTGGTAGGCACCTGTCTAAAGTCCTCCTTAAGAGGCAATGCTTGTGATTGTTTACTCTTTGTGCCAAGCAGGAAAAGTCCTCTTATGAGGCAATTGGTAGATAAAAGAGATGTGTAATCCATCTCCTACTACTCAGTGTGTCATCCACTTTGCTCACACAATATGTTGATGCATTGTGGATACTAACCCAAGATCTTATAGAGTCAAATCATTTGTGGAGAAGAGTTCCAACTTTCTGAACTCCCACACCTTCCATTGTTTAAAGCTCTCCCTGACCAGGGATAAGAGCTATGAGGCACACCCCTCATCTCCATTTCATCTGCTTCACCCTAACTCTCAATGTTAGGGTTAAGAGCACAAAATACCCCATTCCAGTTGACTGTAAAGTCTAACCTTGCTTGAGCCTAATTGATTGTATATAGTGTGTGCTAACTGACTTGATTGTCTGCTTACTTGATTCATTTGTGCATATTTGCTTGAGTGTGCCTTTGTGCATTTATCATCACCATTTGTATATCATTTCATAAACTTTGCTTTATAGCATTTTTGCTTTGTCCATGGAGGAGACAAGCATAAGTCCATTACTTGGCAGTTGTTCCTATGATATGGTGGGAGACTAGTATAAGTCCATTGATTGGCATCTGGTATCCATGTTTGTTTGTTTGTGAGATTGGTATAAGTCCATTGATTGGCATCCGTTATCATTGTTTTGTTTTAGGAGACTAGTATAAGTCCATTGATTGGCATCTGGTATCCATGTTTGTTTGTTTGTGAGATTGGTATAAGTCCATTGATTGGCATCCGGTATCATTGTTTTGTTTTAGGAGATTGGTGTAAATCCATTGATTGGTATCCGGTATCCATGTTTGTTTGTGAGATTGGTGTAAGTCCATTAATTGGCATCTGGTATCCCTTTGCTTTGCTTATTTGCTTATTTGCATTGTTGCCTATTCCAAAGGAATCACTTGAATCATCTACATATGATTTCAAGAGGTGAATATCTAAGAAGTTTTACTTCCTCACCCTCCCACCTTTTGTTTCTTTAAACCTCCATTTGCATGTTAACCCAAAACTTGAAAACTATTGTGCAAACATTTTCATCTCGTTCAAATTAGAAACCTAGGCCTTAGGCCTTTGATTTTTTCAAACTCCATTTCATAATACTTCTTTGAATTGAATTCTAATCATACTTTGACCATTTTTGTGAATAATCCTAATTGGTTAATTTCACTCATTCAATTTTTTTGTGGCTTTGTCCATTCTTGATAAGTTTTCATACATTAGCCATAGGTTTGATTTATCCTAGTTGGTTGATGTTAATCTCACCTCTGCCCTTAGTGATTGAATTGTAAGACTTCCTTACTTATTATAGGGTTAACCCCTCACTAGCAAGTTGAAGCTTTTCTCACATGGTGGACTTGTTGTTTGTATAAGGTTGAGTTTTCTCCCGTGGATAACGAAAGACCTTAGGGATTTTGTTTAAAAAGTGAACCCACTCATATTTTGGAAATCTTTTAGCCGAACTACGGCGTTTTGATCCTTACCTTCCATGGAAAGGTACGTAGGCAACGGGTTCATCCGTTCAAACACAAAAATAATAAATTGTATATTCTTTCTCTCATCCCTTCAATCCATGTTTGCACAATAAATATTTCATAAACAAATAACATTTCGTACAACAAGTGTGAAAAGGGCTCCCTAGGAGTACCTAGGACGTTTTGGGTGCCTAACACCTTCCCATTGCGTAATTAACCCCTTACCAAGATCTTTGACCTTTCATTAGTTTTCTATGTGTAAAACTTCTTAGGCTTTTGTTCGCTTTTTAGCCATCCTTTGGATAAATAAAAGTGCGGTGGCGACTCGATTCTTTGTATTCTTTGCTTTTGATTTAATCAATAAATCATAAAGTGACGAATACACCGCTACAAGGTAAATAGTGCACGGATGCAATAGAAAACATGTCACAAAAAAACACAAAACAGATTAGAGAGAAAACAGAAAAAAAAACAGCTACTGTCATCATCGCTACTGCTTCGCTTAGCGAGATGCTAGCGAAGCTTCGCTACATGTTCGCCTAGCGAGGTGCTAGCGAATGCCTGCGAGTTCTGGGTTCTTCTTTGATAACAGTACGATTTCAGAAACCCCAAACCCTATGGTATCCATCTCAGCAACGAAGTGATTAAACATTCAAGGCATTATTCTACACATTCATGCATATCTAAACCCACATGTGAAACCTAACGATACCCACTCTTCCGGATTCAACCATAATACCTCATGCTTCAGGAATTTCAGATCGAAAGCGTAAAGTAATGGGAATAAGGAAAACCTGATTGGAGAGATCGAATGAAATTGAATTGCACGGTTGGGTTTGCAAAGCAATGTTAGGGTTTGTGTGAGATGGAAGTGAAAAGTGTGTGAGTCAGAGTGAAAAGTCTTAGAGTCCGAGTGAATTTTTTCTCTTCAGTGTCTAGAGGCTGCTCTAAATTAGTTAGTTCTCACTTTCTAGCTCTTCTCTCTTCCTCTCTCTGGGGGTTTTGTTTCAATGAAATCTTAGAATTTATAACCTGATTTTCGTGGCTTTGTGGGCTCAAATGAGAGAGGTCCAAGTCCAAGATTTTTCTGTTATATTTTTTTATTTTCAAAACGCGTGGGCTTCGCCTAGCGAAGAATTTGCTCTCCTAGCGAGCATGACAGTTCAGGAAATTTCTTCTGAGCGCAGGTGACTCTGGTGGCTCGCTAGGCGAACCATTCTGCTCGCCTAGCGAGCATGACAGTTCAAGTCATCTTTCCAAATTTGTAACCTGTGCACTGGACCTTTGTTCCTTCAAGAGTAATATGTCGAATGATGAATAGGCCTCATTTGAACATGTTGGAAGTAACTCAAGTTATTCCCTAGCCATTTGACCTTCAATAGACCAAAGTTGACCAGAGGTAATTCAGATGAACTTTGCTGAAATGCAATATGAAATGTTAAATGACCTAAAATGAATGCATGAATGAGGAGGGCAAATTTGAGGTGCTACAGCTGCCCCTATTCAATCAACTGTGAACCTGAACGGATGAAAGCAGCGGCTATCAGACTTTCAAGGTAAATAGGGATTGAATACCAAAAGAACCGGAGAATTTGCACTCTGTAGATGACGAATCAAGGAAAGCGGGGCCATTTACCGATGGCGACTTCAAAACAGATTTGATATATACCGATATCAAAGAAAGCGAGGCCATTTACCGATGGCGGCTTCAAAACAGATTTGATATTTACTGATATCAAGGAAAGCGGGGCCATTTACCGATGGCGGCTTCAATTTTTTTTTGATATTTACCGATATCAAGGAAAGCGAGGCCATTTACCGATGGCGGTTTCAAAATAAATTTGATATTTACCGATATCAAGGAAAGCGAGGCCATTTACCGATGGCGACTTCAAAACAAATTTCATATTTACCGATATCAAGGAAAGCGAGGCCATTTACCGATGGCGGCTTCACTGGGGAGGAACTCGATATTTATCGACATCGAACAAAGATATTTATAAGTGAAACAGGACCAGACATTTACCGATGACTGGGAAGGAACTCGATGTTTACCGACATCGAACAAAGATTTTTATAAGTGAAACAAGACCAGACATTTACCGATGATTGGGAAGGAACTCGATGTTTACCGACATAGAACAAAGATGTTTATAAGTGAAACAAGACCAGACATTTACCGATGACTAGGAAGGAACTCGATGTTTACCGACATCGAACAATGATGTTTATAAGCGCTACACGACCAGACATTTACCGATGATTGGGAAGGAACTCGATGTTTACCGACATCGAACAATGATGTTTATAAGTGAAACAAGACCAGACATTTACCGATGACTGGGAAGGAACTCGATGTTTACCGACATCGAACAATGATGTTTACAGACACCAAGGAAAGAATACATTTATGAAACGAAACCATTTATCGATGGCGAAAATGAAATACTCGATATTTACGGATAGCGAATCTGCTGGGGAATCTTAAACGACAAGACCATTTATCGATGGTTAACAAGTGGCTGATGTTTACTGACATTGAACAATGATGTTTACCGACACCAAAAAGAGAAAGGACACACACGGGTGTTGACAGAACGATTTTTGTAGACACCATGAGAGACGTGCCATTTATTGATGGCCAACGATTGGAATTCGACGTTTATCAACATCGAAAGATAATGTTCGCCGACATCAAAGAAAAGCACAGACATTTACGGGGATCAACACGACACTTACCGGTATCGCAAGGATGATATTTACATATGTCAAAATAAGGCAGACACTTACTGGTGACTAACTCGGAAGGGAATCAAGCTTTCCTTTCACGGACTGGTGAGAAAATAAATCTCACTGGGATTATCGATTCTGAATGTTGCCAAGAGCAACTGCTGCAAATGTGCTACACTGATATTGAAAAATGATCCGTTTCTTCCGGAGATATGATCCAATCTGGTTTAATACATGTATGCATATGTTTGAGTTTTCCATGGCGTAATGCTCCATACTGAATGGAAATGCTACGCGATTTGAGAATGCGAATGCAAATGATGATTACTACATGCAAGATGCAATGGGAGGAAAACTCCTGCTGGGAAAGCAAATAATCACTTTACTGAGCGCACAATTTCTGATTCGATCTTCCAACTCTGTGGGGACATACAACAATTCTGCTGAGGATACTATTCTCGGAACGGTAGAGAAACCAACTCAACTGGGGATACACTTGTTGGGAAAACACCAACCTCTCAACCATGCTAGGGAAACAAATTCTGAGCTCGACTTAGATGACCCAACTTCTTACACGACTGGACAGTGTTGAAACAACAGGGTCTTACTTCGAACAAACTTTGGCTCATCTACTTTAGCCATCAATCAAAGATATTAACCTGCAAAACGGCAAGACATACATGCCCCAGGGGATCATATGGATAAAAATATACTCAAGTGTACTCAACATTCAAAATGATTTTTAGATGTTTTATCTTTCCGCACGTCATTGTCTAGCCTTCATGTTTTTTGGATGCAATGTTTATCAAAAATTCGGACGTTTTTTGCAAACAAAACAGTAGAATAAAAAAAACAAGAGAGCAATTTGACTGAATAACGACTTTTATTGATTGAAAATGGCCTATAAAGGCAAATACATCAGGAAGCAATTCCTAGGAAGAGGTAATTGCGCCAAAAGAGAAAATAAACTATCTTATTGGCAATGTGAACACGACATTCCACTATTTTCCAATTCTGTTATGACTCATAGATCTTCACTTTCCCCCAAATTCTTTGCCTTCTGAGAAGAGTGATTGGACCGATCATATCCTTCAAGATGGTAGACACTGAAACGCGATGAAGTACAGATAACTCAGACTGTAGTCTTCGCTTTAATCCCTCTTTTGCCTGGACCGCCTTTTCAGGTTTTCAATCCACCGGGATACCCATTTTTGCCTAAGCCGCCTTTGCAGGTTTTCGACTTACCGGGTGTACATATTATTTTTTATTCTTTATCCCTAACTTTTGCCCGAACCTTTTTTTTTTTTTTTTGGTTCGCCGGGATGCCCTTTTTTGCCTGGACTTTCTTTCTTTGTCCAGCGGGTCAGTTTATGCGAGGTATTTTTTTACTACATCTGAATTCACAGGAGACGAAAAATCTTCACCATCCATAATTGTAAGCATCAAGGCTCCACCAGAAAAGACCTTCTTAACAACATATGGACCTTCATAATTCGGAGTCCACTTGCCCCTGTTATCTGTACCGGGAGGAAGGATCCTCTTCAAAACTAAGTCACCTATCTGATAGCTTCGAGGATGCACTTTCTGATCAAAGGCCTTCTTCATCCTTCTCTGATATAGTTGTCCATGGCACACAGCTGCTAATCGCTTTTCCTCAATTAAATTTAACTCATCAAACCTGGCTTGAACCCACTCAGCCTCATCAAGTTTTACATCCATCATCACCCTCAAAGAAGGGATTTCAACTTCTACTGGCAAGACTGCCTCCATGCCATACACAAGTGAAAACGGAGTTGCCCCGGTTGACGTACGTACTGAGGTACGATACCCATGCAAAGCGAAAGGCAACATCTCATGCCAATCCTTGTACGTCACAACCATCTTTTGCACAATCTTTTTAATGTTCTTGTTTGCCGCCTCTACAGCACCATTCATCTTTGGTCTGTAAGGAGAAGAATTGTGGTGTTCGATCTTAAAGTCTTTGCAAAGCTCTTTCATCATCTTGTTATTGAGATTCGAACCATTATCAGTGATGATTCTCTCAGGAACCCCATAACGACAGATAATTTCTTTCTTAATGAATCGAGCAACCACTTGTCTGGTAACATTGGCATAGGAAGCTGCTTCCACCCACTTGGTAAAGTAATCAATCGCGACTAGGATGAAGCGATGTCCATTAGAAGTAGTAGGTTCAATCTTTCCAATCATATTGATGCCCCACATCGCGAATGGCCAAGGAGAATTCATAATATTCAGAGGGTTTGGTGGTACATGCACTTTATCCGCATAGATTTGACATTTGTGGCACTTCCGAGTGTATTTGAAACAATCAGATTCCATGGTTATCCAGTAATAGCCGGCTCTTAACAACTTCTTGGCCATTGCATGACCACCAGCATGGGTACCAAAAGATCCCTCGTGTACTTCCTGCATTAACACGTCTGCTTCGAGTCTAACCACGCATCTGAGCAGAACCATGTCAAAGTTCCTCTTGTACAACACATCATCCTTGTTCAAGTAAAAGTTTCCAGCTAGCCTTCTCAGTGTCTTCTTGTCATTCTTTGACGCTCCTTCAGGATACTCTTGGCTTTTGAGGAAATTCTTAATATCATAAAACCGCGGCTTCTCATCAATAACAGACTCGGCTGCAAACACATACGCAGGCCTCTCGAGTCGATTCACAACAATGTGTGGCACATGATTCTGCCAATGAACTTTGGTCATGGAAGACAACGTGGCTAAGGCATCAGCCATTTGATTTTCATCTCGGGGTACATGATACAACTTTACTGTCTTGAAGAAAGTCAGGATCCTTCTGGTGTAATCTCTATAAGGAATCAAATGCGGCTGATGAGTATTCCAGTCTCCATTGACTTGGTTAATCACTAGAGCAGAATCTCCATAAATGTCCATAGTTTTGATCCTTAGATTGATGGCTTCCTCAATCCCCATGATACAGGCCTCGTACTCAGCTTCGTTGTTGGTTACTTCAAAAGTCAATCTGGCGGAAAAAGGTATGTGTGCACCTTTAGGATTAATGAGTACTGCCCCAACACCATTTCCATTCACATTTACCGCCCCATCAAACATCAGTGTCCACTTGTCATCGGGATCCGGCCCTTCCTCGATAAGAGGCTCTTCACAATCTTTCATTTTTAAGTACATGATATCTTCATCGGGGAATTCAAACATCATCGACTGATAGTCATCAATTGGTTGCTCGGCAAGGTAATCAGACAGAATACTACCCTTGATGGCCTTTTGCGACGTGTATTAGATATCATACTCTGTCAACATCATCTGCCAACGAGCCACTCGTCCGGTAAGAGCCGGCTTTTCAAAGATATACTTTACTGGGTCCATCTTAGAAATCAACAAGGTAGTATGGTTCAACATATATTGTCTTAGTCGGCAAGCAGCCCATGCCAAAGCGCAACAAGTTTTCTCGAGCAGCGAGTATCTTATTTCACAATCGGTAAACTTTTTGCTAAGGTAGTATATTGCATGCTCTTTTCGACCAGACTCGTCATGCTGTCCCAATACACACCCCATCGAATTCTCTGTTACTGAAAGGTACATTATCAGAGGCCTCCCAGGAACTAGAGGTATAAGAATTGGAGGTTTTTGCAAATATTCTTTTATCTTATCAAAAGCTTTTTGACAATCATTGTTCCACCTGATTGCTTGATCTTTTCTTAGCAATTTAAATATTGGTTCGCACGTAGCTGTTAGGTGAGATATGAACCGTGCAATGTAGTTCAGCCTCCCTAAAAACCCGCGAACCTTCTTTTTCCGTTCTTGGTTCAGGCATTTCTTGAATAGCTTTTACTTTCGCTGGATTAACCTCAATCCCTTTCTCACTGACAATGAAACCTAACAGCTTTCCAGATCTCACCCCAAATGTACACTTGTTTGGATTCAGCCTCAGTTTGAACTTTCTCAATCTTTCAAACAAATTTTGCAAGTTTACCAAGTGCTCCTCTTCTGTCTGAGACTTTGCAATCATATCATCCACGTACATTTCAATTTCTTTGTGCATCATGTCATGAAAGAGAGTCGTCATAGCTCTTTGGTAGGTAGCACCGGCGTTCTTCAACCCAAATGGCATTACCTTATAACAGAACGTGCCCCAAGGTGTAATGAATGTCGTCTTCTCCATGTCTTCTGGCGCCATCTTGATCTGATTATAGCCAGAAAATCCATCCATGAAAGAGAAAACCGAGGACTGAGCAGTGTTATCGACCAATACATTAATGTGAGGTAATGAGAAGTCATCTTTCGGACTGGCTCTGTTTAAATCTCGGTAATCAACACACATCCTGACTTTACCATCCTTCTTCGGCACGGGTACGATGTTGGCCACCCAAGGGGGATAATTGGTAACTGCTAGAAAACTTGCATTCAACTGTTTCAGAACCTCCTCTTTGATCTTGACAGCCATATCAGGACTAGTTCTGCGAAGCTTCTGCTTTACCGAAGGACAATCTTCTCTGAGAGGTAGCCTGTGCACCACAATATATGTATTCAAACCAGGAATATCTTGATACGACCATGCGAATACATCCACATATTCTTGCAGCATTTCAATCAGCCCTCTCTTGACCTTTTCCTCTAAAGCAGCCCCTATCTTGATCTCTTTCTTTGCGTCCTCAGTACCAAGGTTAATGACTTCCAACTCTTCCTGATGAGGTTGAATGACCCTTTCCTCCTGTTTCAATAGTCTGGCCAATTCTTTGGGGAGTTCACAATTTTCTTCACTCTCCTCTTCGGCTTGGTAAATGGGATTATCGAAGTCATACTGAGCCATAACAGAACTGTTTTTAGCGGAATCCGCAAGATCAATTCTGCACGAACGATGTTTGATGCTTTATTTTAGAAAAGAGTTCAAGGAAGTCACAAAAACAGAAAAAAAAAACATTGCCATTTTTATGGTTTTGAAAATGAAAGTAAAAACAGAAAGACAGTGAGCACAAATTTGATTGCAAAACGTCATTTATTGATGATAATCATTGAAAATTCAAAACATGATGTGGCCTCACAATGAACCACTATGCCTTGGGCAGAGCGTAGGGCTTTCATGCAAAATGAAAAACAAAAGAAAATTACTCTGTCTGAAGAGTAACTTGGACTATTTCTTCAGCAGTCCAGTTGTTGATCTTCTCCCCTGGAGCACACGGGCGCACCCAATTATCCATATCACAATCACTGTCACCATCCTCATTGCCTGTTGCAAAGACATCCCCGTGATTCATCAATCCAGCACTAGTGAACAGACTCCTGAATAAACCTATAATGATGCAAGAATGATATGTGTATGATGCGTATGCTATGTTTTATCATGAATAAACCTAAAAAATGATATGCATATGCGGGTTAACTTTTTTTCTTTTTTATGCATTATTTTTTTGAAAATGAACATGCTATGATGCAAAATGATGTGATGCAATGCAGTGACATGGAAATCAAGATTGCTGTATCTGCTTGAACAATTGTTGGGTTGCACTGTCCGAAGAGAAAACCCACTGAAGAATATAATACAAGATCAAAGCTCTGCTCCATAAAACCGAGTTGGTTGAAGGTTAAGGTTTCCTGAATTTAGCCCGCCCCTCACTGGTAGGTTCTAAGAACAGAAGTTCGTCAACTTCGGCCCTTCAGTCGAGAATAATACGTTTACCACTAAAGGTTTGGCATTATTACGAGACAAAAGACCTCCACTGACTCCCCTCAGCAGGACATCCTAATAGCAAGTTCCCAGCCTCGGGGTCCTCGGATTGAGCAGCGAGAATGCGCCCACCAGAGCTAACATAAACGCGTCTCGGAGGAGAGGCCTCGACTGAGTTCTCGGGAAATGGTCACCAGAGTCGACGATTTCTAAAGGAACATCTGTCGTTATGGAACACCCATAGGACAAAATATATCCAAAAGAAACCTCGTCTGGAATGTGGGTCTTCATGAACGACTTAACGTAGCAACATGCCACACAAGCCTCATGACTATCCACTCTAAAACCTGTGTGTACGCTCAAGCCTGGGTAGTGGGCTTATCTCATAGAACATCCCACCCCAACAAACAAACAAACCACAGAACCCACAGATACAGCAGACATATGTACATGAATGCAATAAGGTAAAGCAGGTAAATAAATAACTGTACAAAAGGATAAACACCCAACAATGAAGAAAACTACAAAAGCTAGGAGGGACTCGCTTAGGGAAACCGGTTCCCCAGCAGAGTCGCCAGCTGTCGCAACCTAAAAAAAAGGAATGCGAAAAAAACAACCGGCGAAAGAAAGAAAATGACAGAAGAGTCGCCACCGTGCGTTATTTATCCCAAAGGAGGGAAAGGAAACGCTCGAAGTAAACCTGGAGAAAGGAAAGGAAAAGACAAAGTCTCGCAACCAAATCTTGGGTTCGGGAGTCGATTATGCGAAGGGAAGGTATTAGCACCCCTACGCATCCGAAGTACTCTACGGGATCCACTCTTGTTGTTCTTGTCTAAAGGGTGTGGGTTTATCTAATGTACTATTTACTAAAAGAGGGGTCAAAATAAAATGACTCGCACGGATGTTGTAACACCCCAATAAAAATAAGATAATTATTTGATTTAAATTAATATTATATTTATTAATTTAATTAAATAATTTGAATTATTGGATTATTATTATTATTATTATTGGAATAATAATTATTGGAAAATATATATGTTGGAAATAAGGAAAAAGAGTTTCATTTTTGGTTAAAAGAGTTTTCACGTGAAAACAGAGAAGCGGCTGAAAAGAGAAAAAGGGCAAAGAGGCAGAGCAAGAGGAAGAAGGTTGGAGAAGAGAAGAGCTTGAGGCTGAAGGATTGCCGGATTAACTCAGGTAAGGGGGGTTTATCGTCGTTTAATGGGTATTATGGGTTAGCATGTAATGGGTAGTGATTAACCGTTGAATTGACCCTAATTGGGATTTGGAATGCTGAGAAATTATGATGAATAAGTTGTGTGAAAACTGTAATTGAATCGATAATGGTGTGTGTCGTAAATTGCTGGACGTGTAGCTTTTTACGGAATCGGAATCGGAGGTCCGGAAGTCCTCCAACGGCGGAAAATGCGGAGAATTCTGCATTCTGTTTCGTGTTAGCGCAGGAACAGCTTTCTGTCTTGCGTTAACCGGTTAACCCAGGGTGTTAACCGGTTAACACTGTTGCGAATTATGAAGTATTGCTGTTTTGCTTGCGTTAACCGGTTAACCCAGGGCGTTAACCGGTTAACACTGTTGTGATTTCTGAGAAATTGTTGTTCTGTCTGCGTTAACCGGTTAACCCAGGGCGTTAACCGGTTAACACTGTTAAATTGGCCAGGAAGCGTGTTCTGTCCTGCGTTAACCGGTTAACCCAGGGCGTTAACCGGTTAACACTGTTGGAAATTGGAAAAATTGATATTTTAATGTCGCGAACATAATTGGTGATTGGCCTACATCGGTGTGTGATATAGTAGGGATTATTCCCGCTGTTTTGAGCAGTATAGGTATTAGTAGAGTGTGCTAATACTGTGATTAATTATTTGACACGATATGATGTTTTGATGAATGTGTTGATGATGTATGATAGTTTGCATAATGCTATGAGTGTATATATTATGCATGTGGTTGTGAATGGACTATTTTATGGCTTAGAGTGTGAGCATATGTCCATTGTGGATTATTGTTGATGACGTTGCATTGCTAGGTGAATTAGCATGCATATTGTGGCCTTTATGGTGGTAGCTAATTCCCATGGTGAGGAATTAGTGATGTTAGTCATTTTGGACTGTTGTTGATGTTTGCATGCTAGGTGAATTAGCGTGCATAGCATGGCCCTTGGGGTGGTAGCTAATTCCCATGGTGAGGAATTAGTGATGTGAGTCACTAGGTCTCAAATGAGTGGGACTAGTGAGCTTGGTAGCCGTACCTGGATTTGGTCGGTGAAGTTGAACTATATGTTCACGAATAGTCGGTACCGCATGCATGGAGTTTCATTGCATGGTGTATGTATGGCGTATAATATGAATGGATGTATTCCAGTATGATACGTGTGTTTGTGTTGATATTGAGTATGAGTTGCATTGGTATTGAGTATGATAATTGAGTTGATGTGCCGTTACTGAATGTGTGATGTGATTAGGGTGATTAATGTGTTAAATTACTTAACATGACATGATATTTTATAATGCTTATTATATCGATTGAGGAACTCACCCTTACAACTATTTTTCAGGTAACGAGCAGTGATTGAGTAGAAGCTAGTGCTTGGAGTCTAGTGTAGTCTCCTTAGTGGGTCATGCTCTGGTAGATGTAACATCGGGATGGGATGTTTTAAAAGTTTATTGTTGGTTGTGAACCAGTTTACATGTAATATGCTACATGTTTTGAATGATCGATTTGATCTCTATCCGCTGCGTATTATGCAACTGTTTTATTTGATAAATAAATGAGCATGACAAGCTACTTTGATGAATAGTGTGAAATATTGTGTGACACCCTTAATTGCATATTTACTCTGATAGATACATATTTGTTATTTTGATTAAATATTTGGGGTATTTTAGAAGGGTGTTACAGATGTCGCATCCACTGCACACGTATCTCATCTGAATATGAGAATCAGAGTCTTCGTAGCTCGGCTGACCTATTTGTTTGTTTTGTGTTTTTTAGATGAACGACGTTACTACGCAATCTACCGGATGCTCGACCTTTGGAGACTTACTCACCTGTAGTAGAAGGAGTTAACGTGTTCTTAGGAGAAGAAGAATCAATGAGTTTGTTTGTGTTTTAGGAAGGCTCATGCAAAAAGGAAGTCCTAGACGAAGGAACCGTGCTATCTTAACTGACATGCAAACGAGAGACTATACGAAGCCTAGCAATCCTATGGGGAGACGATCACACCGTACAAAACAAACATGCATAAAGTAACCATGCCAACGAGGGGGCTCAAACATACATGGGTAGGGCTTTAGTCAAGAGGGGTCATATCAACCTCGAAAAACAAGCCATGGAAAGGTAATCAAATGGGCTCTTAACCACTGACATTGAACGTCAGGGTGAGCAGATCAAACGGGTAATGAGGATAAGACCTCATAGATCTTAACCCTGGACAGGGTGAGCTCATGACAAAAAGTGGGGATTCAGGAAGATGGAACCCTCTCCACTGACGACCGGACAAAAGATCTTGGGCTTTGGTTCTGAAGCATCGACACGTAGTGCGAGCATAAAGAACGACACACTGAATAACGGGGGATTGACTACTAATCCCTTTTATCCGTCAATTGCCTCTTCATGGAGGTCTTTAGCACTGATGCCTCTTCTTGGAGGTCTTTGGGCACAAAAGTAAACACACAAAAACATTGCCTCCTATCGAGGTCTTCCAGCTAAGAAAGCGGTAAAATGCGGGAAAGATAAAGGGATCAAGAGATCTACCACACGGATAAAAATCCGAAGTAATAACAACTAAAGAAGCAAGAAACCCGATGATCTCTCAAGCTAGCACCATCAAAGAAAGCAAGTCAGCAAAGTAATCAGAATAAATCTCCAAAAGGTATCCCACAAATAAAGTGGAATACCAAGCAAGCTATCTCTTCAAGAGTCATGTGAGCCCTCACAAAAACTCAACAAACAAGTTAGAATAAAGATGGGGTGCAATCAAGAGTTGCACAAAAGAAACATAACAACAACAGTGTCAGGTAAACAGTGCACGGATACAATAGAAAACATGTCACAGAAAAACACAAAACAGATTAGAGAGCAAACAGAAAAAAACAGCTATTGTCATCATCGCTACTGCTTCGCTTAGCGAGATGCTAGCGAAGCTTCTCTACATGTTCGCCTAGCGAGGTGCTAGCGAATGCCTGCGGGTTCTGGGTTCTTCTTTGATAACATTATGATTTCAGAAACCCCAAACCCTATGGTATCCATCTCAGCAACGAAGTGATTAAACATTCAAGGCATTATTCTACACATTCATGCATATCTAAACCCACATGTGAAACCTAACGATACCCACTCTTCCGGATTCAACCATAATACCTCATGCTTCAGGAATTTCAGATTGAAAGCGTAAAGTAATGGGAATAAGGCAAACCTGATTGGAGAGATCGAATGAAATTGAATTGCACGGTTGGGTTTTGTAACACCTCAAAATTTGCCCTCCTCTTCTTGGGACTAGTTTAGCATATTGCATTTCATGTTTTAGGACATTAGGCATTTGCATATTGCATATCATATGGAAATAAGAGATCATCCTCCAAAGTCTTTTCAGAGATGGAGAAGGTACATGATTCAAGCCTGAGGGTTTCCATGAATTGGTGATCAACCATCTGAGGGTTTGCTTTTCACCAGGATATATTACCATCATCATGGTTCTTTCATCATCCAGGGTTTCATTGTTCATGCTCAAGTTCCTTGGGATAGGGTTTTGACCTCTGGTCAACACTAATCAATTGCATTCTTTCAACCAGGGTTTCTCAAGGAGATGAGGCATTCTATTGAGAGGGAGATCAAATGGTTATCATGAGGAGCTTACATGAGCTAGGGTTTCATTTCTGAGCCATTTCCCCAAGTGGTTGAGGCTTGAGCTGATCAGGGCATGTCAAGGTCATCTGAGGACCTATACAGTCAATTGTGCAAGAGCTGAGGGCTTTGAGGTGGGGAAATGAGTTTCAACACTTCATTAATGTTCAAAAGGAGTTCATTTGTCATTACAAACATATATCTTGAAGATTTTGAAGTCAAATCAAAAGTTTCCAAAAATGGAAAGTGACCTGTAATTTCAAGTTTCCAAAAATGGCAAGTTTTTGGTCCATATTCAACTTGACTTTCCAACATCAAATAAGCTTCAAAAAGTCCTATATCATGTCCATCTGATGATTGGTTGAGGAGTTATGGCCAAATGATCACAAAGTGTACATGGAGGTTCAACATGGCATAACTTTTGATTAAAAACTCCAATTTGGTCCACTCTTTTTGCAAAATGCTTGTTTTGACCAATACTTTCCAAATCAACCATTGCATTGCATGAAAAAAGTTCATATGATCATGTGTTCATACATGTGCTTTTTGGAGGGAAAATTCATAATTTGAATTTGGTTCAAGATATGTGCAAAATACCACTTCCATTGTGTTTATTAGATGATTTTAAGTGACTTTGAACCATGCATGTGCATTGTTCACATGTAAAATCTCCATGCACCACACACTTGCCAAATTGGTCATTCACCTTATTTCTTTTTAATCTCAATTAACCATTGCCTAATGGTGATTACAATGGGATTAGCACATGGTATATAAGACAAATCATAACAGAATTTGCTCATAATCACAATTCTAGATCTAGAATCCATTTTCCCTCCAAAACTCTCTCTCCTTGGATTTCAAATTTTCTTCACACAACCACAAGATTTCTTCATAAATCCTTCATCCTCATGGAATTTGGAGCACGATTCATCCATTTTTCGTGGCATTTGAGCAAGATTTCGTGTAGATTCAAGCACTCACATGTTAATAGAAGTTTGGAATTAAGGCGAATTCAGAAGGTGTCAGCTATTCATTTATGCACAAAGCTTCACAAGGAGATCATAGGAGAAGAATTGGAGCTTTTGGAGCCTTGAACACGTGGATTCCATCACTGCCATTCCAAGTAAGTGGAAATTCGAACCTCACTATTTTCCAATCCATGAACATAAACATGTAGATCATGATGTGTTGAGAATTCTGATGTAAATAGATCTTGATTTGGTGAAGTATTGAGTGAGATATATGGATTTAAAGTTTGGTTCATGAAACTTCTTTCATTCGATCCAGAAAATATATAGTGAACTAGGCTTAGATAATAGGATATCTGTGATCTACGTGAGAAGACGATTCCAACAATATAAATATCATAAAATTCTGGGAAAAATTGGCGGAGCTCCGCCGGAGAAGACGGTTGCTCCACCGTCCTCCGCCGTCTGCTACATGGCCTAGGGTTTCAGCTTCAGAACGGCAGCGTTTTATCCCTGAGTGTGCCATTAACCCCTTTGTCCTCTGTTCGATTCTGGCTTGGAGCATTCTTAAATTCCATTTCATTTTTTTCTTGAGTGCGCTGGTAACCTCCTTGGCCTGGGATCGATTCCTGGCATTTGCACATTTTGAATTTTATTTTTGAGTGCTTATTTTACCATAGGTACCTGAGCTCGATTCTTGGCCATGTACTTTTGTGAAATTAATTTCTGAGCGCCATTTTAACCTTGCTAACCTGTGTTCAATACTTGGCCATGACATTTTCTGAGTTAAATGTGAATCATCATTTCTTTTGTGCATGGTTCGATTCCTGGTGAAGGCGCCTGCTGATTTTATTTTCAAATCTCCATTTTCCCTCTCATTTTCATGTCTATTTCATTTTATTTCATGCAATTTCAAAAATCCATAAAAAATAGCATACATGTCCAATTTAATCCAAACTTTTTTTTCACTTTCTTGTTTCGATGTCTATTATTTTTTTATGTTTATTTCATGATTTTTGTGATGCTGGATTTTTAATTGTGGTTGTTTGTTTGAACATGATGCCAATATGATATGTTGCATTCATTTGATTGTAAAATGCTCATAGTTTGTCCAATTGGCTTGAAATTTGACATGCTTGTTCCTAACATGTGACTGGATTTTTGAGGATTGGTTTGGCATTTTTATCATGTTCTACCACTGTTTTGGACACATGGACATATGTTGTGACATTTGGTGTAACATTTTGTGCATTGTACTTGTGCATTTTCATTCATATACCTTTTGTTTGCTTCTGGACCTAATTTTTGGTATGATGCTTGTCCATAACATGTTGTATTCACATAAAAAATTTCATGATCATTGGATGTGTTTCTGTTTTAATGTGGATTTTATATTCTTGAAGTCCAATTTTGATCACATTGCTTGCCTTTGCCTTATCTTGTTCATGTGATGGCTTTGCCTTATGATTTGGCTTTGGTCCTTTTGAGGCCTTCTTCTTGTTTGATTAAATGTGCTTCATGTGGAATATTGACTTCTGTCTTGGTCTTTTGATTTTCCTTTGACCCTAGTCTTTGTACTAGGGGTTTGTACTCACCGATTGTGTTTTGTATTTTAGGTATTGAGCACTTAACACTAATGGTTGATGTGATCTCATTACATGAGATGCCATTTGCTTTGATCACTAACTCTTTTTGTCTTGTAGGTCAATGGATGTGATGAACTCACTTGAGTGCTTGCATTTGTAACTTGAATTGTGAACAGTTGCATTGGTTCCACTGTGTGTTGTGTGTTGGTTTTTTCTGTCTGAGATATTGACTGTTTGGCTTTTGTACAGGTACATTAGCCGCTTGCTAGCTAGCTTTTGCTTTGCTTTGGAGTGTGGTTGGTACACCACTGAGGTAGTTTAGCCTTCTAACTCCATGTAGTCTAGAAGCCCTGTCGCTTTTTTGGCAGGCGTTTGGCTGAAGTCCTCCTTAAGAGGCAATGTCTGTGATTGTTTACATTTGTGTTGTTACTTGTTAAGTCCTCCTAAGTGAAGAGGCAATTGACAGATAGAAGGGACTAGTAGCCAGTCCCCTGTTAGTCGTTGAGTCGTTCATTATGCTCGCACTACGTGCTGATGCTCTTGAACCTAACCCAAGATCCTTGTATAGAGTCGGTCAAGTGGAATAGGGTCCCCCTTTCTGGACCCCCACGCCCTCATTGATTTAAGCTCACCCAGGCCAGGGTTAAGAGCTATGAGGTCTAACCCTCATTACCTTTCATCTGCTCACCCGGACAGTCAATGTCAGTGGTTAAGAGCTTTAGCACACCCCTACAGTTTTGGCTTGTTTGTCGAGGTTGATATGACCCCTTGACTAAAGCCCAACCAATTTGTCTGAGCCTCTTGTTTGTATATAGAGTGTGATGATTGCTTTTGATATGTTTATCTGCTTTCCACTTCTCCTCTCCTTTTCTGTAGGAGTCGTATGATCAACTTTCGAGGAAGTTGAACGTACGTAGAGATAAACTTGAGTTGACTCACTTCCTGTGTGAGTCAAACTCTTGTTAGAGACCTTAACCTAGGGTTATTGTTTGCATGACGACTATTAGGCTCGAGTCAGTCTCCCTTTTAGTTCGTTATTCCCTTGGTCTCTGGTTAGGAGAGTTTCTCCCCTGTTCAGGGGAACTACGTCGCCCTGATTCTCATACCAGATGAGATACGTAGGCAGGAGATCGTGCGAGATCTCTCCGGGCAACACTTTTCTTTCTTTTTTTTGTGTGTTTGACAGCTATTAGGCTCGAGTTCCAGACTCCTTATTAGCTTGTTGATCCGATAACCTTTTGCTTTGGTGTTCGCTGGTTAGCGTGTGCTTGTTTGGAGTCGGATGTAAGTCCAGGTTTGGCATTTTGTTTCCTTGTTTGGGTTGTGTGTTTGGAGTCGGATGTAAGTCCAGGTTTGGCATTCTATTTCCTTGTGTGTGTGTTTGGAGTCGGATGTAAGTCCATTTATTGGCATTCTGTTTCCTTGTTGGGTTTTTCTTTTGACGTCTCAGTGTCTCTGTTGTGCGTTTTGTTTCAGCGTGCGTTAGCCGAACTACGACAGCTCTGATTCTCATTCCAGATGAGATACGTAGGCATAGGATGTGATGTCCTAGCGAGCATGCCTCCCATTTCCCCGAACTACGTTGACTCTGATGTTTGTTTCTGACAAACTACGTAGGCCCAGGATGCGACATCCTGCCGAGTCCTCTTTCTCCGTCTTCTTTCACCCGTTTCTTATTCCAGTGTGTGTGCATTCTTTGAGCAGTTATTCAGCAACCTTTTTTCTATTATTTTGAGCGTGGATCCCGTCGAGTACGACGGACGTGAGGGGTGTTAATACCTTCCCCTTGCGTAACCGACTCCCGTACCTTGCAATCTCTGGTCGTAAGACCATTCCTTTCCCTTTTTCAGGTTTACTTCGAGCGTTTCCTTTCCCTCCTTCGGGATAAATAACGCACGGTGGCGGCTCTGTGTCTTTTTCCGCCGGTTGTTTTTCGCGTTGCGACAAGTTTGCAAAGCAATGTTAGGGTTTGTGTGAGATGGAAGTGAAAAGTGTGTGAGTCAGAGTGAAAAGTCTCAGAGTCCGAGTGAATTTTTTCTCTTTAGTGTCTGGAGGCTGCTCTGAATTAGTTAGTTCTCACTTTCTAGCTCTTCTCTCTTCCTCTCTCTGGGGGTTTTGTTTCAATGAAATCTTAGAATTTATAACCTGATTTTCGTGGCTTTGTGGGCTCAAATGAGAGAGGTCCAAGTCCAAGATTTTTCTGTTATATTTTTTTATTTTCAAAATGCGTGGGCTTCGCCTAGCGAGCATGACAGTTCAGGAAATTCCTTCTGAGCGCAGGTGACTCTGGTGGCTTGCTAGGCGAACCATTCTGCTCGCCTAGCGAGCATGACAGTTCAAGTCATCTTTCCAAATTTGTAACCTGTGCGCTGGACCTTTGTTCCTTCAAGAGTAATATGTCGAATGATGAATAGGCCTCATTTGAACATGTTGGAAGTAACTCAAGTTATTCCCTACCCATTTGACCTTCAGTAGACCAAAGTTGACCAGAGGTAATTCAGATGAACTTTGCTGAAATGCAATATGAAATGTTAAATGACCTAAAATGAATGCATGAATGAGGAGGGCAAATTTGAGGTGCTACAGTATGTACAGACAGAGGCACATGAGTTCCCTCAGGAGGAGGAGTGAAACCAAGAGGAAGACCATATATTACATGATTGGGAATAGGACTTATAGGTCTCAAAGGTGAAGCAAACCTTTGAACAAGAGCGTCATTCCTTGCAACGACGATAACACGAATCTCATCTTCTCTTTTAGCCAGAAACATCAGGGTCTCAAGAATTTAATTGATATTGATTTTGACATAGTCTATTTCCTCTCTCATGGAAACTTGCTCATGTTGAATTTCATCCATCATCCTTCTTGTGTTGGCGCAGGTAGCGTGTTAACATTGAGGAATTAACTTAAATTACTAGAGATGAGAAAAAACGAAATGGGTTTTTGTTTTGAGTAATGAAATGCATGATACATACCTTAATGCACATGGATGTGTCATACCCTAATTTTTAACCCTAAGATCCCATATATCATTTACATCCTTGCATACAAACAAGATCACATCTTTGTCCTCTCCCTCTCATCTTTGGGTTTGCCTTTTGCAAGGATCATCAAGCACCTCTATGTTAGTGTTTTACCTTTGTGTTTATATGTTCATTTCTTATCTAACCACTAATCAAAATATCAAAAATATGTCTTATTTTCTCTAAGTTTATTATGCAAGGCAGGGCTTTTGATCAAGAGCATCAATTATGACTCCTCAACTAGGGTTTTTGTTGATTCCTCAAGTCAAAGTATGTTCAACCATTGATGCTTAAGGGGATTATATCTCAAAACATGATCTCTAAGGTTCTCTAGCATCTTCCAATCTCATTTTGATCAAGGGCACCTCAAATTTTTGTTACTTATTTCTCAAGAAAAGTCAAAGATTTATGTGTTTATTTCCATGCCTTCTTCAACAAGTTACCTCAAACTTTGAGCAACTTAATCAAAATACATTTAAGGACACCTTATTTTGAGTTCATATGATAATCCATGTACCTTGAAATGCAAGAAAATTCCAAGTACACAAGTTTATTCCAAGAGGCTTGACCAAAAAGTCAATATTTGAAGTCAAAGTTCAAAGGATCACAACTCCTTCAATCCTTAACATTTTTGAATTCTTCTTTTTGCATGTGACTCTTATTAATATACTTTACAACATATATTTACATGACAAGATCCAATTATGCTTGAAGGATCATCAAAGGTTTGAAGACATTATAGGTCATTTGTGGACTTAATGAAATTTGACCTATTTTCAAGTGACTTTTTCTCAACTTTCAAGGATTATAACTTCTTCAATTTTCAACATTTGAGGCTGATTCTTTTTGCGCCATACCATATGTGATTCCCTTGTGCCAACTTCAACATGCCATAACTTTGTTCTCAAGCATCCAAATACAACCTTTCTTGGCACATTGTAATATTTGATATGATGTCAATAAGTTGCAAGAAGAATGGGATCAAAAAGTCTCATGAGCAAGATGCCCCATTGAGTTAAACATGGTGACTTGGAACTGAATAAATCACCATGATCAAAATTTAGAACTTCACTAATCCTCAATTGCAAGCCAATTTACCACGCGCTTTGGACCTAAACATGTTTAATCAAGTCTCCAAAAGCTAAATGACTCATAAAATGTATGATTTGGCTGAGTTTTGATGGCTTTGAAGTCACATTTTTCTCACATCATGAGCAACTTCGTTTTGCACGAATTGAGCATCATTTGGAACGTATGAGACCACCAATCACTTCCCTATAAATAGAGCAACATATTTGTTTCATTCCCAAGCTTTGGAGAGCCAAAGAACCTCTTCTTCACTCTCAAATATTTCCAAAAAATTAAGCTATCGTGTTTTGATTTCTAGCTTGTTTCAATTCAATTTCTTAATTCCATTAGCACCTTCTATCTCCTTTGAAGCTTTTGCAACAATTCCAAAGCTCAAAGACCTTCTGAAGTGCTCTGACCAGATCAAGCTTAATCAACTTCTGATCATCATTTGGACAAGGTAGTTTTAAGCATCATTTGAACTCAAATAAGTTACCATAATGTAGTTCTTCACTCTTTGATGCTTTCCCATAACTTATCTGGTGTTGATTGATCATGTTCACCATTTAATTTTATTTTTTATGGCTTGCTTGCTTCTGAAACTTCTATGAAATTCTCCATGCTCAGTTTAGATACATGACTTTTGAGCATGAGGTTGAATTCATGATGAGGAGGCGATCACATTGGTGGTAGTCTCATGTTCTTAATTTGCAAAATGATGAAACTCCGACGAGGGATCACCAGAGAAGATGACAGGATTGTTTCAGGTCATCTAAGTTGGCCATACACGTTGGCATTTTGAAATGTTCTGATTGGTCCATTCTAAATGTGATTATGTGTTTTATTTTGGTTAATTTCCACCATTCACCCTAGCCTGATGGTTGTTGGATCTGCCATGCCAAATAATGAGGCCAGGTCTAACACCTCCGTGTTTTTCTGATTTTTATTTCTTTTTTATTTTAAATTGCATTTCCTTTGAAAGTTCATAGAAAATTCATTTCTCATCCAAAAAGATCCCAAAATAATTTCTAAAATTTTCTTTTATTTTTCTTCATCTGATTTTTATTTTTTCATATTTTATTTTCTTGCTTTTCTATTTTTCTTGAATTTCCTCTTTTTTCCTTTGTATTAATTGGTTTAAAAATTCTAAAAAAATATTTTATGTTTGTTATTTCATTTCTAACCTTCCATAATTTTCTTGGCCATTTATTTAGTGTTTTGAAGGGCTTTGTGGATTTTCTCTTTTATTTTCCTTTTTAAATTCATTTTAAAAATATTTTTGATGCATTTTATTTATCTTCTTGCGTCTTATGTTTGTTTGACCTTTGTTGACTTCTGTTGGCCTTGGATCTTGGCTATTTTGATCATAAGTCTCATTAAACTCAATGGATCTTGGGTGTTGATGGGGTGAAAACCTTAATCCACCTAGATGGATGATTGATTTTGATGATGACTTGATCAATTCTTTGTTCCAATTTGGGTTTGATTTCTCTTGTCTTCTTCTTCTTCTTCATCTTTCTCTCTGACTTTTTTTTCTCTTGATCAATTGGATGATTTGTGTCCATCTTGTTAATGATGTGTGGATTGGTACTTGATGAACTTTCATCATTTCAAATCTACCCTCTAATTGATCATGAATTATTTAAGGTACTTTGGATTGATGCATAAGTTTGTCATAAATATCATGAAGTATGGATTGATGAAATGGACCATTCTTCTACCCTTTGTGCTTGATCCATCATTTTTTTGTGGTATAACTTTAGGAGAATGATTTACATATCATTTCTCTAGTATGTATTAACACAAATATTATTATTGATCGACCTCATATAGTCGTGACTTCTACATAAGTCAAATTATGATTGCTTAACATAACGCTAAATTTGTCCCGAAAGTAAGTCATTTTCATAAGTGAGATTTTAAGTCTCCTACTCCCCATGGTATTGTGCGAAAAATATTGCTTCCTTTTCACCTAAGAGAGCTAGTGACATACTTGTTGATTTTATCCAAGTTGGAGCCCTTCTCAAGGTGATGTAGAGGTCCATATTTTCACACTTGTGGGTGAATACTTGAGTGTTCTCTCCAAAATGAAATATTGCCTTTCTATTCTTGATTACTAGCACAACTTACTAACATGTTATTATATTAACTTTACTTTAATGCCATTTATCTTATGCTCATTTATTTTTGGCTATTTACTTTATGCTTTTATTTTAGCATCTCATATCATGTTGTTTGTGGTTATGTTCTTTTTTCTTTGTCCATTTGGACTTCTTTTTCTTTTAAATACATTAATAAAGGAAAAAAACCCTAAAAAACTAGTTCTCTTGATTCATGAGCTTGAGGCTACTATCATTGGCATTATTACAGAGTTATGGGCTTAGAACTAGGATTTTGACCCTTGCTTTGGGAGTTTGGGATTTGAGACCTTGGGATTCATCTTATACCTTTAACTTTGGGCTTATTTTGAAGATTTGGCTTGGTTACTTTGATTTCATCTGATACATGGATTATTCTTTGCTTATTTGGCTTGCTTGAGGCTTAATCCAAAGGAGGAAATTCTTGCTTGACTCATGTCATAAAGCTTGATATCTCTTGGTTAAATCTTTCCTCCCTAGCTTTACTTTATGTTCTAGGATAGTCTCTTCATCTCCTCCCCTTCTTTGATATTCAAAATCTTCTTTCTTTTTTCAAAAAAACTTCTTGTTTTCAAACTTGAACCACTTTCTCAATAAACCTTGACTTTTGTCAAGTGATTTTCAAAATCTTTTCTTAATAAATGCTAATACATCTTAAGCATATCCAAACCAATTTCAAAAGACTTAAAAAATACATAACTCATTCAAACCATTTTGTGCATTTTTTCTTTTAAAACTTTTTTTCTCAAAGTTTAGACATGAGTCATTTCCATAGTTGAGATGTAATTCTCCTATCTCCATAGTATTGATGATAATTCTTTTCCACCTAAGAGACAAAATGTCAAAATGATTTAAAGTTCTCATACTTGTGAGTGAATAGTTGAATGTTCTCCTTAAAATGGCAAAATGTCTTTTCATTAAAAATGAATCAAAATAAACATCTTTGTTATTTTTACCATGAAATACGAGGTTTTGATCCTCCATTGCACTTTGTTGTTACGTAGGCACGAGGCTCAAGAAGTCTTGGCAAACACAAAAATTATAAAAAAACATTTCTCTTCTCATCTCCCCAATCTTTTGCAAACAACACCATTATAAAGCCAAAATGTACAGATTTTCAAAGAGGTTTCTATAGAGTACTATAGATGTTTAAGATGCTAATACATTCTCTTTGCATAACTAACCCCCGAACCCTTATCTCTTTTTATTAGTTTTATTTTAAGACTTCTTTGGGTTTTGTTCGTTCTTTTTCCCTTTCCTTTGGAAATAATAAAGGCGTGGCGGCGACTCTTACTTTTGTGAGTTAAGTTAATCAATAGCTTAATCTCAAATTTTTTATCGCTATAGGATCTAAAAAATGTTTTTTATGCTTATGTTCAATTTCATTTCAGGGAACCATTTAGATTTGTTGTTGTTTAGCAAGCATTCAAAGAGATCATGAGAACAAAGAAAGAAAGGGACCAAGCTTTGGTACAAAAGGGCCAAAATCTTCATTCATTCAATTTAAAGTAGAGTACAAGGATTGAGTATAAAATTCTTCCAGCAATAAAGAAAAGTACAACACAAAGGTCAAACGACAAGCTTTTATCTTTTGAGCTCTTCCAATTCTCCCTTAAACCTCTTCATCATGTCTTCGAATAACAAAACAAAGTTGATCACTGAAGGAGGGGTGTTGTTGTCGTCTAGGTCTTCTAGAGCATATCTTAGCATTAAAGGCATGTCATTGGTTAGCCAGTTACACAATTCTACCAGATTTGTGAACTTGTCTCGATATTCATTCCTTTGTGCGTGCAAAAAGTGGATGGTTCCCTTGCAGGCCTCAAAGCTCGTGTTCACTTGTTTCATTGCAATCAGACAATCTAATCTTTCTTGATGTAAATAGTCAAACCCATCTTTCCAGTATTGTACCTAATCTTGAATGTTTAATACTTTTTTTCACTTTTCTTCCCATATTTGGAGTGTAATTTGAGAAGCAGCTGAAGCTGTCTCCTTTTGGAGGAGTTCTTGCTCCACTCTCGTTTTTGAGTTCTGAAGGGAAATAATGAGCTTTTGGACTTGAGCTTTAAGTCTCTCTCTTACTTTCTTCTTTTTTTTTTTGTAAGGTTCCACTAGTGCTTACAATCTTGCCCTTCTTTCTTAGCTCTCCTTAACTGCTCATGAAGTGATCCCAACCCACAACCAGCTTCGAACAGACACGCTTGAACTCTCTCTTTGAGGTCTTGCTCAACTTGAATCCTCTTTCGACTTTAAGCCAACCGTTATTTTTTATGGTCATTATTCCTTTTGAGCACCATCTTCTCACATATTTCTTTGTTAAGGTCTGATAGCAACCCCTCATTATCTTTACTCAGTCTTGCAATCATGGCTCTCATCTCATCAGTTTCTTCAAAGGAGATAGGAATATGTGCATGTATGACAGGCTGGGCAAGAGCTTTGATAATGAATGAATGCTTAACTTCTTTCACCCTTTCTTGGATAAAAATAGAAAAATACTCCTTTGATGTGGCATCCCTCCTTCTTAAATCAACCCCTCTAACATGAACTTTGTTCCAATCTTTGATAATTTTATGCAACAATGATGGATTCTTCATTCCCATACCATGGAAAATTATCTCTTTCAACTCCTTGTTTTCTGGCCTGTTGCGCAGGGGATATCTAAATTGTCGCAAAGCTAAAGTAGGGTTATATCTTATGCAACCTTTGGATCTAATCAAAGGCCCATTAGGGAAACTTATGCAACTAAATATGATTTCTTCAACATTAAGCTTCCCTGAATACCATGTAATGGAATTTCCAGTCTGTGAAACCAAAGTCTGAGCCCAATCTTCCCCACTCATATCTTTAATATAGGCACCTACTTTGAACATATGGAAGTAATCCAATTGTAAAGCAATGGAATACAACAAAGTAGAGTACCACCCTTCTGCTTATGTCACACATGAAGAGAATACATGATATCAGCCAATAATGCAGAAATTGGATTCACATTTTTTGTCAATACAACCCAGAAGACACTTACTGTTGCTGGATCGATGAACTTCTTGTGAAGACATGACTTCTCAAATGTTTTGATGACGACAAACTTCTCTACAAGTCTAAGATTGATTAACAAAAAGGATTGATCAAGATTCAAGCTCATGAAGGAAGTTTTCAACTAAATGATCAAGTCTCGATGAAACTCATGAAGATTCTTATTTCAAATGAATAGGTATAACACTTGACCTCTAGATGATTATACAAGTGTTCAAAACATGTCTCATTCATACCATAATCATTGGAAGTAATTTTATGCATCAAAGAAATCATAACACTTCATTTTTAAGCTATTTTTCAAATCTGGGATGAAGTAATCGACTATCCATTTTAAGGTAATCGATTACTCTGTGAAAAATTCAAATATTTTTGCACGTTGGAGGCAAGTAACCGATTACCCATATTAAGGTAATCGATTACCACTGAACCAGAGGCAAAAATCAGTGCATCTCTTCATGGAAACTTTTCTATTTTCTTTACCATGAACCATGGCATCCTTTGGGTAATTGCATCCATTTGAGGAGGTGTTTAGACAACATATATACATCATTTTTTTCAGATTTCAAATTCACCTCCTTGCAAAAATTTCAAATCAATTACTCATATTCTTTCAAACATTTTTTAAGTGTTCTTCCAAATTTTCTTAAGAGTGAAACCTTGCATAAACCTTATTTTTAAGCATCATAGTTTCATTCCATACAAATTACACTTGTATAATTATTGTGAGAATTAAGTGTTGCAAAGGAGAAGATCAATTGATAAATTGATATACTTCAAATTTTCAACTATTTCATCTTCTACAAAAATTCAGAATTGTATCTCTTGATTACAACTTATTTTTAGGATTGTTAAGAATAAGTTTGTAAGGTTTTATCCTTGTTATCCGGTGTGTGGATGCAAGAGGTCCTTTTGTGAGAATTTGAGTCTCGATTGGACTTTAAACATTGTAAATCCAAGAGGATTGCTCTTGGTGTGTTAAAATTAGATAGAAAGGCCTTAAGGTGTCTTGTCTAGGAATCTAACATTATAGTGAATTCTCTTTCGTGTTGAAAGGGGAGTGGAGTACTCTTGATCTGTGAGGGGAACCACTATACATCATGGTGTTCTTTACTTTCCTCACTTTACCGCTTTTCATCACATAAGCATCTCAAGAAAGTAAAAATCAATAAACCGTAAAAAAAATACGGAAAATCGTCTAAGTGCCTCATTCACCCCCCCTCTAAGGCACTCCTTAAACTTATAATTGGTATCATAGCAGGTTATAGGTAACCTGTCCCTAAAAGATCCGCATGGCTTCTGCAAGCACGAATCCAATTTTCAAAGACGATGGAAGTAGTAACAAACCACCACTTTTCTCTGGAGAATATTTTGATTTTTGGAAGATCCGCATGAAGGCACATCTAGAAGCCCAAGGAGAAGGCATATGGGAAGCCGTTGAAGATGGTCCGCATAATCCTATGAGTATGGTCAATGGCATTGGTACTCCAAAGATAAAGAGTTCGTATGATGAAGATGATAAGAAAAAAATCTTAAATGAAAAGAAAGCAATAAACATTCTTCAAAGTTCTATAAGCATGGACGAGTTCTTCCGCATATCTCAATGCAAATCGACGAAACAAATATGGGACACCTTAGTGGAGACACATGAAGGCACCGTCGAAGTAAAGAGATCAAGGTTGAATACATTAAGTCAAGAATATGAGATGTTTAGAATGCTGCCCAGAGAATCCATCGTGGCGCTACAAAAGAGATTTGTTCACTTGACTAACCACTTGATTGCTCTCGGAAAAACATTTACAAATGACAATCTCAATCTTAAAGTACTAAGATCATTGACTCGAGAATGGCAACCGAAGGTGACAGCTATCTCCGAAAAGAAAAGTCTTTCAACAATGACGTCCGCATCACTCTTTGGAAAACTTTAAGAACATGAGTTAGAACTTGGTAGGCTTGAGAAACATGAAAGTCAAGAAAAGAAATCTAAAGGAATTGCCTTTAAGGTAGACTCAAAAGAAGATAAAGAGGATGACGCATTGGAGGAAGATGAGAATTTCATGCTCCTTGTTACAAGGCTTGGCCACATAAAGCCGGAATGTCCTAAACTTTAAAAGAAAGGAGGATTCAAGAGCAAGAAGGATTTCAAGAACAAAAAGGCATATGTTGCATGAGAGGACAATGAAATTAGTTCTTCATCCGGATCGGATAGCGAGGAATGTGAAAACTTGGCGCTAATGGCTTCTCATCATTCCGATGATGAAGAAGAGGTTAGTAATGATTTTTATCTTTTTGATGATTATGCACAAGGTGCAATTAATGAATTGTTAAATGAATGCAAAATTCTTTATAAAACTATATCATCTCAAAAGAAACAAATTTCTTCCTTGGAAGAAAAGATTGAAATTTTTGAAAAAGATTTTGAAAATGAAAAACAAAAGATGATTAGTGAAAAGAAGAATTTTGTATGTCTAAAGTGTGAGTCTCTCTCTTTCCAAATTATCCAACTTAAAAGAGTCCTTGAAAGGTACGAAAAAGGACAAATTGGTTTGGAAGGGGTTCTTAGGCAACAAAGATACTCAAATGACAAAAGTGGACTTGGTTACTCCAAATTTTCTAAACCAAGTTCAAATAAAACTATCTTTGTTAGGCCTAAGTGTAGATGTTTTTGATTGGCTGCATTTTGTGTTAAAACACTAACTGTACTCTGATGTCTTGACTGATGTCATGACATGCTTGAGTAGTATGCTGCAGGATTAGCTAATACAGGATTTACTGAATGTCAAACTGAATGTTATGACATTCATCCCTGACAGTAGATACTGAATTATAGGTCAATTAGTTTTTCTGGTATAGTCCAGTATTTAATTCAGGCTGTTGTTTCAGGAAACTAACAGCAGAGCTAGAATTAAGAAACCTAGCATATAGCCTATGTTCTGGACATCAAACTGAATGTTATGACATTCATTCCTGACAGCATATGCTAAAGTGTAGGCTAGTTAGGTTTTCTGTTTCAGTATTTATCTCAGGCTATTTTTCAGGAATCTAACAGCTGAGCTAAAATCCAGGAAACTAACAACTGAGATAAATTTAAGAGCCCTAACAAATAGCCTATTTGTTAGCACCCTAATATGTGGAAATTAGGTTAACTTGCTTAACCTTAATTTTAGGAAATTCAAGTACAAGGCCCAAGTGCTGCATTATAAAAGGATGGCAATCCTACTTTCAGCAACTCAGGGGTTTGAAGCGTGAAGCATTTATTATATCATCATATTTCACTATTGTATTTTATTTGTGTCTTGTATTAGGTTTTACTTGTGAGCCAAGCAATTATCACCTAGATGATTGCATTGGACTAGGGTGTTCATTGAGTTGTAATTGTTGTGTGACTCTAAGCTTTTAAGCGTGAGTGTTGTGTTTCTTGATTAAAGTTGTTAAGCACAATCAAGAGTTGTTTGAAGTATAACTTCGCCATTGACTTTAAACTTATTAAAGGTTGTAATCACTGTGGTGATTGAGGGGGAGTGAGTAGGAACTCTGGTCTTAGTTTAGATTGAAATTGCATTGGGTAGGTCTTAAGTGATAGGATTAAACAGTTGGTTTAAGTCCTGGATTAATACCTCTTATAGTGGATTTCCTCCCTGGCTTGGTAGCCCCCAGACGTAGGTGTGTTTGTCACCGAACTAGGTAAACAATTCTTTGTGTTATTTACTGTCCTTTACATTTACCTTCTGTATACATTCCTGTCTGCGCAGAATTGGATGTCATAACATCCAGTGTGACATCGATAGTCTGTTACTAGAATTTCAATTGGCATCAGAGTAGGCACCCTGCCTATTAATTTCTGGGTGAGATCCAGGGACGTTACTTTCTAGTACCATGGACAAGGATGTAGGACTCTCAAATAGACCATCCATGTTGGATGGTTCTAACTATGATGACTGGAAACCTCGTATGATAGCCTTCTTGAGGTCTCTGGATAGCAAGGTCTGGGGAGCTGTCAACAAAGGATGGGAACATCCAACGAAGACAGGTAAAGATGGAATCATTATGCAAATTCTTAAAGAAGAGTGGGACAAAGAGCAAGAGGCATTAGCCCTTGGAAACTCTAAGGCCTTGAATGCACTGTTCAATGGGATAAATAAGAACATCTTCAGACTGGTGCATCACTGTGAGCTGGCTAAAGAAGTTTGGGATACTCTCAAAACAACTCATGAAGGTACCTCCAAGGTAAGGATGTCTAAACTCCAGATGCTGACTACTAAGTTTGAAAATCTGAGGATGAAAGAGGATGAGACTATTCATCACTTCCACATGAATATTCTTGAAATTGCCAACACTTCTGAAGGCTTAGGAGAGAAAATGTCTGAAGAAAAACTTGTAAGAAAGATTCTCAGATCATTGCCCAAGAGATTTTCCATGAAGGTTACTGCTATAGAAGAGGCTCAAGATATCTGCAATATGAAGGTCGATGAGCTTATTGGTTCTCTCCAAACTTTTGGAATGGGCTTGTGTGAGAATGTTGAAAAGAAAAACAAAAGCATACCTTTCGTATCAAATACTGAAGAGGATTCAAAAGAAGGAAGTATTAGAGGTGATGAAAGCATATCAGAAGCTATAGCCATGCTTGGAAGACAGTTCAACAAGTTCATAAAGAAGATTGATCAAAAAGGTAGACCAAATGTCAAGAACATTTCGTCTGACATCAGCAAAAGATCAACATCTGAAGAAAATTTCAACCAAGGCAAGGGAATCCAGTGTCATGGATGTGAAGGTTTTGGACACATTAGAGCTGAATGTCCTACGTATCTCAAGATGCAAAAGAAGGGACTATCTGTCACCTGGTCTGAAGGAGACTCTGAGAGTGAATCTGAAGGAGAATCTGCTAAACATGTCACTACACTAACAAGTGTCTGTGCCACTGATGATGACTCAAGTGGATATGAACTTACATTTGATGAACTAGCTGCTTCATATAAAGAGCTATGTGTCAAAAGTGCAGAAGTGTGTATACAAGGAGAAAAGTAGAAGAAACTCATCAAGGAGTTAGAAGCTGAGAAGAAGAAGCATCTGACTGTCATAGATGGTTTAAGTGGTGAGATAACCTTGCTGACCTCTAAGCTAGATCAAATGACAAAATCCATCAGAATGCTGAATAAAGGAACTGACACTTTGGAAGAGATTCTAAAGGTGGGACAAAAACCAGGAACCATGTCTGGTTTAGGCTTTGTTAAGGAATCCTCAACTGAACTCAAAAGCTCAAAGGATGAAGTTCAGACAATCAAGCAGAAGTCACAACCAATGTCACAACATCAGGGAAACAGGAGGATTAACCATCAGAAGAAGAAATTTCAAAGATGGAGATGTCACTACTGTGGTAGATTTGGTCACATAAAACCCTTCTGTTACAGGTTGCATGGTTATCCTAACCAGACCCCTCAAGTCAGACCTAAGCAGAAGGCATCTAAGCATAATGCCCCCATCAAGAAACAACAATGGGTAGCTAGATTAGCTCACACAGCTCTAAGGGCATCTACCAGAGAAGACTGGTATTTTGACAGTGGTTGCTCAAGACATATGACTAGTATGGAGAACTTATTGGTGGATATACAACCTCATACTACCAGTTATGTGACCTTTGGTTATGGAGCTAAAGGAAAAATCAAAGGGGTTGGTAAGCTGGACAGTCCTGGAGTTCCAGAACTGAATAATATGCTGTTAGTAAAAGGACTAACTGCTAATCTCATCAGCATAAGCCAGCTATGTGATCAAGGTTTCTATGTTCAGTTCACTAAGGAAGTATGTGTTGTGACGAATGGAGATAATCAGGAAGTTATGAGAGGATCCAGATCCAAAGATAAATGCTATCTATGGGAACCTAAAGTCTCAAACTACTCCTCAATGTGCTTCTCAGCCAAGGAAGAACAGGAGGTGAAGCTGTGGCATAGACGACTTGGACATCTTCATTTAAGAGGAATGAAAAAGATCATATCCAAGGAAGTAGTTAGAGGAATCCCAAAGCTGCTTATTGATGAAGGAAGAGTCTATGGAGAATGCTAGGTTGGCAAGCAAACCAAGATGTCACATCCTAAGCTGGGACATCCTACAACATCCAAAACTCTGGAACTTTTGCACATGGACTTAATGGGACCTATGCAGGTTGAAAGTCTTGGTGGGAAGAGATATGCTTATGTGGTTGTTGATGACCATTCCAGATACATATGGATAAGCTTCATCAGAGAAAAATCAGATGCATTTGATGTCTTCAAAGATCTGTGCATCAGACTCCAAAGGGAAAAGGATAGTTCTGTTATCAGAATAAGGAGTGACCATGGGAAGGAGTTTAAAAATTCCAAGTTTGATGATTTCTGCTCATCTGAAGGAATAAGTCATGAGTTTTCCTCACCTATTACTCCTCAGCAAAATGGAATAGTTGAAAGGAAAAACAGAACTATTCAAGAATCTGCTAGAGCTATGATTCATGCAAAGAAGCTTCCTATGCACTTTTGGGCTGAAGCTATGAATACAGCTTGCTATGTTCACAATAGAGTTACCTTGAGAAAGGGAACCTCTTCCACTCTGTATGAAATATGGAAAGGTAGAAAACCTACTATGAAGTACTTTCATATCTTTGGAAGCAAATGTTACATTCTCACAGATCGTGAACAGAGAAGGAAAATGGACCCCAAAAGTGATGAGGATATATTCCTGGGATACTCTACTAACAACAGAGCTTACAGAGTTTTCAACTCCATAACCAATGTCCTGATGGAATCCATAAATGTGATTGTGGATGATAAAGATGAAGGATCCAATGTCATAGAGGATGTTGGAACATTCCTTGAGACTTCAACAAACATACCAGTCAAGTCTGAAGAGGTACAGGATACTCCTCCTAAACTTGACGTAGATGCATCCAACAAGGTGCCTTCTATCAGGATTCAGAAAGACCACCCTAAGGATCTTATCATAGGAGATCCCAATAGTGGTGTGACTACCAGATCAAGGGAGAATAGCTCAAATTCATGTTTTGTATCCAAGGTTGAACCAAAAAATGTGAAAGAAGCCCTGATTGATGAATATTGGATCAATGCTATGCAAGATGAACTGGAGCAGTTTAAAAGGAATGAAGTATGGGAGTTAGTTCCACGACCTGAAGGGACTAACATCATTGGTACCAAGTGAATTTACAAGAACAAGTCTGATGAGAAAGGAGTAATCACTAGGAATAAAGCAAGACTAGTGGCACAAGGGTATACTCAAGTTTAAGGGGTTAATTTTGATGAGACCTTTGCACCTGTTGCAAGGCTTGAGTCAATAAGATTGCTGTCAGGTGTTGCCTGCATTCTGAAGTTCAAATTGTTCCAAATGGATGTGAAGAGTGTCTTTTTAAATGGCTACTTGAATGAAGAAGTCTATGTGGAACAACCTAAAGGGTTCAGTGATCCTAACCTACCAAAACATGTGTACAAGTTAAGGAAAGCTTTGTATGGGTTGAAGCAAGCTCCTAGAGCTTGGTATAAGAGGTTGACTGAATTTTTGACCTCTAATGGTTACAGAAAAGGAGGGATAGATAAGACTTTGTTTGTGAAGGATGAAGATGGAAAAATCATGATTGCCCAAATATATGTGGATGATATAGTCTTTGGTGGAATGTCAGATAAAATGGTGAAACATTTTGTTAACCAGATGCAATCTGAATTTGAAATGAGTTTGGTTGGGGAATTGACTTATTTTCTTGGACTGCAAGTTAACCAAATGGAAGATTCTATGTTTCTCTCCCAAAGCAAATATGCCAAGAACATAGTTAAGAAGTTTGGTATTGATAATGCTAGTCACAGAAGAACTCCTGCTCCTACTCATTTAAAGTTAACTAAAGATGAAGGAGGTTCTAGTGTTGATCAATGCTTGTATAGAAGCATGATAGGTAGCCTACTATATCTAACTGCCAGTAGACCTGATATTGCCTACGCAGTTGGTGTGTGTGCTAGATACCAAGCAGAACCCAAAGTGAGTCACTTAAATCAAGTCAAGAGGATTCTCAAGTATATCAATGGGACTTGTGATTATGGTATGCTATACTCTCATGGCTCTGAGCCTATCTTATCTGGGTATTGTGATGTTGATTGGGTTGGGAGTGCTGATGACAGAAAAAGCACATCAGGAGGATGTTTCTTCTTGGGAAACAATATCATATCGTGGTTCAGCAAGAAACAGAACTGTGTATCATTGTCCACTGCAGAAGCTGAGTACATAGCAGCTGGAAGCAGTTGTTCCCAACTGGTATGGATGAAACAGATGCTGATTGAGTACAATGTCTCTCAGAATGTCATGACATTGTTCTGTGACAATCTCAGTGCCATCAATATTTCAAAGAATCCTATCCAACACAGCAGGACCAAACATATTGACATTAGACATCACTTCATCAAAGATCTGGTGGAAGACAAAGTGATTACCTTGGAACATGTAGCAACTGAACTACAATTGGCTGACATATTTACAAAGGCTTTGATTAGTCAACAGATCATAGCTATTTCACTTGCAACAAATGTGTTAACAAGATGTTAGGGGGACATCTTAACATGAGACATCCTATGTACCTGCTAGAGTTCAAGAACATGTTCATGCAGGAGTGTTTCAAGATCTCATACACAAAGTCATGGCATCTGATGTGGGTGTACCTGCTGTGAAGCAAGAATGTGTGTCTACTTGATCAAAGCTGTGAAGCAAGATCAAGAGTGTGCCTTCTTGATTGAAACTGTGAAGTAAAATCAAGATTGTGTTTTTTGCTGATTGCTTGTTTTGGTCTGGAATATTAAGTGTTGCTTTGGCAACATTTTTGACAAAAAGGGGGAGTAACACCTGTACCCCAGGACAACATATTTGTTTGAACATATTTATTTGAAGTTGAAGGTCCTCTAAACAAGAGGTTATGCTGCTGTTTGAAGTTTAACTTCTATGTGTGCTGAGTGTGTTGCTGTTTGCTATCTACTTGTGTTGCGGCTGTTTGAAGTTTAACTTCTATGTGTGCTGAGTGTATTAGCTAATTTGATTCTCTGCTTGGATGTGTGCTTTCCGCTGTTGTGAACTCTGTTGTGATGCCAAGTTGTTTTAGCCAAAAAATTGCCAAAGGGGGAGTTTGTAGATGTTTTTGATTGGCTGCATTTTATGTTAAAACACTAACTATACTCTGATGTCTTGACTGATGTCATGACATGCTTGAGTAGTATGTTGCGGGATTAGTTAATACAAGATTTACTGAATGTCAAACTGAATGTTATGCCATTCATCCCTGACGGCAGATACTGAATTATAGGCCAGTTGGTTTTTCTGGTATAGTTCAGTATTTAATTCAGGCTGCTGTTTCAGGAAACTAACAGCAGAGCTAGAATTAAGAAACCTAGCATATAGCCTATGTTTTGGACGTCAAACTGAATGTTATGACATTCATTCCTGACAGCATATGCTAAAGGCTAGTTAGTTTTTTTGTTTTAGTATTTATCTCAGGCTATTTTTCAGGAATCTAACATCTGAGCTAAAATCCAGGAAACTAACAACTGAGTTAAATTTAAGAGCCCTAACAAATAGCCTATTTGTTAGCACCCTAATATGTGGAAATTAGGTTAACTTGTTTAACCTTAATTTTAGGAAATTCAAGTACAAGGCCCAAGTGCTGCATTATAAAAGGATGGCAATCCTACTTTCAGCAACTCAGGGGTTTGAAGCGTGAAGCATTTATTATATCATCATATTTCACTGCTGTATTTTATTTGTGTCTTGTATTAGGTTTTACTTGTGAGCCAAGAAATTATCACCTAGATGATTGCATTGGACTATGGTGTTCATTGAGTTGTAATTGTTGTGTCACTCTAAGCTTTTAAGCGTGAGTGCTGTGTTTCTTGATTAAAGCTGTTAAGCACAATCAAGAGTTGTTTGAAGTATAACTTCGCCATTGACTTTAAACTTATTAAAGGTTGTAATCACTGTGGTGATTGAGGGGGAGTGAGTAGGAACTTTGGTCTTAGTTTAGATTGAAATTGCATTGGGTAGGTCTTAAGTGATAGGATTAAACAGTTGGTTTAAGTCCTGAATTAATACCTCTTATCGTGGATTTCCTCCCTGGCTTGGTAGCCCCCAGACGTAGGTGTGTTTGTCACCAAACTGGGTAAATAATTCTTTGTGTTATTTACTGTCCTTTACATTTACCTTCTGTATACATTCCTGTCTACGTAGAATTGGATATCATAACATCCAGTGTGACATCGATAGTTTGTTACTAGAATTTCACTAAGGATCAATCTCCAAAAGAAAGAGTCAACACACCAAAAGTTGTGCATCAACGTCCTAAAAAGAAAAGGTTTACAAAGAAAAAGTCTTATGTTCCTAGATATAAAAGCAATTTTGAACCAACTTGTTTTTATTGTGGTATTATTAGCCATACACATAATGCTTTCTATGTTAGAAACTTTAGTGTAGCAAAGGGGCATTATGTATGGGTTGAGAAAGGTACTAATTTTGAAGGTCCCAAAGCAATTTGGGTACCTAAAAAAACTTAATTTTGTTTTGTAGGTATGCTTGAAGGCCACATCAAATCTTTGGTATTTGGATAGTGGGTGCTCCAAGCATATGACTGGTGATGTGCACAAATTTTCAGATCTAATGCTTTAGGCCAAAGGTTATGTTACTTATGGAGATAACAACAAAGGAAGATTTCTTGGTATAGGCAAAGTAGGTGCACCAAATTTCATATCCATCAAAGACATTCTATATGTCGAAGGACTAAAGCACAACCTCTTAAGCATAAGCCAACTTTGTGACAAAAGATTCAAAATAAGGTTCACAAAAGATGAATGTTTAATTGAAGACGAAGTCACACAAGAGGTAATGCTTATAGGTAAGCGAATTAATAATATTTTCATGATTTCCCTTGATGATGTTTCTTTGAAGGTTAAGTGTCTTGTGGCAATTAACAACGACTCATGGTTATGGCATAAGAGATTTGCTCACATTCACGTGGAGCACTTGAATAAGTTAGTAAAACATGATCTTGTCATTGGATTGCCAAAGATAAAATTCATCAAAGATAGACTTTGCGATGCTTGTCAAAAGGGGAAGCAAACCAAATCAACTTTCACATCAAAGAATGTGGTGTCCACTTCTAGGCCACTACAATTGTTACATATAGACTTATTTGGTCCATCAAGAACAAGAAGCTTCGGAGGTAACTTATATGCTTTAGTTATTATTGATGATTATTCTAGATATACTTGGACATTCTTTTTAGTGCAGAAAAGTGATGCATTCAAAATGTTCAAGAAGTATGCAAAGCAAATTCAAAATGAGAAATCATTAACAATTGCCTCCATAAGAAGCGACCATGGTGGAGAATTCCAGAATGCTTCTTTTGAAGACTTTTGTGAAGATCAAGGAATATTTCACAACTTCTCGGCTCCAAGGACTCATCAATAAAATGGAGTAGTTGAAATAAAGAATAGGTCATTGATGGAACTTGCAAGAACAATGCTTAGCGACTCAATTCTTCCTAAGTATTTTTGGGCGGATGCGGTTAGCATGGCATGTTTTGTAAGTAATAGATATCCTAAAGAAGACTCCATATGAACTCTTCAAAGGAAGGAAACCCAACATTGCTATCTTTCATATCTTTGGATGCAAGTGATTTATCATTAACAATGATAAAGACAACTTTGGTAAGTTCGACGAAAAATCGGATGGAGGTATTTTTCTTGGTTATTCTCTTACAAGTAAAGCATATAGAATTTATAGTAAAAGAACTTTAAATATAGAAGAATCCATGCATGTTAAGTTTGATGAATCTAACCCCTCGAAAGAGGAAATTGTTGTTTGTGATGATGATGATGATTTTGTAGAAATTCCTAAAGAAGATACTTCAAGCAAGAATCAAGAAGAACCGATTCAACAAGAGTCAAATGAAAATGATCTACCTAAGGAATGGAGGACTCATAAAGATCATCCTATTGACAAAGTAATTGGTGACATTAGTCAAGGTGTTGCTACAAGATTGAATCTCAAGGATGCATGCTTAAACATGGCGTTCGTTTCGCAAATAGAACCCTCTAAAATTGATGAAGCTCTAGGAGATGATTAATGGATTGTTGTTATGCAAGAAGAATTAAACTAATTCGAGAGAAATCAAGTTTGGGAACTTGTTTCTAGACCAAGTGGTAAGCACATCATTAGAACAAGATGGGTGTTTAAGGACAAACTTGATGAGAATCGAATAATTGTTCGAAACAAAGCAAGATTGGTCGCTCAAGGGTCTAATCAAGAAGAAGGAATCGACTTTGGAGAAACTTTCGCTCCGGTTGCAAGGTTAGAAGCTATTCGTTTATTACTTGCTTACGCATGTTCAATGAATTTTCAGTTATTTCAAATGGACGTCAAAAGCGCCTTCTTGAACGGCTACATCAACGAAGAAGTCTATGTCAAAAAACCCCCGGGCTTTGAAGACTTCAAGCATCCTTCACATGTATACAAATTGAAGAAAGCGCTCTATGGATTAAAACAAGCACCAAGGGCATGGTATGATCGTCTAAGTAATTTTCTATGTGAAAAAGGCAAAGTAGACAAGACTTTATTTATCAAGAAGATAAAAGGGAACACCTTACTTGTTCAAGTCTATGTAGACGACATAATCTTCGTTTCAACCAACAAAGAACTATGTGAAGAATTTGCGTTGATAATGCAAGGTGAATTTGAAATGTCTATGATGGGAAAGATGAACTACTTCCTTGGATTGCAAATCAAGCAACTAAAAGACGGAATCTTTATCAACTAATCAAAGTATTGCTAAGAGTTGTTAAAGAGATTTGAAATGGATGGTTGTAAAGCAATGTCAACACCAATGGGCTCCGGAACCTATGTTGATCAAGACGAATCGGGTGTGTCAATTGTTATTACGAAGTATCGAGGTATGATTGACTCTTTATTATATTTGACGGCAAGCCGTCCTGACATAATGTTTAGCGTGTGCTTATGTGCTCGCTTCCAAGAAAATCCAAAGGAGTCACATCTCACGGCGGTCAAAAGAATCATGAAGTATCTCAAGGGAACAACCAACGTTGGCTTATGGTATCCTAAAGGTAGTGTTTGTAAGTTAATTGGTTATTCTGACTCGAATTATGCAGGTTGTAAAACAGATAGAAAAAGTACTAGTGGAACATGTCACATCCTTGGTAATGCATTAGTCTCATGGTCATGTAAGAAACAAGCGTGTGTTGCTCTTAGTACGGCTGAAGCAGAATACATAGCAGCGGGTAGTTGTTGTGCATAGAATCTTTGGCTAAAGCAACAATTAAGTGACTATGGAGTCGATCTTGGATGCATACCACTCCGATGCGACAACATAAGTGCGATTAATATTACAAAGAATCCTGTCATGCACTCAAGGACCAAACACATAGACATTCGACATCATTTCCTTCGTGATCATGTGCTTAAAGGCGATGTCGAAGTTACCTTTGTCGATACTCATAATCAACTAGCAGACATTTTCACAAAACCACTCGCAAAAGAACCATTTTATAAGATTCGAAGAGAACTTGGAATTTTGGATGAAGGTGATATATAAATCTTCCATAATTATTCACTATACAATATAATGAGGCCAAGGTACACAAGTTTTTAATTTTTTTATTATTTTTTTTATTTGTGAAATTTTTATTTAAAATGTGTATATGAAATTTTTGCCTTTTGTTGATTTTATATTAGGTAAATTTAATTTTTTGATAAAAACAATTTCATTCAAAATTACATTAGTATGTATATTACTTTGTCAAACTTAAATTTTTTGAAAATCCTTCATATTTTGGGTTGTGCAAAGCTACTGTTTTTTCACTTTTTTCTTAGAGTAATCGGTTACTCCAAATTGGATAATCGATTACCCTGTCTGTTTTTGCCTTCCTCACGCGTTTTTCATCTATGTAACCGATTACCCTTTTTAGAGTAATCGATTACCACTGTTTCTTCCAGAATTTTTTTTAAAATTTTTAACACACATGAGTTTTTGTCATAAAGAGTACTTTTGGTCTTAAGTGTTTTTTCTTGTTTTTTTTCATAAGTCAATCACTTCAGCATTGGTACTCTATATCTCTCTCTTTCCATTGCGTACTAAGTTTGGTTTATATTATGTTTGTATTATCTTTTGTTTCATTCTTGTGTTATGTGGTGCTTGGTGTATGTTATTTGCATATTGTTACTTATTTCACCCTTTTTGTTAATGACAAAGGGGGATAAGAGATTGTCATTATGTTATTTCTTTATTTTCTGTTTCTCTCTAACAAAATGCAGATTTCAAAAGACTCCTTAAATCATAAATTAAGGGGGAGCGTTTGCTAGAGAAACATGTTTGGATCGAACTTTCATTTTTTTTGGGTTGTCATCATCAAAAAGGGGGAGATTGTGAAGACATGACTTCTCAAATGTTTTGATGACGACAAACCTCTCTACAAGTCTAAGATTGATTAACAAAAAGGATTGATCAAGATTCAAGCTCATGAAGGAAGTTTTCAACTAAATGATCAAGTCTCGATGAAACTCATGAAGATTCATATTTCAAATGAATAGGTATAACACTTGACCTCTAGATGATTATACAAGTGTTCAAAACATGTCTCATTCATGCCATAATCATTGGAAGTAATTTTATGCATCAAAGAAATCATAACACTTTATTTTTTAAGCTATTTTTCAAATATGGGATGAAGTAATCGATTATCCATTTTAAGGTAATCGATTACTCTGTGAAAAATTCAAATACTTTTGCACGTTGGAGGCAAGTAACCAATTACCCATATTAAGGTAATCGATTACCACTGAACCAGAGGCAAAAATCAGTGCATCTCTTTATGGAAACTTTTCTATTTTCTTTACCATGAACCATGGTGTAACACCTCAAAATTTGCCCTCCTCTTTTAAAAAAAAAAAAAATAAATAAAAAAAAAAAATAAAAAAAATAAAAAATAAAATAAATTTTTTTGCTATGAGTCGACCATAGGGGTCAGCGCATAGACCACGGGTCAGCGCATAGCATGTTTGAGCCGACCTATGGTCGACGCATAGCAGGCTATGGTCGACGCATAGCAGGCTATGGTCGACGCATAGCAGGCTATGAGTCGACCGCTCGCGCGAAAATGCAGTTTTTTGAGTGTTTTTCACTGTGTGAAGCTGTTTTTTGGTTGTTGAGTTAGTTATTTTCCAGATTTTGTTCACACAACTCATTTTTCACTAATTTCACTTCATTTTGTTAATTGTGATTAAGAAGTGGATTAGGATGTGGTATATAACCTTAACTGTAACAGAAATTGAAAAGACATTTTTCATTCTCCAAGAATCATAACAGAATTTCCCTCCCAAAACCTCTCAAATTCTCCAAACTTCATCACACATTTTTCATCAATTCTCATCCAATTCTTCATCATTTTTGATCATTCTTCTTGGATCTACACTCTACAAGTGATTGTGCATAACTGTTTCAACAACCTCGTGGCCAAAGCTTGCTGAATTTGGACTGTGGCATTCAAGGTCATCAATGGCAATTTCATGATTCTTCAAGCTGGAGCTGTTTTGAAGCTGCAAAACCTCTTTCAATCATCTTCCTAAGCTTCAATCAACTTCTGTTTTCATCTTGTGGATCTTGAAACACGCGATTGCAACTTCTACACATTCATAAGGTGAGATCTCGAATTTTCCAATTCTTGAAATTAACACATGGCATTGATAGATCTCCTAGTGTAGAGTAGAATGAAGCTTGAATCGTGTGTTTTGGTTGAGTATTAAGGAAGAGATCTGGAATTGAGGTTTGATGTTTAAATGATGTTTTGATCGGTTCATGCTGTGTAGTTAGAATTAGGAAAAATTAGGTTGATATTCATGATGTGTGGTGAGAGATCTTTCCAACGGTGTATGGATTGTTGAATTTGATGATGATTTGTTCATGCTGGATTTTGATGATGAATATGCGAAGAGCATTGATGAATGTTGAAATAATTTTCCAGAATTGGCTTTTTGATCTTCATTTCGCGTTTTTGACATGCTGTTGATGTTTGTGGTACTGTAGCGCACTACTTTTTCACATTTTTTATTTTTCTTCCATATTAAAAAATTCATAACTAATTCAAAAATAATCCAAAAAATGTGGAGATTTTTTCTATGACTTCCTTGTTGACTTTGGGATTTTTTTGACCTATTGGTCAAAGTTGTGCTTGGTAGAAAATAATATTGACCTAGGGTTTCTTCATACATATGCATTTTTGACACCTTGTACAAATTTGATCATGAAATGCTCATATCATAAAAGAAATGTCTGGAAATTTTTGTGGTGATTCTTGATTCATTGAGGATTATTTATATGTAAATTTCATGAATTTTGGATACCTGGTTAGAGAGCAGCAAATTCTGGAACTTAGGTGTGACAATTTGTGTCACACCTCATTATGTCAACTTGCAGGATTTTTTTTGAGTGACCTATACATGTTAGAATTGAATGAAATTTTGCATGATGATTGGTTGGCATGTCGTGATGTTGTATGAATTTTTGTAGAATTTTTCACTGCATTTTCTATTTGATCATGATTTTTCATTTCTGGAGATCATTTGTGCAAGCTCATATGACATAGGTTGGTAGAATGATTGGGAAATGCTCACATTGTATTGTATGGCCATGAAATTTGATATGCATGAACTAGACACATTTTAGGACCTCCTTGTTTTGGTCTCATCCATTTCTTTTTTGTTTTCAATGAGATATGAATTTTTGAAGTGGATGTATGCATTGATGGTATGAATTGAAGCATGAAATGGTGTCTGTTTTTGTTGATTTTCATTGACATGGTTCCATTTGCCCAATGGAGCTCAAATTTGACATGGTAGACCTTGATTGACCCCTGTTTAGGTGTATTTAATTTGGGATTTTTTTGATGTGTTTTGGCATGGCTTTGAATGCAATACTTCTGTTTGTATATTTGGTGCTTCATTTGACCTCATATGGATTGTTTTGTGCATGAATTGAGCATGATGGATGATATAAACATGAGACCAATGATGTTTGCTTGTGTTTGATGATAATTTGATGTGGGATGATGAATACCTTGCTGTTTTGAGTTTTTATTGCCTTTGGACCCTAGGCTTGGCCTAGTGGTCTAGTTGCTAATGTTTGCTTGATTTTTCAGGATCAAAAGCATAATGCACATGGAGAATGATCCAAATCAATTTTAAATGATGTGGTTTGATGTTTGTACACTAACATAACATTGTTTTGTAGGTGGTAAAGCTTAGGCTTAAGCTTTGAGCTTGCCTTGTGTTGTGTATTGCTTTGTATAGTTTGATTGATTGAACACTTGCTGTTTGGTTTTGTCTGTCTGAGTACTAACTGTGTTGGATTGTTTCCAGGTACTTTAGTTGCTCAGTTCCTTGTGAACTTTTGCTTTGCGTTGCTTAAGCAACTTGCATTGAGGTAGGTCTTCTTGACTTCATGTAGTCTGGAGACCCGGCTGTTACCGGGCCGGGCAAATTGTCTGAAGTCCTCCTTAAGAGGCAATGCTTGTGTATGTTTAATTTTAAGCCCAAGCAGGAAAAGTCCTTCAAGTAAGGCAATTGGTGGAAGGTAGGGACAAGCAGTCTGTCCCCCACTCTTCAGTTGAGTCTTCTCCTTGCTCCCATTACATGGTTGTAGCATTGAGATCAAAAGCCCAAGATCCTGTGCAGTGCACATTGAGTCAGAGTCATCGAGTATAGAAGGGTTCCCCTATTCTGGACCCATGCTCATTTGTCAGCTCTCCCTGGTTAGGGATAAGAGCTGTGAGGTCTGATCCTCACTTCATCCCATCATCTGCTTCACCTTAGCCTCGTAATGGCAAGGTTAAGAGCAGACACAGCCTGTACAGACGATTGCTTAGGCAGTCAAACCTGATTGATTGAGCCCCCTTGTTTGGCTATAGTGGGTGTTTTGTGATTATTTGATTGACATGTTTGTTTGAGATACCTGTTCTCATTTGATGATATATGATTGTATGCTTGTGTGCTAGCTTCTTTCCTGGTTAGGTTAGTTTGCTTATGCAAGTAGGATAGAAAACCGAACTTAGGGTTAACGATGCATGACAACATTAGGCTCGAGTCTCAGCTCCCTAGTTGTGTATCTTTCCCCGGTTTCTGGTTAGCAATTTAGTCCCTTTCAGGGGAACTACATCGCCCTGATCCTCGTGCCAGACGAGGTATGTAGGCAGGTGGTCGTGCGAGACCTCTCCGGGCAACCTTTTTCTTTTTTGCGTGCGTTTACTTGTTATCTGACTGTGCTGTTTGGTGTTTTGGTTCGGATGCCGACGTAAGGCCAGTGATTGGCTGTCGGGCTCCAAGTTTGCCGTTTTGTGCGTGTTTTGGTTCGGATGCCGACATAATTCCATCAAGTGGTTGTCGGGCTCCATGTTTGCCACCCTTGCTTGTTTGTATGTGTTGTGTTGTTTGGCGTGCGTAAGCCGAACTACAGTGGCTCTGATTCTTGTTCCAGACAAGATATGTAGGCATAAGGTGCGATACCTTATCGAGCCCTTTCTTCTTAACCCCACCTGCGTTCCCTGTGTGTGTGTGTGATGTATGTTTATAGCAACCTTATCTTTCTAGAACGTGGATCCCGTCGAGTACGACGGACGTGAGGGGTGCTAATACCTTCCCCTTGCGTAACCGACTCCCGGACCCATTCTCTTTGGTCGCGAGACCATGTCTTTCCAGGTTTCTCTGAGCGTTTCCTTTCCCTATCTTGGGATAAATAACGCGCAGTGGCGGCTCTGTGTGTTTTCATTTTCAGCTCGCCGGTTGATTTTTCGCAGGATGCGACAGCTGGCGACTCTGCTGGGGACAAGGATGTAGACCTATGCTGGTCCATCGTCCCTAAGCGAGTCCTTCCTAGCGTTCTAGGAGTAGTTTAGGTTGCTTGTTGTGTGTTATTTATTGCATTTATTATTCTAACCAGTGTGTATCTATATTTGCATTAATGTCTGCATGCATCATACTGTCATGTTGCCATCTTCCTATGCAGGTGGTTCTGTTGTTTGGGGTGGGTGTTCTGAGTGGGGCTAAAACCCAGGCCCGAGTATACACCTAGGACTAGTGTGGTCTCACGTCGCCTCTTTCATGTTAAGTCAACATGTGCCTGGCGGCGTGATGTGCCACAAGCCGGACGAGGCTCACTTGATAGTGCTCATCTCTGTGGATATTCCGCTTTGTTTGAGTCACTCCATTTGAGTTGTTGACTCTGGTGACCGATCATTCCCGGATCTTTGGTTTAGACGATTTTAAGGGAGCTACAATGGCACACCCGAAAGGGCAAACCCATTGAGTATCTCCGCCCGATTGTCGAGACTATTATCCGCCTTAGGGTGACCTGATTAGAATTTACCTGTGAGGGGAGGGTGAATCTTTCAGATGCATAATCAGATGAGCTCAGATGGTGACTTTTGACCCGTGATGCAGAGACATATTTATAAGTCGGATTTATGGTTATTATCGCTGTGACGCCGGAGTGCTGTCCGTGATTTATCAGCGGGGATCCGTTTATTTCAGGATTCCCCGGGCCGAGATATTTATCAGTGGGGATCCGTTTATTTCAGGATTCCCCGGGCCGATTCAGATGGTGGTGATGTGTCTGCTCAGAGACTGATGATGATGATGATGATGTATCTGTCTTCCGTTTATTTCGGAACCCGTGGGTCAGAATTGTGGTTGTTTATTCCTCAGATGTTTATGATCAGTTCAGAATCCAGATTCAGTGCAAATGATCAGAGGACTTGGAGGATGGCCCAGTGCACTCATACATCTGCATCATCACATCTTGCATTCATCTGCATCAAACCTGAGTCTAGCCATATGGGGAATATTATGGATTGAGAATCTGGTTGAGAGACATTCGGATGTCAGAATGTTATTGATGAAATATTATTTGTCTCGATGAAACCAAAATCAAGAGACAAAGTGTTCCTCATATGGATGGACGTTGCATTCATGCATATTAACCTGTTTGCTGTTTTGCAGGTGTCGGGTTCTAACGTGCTTGTCTGTTTCAGGAACCATTGCTCGTGCTCGTAGAACTGTACCCTTGCACTCAACTCGACCTCACAGATATTTCACCAGAAGAAATACACCCAGACTCATGGAACTCCCAAACGCTGACATCCTCGAGCTGAAAGACAAGATGAGTGAACTGATCAACATCATGCAGGGCTTTGCAGTTGGTCAGAAGGCTTTGGTTGATAAGGTTGAAAAGCTCGAGCGGGCTTCAGCAGCAAACAGCGGTGTTAACCTGGATGGTGTCTCCAACCAGGGGCAGGGGTCTCGTGATGGTGGAAAAAGAGAAACTGTGGGTATGGTGAACAACCCTGCTGGAGGTTTTGGTGCTGGTGGTCAACCTGGGCCCGGTCAGGGGCAAAATCTGAAAGACGGCCTGTTATCTCCATTCTTCGGTTTCGATGAGGACCGAGAGGAAGACCGAGAAGCCGATCAATTCTCAATGCACAACGAGCCATTTGGGCAATACAATACCCAGCCACAGAGCAAAGAGATCCAGTTGCTGGCAGAGAAGGTAAGGGCTCTGGAAAGCCATGCTACTCCGGGATTTGTCAACATGTCTAACATGGGGTTAGTCGAGGGGATTGTGATCCCACAGAAATTCAAAGCGCCAGCATTTGACAAATACAATGGAAGTTCCTGTCCTGAAACCCATTTGCAAGCATTCGTTCGCAAGATCTCTGCTTACACGACGGATCAGAAGCTATGGATGTATTTCTTCCAGGACAGTCTGTCCGGAGGATCCCTGGAGTGGTACACCAAGCTGAAGGCTGCTGATGTCAAGAGTTGGCAGGATCTAGGAGAGGCATTCTTTAAACAGTATCAGTTCAACGCTGATATGGCACCGAGTCGTACCCAGCTGCAGGGTATGTCTCAGAAAAGTAATGAGGGGTTTAAAGAGTATGCTCAGAGGTGGAGGGAGTTGGCGGCCAGAGTTCAACCTCCTTTGGTGGATCGGGAGATGTCCGATTTATTCATGGGTACCCTGCAAGGGGTCTTTGCCGAGAGAATGGTGGGTTGTCCCGTCACCAACTTTGCTGATATTGTGGTGGCAGGGGAAAGAATTGAAAGTTGGCTGAAAATGGGGAAGATCCAGGGTGGTAGCGCTTCGTCATCGGGATCAAAGAAACCATTCGGGAACGGTCAGCGCAAGAATGAGGGTGACTCGAGTGCTGTGTATGAGCAAAGAGGATATAGTGGGGGTCGTTATTATCAGCATGCTGCTGCGGTAAACATCCCTGCTGGTAATCAGTCAGCCAGACAGCAACGTCAGCCACCGCAATCGAGAGCCGGGTACCAGGTGAAAGGGAAAGGAGTTGATCGTCACTTCGACAAGCCGCCCGTGTCATATGCCGTGCTGTTCAAAAAGTTGAGGGATTTGGGGTTGGTCCAGCCGAGGGCGATGGTTCCGATAAGAACAGATCAGTGGCCTCCTGATTACGATGAGAATGCCAAGTGTGAATTTCATTCTGGTACGCAGGGGCATAACATTGAGGGCTGTAGAGCATTCAAGAATGTCGTCCAAGATCTGGTGGACTCCAAAGCTATCAATTTTGCGCCGTCACCGAATGTTAATGCTAATCCCATACCGGTCCATGGTCAAGCGACGGTGAGTGCAATTGCTGAAGATTCAGATTACACCCGGGCAGTGGGTGGAAAGACCAACAGTGACTGTAAGCTGGATGGTTGGGTAAAACCGTGTGCACCGGGGCAGCAAATCCTGAACTGGAGGGTTTGAAAGATCAACATTGTTATTCATCTGGAAGAGTATTATTTCTTGTTTTCAGTTTATATGCATGAAAGCCATACGTGTTGCCCGACACGTAATGGTTCATTGTAAGGGCCACCTCATGTTTAAATTTGCATTTCTGCATCATTAATAAATGGATGTTTTTCAGTCAAAAACGGTGTTCCCTGTTTTTCAATTATTTTTGCAGTTTAAAAACAAATAAAAATGGCAATGTTTATTTTCATTTTTCATCTTTTTTGATTTGTCTCGTCCCAACTTCAAAAATAATTCTCCGGATCTCGTTGATAACAATTTGGTTACGCCCTCATATGACTTCGACAATCCGAGCGATCAGGCTGAAGAAGAAAGCGAAGAAGATTGTGATCTGCTGGAATTAGCCAGATTGCTGAAACAAGAGGAGAAGGTGATTCAGCCGCTCGAGGGCGAGTTGAGATTGTTATTCCAGGTACCGTCGAGGTCGGGAAGGAAAAATTGGGGCCGTTTCAGAGGCAAGCCAAAAGCAGGATGGTAGGCTTGTTGAAAGAGCATATGAATGTTTCTACTTGGTCACGTCAGGATACGCCAAGGTCAAACACCGATGTCGTTTCTCACAAGCTACCATAGAGAGAAGACTGTCCTCTAGAGAAGCAGAACGCCAGTGCCTATATCAGAGAGCCATGGTGACTTCGTTTCATGATATGATTCATCATGAAATGGAATGCTATGCTATGACATGATAGCAAAGTCCCAGTCAGAAGAGGGGCATCTGGCAGACTGCGGGCAAGTCGTTTGACCAGTGGAGATAATTCAGACTGAGGTTGAATTAGAATGAGTGCACTATCAGAGTGTGATCCGGTAAGATGTTGGGGGGTCATTATAAGAGAGTAATCGAGGTTGCTCCTGCTTTAAAAAAAAAAACAAATGCCTGAACCGAGAATAAAGAAAGAGGTTCGTGGTTTCTTAGAAAGATTGAACTACCTGTCATGGTTCACATCTCATCTAACCGCCACGGGTGAACTCATATTCAGATATTGATAGAAAGATCAAACGGTCAGGTGAAATAATGTGTGCCAAAGGGGCATTGGAAAAAATAAAAGAATAAGTTGCAGGAACCTCTGATTCTGATACTTCCTGTGGAAGGAGCAACTGTTAAATCTGTACTTGACGGCCTTCGAGGGGTCTACGAGGTGTATTGGGTCAGCATGACGAGTCTTGTCGAAAAGAGCATGCAATTTACCTTAGCAAAAAGTTTATCGACTGTGAAACAGTACATTCACTGTTCGAAAAAACTTGATGTACTTTGGCATAGGCTGCTCGCCGACTGAGACAGTATATGCTGGTTCATACCACTTTGTGGATTTCCGAGATGGATCCGATCGAGTATGGGTTTGAGAGTCCAGCATTGACCGGACGGGTTGCGAGAGTGAAAAAGAATATTGACTGATTTGTGATACTCTCAGAAAGCAATCAAGGGGTGTATCGTCTGATTACATCTCTCTGCAACCCATTGAGGATTGTCAACCGATGAAGTGTGGATTCCCTGATGAGGACATCTCGAGGTGCTCCAATCGAAGGATTGAGAGTGACCGATCCCGGAGGAGGGGCCTGACCCCGAATCCGAACGGGTTCTGATGTCTGATGGGGAGGATAAGGTGGATGAGGTAGTGCTTCCCGGGGCACGATGGAATGCATCAACGATGGTGACCGAGGCCGAAGCTTGTATTCTGGGTACTGTACTTCGGTACGTACGTCTACTGGGGCAAACGCCTTTCTCACTCAGAGAGCCTGATTGGAGAAAAGAGGCTAGCAGCCATCTGTCATGGGCGGTATACCAGCAACGTATGAAGCGTGCTTTTGACAAGAAAGTGCGACCTCGGATGTATCACGTGGGTGATATGGTGCTGAAAAGGATCCTTCCTCCTCAAAACGATCGAAGGGGCAAATGGACACCGAATTATGAAGGACTATTCGTGGTCAAGAAGGTTTTCTCTGGCGGAGCCTTGTTGCTAACGACCATGGATGGCGGAGATTTTCCATCCCCTGTGAATGCGGACGCAGTTAAAAATACTTCGTATAAAGAGACCCGCTGGACGAAAAGAACAAAATAGTCCAGGCAAAAATGGGCATCCCGGCGAACCAAAAACAGAAAAAGGTTCGGGCAAAAATTAGGGATAAAAATGAAAAATGTACACCCGGCAAGTCGAAAACCTAAAAAGGCGACTTGGGCAAAAAAGGGTATCCCGGTGGACTGAAAACCCGAAAGGGCGGTCCAGGCAAAAGAGGGATTGAAACGAACAACTGCGTCTGGCATGATCGTTTTTGCTTTGGTTAAAGCATCATGGATAATACCCGGTAGGGATCAGTCAGAAACGTCTTGTTCCGAAGGCAGAAAGCATGGAGAGTCTGAGGACATATGGGGTGTAACCGAGTTGGAACTCGATGAGATCACGGGTTTCACGTTGCCATTAGGATAGATTTTTCCTTTTGTGCGCAATTACCTCTTTTCAGGAATTGCTTCCTTTTGTATTGCTCATTTGAGCCACATTTTTTCAATCAATAAAATGCACATTCAGTCAAATAATTTTGTTTTTGTTTTTCATTACTGTTTTGATTGCAAGAACATCCAATTATTTTTGATAAAGAATCTTTGCATTTTAATACATACAGGTTCCTTCCAATGCATGTTTATGAGATTGAAAGCTTGAAATCTTATTTGGAAGGTTGAGTGACCCAAGTGTTGAAATCTTGACACGCCTGGGGCACGGTTTTATTTAACGATCTGTTTTGCAGGAATTGTTAGATTTTTTCCACTCACTGGCGGGTTGTGATGTGGAAGCTTTTGACGAAAAGAAATCCCCATGAGAGTCCAGTCAGGGACGAACGTATGAAGAAAAGACGGAGTGACGTTGCGACGTACGACGAGCCTTGGTGGTAATCAAGAAGACTCTTCAAAGTCGAGAGACTTGCAAGTTTGTGGTTCCCCGCAGAGTTCGATCAGGGATGAAGGAGGAATGGAGAGACGACGGAGGGACGTCCGACGACTATTGATGGTAATCAAGAAGACTCTTCAAAGTCGAGAGACTTGCAAGTTTGTGGTTCCCCGCAGAGTTCGATCAGGGATGAAGGAGGAATGGAGAGGCGACGAGAGACGTCCGACGACAATTGAAATAATCAAGAAGACTCTTCAAAGTCGGAAAATTGAGAATCTTTGTATATATCCCAGGAGTACGTCTCTCGTCGAGCGCGGAGCGACTTGGAATACAAAATGATGGAGCAGAAAAGGTCCAGATGAGTTTGGGGGTTCTCAAAAGTGGAAAGCTGATGCGAAAGTAGGAGGTGGATAGCATGGTTCGACGAGTCGATGGGTGTTGTACCCACTTTTCTCATCTCCCCAGCTAGTCCCCGAGTGGAGCGGGTCTTTTTCAAAGAAATATATCTCCAGCAGTTCCCCGAGTGGAGCGGGTTCAAAGAAATATATCTCCAGCAGTTCCCCGAGTGGAGCGGGTTCTTTTCAATGAAATATATCTCCAGCAGTGTTCATCCTACCTGTGGATTGGACAGGTTCCCGTAGCGGGCGGACTTCTGCATCCCCAGCTGAGCTGATTCTACCTATGGATTGCATGGGTTGTCCCCAGCAGAGTAGTATGCAGTTCCCTAGCAGGGTCAAGATGATTATCTCCAGCAGGTGATAGAGTGATGTTTCCCCAGATGAGTCTGGAGGTTGCTATTCCCCAGCGGAGTATCTGTGAGTATTTCCCCAGTGAAGTCGACGGGTATCTGTGAGGGTTTTCCCGAAGCCGAGTCGGGATTGATATCCTCAGCAAGTCAAGACTGTTGTATCCCCACAGAGTGTTGGTGGTGTTTATCCCCAGCAGTTTCCCAGGCGGATTGGGTGCAAGGGAGGTGTTTCCCCAGCAAGGGTTACCTTTTCCTAGCAGCAGTGGTATTCCCCAGCAGGGTGGAGTTGGAGCAATGGCGAGTGCCTCAGCAGAGTGTCTCGTGCTTCTCAGAAGAGTCCCTTGAGGGGGATATTTTTCATGCATTCATCATGTAGAGTAAGCATAGCATATTGCATAGAAAAAATAATAAATCGCGTAGCATTTCCATAATTATGGAGCATTACGCAGAAAAAGATCATGCATTATTGTTGCAAGCATAGAGCTAGTCTCAAGCCGTGGTTACCGTTTGAGAGGTGGTTTTGCCCAGAGGTGAAGATGTTACTCCGAAGAGTTTAGCCTCATGATTGAATCAAAAATGTTCCCCAGTAGTGCGATATTGGAGGAAATGTTTCCGTCGGACAGAGATGGAAATAACATCAAAGGACGTTACGCGATCAGCGCGATTCAAGCCGTGGTTACCGTTTGAGAGGTGTTTTGCCAGAAAGTGAAGGTGTTACTCCGAGTAGTATAGCCTCATGATTTGATCAAAGGTATTGTCCCAGTGGCACGACACTGGAGAAGAATTCCTCCGTCGGACAGAGATGGAAAGAGGGTGCATTCAACGCAACCCAAGCCGTGGTTGCCGCTTGAAGGTTTGGTTTCATCAGATGGTGAAGATGGTACTCTGAGGAGGTTGGCATCACAACGTCAGTTCAGCAATGTTCCCCAGTAGTGCGATATTGGAGGAAATGTTTCCGTTGGACGGAGATGGAAATAAAGTCAGAGGACGTTACGCGATCAGCGCGATTCGAGCCGTGGTTACCGCTTGAGGATTGGTTTTGCCGGTCAGTGAAGACGATACTCCGAGGAGTTCAGCATTGTGAGTTTCAGACAGCAGTATTTCCCAGTCATCAGTAAGTGTCTGGTCAAGCTTTGTTTGGTGTCTGTCAACATCATCGTCCGATGTCCAGTAAACATCGAGTTTTCTTCCGGTCATTGGTTAATGTCTGGTCGAGTCTTGTTTGATGTTCTGTAAACATCATTGTCTGATGTCTTGTCAACGTCATTGTTTGGTGTCAGTAAACATCATCGTCCGATGTTCAGTAAACGTCGGGTTTTCTCCCAGTCATCAGTAAGTGTCTGGTCGAGTTTTCTTTGGTGTCAGTAAACATCATCGTCCGATGTTCAGTAAACGTCGGGTTTTCTCCCAGTCATCAGTAAGTGTCTGGTCGAGTTTTCTTTGGTGTCAGTAAACATCATTGATCCGATGTTCAGTAAACGTCGGGTTTTCTCCCAGTCATCAGTAAGCGTCTGGTCGAGTTTTCTTTGGTGTCGGTAAACATCATTGATTCGATGTTCAGTAAACGTCGAGTTTTCTCCCGGTCATCAGCCAGTGCCCGGTGGGAGATGTTACTCTGAGGAGTCTAGCATCAGAACGGCAGAGCAGCAGGGTTTCCCAATAGTGCGATATTGGAGGAAATGTTTCCGTCGAGCAGAGATGGAGATGAAATCAAAGGACGTTTTGCGGTCAGCGCAATTTCGGGGTTCAACTGGAGAAAAGGAAGTGTTGCGGCATTTTCTGGGGTTCAAATGAAGATGGAGTTGAAGATTACATCCGGGATGAGGTCCTTAGGATCGTCTTCTGTTCATGTGTCACCTTAGGCTTTGGCGGATGCCAGTGGAGGTCGTTATAGGTGTCTTCTGAGGAAGAGATACACATGCTACCTTCCGTTGTGAAGGGTTACCCTCTGACATGTCGCCCTCAGAGTGGTTTGGTGTTAGTTCCGTCGTTGCCAGCGGAATTATCACGAGAGATTGGAGAAAAGGAGGTGCTGAGGCATTTTCTGGGGTTCAAATGGAGAAAAGGAAATGTGGATACATTTTCTGGAGACGGGGTTCAAATGGAGAAAAGGAAATGTGGATACATTTTCTGGAGACGGGGTTCAAATGGAGAAAAGGAAATGTGGATACATTTTCTGGAGAACGGGGTTCATTCTGGCGATCGAGAGTTATCGTCAGGCGACTGGGGTTCAAACTGGAGATCGGGGTTCATTATGTTGGCAAAAAGGAGTGCTGAGGCATTTTCTGGGGTTCAAATGCAGAGGTCCGAGGATCGTTTGCGCAGAGAAAATTTCGGGGTTCAAGAAAATAAGAAAAAGAAGCAGAGAAACGTTCGGGGTTCAAGAAAATAAGAAAAAGAAGCAGAGAAACGTTCGGGGTTCAAGAAAATGAAAAAGAGATAAGAAAATTTCGGGGTCCAAGAAAAGCAGAGAAAAAAGGGAGAGGATGATAATCCCGAGTGGATGTGTGGTGTTTAGACCATGGTTATCCCTGTGTTACCATTTATTTTGGTATCCAGGTCGACGTTTCAAGAGTTTGTTTCTTCGCCGATGCTGACAGGCGTTGTTAATTATTTTCCCATCAGAGTGCAAATTGTTCGTCTGTTCTTGGTATTCAATCACTCTTCATCCTGATCATCCGAAAGCCGAGGCTATTTCGTATCGACAGGTTCACAGTGGATTGAATAGGGGCAGCTGTAACACCTCAAAATTTGCCCTCCTCTTTTAAAAAAATAAAAATAAAAAAAAAAAAAAAAAAAAATAAAATAAAAAATAAAATAAAATTTTTTGCTATGAGTCGACCATAGGGGTCAGCGCATAGACCACGGGTCAGCGCATAGCATGTTTGAGCCGACCTATGGTCGACGCATAGCAGGCTATGGTCGACGCATAGCAGGCTATGGTCGACGCATAGCAGGCTATGAGTCGACCGCTCGCGCGAAAATGCAGTTTTTTGAGTGTTTTTCACTGTGTGAAGCTGTTTTTTGGTTGTTGAGTTAGTTATTTTCCAGATTTTGTTCACACAACTCATTTTTCACTAATTTCACTTCATTTTGTTAATTGTGATTAAGAAGTGGATTAGGATGTGGTATATAACCTTAACTGTAACAGAAATTGAAAAGACATTTTTCATTCTCCAAGAATCATAACAGAATTTCCCTCCCAAAACCTCTCAAATTCTCCAAACTTCATCACACATTTTTCATCAATTCTCATCCAATTCTTCATCATTTTTGATCATTCTTCTTGGATCTACACTCTACAAGTGATTGTGCATAACTGTTTCAACAACCTCGTGGCCAAAGCTTGCTGAATTTGGACTGTGGCATTCAAGGTCATCAATGGCAATTTCATGATTCTTCAAGCTGGAGCTGTTTTGAAGCTGCAAAACCTCTTTCAATCATCTTCCTAAGCTTCAATCAACTTCTGTTTTCATCTTGTGGATCTTGAAACACGCGATTGCAACTTCTACACATTCATAAGGTGAGATCTCGAATTTTCCAATTCTTGAAATTAACACATGGCATTGATAGATCTCCTAGTGTAGAGTAGAATGAAGCTTGAATCGTGTGTTTTGGTTGAGTATTAAGGAAGAGATCTGGAATTGAGGTTTGATGTTTAAATGATGTTTTGATCGGTTCATGCTGTGTAGTTAGAATTAGGAAAAATTAGGTTGATATTCATGATGTGTGGTGAGAGATCTTTCCAACGGTGTATGGATTGTTGAATTTGATGATGATTTGTTCATGCTGGATTTTGATGATGAATATGCGAAGAGCATTGATGAATGTTGAAATAATTTTCCAGAATTGGCTTTTTGATCTTCATTTCGCGTTTTTGACATGCTGTTGATGTTTGTGGTACTGTAGCGCACTACTTTTTCACATTTTTTATTTTTCTTCCATATTAAAAAATTCATAACTAATTCAAAAATAATCCAAAAAATGTGGAGATTTTTTCTATGACTTCCTTGTTGACTTTGGGATTTTTTTGACCTATTGGTCAAAGTTGTGCTTGGTAGAAAATAATATTGACCTAGGGTTTCTTCATACATATGCATTTTTGACACCTTGTACAAATTTGATCATGAAATGCTCATATCATAAAAGAAATGTCTGGAAATTTTTGTGGTGATTCTTGATTCATTGAGGATTATTTATATGTAAATTTCATGAATTTTGGATACCTGGTTAGAGAGCAGCAAATTCTGGAACTTAGGTGTGACAATTTGTGTCACACCTCATTATGTCAACTTGCAGGATTTTTTTTGAGTGACCTATACATGTTAGAATTGAATGAAATTTTGCATGATGATTGGTTGGCATGTCGTGATGTTGTATGAATTTTTGTAGAATTTTTCACTGCATTTTCTATTTGATCATGATTTTTCATTTCTGGAGATCATTTGTGCAAGCTCATATGACATAGGTTGGTAGAATGATTGGGAAATGCTCACATTGTATTGTATGGCCATGAAATTTGATATGCATGAACTAGACACATTTTAGGACCTCCTTGTTTTGGTCTCATCCATTTCTTTTTTGTTTTCAATGAGATATGAATTTTTGAAGTGGATGTATGCATTGATGGTATGAATTGAAGCATGAAATGGTGTCTGTTTTTGTTGATTTTCATTGACATGGTTCCATTTGCCCAATGGAGCTCAAATTTGACATGGTAGACCTTGATTGACCCCTGTTTAGGTGTATTTAATTTGGGATTTTTTTGATGTGTTTTGGCATGGCTTTGAATGCAATACTTCTGTTTGTATATTTGGTGCTTCATTTGACCTCATATGGATTGTTTTGTGCATGAATTGAGCATGATGGATGATATAAACATGAGACCAATGATGTTTGCTTGTGTTTGATGATAATTTGATGTGGGATGATGAATACCTTGCTGTTTTGAGTTTTTATTGCCTTTGGACCCTAGGCTTGGCCTAGTGGTCTAGTTGCTAATGTTTGCTTGATTTTTCAGGATCAAAAGCATAATGCACATGGAGAATGATCCAAATCAATTTTAAATGATGTGGTTTGATGTTTGTACACTAACATAACATTGTTTTGTAGGTGGTAAAGCTTAGGCTTAAGCTTTGAGCTTGCCTTGTGTTGTGTATTGCTTTGTATAGTTTGATTGATTGAACACTTGCTGTTTGGTTTTGTCTGTCTGAGTACTAACTGTGTTGGATTGTTTCCAGGTACTTTAGTTGCTCAGTTCCTTGTGAACTTTTGCTTTGCGTTGCTTAAGCAACTTGCATTGAGGTAGGTCTTCTTGACTTCATGTAGTCTGGAGACCCGGCTGTTACCGGGCCGGGCAAATTGTCTGAAGTCCTCCTTAAGAGGCAATGCTTGTGTATGTTTAATTTTAAGCCCAAGCAGGAAAAGTCCTTCAAGTAAGGCAATTGGTGGAAGGTAGGGACAAGCAGTCTGTCCCCCACTCTTCAGTTGAGTCTTCTCCTTGCTCCCATTACATGGTTGTAGCATTGAGATCAAAAGCCCAAGATCCTGTGCAGTGCACATTGAGTCAGAGTCATCGAGTATAGAAGGGTTCCCCTATTCTGGACCCATGCTCATTTGTCAGCTCTCCCTGGTTAGGGATAAGAGCTGTGAGGTCTGATCCTCACTTCATCCCATCATCTGCTTCACCTTAGCCTCGTAATGGCAAGGTTAAGAGCAGACACAGCCTGTACAGACGATTGCTTAGGCAGTCAAACCTGATTGATTGAGCCCCCTTGTTTGGCTATAGTGGGTGTTTTGTGATTATTTGATTGACATGTTTGTTTGAGATACCTGTTCTCATTTGATGATATATGATTGTATGCTTGTGTGCTAGCTTCTTTCCTGGTTAGGTTAGTTTGCTTGTGCAAGTAGGATAGAAAACCGAACTTAGGGTTAACGATGCATGACAACATTAGGCTCGAGTCTCAGCTCCCTAGTTGTGTATCTTTCCCCGGTTTCTGGTTAGCAATTTAGTCCCTTTCAGGGGAACTACATCGCCCTGATCCTCGTGCCAGACGAGGTATGTAGGCAGGTGGTCGTGCGAGACCTCTCCGGGCAACCTTTTTCTTTTTTGCGTGCGTTTACTTGTTATCTGACTGTGCTGTTTGGTGTTTTGGTTCGGATGCCGACGTAAGGCCAGTGATTGGCTGTCGGGCTCCAAGTTTGCCGTTTTGTGCGTGTTTTGGTTCGGATGCCGACATAATTCCATCAAGTGGTTGTCGGGCTCCATGTTTGCCACCCTTGCTTGTTTGTATGTGTTGTGTTGTTTGGCGTGCGTAAGCCGAACTACAGTGGCTCTGATTCTTGTTCCAGACAAGATATGTAGGCATAAGGTGCGATACCTTATCGAGCCCTTTCTTCTTAACCCCACCTGCGTTCCCTGTGTGTGTGTGTGATGTATGTTTATAGCAACCTTATCTTTCTAGAACGTGGATCCCGTCGAGTACGACGGACGTGAGGGGTGCTAATACCTTCCCCTTGCGTAACCGACTCCCGGACCCATTCTCTTTGGTCGCGAGACCATGTCTTTCCAGGTTTCTCTGAGCGTTTCCTTTCCCTATCTTGGGATAAATAACGCGCAGTGGCGGCTCTGTGTGTTTTCATTTTCAGCTCGCCGGTTGATTTTTCGCAGGATGCGACACATGGCATCCTTTGGGTAATTGCATCCATTTGAGGAGGTGTTTATACAACATATATACATCATTTTTTTTTAGATTTCAAATTCACCTCCTTGCAAAAATTTCAAATCAATTACTCATTTTCTTTCAAACATTTTTTAAGTGTTCTTCCAAATTTTCTTAAGAGTGAAACCTTGCATAAACCTTCTTTTTAAGCATCATAGTTTCATTCCATACAAAGAACACTTGTATAATTATTGTGAGAATTAAGTGTTACAAAGGAGAAGATCAATTGATAAATTGATATACTTCAAATTTTCAACTATTTCATCTTCTACAAAAATTCAGAATTGTATCTCTTGATTACAACTTATTTTTAAGATTGTTAAGAATAAGTTTGTAAGGTTTTATCCTTGTTATCCGGTGTGTGGATGCAAGAGGTCCTTTTGTGAGAATTTGAGTCTCGATTGGACTTTAAACATTGTAAATCCAAGAGGATTGTTCTTGGTGTGTTAGAATTAGATAGAAAGGCCTTAAGGTGTCTTGTCTAGGAATCTAACATTATAGTGAATTCTCTTTCATGTTGAAAGGGGAGTGGAGTACTCTTGATCTGTGAGGGGAACCACTATACATCGTGGTATTCTTTACTTTCTGCACTTTACCGCTTTTCATCACATAAGCATCTCAAGAAAGTAAAAAACAATAAACCGTAAAAAATCTAGAAAATCGTCTAAGTGCCTCATTCACCCCCCTCTAAGGCACTCCTTAAACTTACACTTCTCATAGGTTGGGAATAGTACCAACCCATAGGTGAGAATAACTAAAACATCCCTAAACGCCACCCAGTTTTGAATTCCTACCAATCTTTCTGCTTCCTTCTCTAGAAATCCCTTCCAATATCCACATAAATCACCTTTTTTCTTCCAATTAGCGCTCACGCATGTGACCTTAATTTGACTGTAGGCACCTCCCTAGGCTAGTGTATGGCATCCTCCCCTTTAATGGAATCATCAAATACTTCTCAAATTCCTCCAAAGTCGTAGTCAATTGAAAGTATCGGAATAAAAACCATCACAGATCCGGATCGTAGAATTGTGTGAGAGCAGTGATATCCTTGAGATAAGCTTTGACATAGAGGATGTCCAATATATTTCCATACTTTCCCTCAAAGGTAACTCTAAAGCAACCAAGTAACTTAGCCACAAGTTCTTTCAATTTCTCTACGTTAGGCGTGATGACTTTGAACTGCACGATCTTCCTCTTTTCTAGAATCATTTTTACTCTTTGATTCTAAGCTAATAACCTCGAATGAATATGATTCTCTAAAAGCAAAAATTCATGTATATGTCAAACAAATTCTTTTTATGATGACATGATGTAAATGCTATGCACATGTAATGGTACGGGTAACAAACAGAACAAACCTAACTAGGTAGGCCTCTTATATTGGAATAGTTCTAATTTTTGTTTACCCGTGAAATCCACTCACTAGGATAACTCTAAGAGTTTGGATAAAAAAGTTCCTAGAGTTACAAACCTTAATCAAAATTTCGCCATGCAACGAGCGAACCATTTTATGACAAATTCATGAAAAATATCTACTCTAGGCGGGGGGGCCATTGCATTGATCATACAAGGTGTTCTCCTTGGGGAACAATACTACACAACCACCATAGCTGGAACGGATTCTAAAAGGTCCTTAGAATCATCAATCTTAATCGAAGTTCTATCATGCAACAGGGGAACCGTTTTATGACGAACTCGACACAAAAGATCTACTCCAAGTGGGGTCTTCATGTTATCCATACAAGGTGTGCTCCTTGGATACTAACATTACATAAACACCTCCTACCTTATGTTTATGCTCTTTTTTTTTCAAAAGCTCGGAAAGAGAGCTTTACTCAAGTAACTAATTCCCAATGCCCACACATAAATATATACATAGATATAGAAATGTAATAAAGCAATAATAAAGGAAACATACACCCAAATAAAAAGAAACAAACAAAGCTAACACACAAACAAAAATCTAACCAAACTAGGGTGGACTCGCTTAGGAATAAATGTCCCCGGCAGAGTTGCCGACTGTCTTGGCGCGAAAAATACCCAGAGCGTAAGGAACGCTCAATATATAAACAAAATAGAGTCTCCGCTGAACTTTATTTATTCCCGAAAAGGGAAAGGGAAAATATCGATTAAACCCATAAAAAACAAAAAGAAAAATGGTCGTCGCAACCAAATCGAGTTCAGGAGTCGGTTATGCAAGGGGAATGTATTAGCACCCCTCACTTCTGTTGTACTTAACGTGACCCATTTAGTTAGTTATGTGTAAGAGTGTTATCATGATATTAGTTTATGATCTTCTACTTATCGAATGGGAAAAGAGGAAAGAAGAACATTTTTTATTAAAGGGGTGCCTGACAAGTCTCAACCCTGCTCCTACGTATCTTTAGATATATCGACTGACTAAACCTTTACCTGATGCTCGCTCTTGGAGGCAAAAGTCTTTGTTTGTTTCACGTCGATATGGATAAAGCATACTTGTTTTTGAAAAAATGTTTTCAATGTCGCACAAGAGCGGAAAACTAGTTTGATTTGTTGAGTGTTTTGTTAGATTACGATTACTCGAATGACCAAGTAAAGCTACTCGTATCCGAGTAATCGAGAATAGAATAGAATGCTCTAGACCATCTCCTTTTTCATCCTTAATTGTAAAAGGATTTAGATAAGCTTAATGTATTTTGGACGGACGAAAACTACTTGAATGGCCGAGTAAGACTACTTGTATCCAAGTACTCGGGGAAGGGAATAAAATGATCCAGACCACCTCCTTTTCGTCCAAGTTTATTACAAAATTGAGTTTTGGCTTAAGTTTTGATTATTAAAGTGATTTGAAGTGAATCAGATTAGAAGTTTTTTAATGGATGACAATTGCTCGAATAGTCGGGTAAGGTAACTCGTATCCAAATAATCGAGGAGAGGAATCAAAGGCTCTAGGTCATCTCCCTTTTCACCTTTTTGAAACAACAAGTATGATTAAATAATTTGGATTTGTATAAGGACAAGACACTCAATGTTTGATCGTAGTTTTTTTTTATTATTTGCATTGAATTAGAATAGGATGAAATGACTTGAAGGTTTTTAAGAATGATGGAGAAGTGGAAATGGTTTTGATTTAGGAAAATTGCTCGATGTTGGATCGAGTATTTATTTTTTTGTTCTTTTTAAAAGTGTTGATTTTAATCTAGAGTTTAACAATTTACTAATACAATAGCAATAAAGAAAAGCGGTAAACTTGTTACACGTTACGGGAATGGAGGTACAATTTTGTCGAATGAGGATACAGTACAACAATTAACAAAACAAACTCAATAAACAATTGTAAATAACAAAAATCTCGTTGTAAGAAGGCCCAAGAGAAAGCCAATGGACCAAAAATAAAATTGAAGTTTTGAAATACTAAATTTAGCGTTATGTTAAGCAATCATAAAACGATTCATGTATGAATCACCCTATTTGAGGTTTGTCAACAAAATTTTATGAGTTTAAGCAAATTACTGAAGTTAAATTGAGTTTTTAACTTCGAAACTATAATGCATCTGTGAAAAACCGATGATTTAAACGATATTTTGAAAGGTAAAAAGAAATGACAATTTAAACTACTGAATTTACCGCTATGTTAAGCAATTGGAAAGCGATCATGTAGCTATTTGAGGCCAGTCAACAAAATTCTATGTGTTTAAGTAATTTCTGAAGTTAAATTGAATTTTTAACTCTGAAATTGCAATGTATATATAAAAAGTCGATGAGACAAATAAATCAAATTTTTTATTTAATAATTAAAAATAATCAATTTAATAAATAAATAATAATAATAATAATAATAATAATAAATAATAAAATATATTTAACTCTTAATTTGTATCTTTAGAACATAAATTTCATTATTTATTATATATTTCTCAATATTGATACAATTAATTTTATTAAAAAAATATTATTAATTTTTTTATTTATGTGTGTTTTAACTAGGGATAAAGTTTGAGTCTCAATCTCTGTTACTAACAACTAACAATTAATTAACAAATTCTTGTTTTTTTTTAATTGTGACATATTAGGATCACATCTAGAATCAAGGGAAAAAGAGAATTTATCCATATACAAAAAAAGAGTAAAAAAGAAGAAAGAAGAAAAAACATCATATCTACCCAATAAGAGGAGACATTGATGAGAACACTTGATGTATGTGCCTTACAAACAAAGTGAAAAGAAAGTCATCAAATTTGATTGCGAGTGTTGTAACAAACAAGCCATCAATAACCAAAAAAAAAGAGAGAAAAAGTAAAACAAGAGAAGACAAAAACGACAATAAAAACAAACAAAACGAAAGCGTTTAAACGCAGACGCTAGACGCTATAGCTACGAAACTCACCGTAATCGAAAAGCAATAGAATTCAGACAGAGACTCTTCTTTCTCTGTCTCTTCGATTCGATCATTTTCAAATATTGAATTCTTCGTATCGGCTAAATTCGAAGTTCTGATTTTTCTTGTTTTCGGTTCTCGTTTCTCTGTTTGCTTCCGATCGATCCAATTATCTTCCTATGGCTACGATCGGACACAACAATCTCAATGCAAAATTGGTACTATTTCCTCTGTTTCTATCTCTTCGTATTTTTTAATTCCGATTATACCCTTCTAACTGTATTTTTTCATCAGGTTCTTCTTGGGGATATGGGTGCCGGTAAATCCAGCCTCGTTTTGCGATTTGTCAAGGGTCAATTTCTTGAATTTCAGGTTATTTTATCAATCATTTAAAAAAAGTATTATTATTGATTTTTTGGATTAGAGTATTAGAATTTTGGAGCTTTAAATAATTGTAGTGTGGTGGGGGAAATTCATTTTTTCTATGAAGTTGTGTTACATTGATTGTGTGAATGAGTGGTTATGGGTTCTGATTTGTGATCACTGTTATTTTGTGGTGGATGATGGGGCTTAAACATATGGAAACATGTTGTAGATTATTTCTCTGAGTTTATATGGTCTTTTGTGGTTCAGGAATCAACAATAGGAGCGGCATTCTTTTCACAGACATTGGCAGTAAATGATGCAACGGTGAAATTCGAGATTTGGGACACGGCAGGACAGGAGAGATACCATAGCTTGGCTCCCATGTATTACAGAGGCGCTGCTGCTGCTATCATTGTCTATGACATAACTAGCTCTGTATGCTATCTTTTCTGAATACCTACTTTAGTTGGAAATTTTCTCATTTTTGATTTGTAGATAAATGCCGCGGTTTCTTTCTTGTTTTTGTGTTTTATCTACAATACTTAACATGATGGGAAGAGGCGGGGATTAAACTCTTACCACTTAGTTAATGAAGCTTTGTTACCATATTACTATCTCTGGTCCTATTTATAAGAAAAAGTTTGTGTTGTAGATTCATTGAATAAACAATGTATCGGGTAATAACCCACTCTCCTAAAACCTTTAGCTATTCGTTGCAGGCTCATGGATGGTTTCATATCTGACATAACTTATCCATGATCCTGTGGAATTTGACAATATATTTGTAGATTGTCAAACTATAATTGGTGGAAAATTTTGAAAATTGAGTATATGGGATAATGGGTTAACAACATAGTTTGAATTCCTATTAGGAAAACACCATATTTTTCCTAAGCGTGGAAGAGATCAAATATGCTAATGGGTTCTTTCTTTTATTCTCTGGTTGGGCTGAGCCTGGTATTCTTCCTTTAACATTTTAGATTTTTAAACATATATTTTCTTTATAAGGTTTAACATGATTGCTTCAATTTTCTATTCTTAGGATTCATTTTCACGAGCTAAAAAGTGGGTCCAAGAGCTTCAAAAGCAAGGTATTAACTTGTTGGTTCCAGAACTTTTTTATGTTCTTATTTTTTCCCCTCAGAATGAATAGAGTTTATGTATTGCAAAAGGAGATTAAGCTATGTTTACAACTATTTGCAAACTTGTGGATGCTGCGTACTTGTTTAGCATTTTTGATGCATCTGTCAATCTCAATGTTCCTTGTGTCATTTATTATTTTTATTAGCTATCAATTTTGGACTAACAGATATGAATGAATTGCACATGAAATGATACCATAATGATTATGTGCATGAGAATTTTGAGTGCAACAAGTTACCTATGATATTAAATTATTTGAATAGATGTCTAGTTATATTTTTACCATACATGTAACTATAAGAACTCAGCTATCAGTGATGTGCATTCATGATCAGCTTAGAATAGGTACTAATGCTTGTATTGAAATATTAAGAGTTTGATTTGAGAGTTTGTGCTGATGTATCACATCAAACGTGGACTACTTTTGATTTTCCTATCTCTAGTAATAATAGAGGGTTTATGATAGCTTTACTAATTGCATAACTAGACTGTCAAATAATGCTTTAATTACATGTTATTGCAGGTAATCCGAACATGGTCATGGCTCTTACCGGCAACAAAGCTGACTTGGAAGACAAAAGAAAAGTGACAGCCGAAGTAAGTGTTATTGTTCTCCAATATTTCTTTTTGCCATTTTAGTTATCAAGAATTACAATCTCTTAACAATATTTTTGTGATATGCACAAAGTATAGAAATAAGAACATTGTCACATGTTTTGCATACCGGTCCTAAAGAATGAATAACAGAGCATCAGGGATAGATATCTGCACGTGATTTTTGGCAAAGAAATTAATCACAGGCATAACATGCATTGTCTCCATTGTCAGATTTCACTAATTGATTAACAATTCCATTGCTTTTGAAAAGTGTTTGAGAGGGATGTAATCTTTCTATCACAAGAATGTGGGGGTAGGATTCAAAGTTTCAATCTTCATAAAATAACTATTTTTAATGGTAATGCCTATTTGTATAGTGCATATTCGTTCTACAGTGATGCTGATTTTGTCCTGTAGATAGTTGTACACCATCTTGCTAATTTTCTACCATCATAAAACTTCAATTTTGACACAATAGATGCTATAATGTGTAATTGGCATTGCAGCGTGTTTGGTAGTTTCATAATTTATAGAATCAATATCCTATGATCAATAATCGCATATCCTATACCTACTGATTTATCATTTTGATTCATTGGTATTGCAGGAAGCACGTGTATATGCAGAGGAAAATGGTCTGTTTTTCATGGAGACCTCTGCCAAATCTGCGGCCAATGTTAATGAAGTATTTTATGAAATTGGTGAGTCAATTCATATTATATATATACTTTAGGCTCCCAAATGAGGTTCTTATTTTATTTTTGATTGAATCCCTTAGAAAAAAAAGTTGTTAAGGAGAGAACATTACCCCAAGAAGTGGGAAAGCTATCTTAACGGAATTGAGAAAATCTCTGTCTCCACTTTAAAGTCCAAGACACTGCTATGGTATTCATTACCGAGCAATGTTAAATTATAAAATCTTCTTTAATCAGTTATAGGTCATGGGGACAATTGTCTGAACCTTCTCATAATTCATAAAATCTTCTCTAATTTGTAGGCCATGTCACATTTGTCTGAACCTTCTCATGAGACACCTTGTTCATGAAAATTTCTCTGGTCCACTATATGTACTCTTTTTGGTCTCTTTAATGTTGCCAAATATTTTCCCTTGCATCCTTATTATATTTCATTACAACGTTCTTGTATTATTTTTCTTCTGTGCCTTGCAGCCGGCTTCCACTTTATGTTTGTGGCGTATCAAATGATATTTATTCAGTTATTGCTCTCTATTCCTGTTAAAGCCGATGTTCTAGAAAGCATACAAATTAACCTTACATTTTATGATCACACCATGCCTTTAAACAGCATTTTTTTTTGGACAAACTGATTAACTTCGATTACATTTCCTAACTTACAATTGCTTGTGTTAACAGCCAAGAGATTACCAAGGGCTCAGCCAGCTCAAAGTCCAGCAGGGATGGTTCTTGTTGATAGACCCGCCGAAGGATCTAGTGCTGCATCATGTTGTTCATAAGTGATTCTGCTGTACTTACCCGCTGAAGGATCTAGGGCTGCATCATGTTGTTCATAAGTGATTCTGCTGTACTTACCCGCCTCACTTAAATTCCTATTGTTTTCAGTGGTTTGTATGTACTACACAGTACTTTGTTATCACTGTTATATGGAGAGCTCCAACTGTGTATGATGGATGCAATTTGCCACACAGAACTTGTTGATTAAATATATATCCCTTGGAATGCATATTTTGAGTCCCTTGAAAGGAAAAAGGTGTCAATGCTGGATTTCACTCAACAAGATTAGTGATTCTTTGCTTTTCACATTGTGAAACACGTTTTCTCACTTGATTGCCATGACAATTCTTTAAGCTGCAATGGTACAGTCTAAAATGAACCTTTGTAGGTAAATAAAGCACTTATAAGTACTTATGCATAAGCAAACCAAGCTTTCCTATAAACTATTTTGGGGTTTTGTGGAAATAGGTTGAAAATAGTTTAGGAAATTGTCACAGGCCGTTTGCATAAATTCCTTCGAACTGTGTCATACAAGTGCTTTGTAAAACAATTTAAATAAATAAATTATTTTGTTTTTTTTTAAATGATTTTTATAGTGTAATAAAATTTTGAATAAAAAAAATTTAAATTTTTTAATTTTGAATATATTTTAAATAGTTTTTCATAAAAAATATTTTTGAAATACAATTTTTTTTTAAATTATAATTTTAATTATGTTTTGATATTTAATAATATATATTTATACGATGTTAAAATTAATTTTTTAAATTAGAAAAAACAAATAAAAAAATTTGTAATATTTTAAAAAATAGTTTTATAAAATTCATTTTTAAAAATACAAAAAAAAATCTATTTTTTTAAATGCTGAAACAAATTAATTACTAATTGTTAATCAGAGGTTAAGTTGTTGCAACTTGCGGTCAATTATCTAGTAAGGAGGAGACCAATGCTAAACTTGTGTAAAGCTATAATCTAAAATATATGTTGTTCCTTATTAATTGAAATAACAAACTGAGATTTTACCCAGAATATAATTTATAATTTCTCAACTAATAGCAGGAAAATACAGAAAACGTTGAGCACGAATGTTGGCTAATAGCAGGAAAAATAATCTCATATTATACAAGTGTCTACTTAAGATCTCACATTTAGTGTCTTTAAAAAAAAAATTAGTGAAATAATGTCTAAAGAAAAAGTTCATATGGGGATATGTGGCAATGTATATCCAAAGAATTACAAAATAAAAATCTCATTCAAAATAAAGGAAAAATATAAACACTTCAAAAACATAAATATCTCAATGTGGAACCAATGATGAGGTGATGACAAACCACTGTATGTCATGTAAGAGAGCGTTCAATGTACAAGTGTATGTTCCTTCTCAATAGATCAACTATCTCCTCCATCTCTGAATTTGACAAATCTGACATGGAAGTGCCTAGTTTGGTGACTTGATCATTCAAGGGTCCAATTCGACCCTCTTTTAGGTATTAAGCGGGAGTGAATTGGACCCTTTTTTAGGTATTTCATGAGAGTGAGTCTTTTGTTCTCTCTCCAATATAGGATGCCAACTTACAACATTTATTTCATGTGCTTCTGATTGTATTTTGATACCATTCATCGGCGACCTCCTAGTCTCCCTGAACCACTCTAACTCGTCTGCAGGTAAAAGGTACTTCATGCTTAAATTGAGGCTGGAAAAGATCGTCCCCTGAATAAGTTAAGGGCGAGCCGTCCCAAGATGGTGTTGTATGGGGGCAAGACATTTATTACAAGAGATTTTACCTTGACCGTCTTTGCGCTTCACTACTATAAATAACACTTTTATGACGAAACTTTCACCTCGATCATGCCCAAAACCGAACGTATAGGTCATGTAAGTGACATGTTTGATTTTTTTTTTAAAAGAACAACTTTTTCCCTTGGTTTTATAAAAAACCGAGATAATATAGCTATAAGTGAGTGGTATTTTTCCAAAAAAAAACTTATTACCTAGGTGTTTTAGAAAATCGATGGAACATAACTATTAGGGAACATGCTTCGAATCCCTATAATTGCATTTATGATTTTTTTTCAATGATTTCTCACTTGGCGTCTTACAATCTTCCATTTTTTTTTAGTTAATTTTTTTTTTTCATTTTTTTATTATTAATTAGTAATTCTCAAAAGTTTTTGTTATCAATAAAATCGAATAGGAAATAATATGAAAGGAAATATTTCATTAATTAAAAACAGGACAACAAATAACTATTCAACATATTCAAATTTCTGACTCCACTCAACTTCAATAGTATCACTATTAACTATCCCTAATTGAGAGAAAAGTTCATAAAGAACTCTTCCATATGGTATGAGAAAAGTCATTTCCTCCCTAGAGATGATTATCATTTCCTTTAAGAAATTAAAAATGGTAAGAGGAAAATTAACTATGATGTTCTTGGTAAGGAATAATAAGAGATGATTGTCATTCCAGGTAAGCGTTTTCAGTTCTTTCTCTCTTGAACGGAGATTTGACACTAGAAGTTGATATAAATATTTATCGTCGAAACCCACTTGACATATATTTGGCGGGAAGAACTATATTCTCCCTCGCCGATGAAACCTTCAGAAATGATGTTGATAATAATCTTGGGTTTTCGTTTTGCCATCCTCTCGGGGAATGTGACGAAAACGAGTGGTGAATGATGATGAGTGTGACCCATGTCAGTTTTATCGGACCCTATGGTGTGCACCAAATGTACTTACTAAAAGTACAATGAGTGATAACCCTTAGTTGTGTATGGTTTTCTGAGGGTTTTAGGATTATTGTTGTGTTAGATCCAGCTCACGCAAGGATGGTGAGAAACTCTGTATATGAGTGACTGGTGAGTAAATTGAGTGTCCCTTCTCAGTTCAATGGTTGAGATATTTATAGAGGTTGATTAGGATTGCATCTTAGGATCCAAAATCGTTGTTACCGTATCTTTCGTTTATGCGTTAGTTCCCCAATCCCCCAGGCCTATTGAATCGTTAGACTAGGCATTATATCGCATTAATCCCTAAGTCACAATTTCTAATTAGACTATCCCTAGTTAATTAGATAACTGAAAAATTATCCTATTTCTGATAAACAACTCTACGGTCAACATGTCACTTCTTACCTATATCAAATTGCGTGTCGCAATATACAATAGGCAATGAACACAAGCGATAATTGAATAATAACAACATGTCAAAGGAATAACATTAACATTAACCACTCATATGCCCAATAGTATAAAATAGGTTCATCATACAAAGAGATCTAACCTAGGATAAATATAGCTACTCATAGTGAAATAAATATAGCATGAGTTTAGATTTATAGTACATGAAAAATCACTGAAGAAAATGCTCTCCAATGGCTCCAATGGGCTCCAAAAGTACCAAAAAATGATATTGTCGTCACTATCAATCTTGGAATTCAGAACCCTAAAAAATATGGCCAAAAGATGCTTTTAATAGAAAAAAGTATGTTAGTTGAAAAAGCAGCATCTTGCCGCAATGAAAACCTCATCGTGCCGTGATGAGAAGCATCGCGCGCGAGAATTCCAGTGGCGAAATACACGTTTTCTCTCCTTTTTCTTTACAATTTTCACTAAGTCTTTCTATATTCCTTATATTGAATTTTTGCTCAATTCTTCACACTTTAACATGGTTTTTGATCATTCTTTTTTAGAATTTCCCCGAATTTATTCATAAAAATTACGCAATGACGATTGTCATCACAACCCCAAACTTGAATCTTGCTTGTCCTCAAGTAACCTGTCTGCACACTGAAGATTTCATCAGAATTTAAATGCTTACGCTTACCAATTCTTGTCACCTATATTTTTTTATTTACAAACGGTTGCATGCTTCAATTCAATCAACTCATAAAAGTTCTTCCGACATACAAATGCTTAACATGTCTCTCATCTCCCCATGAAGCACTCAAATTGACAAAGTAATCACTCTATCAACATACAAAAGCATTTAATCATAAATTTGAAAATTCTCAAATCGAATCAATCAAAGTTATATTTAAACACACACTTTTGAAGTCTTTTTCCGGATGTAACGTGGCTTATGTCAGGGTAGGAAAAAATAGGATAATATCACTACGCCAAAAACTGAAATAGACAGCGCACCTTAGAGGGAGCTTTCTTAAAGAAGCGCAATCTAAAGTGAAGAGAAAAAATAAGGAGCGAACAATTGGAATAGACAGCGCACTTTAGAGGGCGTTTTTGTAACAAAGCGCTATCTAAAGTGAAGCGAAAAAATAATGAGGAAATGGAGGGACACCAATAGAGGGCGCGTTTATGAAAGCGCCCTCTAAGGGTACCCTTAGAGGGCGCTTTTAAAAAAGCGCTCTCTAAGTCCATGTACATTTCCAGTTTATAAGGCGCTTTTGGAAAGCCTTAGAGAGCGCTTTCAGAAGCGCCCTCTTAGGCCCCCTTTAGAGGGCGCTTTCTTAAAGAAGCGCACTCTAAAGTGAAGAGAAAAAATAAGGAGCGAACAATTGGAATAGACAGCGCACTTTAGAGGGTGCTTTTGTAACAAAGCGCCATCTAAAGTGAAGCGAAAAAATAATGAGGAAATGGAGGGACACCAATAGAGGGCGCGTTTATGAAAGCGCCCTCTAAGGGTACCCTTAGAGGGCGCTTTTAAAAAAGCGCTCTCTAAGTCCATGTACATTTCCAGTTTATAAGGCGCTTTTGGAAAGCCTTAGAGAGCGCTTTCAGAAGCGCCCTCTTAGGCCCCCTTTAGAGGGCGCTTTTTTTACAAAAGCGCCCTCTAAGGTCCCCTTTAGTAAACATTAAAATTATAACATATACTGCATGTCTCTTTATTTTCCCTCTCTATATGCTATTTCGTTTACGTAACTGGGTTTTCTCTCTACTGCGATTACTCTCTACTGCGATTACTCTCGTCCTCCGTTCGTTCTCCCTCCCTCACCGTCGTCGTCGTCGTCGCCGTCACCTTTTTCTGCTGCTGCGTTCACGTTCACTGAGTTATCTGCGTTCACCGTCGCTGTTCACTTTCTTCTCCATCGTTACCGTCACCTTGAAGGTATTTCTCTTCTCCATCGTTACCATTCACTTTCTTCAGGTGTTTGATTAGGGTATTTTCTAAACGGAGTTTTACATTTTGTGCATTATGTTGATTAATGTTGTTTAGGGCAAACGAGCACTATATGGTGTTCATGAGCACCTTGTTGTAAGGTTTTTTTTATTTCTGATTGAAAACTGATGTCATTTGGAGTGTGTTTGAGCTTGTGCTTGGAAGTTTGATGATTATGGATGCAAGTTTGTTCATGTTCCAAACACCATAAGTTTGCATTGGTCTTTTGTATGCAGTAGGTGTGTGTGAGTTTGTATTCAATAATGATAATAAAAAAAAGAGTTTAGATTGTTGTAACATGAGAGAAATGGAAGGTATATGAATGTGTTTTTTGTGTAGCTTCACGAATATGGTCATTGTCTTACTTGGGTCTTATTGAATCATTTCTATATTACAGATAAAATGGCTAACCAAGACGATACCCATGAGTGAGTGGATCACGTAACAATGTTGAAAAAGAAATCAAACGAGGATTGACTATTATGAAGTCAATCATTCATGCAAGAAACAAGGGTGAAAAATTTGAAGTACATTGGAGTGCTGAAGACCAACTAATTGAGCCTAACGGTTCAATGTTGGCAAGTTACATTGGTTTCCTTGTTCGACAACATATTCCGATTACATGTGATAATTGGAGAAGTCCAGAATTGAAGGTTGGCAAAGAAAAAATATGGTCTGAGATACAGGTACTTACCATATATTGTTATATGTTTTTTTTGTTGACTATTTGTTGACCATATATTGTTATAATATTACTTATAATAACACACTCCATGTGTATGTTTTTTAGAGATCCTTTCACATCGATGAAAGCCGGCAAAAACATTGTATTCAATTGGCCGGAAAAAGACTCCGAGGATTTCGATCCTTTTTGTCCAACAAATTTCTCAAGGATGAGGAAGGAAAATTTGTTGAAGCAGAACGGCCAATGAAGTATGCGGAGATTATTTCAGTCGAAGAATGGGATAACTTTGTCGCCAAACGAAGAAACGAAACATTCCATGTAATGTCTATTAATTATGGTATTATACAATTGTTAAGTTACTTGGTTCTAATATGCCTTAAACTTTTTTATCCAGGAAGTAAGCGATAAAAATCGGAAAAGGGCATCAAAACCCGCGTATCCGTACAAAAAAGGGCGTACGGGATATGCACGGTTACAACAAAGAATTGTGAGTATATTCAAATGCTATGAGCTTATACATTGTCACAATATGTTATAATTGATGATCTTATAATCTGATTCAATGTGTAGCTAGCCGAGGAGAAAAGTGACGCAACATCTCTTCCGGAGCACGTATTGTGGAAGGCTGCTCGGGTTGGGAAGGATGGGGCTGTCGTTGAAGCGGTTCAAAATGTTTATGACGAATGTGTAAGTATATGTAACATTATTTCTTTAATTATATCGAAAATTTTGTTAGACATATAATTCATTTTTAATCTCCTCTAATAATATTTCAGGAGACTTTATCCCAAACCTTACCTTCAACCGAGGTCCAGGATTGCAGGAGCGTACTTAGTCGAGTACTAAATGTTCCTGAGTATTCCGGTCGTGTGAGGGGTAAGGGTTTTGGTGTGACTCCGTCGTCATTTTATAAAAAACCAAAAACAAAAAATCCTACCAACAAAGAGGTGATGGAGACCTTGGCGGAGTTAAGGGCACAAGTACTCGAACTGCAAAAGGAGAATGCAAGGTATAGAGAGGAAAGGTGCGGTTCCGAGGCAAAAGATACTAGTGACCGAGCTAGTATCAATTGTCAACAGAAATTTCCCGAGGTAATTATATATGTTATTATGAAATTAAAATAGCACTTTTTTACTTGACACATATACACGTTAACAATAACATTTATTATTGGTTTAGGGCATTACACCTTGTCAGCTGTATCTATCGTCACCAACTTATCGCATAGTTGGCAAGGGAAAAGTGCACAATACTTCGGGTGAATTACTTCACCATAATCCCCTCCCGGTGGGATATATGAAAGTTTCGGTTGACCTTGTATTAGATACGGACGCGCTTCTACCATTACCTGACGTTGTTTCAGAGACAACATTGATGCGAGATGCAGTCGGATCCTTTGTTGGATGGCCGTCAGATCTAATTTTCCGAGATGCCGAGGTATATATGTTCTAAATGATTATGAATATTTAGTATTCACATTTCAATTCAGCTACAATTATGATATTTAATCAATCCTTATTACATGGTAATGTTAGACTCCTACAAGACCCACACATAAAGCTGGTAAAGGGATTTCAAGACGCATCGAGTCAGTTGCATCTCAAAAAGAGGTACAAATATATATACCCATTGAATTATATACGCAACGATTCTGTTGCATCACAAAAAGTCATGATTTCATTTATATGAATTTTTAGGTTCCCGGTCGAAAGTTGAAAAGCGCTGGTAAGGATATTCCAACGACGTCCGAGACAAAATCTCAAATTATGATGCGTCTTGAGAAAATGGTGGAAGAGTCCGATATTATGCACGGCGCCATCCGTAGTGTAGATTTTGATGAAGGTGTTTTCGGAATTGCTCATTCCGAAATAATTGCAAAGGAGGATATGCAACAACTTTTTGAACACGAAGAATTGGGCATCGCTGTCATTCATACATACATATGGTACTCCGATCAATCTATTATTTACTTAGTTGAACAATTTATTTACACATTTCAATGAGTAGTCTAATGTTTATTATGTTTCTATTTAAGGTATATGTATGACACATTGATGCGGGGAACTGAATTGTGTAACCGTTTCAATTTTATTGCTGCTTCCCGTATCAACACAACGTTAATAACGAAAAATCCAACATCCGTAAAGAATGAACTAGTCGATAGATTCATGGCGGCCGGCGATAATACTACACCCAGTTTGTATTTTTTACCGTTTAATTCTGGCAACGGGTTAGATTTTCTTTCTAATAATTTCATTCTAATCTATGTATATCTTTTACGTAGAAAATTTTCATGCATCTAAATTTTTGTTTTATTTTACAGTGGTCACTGGGTGTTGGTTGCTATGGATCTTTCGAGACTAATGGTGTATTATCTCGATTCGTTATCGGGTGATTGGAGTAAATATTCGAGTATGAAGAAGACGGTTGACGCGTAAGTGAAATTCCCCTAAATATTCGTGTGTATTTGTATATTTAATTATGCCTGTCAGATTGATCTCAATATACGTTTTTATTTTGTTAGGGCAATACTAAAATTTAGATCGAAAAAGAATTATCGTAATAGGAAGGACATTACCTGGGTCAGAGTTCAGGTATATATTAAGTATCTTATTTTTGCTTATAATAGTGTTTGTTTTTTGCTTATAATAGTGTTTGTAAGAAATTAACTATATATATATTGTTTGTATTTATGTGTAGTGTCCTCAGCAAAACAATTCGGTCGATTGCGGATTTTTTGTATTGAGATTTATGAGAGATATCATTGCGTTGAATCGTATAGACATCCCAAAAATGGTATGGAATAATAACTTAGGGTTTATTTTAATATTATCGGATATTTCATCTAATTTGTTACTAAATCATGAATATGTTTTATTCTCCTAATTGTAGTACTTTGACGAATACAAATCTTACTCAAGAGCTCATTTGGATGAAATGAAGGACGAATTGTGTCAATTCATTATTGATCAAAGAATCATATAGCTAGGTTGTATATTGTTGTACATATATGTATGGAATGTTGTTGTTGTATGTTGTTGTAGTATATATGTTGTATATTGTTGTTGTACTTTTACTAAATCATGAATATGTTGTTGTATATTGTTGATAAAAGAATCATATATTAATGTTGTATATATGGAGGATTAATGTTGTATATAAATGGATTCATGTTGTATATATCAATGGATTAATGGTGTATAACATTGGATTAAAGGATGAAATCAATATGAATTTTACACTTTTGCAGCATGCGAACAGGTTCCCAATTAAATACCCACTGTTTTTCAAACAATTTTTTTTTAAATAACTAACACTTTAGAGGGTGCTTTCTGTAGGAAGCGCCCTCTAAACACTTTACATTGACAACTTTAGAGGGCGCTTTGTCCAGAAAGCGCCCTCTAAGGTGGCCCTTTATGGACCACTCCAGAGGGCGTTTTTTTCTGAAAGCGCAATATAATGTGGCCCTTAAAGGCCCACTTTAGACAGCGCTTTCTCCAGGAAAATAAAGCGCTGTCTTTACCTATGCCAGCGCCACTTTAGAGGGCGCTTGAAAGCGCTGTTATAGGCCAAAATAAGCGCCCTCTTTTCCCTTATTTGGCGTAGTGTATGCTTAAACCTTTGGATTTAGGTACCTAGTTTTCCCGATGTTATTAAATTCCTTCCATATCACTCTTTTATAATGCACTTGGTACTACAGAATAACATATTGTTGGTCCTATTTTTCACAAATTTTTTTGAAAAGGCTATTTTAACTTCTTCTTTTTTCTTTCTTTTTGACCAATTTATCTAGTACCTCAATCCCAAACTTATTAGTTGCTAACTTCCAAGAGTAACTCCAAATTTATTCTTTTGCATCAACAAGTAAAATAATTATTTCTACCTAATTCTGCAGAGGGTGAAAAGAATTTATCTTTCAAGTCAATGGCTACATAATATGGCTATGTCACCAAAAGAAAGGTTTTAGGCTCAAAGGGGTTAAACAACAAATGTTATCATTTAACACAAGGTGGCTTAAAAAGACTTTGAGTTTTCATAAACAACTACCTAAGTGTTTATTTATCAGATCAATAGACTCAAAAATCAAAATTGGAAAAAGTGCAAACTCTGGAAAATAACTAAAGCATGAATACTCTCATAAGAAGGAAAAGTAAATAACGGAAATTTTTGGCTCAAACCTTAGTAGTTGCGGTATCTAGAGATTGAGTACAAGTAATCGGTTTCCATTTTCTTTATCAACTCTCAATCTGCAAGGAAACTTCATTGTTGATATCTTTCATTTTTTTCTTTTTCTAGTGACTTTTTTTTTATTTTTCATGATGGCACTAGTAAGGTAGAAAATTAAAATTGAAAGAAACAACATAAACAAACAAGTTTATTAATGAAAGCAAAGAGAAATATAAAAGGAAGAGCAGTCATGAAAGCTAGCTAGTACTCTTCCTTGGATCATATTTCAAAAAGGGAAATAATTGAAATAACTAAAACTGAAAATTGAAAAATGATGGGATGCCTCCCATTAAGCTTATTCTTTAAGGTCCTAAGCTTGATCATTTGCTTCTCTGTTAGGGCAACATATATGACACAAAAAACACATAATTCTTCTTCTTCCTTTTGTTTGTTAGGAATCCCATATACTTGAGATATTGATGAAGTTGCTTCCATATCTTCTTTAGCTTGATGATTGCGAATAAGGCATAAATGGAATCCAATACTTTATCTATTTCTTCTCTTCCAACTTCCTTGTCATTAAACTAGCTTTTAGGGACATTATTTTGTTGAATATTTTCTTGTTAGATATTTGCACATAAACAAATTATTAACTTTGAAGCTTCGTCCAAAACAAGATCATCTTTGCTTACCATTCTTCCTATTTTCCCACATTTATTTACCACCTCAATTTCTTATATTCTTGATTTAGTGTAATATGATGACATGCATTTTTCTTCTTATTTTTCATTTTTAACTCGTCCTTTATCAACCACTTCCCATTTATTTTCTACTTCTTTCTCAATTTTTTCATCCTTAAGATTGTTCAACATATTCACATCAGACACTTCACTTGCTTTAGCTACAAAATGTTCACATATCTGCCCCATGTGATTTTCACTATTCTTCAAGGATGCCCTTATGTTCTCTCTGATTTCTTCCATATTCACGTAGTTTACTCCCTAGTTGCATTAAGCCGACCTAAATTCGTTCAAAGTCTCTTCTAGAAGGGATGATATCCTTGGTGGGGGATCTTGAGGAGGTTCTTGTTTGAAATTTTGAATTTGATTATGACTCCAGTTAAGACTTGAATAATTATCCTACCATAGGTTATAAATGTTGAAGTATTGATTTGGCTCTTGATAATGTCCCAAATAATGTGTTTTTTCAACATATGATACACAATAACCATTGACATTACCTCCACCACATAAATCACACCTAAGGGTCCTGGCCGGATTAACATTTACTTCAACTCGAGTAAAGGAAGCCAATTGCTTTGACAATGTTTTAAGTTATACTAACAAAGCAATTTGAGACTCGACTCCATTCTACATGTCTTCATTTACCTCGCATACACAATTAGAAAAATACCTCAATAGAACTGAACTAGATAAGAAATAACTAAAAAGAAAAAAGAAAAAATTAAAATTAAAATAGTAATAATAAAAATAAAAATAAAAAATAAAATAAAAAATGAACTAAAAATAGAATTCAAGGCATTTACACTTACCAACTAAGAAACAAGAACTAAAATAAACTAAAACAAAAATAGAGATAAAATAGAAAACAGGAACAAAGAAAATTCAAATTTAAACTTAAAAATTTAAAGATAACAACTTCACACAAATATTACCTTGTTGAAGTAATAAGTGTACTAGTGCGTATCTAAGTAATAATAAAAGATTTGTCTCCATGAAGATTGAACTTTAACAAGGAAAACGAGTACGAGTTAACGTAACACATGGGGGGGGGGGGGAGTTATTTGAAAATTGTTTGTTTAATCCGAAAATAAAAGAAAATTAACTTCAAACAAGATACGACGATAAAGACGATTAGATCTTTTCATTAGAATCCTCTACTTCTATTATATTAATGAAATTAGTTTAGATTTAGAGTACATAAAAAATCACTGAAGAAAATGCTCTCCAATGGCCTCCAAAAGCACCAAAACCTCTCTTGTCATCACTATCAATCTTGGAATTTGGAACCCTAAAAATGGTGGCCAAAATATACTTTTAATAGAAAAAAGCGTGTTAGCTGAAAAAGCAGCATCGCATCCGCGACAGTCAGCATCACACCGTGATGCAAGCGTCATCGTGTCGCAAGGAGATGCATCACGCGCGAGAATTCATGTGGAAAAACATTTTCTCTCATTTTTCTTTACAATTTTCACTAAGTCTTTGTATGTTCCTTGTATTGACTTTTTGCTCAATTCTTCACACTTTAACATGGATTTTTATCATTCTTCTTCCAAATTGACCTGAATTTCTTCCTAAAAATCACGTAATTTCGATTGTCATTATGAATCGATTTAGTGCCCCCATTATTTCTTGATTTGAAAGGAAATTTATCTTCTTAGAGTTCAACATCATTTGATTATTAGGTCATAAAACTTAAATGCCGTAATGTTTACTTCATACCCAATGAATAAACATTCATTGGCTTTAATATCGAGTTTAACTTGTCTCAGATTTGAAATATTGACAAAAGCCAGAGAACCCCAAGTTCTAAAATAAGACAAGTTCAGTTGTTTTCTTCAATATCTTATAAGGAAATATCATTTTCTTTTTAGATTTTAGGACTCTATTCAGGACATAGCAAACAATCAATAACACCCCCCCCCCCCCCTCACACACACACAAGTGAGATGCAACACCAGAATTCAACATAATATCAACGAATAATTCAATAAGGATTATATTCTTTCCTTCTACTTTACCATTCATTTCAGAAGAATATGGTGCAGCGATTTCATATATAATTTCACATTGTTTATAAAATTCATTAAATAAACTAGAATCATACTCAATTTGCATATCACTATGAAACCTCTTCATTTTCTTAATAAATTGATTTCCAATTTCATTCAAAAAACTCTTAAACATATCAAGTGCTTCACTTTTATTCTTCATTCGATATACAATAGTATAATCAGAGCGATCGTCAATAAAAGTGATGAAATAATGTGTTTCTTAACATGACAAAGTCTAGCATGCCAACCATTAAAATCAACAAATAGAACACAAAGAGGCATTCCATTCATTTCAACAGTTAACTTAAACAAGTCATCAATGACATACCTTTTCCCAACAAAAATATAATTCTTAATAATGGTGTACAAATCTGCCACAATATACTGACTAAACTCTGCCTTATTCAGAATCAACCTAGAAACAAGATTTTTTCTAATCTCAAGAGTATGCATGATATCCTTCAAGATTAAATTCTTTTTGGAGGTGGAATTCATCTTCACTTCTCCAATAGAGACAACATTAGTGGTGTGGGAAACTCCTAACAACACTTTCTTATTTTTAACATTCATAAATGTTTGGAATAATGCACCATCATAATAGACATGATGAGAGGCGCCGACATCTATCTACCAACCATCAGATCCACCAACCATGTTGATTTCAGTGATCATAGCAATAAATTGCTCATCAATCAGGTTAACCTGTGCATTATGGGCAAAATTACATTTTTGCTTATTCTTACATTTCTTTGAGATGGTGGTTGCTGCCTAGAAATTGGAACAATTACGATCCTAGAATGGTTCTCATTCTTAATTCGGCGCACAATATCGCAATTTTGATTCTTTAATGGTTTGTTAGATGACTTTAGAACCACACCAAATTTATTTTTGTTGTGTAAAACAAACAAGACTTTTTTTCTTTTTAATCTCGTCCCCAAGACTCTTCTTCATTTCGGAGGTGAGTAATCAAACTCTCGATTGAAAATTCTTTTATTTGTGTGGTAAAATAATTTTTTTAATGTTTCAAAGCAAGAGAATTTTTTTCAAAAGTAAAAGCAATTTGAAATGTCAACGGTCAAAATATTTACAACCCTTTTTAAGGTTAAGACAAATCGCATTTTTTATTGCCAACGTTTGAAATGACTTCTCTCAAACTTGAACGGTTTGTCAAAGACATCATTCGAAGTACCAATAATTTCTTTGGTAGCCATGATAATTAGAAACGTCTTAATTTTTTTTTACAATTTAAAAAAAAATCCAATGAAGAAATTATTAGATCGAGTCGCAAACTATGTCGTTCTCTTCAAGACATTTCGTGACCCTTTTCTAAATTGTATAAGGCAGATGATCAACCACGACGCCTTCAGAATAAAACAACCTTATTCAATTCTGCGATTACTACTTGCACTATATCTAGCCATTCTAGAAATACACCTTCTATGATAAAAAGATCACTCTAAATAATATCTCATACAAGGAGAAATTCAAATAATTCTTCAAAGAGAATTCAATAATGGTCGTTTGATCACTCCAAATTATTTCTCAAACGAGGAAAAATTCAAATATTTTTTCAAAAAGAATTCAATAATGATCATTTGAACACTTTAATAATTTTTGAACGAGAAGAAATTCAATAACCTATGTTTTTAAATAGGTTAGTAGATCAACAACATTAAAAAAAAATTAGACTCAAGCCTAAAAATAAACCTATAATAAATGACAAATCAATTTAACCTTTAAATTTTTAGTAGGTCAAACTCAAGCTTGACTAAACCTATATTCACTCGGTCTATTTTCACATTATAAACACACATATTTTTTTAATAATATATATTTTTTTAAATTCATCACCATATTAAAATATTAATATCTTTCAACCGTTTAGACTTTTAGTCTTTTTACTCATTATTTATTATATATTTTATAATTAAGTTGATCATTGTGACACTTAATTTAAGATATTTGAATTTTATTTAATATATTTCTTTTAATAGATGTTGTTTTATTATTTTTCTGTTGGGTTAGTTAAAAGATTATGATTAATGTTGAAAAGATATTAGATCCAAATCCTTAAATAAATTATATTTATGAATGCCGCATCAATTAAATTATGCCGCCTTGGTAGAATATTTGAAGGAAATTTAAGAAAAGGACCACTAAGTTACAAATGAGAAAACTATACGAGTTAAAATTGCAAAAACTTAGGTCGCTAAAACTGCACAATTGCAATACCGAATGATCAAAAAAGTGATTATGTTTTTTTTTCATTATTGGACTTATTTCAGATTTTAAAAATGTTTTCATTTATAATAATTTTATTTTTAAAAAAATTATAAAGATTTTTGTAATAAACCTAAAAATAAAAAATTAATTTAAATAATTCTTTTAAGAGTTAAATATACGACACTCCTGTAATATTAACAAGTTTTGATTTATTCTCTCTAAAATAAATGTTTTATTTCCCCATTTAATGTGAAGATTCCCTGTTTTTGATATCTGTGTGTACTATTTGTTGATGTGATGTGTATAAGTGTATATGTGTTATTTAATTTAATTTATTATTATTATTTTAAAAATCCATGTCAACAAATAGTAAAAAATAATTTAAAAAAATTCCACCTAACATTTTTTTTATTTTATATATATATATATATATATATATATATATATATATATATATATATATATATGTATATATATATATATATATATATATATATATATATATATATATATATATATATATATATATTTTGTTAATATTTGTTGACATGGATTTTTGAAAAATACTAAAAAATTAAATTAAATGACATATATACATGTCACATCAGCAAATATTGCATAAATGGGGCACAGAGAAATTCTTTACATTGCAATGGAGAATAAAAAAGATTCTTTTATAGGGAATAATCAAAATTCGCTAACATTGTAGAGGCAGTCGTATATTTAACCATTTTTTTAATAATATATTATTTCAAATACTTTATTATTTTTCTATATTTTTTTATATAATTTTTTTAAAAAATTAAATTTAAATTTATATTGAATAACTTTTCATTAAAATTATTTTAAAGATATATCTTTTTAAATTATTTTGACTAGTGTGCAGACACAAGGTGGAAACACAAACGATTTTCCCATTACAATTGGTTTGCATCAAGGTTCAACTCTAAACTCTTCCATTTTACATTAATTTTGGATGTACTCATGAAACACATTCAAGAACTAGCATTGAGATACATGCTTTTTGCAGATAATATACTCCTTCTTGGAGAGTCGAAGCAGGATTTAAACGAGAGGTTGAAAACTTGGAGACGACCTTTAGAAACACATGATTTTTGCCTAAACAGAAGTAAGACAAAGTATATGGAATGTAAGTTCAACAAAAGAAGAAATGTTTCTAACATAGAGGTGAAAGTTTGAGACTATATTATCCCTCAGGTCACGCTGTTTAAATATCTTGGGTCCGTGATGCAAAAGATGGAGAAATAAAAGGAGATGTAAATCAACGAATTCAAGCTTCATTGTTGAAATAGATAAGGGCATCAAGTGTTTACGTGATGCAAAGTACCGCTCAAGTTGAAGGGGAATTTTTATTGGACTGGGGTATAACCTGCAATTTTGTACGAGACAAAATGTTAGGCGGTTAAGAATCAACATAAGAATAAAATAAGTGTAGCAAAGATGAGGATGTTGCGGCAAGACTCGACATGGTACAATTAGAGATGAAAATATTAGAGAGTGTCAAGGTAGCGTCTGAAGTGGAGAAGGTGGTGGAAAATAGACTTAGGTGGTTTGGGTAAGTAGAGAGAAGAACAGTAAATTTTGTAGTAAGGAGGGTAGACCAGATGAAGAGAAGACAAACAATTAGAGGAAGAGAAATACCTATAAAGACGATCAGAGAAGTTATTAAGAAAGATCTCGAGATTAATGAGTTGGATATAAGCATGGTATTCGATAGAACATTATGGAAAAAGTTGATCCTTGTAGTCAATGCCACTTACTGGGATAAGGCTTAGTTGTCGTTGTCATTTATTGTTATTCTTGTTGTTATCATTCTTGATCGTGTTCTTGTTGTTGTTGTTGTTGTTCTTGTCGTTGTCATTTCCGTTGTTATTGTAGTTGTCTTTGTTGTTGTTTTTTTCTCGTCATTGTTGTCGTCTTTATTGTTGTTGTTGTTGTCGCCGTAGTCACTGTCATCGTCGTTCTCGTTGTCTTCGTCACCACCACCACTTACGTCATCGTCGTCGCCGCCATCATCATCTTCGTCGTTTTCTTCATCATCGTCGTCGTCGTTCTTGTTGTTTTTGTTATTTTTTACCGTTGTCGTTATCATTGTCGTTGTCGTTGTTTTTTTTGTCATTATTGTCATTATCGTTTTTGTTGTTGTTGTTCTTGTCGTTGTCAGTGTTGGTGTCGTTGTTGTTGTTATTTTTGTCATTGTTGTTGTTGTTGTTGTCGTTGTCATTGTCATTGTCGATGTTGTTGTTGTTGTCGTTGTTGTTGTTGTTGTCGTTGTTGTTGTTATTGTTGTTGTTGGCGTTGTCATTGTCATTGTCATTGTCGTTGTCATTATCGTTGTCGTTGTCATTATTGTTGTTGTCGTTGTCGTTGTTGTTGTCGTTGTCGTTGTCGTTGTCGTTGATGTTGTCATTGTTGTTGTTGTTGTCGTTGTTGTCGTTGTTGTTGTTGTTGTCATTGTTGTTGTCGTTATTGTTGTCATTGTTGTTGTCATTGTAGTTGTCATTATTGTCGCCGTTGTTATTGTTGTTGTTGTTGTTATGGTTTTTGAGACTTAGGTATAATGTTGTGTTGTTTGTTTATTATTATTTTTGTTTTATTGAGATGAAATGTTCATTGTTGATGGTTGTGTACGACTTTTATTTTAATTCAGAAGTTGTATGTGATTATGGATCGTAGTTGGATGAAAGTCAATAGATTAAATAAATAGTCTGAGAATTGAGTGATTCAATTTCTTGACTTCGCAGAAAAAAACTTTCCTAACAATAATGAGATTTTTGTTGTCCTTGTAAAAAATGCTATGCAAAAATATTCAAAGAATGATATATTCAATCATTTAGTTTGTGATAAAATTATTCAAAATTACACGAAATGAGTATGACATGGTGAAGTGACAAAAAAGAAGATTTGCGTCATATAGAGTTGAAGTTGATGAATTTATAAATGATACCATAAAAGATATGATTTATGATATTGGATATTGGAATAAATGCTTTTTAGAAAGCCCGTTGGAAGATACTTTATAAAGAGACATGGAAGAGTCGTTATATTCAGGATGCAATTTTTTTACAAGATTGTCAATTGTGTTAAAACTATTTAATCTTAAGGAAAAATGTGGGTGCACATATAGAAATTTCACTAAATTGCTTGAGTTGTTGCAAGGAATGCTTTCATAAGGTAACACCTTGATGAACCATAGTTATGCGGCCAAGAAGATATCATCTTCAATGGGTTTGGACTATGTCAAAATACATGCATGTCATAATGATTGCATTTTATAAATGAAAGTGTATGAAAACTTGAAGGAGTGCTTTTGGTGTGGGAAGTCACGCTACAAGCAGAAGCACAATGATGTTGAAGATGATGATGGTGTAACTACAAAACGTGTTTCTGTCAAGGTGATGTGTCACCTACCGATAATTCAAAGGTTCAAAAGACTATTTGCTAATATAAATGAAAAAAAGAATACTAGATGGCATACAGATAAAAGAGTATGTGATAGAAAAATTTGCCATGTAGCTAATTCATTGCAATGGAAGAAAATTGATTTGTTATTTCCAAATTTTTTACTTGAGCTAAGGAACCTTAGGCTTGGAATTGCCACCGACGGAATGAGCCTGCTTAGTAATATGAGTACTAACCATACTTCATGTTTCGTTCTTCTCATAATCTACAATCTTTCTATGGGGTTGTACATGAAGCGCAAATATATGATGTTATCAATGATGATTATGAGTCCAAAACAACCAGGGAACAACATATATGTTTATTTAACTCCATTTATTGAAGATTTAATAGTTTTGTGGGAGGAAGACGTTGATGTTGATGATGCGTATACTAGTGATAACTTTAAGATGAATGTCAAGTTATTTTGCACAATGGATGGCTTTCTTGCATACTGTAAGTTGTCTGGGCACAACGTCAAGGGATATAAATCGTGTCCTATATGTGAAACTAATACACGCTCCCACCAGTTACAAAATGAAAAAAGACTATTTACCTTGGGCATCAAAAATTTCTAAGACCTAATCATCCAAACTGTAGATTGTATAAGACTTTTAATAGAAAGTAGGAGTTTAATATTGTTGAAACAAGATTTGTTCATATCCCTTGGGTTTTGATGATAACAAAGTACTTATAGAACAAGTGGATATACAGACATATGTTCAAATGTCCAGGATTACAAATTCTGTATTTAACTCTGAATAAACTCAGTTAAAAGCATATGTGGAGAAGCAAAATGTCTCAGATTTTGGAAGATTAGAATCTGATAACTCTGAAGGATCAGACTTTGAACGAGGTGTTTCTGTCTCTGATGGTTCAAACTCTACTAACATTACAGGGGGTGTCATATATTTAACCCATAATAATATTTTCCGGAAATATTATCTATTGGTTTTACTTAAAGCCGAGAGAAAATGTGATGCACGCGATTCAGTTCAGAAAATAACAAAACTGCAGTTGCTGAAAATCAAACCAATGACCATTAAACCATTCTCCTTGGTGGAGTCTCGTCCGAGGGATAAAATGAGCATATTTCATGACGTCTTTCGTTATCTCACATACGAAAACGAGATTAACGAAATCTTAATCGAGATAAAAAGGGTTTTTCGTGGTATAGTCCATACAAAAATTAATTTTTTCAATCAATAAAAAGCAAGTTTGAAATAATTTAAACTATTTTAAAACTATTTTTGTGTAAAAATCATTTTTTTTAAAATTATAACAAACTTATCTCTAATCTGGTATTTTTCTTCTTTTGCAAGGCAGGTAAATGAGTTTAAAATAATTTTGACTATTTTAAAATTAAAAAATAGTTTTTTAAAGTTGATTATATATATATATATATATATATATATATATATATATATATATATATATATATATATATATATATATATATATATATATATATATATATATATATATATATATATATATATATATATATATATATATATATATATATATATATATATATATATATATATATATGAACGGTTGTTTCGTATAAACAATTGCGATAAAATATCTAAATCACAGCCACATAAGTTGAGAGATAAATTACACATTAAATTGAAGAGGCCGCCATATATAGGAAACGCATAATACTAAGATCGCGAATCATAACTACGTACAGTGGGAAGTGGAGGTTATTGGTTGCAAAGTTAGTAGATAGATTCTATAAGATAGAATATAGTACAGCACTACGTTGTGTGGGTCACTCCTAAGTGAACTCACACCACACCAAGTAATTAAAGAAAAAAAATACTACGTTGTGTGGTCACTCCTACGTGCACATTATTATGTTTGGCTTAATTGAGATTTTGGAATCTCTTGACATATAAAGTTACAACAACAGCTACGTAACAAAAGATAAGGAAACGGTAGTTGGAGAAAAAGAAAATCCAATATGAGATTTTATTAATTTTATTAATTTTTACTATAAATTTTATTACAAACTAAATATGTTATTTTATCAATTCTTATTATAAATTTAAATGTAATAAATTAAATAGGGCTCTATTTTGTAATGAGTTTAATTGTGATAAATATTTTATGAAGCATTTTTTAGTTACGGTTTAAACATGTTAAATTTTAGGTTTTGTGTGATAGTCCGCTTTGCTCGCCCTCAAAGACGATATGCTGATAGGTATTCATATTACATTACCTTCCGTATTATGAAGTGCACATAAGATATCTCATGTTAGTTCTAATTATTTAAGTGCATTTGGACCATGTGAAGTGCTTGTTTTTCGTACCCTTAACGATGTTGAGAAGGCAACCCATATTAGTGGAAAGCTTGAGATCCATCAGACAAGGGAAATGCCAACTGCTATGATCCTACATCTAGAGGTTTAATGGAGAAGCGATACTAGTCATGGGTACCGATGAGAAGATGAAAAAGTATTTGTTAAGTGTAAGACTCCAACAAGAATACAAAATTGCCAAACGTGTTTGAATCATGGCTCGTAAAATCTTTAACTATCAATTGGCAAGGGCCGAGAAGTTCATACAATATAGTGTAAAGCTGACTGTCAGTAAGGCAATATATGACAGAGAGTTTGAGAAGGAAGAAACAAGCAGAAGGGGAAACAAAGAAACCAAACAGGGAAACAAAAAGAGGGGGTGAAGCTGATAAATATTCACGGAAATAAATATTACATGTCATTGAACGCATCAAGAGAGTGTACCTTGTAAGAATGCATCAACACAGAGTTTAAAAAACAACAAATTGGAACACCAAAACCACTTTGAGAACATCTGAGAGTGGACAAATCTCGATATTGTCATTTTCACCTAAGTAACTTCCATAACACAAAGAGCGCGTACAACCGAAGGATGTTATCAAAGATTTAACTAGGGAGGAAATTTGTCTAGATTTCGCCCCCCAAGACAAGTTCATATTTAAGGAAAAGAGGCAAGAATAAGAAAGCCCGCAAACAACAAGGAGCAAAATAGTTCAAGTGGCCAAAAATAGATACATTCTGACCATGGAGAAGAAAAAAAATTAACAGTTGCATAAACCATCGAAGTATGGACATTCAATGAATGTGAATGACTGATCATTTAATGAACATTGAGGAGAGGAGCCACAATAATTATGGGAGAAACTTCCTATCAACATCAAGACAGACCCAAAGGGTGTAAAGGAGGCAAATATTATAAGTGACCAACTAAACGAGATCCCCCGTGAACAAACCACACTAGCCATGATTGAGGTAGCTTCAGAAGGATCCCCTCATAAAATTTTTAATATATTAAATTTGAATAAAATACTTAGCAATAGATTGAAGAGTAACTTATAAAATAAGGATGAAAATATAGATATTAATCTAAGAAGGAGAGATAATGTAATTTACTCATCTTGTAGGGAAGGAGAGAGCAATTATTTTTTGTCGAAGAAGTATTGTGAATGTATAACTTGTTCACCTTTAAGGGGCATGCGATTGCACAAGTGCTATTTAATTTCCATGTTATTATTATTGTGTTATAGAATTGGTTTTAAAAGAGTTGTATGAGCACAAGAACATGCCAAAAACATATTTGATTCAGAAGTTCATTAATATGAAATAACAAGATGACGACTTAATAAAAAATCATATGAGTGTATTTCCGAATAATTGAATTAGTTGACAGCTACTCATGTGAAGATGGATGGTGAATTTCAAGCCTTATTATTTCTTAGTTCCTTGCCTGATAACCGAGAAGTCCTTCTTGTGACACTTACAAAGTCAACTATGAATAGGAAGTTGGTAATGTCATTGATTAAAGATAAAATGCTTACTAAAAAAGCTAGAATAAAGAAGCATGGTTTGGTTGTTACTCCTGGTCACTTAAAATCTCTAGTTATTGTTAGACTATGGCACGGATCTAAAAGGGGGGGTTGAATAGATCCCAATTAAAAACTTGAGCCGGCGCTGCCAATTTGAAAGAAAATTGGTTTTGAAAATTTGTTTTAAGTGCGGAAGCAGCCGAGGAAAATTTTAGTCTAAAACGAACCGTTATTGGAAAACTGGATATGCGTTAAGCTAATGGATTAGAGATAAAATGAAATACAAATCACTATACTATTTGCACACTCAATTGATATTTTTCACTAACTAGTAAGCCTAGTTCCAATGATCCAAAATACCAAATTAAACTGAGTGCAAACTTAAGACAACTTTGGCTTATGCAAATTTACAAACACTTGGTGTGCATACACTCCAAGAGATATTTGAGTTGAGTAAGTAGTTCAATTTTATCTAGTACAATAAACTATTGTACTTTGTATTCAAACAGCAGTTTTAGTTTCTTACTCAACTTATATCAAAGTTTGGGAAAATTGCTTAAACTAAAATCACTTAATTTTTAAGCTGAAAAGCACTTATGCAGAAAATTAAAGAAGACAGAGATTTGATGAGGCAGTTCCCCCGCCGTCCTCGCTTCGGGGTACGTCTGCCCTCAATTCTAAAAATAGAATTGAGATGATTAATTAGATATCACCTGTGAAATTTAATCGTTTATACAAGGATTGCAAAGCATGTAAACAACAGAACTTCCAATGTGTTGAATGATGCTTCCTATCCTTGCTCCTTGATTCAAGATGAATCAAGACCTTCGATCGTTGATGCTAGACCTCCGATTCCAGCCCCTTTGTTGAAGAATCTTCCGTTCTTCAAACCCTCGGCCCGGCTGATCTCAAACACAACGAGTCGAACCCGAATCCTTCACTTCAATGTCACCGAATCCGCTACTAGACTGATGAAGACTTCCTCTTCTCAATCACCTTCGCTCGGCTGAATATTGATGAAGCGATTCGTGCAAAAACCCCCAAACACAAACCCGTATTGGAGGACAAAACCCTAACGGTTTTATTCAAGAAAGAACCTGCCACAAGCTTCAACCTGAACTGGATTCTTCGATCACAGCTTCGAACCTTATCACCTTTACTCGATCACGAACCACATCAAAAGTAATTGTTTGCAGATGATGAGTTGTGAAATGTTGAAGATGAAGATGATGAGTCTTGGACACCTTTTTCACTCTTTCTTGTTTCCTTGAACACTTGAACTCAATTAGCAAATGTTGGTTAATAAAAGTGTTTTGACTTCTATTTATAGTAACAGCTTACCAACCAAAAATAACAGCTTTTCAAACAGTGGAAAATACTCAGAAAACTGAGTTTACGCCCGGGCGGTCGACCATAGGTCGGCGTGCGCTGACCCGTGGGGAATGCGCTGACCCCTATGGTCGACTCAAAGGTTTCATGCGCTGACCCGTGGATAGCATCACTATGCCATGCGCCGACCTGTGGTCGACTCAAGGGATTTATGCGCTGACCCGTGAGCTATGCGCCGACCCTTATGGTCGACTCAAGCAATTATGCGCTGACCAATCTCCAGTTTGTCTGAGTTATGCGCTGACCCGTGGCTCATGCGCTGACCCTTGCGGTCGACTCAAAGCCTCCACGCGCTGACCTATGGTCGACTCAAAGCCCTGCAAATATTCAAAAATTCAGATTTTTGGTTTTTGTGGTTTTCATGCATTTTGTCATGACCACATCTTGTCCACATATGTTTTTAAGAATTATAACAGATTTAGATAATCATAGGAAAGGATACGATAGGTGATGTGTTGCATTTGTTTGTAGACGTGGAATCGACAATGCCTATTCATCTATGATGGTCATTTGTCATCATCGAAACTTGCGATCATATGTTGTCTGACACTTTGCCCTTACATACTCCCCCTTTTTGATGGTGACAACCTGTGCACAGCCAAAGAGACAAACAACATGCAGTATTTACACACATTGTGCACACTCCCCCTTTCTTTTGTAATCTAACGCTATCTGCAAAACCGACTGTTAATTTTGGCGAACATTTTGGCTGCTTGTACTCTTCTCCCCCTTTGACAACATCAAAAAGAGACAAGGAACAATTATTCAACATAACATAAAAAATTTCACAGGAAATAACACAAACAGATAATAATATCACACCAATATCATTACTGAATGATAATCATTAATTAAAAGAACATTAATCATTAAAATAGATTATGCACAAACAAGCATAACAGAGAAATGAATACAATCAAACAACAAGTAAAGATTTCAGTTTTACATTTTTCTGCACATACGTTGACAAGTTTGATGCATAGTTAGAATGCCATACGACAATAAACATCCAAAGAGATATATCATATATATATATATATATATATATATATATATATATATATATATATATATATATATATATATATATATATATATATATATATATATATATATATATATATATATATATATATATAAACAACATCATTATGAGATATAACTATTGTAGTCATGAGACTTTGCAGAGAGAGAAAGAGAGGAACAGTATCACCTCAATGCCGGAGTGACTTAGTGAACGGTAGACTTGTGCTTACAACAACATAGATTTGTTAGAAGTACAAGATTAAAGTCTTATATGGAATAAGGTAAAACAACAGATTATAGTGCCCGTTCCGAAATATCGAGAATGCCAAGTTCTCGGCGGATATGAAAGAAAGGTTCAGTGGCTAGCGGCTTTGTGAAAATGTCCGCTAGTTGATTTTCAGTATTGACATGTTCAAACACAATGTCACCTTTCTCTACATGATCCCGAAGAAAGTGGTGTCGAATTTCGATATGTTTGGTGCGAGAATGTAGCACAGGATTCTTGGTTAGGTTAATGGCACTTGTATTGTCACAAAAAATGGGAATACATTCAAGTTTGAGGTTAAAGTCCAATAGTTGTTGCTTAATCCATAGGATTTGGGCACAACAACTACCGGCGGCAACGTATTCCGCTTCAGCGGTTGACAACGCAACTGAAACTTGTTTCTTGCTATGCCAACTGACCAAAGAGTTTGAAAATAAGTGACAAGTGCCACTGGTGCTCTTCCTATCCAATTTGCAACCGGCAAAGTCGGAATCGGAAAAACCTACCAATGAACAATCATTACCTTTTGGAATACCATAGTCCATACTTCGGAGTACCGGATAGGTATCGAAGTATTCGTTTGACGGCTTTTAAATGGGATTCCTTGGGACATGATTGATATCTTGCGCACATGCATACGCTAAACATAATATCTGGACGAGAAGCAGTAAGATAAAGGAGTGAACCAATAATACCTCTACCGTTTTACATCTACTTCCTTACCGTCTTCATCTTTGTTCAAGTTTGTACACGTAGGCTTGGGGGTGTCTATGGCCTTAGCTTTTGCCATGTCAAATCTCTTGATAAGGTCCAAACAGTACTTTGTCTGGCTCACGAAAGTTCCTTCTTTGAGCTGTTTAATTTTCAGACCGAGAAAGTATGTGAGCTCCCCCATCATACTCATCTCGAATTCGCCCTGCATAAGGTCAGAAAACTCTCTCACAAGATTCATGTTAGTAGATCCAAATATGATATCATCTACATAAATTTGCACTAATATCAAGTGCTTTCCTTGACGTTTAATGAAGAGGGTTGTGTCAACCTTTCCTCTTGAGTATTTTTGATCGAGTAAGAATTTGCTTAGTCTCTCATACCAAGCTCTAGGAGCTTGTTTGAGGCCATACAAAGCTCTTTTTAGTTTATAAATATGATCAGGATACTCATGGGATTCGAAACCCGGAGGTTGTGTGACATAAACCTCTTCATTTATGTGACCGTTAAGGAACGCACTCTTGACATCCATTTGGAATAGCTTAAAGTCTTTCGCACAAGCGAAAGCAAGGAGAAGGCGTATAGCCTCGAGTCGGGCAACCGGCGCATAAGTTTCCTCATAGTCGATGCCTTCCTCTTGGTTATACCCTTGCGCGACTAAACGCGCCTTATTACGGGTTATTACCCCGTTTTCGTCCAGCTTGTTCCTAAACACCCATCGGGTGCCGATTACTCGATGATCTCGCGGAGGAGGGACGAGGTCCCAAACCTCATTTCTGGTGAACTGATTAAGTTCCTCCTGCATTGATAAAAACCAGTGTTCATCGAGTAGGGCTTCTTTAGGGTTTTTAGGTTCCATCTGCGAAACGAAAGCGAAGTGATAACAAAAATTACTTAGCTTAGATCGAGTTGTTACACCCTTTGAGATATCTCCGAGAATGTTGTCGATTGGATGGTCTTTGGAAGACTTCCAAGCTTGAGGGAGATCATCGTTTGAAGGCGGATGAACTACCTCGGTTTCCTCATGTTGTACATCTTTGTCCTCCTCAATTTTGACTAAGTCGGGTTGATCAATCCCCGGCTCGCAACCTTTGAGTATGTCTTCAGTAGATGTACCTGCACCATGAAAAACACTATCCTTTCCGACGTTTCTCGGATTGGATTCATCAAAAGTAACATGTACAGACTCTTCTACAGTAAGTAATCGTTTGTTGTATATTCTATATGCTTTGCTAGATTGAGAGTATCCGAGGAAGATACCTTCGTCGGCCTTGGAATCGAATTTCCCTAAGTTTTCCTTTCCATTGTTCAATACAAAACATTTGCAACCAAAGACATGTAAGTGAGAAACATTTGGCTTTCGCCCTTTTAAAAGTTCATACGGTGTTTTGTTTAGAATGGGGCGAATGAGCACCCTATTCAGAACGTAACAAGCCGTACTAATGGCGTCAGCCCAAAAGTATTTCGGTAAGCCACTTTCATTGATCATTGTTCTTCCCAATTCTTCCAAAATTCGATTTTTACGCTCCACAACCCCATTTTGTTGAGGAGTACGTGGAGCGGAGAAGTTATGATCAATACCATGGTTACCGCAATATTCTTCAAATAAGTGATTTTCAAACTCACCTCCATGATCACTTCTAATTGCAACAATGTTTGTATTTAGTTTATTTTGGGAAAGCTTAGCAAATCGTTCAAAGGCGGCGAATGTGTCGCTCTTACTTACTAAGAAAATAGTCCAACAAAATCGAGAAAAGTCGTCCACTATTACGAAACCGTAATAGTTTCCTCCTAGACTTTTAATCCTAGATGGCCCAAATAAATCCATATGGAGAAGCTCGAGAGGTCTCGTTGTTGAAACGATATTTTTGGATTTAAAAGAGATCCTCGTTTGCTTCCCCTTTTGACAAGCATCACAAAGGTGATCCTTGGTGAACTTAATTTTGGGGAGACCTAGGACTAGATCTTTTGAGACTACTTTGTTGAGTAAGTCAAAGTTAACATGTGCTAAACGCCTATGCCATAACCATGAATCTTCACTCATTGTTACAAGGCATTTGTCACTTGTTAACGATACTTCATTTAAGTCAAGCATATAAACATTGTTCACACGAAGACCATTAAACATGCTCTTCTTATCATCATTATGTACAATTTTGCAACAATCTTTTGAAAACGATACATTGTATCCTTTGTCACATAATTGACTGATGCTAAGTAGATTGTGTTTAAGACCTTCGACAAGCAAAACATCAGAAATAGTAGTAGAGGAGGGATTACCTACACTACCTTTACCAAGTATTGCTCCACGGTTGTTGTCACCATAAGTTACATATCCCTTCTTCTTAGCCACAAAGTCAATGAAGAGAGATATGTCACCTGACATGTGCCTTGAGCATCCACTGTCGAGAACCCATCTTCTCTCGGTAGTCTCGAGGCATTGTACCTGTGACAAGATAATTAACAAGAGAAGGTACCCAATTGCTTATTGGGTCCTGAGTGGCGAGGAACGAAATGGTTGCATTTGGGCATCCATTGATAAATGCCTTTAGGAACTAAAAACCTCCTAAATCTACATTTAGCAATGGAATGGCCTTTCTTGCAACAATAGAGACAAGAGAAAGTTACATTTGGATTGCTTTTGCTATCTTCATCTTTTATAACATATTTATATTTTTGATATGGATTAACCATACTTTTTCGAAAATTAGATTTGTCGATAGCAAAAGTAATCTTGGGCTCAAGAGCCTTGTCAAGTTTGGCTTTTAGGTTTCTTACTTCACCTTGCCAAATGTAACAAGTATCACACCCAAAGTTCATCATTCTACTTTTAAGGTCCTCATAACTTGTTTTTGTGCTTTCCACTATAGAAGCTTTAAGTGCCTCAAGTTTCCGTTCGGATTCTTGAATTTTATGTTCCAAATGATTTTTTTTTTCTTATTTGAGGCAAGCCTTTTAAAGGCTTCTTTTGCTTCATAGTGTAAAGTATCAAAAGCAGTTTGCAATTCATGATGAGACATACTAGAGGATTTTTCATATTTAGCATGTCGTACCTGTTTCTTTTTGTTCTTTTGATGAGCAGAAAGACATAGATTTGCATTTTCATCTTCATCACTAGAACTTTCATCATCAGAGGAGTCGCTATCGCTTTCCCAAGCGATGTATGCTCTCCTTGGCTTTGATGGTTTCTTGTGTGATTTGTATGAATCTTTTTCTTTTGTCTTTTTGTTCATCGGACAGTCCGGTTTGTAGTGACCCGGCTTTCCACACTTATAGCACGATCCTTTAGTTGTTTTTCCTTTTGAGTCATCATTTTTAGAGAACCTAGGTTGCTTCCGGAAGTTTACCAAGTTCTTCTCGGAATGTTGGATGCCGTTCTTTCTCACGTAACGGTTGTAGCGTTTGACGAACAACCCCATATCTTCACTCTTGTCCTCTTCTTCTTCGTCACTCGATGAATAATCACTTTGCTCTTTTGCTTGAGACTTTGAGGAGGAAGTCTTTAGAGCTATTGATTTCTTTTCACTCACTTTTGCTTTGTCTTTCTTGTCTTTCTTTTCGTGTTGTTCCAGGCTTAAGAGAACTTGTTCGTGCTCTTGTAGTTTACCGAACAATGTTGTCAAGTCCAAAGTGGTAAGATCATTTGCCTCTTTGATGGCGGTCACTTTCGGCTGCCATTCCCTGTTGAGACATCTTAAGATCTTATTAGTAGCAATATCATTGGAAACAGGCCTACCAAGTGAATGTAATCGATTGATGAGATGAGTGAATCTCTTTTGCATGTCGGCAATGGTTTCCCCTTGCTCCATGAAAAAGAGATCAAACTCTTGTGTTAGTGTATTGATTCTAGCCAATTTAACATCATTTGTCCCCTCATGGGCAATTTGTAGTGAATCCCACATGGCCTTAGCAGTAGGACAATGGGATACACGATAGTATTCATCTACACCTAATGAGGAGATTAGGATATTTTTGACTTTCCAATCATAATTGTATTTCTTTTCATCATCATCGGTCCATTGTGCTTCGGGCTTAGGCACCACTTCGTTGTTCTCATTGGTCATGGTTATTTGAATTGGACCATTGAGAATAACATTCCATATTTTTCTATCTATGGAATTTATGTGCACCCGCATACAGTCTTTCCAATAACTATAATTTTCACCATTGAAAACGGGAGCTCTATTATAAGCCCCTTTAGGTTCGTTAGCCATTTTCTATCAAAGTTGTATTTTGAAGCACAGAGTGAACCGGAGCTCCTGATACCACTTGTTAGACTATGGCACGGATCTAGAAGGGGGGGTTGAATAGATCCCAATTAAAAACTTGAGCCGGCGCTGCCAATTTGAAAGAAAATTGGTTTTGAAAATTTGTTTTAAGTGCGGAAGCAGTCGAGGAAAATTTTAGTCTAAAACGAACCGTTATTGGAAAACTGGATATGCGTTAAGCTAATGGATTAGAGATAAAATGAAATACAAATCACTATACTATTTGCACACTCAATTGATATTTTTCACTAACTAGTAAGCCTAGTTCCAATGATCCAAAATACCAAATTAAACTGAGTGCAAACTTAAGACAACTTTGGCTTATGCAAATTTACAAACACTTGGTGTGCATACACTCCAAGAGATATTTGAGTTGAGTAAGTAGTTCAATTTTATCTAGTACAATAAACTATTGTATTTTGTATTCAAACAGCAGTTTTAGTTTCTTACTCAACTTATATCAAAGTTTGGGAAAATTGCTTAAACTAAAATCACTTAATTTTTAAGCTGAAAAGCACTTATGCAGAAAATTAAAGAAGACAGAGATTTGATGAGGCAGTTCCCCCGCCGTCCTCGCTTCGGGGTACGTCTGCCCTCAATTCTAAAAATAGAATTGAGATGATTAATTAGATATCACCTGTGAAATTTAATCGTTTATACAAGGATTGCAAAGCATGTAAACAACAGAACTTCCAATGTGTTGAATGATGCTTCCTATCCTTGCTCCTTGATTCAAGATGAATCAAGACCTTCGATCGTTGATGCTAGACCTCCGATTCCAGCCCCTTTGTTGAAGAATCTTCCGTTCTTCAAACCCTCGGCCCGGCTGATCTCAAACACAACGAGTCGAACCCGAATCCTTCACTTCAATGTCACCGAATCCGCTACTAGACTGATGAAGACTTCCTCTTCTCAATCACCTTCGCTCGGCTGAATATTGATGAAGCGATTCGTGCAAAAACCCCCAAACACAAACCCGTATTGGAGGACAAAACCCTAACGGTTTTATTCAAGAAAGAACCTGCCACAAGCTTCAACCCGAACTGGATTCTTCGATCACAGCTTCGAACCTTATCACCTTTACTCGATCACGAACCACATCAAAAGTAATTGTTTGCAGATGATGAGTTGTGAAATGTTGAAGATGAAGATGATGAGTCTTGGACACCTTTTTCACTCTTTCTTGTTTCCTTGAACACTTGAACTCAATTAGCAAATGTTGGTTAATAAAAGTGTTTTGACTTCTATTTATAGTAACAGCTTACCAACCAAAAATAACAGCTTTTCAAACAGTGGAAAATACTCAGAAAACTGAGTTTACGCCCGGGCGGTCGACCATAGGTCGGCGTGCGCTGACCCGTGGGGAATGCGCTGACCCCTATGGTCGACTTAAAAGTTTCATGCGCTGACCCGTGGATAGCATCACTATGCCATGCGCCGACCTGTGGTCGACTCAAGGGATTTATGCGCTGACCCGTGAGCTATGCGCCGACCCTTATGGTCGACTCAAGCAATTATGCGCTGACCAATCTCCAGTTTGTCTGAGTTATGCACTGACCCGTGGCTCATGCGCTGACCCTTGCGGTCGACTCAAAGCCTCCATGCGCTGACCTATGGTCGACTCAAAGCCCTGCAAATCTGCAAAAATTCAGATTTTTGGTTTTTGTGGTTTTCATGCATTTTGTCATGACCACATCTTGTCCACATATGTTTTTAAGAATTATAACAGATTTAGATAATCATAGGAAAGGATACGATAGGTGATGTGTTGCATTTGTTTGTAGACGTGGAATCGACAATGCCTATTCATCTATGATGGTCATTTGTCATCATCGAAACTTGCGATCGTATGTTGTCTGACACTTTGCCCTTACAGTTATAGAGTTACAGGGGAGATTCCAAACTAAAATAATTCATAAGCGTGAAAAATTAGAGAATCGCGACAAATCAAGAAGTATGCCAAGAACTAGAAAATAAGTTACATGCTACAATTGTGGCAAGGTGGGGCACATAAAAAGAAATTATAGGTTTCTCCAAAGAGAGAGTACATGTGTTGTTTTTAATGAGAGATGCGTACTCTTGGTTCATGGTATTCATCCATTGTGGTTGAGTTAGAGCTTGTTTGATAATATTAGGCTCAATAACTACTAGGTAGACTTCAGGTTTGTATATTCCTATTTTAGCTCTAGTTTTCATAGGATGATTGTTTTCAATTGGAGGTATTAACTGCAAGGAGTTGTGTATGGAAGGTGATATGGACCGATTATTATTGTCTGAGCTAGTATTTGTAGAAGTGCTATGATTCCGACTCGTCACAAGCCTAGATATGGTATTAGGACTAAGACTGAGTAATTTTTGGTTGTCCTGATATGAGTTGGAAGAAGCATTAACATTAATAGGAAAATTGGAGTGTGTGTGTGTTAGTGTGCACGCACGCGTGTGTATGTGCGTGCGTGTGGTGATGACACAATGGAACTTGACATGCCAGGGTTCCCTATGTGAGTGCTTTGAGTTTAATCACACTAATATTATGTTTTTAATATGTTTCATTATGTTTAACTAAATACTTAGTCTTTCTAGTTGAAAAGGGATTGGATAGGGGTTAAACATTTTGTTGTAAGGAAAATTTGAATCATTAAATTTCACATCCTTAATGTAGATTATATCATCTTTACTTAGATATTTATAACCCTTTGTTGTGGTGACACCCCTAGGAATATACACTCACTGCTTTTGAGTAGTAGCTTGTGTTTATTGTATGGTTTTAACAAAGGAAATATAAGCACCCAAATGTTCTCAGAGATTTATAGTTAAGCAAGGTTTTGTAGAGAGCATGAAAGGGAGAAGAGAACTTGGTGAAAAAAGTTATACGAAGTCTGTTAATTAAAATGATGATCCTAAAAGGTGAGAGCAATTGATGCATGAGTTATAAGGGTTAAGCCCATTTCTACTACTTGTCTATGTTTACTCTCCACAGTCTCATTTTGATGTGAAATATGTTGACAAGTCTATGTGATATTCTCAACTCAACTAGGAACCTAATGATTGGTCTAAAATCTCCCTCAAAATATGATTGGACTACTTAAATATTAGTTTAAAACAAAAGAGTGGAAGAGTTTGAATTCCTTGAGAGCATCATATTATTATTTTAGTAGATTGATCCATGAATATCTAGTGTGAGATCCTCTAAATAATATATAATAATTGTATCCAAAACTTTAGGGATATGAAGTAGGGCCCATAGACTAGTATTATCTAGAGCAAATGAGCATTTGTAAATAGTGGAAACATTTATTGGAAAAAAATCAAGTCTACATTTATTAGAAACGTGAATTTGATAGTTATTAAGAATTTTTTAAAAACATTGAAGTTAGCATGGCCTAGCCTAGAATTTCACATATAGATAACATTTTTAGATTTAGAGCTTATATTATAAAATTCAGAAAAGTGTTCTAAGCATGTATTGTGAAAATAAACAATATTAGGCACATAAAGAGAAAACTTGCAACTTGACCTTGAGGATTCCATGGGTAGGTTTGGAATGCAGTACAAGCCACTTTCATTAAGGAATCCTTCAAGAAGGATTTTTTTTTAAATCTAACATTTAACATAACAAATCTTAGAGTGAAACTCAAAGAACTTATGATTGTCATTAGTAAAATTTGACACAAACAAAAGATTTAGAATAATATAGGGGATCTGGAGTATGTTCTTAAGAGAAAGAAATGTAACTAAGGGGGGGGGGGGGTGAATTAAGGTTGTCCATTTTTTTGATATTGTCCTAGTGCAGAAAGTGCATAAATTAATGTGCTGGAAAATAAATGGACTTTATCAACCAGTGGTACATCTAGTCCTTTCACACCTTGAAGGATTTTCCAATATGTTAGATCTTTGTACAAGTCTCACACCAAGACCTCTTTGACAATCTTGTAACATAAATACCAAACCTACATTGGATTTTGAATCTCTTAGAATAAAAGGACATTTCCCACAAACACCAAACACTATGGTGGAATTTGAATTACACCAATACAAAGAACCCTTTGCAACAAAAAACTTATCACCGCAACCTTGATGATTAATTTACAATAATTTTTTGTGAATAATATTGAGTATTTGAATCTTGAATGAATCCTAAGATAAAGTTTGATCATCTCTTTCAATGTAGAATTCAAATATAATAACCTTAATTGCTCAGAAATGTTTTGCAAAGATATATCAGTTTATGCACAAAAAAGTTTCAAGGTTTTGAATGAATGAATCACTTAAAATATATTTGAATTGTATTTAAATTTGAATGAAAAAGGTACTTTCAAGAACTGATGTATTTTTCCTTAAATACATCCGAAGACACCTCTAGGAATTGATGCAAAAGTTTGATACACTTCCATGAGAATTTGCACTGATTTGGAATGACACTGATTCAAAAAATTCAAAATTTTTCAGGTTGTAACTGGTTATATAAATGGTGTAATTGGTTATCACCTTTGGTAACAACTTTATTTTTCAAACAAACAGAAACTGTAACCATTTACATGATTTGTGTAACGACATACACTACTGAAAACTTTAAAAAATCAGTTTGCAAATTATTTGGCATGAAAGGTATTGATGCATGAATGCTTAGAAACTTTTAAAGATGAAAATGTATGAAATATTCTGAGCATTTAAGGTGTTACAATATGAATTGTAATTGATACATTTTCTTCATGATAAATTTCTTTTAATTCAACATCTAATAACTTTTGCAATCTTGAAATTTGATTGAGCTTGACTTCAACCTTTTTCTTCTTTGGTAAACTTTTGTCTTCATAAAAAATAAACTAAGATAGATGATGAACATCTTCCTCATAATCTCTCCATTTTTTAAGATGACACAATAAATGGATGAGAATTTTTTTTTTACACTTGATACTCCCCCTATCTTGTATATCCCCCCCCTTATTTTTCTATTCGTACTTTGTATTTGGTATCTTGAAAATTAAAAAAAACAACCATACATCTTCTCCCCCTTTTTGACCTTATCAAAAATAAAATTAATAAAATCCAAGGAATAATATAGGGAAAAGATACATTATATATTAAGTACTTATCTTCTCACAATGCTAGTCAAAGGTGTCAATCTTTTCAACTCATATTCAACTAAGTGAAAATTTAATCTTACCATATTATAGGGTATTAATGTATCTTGAACAACCAATCTTAATTTAATAATTTTAGAATATTTTTTCCAAGCACCTACAAGAAAAAATCCATAATACTTTCTAGGTATCCAATATTCTTTGGATCCTTTTGGATTAGTTTCTTTCCTTACCCATACATACTTACTATTAGGAATACCAATATTTTTTTATGCAGCAAGCATTATGAGTATGATATTTTGTATTGAAATAAAAACATGTATGCTTAAACAAATTATTATCTTAAGAGACATAAGAATTATTTTTAGCGTAAGCTCTCTTAGGATGAATTTCAACCTGCACTTTCCTTGTTTCCAGATGATTGAATTTATTGCTAGCTTTAACAAAGATAGTTTTACTTGTATTTTATTTATCAAAATTTGAAGTATCCAAGACCATGTTTATCATTAAAGTACTTTGTTTGCTTAGCACATTTTCTAGACCAAGTTTACCTTTCTCATATTTCTTTAGGACTTAGTTTAATTTCAAAAAAAATTGATTCAAATGTTTCACATTTATTACATGTTTAATCTTTGAAATTGTCTAATTCCATTTTCATGTCACTAGTCTTACTTTCTAGAGATAAACTTATTATTTTTTATTTTGAACACGTTATTACATTTGAATTGGCTAATTTTTATAGGAAAAATGGAAAGGAAGATTCCGCGAAAAATGTCGAGCACATCTTGGCTCATTTGGTTATGTGTTGATTCCAGAAGTTTTTACAAGATTTGGTCCAGGTTTGTTCAACCACAAGTTCCTGCTAAAGTTGCTTTGAAAGAAAAGACTTAGTTGTAAGCAAATTGTTGATTAGAAAGTAAGAATTCCTCCTTCATGCTAGCAAAATAACGAGCCTCCTCTATCAAGAATTTAGCAGGCAAGCCAAGAATTCCTCTTTTTATGGTTAGATTAGCTTTGATCTCAGACACCCTTAAATGAGTAGCTTATGCAATGTCTTGATGCTTTAGAATTTCTTCTAAACCGGAAAAGGGGACTTGGTCAAGAATGAGTATGCCAATCAGGTGAGAGAACTCCTCCAAGGTAGGCACAAGCTGATAATCTGGAAAGGTAAAGCACCAATACAATGGATCATGGAACTGAACCAATGTAGCAAGAATCCCCTCTACCATGTTGGTCTTCAAAAGAGGTAGAAGTCTCCCATATTTGCCTTTGAAGTCTCAGGATTAACCACCAGAGATCCTAGATCTCTTAAATCCTCTAATTTTGGACTCTTGAAAGTGTACTTTTGAGTTCTTCTTCTTCCAAAATCCATAGTGAAAAGTACCTATGATGTTTGCAACAAATGCTTATAAGTTCCTTTTAATTGAGATGATATTAATGAATGCATGAGTGTATGAATGCACAAACATATCAATATCATCAAACATATGCAAGATGTCAAATACATGGGGTTCATAAGTTCGATTTTACGAGCATGAGGCCATGGGTCTAACCATCCCGACAAGGTAAGTGCTAAGGGTCTATCAATAGGAACCAAGGTTCTAAGAAAGTTCCCAGAATCATAATCCCATCTTTCGGATATTACCGGTTTGGACAACTACTTGTCAATCAATAATATTCTCCAGAGAAACTCATATGAGTGTAGTATCGTGTATTAACTAATTCAGGTTTACACCCTCATAGTCACCACACTATGTCGTAACAAGGCTTAGCAGGGTAAAAGGGACACTAAAGTCATCAGCTTCTCAGGCTCCCAAGTTAAAGATAACAAATGTCTTCATGATTACTCGTTTAACAAATACTACCCTCAAAGGGGCCTCCACTGGTTGGGGGATTCTCAAGTCAACTTGTTCGGGATTACTCCACCCAAGCCAACTTGACTATACCACCCTCCTATCTTAATATGCACTCAAGTTCGGGTTAGGACTTATCTTAACACAAAGATTAACCAAGCAAATATAAATAAATAAATAACAAAACATAGATAAAAACAAGATAGGTATAACCCTCTTGGGGATGTCCCCAATGAAGTCTCCATTTCTGTCGCGGTGAGAATTGGAGACCAAGCTATTGGATTAACTTGACTCGCAAAACATTAATATCACCACCAAAATTTTATTTTTCCAAGGGAAGGGGAAAAGATTTAATATAAACCCAAAATAAACATGCATAGAAAATAGTGAAAACTAGAAGCAAATCAAGTAGAGATCGAAGGTACGGGGGTTGGTTATGCGAAGGGAAAATATTAACACCCTAAGCATCTGTAGTACTCTACAAGAACCTTTTGAATTTATCTATGTTTTGGTTTAAAAGTTATTTGTATTTTTGAATGGGGCAATAAAAGGGGTTAAAAATGTTTTGGAAAGTGTTACTTGACTAAAGGTAAGTCAAAGTTTGAGTTGAGATGCTTCATGTGTACTAAAGCATTGGGAAGTGTAATTGAAAGATCCATTGACTAAAAGTAAGTCAAGGTTTGTGTTTGAAATTCCTCATGTGTATTAAAGCATTTTCAAGTGTAATTGAAGAATCCACTGACTAAAAATAAGTCAAGGTTTGTGTGGGTGTTTTAGTTTGAAAAGAAGGGGTATGGTTAATACATGAATGGACAAATAAAGTCAACAAACAAACAGACAGTGTATGACTAGGAAGTCAATATAGGATCCTTTCCCTTGGATTTAGATACACAAATATTCATAAATTGGTAAGATATGAATAAACTACTTACATGTTTTTAAGGCATGATAAACATAAACAAGACATGACAAAGGTTTACATGACACCACAAGGTATAACACATGAACAAGTATGGGATACATATTCAACATTATGGAAGTTTATGGAGGAAATGATAAATAGTTACAAGACATGGATATAATATCACAAGTTAAGATATAATACAAGTGGAGTGTCACAAGACAAGTTTAAACATTATTCAATACAAGGGCATTAAACCATTTTAAGCAAAACAGACAAGTATCATGATCAAGCCACATGGTTATCTAGTAAAGTTGTGACATAAGAAAGATATTAAAAACATGGATCATATGAACATGGTATGGACAAAGTAAAACCCTAAGTGGATCACTATGCATATAAGTCAAACAAGATACAAGAACATGTTAAGGACAAGTTAGACCTAAACCCTAATCATGGCATGGATAAGAAACAAATAAAAGGAAACCCTAATCACCTCCTAACCATTCATTCAAGCATGTTTTCAAAGTGAATCAATGTAAGCATGGTATGAAAGTAATCAAGTTTAGTATGTTAAGGATAACAATAAACATTTAAAAGAGTGTGCTATAATCATACAAGTTTTCAACATCAAGAACAAACAAGAAATGAATCAATTAGGAACCTTAAAGACATTTAAGGCACATGTTTCCCATTAAACAAAAATTGGTGAATTAAATTAATATTTTGGTTTTTTTAACTATCATAAAGTAGACATCCTCATGAACATATGGAAAAAATAATGGGTCAAAAAGGCTAAGGGATCATGAAGTTATGGATTTTTGAAGTTTGTGAAGAAAAACAGACATTTAAACAAAATGAGAGAAATAAACATTACATTGGCCGGGTTCGAACCCACGCTCTTGGGGTTACATGCGCTGCTTGAAAAAAAATAAAAACCAAAGGTTGGGGCGAGGGAGATTTGAACCCCATACCTTTTGGTTGCAAGTGACATAAGGCGCGCGCTTCTACCACTGGGGTGACTATACATTTGTTCATTACAACACAAGGAATTTTATATATTATAAAACACATTTGGTTTGACTTTTCAATGCCACCTCAACATCTTCTTCAACCTCCCGCTTCTCTCTCTTATTCTCTCATTTTTTTCTTCAGATTTTGATCCAACGTATCTCCCTTATTTCTCAACCATTTCCAATGAAGTAAAGATCAAAGTTGTTCAGAATGAAACAGGGAACAAAATGGTACGAGAAGTTTTGGCTATAACTCATAGATAAGGGCACACAAGGGTCAAAACCAGGCCTGAAACCATAGGTTTCATGCAAGCACAAATCTCATGAAAAACAAGATAAAGGGTATGTAAGCTAATGATCATTCTTAGTACAATGAATGCTACATGTTTGCTTTAAAAATCAGATGGAAATGATGCATGTATAATGAGTTTAAAAGTTAAGAGTATATCTATTAGAGCAAGGTCCAATTCCTCTTAAACTCTACTTCCAGTTGCTGTTTATGTCCCTCACAATGTCAATGAGTTCCCAGGAGATGGTTGGACTCTTTGGTTTGCAGAATGCTCAAGCCAATTGGGAGAAATGGAGGTTAAAGTCAAAAGCTTACAAAAATGAAGTTTTGCTTGGTAAGCTTGATGTGTGGATAACTGAGGCTTTGTCCTCTATTTATAGGGATCCTTGAGGGTTCAAGAAGCCTCATATATCATAAAATAATCATGGCTTGTACTTCATTGCTTGCTTGATTGGTTCTTGCACAAATCACCAAGTGGGAAGAATGGCAAAAGCAAGGAGTTCATGGAGTGTTTTGTGTTGTTCTTTCTGAAGCATAGGAGTTAACTTGAGGTTTGGAGTTGGTATGTATCAGATCCAAATCCATTTGGGAGCTCAATGGTACTTCTTTTTGAATTAAAGCTACTTTATACAAAAATGCAATAGTTCATTGTGTATTGGTTTAGTTACTTGGATAATAGCTCAAAAGTGGGTGAAATATTCTGATTAGGATGGGATTTGGAAGCAAGAAGTACATGTACTTTTGGATTTGTTTGGATTTGCAATGCACTTTGGCTTGGAATTCAACCTATGAACCATTTTATGAGTCTGTCTTTCCAACTTCGATTCTCTTAGCTCAAGCATGGGAAATTCTTTCTTTTGGACATTGTGGAAAGATGGGATGATGATATATAAATTTCATGCTGAGCACTTTGCTTGAATCAATTGGGATCTTCATGAAAAATTGGCATAAAAGTTGGTCACTTGACTAGGTCAGCATGCTGGAAATTTCACTGTGTTTTATTACTTGAAGAGCAAATGAATCCTCCCCTTCATGGCCTCATATCTTCTCATCCATGTGTTTTTGGGGTTTTATCACCTAGGACAAAGTTGAAGTATAAAGCAAACCTTCAATTTGGTCATTGGAGCAAATAAAATGGTGGCTTGGATCATAAGTTATGGCCTTGGAAAGTTGGGTACTTGGACATGATTTTTAGGGACTTAGCAAAATTTCCAAATTTTCCATCTTTGCCCCTTTTGCAAGTAATCTTTATTTTCTTGATTAAACTTAATCAAATGACTTCATTGATCATATTTTCACGATCCTTGACTTGAAAAACCCCTAGTTAACCAAAAATATCAAAAGTCACACTTTGATTTTAGGCATCTGTTGACTTTTCATCTAATTGAGTTCAAAACTTTATCTGTTCATGAACCTAACTTATTGATCCATTTGAATTGTATGAGTGGGTCATGAGGACACATTTGAATACCTTGAACCATGCCTCATACCATAGGATCATGTTTTGGTCAAAGAGTCAACATTAAGCTGACTTTGACCCCAAACCCTAATTTGGAGTGCCAGATGAATTGTGGCTTGATGAACTTGAATTGAGGTGAGTACAAACTTTGATTGTTGATGGAGGAAGACTCTTGATCACCTTTAGATATTTATGATCACACTAAGCCTTGATTGACCCACCCCTTGAACTTCATGATGCCAAAACCCTAACTTGCAAACAAAGCAAAGCAAGACAAATGTTTTTTTTTGTATTTTTATGGTGTTAGCAAGGCATAAGGATATACACAAAAGTATTTGATGACCTTGATGTTATGAAAATGATAAGGGATCTTAGGGTTGAAAATTAGGGTATTACATCTTGGCATATGATTAGGTGTAGGTGCTAAGCATTATCTCAGTCCATCATCAGCATATTGGCGATGGTATTCATCCTCATCTTCCTCTAGCATTTCTTCGGCTGGAAGTTCTGCTAATTCTATAATTGGTTGGGTAGGTATGGATGCTAATTCTTTTATGAATTTATCAATTATATCTATAAAACAATAGGTGTTGTCTATAGCGGGGGTATTTAGAAACTACGAAAGGATAAATTCGTTTTCTCCTCTCCTACCTCAAATGTTAACTTCCCTCATTTCACGTCTATTATTGCACCAGTTGTGGCTAAGAAAGGTATTCCTAAGATGATGGGTATATTATAATATTCCTTTATATCCATGACTATGAAGTCTGTTGGGATACAAAATTGGTCAATATGAACTGAATTATTTCCAATATTCCCACATGGTATTTAACATAACGATCTTCCAATTGGAGGGCAATCCTAGTGGGTCTCAAGTCTCCTAGCTTTAGTTTTCACATATGGAAAGAGGAATTAAACTGACGCTAGCTCCGAGATCACATAATGCCTTGCCGATGACAAACTTTCCTAATACACAAGGAATAGAAAAACTACCAGGGTCTTTCAATTTGGGTGGCATGTTGTTTTGGATAATGGTGCTACACTCTGTAGTGAGTGCCACTGTCTCGTTATCTTCAAGTTCCTTTTTTTATAAGATCTAGTTTAGGAACTTAGCATATGAAGGCATTTGAGTAATGACCTCAATGAAAGGTATAGTAACATGAAGTTGTTTTAGGAGCTCGATGAATTTCTTAAATTGACCCTCATTCTTGGTTTTGGCTAGTATTTGAGGGTATGGTATCTTTGGTTTATGCAGAGGTGGAGGTACATAAGGTTTCTATTTCTCAATAGCATCTTTATTAGTGATAGATGTACATAAGGCAACTTAGCGCTTTCCATAACTGAGGTCCTTGGAGGTTGAATTGATGCTTGAGCCTTCAAGAAAAGTTGTAGAGGAACTCCTTAGGGACATTTGGCTCAAAGAAGATTTTCAATTGGTTGAGAATTGAAGGAGTTATGGGATTTGGACCAAAAGTGAACCATTCTTGCAAATTAGGTCAACCAACCTTGTGCAAACTTGTGCCAACTTGAGGTTTTCTTGCATCCCAAGCCAAAATGATGATCAAATGAGTATCCGTTGAAGAAAACTTGAATAATATTGAGGATAGATTGAAGAGGGGATGAAATGGCATGGAAATAAAGACATGAACTACCCTTGAATAAATGAACCACAACTTGCATCTTCTTTGATCAAAATGACCATTGTTTTTTCTTGATTTGAGGCGTGATCACTTACATGAACAAGGGAACAAAAAAGTAACACTCTCCAATGATGCTTGGTTAGTTAAACAAGTAAACAAAAGTTAAAACCCTAATGCTAAGTTTAAGCCAAGAATATGTCCATGCTTGTGGGCCAATGACCCAATGCAATGGTCATAATGATTTTATGATGATATGATTTCATGTATGCAATTGATGCAAAGAAAAAGGTAAGAAGGGGGGGGGGGTAAATTTTGGGGTGTTACATATATTGAGAAGGTTGTTAGCTTACATGGTATTCATTCGAGTATTGTTTTTGACAACGATTTAAGATTCAGATCGAGGTTCTAGGGGAGCTTGCAGGAAGCCAGGGGTACTAAAATAAAGTTGAGTTTACTTATCATCCACAAACAGATGATTAGATAGAGAGGACTATCTATTCTTTGGAGGATTTGCTGAGAGCTTATGTCTTTTAGAGAAGGGATGTAATTGGCACAGTTACTTACCGTTGGTTGAGTTAACTTACAACAACAATTTCCATTCTAGTATTGGAATGGCACCGTTTGAGGAATTGTATGTCAAAAGGCGTAGGACACCTTTGTGTTGGTATGATTCTGGTGAAAGTGTAGTGCTTGGACCCGAGATTATTTAGTAGACTATCGAGAAGATCAAGATGATCCAAGAGAAGAGAAAAGCTTCGTAGAGTCTCCAGAAGAGTTATCATGATAAGAGAAGGATATCATTTAAATTCCAAGACGAAGATCATGTGTTCCTACAAGTCACTTTGGTGATAGGTGCTGATCGTGCTATGAAATCTCGAAAGCTCACGCTACATTTTATTGGTCCTTATCAGATTATGAAGCGAGTAGGAAAAGTGACCTACATAGTTGCTTTACCGCCATTTCTTTCAAATCTTCATGATGTATTTCATGTGTCTCAACCTATAAGACCCTAATTTTGACCCTAAGATCCCACATGGCATCACATCATTGCACATTGCATTTGCCTCAAGGATCATATCATCTTGGCTCCTTACTGTAAGACCCCAATTTTGTCCCTAAGATCCCTCATGGCATCATATCATATCATATCATTGCCTCAGGGATCATTGTGCACCTTGCCTCCTTCCCTGTGGGTGGGTTATCTTTTGAGAGTGGTTCTTGATCACCAAGCATGTTTTGCATTTGTATATCATTGATTTTCATTTGTTTACTAACCAAAAGTACAAAAATATGTCATCTAACCTTGTTACTTGCAGATGAAGCAATTACAGGTCAAGGCAGTCAATGCATTTCAATGAGCAATAGATGGTGGCCATTCTTGAGAATTTGGGCACCATAATCATTATCAAGAGTTCATATGAGTTATGACATCATTTTGAATCAAAATCCCAAGTGGTAGAGGCTTGAATCTCATAAAGGCATTCTTCAATCAACTGAAACCCTAGCCAGTCAACTGCCCAGTCAACTGTTGGATTTGGAGGTGGGAAGTGATGGGAAATACTTAATTCATGTTCAAACAAGTCTCATTTGACATTTCAAACATCAACATTGAAGAAAATAAAGTCAGGTCAAAACTTTCCAAAAATAGAAAGTGACCTATAATTCAAATTTGCCAAAAATGGAAAGGTTTTCTCCTCAAGATTACATCACCAAAAATGCTTCAAATGAAATTTTGTTGAACATGAAAGTTGTAGATATTTCTCTCCAATTTCCAAAATGTCTAAGATCATCAATTTCTCATTTGTGGTTAAAGAGATATGATCAAAACATGGCCAAGTGTGGATTGAACTTCAAAAGTGCATAACTTTCAAACCATAGCTCCAAATCATGTGGCTCTTTTTGCTAAATTCTTGTCATGACCTATAATTTCATAATCTTGCATTGCATTGCATCATTTCTCATCACATGAACTTTTGCATTTTCACTTGAATTTTGGAGGGAAATTTCACAATTTAAAATTGGTGAATAAGTTGGATACTTTGCAATTACCAATGATTTTAAAATGTCATTTTAAGTGAAATTAACATAAATTCATGCACTGTTCATGCACCATGCTCATGCATAAGGGTGAATTGCAAATTTGTCCAAACACCTCAAACTTTGCTAATTTCAATTACTATTTGTTAATCTTAATTAAGCATGACTAATTAGGAGTATATAACCTCAAACCCTAACAGAAAATGCTAACCACAATTCACAAATTTCAGATCTGAAATTTTTTCTCTCAAACATTCTCTCAATTTTTCTCACAATTCTTCAAAGCAACTTGCATAATCCTTGCCTAGTTCATCATCTAGCATAATCACTGAGCAACATTCAAGCAAGAACCAGGTGATTTCGTGCAAACTGAAGCAGCTTGAAGCAAGAAAGCAACAATGGCAAATCAACAATTATGTGGAATCGTGCATAGCTGAGCTTCGATCTTCCTTCTATTCACCTTCATAAGCATTGTAGAGGAGTTTTCAAGCATCACCAGGCCTCGAATCCAGCTGAATCCAGTTCTGCTTCTACAAGAGGTTACAAATTTATTCTCATAATTTTGCTTTTAATGGACATGATATGATAGATCTTTGATTGCTGAGTAGATTGAGCTTTGAATCGTGTGAATCCGTGCCAAATTGAGTGAGAAATGTTAATTTGAAGTTTGGTTGATGATTATTTGTTTCATTCGATCCGTGCATATATGATGTGTTTTGGATGAAATTGTTGTTGATTCTTGTTGCCTAATGAAAGATCTTTGCAATGCTATGCTTGATTTGTGTTTCTGTGCACATTTGAAATTTTTTGGAAATCTGGAGATGAAGATCTTGAAGATCTTCATCGTGTTCATGATGCCTGCGTTTTTCCTGCGAATTTAGTTACGACCTTCATAGCGTTTCCTGCGGATTTTGATGCGTGTTCTTCCGCGTTACCTGCGGATTATGGCATTGCATGCTTAGGGTTTGAGCCAAAACGGTTGCGTTTTCACTTAGTGCACTTGGCATTTGAATTGAGTCTCTATTCGATTCCCAGCTCCAGCACTTATTCCATATGCTTCACATTTTATTTGATTTTTCTCATATATTCACATACATGCTTCTCATACTTTTTTTTTATTTTTTCCTCCACTTCCAAAATTCATAAATAAATGAAAATACATCCAAAAAATATGAGGATTTTTGTGTTAGGTCCCATTTTCTGTCTAGAATTTTTTGGTTATTTTTACACAAATTGTGCATGGCTGGTTTTTAATTGGTGCTAGAGAATGCTAACATGTATCATATTTTGTACCTTGCTTGCCATATACTTTGTGAAATGATGAGTTTTAATCCAATGATTATGAAACTTGACATGCTTAAACTAGACATCTTGCTGGACATTTTGGTGTTGAGTTTGCATTTTTATCATTTGTGGTTGCTGAGATATGCTTATGTTAATGTAGGTGTGACAATGTGTGTCACACCTTGGCTTGCTCATTTTGATTAATTTCTTTACCATGCCAAATAAATTCCAATTGATGTGATTTTTTGTATGATGCTTCTTATGCATGTTGTGGATGATCATGAATATTTGTGGAATTTTTGGATTCATTTCTGATTTGTTTGGGATTTGTATTTCTGGATTATCATTTGTGAGCTTTTGAATAGTCTTGAACTTCAATGATTTGTGAAATGCTGGTTGTGTATCATATGGATGTGAAATTTTGCACATTGTTTCTAGACATATTGAAGTTTGTTGTGGTTTTGATTGGAGGTCTTTATCATGTTTCAATTCTGTTTTAGGCTTGTGCTAAGTTGATGTATCAAATTGTGTCTCAATTGAGCTTGTTTGTGCTTGCCTTGCCTTATGGAATTTGATTACCATGCTTAAACTTGTCCAAATGCCTTGATTTTTGGTGTGTTGGTCATGTTGTATGTCCTGTTTAGCCATGATTTTTCTTGAGATTAATTGAACCATTTTTGAATTAATCTGAATTTGTTCATTCTGTTGTCTCAATGTGCTTTCAACTTGTATACCTTGCCTTCTTTGGTTCATGAAATGAATTTGGTATATGATATTGACATGAGACCTTTTGGATTATGTTCTTAATTGATTGAGGTTGATTCATGTTAAATTTCATGTTCTGTTTTGAATTTTTTCATCATCTTTGACCCTAGGCTTTGACCTAGTGGTTTGCCTCTCATGTTTGAAGCTTTGTTTCAGGTTACACATTCAAGTTACACAATTGATGATGCCTCATCTTGAGAGCATTTGATATTAGCTTTTGATTACTAATGTGTGTTTTGTAGGTTGATGTTGAATCTCTTGAGTTTGGCTTTTGGCTTACACATTGTGTATATTGGTTTGACTGTTGATGTTAACTGTTGGTTGTTTGTCTGTATAGTGGTACTGATTTGTTTGATGTTTCCACAGGTACATTAGTTGCTTAAGTTCACTTTGAACTTGCTTTTGCTTGGTTGCTTAACCACTTAGGTATAACCTCTCTTCTTCATGTAGTCTGGAAGACCTGGCCTGTTATGTGGTCAGGCACCTGTCTGAAGTCCTCCTTAAGAGGCAATGCTTGTGATTGTTTACTCTTTGTGCCAAGCAGGAAAAGTCCTCTTATGAGGCAATTGGTAGATAAAAGAGATGTGTAGTCCATCTCCTACTATTCAGTGTGTCATCCCTTTGCTCACATTACATGTTGATGCATTGTGGACATTAACCCAAGATCTATAGAGTCATTCACTTGTGGAGAGAGGTCCAACTTTCTGAACTCCCACACCTTCTATCATTCAATGCTCTCCCTGGAGGAGACAAGCATAAGTCCATTACTTGGCAGTTGTTCCTATGATATGGTGTGAGACTAGTGTAAGTCCATTGATTGGCATCTGGTATCATTGTTTTGTTTTAGGAGATTGGTATAAATCCATTGTTTGGTATCCGGTATCCATGTTTGTTTGTGAGATTGGTATAAGTCCATTGATTGGCATCCGGTATCATTGTTTTGTTTTAGGAGATTGGTGTAAATCCATTGATTGGTATCCGGTATCCACCTTTGTTTGTGAGATTGGTATAAGTCCATTGATTGGCATCCGGTATCACCTTGCTTATCATTTGCTTACTTGCATTGTTGCTTATTCCAAAGGACACACTTGAATCATCTACATATGATTTCAAGAGGTGAACATCTAAGAAGTTTTATTTCCTCACCCTTCCATTTTTATGTGTGTTTTCAAAACTCCCTTTTCACATGTTAATTCAAAAACTTTGACAAATATTGTGCAAACATTCTCATCTCTTTTCAAATTAGAAACCTAGGCTTTAGGCCTTTGATTTTTTCAAACTCCATTTCATAATACTTCTTTGAATTGAATTCTAATCATACTTTGACCATCTTTTTGTGAATAAATCCTAATTGGTTAATCCAACTCATACAATTGTTTTGTGGCTTTGTCCATTCTTGATAAGTTTTCATGCATTAGCCATAGGTTTGATTTATCCTAGTTGGTTGATGTTAACCTCACCTTCGTCCTTAGTGATTGAATTGTAAGACTTCCTAGCTTATTATAGGGTTAACCCCTCACTAGCAAGTTGAAGCTGTTCTCACATGGTGGACTCGTTGTTTGTATAAGGTTGAGTTTTCTCCCGTGGATAACGAAAGACCTTAGGGTTTTTTTGTTTTAAAAATGAACCCACTCATATTTTTGAAATTTTTTAGCCGAACTACGGCGTTTTGATCCTTACCTTCCATGGAAAGGTACGTAGGCAACGGGTTCATCCGTTCAAACACAAAAGTAATAACTTGTATGTTCTTTTCTCATCTTCCCAATCATGTTTGCACAATATGTCATAAACAAATAAACTTTTTTTTATACAACAAGTGTGAAAAGGGCTCCCTAGGAGTACCTAGGACGTTTTGGGTGCCTAACACCTTCCCATTGCGTAATTAACCCCTTACCCAGATTCTCTGATCTTTTCATTAGTTTTCTATGTGTAAAACTTCTTAGGCTTTTGTTCGCTTTTTAGCCATTCCTTTGGATAAATAAAAGTGCGGTGGCGACTCGATTCTTTGTATGCTTTTCTTTTGATTTAATCAATAAATCATAAAGTGACGAATACACCGCTACAGAAAAGTGGCGACTCTGCTGGGGATAACATTAGACCTTCCTTGGTAGTTTTGCCTACTTTTCACCCTTGTTGTATGATATTTGTTTATGTGTTATATGACATATTTTTGTACAATTTGGGATAACTGTATTGATTGTAATGTTTGAATTGCTTTATATACAATTGCTGTTTGCTTTGGTGATCTCTGTGAGATGAGTTCTATACCCGAACTCGAGTGCACTCTAGGATAGGAGAATGGCGTAGTCTTGTCGACTTGTGTGGAGTATTCCTTAACAAGTTGACTTGCGAGTCCATTCACTTGGTGGAGGTCATGTTGGATTAATAATGTCACACAAGTTATTTGTGGTTAGGCATTATTCTTTCAATCATGTGCCTTAGAAGCCAAGGACCTTAGTTTACCAAGCCCATCTTGGCCTATTTTTAGGACGTAGTGCGGAGGTCGTTCAGATGTCAGTTCTGATACGATTGTTACGCGATACTACACTCATAAGAGTCTCTCTTGAGAATATTTTTGGAATACGAGTATTCGTTCCTCCGATAATATCCGAAAGATGGGACGATGATTATGGGAACCTCTGGTAGAACATGTCTGGCAGGTTTAAACCCTAGTACACTCCCTTTGGGTGGTTCTTAACCGAGACTCCATGCTCGTGACTCTCAACAAACCCGTGATTCATGGTTGAGTCGTTCAGACATCCTTAATATCAATGGAACTTGGGTGTCGATAAGGTGAAAACCATAATTCGCCAAAATGGATGATTGATATTAAGGATGATTGAGCCGGTTCATGTATTGTTAATATCAATGGAACTTGGGTGTTGATAAGGTGAAAACCATAATCCACCAAAATGGATGATTGATATTAGGGATATAATGAGCTTTCCCATGACCTTTGTCTGGTGTGATTTGCTTGATCCTTGAGTGTGATTGTTGCATTCATGCATTCATCTGCATTCATGTCATCAGAAAAAAAAGAAAATTTTCAAGGAACTTAAAGGGTTTATTTGCAAAATTTTCAGACATGGAAAGACCGAAAAGGCATACAAAGAAGTACAACTTTAGACAACCTGATGTGAAAGAGTTAAGGAATCTGACATCCTATGTATTAGATCCCTTGGGTTTCAAAGCTCGCTATGGGAAGCTTCTGCCTCTGTTGACTACTCAGGTTGACGAAGGGTTGATGAGTACTTTGGCTCAGTTCTATGATCCTCTGTATCACTGCTTCTCATTTCCGGATTTCCAGCTGTTGCCTACGCTTGAGGAGTATGCTCATCTTATTGGGATCCCAATTCTGGATCAGGTGCCGTTCAGTGGCTTGGAGAGTATTCCGACTTCTCGAGAGATTGCAGACTTGTTGCACATAGATGAATCCCTTATTGAGGCGCATATGACCACCAAAGGTGGAATTCAGGGTCTTCCTTCCGATTTCCTCATCGCTCAAGCTACCGTTTATGGGAAGGCCAGGAGTGAGGATGCCTTTGAGGCTTTATTCGTGCTGCTCATCTATGGTTTAGTATTGTTCCCCAACATCGACAAATTTGTGGATGTGAACGCCATTAGGATCTTTTCAGTTCTTAATCCCGTTCCGACTCTGTTGGGTGATTCCTATTTCTCTTTGCATCTGAGGAATGCAAAGGGTGGAGGAGTTATTGTGTGCTGTTTGCCTCTGCTGTATAAGTGGTTTATTTCTCACTTACCGCAGACGGTTGCTTTCAAGGAGAATAAGGGATGTCTACGGTGGTCTCAGAGACTCATTTCTCTCACTAATGATGATATCTCTTGGTATGATCGCGTGTATGATACAGTTCAGATCATTGATTATTGTGGTGATATCCCTAATGTGCCTCTCTTGGTACATGTGGTGGGATCAGCTACAATCCTATATTAGCACGTCGTCAGCTTGGGTTCCCCCCAAAGGATAAACCTCATAACATTCTGTTAGAAGGTGTATTCTTTCAGGAGGGTAAAGATCCCCAAGGCCTGAAAGCCAGATTTGTCCGCGCTTGGCGCAAGATTCAGAAGAAGGGTAGGAATGAATTGGGTCCAAAAAACTGCATTGCTTTGGAGCCATATACTTCTTGGGTCAGACAGAGAGCTTCTGAGTACCTTATGCCGTATGATCATCCGAGACCTACACCTTTGGATGTGGCTGGGCCTTCAACTCTCCCTAACCAAGGTGTAGAGGAGTTGAGAGAAGAAGACCTTTCACGTGCTTGGATCCGTGAGAGAGAAGAGTTGCTCCATCAGCTTAAGGAGAAGGACGCTCTGATTGAGTTTCTCGAGCATCAGGTGATCGATGATCCGAATGATACTTGGACTTCTCTGCTTCCTCAGTCTTCCAAATTCTGGAAGAGGAAGTATGATCGACTTGCGAAGGAGAAAGCGGATATGGAAGCAGCATATGAGAGAGAGATCAAGAAGCTTTGTGCATCTCGTCATCCAGCATCCCGAGCTTCTAGGGATCCATAGGATGTTTATTTTCCTTTTCCCTTGTAATAATCAAAAATGCTGTACTTCTTTGTTTCAAATATATTTGATGAGATGTTTTCCATATGCTATTAAATGCTTTAAATATTCAAAATTTGCAAATAATACCCTAAAAGTTCCTTGAAATAAAATAAAGCATATGCACGAGCATTGCATGCATCATCTTGCATAAGCAGGTATTGTTCTGGTCTTCTTGTCTGTGGCCTAACTCTGTGCTCTTCATTTATTTTGAAGACAAGCTGACTCACCGGTACTATACCAGAGCCAATTCTGCTAGAGTGATGGATCAATTGGAACAAGAGAACCGTGAGCTGAAGGAAGAGGTCGCTCGTTTGAATTCTCTGATGGAGCAGTTTTTGTCTGCCCAGAACCAACCTTCTCCACCTCCTGCAACTCCTCCCCAAAGGACGGTTATATCTGAAGTCGTTGCTCCGACTGTGCCAGCTGCCAGTGCTCATTTCATGCCGCATGCCATGCCAACCGGGTTTCCGTGGGGTATGCCTCCGGGTTTCATGCCAGATATTCCACCTCCAACTTTTGCTTCCATGCCGGCATCTAGCCCGGTCCTTGCTGCTGCTCCTCCTGTCGTGCATACCATTCCCAGGGTAGACGACACCATCTATCATTCTGAGCCGTCTGAGGGCCCAGATGTCAATGAGAAGATGGATGCTATGAATGACCAATTCCTTGAGCTGCGAAAGGAATTGAAGACCCTCCGAGGGAAAGATCTGTTTGGCAAGTCTGCTGCTGAACTTTGCCTTGTTCCCGGTGTAAAGATTCCGATCAAGTTCAAAGTGCCTGACTTTGAAAAATATAAGGGGAACACCTGCCCTCTCGCTCACCTGGTCATGTATGCCAGGAAAATGTCTACGCAAACAGATAATGATCAGCTTCTGATCCATTATTTTCAGGATAGTTTGTCCGGTGCGGCTCTTCGCTGGTATATGAGCCTTGATAGTGCAAACATCCGATCCTTCAACGATCTTGGCGAAGCCTTCGTCAAGCAGTACAAATACAATGTTGATATGGCGCCTGACCGTGATCAACTCAGGGCCATATCCCAGAAGGATAAGGAGACATTTAAAGAGTACGCCCAGAGGTGGCGAGAGTTAGCAGCTCAGATTACTCCTCCGCTGGAAGAGAAAGAAATGACTAAGATCTTTCTGAAGACTCTTAGCTCATTCTATTATGAGCGGATGGTAGCTAGTGCTCCCTCTGATTTCACCAAGATGGTGAACATGGGGATGCGTCTGGAGGAAGGAGTCCGTGAGGGACGTCTGTCGAAAGATGAAAGCTCTTCTAAACGGTATGGGGCGTTTAAGAAGAAAGATGGGGAGGCACATGCTGTGCAATCCCATGCTAAACCAAGAAGACCCTCTGTCAAGAGGAAGCCGGCGCGTCATCAGCACCAGGTGGCTCATATAGCACCTGTCTTCAGAGATAATGCTCAGTATCAGCAGCCTAATCAGCATCAGCAACAACCTCAGTATCAACAGCAGTATCGTCCACAGCAACAGGCTTACCAGCCTCATGGCAGTACTAGTAACCAAGCTAATCTGAATTATGATAGGAAGAAGATCAACTTCGATCCCATTCCTATGTCATATGCTGAACTATATCCTTCCTTGTTGGAAAGGAAACTGGTTACTCCCAGGGATCCTCCAGCTGTGCCTGCCAACCCGCAGTGGTGGTATAAACCAGATCAACATTGTGTTTATCATTCCGGTGCTCCGGGACATAATATTGAGAACTACTTTCCATTGAAGACTAAGGTTCAAGACCTTATGCGGTGTGGTATTCTGGGCTTCGAGGACTCAGGCCCCAATGTTACAAAGAACCCATTGCCCGAGCATGGGAAATCTGTGAACATGGTCCAGGGGTGCCCTGGGAAATATAAAGTCAAATATGTAAGTCATATTCGACAGTCATTGGTCGAGTTGCATCGTTTGCTGTGTCAGTACAGCCATATGGAGCATGACCATGACAGATGCCGCATTTGCTCCGTCAATAGATTGGGTTGTCTCCAAGTGCGAAGAGAGCTTCAAGAGCTGTTGGATGAAGGTACTATAGAGATTATTCAGAACCGTAATGTTGATGAAGATGAACCAGAAGTGAATGTTATTTCTCCTGTGTTCAAGCTGCCTGAGCCTGTTGTCATCCGTTATGATGGTAGCAAGCCGAAGGTCTCTCCTTCTCTGATAATCAAGCCTGCAGGCCCTGTGACTTATTCTTCGGATAAAGCGATTCCCTTCCGGTACAATCCCGTTGCTGTGGAATATGGGAAAGAAGTGCCGTTGCCTTCCACCTCTGTGGTTAATATTGCCGACGTGAGCGGGTTGACCCGTAGTGGTCGTGTGTTTTCTGCACCCCCGAAGCCTCACATTGTTTCTGATTCTGCTGAGCGTCCGGTTGGGACTGCTGTGAATGTTCAGAATCCGACACTTGCTGTTGCCAAACCCTTCTCTGTACAAAAGACTCCTGCTTCTTCTGTTGGCCCGAGTGGCGCTGTGAATGAAGAATGTGATGAGATGCTGAGGCTCATCAAGAAGAGTGAGTACAATGTTGTAGACCAGCTTCTACAAACGCCTTCCAAGATCTCCGTATTATCTTTGCTGCTGAATTCAGAACCCCATAGGGAGGCTCTGCAGAAAGTTTTGGATCTGGCTTATGTCGATCACGACGTCACCATAGAACAGTTTGACAGTATTATTGCAAACATCACTGCTTGCAACACTTTGAGTTTCTGTGACGCTGATCTCCCTGAGGAGGGAAGAGACCACAACATGGCTTTACACATCTCTATGAACTGCAAGACTGATGCCATGTCCAACGTGCTAGTTGACACTGGATCATCTCTTAATGTATTGCCAAAGACCACACTCTCTCGATTGTTATATCAGGGGCCTCCCATTAGGCAGAGTGGTGTTGTTGTGAAAGCTTTTGATGGGTCGCGTAAGACCGTGATTGGGGAAGTTGATCTCCCAATCAAGATTGGACCCAGTGATTTCCAAGTTACCTTTCAAGTTATGGATATCCACCCATCTTATAGCTGTCTCCTTGGTAGACCATGGATTCACGAGGCTGGTGCCGTGACATCCACCCTACACCAGAAGCTGAAATTCGTCAAGAATAAGAAACTGGTTGTGGTAGGGGGAGAAAAGGCTCTCCTGGTTAGCCACTTGTCTTCTTTCTCCTATATTGATGCTGAGGATGAAGTTGGAACGCCGTTCCAAGCTTTATCTATTGCTGAGCCAATTGAGAAGAAGTCTCCTTCATTTGCTTCCTATCGCGATGCGAAACTGGCCATTGAATGTGGTGCAGTTGCTGGTTTAGGGAAGATGATTGAGCTTGAAGACAACAGATCCCGGGCTGGCATTGGCTATTCGTCTGGGGCATTCAACGAGCAAGGTTTGTTCAAGAGTGGAGGTTTTATCCATGCTGATCAACCTGAAGAAGCTGCTGCTATTCTAGAAGAGGATGTAGAGGATTTAAGCAACTTCATCATACCTGGTGATGTCTGCCACAATTGGGTCGCTGTAGATGTTCCTACAGCCATTCATAGATCAGAGTAATGGTTCACTTTGTTCAAAACCCTTCTCCCATGCCAAAAGGAGAAGTGATGACATTGTTGGCAGCATAAATACAATGATGTTTTCATTCAATTAATGCATTGTTAAACATTTGTTTTTCCATTTGTTTTCACTTTTTGCTTTTTGCATGAAATCAGTGATCACAAAAACCCATAAAATTAAGAATAAAAGCAACATTTTTCATCTGCATAATGGTTTGCTTGCTTAAATTCTAAAGTTTTTTTTTATTAACCAAAATCATTATGCAGGTTGATTCTAAAACCCATTGAACATAATGATCCAACGCCATCTCCCAAATTTGAATTCCCTGTATTTGAGGCAGAGGAAGATGATGTTGAAGGGATTCCTGATGAGATTACCCGTCTCCTTGAGCACGAGAAGAAGATCATTCAGCCGCATCTCGAAGATCTGGAAACAGTCAACTTGGGGTCTGAGGATTGTGTTCGTATGGTGAAGATTGGCGCACTTCTTGAAGAGTCTGTCAAGAAGAGGTTGATCAGTTTGCTACGAGAATATTCCGATATCTTTGCTTGGTCGTATGAAGACATGCCGGGTCTAGATACAAATATTGTGCAACACTTCTTGCCTTTGAAGCCTGAGTGCGTGCCTGTGAAGCAGAAGCTCAGAAGAACTCATCCAGATATGGCAGTGAAGATCAAAGAGGAAGTTCAGAAGCAAATTGATGCGGGGTTTCTGGTGACTTCTACATATCCTCAATGGGTGGCCAATATTGTGCCTGTGCCTAAGAAGGACGGAAAAGTCCGTATGTGTGTTGATTACAGAGATTTGAATAAAGCTAGTCATAAAGATGATTTTCCTCTACCACACATTGACATGTTGGTGGACAATACAGCTAAATTCAAAGTCTTTTCGTTTATGGACGGATTTTCCGGATATAATCAAATCAAGATGGCACCCGAGGATATGGAGAAGACAACATTCATCACACCTTGGGGAACATTCTGTTATCGAGTGATGCCCTTCGGTTTGAAGAACGCCGGAGCCACGTATCAACGAGCTATGACTACCTTGTTTCATGATATGATGCACAAGGAGATAGAGGTCTATGTTGATGATATGATTGCTAAGTCCCGAACGGAAGTTGAACATGTTGAGCATTTGTTGAAGCTTTTTCAGCGTCTGAGGAAGTTTAGGCTTCGCCTGAATCCGAAAAAATGTACATTTGGAGTCCGTTCCGACAAGTTGTTGGGTTTTGTAGTCAGCGAGAGAGGTATTGAAGTTGATCCTGCAAAGGTCAAAGCAATACAAGAGATGCCTGCACCCAAAACAGAGAAGCAAGTCCGAGGTTTTCTTGGCCGCTTGAACTATATTTCCAGATTTATATCCCACATGACTGCCACATGTGCGCCGATATTCAAGCTCCTTCGGAAAGATCAGTCTCATGATTGGACCGAGGATTGCCAGAAAGCTTTCGACATTATCAAAGAATATCTGTCTGAACCTCCGATCTTGTCTCCGCCTGTAGAAGGAAGACCTCTGATTATGTATCTAACTGTTCTTGAAGACTCGATGGGTTGTGTATTCGGTCAACAAGACGAATCAGGGAAGAAAGAATCTTCTATCTACTACCTCAGTAAGAAGTTTACTGATTGTGAGTCTCGATACTCTATGCTTGAGAAGACGTGCTGTGCTTTGGCTTGGGCTGCTAAGGGTTTGCGCCAGTACATGATAAATCATACTACTTGGTTGATATCCAGAATGGATCCAATTAAGTATATTTTCGAGAAACCTGCTTTAACCGGGAGGATTGCCCGTTGGCAGATGCTGTTGTCTGAGTATGATATTGAGTATCGAGCTCAGAAAGCTATCAAAGGTAGTATCTTGGCTGACCATCTAGCGCACCAGCCGATTGAAGATCATCAGTCTGTTCAGTACGACTTCCCGGATGAGGAGATTCTGTATTTGAAAATGAAAGATTGTGATGAGCCTACACTTGATGAAGGTCCGGAACCTGGTTCCAGATGGACGATGGTGTTTGATGGCGCTGTGAATCAGTACGGAAATGGAATTGGGGCAGTAATCATTACTCCTCATGGCACGCATATTCCGTTTACAGCAAGGCTAACTTTCAAATGCACGAATAACATGGCTGAGTATGAGGCCTGTATTATGGGACTGGAAGAATGTATTGATTTGAGAATCAAGCATCTTGATGTATATGGTGATTCGACCCTAGTTGTTAATCAGATCAAGGATGAATGGGAGACGAATCAGCCAGGTCTCATCCCGTATAGAGATTATGCGAGGAGGATTTCAACGTTCTTTACAGAAGTTGACTTTCATCATATTCCTCGAGAGGATAATCGGATGGCAGATGCGCTTGCTACACTTGCTTCCATGATTGTGGTCAAATATTGGAATGAAGTTCCTAACATTGCCGTGATGCGCTTGGATAGACCAGCTCACGTGTTTGTAGTGGAAGAAGTCAATGATGACAAGCCTTGGTATTTTGATATCAAGAATTTCCTCCAGAACCAGGTATACCCGCCTGGGGCATCTGTGAAAGATAGGAAAACTTTGAGAAGGTTGTCAGGCAGTTTCTACCTCAGTGGTGAAGTGCTGTATAAGAGAAATTTTGACATGGTTTTGCTCAGATGCGTGGATAGACACGAAGCAAACCTGTTGATGACTGAGGTCCATGAGGGTTCATTTGGTACTCATTCCAATGGACATGCCATGGCAAGAAAGATGCTGAGAGCAGGCTACTATTGGCTGACAATGGAGTCTGACTGCTGCAAATATGTGAAGAAATGCCACAAGTGTCAGATTTATGCAGATAAGATTCATATTCCTCCGACACTTCTGAATGTGATTTCATCACCATGGCCTTTCTCTATGTGGGGAATCGACATGATCGGCATGATTGAGCCAAAGGCGTCCAATGGGCACAGGTTTATTCTCGTAGCAATTGACTACTTCACCAAATGGGTTGAAGCCGCTTCATATGCGAATGTGACCAGGCAGGTGGTTGTGAAGTTTATCAAGAACCAGCTGATTTGCCATTATGGTGTGCCAGATAAGATCATTACTGATAATGGATCTAATCTGAATAATAAGATGATGGATGAGTTGTGCACTGAGTTCAAGATTGCACACCATAACTCCTCTCCTTACAGACCTAAGATGAATGAGGCTGTTGAAGCTGCTAATAAGAATATCAAGAGGATTATCCAGAAGATGTCATTTACGTACAAAGATTGGCATGAGATGCTGCCATTTGCTTTGCATGGTTATCGTACATCTGTCCGCACTTCAACAGGGGCAACCCCTTTCTCTCTTGTTTACGGCATGGAGGCTGTTCTCCCAGTAGAGGTGGAGATCCCATCAATGAGAGTCTTGATGGAAGCCAAGTTGACTGATGCCGAATGGATTCAGAGTCGTTATGACCAGCTGAATTTGATTGAAGAGAAGCGATTGACTGCCATGTGCCATGGTCAGTTATATCAGCAGAGAATGAAGAAAGCATTCGATAAGAAGGTCAAGCCTCGTGTGTTCCGAGAAGGAGACCTCGTGCTCAATAAAGTCTTGTCTTTCGCGCCCGATTCCAGGGGCAAGTGGACTCCAAACTACGAGGGTCCATATGTTGTAAAGAGAGCCTTTTCAGGTGGAGCTTTGATGCTTACAACAATGGATGGGGAGGATTTCACTCGTCCTGTGAATTCAGATGCAGTCAAGAAATACTTTGCCTAAAAAAAAAGAAGTATATGCAAATGAAAAACAGAATAGCTCGCTAAGTTGAAAACCCGAACGGGCGGCTTAGGCAAAAATGAGCGTCTCGGTGGAGAACCCGCAAGGGCTATCCAGGCAAAAATTAGAGACTTGAAAAAAAAGAATATTTGCATCCCGCTAGATTGAGTACCTCATCCTGGGGCAATCTAGGCAAAAATTAGGGATTTGGCAAGTAACTGCATCCTGACAAGACTTTCTGTTCCGCAGCCGTCTTTTCATCAGAGATTCTCGATTCGTCGTCAACTGAAGCTTCGAATACATCGAGATTCAAGTTGGTAGAGAAAGGATCATTATGTTCAATGTAGCCCTCTTTCAATATATATCACTGATTTCAAATTTGTACAGATCTATGGGGTCTTGCCATTTGCAGACTACCATTCCATCAAATCAATTTGAGCTTTTTATCCAATTATTTGCACTCTTATTTGTTTCAATTCAACAAATGTTTTGCATGTTTTAATTGATAAAATGTCATTGTTTTCAACAAATAAATTTTTCAAATTGTTATTTTAAACAAAGTGAACATTCACAATGATGAAAGGATACTTAAGAATTTCTCAGTGCTCTCCCAAGGGTGGCATAATTTCTAACAGGTAAGACATTTGATCATATTCCTGGCATTGGTTGTATCCTCTTTATCCTGCTTTGCTGTTGGGGTTGTTCCTCAAGCAGAGTTGTTGTTGTGGGTTGTCCCCCAAGCAGAGTGCTTGTTGAAGATTTCGTTTTCTTCTCCAGCAGTGTTCTCTCCCAGCATGGGTGTTTTCCTTTCGAAAGATTCGGTAGTTGGTGGTTTGAAGCCCCGGTACCCCGTCACTCTCTCTAGTGCAGTCGCCGGCGGAGTTGTTGTTTCTCTCCTCAGCATGGTTGCTTTCTTTTTGAAGATTCAGTGGTTGGTGGATTGATATCCCGGTACTTTACCACTTCCCTCAGCATTGTCAGAGTGGAGTTGTTGATATCTCCCCATCAGGGCGTTTAGCCTTCAGCAGAGTAGTGATTATTTTCCTCCTCTGCAGTTGTTGATTTGTTTTTTGGAAGGTGTAGCATTCAGTGGTTGATCCCCAGCTCTCCTCCATATCCCCAGTGGGTCCCTCAGTGGATTCCCTAGCCGTCAGTAGATTTGTGGTTTGGTGGATTGTATTTATGCAAAATCCCCAAAAGAGTTGGTATCCCCAACAAAGTCAGGATTGCATCTGTGATATTCCTCTCAGAGTCTCCGCCGGAGCTGGTATCCTCGACAGAGTTGCTTTTGTGGCAGTTTCTGCTTGTTTAAATCTCTGTTTCCCTAGTAGGGTCAGTTGGTGGTCTAGCATCCAGAGATTGGGTTGATTTCCTGATTGCTTTTGATCCTCAGTAGAGTGGCTTGTTGCAGAATCTACTTGTGGGATCTGTTTTTCCTTCAGTGGGTGTATCCCCGATGGAGTGGCTACTTGTGTTTTCCCCAGGTAGAGTTGCTTGTGCAGTAGATTCTACATGGATGACCTATTCTCCCTTTGTGGGTTGTTCCCCAGAGGGTTACGTGGAGTTGCTTTCATAGTAGTTCTCGCTTGTGCAATGAACTCTTGTTCCCCTGCAGATATCTCGGGATTTCTCCCGTTTCCCCAACAGATTTGTCTTTGTGGCCGTTTATGCCTGTTGTGACTTTCTGTACTCCAGTTGGGTTGATTATTATTGATCCATCACTCAGAGATTTTGCGATATCTCTGATCTTTTGCCTCCCCGCAGATCTTTGCTTTTTAGCATATGGATCTCCAGCAGATTGGCTTTCCAGTTGGTTTTTCCCCTGGAAGTATAGTACCGGATGTTTGATTCCTGGGCCTGTTTGTGTTAGATATGTCTGTTTTGTCAGCATTCATCAAAAATAAATCACGCATATTCATGCATAATTATAAAACATTCAGATATTCATGTTGCATTCTTTGCCATATATCTCTTGTTCATGGTCTCCTGCTATGGGTAATATAGATCTCCATAATAGATCTTCCCAAGCAGATGTCGGGCGTTTAAATCTCTCCATATAGAGTCAGCCCCATAAGCAGAAAGTGTCTGTTTTTCCTTTTGCAGTTCCCCACTGAGATTATCCTCGTGGATGACGGTTTCTTCCGTTTCCTCCCAACACATATATTGGGATGGATGTTCCTATTGAGTTATATCCTCATTAGGACGTGTCTTGATTCAGTCTGTCTTTTCGATTTGATCCTGAATTGGCATTTGTCAGCTGTTTCTTGTGCTTCCCTGTGGAATAAATGAATAATTTGCCCAGTAACTGGCAATAATTCTTTTTATCCCCAGCGGAATGTTTGGGCCTCTACCCTTATACCGGTAGTTGTAAGTCCTATGTTCCCTCTTCTTGGTGGAATTTGTGGTTATATACCTTTTATTCCTCAGCAGGAGTCGATTTGGTTTTCTACCCAATTTTCGGTAGTTGTAAATCCTATTCCCCTGCTCTCCAGCAGTTTGTGGTTTGTTATAAACCCTATCTTGTTCCCGTGCGGATTTATGATTTCTTTCATTCCCACGCGGAGTTGTGGTTTTCTACCCCGTATTCGGTAGATGTAAACCCTAATCTTTTTATTCTCATCGGAGTTGTTGGCTACTACCCAGTATTCGGTAGTTGTAAGTCCTATCTTTTTTTCCCTAGCAGTGGTAACCCTTGTGGTTCAGTCTGGTTGATGGTGGATTTTATGGTCTTCTACCCAGTGTTCGGTAGTTGTAAATCCTATGTTGTTGTGGTTTTATTCCCCGTTGGAGTCTGTGCTTTCTTGCGGATAGTTGCCGGATGATAGCAACCCTATCCCCCAGCCAGAGTTTGGTATTCTACCCCGTATGCGATAGTTGTAAACCCTAATTTCTCCCCTTTGCAGAGTTAACCTTGTTGTTCATCCTAACCGATAGTGGTTACTCTTTGTGGTTATCTTCATCCAGTATTCAATGTTGATATTCCTCCCTTGCTTCTGGATAATTGCCTTTTTGCTAGCAATTGTATCCCCAGCAGTCTTCTGGATCATTGCCGTATGCTTGCAATGTTATCCCCTTTGAAGTCGCCAGCAAGTCCTTGTGGATAATTGTTGTTTATGTGATTTATCCCCGGATCATTGATTTTGTATCAATGTATCCCCAGTGAGTCTTCTTTCATTTACCCGTTTGCTCGGTAATGTTTGTTGCTCCCTTTGATTGGTCATCATTACATACCTAGTTTTGGTATCCCGATGCCTTTCTTTTCGGTCGATTTATCCTTTATTAACCCAGTAACCGGTTGTGGATAATCTTCCATGCAAGCGTGTTATCCACGTTCTGACGGTAATGGATAATATATCTCATGCACTCTTCAGTCGAAGCCTGTTGTGTTTCCCCAGTCGAGTAAGATTCGTTATTCCTTTGTGGAATCGAATATTCTTTGTTTCTTGGATAATTGCCGGATGCTTGCAATTTATCCCCTGTGAGTTGTCTTTCGTTTACCTTGTTATTGTGGTAACGATTGTCTCTCTTTTTGGTTGATCACCTATTATATACCCAGTAACCGGTATCTCTGGTGTCTCTTCCTTTTCGAGTGTATTATTCACGTTCTGACGGTAATGAATAATATATCTCTTTCGCTCTTTGGTTGAAATTCTTTGTTGATTTTCCCCAGCGGAGTAAGATTCGTATTCTTTGTAGAATCGAATATCCATCTTTAACAAGTTTGTGTTTTGGATGATGAGTGTTTTGGCATATATACCAATTCACGTTTTCGGTAGGTCACCTATTATATGCCCTAACCGGTATCCCTGGTGTTTCCTTCCATGCGAGTATATTATCTATGTTCTGACGGTAATAGATAATATATCTCATGCGAGTATTCTATCCACGTTCTGACGGTAATGGATATTATATTTCATGCGCTCTTTGGGTTTGTGTCCCCAGTTGAGTAAGATTCGTTTTCCTGTTGTGGATTCGAATGTCCATCCTGTAAGTCGATTTTCTTTTTCAAGCCCTCCTTTCGGATGATGAGTGTCTTGGCATATATACCAATTCATGCCTTGGTCGGTCACCTATTATATACCCAGTAACCGGTATCCCTGGTGTTCCTTCCTTTCTACTCCCTATTATGACCTTGGTCCCCTGTGGAGTCAGATTTTCCTGAGTTGATGTACCTGTTTTAGGTCTTTCTCAGATGTTCGGTGGATTGATATCTCTCACCCTTGTACCGGTCTTAGATATTCATTCTTCATGAGTTTGTTACCCTTATACCGGTAACACCTCATTTCTTTGTTGCTCCCCCAGGAGAGTCTTTTTGTTAGACCTTCTCCAGTGGAGTTTCCGTTGTGATTTTACCCTTTTGCTTGTATTGGCGTTTTCCCCAATATATGCAATTTTCCCCGGCAGGGAGGTTCTTTGTGAACCTTTTCCTTGGTCCGAGTCCGGATTTTCATCTGGAGTATCCTTTGTGGATAGTTTGAGTCAGCTTGTGTCTTTCCAATGGAGGTGTCTTCCTTTGGAATTTTTCTTTTCCCTGTTTGAGTCCTTCACTCCCCAGTGAGGTCTCTAGTCCAGTCGTGTCTCATTCACGCAGTGTCAGTTTGTCCCCTAATTCAGAGTTGTGTCCTACTCACGCACTCTTTTTCTTTCTATCCCCAATAAGAGTCCCCGTGAGAGTCTTGTTAGAATCTCCGTTCCTAGTGATTGTATTACTCCGATGGATTGTCTTTTCTTCTGTGTGAACCATATCCCCACAGAGTTTGTGTTTTGCATGCATACATCTGCATCATGAGGTCTCTTAGGGACCAAAATTCGTCTCATTACTGTTATTTAAGCCCATTCTACCGCGTCGAGATGAAGATTTCTAAACTTCACTTCTCCGGCTAGAATGACCTTAAATAGGGGCATCTGTAAGACCCCAATTTTGTCCCTAAGATCCCTCATGGTATCATATCATATCATATCATTGCCTCAGGGATCATTATGCACCTTGCCTCCTTCCCTGTGGGTGGGTTATCTTTTGAGAGTGGTTCTTGATCACCAAGCATGTTTTGCATTTGTATATCATTTCTTTTCATTTGCTTACTAACCAAAAGTACAAAAATATGTCATCTAACCTTGTTACTTGCAATTGAAGCAATTACAGGTCAAGGCAGTCAATGCATTTCAATGAGAAATAAATGGTGGCCATTCTTGAGAATTTGGGCACCATAATCATTATCAAGAGTTCATATGAGTTATGACATCATTTTGAATCAAAATCCCAAGTGGTAGAGGCTTGAATCTCATCAAGGCATTCTTCAATCAACCGAAACCCTAGCCAGTCAACTGCCCAGTCAACTGTTAGATTTGGAGGTGGGAAGTGATGGGAAATACTTCATTCATGTTCAAACAAGTCTCATTTGACATTTCAAACATCAACATTGAAGAAAATAAAGTCAGGTCAAAACTTTCCAAAAATAGAAAGTGACCTATAATTCAAATTTGCCAAAAATGGAAAGGTTTTCTCCTCAAGATTACATCACCAAAAATGCTTCAAATGAAATTTTGTTGAACATGAAAGTTGTAAATCTTTCTCTCCCATTTCCAAAATGTCCAAGATCATCAATTTCTCATTTGTGGTTAAAGAGATATGATCAAAACATGGCCAAGTGTGGATTGAACTTCAAAAGTGCATAACTTTCAAACCATAGCTCCAAATCATGTGGCTCTTTTTGCTAAATTCTTGTCATGACCTATAATTTCATAATCTTGCATTGCATTGCATCATTTCTCATCACATGAACTTTTGCATTTTCACTTGAATTTTGGAGGGAAATTTCACAATTTAAAATTGGTGAATAAGTTGGATATTTTGCAATTACCAATGATTTTAAAATGTCATTTTAAGTGAAATTAACATAAATTCGTGCACTGTTCATGCACCATGCTCATGCATAAGGGTGAATTGCAAATTTGTCCAAACACCTCAAACTTTGCTAATTTCAATTACTATTTGTTAATCTTAATTAAGCATGACTAATTAGGAGTATATAACCTCAAACCCTAACAGAAAATGCTAACCACAATTCACAAATTTCAGATCTGAAATTTTCTCTCTCAAACATTCTCTCAATTTTTCTCACAATTCTTCAAAGCAACTTGCATAATCCTTGCCTAGTTCATCATCTAGCATAATCACTGAGCAACATTCAAGCAAGAACCAGGTGATTTCGTGCAAACTGAAGCAGCTTGAAGCAAGAAAGCAACAATGGCAAATCAACAATTATGTGGAATCGTGCATAGCTGAGCTTCGATCTTCCTTCTATTCACCTTCATAAGCATTGTAGAGGAGTTTTCGAGCATCACCAGGCCTCGAATCCAGCTGAATCCAGTTCTGCTTCTACAAGAGGTTACAAATTTATTCTCATAATTTTGCTTTTAATGGACATGATATGATAGATCTTTGATTGCTGAGTAGATTGAGCTTTGAATCGTGTGAATCCGTGCCAAATTGAGTGAGAAATGTTAATTTGAAGTTTGGTTGATGATTATTTGTTTCATTCGATCCGTGCATATATGATGTGTTTTGGATGAAATTGTTGTTGATTCTTGTTGCCTAATGAAAGATCTTTGCAATGCTATGCTTGATTTGTGTTTCTGTGCACATTTGAAGATTTCTGGAAATCTGGAGATGAAGATCTTGAAGATCTTCATCGTGTTCATGATGCCTGCGTTTTTCCTGCGAATTTAGTTACGACCTTCATAGCGTTTTCCTGCGAATTTAGTTACGACCTTCATAGCGTTTCCTGCGAATTTGGTTATTTTTACACAAATTGTGCATGGCTGGTTTTTAATTGGTGCTAGAGAATGCTAACATGTATCATATTTTGTACCTTGCTTGCCATATGCTTTGTGAAATGATGAGTTTTAATCCAATGATTATGAAACTTGACATGCTTAAACTACACATCTTTTTGGACATTTTGGTGTTGAGTTTGCATTTTTATCATTTGTGGTTGCTGAGATATGCTCATGTTAATGTAGGTGTGACAATGTGTGTCACACCTTAGCTTGCTCATTTTGATTAATTTCTTTACCATGCCAAATAAATTCCAATTGATGTGATTTTTTGTATGATGCTTCTTATGCATGTTGTGGATGATCATGAATATTTGTGGAATTTTTGGATTCATTTCGGATTTGTTTGGGATTTTTCTTTCTGGATTATCATTTGTGAGCTTTTGAATAGTCTTGAACTTAAATGATTTGTGAAATGCTGGTTGTGTATCATATGGATGTGAAATTTTGCACATTGTTTATAGACATATTGAAGTTTGTTGTGGCTTTAATTGGAGGTCTTTATCATGTTTCAATTCTGTTTTAGGCTTGTGCTAAGTTGATGTATCAAATTGTGTCTCAATTGAGCTTGTTTGTGCTTGCCTTGGCTTATGGAATTTGATTACCATGCTTAAACTTGTCCAAATGCCTTGATTTTTGGTGTGTTGGTCATGTTGTATGTCCTGTTTAGCCATGATTTTTATTGAGATTAATTGAACCATTTTTGAATTAATGTGCATTTGTTCATTCTGTTGTCTCAATGTGCTTTCAACTTGCATACCTTGCCTTCTTTGGTTCATGAAATGAATTTGGTATATGATATTGACATGAGACCTTTTGTATTATGTTCTTAATTGATTGAGGTTGATTCATGTTAAATTTCATGTTCTGTTTTGAATTTTTGCATCATCTTTGACCCTAGGCTTTGACCTAGTGGTTTGCCTCTCATGTTTGAAGCTTTGTTTCAGGTTACATATTCAAGTTACACAATTGATGATGCCTCATCTTGAGAGCATTTGATATTTGCTTTTGATTACTAATGTGTGTTTTGTAGGTTGATGTTGACTCTCTTGAGTTTGGCTTTTGGCTTACACATTGTGTATATTGGTTTGACTGTTGATGTTAACTGTTGGTTGTTTGTCTGTATAGTGGTACTGATTTGTTTGATGTTTCCACAGGTACATTAGTTGCTTAAGTTTACTTTGAACTTGCTTTTGCTTGGTTGCTTAACCACTTAGGTATAACCTCTCTTCTTCATGTAGTCTGGAAGACCTGGCCTGTTATGTGGTCAGGCACCTGTCTGAAGTCCTCCTTAAGAGGCAATGCTTGTGATTGTTTACTCTTTGTGCCAAGAAGGAAAAGTCCTCTTATGAGGCAATTGGTAGATAAAAGAGATGTGTAGTCCATCTCCTACTATTCAGTGTGTCATCCCTTTGCTCACATTACACGTTGATGCATTGTGGACATTAACCCAAGATCTATAGAGTCATTCACTTGTGGAGAGAGTTCCAACTTTCTGAACTCCCACACCTTCTATCATTCAATGCTCTCCCTGACCAGGGATAAGAGCTATGAGGCACACCCCTCATATCCATTTCATCTGCTTCACCTTAACTCTCAATGTTAAGGTTAAGAGCACAACTTACCCCATTCCAGTTGACTGTAAAGTCTAACCTTGCTTGAGCCTAATTGCTTGTATATAGTGTGTGCTAATTGACTTGTGTGTTTGCTCACTTGATTCATCTGTGCATATTTGCTTGAGTGTGCCTTAGTGCATTTATCATCATCATGTGTGTATCATTTCATAAGCTTTGTTTTATAGCATTTTTGCTTTGTCCATGGAGGAGACAAGCATAAGTCCATTACTTGGCAGTTGTTCCTATGATATGGTGTGAGACTAGTGTAAGTCCATTGATTGGCATCTGGTATCATTGTTTTGTTTTAGGAGATTGGTATAAATCCATTGATTGGTATCCGATATCCATGTTTGTTTGTGAGATTGGTATAAGTCCATTGATTGGCATCCGGTATCATTGTTTTGTTTTAGGAGATTGGTGTAAATCCATTGATTGGTATCCGGTATCCACCTTTGTTTGTGAGATTGGTATAAGTCCATTGATTGGCATCCGGTATCACCTTGCTTATCATTTGCTTACTTGCATTGTTGCTTATTCCAAAGGACACACTTGAATCATCTACATATGATTTCAAGAGGTGAACATCTAAGAAGTTTTATTTCCTCACCCTTCCATTTTTGTGTGTGTTTTCAAAACTCCCTTTTCACATGTTAATTCAAAAACTTTGACAAATATTGTGCAAACATTCTCATCTCTTTTCAAATTAGAAACCTAGGCTTTAGGCCTTTTATTTTTTCAAACTCCATTTCATAATACTTCTTTGAATTGAATTCTAATCATACTTTGACCATCTTTTTGTGAATAAATCCTAATTGGTTAATCCAACTCATACAATTGTTTTGTGGCTTTGTCCATTCTTGATAAGTTTTCATGCATTAGCCATAGGTTTGATTTATCCTAGTTGGTTGATGTTAACCTCACCTTCGTCCTTAGTGATTGAATTGTAAGACTTCCTTGCTTATTATAGGGTTAACCCCTCACTAGCAAGTTGAAGTTGTTCTCACATGGTGGACTCGTTGTTTGTATAAGGTTGAGTTTTCTCCCGTGGATAACGAAAGACCTTAGGGTTTTTTGTTTTAAAAATGAAACCACTCATATTTTGGAAATTTTTTAGCCGAACTATGGCGTTTTGATCCTTACCTTCCATGGAAAGGTACGTAGGCAACGGGTTCATCCGTTCAAACACAAAAATAATAACTTGTATATTCTTTTCTCATCTTCCCAATCATGTTTGCACAATATGTCATAATCAAATAAACTTTCTTTTATACAACAAGTGTGAAAAGGGCTCCCTAGGAGTACCTAGGACGTTTTGGGTGCCTAACACCTTCCCATTGCGTAATTAACCCCTTACCCAGATTCTCTGATCTTTTCATTAGTTTTCTATGTGTAAAACTTCTTAGGCTTTTGTTCGCTTTTTAGCCATTCCTTTGGATAAATAAAAGTGCGGTGGAGACTCGATTCTTTGTATGCTTTGCTTTTGATTTAATCAATAAATCATAAAGTGACGAATACACCGCTACACTTACCCTAGGGTGGGACTTGTGTGAGTTAGTTTGAGACCACCAAGCATGCTTGAATTGTATATCATTGATTTTCTTATTTTGTTTACTAACCAAAAGCACAAAAATATGTCACTAACATCTTTTGTTTTGTAGCTTGAGCAATCATAAGATCTGAGGCTCCTAAGAGGCCCCTATGCTCAATGATATGGCCAGGTGAAGGTGAAAGCAAGCATGACAATGGTTCCCAAGGCTCTCATTCATAATATATGCCTCCCAAGTATCTCAATTTGTCATTTTAATCAAATCAAACCAAAGGGCTTGAGGTTTGTTTCCCAAGGAAACCCTAATTCATCTATGCTTCAACTGTGCCTTGCTCATGAAGAAACCTCAACCCATGATCAAATATAATCAAGGGAAGTTATTTCACTCATCATTTCATGCATATATGAGATTATTTGAGTTTCCTCAATCATTCATTCATCAAGGTTTGAGGTATGGACTTGAGAAGTTGATCAGTCAATTCATCTGACTATTTTAGAATCCAATGAGACCTAACTTTTGATATGTTTGTCAAATGGAGATGACCCCAAGAGAAAACATGTTCTTAAAAACCATATGAACAACTTTAATGTTCATCAAAAATTGATTTGAAGCTTGTAAGGTCATCATCCATTTCAAAACATTATAGGTCATTTTGATTGAAACCCTAATTTTTGGTCAACTTCCCAAGGACCTAACTCACTCATTTTTCATGATTTTGAGGCGGGATCAAATGAATTGGAAATTTTAAGATGTATAATTAATTGTTTATTTTGAAAAAAAATTCATAATCCTAAAAGAAATACATTTGATAATGCAAAACATTATAGGTCATTTTGGACCAAAGGCATTGAAATTTGAAAAAGTCCAACTTCAAGTACCCATAACGTTCTCATCAAAAATCCAAATGATGCAAAATTTAAGTCCAAATTGATTTTCTTGAAAATATCTACAATGTTTATGTTGAAGGTTTTGTCATTTGAGGCTTGCATCAATGAAACAGAAGGGCTTGAAGTTGGTCCATTTTGGAAAATTTCATATGCACGTGTTTTGCACCTTGAACTTTATGACCAATTTTCATTAATTTCCCAACTCCAAATGGATTTTTGTTCAACATAACAATTGATCCTCATCTCAAGACCTTTCCAACCATTACCTACAAGGCCATGTTTTATTTTGGGAAGATGCATTTTCGAAGAGATGAAGAATCATGTGCATTTTTAGAAACTTTGTTGAAAAATTGTTGAAACTTCATGCACACTCATTTGCAATCATATTTTCACATCCAAACTTGGTCATTGTGATTTCAGCCTGCTAAATCAGTTGGATTTGGGCCCTGCATGCGCTTGTACAGGCCCATGCATGGAGGCTCTCATCACTCATGCACATGAAATTCCCATGCTTCCATTGCCTTTTGCTATAAATAGAGCTGCATACCTTCATCCGAAACCAACCTTAAGGCGCCTCATATGCCGCAGAAATCAATCCAAACCTCACTCTAAAGGAATTGTGCAATTTCACTTTCATTTTTCAGATCCAATTTTCAACTTCATTGGTTGATTATTGGACTTAAATTCCTTAGCCTTGCTCCATCTCCATCTCAAGAACACACTGCAATCAAGATTGGTGAAGGATCATGCTCCATAGATCTGCATTTGCAAGGTTGATGCTCAAACTTTTTTCAATCGAAACACACTGATTATAGCTCATTTCTTGTGTTTATTGGCTTGGCTGAAGTCCTCTCATAAGAGGCATTTGAATAATGTTCTTAATTTTGTAAATCCACCAAGTTCAGATTGAACACCATGATTTTCTCTCTTTGATTTCTCTTTCCATGAGAGTCTAGAGGAGAAACCAATGGTACAGGGGTGATGTACATCACCCCAGCTTTCCAATGATATATGATCGCTTCATTTGGTTAAGTTTTGTTGACCTGCAACTTCCATCGGCACTGGTGAACTCGCCGGAGAAGACGGTGGTGTACACCACCGTCTCCTTGCCAGATTAAATGTGAGCCGTTGATGATGATTCCCAGATTGAATCAGGGCCTTCACTTGTTATGACTTTTAATAATGCTGGATGTTGCTCAGTTGACTTGGACTCATGGTGCGTGCGCATTCCATTGCCATTAGATCCTCCATGTCATTTAACGAGGTTCAATCCAATGCGTGTGAATTTTTGTTATTTCTGAATTAATCCATTTTATTTTCTTAATTCCATTTTATTTCAAAAAATCATAACTCTTTCATTTTAATTCAAAAAAACATGGGACCAATTTCATTATTTTCCTTTTTAATTCTAGTTTCTAAAAATGATTTTAAATATTTTTTATTTTGCCTTTTGATATTTTTTGTGAATTTTCTCTTTTCTGGTTATTTTTAATTCATTTTAAATAGTTTCCAATATTCAAAAAATGCAAAAATATTTTCTTAACTTCTTTGAATGATGATGAATCTATGAAAAATATTCTCATCAATTTATTAATTGATTTGAGATTTATTTGAGATTTTAGTTCAATTAGGTTATTTTTTATTCATTTTTTATTGTTTAAAAATAGTTTCTGGTTTTTAAAAATGCTGAAATTTTTTGTCAAACTTTGTTTGACCTTGTTGAACTTAGGATGATCCATTTGGACTTTTCAAAGTTGATTTGAAATGGATTTGAAGTTTGACCTTTATTTGATTATTTTAATTCAAGTATTATTTTAATTTTCAAAAATACCAAAAATATTTTATTTGTTTCTTGACTTCTAAGTTTCACTTTGCTTTTGTTTACTATGGTTTGACCTTGATTCCATTCATCTTTGGTCAATGTACTTTCCTTACTTCATTTGAATTTCAATTCATGTATATTCTTATTCATCTTCTTCTTCCTCTTTTTCTTTTTGATCAATGAGTTAAAGATTGACGGTTAGCCTTGATATATGGGAGGTTTAACCTTCCTTGATTCAAACCTAATTCATATTGATCATAGATCAAGTGAATGTATTTGCATTAAGGATAGGTTGCTTCTTGGTCAAGCAAAAAACCTAAATCAATACAAGATCATTATTCTTTTCTTTTGGCATGGCAAGTGGTAGGAGCTTGGCTCACTAGTCAAGGTCTCTCACTTGTGTTTGTTACCTATAGTTTTATTGACCGGCCTCAGATAGGTGTGACTACTACATTAGTTCACTTACGATTGCTTAACATAGCGCTAAATTGCCTTATGACACATTAACACTAACTATTGACCATTAACTTTTAATACAAGTCATTTAATTCTTGCAATTTACTTTAATGCAAATTTAATATTCTTGTACATATAATTAATTTTCTTTTGCCCTTTGCTCACTTGAGCTCATGTTTATGTTAATGCAATTTGCCTTTTGCTCAATTGAGCATATAATTATGTATATACTATTATGCTTGTTTTGTTTTGATTGTGTGAAACCAAATGCAAATGGACAAAAGGACTTAGATTTTAGGACATTCCCTATGCTAAATGGAGTCAAAGAGCAACTAGGCCTCATGCCTTTAGAATTCTATAAATGTCAAAGAGCAACTAGGCCTCATACCTTTAGAATGCTTAAAGCTTGAAGATGAATATTGAAAGGACCAAATTCTAAATTCCCTCTTATCCATTCTTCATTTGTTTTGTGGAACATTTTGATTTGTGTGTTCTTGTGCTAGGGATCTCAAACATTTGAGCCAAGTAGAAGAACCATTGTCATGAGCATCCAAAGTGAGAGATACAAAAGCCATTGGAAGATTCCTAGGAGCTTGATTTGTGTGCTTGATTGCTTGAGTTGTTTGCTATTTGATTTCTAATTCCAAAGGATGGGAGCTACTTGGATCATCACTATGATCTCAAGGAGGGAACTCCATTTGTGGTTCTATTTCTCTTCCTTCATCTTTGTATGTTTAGGACTTAGACATTCTTCTTATTCCCTCCACTCTAACCCAAGCCAAACTTTTGTGCAAACATTAACATTTGTTTTCAAAATTAGAAACCTAAGCATTATGCTTTTGATTTTCCAAACTCTTTTCATAACACTTATTTTGAATTGAATCCTTAAGTCAACTTTGACCATACTTTGTAAATACTTTTCATTTGTAAATACAACTCACTTAATTGTTTTGTGATTTCAATGGCCATTTTTGCCAAAGCTTTTCATAAACATTAGCTATTAGGTTTGAGTTATCCTAGAGGTTGATATAATACTCACCTATATTCTTAGTGATGAACCATAAGACTTCCATGCTTATTATAGGGTTAACCCCCTCACTAGCATGTTGAAGCTCTCCTCATATGGTGGATTTGTGGTTTTAGGTTGATTTTTCTCCCTTTGATAACAAAAGACCTTAAGGCTTTTGGACCAATCAATTCACCAACTTCTTTTGAGAATTTTACCCCGAACTACGAGGTTTTGATCCTAATCTTTTTTAAGATGGTACGTAGGCAATGGGTTTATCCATTCAAACACAAAACTGTAAATAATTTGTACATTCTTCTCTCATCTCCCCTAATCATGTTTGCACAAATAATTTTCACAAATACCAACCTACCTCACAACAATTGTGAAAAGGGCTCCCTTAGAGTACTAAGGATGATTTGGATGCTTAAAACCTTCCCATTACATAACCAATCCTCTTACCCAGATCTCTGACATTTTTATTAGTTTTTGATTTGATAAAACTTCTCGGTTTTTGTTCGCTTTCTAACCTTTCCTTTGGATAAATAGAAGTGCGGTGGCGACTCGAATTGTATGATTTACTTTCGATTTAGTCAATAAATCTAAAGGTAACGAAAACCCCGCTACAGAAAAGTGGCGACTCTGCTGGGGACTGTTTTGCCTAGTGGGTTTTGCCTACTTTTCACCTTTGTTGTATTGTATTGTATATTATTTTGTGACATATTTTTGTGCAAATTTGGGATGACTGTATTGTTTGTAATGTATGAATTGCTTGATATATTAATTGCTTGTGTGCTTGGTGGTCTTGTGAGATGAGTTCTATACCCAAACTCGAGTGCACTTATGATAGGAGAATGGCATAGTCTTGTTGACTTGTGTGGAGTTATTCCTTAGCAAGTTGACTTGCAAGCCTATTCACTTGGTGAAGGTTATGCTGGGATCAATAATGTCACACGAGTAGTCGTGGTTAGGCATTACTCTTCCCAATATATGCCTTAGAAGCCAAGGACCTTAGTTTACCATGCCCATCTTGGCCTATTTTTAGGACGTAGTGCGAAGATCTTTCAAGTGTAAGATTTGATACGATCGTTACGCGATACTACACTCATAAGAGTCTCTCTTGAGAATATTTTTGGAATACGAGTAGTCGTTTATCCGATAATATCCGAAAGATGGGATGATGACTATGTGAACCTCTTGTAGAACATGATTGGCAGGTTAACCCTAGTACACTCCCTTTGGGTGGTTCTTAACCGAGACTCCATGCTCGTGACTTGCAACAAACCCTTGATTCATGGTTGATCCGTTCTTGTATATCCTTAATATCAATGGAACTTGGGTGTTGATAAGGTGTAAACTATAATCCACCAAAATGGATGATTGATATTAAGGATGACCTAACCCATCCCATGACCTTTGTGTGGTGTGCTTTGCTTGATCCTTGAGTGTGATTGTTGCATCCATGCATTCATGCATTCAACATCCATATCATCAACAATGAGAATTTTTTTCAAGGAACTTAAGAGGTCTATTTGCAAATTTTCAGACATGGATAGACAAAGAAGGAATACAAAGAAGTACAGTTTCAGACAACCCGACTTGAAAGAGTTAAGGAGTTTAACATCCTATGTATTAGATCCCTTGGAGTTCAAGGCTCGTCATGGGAAGCTTCTGTCTATTCTTGTTACTCAGGTGGATGAAGGTCTGATGAGTGTATTGGTGCAGTTCTATGATCCCTTGTACCATTGCTTCACATTTCCGGATTTCCAGCTTTTGCCTACGCTTGAGGAGTATGCCTATCTTGTGGGTATACCTATTCTAGATTAGTTGCCGTTCAGTGGCTTGGAGAGGGTTCCTACTTCTCAAGAGATTGCTGATCTGTTGCATATAGATGAATCTATTGTGGGTGCTCATATGACTACCAAAGGTGGAATTCAAGGTCTCCCATCTGATTTCCTCATAGCTCAAGCTACTTTGTATATGAAGGCCATGAGTGAGGACGCCTTTGAAGCCATATTTGTACTTCTCATCTATGGGCTAGTGTTATTCCCCAACATTGACAAATTTGTGGATGTGAACACTATTAGGATTTTCTCTACTCTTAATCCCGTTCCGACTCTGTTGGGTGACACTTATTTCTCTTTGCATATGAGGAATGCAAAGGGTGGTGGTACCATTGTATGTTGTTTGCCTCTGTTGTACAAGTGGTTTATTTCGCACTTGCCACAGACGCTCGCCTTCAAGGAGAACAAAGGATGTCTACGGTGGTCCACGAGACTTATGTCCCTCATTAATGATGATATCTTTTGGTACAACCGTGTATATGATGGTGTGCAGATTAGTGACTCTTGTGGTGAATTCTCCAATGTACCTCTTCTTGGTACATGTGGTGGGATTAACTACAACCCTATTTTAGCACGTCGTCATCTTGGTTCCCCTTAAAGGATAAACCTAATAACATTCTGTTAGAAGGTGTGTTCTTTCAAGAGGGTAAAGATCCACAAGGCTTGAAGGGGAGGATGGTCCTCGCTTGCCGCAAGATTCATAGGAAGGGAAGGAAAGAGCTTGGTCTGAAGAATTGTATTGCTTTGGAACCCTACACCTCGTGGGTTAGGAGAAGAGCTTCTGAGTACCTTATGCCTTATGAGTATCTAAGACCTACACCTTTGGTTATGGTTGGGCCTTCAACCCTCCCTGACTAATGAGTAGAGGAGTTGAGAGATGAAGACCGTTCGCGTGCTTGGATCCGTGAACGAGAAGAGCTACTTCAGCAGCTTAGAGATAAGGATGCATTGATAGAGTTTCTTGAGCATCAGGTTATCGATGAGCCTGATAATGTAGTCATTTCTCTTCTTCCTCAGTCTTCCAGGTTTTGGAAGAGGAAGTACGATCGACTCGCCAAAGAGAAGGCAGATATGGAGGCAGCCTATGAGCGAGAGGTGAAGAGGCTTCGTGCAGCTTATCTTCCAGTCTCGAGAGCTTTGGACGATTGTTTCTAGGGTTCCATAGGATGTTCAATTTCCTTCTCTCTTGTATTGTATTTGGTTACCAAGACCGTACTTCTTTGGTGTAAATTTTTTTCTAGATATTATGGATATGATATTTCCATATATGTCTGAATGATTAATATTTCCAATATTTGCAAATAGAACTCTAAAAGTTCCTTTGATTAAAAAATAAAATTATATGCACAAGCATTGCATGCATCATGTGCATAAGCAGGTTTTACTCCAGGCTTCTTGTTCAGTGGTCTAACTCTGTGTTCTTCATTTATTTTGAAGACAAGCTGACGCACCGGTACTACACCAGAGCCAACTCTTCAAGACTAATGGATCACCTAGAACAAGAGAACAGGGAACTGAAGGAGGAAGTGGAAAGATTGACTGCCCTGATGGAGTCTTTCTTGGCCGCCCAAAGCCAGTCGTCTCCAACGCCTTCAACTCCTCCCCAGAGGACAGTCACTTTTGAGATTGCCTCTTCAACAATGCCTGCTGCCAGTGCCCATTTTGCGCCTACTGCTATGCCAGCCGGGTTTCCCTGGGGGATGCCCGCGAACTTTGTTCCATAGGGTCTCGCCCCAACTTTTGCTTCTCTGCCGGTATCTAGCCCGGTCCTTGCTGTGCCACCTCCATTCGTGCATACTATACCAATAGTAGATGACACCATTTATCACTCTGAGCCATATGAGGGCCCAGACGTGTATGAAAAGATGGATGCTATGAACGATCAATTCCTTGAGCTGCGCAAGGAACTCAAAACTCTTAGAGGGAAATACCTCTTTGGCAAATCTGCTGCTGAGCTTTGCCTTGTTCCTAATGTCAAGATCCCTGTAAAATTCAAAGTGCCTGACTTTGAAAAGTACAAAGGAAATACTTGCCCTCTCAGCCATTTGGTTATGTATGCACGAAAAATGTCGACTCAGACCGACAATGATCAGTTCCTCATTCATTATTTCCAGGATAGCCTGTCCGGTGCTGCCCTGAGATGGTACATGGGTTTGGATAGCGCGAACATCTGCTCCTTCAACGACCTTGGCAAAGCCTTCGTCAAGCAATACAAATACAACATTGATATGGCTCCCGATAGGGACCAATTGAGGGCCATGTCCTAGAAGGATAAGGAAACTTTCAAGGAGTACGCCCAGAGGTGGCGAGAATTAGCTGCACAGATCGTGCCTCCGCTAGAAGAGAAAGAGATGACCAAGATCTTTCTGAAGACCTTGAGTTCATTCTATTATGAGCGGATGATTGCTAGCGCTCCTTCTGACTTCACCGAGATGGTGAATATGGGGATGCGTTTAGAGGAAGGAGTCAGGGAAGGGCGTCTGACTAGAGAAGAAGGCTCTTCTGCCAAACGTTATGGGGCATTTGCAAAGAAGAAAGATGGTGAGGCACATGTTGTGACCTCCCATGTCAAATCCAGAAGACCCCCTATGAAGAGGAAGACCGTGCGTCCCACCGGTAACCAGCACTAGGTGGCTCATATAGCACCTGTTTTCAGAGAAAATCAGCAATATCAGCATCATAACCAGCAACAACAACATCAACAGTATCAACAACAACAACACCGTCCTCAACAGCAGGCCTACCAGCCTTGAAACAATAATCAGACCAGTACAAGCTATGATAGGAAGAGGGTCAGTTTTGATCCTATTCGGATGACCTACGCAGAGCTATATCCTTCTTTGATAGAAAGGAAGCTGATCACTCCACGTGACCCACCTGCTATACCTACTAACCCTCAATGGTGGTATAAGCCTGAACTTCATTGTGTCTATCATTCCGGTGCTCTCGGACATGATGTGGAGAACTACTACCCGTTTAAGACCAAGGTTCAAGACCTTGTGAGAAGCGGTATATTGTTTTTCGAGGACGTAGGTCCTAATGTCAAGAAGAACCCATTGCCCGAGCATGAGAAATCTGCTGTCAACATGGTTCAGGGTTGCCTTGGCAAATACAAGGTCCGATATGTCAGCCATATCTGACAATCTTTGGTCGAGATGCATAGACTGTTGCGTGGATATAGTCACTACGAGCATGACCATGACAGTTGCCATGTTTGCAATGTTAATGAGAGAGGATGTCATCAAGTTAGAAAAGACATCCAAGAAATGTTGGATCAAGGTGTAATTAAGATACTTCAGAATCGCGATGAGGATGATGAAGTTAATGTGATATCACCAGTATTCAGGATACTTGAGCCTGTTGTCATCTGATATGATGACTGCAAGCAGAAGGCTTCTCCCACTCTCATAATTAAGCCAGCTGGCCCTGTGCCTTATTCTTCTGACAAAGCTGTTCCCTATCGTTATAATGTTGTTGCATTAGAAGATGGGAAGGAGGTGCCTATACCTTCCACCTTTGTTGTTAGTATCGCTGATGTCAGTGGTCTGACCCGTAGTGGTCGTGTTTTCTCGACGCCGCCGTAACCCCAGACTGACACCAGAAGGGTTGATACTGCTGATAGTGCCGTCCGTCCTATTGGGAATTCTTCCAATTCTCCGAATCCGACACTTGCTGTTAATAGACCTGCCGCCGCTGTTGCTAATACTCCTGTCCTTGCTGTCCAGAATGACATGATGAAAGAGGATTGTGATGAGATGCTGAGGCTCATCAAGAGGAGTGAATACAATGTTGTAGATCAGCATCTACAAACGCCTTCAAAGATATCTGTGCTATCTTTGTTAATGAATTCTGAGCCACACCGAGAAGCTCTGCAGAAGGTGTTGGGCGTGGCGTATGTAGATCATGACGTCACCATAGAACAATTCGACAGTATTGTTGCAAACATTACCGCTTGTAACAATATGAGTTTCTGTGATGCTGATCTCCCTGAGGAGGGAAGAGGCAATAATTTGGCACTTCATATCTCCATGAATTGCAAGGATGATGCCATGTCTAATGTGCTGGTAGACACTGGATCATCACTGAATGTGTTGCCAAAATCCACTCTCGCTAGACTTTCATATCAGGGGCCTCCCATGAGGCAGAGTGGAGTGGTCGTGAAAGCTTTTGATGGATCCCGCAAAACTGTGATCGGAGAGGTTGAACTCCCAGTCAAGATAGGACCTAGTGATTTCTAGATCACTTTTCAGGTGATGGATATCCACCCATCATATAGCTGTTTGTTGGGCAGACCATGGATTCACGAGGCAGGTGCTGTGACATCCACCCTACACCAAAAATTGAAGTTCGTAAAGAATAAAAAGTTGGTGGTCGTAGGGGGAGAGAAGGCTCTCTTGGTAAGCCATCTGTCTTCCTTTTCTTATATTGATGCTGAGGATGAGGTTGGGACGCCGTTCCAAGCCTTGTCTATTGCTGAGCCTTCTAAGAAAGGAACTTCTTCATTTGCGTCCTACAATGATACGAAGTTGGCAATTGAGCATGGCATAACTACTGGTTTAGGACAAATGATTAAGCTGGAAGACAATAAATCCCGGGCTGGCATAGGGTATTCTTCAGGCACTTTCAACAAGCATGGGCTGTTTCAGAGTGGTGGTTTTATCCACACCATCGAAGATCAGGAAGCTGTTGCTGTTGTGGAAGAGGATGCAGAGGAGGATTCTGGAAACTTTGTCATCCCTGGAGGGGTCTGCAATAACTGAGTCACTGTTGATGTTCCAACAGTTGTCCATAAGTCCATGTAATGTTCATTTTTGTTTAAAAACCCTTCTCCCATGCCAAAAGGAGAAGTGATGACATTGTTGGCCCATAAATACAATGATATTCATTCAATAATTACATGTTAAATGTTTGTTTTTCCAAATTATTTTCACTTTTTTCTTTTTGCATGAAATTGGTGATCACATAAAACCCTAAAAATAGAATAAAATCAATCTTTTCATCTACATAATGATTTGCTTTGTTTGAATCCTAAAATCTCTTTTATATCCAAAATCATTATGCAGGTTGATTAAACCCATTGAACATAATGATCCAACACCACCTCCCAACTTTGAGTTCCCTGTATTTGAGGCCGAAGAAGATGATATTGAAGAGATTCCTGATGAGATTACCCGTCTGCTTGAGCACGAAGAGAAGATCATTCAGCCACATCTTGAGAATCTGGAAACAATCAACTTAGGGTCTGAAGATTGTGTTCGAGAAGTGAAGATTGGGGCACTCCTTGAAGAATCTGTGAAGAAGGGATTGATTAAGTTGCTATGAGAATACGTCGACTTCTTTGCCTAGTCATATGAAGACATGCCTGGTCTGGATACTGATATCGTGCAACATTTCCTGCCTTTGAAGCCTGAGTGTGTGCCTGTGAAGCAGAAGCTCAGAAGAAGTCATCCCGATATGGCAGTGAAGATTAAAGAAGAAGTTCAGAAGCAAATTGATGTGGGGTTTCTGGTGACTTCTACATATCCTCAATGGGTGGCCAATATTGTGCCCGTGCCTAAGAAAGATGGAAAAGTCCGAATGTGTGTGGACTATAGAGACTTGAACAAAGCTCGTCCGAAAGATGATTTTCCTTTACCACATATTGATATGTTGGTAGATAATACAACTAAATTCAATGTCTTCTCGTTTATGGACGGATTTTCCAGTTATAATCAGATCAAAATGGCACCCGAGGATATGGAGAAGACAACATTCATCACACCTTGGGGAACATTTTGTTATCGAGTGATGCCCTTCGGTTTGAAGAACGCCGGAGCCACGTATCAACGAGCTATGACTACCTTGTTTCATGATATGATGCACAAGGAGATCGAGGTATATGTTGATGATATGATTGCAAAGTCGAGAACGGAAGTTGAACATGTAGAACACTTGTTGAAGCTTTTTCAGCGTTTGAGGAAGTATAAGCTTCGTTTGAATCCTAACAAGTGTACATTTGGAGTCTGTTCCGGCAAGTTATTGGGCTTTATTGTCAGTGAAAGAGGTATTGAAGTTGATCCTGCCAAGGTCAAAGCAATACAAGAGATGCCTGCGCCAAAAAATGAGAAGCAAGTTTGAGGTTTTCTTGGCCGCTTGAATTATATTTCCAGACTTATATCCCACATGACTGCCACATGTGCGCCAATATTCAAGCTCCTCCGGAAAGATTAGCGTCATGATTGGACTGAGGATTGCCAAAAAGCCTTCGACAATATTAAAGAGTATCTGTCCGAGCCTCCGATTTTGTCTCCGCCTGTGGAAGGGAGACCCTTGATTATGTATCTGACAGTTCTTGAAGAATTAATGGGTTGTGTCCTTGGTCAGCAAGATGAATCTGGGAAGAAAGAATATGCCATATACTATCTGAGTAAGAAGTTCACTGATTGTGAGTCTCGATACTCAGTGCTTGAGAAAACTTGTTGTGCTTTGGCTTGGGCTGCTAAGCGCTTACGCCAGTATATGTTGAATCATACGACTTGGTTGATATCCAAAATGGATCCAATCAAGTATATCTTCAAAAAGCCTGCTTTAACTGGGAAGATTGCCCGTTGGCAGATGCTGTTGTCTGAGTATGATATTGAGTATCGAGCTCAAAAAGCTATTAAGGGTAGTATCTTGGCTGACCACTTGGCACATCAACCAATTGAGGACTATCAGTCAGTTCAGTATAACTTCCCAGATGAGGAGATTCTGTATTTGAAAATGAAAGATTGTGATGAGCCTACGCTCGATGAAGGGCCAGAGCCTGGTTCCCGATGGAGTATGGTATTCGATGGTACTATAAATCAATATGGAAATGGTATTGGGGCAGTGATTATTACTCCTCAGGGCACACATTTCCCTTTTACAGCAAATGGGTTGAAGCGGCGTCATATGCAAACTTGACCAGGCAGGTGGTTGTGAAGTTTATCAAGAATCAACACATATGCCGTTATGGTGTGCCAGACAAGATCATTACTGATAATGGATCTAACTTGAACAACAAGATGATGAAAGAGCTTTGTAGCGAGTTCAAGATTGCGCATCATAATTCTTTTCCTTATAGACCCAAGATGAATGGGGCTGTTGAAGCTGCTAATAAGAATATCAAGAAGATTATCCAAAAGATGGTTGTTACGTACAAAGATTGGCATGAGATGTTGCCATTTGCTTTGCATGGATATCGTACATCTGTCAGCACTTCAACAGGGGCAACCCCTTTCTCTCTTGTTTATGGCATGGAGGTCGTACCCCCCGTGGAGGTTGAGATCCCATCAATGAGAGTCTTGATGGAAGCCAAGTTGAATGAGGCTGAATGGGTTCAGAGTCGTTATGACCAACTGAACTTGATTGAAGAGAAGAGATTGACTGCCATGTGCCATGGTCAGTTATATCAGCAAAGGATGAAGAAAGCCTTTGATAAGAAGGTCAAGACTCATGTGTTCCGAGAAGGTGACCTTGTGCTCAAGAAAGTTTTGTCTTTCGCGCCCGATTCTAGGGGCAAGTGGACTCCAAACTATGAAGGTCCATATGTTGTTAAGAGAGCCTTTTTAGGCGGTGCTTTGATACTTACAACTATGGATGGGGAGGATTTCACTCGTCATGTGAATTCAGATGCAGTCAAGAAATACTTCGCCTAAATAAAAACAAAATAGCTCGCTAAGTTAAAAACCCGAAAGGGCGGCTTAGGCAAAAATGAGCATCTCGGTGGATTGAAAACCCGAAAGGGCGGTCTAGGCAAAAGTTAGAGACATAAAAAATGAATATATATCCCGCTAGATTGATTACCTTACCCTGGGGCAATCTAGGCAAAAATTAGGGATTTGGCAAGTAACTGTATCCTGACAAGACTTTGTTTTTCAAGCTGTCTTCTGTCAAAGAGTCTCGCTCAGTCATCGTCAACTGAAGCTTCAGATACATCGGATTCAGAGTTGGTGGAGAAATGGTCATTATGTTCAATGTAGCCTTTTTACAATATATATCGCCAATTTCAAATTTGTAAAGATCCATGGAGCCTTGCCATTTGCAGACTACCATTCTATCAAATAAATTTGAGCCTTTATCCAATTCTTTACACTCTTATTTGTTTCTGTCCAACAAATATTTGCATGTTTTAATTGACAAATATCATTGTTTTGAATAAATAAATAAAGTTTTTTATAAACTGTTTTTTAAACAAAATGAACATTTACAATGACAAAAAGGATAATTGGGACATCTTCAGTGCTCTCCCAAGGATAGTATGATCTCCAAAAGGGTAAGACATTTGTTCATATTCCTAGCATACTTGTATCCTCTTCATTATCTTTCAGGATTGTCCCCTCCGCGAGCGCAGAAGAAGGTTAAGCATCACCAATTCCCTAGAGAGTCTGGAGCTTTGGTCCTATTTTTTTAGAGGAGTATGTCTCTAACATCCCACCAAATCCCAAGAGAGTCTGGAGTTTGGTCTTAATCTTCTTGCTCCCCAGTGAGGCTGGATCTAGCATCTGTGTTATCAATTACATAGTTGTCATCCCTTGTGTGGATTGACCTAAAATCCCATATAAATTGATAAATTGATTTGGTATCCTTTCGAGGAAGTTGGTATTCCCTTATTCAGATTGCATTTCTCCCGCAGAGTGAGCAGGTAATCTCCAGCACGAGTGGAATTCTCAACAATTTGGTTTGTAGCTTTTCCCTTGTGGACTCGCCTACATTGATCTCCGACAGGTTTGCCTTTTGATCATCCTCAGCAGGGTCAATCCCATTTAACTCCCCAGTACGGTCACCAGCGGGTTATCTCCAGCTGATTTCCTATAGGTTATTCCCGGTTCAGTCATCAACAATGTTTCCCCAATGGAGTTGTCTGATTAGAGCTTGTTTGTTGATTCCTCCTGAGCAGAGCGGGTAATGAAAATGTTTATTTTCTATTCCCCAGCGGAGTGGTGTTTCTCTTCTCCTCGACAGAGATTTGTTCTCCAGCAGTTCGAGGAGATATGTTGGTTTTGGAACTTCTGTTTGGTGGTTATTCCCCACAGAGTTTCATTTCTCTCCTTGATAATTTCCCTAGTAGAGTTGCTTCTACGATGGATCTTATCCGTGCTTAGCTTCCCCAACCAAGACTTTGCCTATTTTCAGTTTGGCGTTGGAACTTCTGAGGAAGATGTGTTGATTACTTCCCCAGCGGAGTGACTGGTTCTCCTTCTCCTTAGTAGAGATATTTCCTTCTGTGATTAGAAGTGAATATTTGTGGTATGTGCTTCTGTTTGGTGGTTGTTCCCCACAGAATTCTACATCACTTCCTGATAAGATCCCCAGTAGTTGCTTCTCTGGCTGATCTTATCCTTGTCTCTGCGTACTGTTGGAAGATCCCCAGTTCTGGTAATTGTGATCTCTTGCTTATTCCCAACAACGTTCTCTGATCCCCGGTGATCCTGCTCGTTCACCTAGCAGTAGCTTTTGTCCCCGACAGTGATTTCGCCCGATTCTCAACATTGGCTTTTGTTCCCCTGCAGAGATTAGCATTTCCTGGTATCTGATGTCCCCACCAGATTGGATGTTTTCCTCGGTGGGTCTGGCTTTCTCTTTTGAGATGTAGTACTGGATGTCTGTCCATTGATTCCTGGACCTGTTTGTGATAAATATGTTTGTTTGTCAGCATTCATCATACATAAACCACGCATACATATGCATAATTATAACATTCAGATATTCATGTTGCATTCTTTGCCACATGTCTTTGTTTGTTATGTCCTGCTATTTGGTGATATATATATATATTTCCCTAAGCAGATGTTGGTTTGATCTCTCCATATAGAGTCAGCCCCATAGGCAGAAAGTGTCTATCCTTTTTCCATATTCCCCACTGAGTTAGGTCCTTGTGGATGATTATTATTTCTGTTTCCTCCCAAAATATGTATTGGGATGGAATTACTCCCCTGAGTTATATCCTCATTGGGTCGAGTCTTATTCATTGTGTCTCTCTAGTTCGTTCCTAGATTGACTCCTCTTGTTATTTCCCTTTGCACTTCCCTGAAGTCTAGATGAATGATTTCTCAGTAGCTAGTAATTGTCCATCTTTTCCCCGGCGGAGTCTGTGGCCTTCTACCTAGTAACCGGTAGTTGTAAGTCCTTTTTCTGTGGTTTTCTACCCAGTAACCAGTAGTTGTAAACCCCATTTTATCCCCCTGCAGAGTTAGCCCTTGATTTTGTTCATCCTAACCGATGACGGTTACTCTCTTTTGTGGTTTTCTACCCAGTAACCGGTAGATATAATCCCCTCTTTGTTGGTGATCTTTATCCAATATTCGGTATTGATATTCCTTCATCTTTTGAGTATATCTCCCAGTAACCGGTGATATATATTTTGAATAATTGCTTTGATAAAGCAATTTATCCCCAGCGAGTCATCTTTCATTTACCCTTTTTGTTGGTAACGATCGTTTCTCCCCTTTGATTGGTCATCATTTTATACCCAATAGTAGGTATCCCAATATCCTATCTTTTTGGTCAATTTATCCTTTATTAACCCAGTAACCGGTTGTGGATAATCGCCCATGCTAGTATGTTATCTACATTCTGATGGTAATAGATAGTATATCTCATGCACTCTTCAGTCGAAGTCTTTTTCTTCCTCAGTCGAGTAAGATTCATATTTCCTTATGGAACCGAATGTCCATCCTGTAATCGAATTTTCTTTTTCAGCCCTCCTTTCGGATGATGAGTGTTTTGGAAATATTCCCCAATTCACGCTTTGGTTGGTCACCTATTATATGCCCAGTAACCGGTATCCCTGGTGTTCCTTCCTTTCTGCTCCCTATTATGACTTTTTGTCCCCTGTGGAGTCAGATTTTCCTGAGTTGAAATATACCTTTTTAGGTCTTCCTCAGATGTTTTTGGATGATTGACATCTCTCACCCTTATACCGGTCTTAGAAGTCATTCTCCCTGAGCATGTTTGTTCTCTCACCCTTATACCGGTGTTTTGATCACATGTCTCCTTGAGTTTATTACCCAGTAACCGGTAACACCTCATTTGTTGTTTCCTCAGCTGAGTCCTTTGTGGACGTTCCCAGCTTGAGTCCCTTTGGTGGGTTTTTCCCATCTGAGTCCGGATCTTTATCCGAAGTATCCTTTGTGGATAGTTTTGCAGTATTGGCATATTCCCCAATATATGCATCTTTGCGTCAGCTCGAGTCTTCCCATTGATTTATTTTCATGGGATCCCTTCGTGTCTCTCAGCAAGTTTTAAGTCGTGACCTACTCACGCATCTTTATTCCCCTTTACTCCCCAGAGTCTCTGTCCCATTTATGAGTGTATTGCTCATATGGATTTTCAGTTTCTCCTGATTTCTTTTATCCTTTGTGGACATATATCCCCACAGAGTATTAACTTTTGCATACATACATTTGCATCATGAGGTCTCTTAGGGATCAAAATTCGTCTCTTTGTTATTATTTAAGCCCATTCTACCTCGTCGAGACGAAGATTTTAACCTTCATATCTACGGCTAGAATGACCTTAAATAGGGGCATCTGTAAGACCCTAATTTTGACCCTAAGATCCCTCATGGCATCACATCATTGCACATTGCATTTTCCTCAAGGATCATATCATCTTGGATCCGTACCCTAAGGTGGGACGTGTGTGAGTTAGTTTGAGACCACCAAGGATGCTTGAATTGTATATTATTTCTTTCCTTATTTTGTTTACTAACCAAAAGCACAAAAATATGTCACTAACATCTTTTGTTTTGTAGCTTGAGCAATCATAAGATCTAAGACTCCTAGGAGGCCCCTATGCTCAATGATATGGCCAAGTGAAGGTGAAAGCAAGAATGACAATGGTTCCCAAGGCTCTCATTCATCATATATGCCTCCCAAGTATCTCAATTTGTCATTTTAATCAAATAAAACCAAAGGGCTTGAGGTTTGTTTCCCAAGGAAACCCTAACTCATCTGTGCATCAATTGTGCCTTGCTCATGAAGCAACCTCAACCCATGATCAAATATAATCAAGGGAAGTTCTTTCACTCACCATTTCATGCATATATGAGCTTATTTTACTGTCCTAAATCATTCATTCATCAAGGTTAGAGGTATGGACTTGAGAAGTTGATCAGTCAATTCATTTGACTATTTTGGAATCCACTGAGATCTAACTTTTTATGTGTTTGTAAAATGGAGATCACCCCAAGAGAAAATATGTTCTTAAGAACCATATGAACAACTTTAATGTTAATAAAAAATTGATTTGAAGCTTGGAAGGTCATCATACATTTCAAAACATTATAGGTCATTTTGACTGAAACCCTAATTTTGGGTCAACTTACCAAGGACCTAACTCACTCATTTGTCATGATTTAGAGGTGGGATCAAATTCATTGGAAATTTTAAGATGTCTATTTCATTTGTTATGTTTAACAAAATTTCATAATCCTAAAATAAATACATGTGATAAAGCAAAACATTATAGGTCATTTTGGACCAAAGGCATTGAAATGTGAAAAAATCCAACTTCAAGTGCCCATAACATTCTCATAAAAAATCCAAATGATGAAACATTTAAGTCAAAATTGATTGTCTTGAAAATATATACAACTTTTGTGTTTAAGGTTTTGTCATTTGAGGCTTTCATCAATGAAACAAAAGGGCTTGAAGTTGGTCCATTTTGGAAAATTTCACATGCACATGTTTTGCACCTTGAACTTTATGACCAATTTTCATTAATTACCCAACTCCAAATGGATTTTTGTTCAACATAACAATTTATCCTCATGTCAAGACCTTTCTAACCATTACCCACAAGGCCATGTTTTATTTTAGGAAGATGCATTTTCGAAGAGATGAAGAATCATGTGCATTTTTAGAAACTTTGTTGAAAGTTTGTTGAAACTTCATGCACACTCATTTGCAATCATATTTGCACGTCCAAACTTGGTCATTGTGATTTTAGCCTACCAAATCATTTGGATTTGGGCCCTCTATGCGCCTGTACAGGCCCATGCATGGAGGCCCTCATCACTCATGCACATGAAATTCCCATGCTTCCATTGCCTTTTGCTATAAATAGAGCTGCATACCTTCATCAGAAACCAACCTTAAGGCGCCTCATATGCTGCAGAAATCAATGCAAACCTCACTCTAAAGGAATTGTGCAATTTCACTTTCATTTTTCAGATCCAATTTTCAACTTCATTGGTTGATTATTGGACTTAAATTCCTTAGCCTTGCTCCATCTCCAACTCAAGAACACACTACAATCAAGATTGATGAAGGATCATGCTCCATAGATCTGCATTTTCAAGGTTGATGCTCAAACTTTTTTCAATCGAAACACACTGATTATAGCTCATTTCTTGTGTTTATTGGCTTGGCTGAAGTCCTCTCATAAGAGGCATTTGAATAGTGTTCTTAATTTTGTAAATCCACCAAGTTCGGATTGAACACCATGATTTTCTCTCTCTGATTTCTCTTTCCATGAGAGTCTAGAGGAGAAACCAATGGTACAGGGGTGATGTACATCACCCCAACTTTCCAATGATATAGGTTCGCTTCATTTGGTTAAGTTTTGTTGACCTGCAACTTCCATCGGCGCTGGTGAACTCGCCGGAGAAGACGGTGGTGTACACCACCGTCTCTTTGCCAGATTAAATGTGAGCCGTTGATGATGATTCCTAGATTGAATCAGGGCCTTCACTTATTATGACTTTTAATAATGCTAGATGTTGCTCAGTTGACTTGGACTCATGGTGCGTGCGCATTCCATTGCCATTAGATCCTCCACGTCATTTAACGAGGTTCAATCCAACGCGTGTGAATTTTTGTTATTTCTGAATTAATCCATTTTATTTTCTTAATTCCATTTTATTTCAAAAAATCATAACACTTTCATTTTAATTCCAAAAAATATGGGACTAATTGCATTATTTTCCTTTTTAATTCTAGTTTCTAAAAATGATTTTTAATATTTTTTATTTTGTCTTTTAATATTTTTTGTGAATTTTCTCTTTTCTGGTTATTTTTAATTCATTTTAAATAGTTTCCAATATTCAAAAAATGCAAAAATATTTTCTTAACCTCTTTGAATGATGATGAATCTATGAAAAATATTCTCATCAATTTATTATATGATTTGAGATTTATTTGAGATTTTAGTTCAATTAGGTTATTTTTTATTCATTTTTTATTGTTTAAAAATAGTTTCTGGGTTTTAAAAATGCTGAAATTTTTTGTCAAACTTTGTTTGACCTTTGTTGAATTTAGGATGATCCATTTGGACTTTTCAAAGTTGATTTGAAATGGATTTGAAGTTTGACCTTTATTTGATTATTTTAATTCAAGTATTATTTTAATTTTCAAAAATACCAAAAATATTTTATTTGTTTCCTGACTTCTAAGTTTCATTTTGCTTCTGTTTACTATGGTTTGACCTTGATTCCATTCATCTTTGGTCAATGTACTTTGCTTAATTCATTTGAATTTCAATTCATGTATATTCTTATTTATCTCCTTCTTCATCTTTTTCTTTTTGATCAATGAGTTAAAGATTGACGGTTAGCCTTGATATATGGGAGGTTTAACCTTCCTTGATTCAAACCTAATTCATCTTGATCATAGATCAAGTGAATGGCTTTGCATTAAGGATAGGTTGCTTCTTGGTCAAGCAAAACACCTAAATCAATACAAGATAATTATTCTTTTCTTTTGGCATGGCAAGTGGTAGGAGCTTGGCTCACTAGTCAAGGTCTCTCACTTGTGTTTGTTGCCTATAGTTTTATTGATCGGCCTCAGATAGTTGTGTCTACTACATTAGTCCATTTACGATTGCTTAACATAGCGCTAAATTGCCTTATGGCACATTAACACTAACTATTGACCATTAACTTTTAATACAAGTCATTTAATTCTTGCAATTTACTTTAATGCAAATTTAATATTCTTGTACATATAATTCATTTGCTTTTGCCCTTTGCTCACTTGAGCTCATGTTTATGTTAATGCAATTTGCCTTTTGCTCACTTGAGCACATAATTGTGTATATACTATTGTGCTTGTTTTGTTTTGATTGTGTGAAACCAAATGCAAATGGACAAAAGGACTTAGATTTTAGGACATTCCCTATGCTAAATGGAGTCAAAGAGCAACTAGGCCTCATGCCTTTAGAATTCTATAAATTTCAAAGAGCAACTAGGCCTCATACCTTTAGAATGCTTAAAGCTTGAAGATGAACATTGAAAGGACCAAATTCTAAACTCCCTCTTGTCCATTCTTCATTTGTTTTGTGGAACTTTTTGATTTGTGTGTTCTTGTGCTAGGGATCTCAAACATTTGAGCCAAGTAGAAGAACCATTGTCATGAGCATCCAAAGTGAGAGATACAAAAGCCATTGGAAGATTCCTAGGAGCTTGATTTGTGTGCTTGATTGCTTGAGTTGTTTGCTATTTGATTGCTAATTCCAAAGGATGGGAGCTACTTGGATCATCACTATGATCTCAAGGAGGGAACTCCATTTGTGGTTCTATTTCTCTTCCTTCATCTTTGTATGTTTAGGACTTAGCCATTCTTCTTCTTCCCTCCACTCTAACCTAAGCCAAACTTTTGCGCAAACATTAACATTTGTTTTCAAAATTAGAAACCTAAGCATTATGCTTTTGATTTTCCAAACTCTTTTCATAACACTTATTTTTAATTGAATCCTTAAGTCAACTTTGACCATACTTTGTAAATACTTTTCATTTGTAAATACAACTTACTCAATTGTTTTGTGGTTTCAATGGCCATTTTTGCCAAAGCTTTTCATAAACATTAGCTATTAGGTTTGAGTTATCCTAGAGGTTGATATAATACTCACCTATATCCTTAGTGATGGACCATAAGACTTCCATGCTTATTATAGGGTTAACCCCCTCACTAGCATGTTGAAGCTCTCCTCACATGGTGGATTTGTGGTTTTAGGTTGAGTTTTCTCCCTTTGATAACAAAAGACCTTAAGGCTTTTGGGCCAATAAATTCACCAACTTCTTTTGAGATTTTTATCCCGAACTACGAGGTTTTGATCCTAATCTTTTTTAAGATGGTACGTAGGCAATGGGTTTATCCATTGAAACACAAAACTGTAAATAATTTGTACATTCTTCTCTCATCTCCCCCAATCATGTTTGCACAAATAATTTTCACAAATACCAACCTACCTTACAGCAATTGTGAAAAGGGCTCCCTTAGAGTACTAAGGATGTTTTGGGTGCTTAAAACCTTCCCATTACATAACCAATTTCCTTACCCAGATCTCTGACATTTTTATTAGTTTTTGATTTGATAAAACTTCTCGGTTTTTGTTCGCTTTCTAACCTTTCCTTTGGATAAATAGAATTGCGGTGGCGACTCAAATTGTATGATTTACTTTTGATTTAGTCAATAAATCTAAAGGTAACGAATACCCCGCTACACAACCGTGGAAGTATATTCTTGATCCATCTCATGTGATTCAAGTGGACGATGTGCAAGTTAGAGACAACTTAACCGTTGAGGCATCTCCCTTGAGAGTAAAGGATAGCGAAGTGAAACACTTGAGAGGCAATGAGATTGCGCTGGTGAATATGGTGTGGAGAGGACCTGATAGAGGAAACATGACGTGGGAGCTGGAGAGTCGGATAAGGGAATCTTATCCGGAGCTGTTTAGTTCAGGTTAATTTTTGAGGGAGAAAATTCTATAAGTGGGGGAGAGTTGTAACACCCCATTTTCTTTAAATTATTTATTTAACTTAATTTGTGCTTTATTTAATTAATTATATGAATTTCGTATGCATTAGATTAATAATTTGGCGTTTTTACATGTTCATGATATGTTGGGGTTGATAGAAAATTGTTAGATATTTAATTAAATAATTAGATAATATTAAAATTAAATAGAAAATAGAGGTTTTGGATGGATAATACAATTATGAGAAAAACAAGGTAAGTGGTGAAAATTCTAATAAGTTGGGCCAATGTGTAATTAGTAAAAAGGTTAAATTAGGTTTTAATAAAAAAGGATTAGAAAAACCAAAGAGTGTCAGTACGTATCTTTTTGGGAGAAGAGGCAAGAGAGGAAACCTAGGGCTTGAGGAAGAGGAAGAGACCACCATTGTTGAAGAGCTTAGAAATGCTGATGGAAATCCAAGATAAGGGGGAATTGTTCATATATGGATGGTTAAACATAAGGATAGTGAGGGATCATCCTCCTCATGCCTTCTTCCTTCCTTTACCTCTGTATTTGATGTCTGTGGCTAAAAATGTTTGGGCAAAACCTTTTAGGCGATTGATTGATCATGTTTTTACTCTCGAATATGATAATGTTTCTCTGTCTGTACTTGATCATTGTTGATCTTGTTTGATAATCTGTGTTGATGCCTTTTGATTAGGAAAAGTTAATGTGATAATCCTGTTGATGCCATAAGACAAAAATATAAAATTGGAATAGTTGTACCCTATTTGTTATGTAGGTTTCCTATGAGTTGTAGATATGTTCAATAGGGCAAATATAATAATAGTTTAAAAATCAAATATGTTGTTCATAATCCTAATTTTTGTGTCCTTTCAATGGTGTTGCTTATCGATATATTTTTGGGGTGGTTAAAACTTAAATGGGCGAAATAGGTGAATTTCAAACTTGTTCAATACGAGAAAAATGCAGAAAATTGCAGGTAGACATAGAAGGGGATTTATCGTCTTATTTCAAGCATAAATTGAGTTTCGTAAGTCCTTTTAGGCTGCCGTTAGTTACGTTAGAAAGATAACGTGATAATACTTCTTTTGAAGAAGAGAAGTCGTGTCTACGACCGTTACAACAATAGCAGTTTGCTGGTTTTTATACTAGAGACGTAGTCAATTTCAACCTTGCGTTGGTCATCATGTTTCACGCGTAACTTGAGTTTCATAAGTCCTTTTGGGGTTCTGTCAGTTGAATTAGAAAGAGAATTTAGTGATATTTTAATTGGGAGAGTTTCATAGTTTTATAAGGAGTATATAAATTTTCATGCTATTTTGAAATCAGACATTCTATTTTAGAGTTTATGCAAGAATTATTGCCACAGGTTTGAACTGAAAAGAATAGAACTTGAGTTTTGTAACTCTGTTGGAGATAGGATTTAGTGCATTTAAAAGAGGATTTAAATATCTCTAAGACTGAATATTTTTATAATTTTATCATAACTCTATAATATTTAGTGATATTTTAAAGTGAGATAATTTTAGAGTTAGGTGACCTTTTTTTACCTTTTTGATGAGTTTAAAAGTCCTATTTTATTTGGTTAAAGTTTTTATAGAGTTGACAGGGTTGGCTTTGAGTTGTTTAGAGTTGGAGATTATAATATATGATACACTTGAGTTGAGTTTGAAGTACAATTGACATTATAAAGTTACCTTTTTAGTAATATTTTTATTTGTTTAAGGTTGTAAAGGAAAAAGAGTTAAGATTGAGTTGTTGAGTAATTAATAATAATACTATTGAGTTGAGTTAGGATATGAGTAATTTGACTCTTTAGAGTTGTTTTGATAAGGCTAGAGTTTCCTTGAATAGTTGCTTCCTTAGCCTATTAGTGGTCTAACACAAGTAATAGTATGAATTACTTTGTCGGTGGGTGGTATTGTGATAATAAGTTAATATTTTATACTGTTGATGAGTATGTGTGAATATATGATGTGAAGTGCAAGTATAATTATGTGAATTGTTGTAAATACTTGTTGATGATTGTTGAAATGTGTAGTTCAGAATGAGAACTAATGTTGATGCATTAAAATGCATGATTGTTTACAGTCAAATGTTGGGATGTAACCATGGTGGTTTTGTTGTCTTTGCATTATTGTATTACATGTATCATATGTTTTTGTTGTTGTTAAATAGGCATGTTCGCTACTTTAGAAGTTGAGACTAGTTACTTGTCCCAAAGTCACAAGTTGGGGCTCAGGGTTCAGATGTTGGGACAAGTTCATATGAAGAACCTTTGTTGAGTTGGTACCATATGCATATAGAGTTGAGTTGTGAGTCCAATTCAGAGAGGGGACTGTGACGTGCGTTGATAGAGTTGAGGAGTCGAGTATTACAAACATATCTATATTGAGTTTGAGTTAGCTACTAATATGAGTTGATGTGAATGAGTAATTGATTAAGTGAGTTGATTAGAGTGTTTTGTGTGACTTTATGTTATCGATGATTGTTGTGTGAATGTATTACTTATTGATGATTGTTGTTATTGTTTAGGCTACCCTTCTTGATCTTTTACACCGCTAACATATTTGAGCATATTCTAACCCCTTTGCTTTATATTGTCCACCATGAACATATTGTAGATAATCAGAAGTATAATTTTGTTGCTGTGAATGGAAGATAGCTTCTTGGATCTTACCTTCATCTATTTTATTGTTTATCAATTTTAGTCGGTTAAATGCTCTGATATGTAACATCTAGAATGAGACGTTTTTATTATGTTATGAATTAATAATGAATTATGTGGTTTAAAGTCTAATACTTTATTTGTTAAATTGAATTTTTAAGTTGTTATTATGATGATTTTTGCTGCATGTTGTTAAATATTTTTGAAAGTTTTTGGGCGGTTATTGTAGTGACACCTTAAATTGTCGATTAAATCATTTTATATAAGTTTCAGGGGTTAGGGTTGTAGCGGTAAATTCATGATCATCAAGTTATGGATAAGCTAGACATCAAATAAGCAAGAGTCGCCACCGCGCTTTTATTGTTTCCAATGGAAAAGGGAAAAGTACGAACAAAAACCCCAAAATAAGAAGTTTTCAAATCAAAACTAATAAAATGCCAAAGATTATAGGTAAGGGGATTGATTACACAGAGGGAAGGTGTTAGCACCCAAAGTGTCCTAGGTACTCATGGGGAGCCCTTTTTTGTGTGCATATGTTTTTGGGTATAAAAGATGTTGCAAACAAATAGAATGGGGGGATGAGAAAAGAATTCATTAATTATATTTTTGTGTTTGACAAGACCTTCAGACTCGTGCCTATGTACCAACATAAAAAATGAGGGAACAAAATCTCGTAGTTCGCGATATCAATTTCAAAATGGATGCATTGTTTTTAACTAAAATTTAAGTTTGAAAGGAACAAAGGCCTAAAAATGGTTTGAATGAGTTAGTTCTTTTTGGCTTTTGAAATTTTAAGTCAAGTATAATAAAGCTTACTTACAAGTTTGATTAAGAAAATGAGTTTGAAAATGCAATGGCATAAGGCCAAAGTTTCTAATTTGCAAAAGTGGTCAAAGTTTAAAAATCAACAAACAAAAGCAAAGAAGATTTTTGAAAGGAGGGAGAGATTTTTAAATTAAAGAAGTGGGGAGGAGATAGAGAGACTAATCCTAAGCACACAAAATTAAAAGTTAAGAGTTGAAAAGATCCGACCAATGGACTGCAATCCAATAGACAAGAATGTCATATAGAAACCCAAATTCCCTTGGACTTTTAGAATCAAGCAACAAACAATGCATAAAATATCAACTTGAAGAGCAAGGCATCAAATAAGGATAGCCACATCCAAGCTTATCGACTCCATGATCTTCTTCAAATTTGCCCATGTAGCAGATGAATTCCATAATGCATAAATCATAGGTTCAAAATAACAGCTTCACAATGATCTTGTTGAAGATGAACTCAAATGGATCTTCAATGATGTATCAGATGAGGTTTCAAATTACAAGCACTTGGTTACATGAAAGTTGACATTGGCCAAGTCCTTTGCATAGGGAATGTTTCCTAAATTCTAAGTCCAATTATCTCAGATCAACCAACAGTCCACACAAGATATTTTTAGGGTTTTTGTTCTTATTATGTACATTAATGGTCAAATACCACACAAGCAAACACAATATACACAAACAAAATATATCACAAAAAGATGGTCAAAATGGACAAAGTGAAAATGACATTAACATAAAGAACTAGAATGGTATGAATAATGGCAAATGAATAAAGCTCAAAAATTAAATTGCATTAAAAGTAAATGACTTGAAATTAAATGTTAGTTGTTAATGAGTTAGAAGTTAGTATTGCTTTTGCTTTTCTTTTGTTTAAGTCATTCTTTGGAGAACACTCAACCCACTTATCACAAACATGAATTCTTGAACCAAAACATCTTCCAAAAGAAGGAAAAAAGGCCAAGTTTCCACATAATACCATGAAAGAGGGGAGATTTACAATCTCACTAACTAGAATGCTATGCCTTTTGGGTCAAAATTTAGCGCTATGTTAAGCAATCGTAATTTGACTTATGTAGAAGTCACAACTATTTGAGGTCGGGCAATAGAATTTTGGTGTTAATACATGTTAGAGACATAGTATGATGAGCTATGCTCATGAAACATACCACACACAAAAATAATATGCAAAGTGGGGGACCTAATCTCATCCATACTTATGTTGATTTTTCAATCAACTAGCCTTAGGATATAGAGATATTATAGGTCCATGACATGAATGCATAAAGAAGGGGAATGCGATGGAATGTACATTCCATCAATCCCCTAAATCCAATGACCTTAACCTAACAAAGTCAAATCAACCTTGACCAAGGCCCAACAACACAAGTTAAACTCACAAAGTCAATAAAAATGGCTCTACACAATTAATTTGGCATTTACACAATAAAAATATTTAAAATAATGCATTAAATTAAATATGGTTGGTCAATTTCCTAAAACCTCATAAAAACACCAAAGAAATGGCCATGGGATTTATATTAGGTCAAACAAGGTCAAATGACCTTGGAGAAATTTTTTCAGAATTTTTGGAAACTTAAAAGTATTTTTAAACAATTAAATATAATCATAAAATCAATTAAATCATGAAAAATATTAATAATGATCCAAAAAATAATTTTAATTCAGAAAATGAAAGAGGATTTTATTTAAATTTTTTGGTGAAACTCTCATATTTTTTGGATCAATATTAAAATTAATATGAATTAATAAAAATCAAAGGAATAAAAATAAAAATCAAATAATCAAAAAAACATGGACCAGTTAATCTCCCTCATTAATTGAGGTGGCATATCAAGTGGTGGAGAGTGCGCGTTCCATGATTTGTTTGAGTCAACTAATCACACGCTGGGTAATCACAAGGTACGCTCTTGATTAAAACGTTTTAAACTCATCTAATGGCTCTAAACACTTTCGGCGCATCGCCGGAGCCAAAGGCCGTTCATCTTCTCCGATGACCTTGACCAGACTGGTTCAATCATCACCACATCATAAATGAAAAAAGAGGACATGATCTTAAAGAAAAAATGGCGTAGATCACGAATATCACCTCAATTTTAACTAACTCCAAATATATAGAGAGATACGTGCAGTTGAATTTTGAGGTGTGACAACTGAGTTGCTTCGATTTGACCTCAAAGCAACTCAATCTTCTTGTCTACATTGGTAGGACTTCAGACAACCAAGGATCCATGAGAATTGATCATAATTGAGAGAGAATCGAAGAGAAGAAAAATCTGGAAAAATACCTTCAATGTTGTGTAGAACTGGATCTCTCTTGCTTCAATTCGTGCTTGATCTTCCTTATGGAGCTTGTGGAAGTGGCTTAAGAGTAATGCAAAGCTTTAGATCCTGGAGTTTTTGAATCTCCAAACAGTGAGATTCAAACTCAAATTTCAGTTGAAATTTCTCAGGTTTTCCTTTGAATTGAGAGGGTTTGGAAGGTTGGGGGCAAAACTGGAGCGCAAGGTCATTTGAACTGAGGCATTAGACCTCTATTTATAGCAATGAGAAGTTTTATTTGCACATCTGAAAAATTCACCAAAAATGGCAATACAATGCTCATGCTTGCATGGGCTTGTGCAGGCCCACGAAGCAATCCAATTAGGTCCACAATCAACTGAAATGAGGTATGCATGAAGCTTGGATGGCAAGGCAAAGTTGTTTGAACATTTGAATCATGAATCTTGCCAACTGATACAGGCCTGTTTAAGCCATGCGCAGACCCATCAAAGTTGAAGTAGACACCTTGAATTTGATTGTGAAACTTGGAAATATTTCATCTCATACAAAATTGAGCAAGTTATGGCCTTGGGAAGTTGACTTTCGAATTAGGGTTTAGACAAAATGACCTATAATGTTTCAACATAGAAAATGACTTTCCAAGAAAAATTAGCTCTAGACTTAAACATGAAAGTTGTTTGAAATGTCATTTAGAGTAACTTTAATCTTGGAAGAATTTTCATATGATGAAAATTGTAGGAGATAGGGTCTAGGGAGACCCAGTTTTGATCAGATGAATCCATCTGGTCAACCACCATCAACCAACTTGCTAACCTGCAATTCTCTTGACTTTTTAGGCTCATGGTAGATCAAATATGCATAAGATGATAAATTTTGAAGTGTCCCTTGAGAAATTTGATCAATTGGTGAAGAAGCTTGTTGAAGAAGTTACTTAAGATACCTAGATGAACTAGGGTTTCCATGGCAAATCAACTCCAAACTCTTGAAGAATGCTTGACGAAAATAACATGTAGAGACCATTGGAACTCATATATGATTCCTAGAGCCATTGTGTATCATTCCTTGGTTGTGCTCTTAGCAATGAGGGTCTTAAACCCTAGATGTGAACTTGATAGATCAAAGGTGATCATGCCCTACCTACAAAAGAGTTGGGCGAATGCAAAGACATATTTTTGGTATTTTGGTTAGTAAAAATGATGATATACAAGTATGATACAATCACATGGTGCTTGGTGATATCTCCCAAAACAAACCCAATGAAAGAGGGGTAAGGAGAATGCCAAGGTATGATACTAATGCTAATGCATATGATGAGATTGCATGAGGGATCTTAGGGTCAAAATTGGGGTCTTACAAGGTTGTTATAATGAGCGTCAACCAAATCAAGTGCAACCTAAACATCCTTTATGTACTCTGGTCCTGCGTCAACCAAATCAAGTGCAACCTAAACATCCTTTATGTACTCTGATCTTGGAGAGATAAATCCCTAAACCCATGCAAAAACCTCCCAAATTGGAGGAGTACAACAATAAAGGGGAACTCGATGAGCATGTGCGACTTGTCAATGATCGACTCAACTACAATTGCGTAGATGACGCCTCCAAATTCAAGTTATTGGAACTGACTCCAGTCGGATCGACACGACTATGGTTCAACGACCTTCCTGACAGGTGCATCGTGTCATGGATGGATTTATGTGATCGGCTTACCGCACAGATTACTGCACGGAAAAGATAACTAGTGACTATAACCGCCATAAGTTGTATCATGCAGGGAGCGAAAGAGAGCATGTGATCCTACATAGGTTGATTCACTCAAGTTGCCATAGAAGTGGAAGGAATCAAAGAGTTTCTTCAGTGCTGGATCTTCGAGAATGGCCTCCTTCACGACCATCCTTTTTGCACCAAATTGGGGAAGAAAAAGTTTAGGACAACTCAAGAGATGTTAAACTTGGCTCAACCATATATAACACCAGGGGAGAAAATGAACACTCGCTTCGAAAATATGGCCTCATTCGACGATATTCATCCCGAGCGCCTAGCGGGAAAGGACCTCCGTAGGCAAAGAAAGGATACCGGTAAAGGGATGTACAACCAATATGATACTTATACGCCTCTAAGAACTTCCCCTGGAAGAATATACCAAGAATGTGGCAATACCAAATTATGAAAGGCAGGAATCTAACCTCCCAATTCCATGCAAAAATCCGCACATACATATAAATCAAAATATTATTGTTTCCATAGGGGACATGGCCATAATACTGACAATTGCATTCAACTCAAGGACGCGATTGAACTTTTGATCAACAAAGGAAGTCTATCAGAGTATGTCCAAGGAAACAAACAGGATAAAGAAGGATCCCCTAAAACTAAATCCCCTGCAAAAGTTCCTGAGTTTAGACCTAGCACTAGGAAGGGAGAAACTAGCAAGGGAAAACACCTGTATATTGTCGCCATCACCTGTATAGCGTCTAACAAATCATGATATATGGAGGAAGCTCGGGTGATATCCTCTACTCATTTTTATTCTAGAAAATGGGTATGAACCAAAAACCTTGATACCATACGATGACTCAGATTTGCAGGCATTCAGTGGGATGATTACTGTAAGACCCTAATTTTGACCCTAAGATCCCTCATGGCATCATGTTATTGCACAAGTGCATTGCCTCAAGGATCATTAGCATGTTTGGCTCCTTAACCCTAGGGTTGGGACTTGTTTGAGTGTTTTGAGACCACCAAGCATGCTTGTATTGTATATTATTTCTTTTCTTATTTGATTACTAACCAAAAGCACAAAAATATGTCACTAACTCTTTTTGTTTTGAAGCTCAAGTGATCATGTGCTCCAATGCTCTTAGGAGGCTCCTAAGCCCAATACAATGGCTAGATGGAGAAGAGAAAAAGCATGAAAATGGTCCACAAAGCTCATAATCATCATATATTTCTCCCAAATATCTCAGTTTTCCAATTTGATCAAGACAACCCAAAGGGCTTGAGGATTGTTTCCCAAGGAAACCCTAATTTCACTATGATTTGAATGTGCCTTGCCCATGAAGCAACCTCAACCTCTGATCAAATTTAATCAAGGGAAGTTCTTTCATTCATCATTTTATGCATATGTGATACTATTTTAGGCCCCTCAATCTTTCATTCATCAAGATTGGAAGTTTGGCCTTGAGAAGTTGACCAGTCAAGTCATCTGACTAAGCTGAGCACCATTGAGATATAACTTTTGAAGTGTTTGTCAAATGAATATGACCCCAAGAGAAAAAATGTTCCTAATAACCATATGAACAATTTTAATGTTCACCAAAAATCCATTTTAAACTTGGAAGGTCATCATTAATTTCAAAATATTATAGGTCATTTTGACTAAAACCCTAATTTTGGGTCAACTTACCAAGGGCATAACTTCCTTAATTTTTATGATTTTGAGGTGATACCAAATTAATTGGAAATCTTGAGATGTATAATTCAAATGTTAAGTTGAACAAAATTTCATAATCCTAAAAGAAATACATTTTATAATACAAAACATTATAGGTCATATTGGACCTAATTCATTGAATTTGAAAAAGTACCAAACTTCAAATGCCTATAACTTTGTCATAGAAAATCCAAATGATGAAAAATTTGAGTCTAAATTGATCAAATTGAAAATATATACAACTTTGATGTTGGAGGGTTTTCCAACCATTACTCACATTACTCATTTGGATCTACTATTTGGGAGTTTCGAAGACCTTTCCATTTATGTACATTTTGGTATTTCATGATGAAACTTGAATTGCAAGCATGCTTAAGTCCTTTGTGCGCGTCCAAATCGTTTCCATATGAACTCAACAAGGTTTTGCACTCATCATTGGGCCTTCTACACGCTTGCACAGGCCCATGCAAGCAAAATTCAAATTGCCATGCACATGAACAAAGCGTGTGATCTGATACCTTCAGTTATAAATAGCCACTCCCTCTCATTCATTTGGTAACCTTTTGGAGATCTGAATTGCTGCAGCACTGAAACCATAGCCATACCAAAGGAATTATTCAAATTTTGTTCTTACTTTCGAGCTTGAAATTCAGCATCATTAGCTGAGCTTCAAAGCCTAATTCCTTAGCCTTTCACTTCCCCTACATCCATAGATCAAAGAGGAGCAAAGAACTTGGAGGATTCGTGGCCAGAAGTGCTTCAACTCAGAGGTATACATTCAAACTTTTTGGATCTATAACTCTCAATTCATTGTAGCATTCTTGTGTTTGTGTGGTTTTCTGAAGTCCTCACACTTGAGGCAAGCCATTGGTGCTTTCAATTTTCCATTTCATGAACAAACAGTTGGAACACCATGATCTTCCCTTTCACATTTCTCTCAATATAGGAAGAGTGAGGAAGATCCATTGGTACAATGATGATCTCCATCACACGAGCTTCATTTCCATGGCCTTGTTTTTAATTTTTATTGAGTTTCATTTTCCTGCAACTGGTGGCCAGAATTGGTTGTTTGGCCGGAGAAGATGGTGGTTTCCATCACCACCACCACCACGTGTGCATCCTCTTGGCTCTTGGATTTGGTTTCCACGATCTAATGTTGAACCTATGAGAATTTAATTGGACTTTTTGAAGTTGATTTGAATTGAATTTGAGGTTTGACCTTATTTGTCTATTTTTTTATTTGCATTTTATTTTAATTCAAAAAATACCAAAAAAATACCATTGATTCTTTGACTTGTTATTTTCATTTCTCTTCTGTTTGGTGTTGATTGATGATGATGTGATTCACATTTGATCAATTGTATTTGGTTGTGGTCTTATTTTCCCCTCCCTTTAAACTTCATCCCTTTCTTTCCATCAATGACCAATGAGTTAAAGTCTTATGGTTGGTCTTGACAAATGAGAAGTTTAACCTTCTTTAATCCAAACCAAACTCAACTTGATCCATGATCAAGTGAGTTGTTTTGTGTCAAAGATAGGTTGCTTCTTGGTCAAGCAAATAACCTAAAGTTTATACAAGGCCCTTCCCCTTTTGTTTTGGCATGGCAAGTTTATGGAGCTTGGCTTATGAGTCATGATCTCTAACTTGTGTTCTTTGCCTATATTTTTATTGACCGGCCTCAGATAGGTGTGACTACTACATTAGTCCACTTACGATTGCTTAAAATAGCGCTACATTGTCTTGTGACAAGCTAACATAACTTTAATAACTACTAACTTTAATTTGAGCATTTAATTTCCTGCCATTTACTTTTAATGTCATTTATTTCTTGCTCATTACTCATATTGATTTTTATTTTGCTCACTTGAGCACATATTTTATGTTTATGTCATTTTTCTTTTGCTCATTTGAGCTCATTATTGTATATAAATATATTGCTATCTTGTGTTTGCTTTGTGTTTGTTTTGTGTGAGCCAAATGCAAAAGGAGAAAGGACTTAGAATTAGGACTTACGTATGCTTAAAGGAGTTCAAGAGCAACTAGGCCTCATGCCTTTAGAATGCAAAAATTTGTTGAAGAGCAACTAGGCCTCATGCCTTTAGAATGCTAAAATTCAAAGTTGATCTCAAAGGACTTCTCCTCCAAACTTATTCTTTGTCCATTCCCCTTATTGTATTGTGAACTTTTTAATGTTTGCTTTTGTGTGATAGGGATTCCACCTTGAGATTGTGAAAAGAGGACCATTGTCACGAGTAGCCGAGTTAAGAGACAAGCCAAATGGAGATCCTAGGAGCTTGAATTCAATTTGTTGATTGCTTGTTTATGTGCTAAGTCCAAAGGAAAGGAGCATCTTGAATCATCTCATTGATTCCAAGAAAAGGAACTCCAAGGGTTTACCTTTTTCCTCTTATCTTTGTATGCTTTAGGAATAGCCTTTCTCTTCTTCTCTCCACTCTAACCAAGCCAAAAATTATTTTTCAAAACTTTGACTTTGTTTCAAATTAGAAACCTAGGCCTTAAGCCTTTGACTTTTCAAAATGATTTTCATAAATACTCATTTGTAAATAGATGTTAATCCAACTTTGACTTCATTTTGTAAATAAGTCTAACTTGTAAGTATAACTCATTTCAAGTTGTTTTGTGGTTCCAATGGCCACCTTATTAAAACCTTTTCATAAACACTAGTTATAGGTTTGAGATATCATAGTGGTTGATATAAATCTCACCTCATCCTTAGTGATTGGATTATAAATCTTCCATACTTATTATAGGATTAACCCCTCACTAGTATGTTGAAGCCTTCCTCACATGGTGGATTGTTGGTTTAGGTTGAGTTTTCTCCCTTTTATAACAAAAGACCTTAAGGCTTTTGATCAAATCAATTCACCAATCTTTGAGATTTTTACCCCGAACTACGAGGTTTTGATCCTCCTTTGTGATGGTATGTAGGCAATGGGTTCATCCATTCAAACAACAAAATTTGTAAATATAATCCATTCTCTTCTCATCTCCCCAATCTTTTTGCACAAATCTTTTAACAAATACCAACCTACAACACATATTTGCAAAAAGGGTTCCCTTAGAGTACTAAGGATGTTTTGGGTGCATAAAACCTTCCAATTTCATAACTAACCCCCTTACCTAGATCTCTGACATTTTTATTAGTTTTTGATTTGAAAAACTTCTTACTTGGCTTTTGCTTGCTTTTTAGCCTTTCCTTTGGACAAATAAAAGTGCGGTGGCGAATCGAATTGTATGTTTACTTTTGGTTTAGTCAATAAACCTAAAGGTAACGAAAACCCCGCTACAGAAAAGTCGCGACTCTGCTGGGGATTGTGATTTCTCTAGTGGGTTTAGCCTACTTTTTGCTTGTATGTGTTGTATGTTTATATTTATTTGTGACATATTTTTTGTGCAAATTTGGGATGAATGTATTATTTGTAATGTATGAATTGCTTAATATATTAATTGCTTGTATGCTTGGGGGTTTCTTGTGAGATGAGTTCTATACCCGAACTCGAGTGCACTTATGATAGGAGAATGACATAGTCTTGTTGACTTGTGTGGAGTTATTCCTTAACAAGTTAACTTGCAAGTCTATTCACTTGGTGGAGGTTTTTATTGGGATCACTAATGTCACACGAGTAGTCGTGGTTAGGCATTACTCTTTCCAATAGAAACCCTAGAAGCCAAGGACCTTAGATACCTAACCCATCTTGGCCTATTTTAGGATGTAGTGCGAAGGTCGTTCAAGTGTAAGACTTGATACGAGTAGTCGTTTCATCCGATAATATCCGAAAGATGGGATGATGACTATGGGAACCTTTTAGAACATGATTGTTAGGTTTAACCATAGTACACTCCCGTTGGGTGGTTCTTAACCGAGACTTCATGCTCGTGACTTACAACAAACCCGTGATTCGCAGTTGATCCGTTCTTGTATATCCTCAATATCAATGGAACTTGGGTGTTGATAAGGAGTAAACCATAATCCACCAAAATGGATGATTCATATTGACGATGACTTGAGCCATCCCGTGACCTTTGTGTGGTGTGACTTTCTTGATCCTTGAGTGTGTTTGCTGCATCCATGCATTCATTGGCATTCATGTCATCAACAATAAAGGTTTTACAAGGAACTTAAGAGGTCTATTTGCAAATTTTCAGACATGGATAAGCAAAGAAGGAATACGAAGAAGTATAGTTTCAGACAACCCGACTTGAAAGAGTTAAGGAGTTTGACATCTTATGTATTGGAGCCTTTGGAGTTCAAAGCTCGCCATGGGAAGCTTCTATCTATTCTATCTACCAAGGTGGATGAGGGTATGATGAGTGTGTTAGTGCAGTTCTAAGATCCTCTGTATCGGTGCTTCACTTTTCCGGATTTCCAGCTTTTGCCTACATTAGAGGAGTATGCTTATCATGTGGGTATACCTATTCTTGACCAGTTGTCGTTCAGTGGTTTGGAGAAGATTCCGTCTTCTCAAGAGATTGCTGATATGCTCCATATGGATGTATCAGGCATTGTTGCCAATATGACTACCAAAGGTGGAATTCAAGGTCTCCCATCTGATTTTCTGATTGCCAAAGCTACCTTGTTTGGGAAGGCCATGAGTAAGGAAGCTTTTGAAGCCATATTTGTACTCCTCCTTTATGGGCTAGTGTTATTTCCCAACATCGACAACTTTATGGATGTGAATGCTATTAGGATTTTCTCTTCTCTTAATCCTGTTCCGACTCTGTTGGGTGACACTTATTTCTCTTTGCATTTGAGGAATGCAAAGGGTGATGGTTCCATTGTATGCTGTCTGCCTCTGTTGTACAAGAGGTTTATTTCACACTTGCCTCAGACGCTTGCCTTCAAGGAGAACAAGGGATGTCTACGGTGGTCCACGAGACTTATGTCTCTCACTAATGATGATATATCTTTGTATAATCGTGTTTATGATGGAGTTCAAATTATTGATTCTTGTGGTGAATTCTCCAATGTACCTCTTCTTGGTACATGTGGTGGAATTAACTACAACCCTTCTTTTGCTCGCCGTCAGCTTGGGTTCCCTTTAAAGGATAAACCTAACAACATCTTGTTGGAAGGCTTGTTCTTTCAAGAGGGTAAAGATCCCCAAAACTTGAAGGATAAGATGGTCCGCGCCTGGCGAAAGGTTCATAGGAAAGGGAGGGATGAGCTTGGTCCGAAGAATTGTGTTGCTTTGGAACCTTACACCTCTTGGGTAAGGAAGAGAGATCTTGAGTACCGCATGCCGTACGAATATCGGATACCTACCCCTATGGTTATGGTTAGGCCTTCAACCCTCTCTAATCAAGGAGTAGAGGAGTTCAGAGACGAAGACCGTTCGCGTGCTTGGGTTCGTGAGCGTGGGGAACTTCTTCAGCAACTTAAGGATAAGGATGCCGTGATAGAGTTTCTAGAGCATCAGGTTATTGATGAGCCCGATGATGTGGTTACTTCTCTCCTTCCTCACTCGTCTAGGTTTTGGAAGAGGAAGTATGATCAGCTCGCCAAGGAGAATGCCGACATGGAAGCAGCTTATGAGAGAGAGGTGAAGAGGCTTCGTGCTCGATGATGTGATAGAGTTTCTAGAGCATCAGGTTATTGATGAGCCCGATGATATGGTTACTTCTCTCCTTCCTCACTCGTCTAGGTTTTGGAAGAGGAAGTATGATCAGCTCGCCAAGGAGAAGGCCGACATGGAAGCATCTTATGAGAGAGAGGTGAAGAGGCTTTGTGCTACGTATCTTTCGATCTCAAAGGCTTTGGATGATTGCTTCTAGGGCTGCATAGGATGTTTATTCACCTTTTCTCTTGTATTGTATTTGGTTATCGAAACCGTACTACTTCTTTGGTGTAAAAAGTTTCCAAATTTTATATTGCTATGAGTATTCCATATATGTCTTAAAAGTTCAATATTTTCAAAATATTTGCAAATAGATCTTTATAAAGTTCCTCTGATTAAAAAACAAATCATACGCACAAGCATTGCATGCATCATATGCATAAGCAGGTTTTGGTTCCGAGCTCTGATAGAGTGGTCTAACTCTTTGCTCTTCATTTATTTTGAAGACAAGTTGACGCACCGGTACAATACCCGAGCGAATCACCAGAAGATCATGGAACACCTCGAACAAGAGAACATGGATCTGAAAGAAGAGATTTCCAGGCTGACTGCCATGATGGAGTCAGTTCTTGTCGCACAAAGTCAAGCTTCACCAACTTCTGCAACTCCTCCCGCGAGGACAGTCATTTTCGAAGTGGTTACCTCGACAGTGCCTGCTGCCACCGCCCACTTCGCTCCTAGTATGCCAGCTGGATTCCCTTGAGGAATGCCATCCAACTTTGTACCAGAGGGTTTTGCTCCCACCTTTGCTTCTTTGCCGGAATCTAGCCCGGTCCTGTCTGCACCGCCACCTGTAGTGCATACCTTACCTCGTGTGGAAGATACCATTTATCATTCTGAGCCATTTGAGGCCCCGGACGTATACGATAAAATGGATGAGATGAAAGATCAATTTCTTGAGTTGCACAAGGAGTTGTAAACTTTGAGAGGTAAGGACCTTTTTGGGAAGAGTGTTGTTGAATTATGCTTGGTGCCCAACGTGAAAATCCCAGTTAAATTCAAAGTGCCTGACTTTGAGAAGTACAAGGGAAACACGTGTCCACTCAGCCATCTTGTGATGCATGCTCGCAAGATGTCGACCCAAACCGATAATGATCAACTACTGATTCACTACTTTCAGGATAACCTGACAGGTGCTGCGCTCCGGCGGTATATGGGGCTAGAGAGTGCAAGCATCCACACTTTCAATGATCTTGGAGAGGCGTTCGTGAAACAATATAAATATAATGTGGACATGGCTCCAGACAGGGATCAGTTGAGGGCAATGTCCCAGAAAGACAAGGAGACCTTCAAGGAATATGCCCAGAGGTGGCGAGAATTGGCATCTCAGATAGTGCCACCCTTGGAGGAGAAGGAGATGACAAAGATCTTTTTGAAGACTTTGAGCTCTTTCTACTATGAGCGCATGATTGCTAGTGCTCCCTCGGACTTTACAGAAATGGTAAACATGGGGATGAGGCTAGAAGAGGGAGTCCGCGAAGGACGGCTGTCCCGTGATGATGGTTTCTCGACAAAGAAAGATGGGGGATTTTCCAGGAAGAAAGAAGGGGAGACTCATGCTATTTCTTCCCATGTGAAAAGAAGACCCTCTGTGAAGAGAAAAGAAGTCCGACCAACTGTTAACCAACACCAGGTGGCTCATATAGCACCTGCTTTCAGAGAAGTTTAACAACAACCACAACAACAACAACATCGTCAATAACAACAAGCTTACCAGCCTTGCAACAATAACAACGCCAGCACCAGCAACTATGAGAGGAAGAGAATGACCTTTGACCCAATTCCTATGACCTATGCTGAACTTTATCCTTCCTTAATCGATAGGAAGTTGATAACTCCGTGCAAGACCTTGTGAGGAGTGGGATACTGTTCTTTGAGGACGTAGGCCCTAATGTGAAGAAGAACCCATTGCCTTAGCATGGGAAAGCAGCTGTCAATATGGTTCAGGGGTGCCCTGGAAAGTACAAAGTCCTTTATATGAATGAAATAAGGAAATCCTTGGTAGAGATGCATAAGCTGTTGTGTGAATACAGTCATTATGAGCATGATCATGATAGGTTCCAGGTGTGCACTATCAACGAAAGAGGATGTCGTCAAGTGAGAAGGGACATCCAAGAGATGTTGGACCAAGGGATGATTGAGATCCTTCAGAATCGTAATGAGGATGAAGTCGATGTTATCACTCCTGTATTCAAAATTCCTGACCCTGTTGTCATTAAGTATGATGGCAGCAAGAAGAAAGTGTCTCCAATTCTTGTGATTAAGCCAGCGGGCCCTGTCCCGTATGTATCAGATAAAGCGGTCCCGTACCGTTATAATGCTGTTATGCTGGAGGATGGGAAGGAGGTGCCGTTTCCCTCAACCTCTGTGGTAAGCATTTCTGAGGTTAGTGGAGTGACCCGTAGTGGTTGTGTTTTCTCGGCTCAGCCGAAATCCCATGAAGACGTTGTGAAGAAAGATGGTGTTAGTCCTATCGGTTTTGTGGGGACTTCTTCTTCAAACCAGTTTGTTCCTATTGTGAAGGGTGTTGACCCTATTGTTGACAAATCCATTAAAGCTCCTATCCTGGTTGGCCAATCTGGAACGTTGAAAGAGGATGGTGATGAGATGCTAAGGCTCATCAAGAGGAATGAGTACAATGTTGTGGAGCAGTTGCTTCAAACTCCATCAAAGATATTTGTCCTATATTTATTGATGAATTCAGAGCCACACCGCAAAGCGTTGCAAAGGGTGTTGGACGTGGCATACGTGGATCACGATGTCACGATTGAGCAGTTTGATAGCATTGTTGCAAATATAACTGCCTGCAACAACTTGAGCTTCTGTGATGACGATCTTCCCGAGGAGGGAGAAGACCACAATTTGGATTTACATATCTCTATGAACTGCAAAGATGATGCCTTGTCCAATGTGTTGGTGGACACAGGGTCATCACTTAATGTATTTCCAAAGTCCACTCTCGCCAAACTTTAATATCAGGGGCCTCCCATGAGGCAGAGTGGAGTGGTAGTAAAAGCTTTTGATGGATCGCGTAAAACTGTGATCGGTGAATTAGAACTCCCGATCAAGATTGGACCTAGTGATTTCCATATCACTTTCCAGATCATGGATATACATCCGTCATACAGCTGTTTTCTTGGTAGACCATGGATTCACGAGGCAGGTGCCGTGACATCCACCCTACACCAAAAGTTGAAGTTCGTGAAGAACAAGAAGTTGGTGGTGATAGGGGGAGAAAAGGCTCTCTTGGTCAGCCATTTATCTTTCTTTTCCTACATTGATGCTGAGGATGAGGTTGGAACGCCGTTCCAAGCCTTGTCTATTGCTGAGCCTTCTAGGAAAGAACTTTCTTCATTTGTCTCCTATAAAGATGCGAAGTTGGCCATCGAGCATGGTGCAACTAATGGTTTGGGGAAAATGATAAAGATGGAAGATAATAAGTTTTGGGCTAGTATAGGGTATTCTTTTGGTGTTTCCAATGATCTTGGGCTGTTCCAGAGTGGAGGTCTCATCCATACCGTGGAAGATCAGGAAGCTGTTGCCGTCATTGAAGAAGATGAATAGGAAGACCTTGGCAACTTTGTCATACCTGGAGGGATCTGCAATAATTGAGTTGCTGTTGATGTTTAAATAGTTATCCATAAGTCAACGTAATGTGTTCATTTTGTTTAAAAACCCTTCTCCCATGCCAAAAGGAGAAGTGAAGACATTGTTGGCATAATTTGATTAATACAATGATATTCATTCAATAATCGCATGTGAAATGCTTGTTTTCTCAAATTATTTTTCCTTTTTGCTTTTTTTGCATGAAATTGGTGATCACCATAAAACCCTAAAAAGAATCAATCTTTTTCATCTGCATAATAATTTGCCTTGTTTGAATTCTGAAATCTCTTTTATACTCAAAATCATTATATAGGTTAATCAAACCCATTTAACATAATGGTCCAACACCATCTCCCAACTTTAAGTCCCCTGTATTTGAGGCAAAAGAAGATGATGTTGAAGAGATTCCTGATGAGATTACCCGTCTGCTCGAGCACGAAGAGAAGATCATTCTGCCACATCTTGAGAATCTGGAAACAATCAACTTAGGGTCTGAAGACTGCATTCGTGAAGTGAAGATTGGGGAACTCCTTGAAGAGTCTGTTAAGAAGGGGTTGATTGAGTTGCTACGAGAATATGTCGACGTCTTTGCCTGGTCGTATGAAGACATGCCTGGTCTAGATACTAATATCGTGCAACATTTCTTGCCGTTGAAGCCTGAGTGTGTGCCTGTGAAGCAGAAACTCAGAAGAACTCATCCTGATATGGAAGTGAAGATTAAAGAAGAAGTTTAGAAGCAAATTGATGTCGGGTTTCTGGTGACTTCTACATATCCTCAATGGGTGGCCAATATTGTGCATATGCCTAAGAAAGATGGAAAAGTCCGAATGTGTGTGGATTACCGTTATTTGAATAAAGCTAGTCCGAAAGATGATTTTCCTCTACCACGCATTGATATGTTGGTAGATAATACAGCTAAATTCAAAGTCTTTTCGTTTATGGATGGATTTTCTGGATATAATCAGATTAAAATGGCAACCGAGGATATGGAGAAGACAACACTCATCACAGCTTGGGGAACATTTTGTTATCGAGTGGTGCCCTTCGGTTTGAAGAACGTCGGAGCCACGTATCAACGTGCTATGACTACCTTGTTTCATGACATGATGCACAAAGAGATCAAGGTGTACGTCGATGATATGATTGGAAAGTCAAAAACGGAAGTTGAACATGTAGAACACTTGTTGAAGCTTTTTCAGCGTCTGAGGAAGTACAAACTTTGCTTGAATCCGAACAAGTGTACATTTGGAGTCCGTTCCAGCAAGTTATTGGGCTTTATTGTCAGCGAGAGAGGTATTGAGGTTGATCCTGCCAAGGTCAAAGCAATACAAGAGATGCCTGCGCCCAAAACTGAGAAGCAAGTCCGAGGTTTTCTTGGCCGCTTGAATTACATTTCGAGGTTTATATCCCACATGACTGCCGCATGTGCGCCTATATTCAAGCTCCTCCGGAAAGATCAGTGTCATGATTGGACCGAAGATTGCCAAAAGGCCTTCCACAGTATCAAAGAGTATTTGTCTGAGCCTCCGATTCTGTCTCCGCCTGTTGAAGGGAGACCATTGATTATGTATTTGATTGTACTTGATCATTCCATGGGGTGTGTCCTGGGTTAGCAAAATGAATCAGGAAAGAAAGAGTATGCAATACACTACTTGAGTAAGAAGTTCACCGACTGTGAGTCTCGATACTCAATGCTTGAGAAAACATGTTGTGCTTTGGCTTGGGCTGCTAAGCGTTTACGCCAGTATATGTTGAATCATACGACTTGGTTGATATCCAAAATGGATCCGATCAAGTATATCTTTGAGAAGAATGCTTTAACTGGGAGGATTGCCTGTTGGCATATGTTGTTTATCTGAGTATGATATCGAGTATCGAGCTCAAAAAGCTATTAAAGGTAGTATCTTGGCTGACCATTTGGCACATCAACCAATTGAAGATTATTAGTCCGTGCAACACGACTTCCCTGATGAGGAGATTCTGTATTTGAAAATGAAAGATTGTGATGAGCCTACACTCGATGAAGGGCCAGAGCCTGGTTCCCGATGGGGTATAGTGTTCGATGGGGCTGTCAATCAGTATGGAAATGGTATTGGGGCAGTGATTATTACTCCTCAAGGCATACATTTTCCTTTTACAGCAAGGCTAACTTTCTAATGCACGAATAATATGTGTAAGACCCCAACTTTGTCCCTAAGATCCCTCATGGCATTATAACATTGCATTTGCATAGCCTCAAGGATCTTTAAGCATCTTGGTTCCCCTTGCCTTTGGGTGGGACTCCTTGTGAGTGGTTTGAGATCCCCAAGCATGCTTGAATTGTATATCATTGCTTTTCTCATTTTGTTTACTAACCAAAAGCACAAAAATATGTCACTAACATCTTTTGTTTGTAGCTTGAGCAATCACAAGGTCAAAAGCTTCTAGGAGATCATTAGTACAAAGACATTGGTCAAGAGGAGATGAAAGCAAGCATGGTAATGGTTCCCAAGGCTCTCATCCATCAAATATGCCTCCCTAGTATCTCAATTCATCATGTTTGATCAAAGCAAGTCAAAGGGTTTGAGGTTTGTTCCCCAGAGAATCCCTAATTCATCTGTGCACCACAATGCCTTACTCAGGAAGCAACCTCAGCCCATGGTCAAATACAATCAAAGGAAGTTCTTTAAATCTTCATTTCATGCATATTTGAACTTATTTGAGTGTCCTTAATCATCAATTCATCAAGATATGAGGTGTGGACTTGAAAAGTTGATCAGCCAATTCATCTGACTATTTTGAAATGTACTTAGACCTAACTTTTTATGTGTTGGTCAAATGGAGATGGTTCCAAATAAAACAATGTTCTTAAGGACAATAGGAGAAACTTTCATGTTCATCAAAATTTGATTTTAAGCTTGGAAGACCATATGCCATTCCAATACATTATAGGTCATTTTGACTAAAACCCTAATTTTAGGTCAACTTCCCAAGAACATAACTCATTCATTTTTTATGATTTTGAGGTGGGATCAAATGAATTGGAAAGCTTAATATACCTACTTCAAATTTTATATTGAACAAAATTTCAAAATCTCAAAGAAAATACATGTGATAATGCAAGACATTATAGGTCCTTTTTGACCAAATGCATTAAAAGTAAAAAAAGTCCAACTTCAAGTGCCCATAACTCTTTCATCAAAAATTCAAATGATGCAAAATTTAAGTCCATTTTGAATGTCTTGAAAAGATCTACAACTTTGATTTTGTACGTGTTTTCACTTGAAGCTTGTATCATCAAAACAGAAGGGCTTGAAAGTTGGCCAATTTTAGAAACCTTGCCTTGACATGTTTTGCACATCACACTTTAAACTCAAATTTCATAAATTTCCACATTCCAAATGGATTTTTGACCAACATAACATTTGTTCCTCATACAAATACCTTTCTAACCATTACTCACATGGCTACATTTGGATTTGGCAAATATCATTTTCGAAGAGAAGAACTTTAAGTGCATTTTTGGGAAACTTGATTCAATTACCATGCATGAGCTGATTGCATCAAAATTGCACGTCCATTTCATTCACTCATGATCCCAGCTTGCCAATCCGTGTGGAATTGGGCCCTCCATGTGCCTGTACAGGCCCATGCATGGAGGCCCCTTTCATTCATGCAAGTTTGAAATCACACTTTCAACATGGCATTGGCTATAAATACATGGCATGTGAGCTTCCATTGGACACCCAATTTCAACCTGAAATGCTGCAGAATTCATTCCCTAACCATCACTAAAGAAGCAAGTTTCATTTCTCTTAAAATTTTCAGATCTCGAATTCAACTACATCTGGTTGTATTCATAGGTCTAATGCTTCTAGACCTTCACCATACACTTCATTGGACTTCTGTTTTGATAAAGCAAGCAAGGTTTCAAGCTCAAATCACCAGAACTCAAGCTTGAACTCCAACTGGTATTTTCTTTGATTCTCCTAATCCATTGACCTTTTGGCTATGATTTTGTGTTGGCTGAAGTCCTCTAAATAGAGGCATCATGTTTATGCTTTTAATTTTTGCAATTCATTGAGTTCATGATGAACACCAGAATTTTCAACTTCTGATTTCTCAAATCATAGAGATCTAGAATGAAAATGGATGGTATAGGGATGATGTACATCATCCCAGCTTTCTATTGATGTATAGATCGCACGTTTTGGTTAAGGTTTTAATTTCTGCAAATTGGCCGGAATCCTAGAGCTCACCGGAGAAGACGGTGGCTCCGGTGGCTTCATTGTCTCCAGATCAAACCCTGGCCATTGGATCCATTTCCCAGATTTAATCTCGTCCCTTGCTTTTTATGACTTGTAATTCTTTCTCATGTGCACGCATTGACTTGGATCCATGGTAGACGCGCGCTTCCTGGCCTCTTGATTTGCCAGCTCAATTAATAAGCTTAGATCAGACGGTCCACGCTTTTTCTAGTTTCTATTTTTCTGTTTTATTTTCTTTAATTCCAATTATTTTCAAAAATCAATATCTTCTTCATTTTTAATCCAAAAATTATGGGACCAATTTCATTATTTCCCAAATAAATTCTAGTTTCTATTTCTGATTTTTAATATTTTTTATTTTGTCATTTGATATTTTTTGTGAATTTTCTCTTTTCTGGTTATTTTTAATTTATTTTAAATAGTTTCTGATATTCAAAAAATACAAAAATATTTTCCTAACCTATTTGAATGATGATGGATCTATGAAAAATATTCTCATCAATTTTTGAATTGATTTGAGATTTATTTGAGATTTTAGTTCAATTAGGTTATTTTTATTCATTTTTAATTGATTAAAAATAGTTTCCGACTCTTAAAAATGCTGAATTTTTTTTGTCAAACTTTGTTTGACCTTGTTGAACTTAGGATAAATCACTTGGACATTTCAAGGTTGATTTGAAGTAATTTTGAAGTTTGACCTTTCTTTAATATTTTAATTCAAGTTTATTTTTAATATTAAAAATGCCAAAAAAATATTTTATTCTTTTCTTGACTTCCAATCTTCATCTCACTTCTGTTTTTGATTGTTTGACCTTGAATTTCAATGTTATTGGTCAACATATGAGGATTGATACATTTTATTCCATTTAATGCATTTTATTTTGTCATTTCCATTCTCCATTATTCATCTCTTTTTTCTTCTTCTTCTTCTTCTTTTTCTTTTTGATCAATGAGTTGAAGGTTGATAAGTTAGCATTGATTATGGGGACTTAACCTTCCTTGATTCAAATCTAATTCATCTTGATCAATTGATCAAGTGAATGGCTTTGCATTAAGGATAGGCTGTCTTCTAAATCATGCAAAAGGCTTAAACCAATACAAGATCATTTCTCTTCTTCTTTTTGGCATGACAAGTTGTTGGGACTTGGTTCACTAATCAAGACTCCTAACTTGTGTTTGTTGCCTACATTATTATTGACCGGCCTCAGATAGTTGTGACTTCTACATAAGTCCAATTACGATTGCTTAACATAGCGCTAAATTTGCCTTATGGCACACTAACTACTAACACTAACTATTGACAATTAACATTTACTTTATGCAATTTACTTTATGCAATTTACTCTAATGCAATTTACTATTCTTGAACATATTATTCATTTGTTTTATCTCTTTGCTCACTTGAGCACATGTTTATGTTAATGCCATTTGTAACACCCCGATAAAAATATGATAATTATTTAATTTAAGTTAATAGTATATTTATTAATTTAATTAAATAATTGGAATATTATTGGATTATTATTATTGGAATATAAAGTTGGAATCAGAAAAGAGTCCCATTTGGTAAAAAGGTTTTTCACGTGAAAACAGAGAAGCGACCGAGAAAGGGAGAAGAAGAGGCTAGGGCTCAAGAGGAGAATTCACGATTGTTGAAGGTCAAAGAAGATTTGCCGGATTAACTCAGGTAAGGGGGGTTTATCGTCGTTTAATGGGTATTATGGATTAACATGTAATGGGTAGTAATAAGCCATTGAATTGACCCTAATTGGGATGAGGAATGATGTGAATGGTGATGAATAAGTTATGTTAAAACTGTAATTGAATCTATATGTGGGTGAGTCGTAAATTTCTGGACGTGTAGCTTTTTACGGAATTGAAATCGGAGGTCCGGAAGTCCTCCGACGACGAGAAATGTGGGAAATCTGCATTCTGTTTTCGTGTTAGCGCAGGAACAGCTTTCTGTTCTGCGTTAACCGGTTAACCCAGGGTGTTAACCGGTTAACACTGTTATGATTTAGAAAAATTAATTTCTGTTCTGCGTTAACCGGTTAACCCAGGGTGTTAACCGGTTAACACTGTTAAAAATTGCCAGAAAGCGTGTTCTGTGTTGCGTTAACCGGTTAACCCAGGGCGTTAACCGGTTAACACTGTTTGGAAAGTGGAAAATTGATATTCAAATATTGTGTACATATTTGACGTTTGGCCTATATTGGTGTATGATATAGTAGGGATCATTTACCGTTGTTTTGAGCAGTATAGGTATTAGTAGAGTGTGCTAATACTGTGATTTATTATTTGGCATGATATGAATATGATTCTGTGATAAATATGCTGATGATGTATGATGGTATGCATAATGCTGTGAATGTATCTGTTAGGTATGCAATTGTGAATGGACTGTTTATGGCTTAGAGTGTGAGCATATGTCTATCTTGGATTGTTGTTGATGTTTGCATGCTAGGTGATTTAGCGTGTATAGCATGGCCTTTATGGTGGTAGCTAATTCCCATGGTGAGGAATTAGTGAGTGAGTTATTGTGGATTGTTGTTGATGTTTGCATGCTAGGTGATTTAGCGTGCATAGCATGGCCTTTATGGTGGTAGCTAATTCCCATGGTGAGGAATTAGTGAGTGAGTCACTAGGTCTCAAATGAGTGGGACTAGTGAGCTTGGTAGCCGTATCTGGGTTTGATCGGTGAGGTTGAACTATGTGTTCACGAATAGTCGGTACCGCATGCATGGAGTCTCATTGCATAATGTATGTATGGCGTATAATATGAATTGATGTATTCCAATATTATACGTGTGTTTGGTGTTTGTGTTGAGTATGATTTTGAGTTGATGTTGCCGTTGCTGAATGTGTGATCTGATTAGGGTGATGAATGTGTTAATTTACTTAGCATTACATGATATTTTATAATGCTTATTATATCGATTGAGGAACTCACCCTTACAACTATGTTTCAGGTAACGAGCAGTGATTGAGTAGAAGCTAGTGCTTGGAGTCTAGTGTAGTTCCTTAGTGGGTCATGCTCTGGTATATGTAACATCGGGACAGGATGTTTACTTTGTTTTCATTGTGGTTGTTGAACAGTTTTACATGTAATGTGATTACATGGTTTGCATGATTGATTAGATCTCTATCCGCTGCGAATTGTGCAATGTTTTATTTTGATTAATAAATGAGCATGACAAGTTATTATGGTGAATGGTGTGAAGTGTCAAGTGTGACACCCTTAAATTGCATATCTACTCTGATTTATATTTTGTTGAATTATTTAATTATTGGGGTATTTTAGAAGGGTGTTACATTAGTGGTATCAGAGCATAGTTGGTCGAGTCGAGTCGTAATTATTTTGTTTCCCTGTATGTGATAGGTGTTGTGTAACCCTATCAGTACTTATTGTTTTAGCTTGTTGGGTTCTCAGAATAGAGATGGCTGGAAGAGGTAGAGACGATGCTGCAATTGCTGAGGCTCTGGGTATGCTAGCTGGAGTACTTGGAGGGAATCCGAATGTTGTGGGATTGGGAGCTGCTCGTCAACTGAGTGAGTTCCAGAAGAACAATCCTCCGATGTTCAAGGGAGCATACGATCCAGATGGTGGTCAGAAGTGGTTGAAGGAGATCGAAAGGATCTTCCGAGTGACTGAGTGTGCCGATAACCAGAAGGTCAGGTTCGGTACGCATATGCTGTCAGAGGAAGCAGATGATTGGTGGGTTGCTGCCCGCACTGAGTTGGAAGCTGCTGGGAGTGCTGAGATCACTTGGGCGGTGTTCAGAGAGAGATTCCTGAGGAAGTACTTTCCAGAGGATGTCAGAGGAAAGAAAGAGATAGAGTTCTTAGAATTGAAGCAGGGCAACCGGTCTGTTACTGAGTATGCTGCTAAGTTCACAGAGCTGTCGAAGTATTACACTCCCTATGATGAGGCTACTGGGGAATTTTCAAAATGTGTGAAGTTTGAGAACGGGTTACGTCCCGAGATCAAGCAGGCTATTGGGTATCAGCGGATCAGAGTGTTTTCTGACCTGGTTGACTGTTGCAGGATCTTTGAACAGGATACCAAGGCCAGAGCGGAGAGCTATCAGCAGAGGGTTGATAGGAAAGGCAAGAATCAGAATGATCGTGGGAAGCCGTATGCAGCTGGCAAAGGTTTCCAGAGACAGAGTGGGATGAAGAGACCTAGTGGGGGAGACTCCAGTGCCCCTGCTAAGTGTTACAGATGTGGTCAGGCTGGACATCGTATCCATGAGTGTACCAGTACTAAGAAGAAGTGTTTCAAGTGTGGAAAAGGTGGTCACTTGGCTGCAGAGTGCCGGTTGAAGACTATGACTTGTTTCAACTGTGGAGAGGTGGGTCATATCAGCCCACAGTGTCCTAAGCCGAAGAAAGAGAACCAGTCGGGAGGCAAGGTCTTTGCTTTATCGGGTTCTGAGACTTCTGCAGATGATCGTTTGATCCGAGGTACGTGTTATATTAATGGCTTTCCTCTTGTAGCTATTATTGACACCGGTGCGACTCATTCCTTTATATCTTTGGATTGTGCTGTGAAACTTAAATTAGAGATATCTGAGATGCATGGGAGTATGGTGATTGATACTCCTGCGAAGGGTTCAGTGACTACTACTTCAGTTTGTCTAAATTGCCCTTTGAGTATTTTTGGTAGAGACTTTGGGATGGACCTCGTGTGTCTTCCACTAGTGCAGATTGATGTTATCCTGGGTATGAACTGGTTGGTGTCTAACCGAGTTTATATCAACTGTTTTGATAAGACTGTGATCTTTCCTGAGATTGAGGAAGGAAAGAGTTTGTTTCTATCAGCAAGGCAGGTGAATGAGGCAGTAGTAGATGGGGCAGAGTTGTTTATGCTGTTAGCGACTTTGGAGGCTAAAGATAAACTGGTGATTTGCGATCTAGCCGTGGTGTGTGATTTTCCTGATGTGTTTCCTGAAGAAGTGAATGAATTACCACCAGAGCGTGAAGTTGAGTTCTCGATTGATTTGGTACCTGGTACTAGGCCGATGTCGATGGCTCCGTACCGTATGTCTGCCGTTGAGTTAACTGAATTGAAGAGTCAGTTGGAAGATCTATTGGATAAGAAATTTATTCGTCCGAGTGTGTCACCGTGGGGCGCACCAGTGTTATTGGTTAAGAAGAAAGAAGGTACTATGAGGTTGTGTGTGGACTATAGGCAACTGAATAAAGTGACGATCAAGAATTGATATCCTTTGCCGAGGATTGATGATTTGATGGATCAGTTGGTTGGTGCGAGTGTGTTCAGTAAAATAGATTTGAGATCGGGGTATCATCAGATACGTGTGAAAACTGAGGATATTCAAAAGACTGCTTTCAGAACAAGGTATGGACATTATGAGTATTCTGTAATGCCTTTTGGTGTGACTAATGCGCCTGGGGTATTTATGGAGTATATGAATAGGATTTTCCATCCGTACCTAGACAAGTTTGTTGTGGTGTTTATTGACGATATTTTGGTGTATTCGAAATCTGAAGAAGAGCATGCTGAACATTTGAGAGTGGTTTTAGGAGTTCTACGAGAAAAGAAGTTATTTGCTAAACTGTCCAAGTGTGAATTTTTGTTAGAAGAGGTTAGTTTTCTTGGTCATGTGGTTTCAAGAGGTGGTGTTGCTGTTGATCCTTCTAAGATAGAAGCGGTATCTAAGTGGGAAGCTCCGAAGTCAGTTTCTGAGATAAGGAGTTTTCTTGGACTTGCAGGTTATTATAGGAAATTCATTGAGGGATTTTCTAAATTGGCGTTACCGTTGACGATGTTGACTAGAAAGGGGCAAGCGTTTGTTTGGGACTCAAAGTGTGAAGAAGGTTTCCAAGAGTTAAAGAAAAGGTTAACTACTGCTCCTATTCTGATATTACCAAGTCCATCGGAACCATTTGAGGTTTACTGTGATGCTTCATTGTTGGGTTTGGGTGGTGTTTTGATGCAGAATAAGAGGTTGTAGCTTATGCTTCGAGGCAACTGAAGGTTCATGAGAGGAACTATCCGACACACGATTTAGAGTTGGCAGCTGTGGTATTTGTTCTGAAGTTATGGAGGCATTACTTGTACGGGTCAAGATTTGAGGTTTTCAGTGACCATAAAAGTTTAAAGTATTTGTTTGATCAGAAAGAGCTGAATATGAGACAGAGGAGATGGTTAGAGTTTCTGAAGGATTATGACTTTGGTTTGAATTACCATCCGGGTAAAGCAAACGTAGTGGCTGATGCATTGAGTCGGAAATCATTGCATATGTCTATGTTAATGGTTAAGGAATTGGATTTAATTGGGTAGTTTAGAGACTTGAGTTTGGTGTGTGAGAGTACTCACAATAGTGTTAAATTGGGAATGTTGAAGTTAACGAGTGGTATTCTGGATGAGATTAGAGAGGGTCAGAAATCAGATGTGCTTTTGGTTGATAAGTTGACTCTATTGAATCAAGGTCAAGGTGGTGAATTCAGAGTTGATGAGAATGGTGTTTTGAAATTTGGTAATCGGGTGTGTATTCCGGATGTTACCGAACTTAAGAAGGGCATTCTTGAGGAAGGACATCGTAGTGGCCTGAGTATTCATCCTGGGGCTACGAAGATGTATCATGATTTGAAAAATTTATTTTGGTGGCCGGGAATGAAAAGAGAAATTGCGAGTTTTGTTTATTCTTGTTTGACTTGTCAGAAGTCAAAGATTGAGCATCAGAAGCCGTCTGGGCTAATGCAACCGTTGGCTATTCCAGAGTGGAAGTGGGATAGTATCAGTATGGATTTTGTTTCTGGTTTACCGAGGACAATTAAGAATTTTGAAGCTATTTGGGTGATTGTTGACAGATTGACAAAATCGGCTCATTTCATTCCGATCAGAATGGATTATCCGTTAGAGAGATTAGCTGAGTTGTATATTGAGAAAATTGTAAGTTTGCATGGTATTCCGTCGAGTATTGTTTCGGACAGAGATCCTAGATTTACATCGAAGTTCTGGGAAGGTTTGCAGAGGGCTTTGGGAACTAAGCTGAGATTGAGTTCTGCATACCATCCGCAAACTGATGGTCAGACTGAGAGGGCGATTCAGTCACTGGAGGATCTTTTGAGGGCTTGTGTTTTGGAAAAGGGAGGTGCTTGGGATTGTTATTTATCTTTGATTGAGTTTACCTACAACAATAGTTTTCATTCGAGCATTGGTATGGCACCGTTTGAAGCTTTGTATGGTAGGAGATGTCGGACACCTTTATGTTGGTATGAGTCCGGTGAGAGTGCTGTGGTTGGACCGGAGATTGTTCAACAAACTACGGAAAAGATTAAGATGATTCAGGAGAAGATGAGGATTGCTCAGAGTTGTCAGAAGAGTTATCACGACAAGAGGAGGAAGTCACTTGAGTTTCAAGAGGGAGATCATGTGTTTCTTCGTGTTACTCCGATAACTGGGGTTGGTCGAGCTTTGAAGTCGGAGAAGTTGACACCTCGATTTATTGGTCCTTATCAGATTTTGGAGAGGATAGGGGAGGTAGCCTATCGTATCGCTTTACCGCCGTCACTTGCGAATTTGCATGAGGTTTTTCATGTGTCTCAGTTGAGGAGGTACATTCCTGATCCGTCGCATGTGGTCTAAGTAGATGATGTACAGGTGAGAGATAACCTGACTGTTGAAACATCACCTATGAGGATTGAGGATCGAGAGTTGAAGCAGTTGCGGGGTAAAGAGATTGCTTTGGTAAAGGTAGCTTGGGGAGGACCAACAGGTGGCAATGTGACTTGAGAACTTGAGAGTCAGATGAAGGAGTCTTATCCAGAGTTATTCGCTTGAGGTATGTTTTCGAGGACGAAAACTCTTTTAGTGGGGGAGAGTTGTAACACCCCGATAAAAATATGATAATTATTTAATTTAAGTTAATAGTATATTTATTAATTTAATTAAATAATTGGAATATTATTGGATTATTATTATTGGAATATAAAGTTGGAATCAGAAAAGAGTCCCATTTGGTAAAAAGGTTTTTCACGTGAAAACAGAGAAGCGACCGAGAAAGGGAGAAGAAGAGGCTAGGGCTCAAGAGGAGAATTCACGATTGTTGAAGGTCAAAGAAGATTTGCCGGATTAACTCAGGTAAGGGGGGTTTATCGTCGTTTAATGGGTATTATGGATTAACATGTAATGGGTAGTAATAAGCCATTGAATTGACCCTAATTGGGATGAGGAATGATGTGAATGGTGATGAATAAGTTATGTTAAAACTGTAATTGAATCTATATGTGGGTGAGTCGTAAATTTCTGGACGTGTAGCTTTTTACGGAATTGAAATCGGAGGTCCGGAAGTCCTCCGACGGCGAGAAATGCGGGAAATCTGCATTCTGTTTTCGTGTTAGCGCAGGAACAACTTTTTATTCTGCGTTAACCGGTTAACCCAGGGTGTTAACCGGTTAACACTGTTAAAAATTGCCAGAAAGCGTGTTCTGTGTTGCGTTAACCGGTTAACCCAGGGCGTTAACCGGTTAACACTGTTTGGAAAGTGGAAAATTGATATTCAAATATTGTGTACATATTTGACGTTTGGCCTATATTGGTGTATGATATAGTAGGGATCATTTCCCGTTGTTTTGAGCAGTATAGGTATTAGTAGAGTGTGCTAATACTGTGATTTATTATTTGGCATGATATGAATATGATTCTGTGATAAATATGCTGATGATGTATGATGGTATGCATAATGCTATGAATGTATCTGTTAGGTATGCAATTGTGAATGGACTGTTTATGGCTTAGAGTGTGAGCATATGTCTATCTTGGATTGTTGTTGATGTTTGCATGCTAGGTGATTTAGCGTGTATAGCATGGCCTTTATGGTGGTAGCTAATTCCCATGGTGAGGAATTAGTGAGTGAGTTGTTGTGGATTGTTGTTGATGTTTGCATGCTAGGTGATTTAGCGTGCATAGCATGGCCTTTATGGTGGTAGCTAATTCCCATGGTGAGGAATTAGTGAGTGAGTCACTAGGTCTCGAATGAGTGGGACTAGTGAGCTTGGTAGCCGTATCTGGGTTTGATCGGTGAGGTTGAACTATGTGTTCACGAATAGTCGGTACCGCATGCATGGAGTCTCATTGCATAATGTATGTATGGTGTATAATATGAATTGATGTATTCCAATATTATACGTGTGTTTGGTGTTTGTGTTGAGTATGATTTTGAGTTGATGTTGCCATTGCTGAATGTGTGATCTGATTAGGGTGATGAATGTGTTAATTTACTTAGCATTACATGATATTTTATAATGCTTATTATATCGATTGAGGAACTCACCCTTACAACCATGTTTCAGGTAACAAGCAGTGATTGAGTAGAAGCTAGTGCTTGGAGTCTAGTGTAGTTCCTTAGTGGGTCATGCTCTGGTATATGTAACATCGGGACGGGATGTTTACTTTGTTTTCATTGTGGTTGTTGAACAGTTTTACATGTAATGTGATTACATGGTTTGCATGATTGATTAGATCTCTATCCGCTGCGAATTGTGCAATATTTTATTTTGATTAATAAATGAGCATGACAAGTTATTATGGTGAATGGTGTGAAGTGTCAAGTGTGACACCCTTAAATTGCATATCTACTCTGATTTATATTTTGTTGAATTATTTAATTATTGGGGTATTTTAGAAGGGTGTTACACCATTTGCCTTTTGCTCACTTGAACACATAATTGTGTATATATTATTGTGCTTGTGTTTTGTTTTGATTGTTTTGAACCAAATGCAAAGAAATGGACTTAGTTTCTAGGACTTCCCCTATGTAAAGAAATGGAGAATTGGACTTAGATTCTAGGACTTTCCTTATGCAAAATTGGAGTAAAAGGATCTTAATGATGAAGATGGATTGGAAGGACCAAATCTCTAAACTCACTCTTGTCCATTCTTGTTTTACTTCATGGAACTTTTGATGTGTATGCTTTTGTGCTAGGAGCCCCCATTTGAGCTTAATTGGAGGACCATTGCCATGTTCATCTAAAGAAAGAGATGCCAAAGCCATTGAAGGATTCTTAGGAGCATGACCTTGTGATTGATTGCTTGAAATATTTGCTTTGTGGTTGCTTTGTTCCAAAGGATGGGAGCTACTTGGATCATCAATATGATCTCAAGAAAGGAACTCCTAATGTGGTTCATTTCCTTATCCCTTCTTTTTGTTTTACTTAGGACTTAGCCCTTCTTCTTCTTCTCTCCACTCTAACCCAAGCCAAAACCTTTTGTGCAAACATTTAACTATTGTTCTCAAACATTAGAAACCTAAGCCTTATGCTTTTGATTTTAAAACTTTCTTTTCATAACACTTATTTTTATTGAACTTTTAAGTCAACTTTGACCATTTTGTATATACTTCTAATTGGTAAATATAACCCATTCAAATGTCTTTTTGTGGTTCCAATGGCCACTCTCTTAATCAAATTTTTCATAACCTTTAGCTATTAGGTTTGAGTTATCCTTGTGGTAGATATAATACTCACCTATATCTTTAGTGATGGACAATGAGTCTTCCATGCTTATTATAGGGTTAACCCCTCATTAGCATGTTGAAGCTATCCTCACATGGTGTATTTGTGGTTTGGTTGAGTTTTCTCCCTTTGATAACAAAAGACCTTAAGGCTTTTGGACCAATCAATTCACCAACTTCTTTGAGATTTTTACCCCGAACTACGAGGTTTTGATCCTAATCTTTTTATAAGATGGTACGTAGGCAATGAGTTTATCCATTCAAACACAAAATGTAAATAACTTGTACATTCTCTTCTCATCTCTTCAATCATGTTTGCACAAACAATTTTTTCACAAGACAACAACCTTCACAAGTGTGAAAAGGGCTCCCTAGGAGTACCCAGGATGTTTTGGGTGCCTAACACCTTCCCATTGCATAACTAACCTCCTTACCCAGATCTCTGTATCTTTTACTAGTTTTTGTTAAAACTTTTAGGTTTTTGTTCGCTTTCTAACCATTCCTTTGGATAAATAGAAGTGCGGTGGCGACTCGACTTGTATGATTTACCTTGGATTTAGTCAATATCTCTAATGGTAACGAATACCCCGCTACAGAAAAGTGGCGACTCTGTTGGGGAAATTTTGCCTAGTGGGTTTTGCCTACTTTTCATGCTTGTTATATTGTATTGTCTTGTGACATATTTTTGTGCAATTTAGGATTACTGTATTGTATGTAATGATTGATTTGCTTGATATTAATTCCTTGTATGCTTGGTGATCTTTGTGAGATGAGTTCTATACCCAGACTCGAGTGCACTTAGGATAGGAGAATGGCATAGTCTTGTTGACTTTTGTGGAGTTATTCCTTAGCAAGTTGACTTGCAAGTCCATTCACTTGGTGGAGGTCATGTTGGGATCAATAATGTCACACAAGTAAGTTGTCGTTAGACATTACTCCTTCCAATATAGACCTTAGAAGCCAAGGACCTTAGTTTACCAAGCCCATCTTGGCCTATTCTTAGGATGTAGTGCGAAAGTCATTCAAGTGTAAGATTTGATACGATTGTTACGCGATACTACACTCATAAGAGTCTCTCTTAAGAATATTTTTGGAATACGAGTAGTCGTTTCTCCGATAATATCCGAAAGATGGGATGATGACTATGGGAACCCTTTGTAGAACATGTTTGGCAGGTTTAAACCCTAGTACATTCCCTTTGGGTGGTTCTTAACCAAAACCCCATGCTCGTGACTTGCAACAAACCCTTGATTCATGGTTGATCCGTTCATATATCCTTAATATCAATGGAACTTGGGTGTTGATAAGGTGTAAACCATAATCCACCAAAATGGATGATTGATATTAAGGATGATATGATCCATCCCATGACCTTTGTTTGGTGTGCTTTGCTTGATCCTTGAGTGTGATTGTTGCATTCATGCATTCATGCACTCATTTGCATCCATATCACCAATAATAAAAGAAAGTTTTCAAGGATCTTAAGGGGTTTATTTGCAAAATTTTTAGACATGGAAAGACAAAGAAGGAATACAAAGAAGTACAGTTTCAGACAACCAGATTTTAAAGAGTTAAGGAATCTAACATCCTATGTACTAGATCCCTTGGGTTTTAAAGCTCGTTTTGGGAAGCTTTTTCCTCTTCTGACTACTCAGGTGGATGAAGGATTGATGAGTGTATTGGTGCAGTTTTATGATACCTTGTACCGTTGCTTCACATTTCCGGATTTCCAGCTTTTGCCTACGCTTGAGGAGTATGCTTATCTTGTGGGTATACCTATCTTGGATCAGTTGCCGTTCAGTGGCTTGGAGAGTATTCCTACTTCTCGAGAGATAGCAGACATGTTGCACATAGATGAATCTTTGGTTGGTGCTCATATGACGACCAAAGGTGGAATTCAAGGTCTCCCTTCTGAGTTCCTCATTGCCCAAGCTACTATGTATGGGAAGGCCATGAGTGAGGATGCTTTTGAAGCCATATTTGTACTTCTCATCTATGGATTGGTTTTATTCCCCAACATCGACAAGTTTGTGGATGTGAACGCTATTAGGATATTTTCTACTCTTAATCCCGTTCCGACTTTATTGGGTGATGATTATTTCTCTTTGCATATGAGGAATACAAAGGGTGGTAGCGCTATTGTGTGCTATTTGCCTCTGTTGTATAATTGTTTATTTCTCACTTACCTCAGACGGTCGCTTTCAAGGAGAACAAGGGATGTCTACGGTGGTCCACGAGACTTATGTCTCTCACTAATGACGATATCTCTTGGTATAACCGTGTATATGATGGTGTGCAGATTATTGACTCTTGTGGTGAGTTCTCCAATGTACTTCTTCTTGGTACATGTGGTGGGATTAACTACATTCCTGTTTTGGCACGTCGTTAGCTTGGGTTCCCCCTAAAGGATAAACCTAATAACATTTTGTTAGAGGGAGTGTTCTTTCAGGAGGGTAAAGATCCCCAAGGCTTGAAAGCCAGGATGGTCCGCGCATGGCGCAAGATTCATAAGAAAGGAAGGAAGGAGTTGGGTCCTAAGAATTGCATCGCTTTGGAGCCTTATACTGCTTAGGTAGGGAAGAGAGCGTCTGAGTATCTCATGCCTTACGAGTATTCGAAACCTACACCTATGATTGAGGCTGGGCCTTCAACCCTCCCTAATCAAGGAGTAGATAAGTTGAGAGACGAAGACCGTTCACGTGCCTGGATCCATGAACGTGAAGAGTTGCTTCAGCAGATTAAGGAGAAGGATGCTTTGATTGAGTTCCTCGAGCATCAAGTTATTGATGATCCTAACGATGCATGGACTTCTCTACTCCCTCAGTCTTCCAAGTTCTGGAAGAGGAAGTACGATCGACTCGCCAAAGAGAAGGCGGATATGGAGGCAACCCATGAAAGGGAAGTGAAGAGGCTTCGCGCATCTTATCTTCTTGTGTCCCGAGCTTTAGATGATTATTTCTAGGGATCCATAGGATGATTATTTTCCTTTCCTCTTGTACATGATTGACATTGCTGTACTTCATTTCCCTGATATTATTTTATGAGATATTTCTATATGCGATAAATGCCTAATGTTTCAAAAATCTGCAAGTAAAACCCTAAAGTTCCCTTGAAACATAAAAACAATCATATGTGTCGCATTACGCGAAAAACCGGCGGGAAACGAAAACAACAGAGCCGCCACTGTGCGTTATTTATCCCAAAAGAGGGAAAGGAAACGCTCGAAGTAAACTTGGAAAAAACATGGTCTCGCGACCAAAGAGAATGGGATCAGGAGTCGGTTATGCGAAGGGAAGGTATTAGCACCCCTACGCATCCGTCGTACTCGACGGGATCCACGCACAAAAGGAAGGATAAAGGTTGCTAAACACTACTCACAAACATCAAACACTGGCTGAAAGAGACACAGGAAAACAAAAGAAACTGACTCGGCAAGATATCGCCTCCTGGGCCTACGTAGTCTATCAGGCATAGACATCAGAGTCGACGTAGTTCGGACTAGGGGAAAACGTGTTCGCTAGGATGTCGCATCCTATGCATACGTATCTTCTCGGACTAGAGAAGAATCAGAGCACTCGTAGCTTGGCTAACGCACGCAAGACAAAACAACACAGGAAATCGACTGCCAATCGCTGGGCTTACGTCAAACTCCACACAAACAGGCAAACATGGAAACCGAATGCCAATCGCTGGACTTACATCAGACTCCGAACCAAACACACACACACTGGAAACCAAATGCCAATCGCTGGACTTATATCAGACTCCAAGCATACAACAAGAGGATACGGAATGCCAATTGTTGGGCTTACATCCATCTCCTAACACACACAAAGACAAAACAAAAAGGGCGCCCGGAGAGATCAGCTCATCTCCTGCCTACGTACCTCATCTGGTATGAGGATCAGGGTGACGTAGTTCCCCTACGCAGGGACAAAGGACTAGCCTAACCAGATACAAAGGGAGACACAACTAGGGAGACTACGACTCGAGCCTAGATGTTATCATGCATATCATCCCTAAGTTAAGGTTGTTATCTAACTTGCACGGGAAGCAAGCTATCCTAATCAGCACAGGCAAAGCAAAGCAAACAATCACAAATAGCACACACTATATACAAACAAAGCGGGCTCACACAGGGTTAGGCTTTAGTCAAGGGGTCATGTCAACCTCGACAAACAAGCCACTGTATCAGGGTGAAGTTAGCTCTTAACCCTAACATTGAGAGTTAGGGTGAAGCAGATGAAATAGGAAGTGAGGGGTGTGCCTCACAGCTCTTATCCCTGGCCTGGGAGAGCTTTTAGACAAAAGAATGTGTGGGTTCAGAAAGTGGGAACCCTTCTACACATATGACTGACACAACTGTACAAGGATCTTGGGTTAGTATCCACAATGCATCAACATGTAATGTGAGCAAAGGGAAGACACACTGACTAGCAGGAGATGGATTGCACATCTCTTTTATCTGCCAATTGCCTTATCAAAGGTCTTTTCCTGCTTAGCACAAAAGTAAACAAACACAAGCATTGCCTCTTAAGGAGGACTTCAGACAGGTGCCTGACCAAATAACAGGCCAGGTCTTCCAGACTACATGGAGTTGGAGACATTATACCTCAATGCTCAAGCTATCAAGCAAAGCAAAAGCAAGTTCACAATGAACTATAGCAACTAAGGTACCTGAAAATAATCCAACATAATCAGTACACAACTCAAAAAAGAAAGTCAACAGACAACAGACAGTCAACTGTACACAAGCAATGCATTAAGCAAAGCACAAGCTCAACTCAAAGGAGCTAATCCACCTACAAAACAACTTAATGTTAATTAACATCAATCAAATATCAATCCAAATGTGCAAAAGAATCACACTCCTCAAGGCCATATGCTTTTTGTCCTGAAAACACAACTCAAACATAAGCACTAACCACTAGGACATGGCCTAGGGTCAAAGAGGGAGAAATAATTCAAAACAGAACATGAAAATTGGCAAGAATCAAGTTAAACCAATTAAGAACAATATCCAAGTGGTCTCATATCAATAGCATCAACCAATTTCATTTCATAAAGAAAACATGGCAAGGCATGCATTTCAAAGCTCATAGAAGCAAACAGAATGATCCAATCCACATCAACTCAAACATGGCTCAATAAATCTCAAGAAAAATCATGACTAAACAGCATTCATCACATGATCATCACACCAAAATTCAAGTCATTTGGATAAGTGGAAGCATGGAAAATAAAATCCATAAGGCAAGGCAAGGCAAAAAAAGCTCAATTAGGGAACAAATAGATGCATCAACTTCACACAAGCACAAAACAGAATCCAAACATGATATGGACATCAAACCAAAGCCAAGATAAACTTTAAAGAGTCTAGAATCAATGTGCAAAATTTCAGGTTCATATGATACACAACCAGCATTTCACAAATCATCTAAATTCATCACTCTCCAAAAGTCCACAAATGGTCAAACAGCAAAGAAATTCTCAAACAAATTGGAAATGCACTAAAAAATTCTACAAAATTGCATACTCAAACTTAACATCCAGAAGAATCAACAAGCAAAAAATCAGATTAATTGGCACTAAAATGGCATGGCAAATAAAATCATAAAGTCAAGCAAGCAATGGTGTGACACACATTGTCACACCTACCTTAATCACATCATATCTCAACAAACAAGCATGTTAAAAATACAAACTCAAAGCCAAAAGATCAATCAAAGTGTCTAGATTAAGCATGTAAATTTTCAGCTTCATTGGATTAACCATCACTATTTCACAAAGAGAATGGCAAGCAAGGTACAAGATATGACATGCAAACATAAACCCTAGGCCATTTTAAAATCCAAGCGTGCACAATTTCTGGAGAAATCACCATAAAATAGTAGAGATCATGAGGAAAACAATGAAAAAAATCTCATCTCATTTGGACAATCCATCAATGAGTTATGAATTTTTGAATGATTGGAAAAATTAAAAAAACATGAGCAAGGTCATACATGAACATGGAAGCATGAAGTGAAAAAATGCCAAAGCCTAATGTGAATTTGCTGGAGTGGGGAATCGATCCGTGTTAGCATTTAAAAAATGGCGCTACTTAAGTGAAACGCTGCGTTTCACTTAAGTCCACATGGCAGCGAAAATGAATCCTGGCCAATCAACATGCCACGGTGGTTCCATGCAACCAATACCTGAGCACTAACATTGAAACGCATGCAGAAGCACGCTGGAACGGATCAAACATGTTCCTGGGATTGAAACCCTAAGAAGTTCATCGTGTTCTTCACAGATTTTCCAGATCATGAACAAGTATGCCAGAAATCGAAAACGAATACATCATCACACTCGTCTTAGCACGCACATCACTAATCTGAACTCGATTTGTCCTAACTCTCACTAAAACGCCTGGATCGAGCAAGATAAGATTCACATGCTAAACTTAAATTCGACCTAACTCATTCATTTCTTGATGAAAATCAAAGATACGAAGCTCAACATGTTCTACAATCAAAGATCTACAACAAACACATGATAATTTCAAGAATTACAAGATTCGAATTCCAACCTTCAAAGAGATGCAGAACTGAATTTGTAGTTTTCTGGCCTTGTAATGTTGAAACAGTTGCTCTCCAATGCTTATGTGAGTGAATGAATGAAGAATCGAGGCTCAATTGTTCTTGATGTAGCTCAAATCCTCACTTGCCATTGATGAATGCTTGCTGCAACAGTCCTTAAAACAGCTCGAAAACCTTGAATTCTTGCTTCAATTCCACTCCAAAATGCTTGTGGATGGTGAATCAATGAAGAACAATGCAGGGTTCGTGCAAAGTTTTGCAGAAAAGTGGAGAGAAAAAGTTTGTGAGATTTGCAATTTTGATCTAGATCTGAACCAAATGGAATGTTAATGCATTTTCTGTTTTGATTATCCTTATATATGATGCACTAATGAGGTTTGTTAATCTTGATTAGCCAAATGCCAAAGATTAGTGGAAATGCAAGTGTTATGCAAAATTGGTCAATTCACCTTATGTGCATGGAATGATTGCTACAGTGCACGGTTTTTGAGCCACATACACTCCAAATGCTGTTTAAGACCAAGTGCAAGTGGAAAAACATGAAAACAATGCATATTTTTCAAATGAGATTTTTCCCTCCAAATTTCAAATGCAATTCAAGTGAAAAATCCAATATTTTTGTGGTGAGAATTGATGAAAGGTGATTCATGATTTGGATAGAGCATATCAAAACAAGAATGTTACACAAAATCCCACTCCATTTGGCCTTTTGGTGTGAAAGTTATCCCCTTTTGAACTTCAAATTTGCTTGGCAATGATTGATCCATAACGTTTCAACCACACATGGGAAATTCATGTTCTTGGACTTTTTGGAAAGGGGAGAGCAAGACCTTCAACTTTCATGTTGGGAAAATTTTCATTTGAAGCTTCCTTGGACATGTAATCTTGAGGAGGAGACCTTTCCATTTTTGGCAATTTGAAATTACAGGTCACTTACTATTTTTGGAAACTTTTCATCTGACCTCAAATTCTCCAATGTTGATGTTTGAAATGTCAAATTAGACTTGTATGGACATGAATGAGGCCTCTCTAACCATCTCCCACCTTCAAATCCATGGTTTCATGCACAGTTGACTTTGGTTGACTTTCTAGGGTTTCAGATGAATTGATCATTGACTGATGATTTCTGAACATCCAACCTTTGGTCAAACCACTTCAAAATGATCCCTAGGTCATGTGAACTTGATGAACCAACCTTAGGGCTTTGCCTCAATAGGAATTGCACTTGCTTGCTTGCTTAACTGGATCTCCTGACCAGCCTTGACTGATGACTTGCACTTGGGCAATGGACAATGCAATGCTATGCAGTGGACAATGTAATGTTAATGACCTAATCATGAAAATGTATGTTCAAAATGGGAGGTGCAAATTTGAGGTGCTACAGCTGCCCCTATTCAATCAACTGGGAACCCGAACGGATGAGAGCAACGGCTGTCAGACTTTCAGGGTAAACAGGGATTGAATACCAAGAACCGTAGAAATTTGCACTCTGCGGGGATCCGACAGTAACCTCAACTGAATCGGATGTTTATTACTGGGATTTTGATTTTTTCTCAAAGGTACAGCCTCATCCAGACATCGGAAGACGATGAATGGGAATAGAAATCACAACTAGACGTCAACGGACGACCAGGAAACACTTGACGTTTATCGAAACCAACGGAGAGGTAAACAGACATCAACGGATGACCTGGAAGATACATCTAGATGCCAACTGACGACTAGGAAAAACTCGACGTTTACCAAAACCAACGGAGAGGTAACAGACATCAACGGATGACTGGGGAAAATACATCTAGATGTCAACGGACAACTAGGAAAAACTCGACGTTTACCAAAACCAACGGAGAGGTAACCCGACATTAATGAATGACTGGGGAATAGGATACCACCATACGTCAACGGACGAAATGGGAAAAACCCAACGTTTACGGAGACTAACGGAGAAGTAACTCTACTAGGGACGACCAGGAAAAACTCGACGTTTACCAAAACCAACGGAGAGGTGGCCAGACATCAACGGATGAATGGGAATACTCGACCAGACGTCAACGGACGAAAGGGAGAAGCTCAACGTTTATCGACACCAACGGAGAAGGAGAAGACTCGACCAGACGTCAACGGACGAACGGGAGAAGCTCGACGTTTATCGACACCAACGGAGAAGGAGAAGACTCGACCAGACGTCAACGGACGAACGGGAGAAGCTCGACGTTTATCGACACCAACGGAGAAGGAGAAGCTCGACGTTTATCGACACCAACGGAGAAGGAGAAGCTCGACGTTTATCGACACCAACAGAGAAGAAGAATACTCGACCAGACTTCAACGGACGAACGGGAGAAGCTCGACGTTTATCGACACCAACGGAGAAGGTGACCAGACAGGACGTTTACCGACGACTCTACTGGGGATCGACCAGACATTAATGAATGACTGGGGAATAGGATAAACAATCAGACGTCAAAGGACGAATGAGAAAAACTCAACGTTTATCAAAACCAACGGAGAGGTAACTCTGAGGGGACGGGTACAACTATACGTCGACGGACGCATAGGAAAAACTCAACGTTTATCGAAACCAACGGAGAGGTAACTCTTCTAGGGAGAGGAAATATAACTCAACCAAACGTCAACGGACGATAGGAAAAACTCAACATTCATCGACACCAACGGAGAGGTGACTCTTTGGGGAAAAGTGAACACAACCAACCATCAACGGACGATTGGGAAAAACTCATCGTTTATCGAAACCAACGGAGAGGTAACCCTGCGGGGATCAACAACCATTAACAAATGATCTGTGGGGGACAAGCAACTATACGTCAGCGGACGCATAGAAAAAACTCAACGTTTATCGAAACCAACGGAGAGGTGACTCTTATTGGGGATAATTCGACTAGACGTCCACGGACGACTAGAAAAAACTCAACGTTTATCGAAACCAACAGAGAGGTGACCTCTGGGGAGGGTATTACGAACATCGAAAGATGATGTTGACCGACATCACAAGAAGACCAGACATCAACGCATGACTGGGGGTAGGACTCGATGTTTACCGACACCGAAAGATGGTGTTTACCGACACCAAAGAAATAACACACGCGGGTGCTGACATGACACTGACAGGTATCACAAAAGAATGACATCTACACATGTTAAGCAAGGCTAAACACTTGCTGGGATCTCGCTGGGGAGAAACAAGCTTTCCGTTCGCGGACAGGTGAGGAAATAAATCTCCCGGGTAATATCAATCCTGAATGCTGTCAGGAGCAACTATAGCAAACGTGCTGTACAGATGTTGAACAAAGAATCCGCCTCTGCCGGGGATATGGTCTGATTGGTTCCAACACATGAATGCATATGTTTGAATTTTTCTATTGCGTAATGCTCCATATTGAATGGAAATGCTACGCATTTTGAGGATGCAATGATTACTATATGCCAAATGCAAAATGATGAACTCCGTCGGGGAGCCAAAAGATCAGATACTCCAACTCTGCAGGGAGACTCTGCTTGAGGAATATTCTGCGGGGAGAGCACCGACTTCTCACTCATGCTGGAGAAATAACATTGTTGCGGGGGAAAGGATAGACTCCGCTGGGGATATCCTTCATAGGACCCAATCCACTCGGGGACTCCACTTGGGGAAACAATCAACACAACTTGCTGGGGAGAAATGCCAACAAGTAGGAAACTCTGCTTTGGGAAATAAATGTTACTCCGCTGGGGAATAAACAAGGCGACTGCGCTGAGGAACCATCAATACGACTCCACTGGGGGAACCATAAGGCGACTTCACTGGGAACGACCCAACCAATCCACAAGTAGGATAAACTCAGCTTGGGGATGTAGATACCAATCCGCTACGGAAAACTCATCCCATCCACAGGTGGGATAAACTCTGCTGGAGGTAAATTTCTTTGAACCCGCTCCACTCGGGGAACTTGCTGGGGAAACATCCTCACAAACCTCTGCTCTGGAGATCTGCTATGGAAAGCAGCTCTGTTGGGGGTAACATACCAGACTCTGTGCTGGGGAAAAGCATCCACGACCCTGCTGGGGAAACGCATCCACGACCCTGCTGGGGAAACGCATACTCTGGTGAGGAAAGTAGTACACCAAACCACGCTGGAGAAAGACATCCACAACCCTGCTGGGGATGAGCGCTCACGACCACGCTGGGGATAACAGTACTTCAAACCCGACTGCTGGGGAATAACACCATTCCAACCGACACCTCCGCTGGGGATACAACATCCTTCCAACTTAGTGGGGACTCAGCTGGGGGAAACAGGCAAATAGGCCTGCTGGGAATAGGCAAATTTAGATCTGCTGGGGATAAAAGGCACCATCCAAAGGCATCCCTACAGGGGAGAATAGCTCTGAAAGCTCTCCTACTTGCTTGGGAAATATCTGCTGTGGAATCGTCTGCACAGGTGACAACCTGCAAAACAGCACAACAAAAGGCCCCAGGGGATACATGGACAAGATACGCTCAAGTGTCCTCAACATTCAAAAATGATTTTCAAATGTTTTATCTTTCAGCACGTTATTGTTTAGCCTTCATGTTTTTATATGCAATGTTTATCAAAAATTCGGACGTTTTTGCAAACAAAACAGTAAAATAAAAACAAGAGCTTTTTATCTGAATAACGACTTTTATTGATTGAAAATGGGCCTGAAAAGGCGAATACATTGGGAAGCAATTCCTAGAAAGAGGTAATTGCGCACAAAAGGAAAAAATCTATCCTAATGGCAATGTGAACACGGCATCCACCATTTCCCAATTCTGTTATAACTCACAGATCATCAGTTTTCCTCCCAACTTCCTTGCTTTCTGAGAAGAATGACTGGACCGATCACATCTTTAGAGATGGCAGACGACGAAGCGCGATGAAGTACAGATAACTCAGACTGTAGTCTTCGCTTTAATCCCTCTTTTGGCTGGATCGCCCTTTCGGGTTTTCAATCCACCGGGATACCCATTTTTGCCTAAGTCGCCCTTGCGGGTTTTCGACTTACCGGGTGTACAAATTATTTTCATTTTATCCCTAATTTTTGCCCGAACCTTTTCTTTCTGTTTTTTTGGTTCGCCGGGATGCCCTTTTTGCCTGGACTCTTTTATTCTTTTTGTCCAGCGGGTCAATTTATGCGAAGTATTTTTTGACTACATCTGAGTTAACAGGGGACGGGAAATCTTCACCATCCATAGTTGTAAGCATCAAGGCTCCACCGGAGAAGACCTTCTTCATAACATATGGACCTTCGTAATTAGGAGTCCACTTGCCCCTGTTATCTGTACCGGGAGGAAGGATTCTCTTCAAAACTAGATCACCAGTCTGATAGCTCCGAGGACGCACTTTCTGATCAAAGGCTCGCTTCATCTTTCTCTGATACAATTGCCCATGGCACACAACTGCTAGCCGTCTCTCTTCGATAAGGCTCAACTCGTTAAACCTTGTTCGAATCCACTCGACTTCGTCCAGCTTGACATCCAACAAAACCCTCAGAGAAGGGATCTCCACTTCAACTGGTAGGACAGCTTCCATACCATACACAAGGGAGTACGGGGTTGCCCCGGTCGACGTACGTACTGAGGTACGGTACCCATGCAAAGCGAATGGCAGCATCTCATGCCAATCCTTGTACGTCACGACCATCTTCTGCACAATCTTCTTGATATTCTTGTTCGCCGCCTCTACAGCACCATTCATCTTCGGTCTGTAAGGAGAAGAATTGTGATGTTCAATCTTGAAATCTTTGCAAAGCTCTTTCATCATCTGGTTATTGAGATTCGACCCATTGTCAGTGATGATTCTCTCAGGAATTCCATAACGACAGATGATTTCTTTCTTGATGAACCGGGCAACCACTTGTTTGGTAACATTAGCATAGGAAGCTGCTTCCACCCACTTGGTGAAGTAATCAATCGCAACCAAGATGAAGCGATGTCCATTCGAAGCAGTAGGCTCGATCTTCCCAATCATATCAATGCCCCACATGGCGAACGACCAAGGCGAGTTCATGACATTCAGAGGACTTGGTGGTACATGCACCTTATCAGCATAGATTTGACATTTATGGCACTTCCGAGCGTATTTGAAACAATCGGATTCCATAGTCATCCAGTAATAACCGGCTCTCAACAATTTCTTCGACATTGCATGACCGCCCGCATGGGTACCAAACGAACCTTCATGCACTTCCTGCATCAACACGTCTGCTTCGTGTCTACCCACGCATCTGAGCAAGACCATGTCAAGGTTTCTCTTATACAACACATCGTCCTGATTCAAGTAAAAGCTTCCAGCCAGCCTTCTCAGGGTTTTCTTGTCATTCTTTGACGCACCTTCAGGATACTCCTGGCTCTTGAGGAAGTTCTTGATATCATAATACCACGATTTCTCATCAATCACAACAGACTCGGCTGCAAACACATACGCAGGCCTCTCGAGTCGATTCACCGCAACATGTGGCACATGATTCCACCAATGAACTTTGATCATGGAAGACAAAGTAGCCAAAGCATCAGCCATCTGATTCTCATCCCGGGGGACATGATACAACTTCACCTTCTTGAAGAACGTCAGTATTCTTCGGGTGTAATCCCTGTAGGGAATCAAATGCGGCTGGTTTGTGTTCCAATCTCCATTGACCTGGTTAATCACCAGAGCGGAATCTCCATAGATGTCAAGAGTTTTGATCCTCAGATCAATGGCTTCTTCTATCCCCATGATACAAGCCTCATACTCAGCTTCATTGTTGGTGACGTCAAAAGTCAATCTGGCAGAAAAAGGTATATGAGCACCTTTGGGATTGATCAGCATTGCACCAACACCATTACCGTTCACATTCATAGCCCCATCAAACATCAATGTCCACTTGTCATCCGGATCCGGCCCTTCCTTGACAAGAGGCTATTCGCAATCTTTCATCTTAAGATACATGATGTCTTCATCAGGGAATTCAAACATCATAGGCTGATAATCTTCGATCGGCTGTTCGGCGAGATAGTCTGACAAAACACTACCTTTGATGGCCTTCTGCGACGTGTACTGAATATCGTATTCTGTTAAAATCATCTGCCAACGGGCAACACATCCGGTGAGAGCCGGCTTCTCAAAGATGTATTTCACTGGATCCATCTTAGAAATCAATAAGGTAGTATGGTTCAGCATATACTGCCTCAGTCGGCGAGCAGCCCAGGCCAAAGCACAACAAGTCTTCTCGAGCTGTGAATATTTGATTTCACAGTCGGTAAACTTTTTGCTAAGGTAGTATATGGCATGCTCTTTTCGACCAGACTCGTCATGCTGTCCCAATACACACCCCATCGAGTTCTCGGTCACTGACAGGTACATTATCAGAGGTCTCCCAAGAACTGGAGGTATAAGGATTGGAGGTTTCTGTAAATATTCTTTTATCTTGTCAAAAGCTTTCTGACAATCATCATTCCACCTGATTGCTTGATTCTTTCTTAGCAATTTGAATATTGGTTCACACGTGGCAGTTAGGTGAGATACAAACCTTGCAATGTAGTTCAATCTCCCTAAAAACCCACGAACCTGCTTTTCTGTTTTCGGTTCAGGCATCTCTTGAATAGCTTTGACTTTTGCTGGATCAACCTCAATCCCTTTCTCACTGACAATGAAGCCTAACAGCTTCCCGGATCTCACACCAAACGTACACTTGTTTGGATTCAGCCTCAGTTTGAACTTTCTCAACCGGTCAAACAACTTCTGCAAATTTACCAGGTGCTCCTCTTCTGTCTGCGACTTCGCAATCATATCATCCACGTACACTTCAATCTCTTTGTGCATCATGTCATGAAATAGAGTCATCATAGCCCTCTGATAAGTAGCACCGGCATTCTTCAGCCCAAATGGCATCACCTTGTAGCAAAACGTGCCCCAAGGTGTAATGAATGTCGTCTTTTCCATGTCCTCTGGCGCCATCTTAATCTGATTATAACCAGAAAAACCATCCATGAAAGAGAATACCGAGGATTGAGCCGTATTATCAACCAATACATCAATGTGAGGTAATGGGAAGTCATCTTTCAGACTCGTTCTATTCAAATCCCGGTAATCGACACACATCCTGACTTTGCCATCCTTCTTCGGCACGGGAACGATGTTGGCCACCCACGGGGGATAAGTGGTTAATGACAAGAAAGCAGCATCGAACTGCTTCTGAACCTCTTCCTTGATTTTCACTGCCATATCAGGACTCGTTCTACGAAGCTTCTGCTTGACCGAAGGGCAATCTTCTCTGAGAGGTAGTCTATGCATCACAATATCAGTATCTAGCCCAGGCATATCTTGATAAGACCAGGCGAATATCTCCACGTACTCTCTCAGCATCCCAATCAATCTGCTCTTGACCTCTGTCTTCAAAGCAGCCCCGATCTTAATATCTCTTCTGGCGTCCTCAGTACCAAGATTCACAATCTCCAACTCCTCCTGATGAGGTTGGATGACCCTTTCCTCTTGCTTCAACAATCTAACCAATTCTTTAGGGAGTTCACTGTCTTCCTCACTCTCCTCTTCAGCTTGGTAGATGGGATTATTGAAATCATACTGAGCCATAACAAAACTGTTCATAGTGGGTACCGCGAGATCACTTCTGCATGTTTAATGCTTTGTTTTAGAAAAAAGAGTTCAATAAAGTCACAAAAACAAAAACATTGCCATTTTTATTTTTTTGAAAAATGAAAACAAAAATAGAAAGACAGGGATCACAAAATTGTTTGCAAAACGTCCTTTATTAATGATAAAAATTGTAAAACATGATGTGGCTCTACAATGAACCACTACGCCTTGGGCAGAACGTAGGGTTTTGTGCAGAATGAAAAAACAAAAGAAAATTACTATGTTTGAAGAGTAACTTGGACCATATCTTCTACTGTCCAATTGCTGATCATCTCCCCTGGCGCACGCGGGTGGACCCAGTTGTCGAGATCACGATCACTGTCACCATCTTCACTACTGGCTGCAAAGACGTCACCGTGATTCATCAGCCCAGCGCTGGTAAAGGTACTCGGACCTGCTTGTACACCCTGCTCTGCTTGCAAAGGTTGATAGCCAATACCAAACTTATCCCCTTTGACTGGCAAATCCACCATCTTGCCCCAACCTTCAGCTCTGCCAGAGTCCACAACCTCCTTAGCCTGTTTGTAAGACGCAATCGAAGCACCCGGCTTCCTCTGGTCAGCAAATGCCACCTTCTCGAGAGCAAAAGTCTCGAATGCCTGGCATAAGGTTTCATGGATCTTGCCATCCACCTCTACATATTTGAAAGAGGATAGGTGACTCACCAGAATATCTTCTTCACCGCACACGGTCACAATCTGACCGTTCCAGACATACTTAAGCTTCTGGTGGAGAGTTGACGAGACTGCCCCTGCTGCAAACAAACAACTGTAGGCGGGCTGAATGTCCATAACGTAGAAGATAATATCGAAAACCTCCGGACCGATCTTCACTGGCAAGGTAACTTCACCAAACACAGAACGTTTGGATCCGTCGAATGCACGAACTATCAGGTCACTAGGAGTAAGCACAACCCCTTCAACAGATATCTTCTTCAGAATTTGCTTGGGCAAGACATTCAGCGACGAGCCGGTGTCCACCAACACGTGAGACAAAATAGCCCCCTTGCACTCCATAGTGATATGCAAGGCTTTGTTATGATTATGACCCTCAGGCGTCAAGTCTAGGTCAGTGAACCCCAAACCATGCCTGGTGCTCACGTTGGCAATCACCCCCTCCAGTTGGTTGACGGAAATCTCCTGAGGTACATACGCCATATTCAGCATCTTCAACAAGGCGTTACGATGTGCCTCAGAGCACAGCAGCAAAGAGAGAATCGAAATCTTGGACGGAGTCTGATTAAGTTGATCTACAATCTTGTAGTCACTCTTCTTAATAATCTTCATGAACTCCTCCACATCCTTTTCGAATGAACCCTCAGGCACCTCCTTCTGAGCCGGTTCTTCGTCAACCACAGCCTGTTTGCCTTTTGACTTGGCAAAAGCCTCAACATTAGCATCTCTCAACGGTTGTGGAGCAAACAAACGTCCACTTCGAGTAAAGCCTCCCGGTCCACCGACATTGTCCACAACGGAACTTGCACTCACTACAGGAGCTCTACTGGGTATACCAATTGTTACAGGCGCTTGACTAACTGGTCTTGTCTGATTCTCGGCCCTTCTGTTTTTACGGTAGGCGTTGTCATATCTCCACGGAACAGCCCGACTGTCAACATCCCTTCTGACCGGAGCAACGATGGTTGTTGGATTACTGGCAGTTACTGGTGCAGAGATGGTAACAGGGGTACCACTCGTTGTAGGCGCACTAACCCTCTGACCACGTCCTTCAGACGGTTTGAAGAAGATAGTGACAGTTGACACTGACCCACGATCTCTGACAGCCCGACTGAACTGCAAACAGTCCTCATCCATCATACCCTGGATACCGGCCCTTAATCGTTTGCAACCATTCTCAGATTCCTCACAACCAACACAATCTTCATCACAGCCCGGGTAGACACCCCCACTCAGCAAACGGCCCTTTACAACTGACAGAGAAGTCTGAACATCATCAACACTGACAACCAGATCTTCAGCCTCTTCCCCCTCAATGTTGTTCACTCGGTGTGCACCATGCGGTGGCATAGGGTTATTTACAACATTTGGTACAGGAGCGAAATTGATAGTTTTAGCATCAATCAGGTCCTGGACTTTATGATGAAAAGCCCTGCAGTTTTCTATGTGGTGTCCCGGCGCACCAGAATGAAAGTCACAACGCACATTGGCATCATACCCAGGTGGTATTTTTGTCAACGGCGCCATGGTCCTTAGTTCCACAAATCCTAGCCTGAGCAACTCCGGCAGTAACTCAGGGTAGGTCATCGGCAAGGGATCAAAACGTCTATCAGGCATCCTCTGCCTCGGCTGATACGGACGTTGCTGTTGTTGTTGTTGTTGTGGTTGCGGCATTTGTTGCTGAACCCTCTGTTGTTGCGGTTGTTGACGTTGTTGAGCTGCAGGAATAGTCACAGCGGTAACCTGGCGATACTGATTTTTGTTCGGATTTCTGCGGTGTTGAACGGCATTCGTTTCACCCTCTCTTCGGCGAGGTGCCCCAGCAAAAGGTTTCTTTGAAGACGAGGACCCAACATCTTGAATCTTACCAGCCTTGATCAAGCTCTCTGTCCTCTCTCCACAGATAACCACATCAGAAAAACTACCGAATGGGCAGCTTCCCATCCGGTCCATAAAAGCACCCTGCAGCGTGCCAATAAACATATCAGTTAACTCCCTTTCCAACATAGGGGGTTGAACTCTCGCAGCCAGTTCACGCCACCTCTGGGCGTATTCCTTGAAGCTTTCTCCAGATTTCTGACAAAGACTCTGCAGCTGAGTCCGGCTAGGCGCCATATCCATGTTATGTTTATATTGCCTCAAGAAGGCCTCACCCAGATCTCTCCAGCAGCGGATAGAATCTCTCTTTAACTCCATGTACCAGTCCAAAGAAGCCCCAGATAGACTATCTTGGAAAAAGTACATCCACATCTTTTCATCATCAGTGTAAGCAGAGATTTTCCGATAATAAGCCTGCACGTGGGTGCGAGGGCAGGAAGTGCCGTTGTACTTGTCAAAAGAAGGTGCTTTGAATTTATAAGGGATCCTTAACCCCTCTACTAGCCCCATATTCGTAACGTCAAAACCCAGGGAATTATGACATTCCATGGCTCTTATCTTCTCAGCAAGGGCATCGACTTTCCGATCCCTATCCTCAACTCTTCCAGCAACTTCATCATCTTCACTCAGCAGCGTGAACATGTCCTCTTGTCTATCAACAATCGGAGCTGGATGACGAATCGGAGCCCGGGTAGCTCTGGCATTGATAGTCTCTGCAGCAAGAGGCTGTCCGTTGATCCTTATACCCCTCAACTCATCTCCCATGGTGTAGTCGTTGGCGGGAGCAGCAGCATTAACATTCTCATGAACAGGTGCACCAACAGGTGAAGCACGGTTGGACGTCTGAATCACGGTCTCTTGTCTTTGAACCAGGGCCCGAAGCTCCTCCTGACCTTGCGCAACCCCTTGCATCATCGTCATAAACTGGGCCATGTTCGCCCTCATCTCATCCAACTCAGTCTGAACTTGATCCATGCTTCTCTGGTGATTAAGTCTGGTTGAATAACGATGCGGTCTTCGATCAGCTATCCTGCCTGACACATGAACCAGAGTGAGAAGTCGCGAACAAGAGCACTTGTTATGCAATATGATATGTATGATGCTAATGCATATGATGCACATGATATGATCATTTCTCAGGCATTCAAAGAGCCTGATTCATCTTCGAAAGATGGCAACCTGCAGCAAGAACAACACAGGAAGCACAGAGAGACAACATACAAAAGATCAATGAGTACAGAGTGAAACCGACAACCTCATCTATATATGAGCAACATGGATCATACAACAATGTCAACAAAGATCCAGAGTAAACCAAAGTATAATAATGAATCCCACCCAACAAGCCTGGGGGTGATTCTCAACATAAACATCAGAACATACAAGCTAAGACAAACGACTTCCAGGAATGAGCGTCTTCAAGTAGTGACACTGGTCTATCAACAGGTCACACTCCAAACATTCTGACAAGGGAGTGATCCTCTCCTTCATCTGTCTTCTAAGTTCTACAACTTCTCCTCCAAGTTGGTTCTCTGATGCAAGTCTCTGGTCGACTTCTTTCTTCAACTGGATATCTTTGTCTCTGAGTTGCTTCTCCAAGTCTCTGATCTTCTTCTGATAACTGGCCTCAGCTCTCTGCAATCTCAAACACTCTCGGTGCTCTGTATTCAGCAAGTTCTCCATCTCTTCATAAGATCTCTTCTTGCTCCTCACTCCACCAACATCTACACTTTGGATGTCTCTGAGTTGATGAGTTAGGTTCAACCTATCAGCTTTGGCTCGGTACAACTCCATTTGGGCATCTTGCTCTTTCTCCTTCAACCTGCGATTCTCCATCAGAGCTTGCTTGTACTGCTCAGCAGGTACACTCTCAGCAAGGATCAAAGGTGGTTGCACTTGCAAAGGATTCATCCTATCATAGGGCAACAACAAAGTTTCCACTCTCTTCTTGACCCACTCAGTGTAGTCAGGCATAGCAATGGCAAACTTCTTCCCTAAGACAGCTCCATCTTGGACACCAATAGACTTCCAAGCTCTTCCTAACTGCTCCAATCTAACAGGGTCACTTCACTTCTCAAAATATACACTCTCAGCTATCTCAGCATCAAGTGGTCTTCCACTCATAACAAACCCCAACCGACGAAGAGAAAGAACCGGGTTGTAATTGATGCAACCCTTAGTCCCCACAAGTGGCACATTCCGGAATTCTCCACAACTCATAATAACATCACGCACATCCATCCGATATGACTGCCATCTGATATCATATGAAGTAAGAGACATAACCCTCTGCGTCCATCTATGAGTGCTCTGAGCATCCACAAAAGGTCCACTGACTGGCAGGAGAGACAAGAACCATCTGAGCAACAGTGGGAGACAACATCTGATAGCTCCACCCTTACCATGCCTACTGTGGATAGCATAGTAAGTGTCAGCTAACAGAGTAGGAACCGGGTTTCCTCCAATGAAGATAATGACTGCAGCAAAGTCCACAAAGTTGGGCATACTCGGGAACAAGACGATCCCATAGATCATAACAGCTAACTGGGCATGAAAAGCTTCCCAATTCCCCTTCTCTGCTTCTTCTCTGGCAATCCTCGACAGAAACTTCAAAGGCAGACCCACGACATCCCCACTGGACCTCCAATTATCACTGACTTCCTTGATACCCAAATGGAGAGCTCTAGCAACAACTCTGAAATCAACTTCCTTAGGCACGTCCAAGAAAGGCACCTGATGTAAGATAGGAACATTCAACAGAATGGAGTACTCCTCGAGAGTAGGCGCCAACTGATAATCCTGAAAAGTGAAGCAGCGAAGCTCTAGGTCGTAGAACTGAAGAAGAGTCTGTAACGGCACTGGATCAACTACCATCTTCAACAGTATTAGAATATCCCCATACTGATCGACAAACCCCTTCAGATTACCACTAGTCACAAGGTTGCTCAACTCTATCAGAGACGTCAAAGGCTCACGGTGAAAGCTATAGGAACAAGTCTTCCGCTTCGGCTCTGGGACTGTTGCCATCTCTATCAGTGAACAGACTCTGGAATGTACCTGAGTAATGATATGCATGCAGAGATTAGCATTTTCTTTTTTCTTTTTCTTTTTTTCAATTCTTTTTTTTTGCGTTTCTTTTGAAAATAAACATGCTATGATGCAAATGATGCAGACAAGACTGGCAGGCTGTGCATCTCAGAACACAAGATCGAAGCTTCAGCTCGAACTCAGAACCACAATTCATCTGAAACCCAAAGTCATCTGATAAACTGTCATCTGAACCCAATCTGAGGAACCAAGTCACCAACAGGATTACAAGTCACCAACAAGTCACCAACTGTACCTGTAATAATGATCATTCCCTCCCCACTCACGGGTGTCATCTAGGCCAGGGTAAGGTCGAGAGAAACGCAACATAAATAACCTTTCGCAGAATATCATCATATACACACCCGAAGTATGTAACGATAATATCCCACCAGGGTCTGAACTGCTTGTGATATCAATGTTCCGCTAAGTGGCGCATACCACCCGCTTCCCATGAATCACTCTATTCCTAGGCTTCCTAGATTTCACTCATAGCCTGGGTATTGGGCCTTTTACCTCGAGTAACTCCCACCACAACAGAGAGAACACAACACAGCCAGCACAGATGAATATGAATGAATGCAAACATTAATGCACACATAAATGCAAACAATAAATAAATGAATGCAATAAATACCAGCAAACAGCAACCAAAACCCTAACCTAGAGAGCGCTAGGAGAGACTCGCTTAGGGAAGATGGACCAGCAAGAGGTCAACTTCTCTATATCCCCAGCAGAGTCGCCAGCTAACGCATTACGCGAAAAACCGGCGGGAAACGAAAACAACAGAGCCGCCACCGTGCGTTATTTATCCCAAAAGAGGGAAAGGAAACGCTCGAAGTAAAGCTGGAAAAAACATGGTCTCGCGACCAAAGAGAATGGGATCAGGAGTCGGTTATGCGAAGGGAAGGTATTAGCACCCCTATGCATCCGTCGTACTCGACGGGATCCACGCACAAAAGGAAGGATAAAGGTTGCTAAACACTGCTCACAAACATCAAACACTGGCTGAAAGAGACACAGGAAAACAAAAGAAACTGACTCGGCAAGATATCGCCTCCTGGGCCTACGTAGTCTATCAGGCATAGACATCAGAGTCGACGTAGTTCGGACTAGGGGAAAACGTGCTCGCTAGGATGTCGCATCCTATGCATACGTATCTTCTCGGACTAGAGAAGAATCAGAGCACTCGTAGCTCGGCTAATGCACGCAAGACAAAACAACACAGGAAATCGACTGCCAATCGCTGGGCTTACGTAAAACTCCACACAAACAGGCAAACATGGAAACCGAATGCCAATCGCTGGACTTACATCAGACTCCGAACCAAACACACACACACTGGAAACCAAATGCCAATCGCTGGACTTATATCGGACTCCAAGCACACAACAAGAGGATACGGAATGCCAATTGCTAGGCTTACATCCATCTCCTAACACACACAAAGACAAAACAAAAAGGGCGCCCTGAGAGATCAGCTCATCTCCTGCCTACGTACCTCATCTGGTATGAGGATCAGGGCGACGTAGTTCCCCTACGCAGGGACAAAGGACTAGCCTAACCAGATACAAAGGGAGACACAACTAGGGAGACTACGACTCGAGCCTAGATGTTATCATGCATATCATCCCTAAGTTAAGGTTGCTATCTAACTTGCACGGGAAGCAAGCTATCCTAATCAGCACAGGCAAAGCAAAGCCAACAATCACAAATAGCACACACTATATACAAACAAAGCGGGCTCACACAGGGTTAGGCTTTAGTCAAGGGGTCATGTCAACCTCGAAAAACAAGCCACTGTATCAGGGTGAAGTTAGCTCTTAACTCTAACATTGAGAGTTAGGGTGAAGCAGATGAAATAGGAAGTGAGGGGTGTGCCTCATAACTCTTATCCCTGGCCTGGGAGAGCTTTTATACAAAAGAATGTGTGGGTTCAGAAAGTGGGAACCCTTCTACACATATGACTGACACAACTGTACAAGGATCTTGGGTTAGTATCCACAATGCATCAACATGTAATGTGAGCAAAGGGAAGACACACTGACTAGCAGGAGATGGATTGCACATCTCTTTTATCTGCCAATTGCCTTATCAAAGGTCTTTTCCTGCTTAGCACAAAAGTAAACAAACACAAGCATTGCCTCTTAAGGAGGACTTCAAACAGGTGCCTGACCAAATAACAGGTGTCATACCCCGATTTTGGTCCTGAAAATTTTTCATTCGGCCTTCGGCCTAAAGTTCATTTGCATACATTCATGACAATTTCATATGTATTATCCATTCAAGGTCATGGTGCAAATTTCTGACTAGCAATTCATATGTTAAGTCGGTAGCAAAATATCATTTGAAATTAAAGCTTTCTCTTTGTTGAAATAAAAGAACCATTTTTATATATATGTGTACAATCATTGTGTTTGCAAAAAATATCACTTTAACCAAAGTAAAGTCAGTTTTTTTCTAAGCTCTAAGACCTATTCTATTTCAACCTCATGTTGATTCTAATTTCCTCGATTTCCTCTTTATACATTTCTTGTTCTCCAAGCAAGAACCAAAACTGATACACATAAGCATGGCATTCAAATGCATTCATGTTAAGCCAATGTAGCCTTGCATTAGTAGTAATTGAAAAGTCAAACAACTTAAAGCATATCTTTTATTATATTATAATTATACTGTGCTAGTAGTGTTAGAATTAACATTCAAAATTTCTTTTTCTATGTGTGATTACATGAATTGATTGATTTTTGCTTGTATGTAACACGATATATATTATTTATATAACATAGGCAGTCATGACTTATTCTTTTGGGATGTCTGTATCAACATATTTATAATTCTTTTGTTTCTTATTTAATCCATGATAGACATTGTGAGATGGAATAGAATAATCACGCTTCATATTATAAAGCTATACAGCTACAAAAATTTAAGGATTATACTAGGCACCTAATTACAAACAACCATAAACAAACGGAAACTACAAATTTGAGGCACTAAAGCTAATCTCCGGCATTTTAAAACTTTACGGTACGCTACAAATGGATTAGAACCTCACATGATTCATAGATACAATGTTCTTGATCATGACAAGTTTGAGTTGAATAATATGCATAGACAGATTATACACACGGAAGCATATATTGGTCAGCTAAAAGTTAAATCCGCTGCTGCTGCTTGTCGCTCGATCAATTCATCTATTGAAGTCGTGGAACATGAAGAAGCTTTGCAGAATTCCAAAACAGCCCCGCCATCCAATGCGCTTCGTAACCGCATCCAAGCCGAAATTCCCAAACTAACCAATAACCTGCAAACTTCCTATTCATTCCTGAAACAAATATGTTCAAAATTACAATCATTTCTAATTCCATCTATACACAATCCTATTACCCAATCAGTATCCAAAACCTGAACAATTTCAAGCCCAATTTCAGGCACAATAGCCAACACCAAACACATTAGCAACAACACATTCAACCGGCAACACCTACTAACCTGCAGAGATTAATAAGCATAACAGTAAGAATAATTCCTCATAGTTGAACAAAATTTCCAATTAATAAGAAATTCTGCACTAACAGTTAAGTAAGACAATGTAATGAGACTTAACATTAACATTAGCTTATAACGGAACTGATTTTCATCCTTGATAGCTAGCACTTCTTCACACCTAGAAGTTCATGGTAGTAGCAATAGTTGAGCTTTGCAAATAACCGAAGTGTTTCTTTTCACCAATTTTTACTACAGTAAAACCAAGTAATTAGCAAAGGCTGTAAAGTTCAAAAAATAACCCAAAAGAGAATTGAGACAAAGTTAGAGGAAGAAAGCTAAGTTCATATTACCGTTTCCAGATTTAAGTATCAAGCGAGACAGGCAAAGCTGAGCACCTAAAAGCACTTCCAAGAGGTTTCCCTTTTTAATCTCCATAGCTAGCTCGAAAACCCTAACTGATTGGGTATAAAAAGAGGCGGATGCTGTAGGAAAAAAGGAGGGTTTTTTAGGAGCGGCGACGAAAAACCTAACTTCAATCAGCCACAAAAAAACCCTAAAGTTTTCAGAGAGCGAAAACCCTAAAGCTAGAAGAGTTGAGCGGCGACGGGAGGAAGATCCAAGCATCGTCATTACCGTCGGACCACCGCCGAAGGTGAGTTTTACTGCTTGAATCTCTTTAAAGCATTTTGTTTTTTTGGCATGTAGAGTGAAAGTTTGTGAATAAGGTTGAGATTGAGAGATGACATGAGCGAGAGAGGTGTGAGATAGAGCGATCGAGAGTGGCGAGATGGTAAGAGATCGAAAGTGAGAGAGAGAAGGATGATTGAGCGTGAAAGAAGAAAGGAAGTGAATGGTGATAGGTTTACTGATTTTAATTCTCATTATTTACATTTATTCTATTTTCAATATTATTTAATGCACTTTTCTTCTTCTTCCAAGAATCACGTGAAGATTTACTGTTCATTTGGTCTTTTGAAAATCACTAAATATTCAGTTGCCTGTTCATAGGAAAGAATAACATTTATGACTTGATTTCTATTTATTTTATTATTTGGTTTATTTTTTTTTAGTTAAAAGAGAAAGTAAAAAATAAAAACAAAAACAATTTTATATTATATCTATTTTTAATTAATGGATGCTTAGAAATTTTCTTATTTTCTTCTTTATTTTAAAATATAACCGTTGGTAAAAATATATTAAAATCAGAATAATAAAAAGATTTTTTTCATTATTTCTTTTAATTGTTTTTTAATAATTTAGTTATTTGGTCATCATTAATTAATTGTTACTATTATTAATTAGATTATTTAATTAGTTTTGATTTCTAAATTATTTTTATCATTCATTCTATGATTTAATTAAAATATCTACTTTTTTATTTATTTTTGGGTTGCTATTTAAATAAATAATTGTACGATGATATTGATCGAATAGATAGAATAAGAATTTTGGCCCAATAACATGTTTTTTAAAAAATTCGATTAAATATTTTTTTCCCGATTAAATCATCTTATCATTTAAGTCAAAATATTAAATATTTTCAAAAGTTACTATAAAGAAGAGGACCATTGGAATCTAGCATTCCGGTGGGAACCCTCGAATACTCGGTCATAAGCTTTGCATTTTCGATTAACCGTTTATTTTATTTTCTTTGTTTCTTAAAACATTTAAATCAACTTATTCTTTTGTTATTTTTTTTAAAATAAAAATAAATACATAAATACATATAAGTCATATTAATAAAAATTACAAAAAGAGTTTTCTATTTATTATTTTGTATTTTAGATTATGTTGTAAAATATTTTAAAAATTAACTTAGTTATTTTCATTATTATTAGATTATGTCATAAATTTCAAAAAAAATTAAGTTCAATATTTATTTTATTTTATTTTATATTATGTCATAAAAATCAAAAATTAAGTTTACCATTTATTTCTAGATCATGTTATAAAAATTCAAAAAAATAATTTTACCTTTTATTTTATTTTAATTTAGATTATGTTATAAAAATTATAAAAAAATTTAATTTAGTTATTTTCATCATTAGTTTTAGATCATGTTATAAAAAACATTAAAAAAATTAATTTAGTCGTTTTCACCATTATTTTTAGATTGTTATAATAAATATTAAATAAGGATTAATTTAGTTAGTTTGATTATTATTTTTAGATTCTGTTATAAGAATTTTTTTTTAAAAAAAAATATATTTAATTTAGTTATTTTCATCATTATTTTAAATTATGTTATAAAAATATAAAAAAGGTTAATTTAAATATATTTATTATTATCATTAGATTATGTTATAAAAAATAAAAAGGTTATGTTTAATTTATTTTTTGTTGTTGTTATAAAAAAGTATTTAATTGTTTTATTATCAGACTTTTTTAAATAAAAATAATCTGCATGTGTCTAATATTAAGTTGATCTTATTTTCTCACTTTATTTTACTAGACCTAAAAAGAATATAATTGTATTTTTCTCCAACTTAATTTCTTGCTATTTTCTCTAAATGTTTGAATAACTCTAGAATTATTATTTTCATATAATATCATTTTCTTTGTAGTTTTATTTATTATTGTTAGAATATTACGAATAAATAATTAAATAAATATCTAGTAATGATGTTGACTAATTAATATAATAAAATACTTATGACTATTTTTTTAAACTTTGATCCTACCCCAAATTATACATTTTAATCTGATTAGTTTGTTTCTTATCCCAATTAAAACACTTTACTATTTAAGTTAAAATATTAAAACCTTTTATGAATAACTCAAAAGAAGTGGACTATTGGAATCTAGCATTTCGGTAGGAACCCTTGAATGATCGGTCTTGAACCACGCGTTTTGGATTAACTGTTCATTCTTTTTAAAACACATTAATTAACTTGGACAAGGAGAAGGACCGTTGGGATCAAGCATTCTGGCGTAACCCTTTGAATAGTTGATTCTCATCAAGTGTTCGTTGTCCAAATATTTTTCTTAAATAATTCGAATAAGAAAGGACCATTGGAATCTAGCATTCCAGTGGAACCCTGAAATTTTGATCTTAGGGCTTATGCCTCATTCTTAAATATCCGTATTTCAAACTCAAAAACATATACTTAATTTCTATCTTAAACTCTTTCAATAAAGATGGAAATGGAACATGGTGTATACCATGCACTCCTGAGGCTAGGATTCGAGATGTATATCTCGCTCATCCAAGTTCTCGCCATCACTCAAAATACATCCAACCAATCAAACTCCTTTTCTCGCCGTTGTGCGACTAATCAAAAACCTTTTCATAAACGAGAGGTATCTTGTCTTAAGTGATACAAAACAATGTTTCGGCCACAATTGTTGAGTCGAGATAAGTGACGCTTTTCCGAATGTAGATCTATAAATCCGTTCGATGTGTGGTATGCGTCCACTCCTCATCTGTTTTGGGTAAAACGATGTTTTTGTCGATTAATACAATATAGCTTTCGCTAAAATCGACCAACAAACAAACATTTTTCTACCCAGAACTACGTAAGCCTTGATTTCTCTTTTGAGATACGTAGGAGCAGGATTTATAAATCTTGTCAGGCCCACTAATAAAAAACTTAGGTTTAGTCCTTCGTCAAAAATCCAAAAACATTTCTTCTATCTTCTATTCTTTCTCTCTCTCATTATAACTTAAGAAGACTAACATAAGCTAACATTCAGAACGAAACTAACTAAACGGTTCCCGTTGAGTACAACGGACGTGAGGGGTGCTAATACCTTCCCCTTGCGTAACCGACTCCCGAACTCTGATATTGGTTGCGACGACCATATCTTATCCTTTCTTTTATGGGTTTTATCGATATTTCCCCTTTCCTTTTTAGGAATAAATAAAGTTCGGTGGCGACTCTGTTCAGTCCATCATTGCGAGCGTGCGATCGCGCTTCGCTTTAAAGTCGTATCCCCATTTCTTCGAGGTGCGACAGATGGCGACTCTGCTGGGGACAGGAACATCCCTAAGTGAGTCAACCCTAGTTTAGTTAGGTTTTTTCGTATGTGTGTTAGCTTTATTTGTTTATTTTTCTTTGTTATATGCTCTTTTTATCTCTGTTTTATTGCATTTTTATATATGATTATATATATATATATATATATGTGTGGGTGTTGGGATTTTGATATCATGAATAAAGCTCTACACCCGAGCTTTGGAAAAAGAAGAGAGAACACATAAGTTAGAATTGGAAGTTGTGTAGTGTTAGTCCCCAAGGGCCACTCCTTGCGTGTCTAGCATGAAGACTCCCCTAGAGTAGACCTGTTTGTAGATCTCTTTATAAGACAGCTAGCCTGTTGCATAATGTTGATTCATGAAGGGTCCATGACTCTAGGAGCCCCTCTTAGAACCAGTTCCTGCTTTGGTGGTTGCGTAATGATGGACTCCAAGGGCCTCTCCTTTTTGCACCCAACATGAAAACTCCGCTCAGAAGAGACCTTGCGTCACTCTTGTCATAAAACGGCTAGCCTGTTGCATGATGTTGATACGATTATGGTCCATGACTCTGGGAACCTTATCAAAAACGTAGAAACTATCCTGTGAGTGGGTTTATGGGTAGAAAACCTAGAACTATCTGTTAAGGAGCCTACCTAGTAAGATGTTCTGAGTTACTCACATTATCCCAAATCATAACTACCTGGATTGCATTTTATTTGCATATCAAAACACAAAAACAATGCATTGCATCCATTCATATACCGTTGCATATGCATTCGTCATCATGCATTTCATATCATTTTCCAAAAATACAAAAAAAAACTCATCCATCCTTTGTCCATGTTCAAGCAAAGTGATTCCTAACACGCGTTTAGAACAAAGAACCATGTCTCAAGAGATGATGGACGAGCTAAGCAAAAGTCAAGAAGTATTGAAGGAGGAACTTAATCTTTTGAAGAGCCAAATGAGATGGGTCTTGGAAACCCTGCAAGTCTTGTTGAGAAAAGAGGGTCATCCAATATACACTACTGCAACAAAGAGAGCTACTACTCCACATCCATCTAGTGTTACCCCAAGTCAGGGGAAATCCTATGTGACAACCCCTTATTTACCAGTATATAGACCTCCCTCAAGACGTCATCATCAACAGTATCTGGCTATTCCTCCTCAAAATCACCGAAGTCAGGTTCAAAACAAAAATCAGAATCAGAGCAAGAAGAACCAGGATCAAAATGACTCGATTCCGGTGCCATATAGCAAGCTCTACCCGCAACTGATCCAAAATGCTTTGGTGACCCCTCGAGCTCTCACACCTGTGTCACCATACCTACCATGGTACAATCCAAATGCAACGTGTGAATTCCATAAAGGGGCATTGGGACATGACCTAGATTCTTGCTGTGCGCTAAAATATTTGGTACAAGGACTGATTAACAAGAAGAGCTTAGTCTTTGAAGAAGATCACCCGAAGATCAAGTGCGGATACCATACTGGAACAATGGGGCACTCCATCGAGGAATGCAAGAGTTTTAAGCTCAAGCTGCAAAGATTGATTGACATAAGGTCACCAACACTCAAGGAGGAAGGCTCAGGTACATGTACCTTGGTTTCTGGGCCAGGTAATGAGAAATGGAAAGGATCCTTGAGACCCCTCAAGGTTTTGTACCACAAGGAAGATGTCAGGGATGTGGCTAAGGAGCTATCATTATTTCCTGGTAAGAGCATTGAGATACCGCCTTGGGTTTCCAATGTCACAACCCATACCAATGAAAGTAAAGGAGAAGTGAGTAGTGGATCCAAGAAGGTTGCGTTCAACGATGAGATTGAAGGAAAAGAAGTTGAAGATCATCATGCCAATGTCAAAAAGCTTGTCGATCCCAACCTTCAAGTTTGAAGAAGTCAATTCCCTAAAGCTGGCAATCATTTGGCTGTTTCAGCACGTCTTTTGTAGTTTCCTTGCATGTTGACTGTTAATTGCTTTTAAGCATTGTTGTTTTCTTTGAATTGGTAAGATTAATGAAATGTTTATGCATCTTTTGAATTGATCCATTCGTGTTCACTCGTTTTTCATTTATATTAAAAAAACAAAAAAAATACTCCTCTCATTCACTTTTGTTTATCAAACCGCTGTGTTAACAAAGATTGGAGGGAGGATGATGAAAACGAAACACCTGAACGTGTTGTGGTATGCTTTTGAGTAAAACCTTGTCGATGATGTAGGGCATTGTTTCAAATCCCCAAACACTGAAGTTATAAGGAGTTAATCCCTAGACAACCACTTTGAGCCTAGAAGTTGGTGTTTATTTTGGATTTAAAACCCTTAATCTTAACCTGGGGCAGGGTAGTTGCGTTCAGATAGTTTGATCATGCATTCGATCTTTCAAAAAAAATCGTCCATATGAACACCCTCCAATTAGGTTCAACCACATGTTATCCTTCGCGCACATGTTGAAGTGTCGAAGAAGTTAAGAAAAGATAAAATTAATGTTGGTTGATCCTCATCCACCAATAATGTGGCAGTCAACACCTTTAAAAAAAAAAAAAAAAAAAGAAAGCCCGCTAAGTCAAAAACCACAAAATGACTTAGGCAAAAGTTAGGGCATCCCGATGAACCAAAAGCTTCAGAGAAGCGGTCCAGGCAAAATTAGGGATAAAGAAGATCAATCAAAAGAGGTCACCAAAATCCTCAACAAAACAAAAAAAATAAGGTGACTGCCATTTCAAGAAAATTCGTCTTGAATCCTCATCACACCTTCGAACCTTCGAAGTCGAATGCGTGTATTGAATTAACTGAACATAGGATCTGGAGATCATCAAGAAGAAGGGGTGGGTAAAAACAAATTTTGAGCCTTATATCCTTTTGTTTCAAGAAACCGCGAACCAGACCACGTTACAACCCTTAAAAGACCTAATTGAGGTAGGGTTTATTTTGAAAGCATACTATAACAAGGTTGTGTTAACTTGACTCCAAACGATTTTTGTTAATCATTTGATAGCACCAACTTGTATACTGTGAATGACTTGATCACCATTGTGTTCTTATCAACGACTCGTTCACTGTATTTTACCCGTTCATATCAATAAATTTTGATTTCAAATTTTTGCATAAGCATTGAATTAAAATTACCATTTTTGAATGAACAATCTTATTTGCGAGTCAACACTCAACATCAAAGAAATTCAATACACAGTTGAGGAACTAGATGGAGTGAAAGAAGTCTATTCGGGGGCAAATCACTTTGAGCATCAGTTAATTCGAGCTAATCACCCTAAAGGTCATCTAGCCAAGAGTAATTTGCTTCAAGAATCAGACCGGGGCAAGCCACCTCGAAGCTCAGTAAGTCCAATCACTCCATGGTTCAGTTAGCCAAGAGTAATTTGCTTCAAGACTTAGACCGGGGCAAGCCACCTCAGAGCTCAATGAGTCCAACTATCCAAAGGACAGTCAACCAAGAGTCTGCCATTCCAACATTTGGTTAGTCAAGTGCGGACCATCGCAAGTTTCAAACACTTGGGGCAAGCCATCTCGAGGTAGTCTCATGGCAATTTGTTTCCAAACTCACTTTCAAGGTGAACATTTCCAAAGACCCAACAAACTGGGGCAAGATGAGCCACAGAGGGGCAGACCCCCTTCATGCTTTCAAACTATTCAAACAAATTCTGCCATGCGTCAACAATTATTGAGTTCAAGACGAGTGCCCGAAAACTATGCTAGCACGATTCGTTGATCCTTAAAAAGGATCTCATTGGCTAAGTTGTGGCTATCAAGCTGGATAGAATTCTCCTTTGACAACATCTATCACAAATATTTGGTTGAGTTCTCGGTGTTGAGGAATCATGAGCTTCCATAAAAAGCCTTTACAAACTCCCAGTCTGCCCAGTGTCAGCATTCTCATAATCATGATCATTCATATATCATGCATAAAAGGAAATTCAAATCATGCATAGCCGAAATGTACTTCGTGCTCATTTTGCATTGGCCTAGGTCTTGGTGTCAATCCTAGATCCTTTGACCTCTAATTCCAGCTTGTCTTTGGTATCCCTAAACCAACATCCGGTTTTCCTGGTCATTTTCAAGTCCAATTGTTGTTATTCCGGGGTCCGGTCATGCTTGAACCTACTCTGAAGATTCTTTGTTCAATCCTATTCAGGTCTTATACGAACCTGTCATTGAACCTTTTTATTCCGGGGTCAGGTCATCCTTGAACCTACTCTGAAGATTCTTTGTTCAATCCTATTCAGGTCTTATACGAACCTGTCATTGAACCCTTTTATTCCGGGGTCAGGTCATCCTTGAACCTACTCTGAAGATTCTTTGTTCAATCCTATTCAGGTCTTATACGAACCTGTCATTGAACCTTTTTATTCCGGGGTCCGGTCATGCTTGAACCTACTCTGAAGATTCTTTGTTCAATCCTATTCAGGTCTTATACGAACCTGTCATTGAACCTTTTTATTCCGGGGTCAGGTCATCCTTGAACCTGCTCTGAAGATTCTTTGTTCAATCCTATTCAGGTCTTATATGAACCTGTCATTGAACCTTTTTATTCCGGGGTCAGGTCATCCTTGAACCTGCTCTGAAGATTCTTTGTTCAATCCTATTCAGGTCTTATATGAACCTGTCATTGAACCTTTTTATTCCGGGGTCCGGTCATGCTTGAACCTACTCTGAAGATTCTTTGTTCAATCCTATTCAGGTCTTATATGAACCTGTCATTGAACCTTTTTATTCCGGGGTCCGGTCATGCTTGAACCTGCTCTGAAGATTCTTTGTTCAATCCTATTCAGGTCTTATATGAACCCGTCATTGAATCTCTTTATTCCGGGGTCCGGTCATGCTTGAACCTGCTCTGAAGATTCTTTGTTCAATCCTATTCAGGTCTTATACGAACCTGTCATTGAACCTCTTTATTCCGGGGTCCGGTCATGCTTGAACCTACTCTGAAGATTCTTTGTTCAATACCCATTCAGGTCATGTATGAACCTGTTTGTTGAACCCCTATTCCGGTATCAGGTCATACATGAACCTGTTCTGAAGAGTTTTCTCCTTGATTATTCCCCAGCGTTGTCAGGTCTTATATGAACTTGTCATAACATCTTTTTCTTTATTCGGTTGTATTCTAAGTGCCGTTTATCAAATCTCACTTTGAATACTCCCCAGTGTGTGTCTGATTCTCCAGCAGGACTGTTTCCCCAGCAAGTTCTTTCTCACCATTTGTCTGTCTCCCTGTGGATCATCAGCATTCCACCACAGATTGGTCTGTCTAGTAGCATCTCCTGTCAAGGGTCCACCATATCCCTAGCAAAAAAAAAAAAAAAAAAAAAAAAAAAAAAAAAAAAAAATAATAATAATAATAATAAAAAAAATCAATCATCCATGCATATCATATCATATCATATCATATCATATCATATCACATCATGTCATAGGGATTCAGGATCAAAATCCGGGTCTTCTTAGTATTTAACTATCTCCCACTATGATCATATGAAGAGTGTCCTGCTTCATATTCTCTAGTTGAAGATACTTAAATAGGGGCAACTGTCATACCCCGATTTTGGTCCTGAAAATTTTTCATTCGGCCTTCGGCCTAAAGTTCATTTGCATACATTCATGACAATTTCATATGTATTATCCATTCAAGGTCATGGTGCAAATTTCTGACTAGCAATTCATATGTTAAGTCGGTAGCAAAATATCATTTGAAATTAAAGCTTTCTCTTTGTTGAAATAAAAGAACCATTTTTATATATATGTGTACAATCATTGTGTTTGCAAAAAATATCACTTTAACCAAAGTAAAGTCAGTTTTTTTCTAAGCTCTAAGACCTATTCTATTTCAACCTCATGTTGATTCTAATTTCCTCGATTTCCTCTTTATACATTTCTTGTTCTCCAAGCAAGAACCAAAACTGATACACATAAGCATGGCATTCAAATGCATTCATGTTAAGCCAATGTAGCCTTGCATTAGTAGTAATTGAAAAGTCAAACAACTTAAAGCATATCTTTTATTATATTATAATTATACTGTGCTAGTAGTGTTAGAATTAACATTCAAAATTTCTTTTTCTATGTGTGATTACATGAATTGATTGATTTTTGCTTGTATGTAACACGATATATATTATTTATATAACATAGGCAGTCATGACTTATTCTTTTGGGATGTCTGTATCAACATATTTATAATTCTTTTGTTTCTTATTTAATCCATGATAGACATTGTGAGATGGAATAGAATAATCACGCTTCATATTATAAAGCTATACAGCTACAAAAATTTAAGGATTATACTAGGCACCTAATTACAAACAACCATAAACAAACGGAAACTACAAATTTGAGGCACTAAAGCTAATCTCCGGCATTTTAAAACTTTACGGTACGCTACAAATGGATTAGAACCTCACATGATTCATAGATACAATGTTCTTGATCATGACAAGTTTGAGTTGAATAATATGCATAGACAGATTATACACACGGAAGCATATATTGGTCAGCTAAAAGTTAAATCCGCTGCTGCTGCTTGTCGCTCGATCAATTCATCTATTGAAGTCGTGGAACATGAAGAAGCTTTGCAGAATTCCAAAACAGCCCCGCCATCCAATGCGCTTCGTAACCGCATCCAAGCCGAAATTCCCAAACTAACCAATAACCTGCAAACTTCCTATTCATTCCTGAAACAAATATGTTCAAAATTACAATCATTTCTAATTCCATCTATACACAATCCTATTACCCAATCAGTATCCAAAACCTGAACAATTTCAAGCCCAATTTCAGGCACAATAGCCAACACCAAACACATTAGCAACAACACATTCAACCGGCAACACCTACTAACCTGCAGAGATTAATAAGCATAACAGTAAGAATAATTCCTCATAGTTGAACAAAATTTCCAATTAATAAGAAATTCTGCACTAACAGTTAAGTAAGACAATGTAATGAGACTTAACATTAACATTAGCTTATAACGGAACTGATTTTCATCCTTGATAGCTAGCACTTCTTCACACCTAGAAGTTCATGGTAGTAGCAATAGTTGAGCTTTGCAAATAACCGAAGTGTTTCTTTTCACCAATTTTTACTACAGTAAAACCAAGTAATTAGCAAAGGCTGTAAAGTTCAAAAAATAACCCAAAAGAGAATTGAGACAAAGTTAGAGGAAGAAAGCTAAGTTCATATTACCGTTTCCAGATTTAAGTATCAAGCGAGACAGGCAAAGCTGAGCACCTAAAAGCACTTCCAAGAGGTTTCCCTTTTTAATCTCCATAGCTAGCTCGAAAACCCTAACTGATTGGGTATAAAAAGAGGCGGATGCTGTAGGAAAAAAGGAGGGTTTTTTAGGAGCGGCGACGAAAAACCTAACTTCAATCAGCCACAAAAAAAACCCTAAAGTTTTCAGAGAGCGAAAACCCTAAAGCTAGAAGAGTTGAGCGGCGACGGGAGGAAGATCCAAGCATCGTCATTACCGTCGGACCACCGCCGAAGGTGAGTTTTACTGCTTGAATCTCTTTAAAGCATTTTGTTTTTTTGGCATGTAGAGTGAAAGTTTGTGAATAAGGTTGAGATTGAGAGATGACATGAGCGAGAGAGGTGTGAGATAGAGCGATCGAGAGTGGCGAGATGGTAAGAGATCGAAAGTGAGAGAGAGAAGGATGATTGAGCGTGAAAGAAGAAAGGAAGTGAATGGTGATAGGTTTACTGATTTTAATTCTCATTATTTACATTTATTCTATTTTCAATATTATTTAATGCACTTTTCTTCTTCTTCCAAGAATCACGTGAAGATTTACTGTTCATTTGGTCTTTTGAAAATCACTAAATATTCAGTTGCCTGTTCATAGGAAAGAATAACATTTATGACTTGATTTCTATTTATTTTATTATTTGGTTTATTTTTTTTAGTTAAAAGAGAAAGTAAAAAATAAACAAAAACAATTTTATATTATATCTATTTTTAATTAATGGATGCTTAGAAATTTTCTTATTTTCTTCTTTATTTTAAAATATAACCGTTGGTAAAAATATATTAAAATCAGAATAATAAAAAGATTTTTTTCATTATTTCTTTTAATTGTTTTTTAATAATTTAGTTATTTGGTCATCATTAATTAATTGTTACTATTATTAATTAGATTATTTAATTAGTTTTGATTTCTAAATTATTTTTATCATTCATTCTATGATTTAATTAAAATATCTACTTTTTTATTTATTTTTGGGTTGCTATTTAAATAAATAATTGTACGATGATATTGATCGAATAGATAGAATAAGAATTTTGGCCCAATAACATGTTTTTTAAAAAATTCGATTAAATATTTTTTTCCCGATTAAATCATCTTATCATTTAAGTCAAAATATTAAATATTTTCAAAAGTTACTATAAAGAAGAGGACCATTGGAATCTAGCATTCCGGTGGGAACCCTCGAATACTCGGTCATAAGCTTTGCATTTTCGATTAACCGTTTATTTTATTTTCTTTGTTTCTTAAAACATTTAAATCAACTTATTCTTTTGTTATTTTTTTTAAAATAAAAATAAATACATAAATACATATAAGTCATATTAATAAAAATTACAAAAAGAGTTTTCTATTTATTATTTTGTATTTTAGATTATGTTGTAAAATATTTTAAAAATTAACTTAGTTATTTTCATTATTATTAGATTATGTCATAAATTTCAAAAAAAATTAAGTTCAATATTTATTTTATTTTTATTTTATATTATGTCATAAAAATCAAAAATTAAGTTTACCATTTATTTCTAGATCATGTTATAAAAATTCAAAAAAATAATTTTACCTTTTATTTTATTTTAATTTAGATTATGTTATAAAAATTATAAAAAAATTTAATTTAGTTATTTTCATCATTAGTTTTAGATCATGTTATAAAAAACATTAAAAAAATTAATTTAGTCGTTTTCACCATTATTTTTAGATTGTTATAATAAATATTAAATAAGGATTAATTTAGTTAGTTTGATTATTATTTTTAGATTCTGTTATAAGAATTTTTTTTTAAAAAAAAATATATTTAATTTAGTTATTTTCATCATTATTTTAAATTATGTTATAAAAATATAAAAAAGGTTAATTTAAATATATTTATTATTATCATTAGATTATGTTATAAAAAATAAAAAGGTTATGTTTAATTTATTTTTTGTTGTTGTTATAAAAAAGTATTTAATTGTTTTATTATCAGACTTTTTTAAATAAAAATAATCTGCATGTGTCTAATATTAAGTTGATCTTATTTTCTCACTTTATTTTACTAGACCTAAAAAGAATATAATTGTATTTTTCTCCAACTTAATTTCTTGCTATTTTCTCTAAATGTTTGAATAACTCTAGAATTATTATTTTCATATAATATCATTTTCTTTGTAGTTTTATTTATTATTGTTAGAATATTACGAATAAATAATTAAATAAATATCTAGTAATGATGTTGACTAATTAATATAATAAAATACTTATGACTATTTTTTTAAACTTTGATCCTACCCCAAATTATACATTTTAATCTGATTAGTTTGTTTCTTATCCCAATTAAAACACTTTACTATTTAAGTTAAAATATTAAAACCTTTTATGAATAACTCAAAAGAAGTGGACTATTGGAATCTAGCATTTCGGTAGGAACCCTTGAATGATCGGTCTTAAACCACGCGTTTTGGATTAACTGTTCATTCTTTTTAAAACACATTAATTAACTTGGACAAGGAGAAGGACCGTTGGGATCAAGCATTCTGGCGTAACCCTTTGAATAGTTGATTCTCATCAAGTGTTCGTTGTCCAAATATTTTTTCTTAAATAATTCGAATAAGAAAGGACCATTGGAATCTAGCATTCCAGTGGAACCCTGAAATTTTGATCTTAGGGCTTATGCCTCATTCTTAAATATCCGTATTTCAAACTCAAAAACATATACTTAATTTCTATCTTAAACTCTTTCAATAAAGATGGAAATGGAACATGGTGTATACCATGCACTCCTGAGGCTAGGATTCGAGATGTATATCTCGCTCATCCAAGTTCTCGCCATCACTCAAAATACATCCAACCAATCAAACTCCTTTTCTCGCCGTTGTGCGACTAATCAAAAACCTTTTCATAAACGAGAGGTATCTTGTCTTAAGTGATACAAAACAATGTTTCGGCCACAATTGTTGAGTCGAGATAAGTGACGCTTTTCCGAATGTAGATCTATAAATCCGTTCGATGTGTGGTATGCGTCCACTCCTCATCTGTTTTGGGTAAAACGATGTTTTTGTCGATTAATACAATATAGCTTTCGCTAAAATCGACCAACAAACAAACATTTTTCTACCCAGAACTACGTAAGCCTTGATTTCTCTTTTGAGATACGTAGGAGCAGGATTTATAAATCTTGTCAGGCCCACTAATAAAAAACTTAGGTTTAGTCCTTCGTCAAAAATCCAAAAACATTTCTTCTATCTTCTATTCTTTCTCTCTCTCATTATAACTTAAGAAGACTAACATAAGCTAACATTCAGAACGAAACTAACTAAACGGTTCCCGTTGAGTACAACGGACGTGAGGGGTGCTAATACCTTCCCCTTGCGTAACCGACTCCCGAACTCTGATATTGGTTGCGACGACCATATCTTATCCTTTCTTTTATGGGTTTTATCGATATTTCCCCTTTCCTTTTTAGGAATAAATAAAGTTCGGTGGCGACTCTGTTCAGTCCATCATTGCGAGCGTGCGATCGCGCTTCGCTTTAAAGTCGTATCCCCATTTCTTCGAGGTGCGACAACAGGCCAGGTCTTCCAGACTACATGGAGTTGGAGACATTATACCTCAATGCTCAAGCTATCAAGCAAAGCAAAAGCAAGTTCACAATGAACTATAGCAACTAAGGTACCTGAAAACAATCCAACATAATCAGTACACAACTCAAAAAAGAAAGTCAACAGACAACAGACAGTCAACTGTACACAAGCAATGCATTAAGCAAAGCACAAGCTCAACTCAAAGGAGCTAATCCACCTACAAAACAACTTAATGTTAATCAACATCAATCAAATATCAATCCAAATGTGCAAAAGAATCACACTCCTCAAGGCCATATGCTTTTTGTCCTGAAAACACAACTCAAACATAAGCACTAACCACTAGGACATGGCCTAGGGTCAAAGAGGGAGAAATAATTCAAAACAGAACATGAAAATTGGCAAGAATCAAGTTAAACCAATTAATAACAATATCCAAGTGGTCTCATATCAATAGCATCAACCAATTTCATTTCATAAAGAAAACATGGCAAGGCATGCATTTCAAAGCTCATAGAAGCAAACAGAATGATCCAATCCACATCAACTCAAACATGGCTCAATAAATCTCAAGAAAAATCATGACTAAACAGCATTCATCACATGATCATCACACCAAAATTCAAGTCATTTGGATAAGTGGAAGCATGGAAAATAAAATCCATAAGGCAAGGCAAGGCAAAAAAAGCTCAATTAGGGAACAAATAGATGCATCAACTTCACACAAGCACAAAACAGAATCCAAACATGATATGGACATCAAACCAAAGCCAAGATAAACTTTAAAGAGTCTAGAATCAATGTGCAAAATTTCAGGTTCATATGATACACAACCAGCATTTCACAAATCATCTAAATTCATCACTCTCCAAAAGTCCACAAATGGTCAAACAGCAAAGAAATTCTCAAACAAATTGGAAATGCGCTAAATAATTCTACAAAAATGCATACTCAAACTTAACATCCAGTAGAATCAACATGCAAAAAATCAGATTAATTGGCACTGAAGTGGCATGGCAAATAAAATCATAAAGTCAAGCAAGCAATGGTGTAACACACATTTTCACACCTACCTTAATCACATCATATCTCAACAACCAAGCATGTTAAAAATACAAACTCAAAGCCAAAAGATCAATCAAAGTGTCTAGATTAAGCATGTAAATTTTTAGCTTCATTGGATCAACCATCACTATTTCACAAAGAGAATGGCAAGCAAGGTACAAGATATGACATGCAAACATAAACCCTAGGCCATTTTAAAATCCAAGCGTGCACAATTTCTGGAGAAATCACCATAAAATAGTAGAGATCATGAGGAAAACAATGAAAAAAATCTCATCTCATTTGGACAATCCATCAATGAGTTATGAATTTTTGAATGATTGGAAAAATTAAAAAAACATGAGCAAGGTCATACATGAACATGAAAGCATGAAGTGAAAAAATGCCAAAGCCTAATGTGAATTTGCTGGAGTGGGGAATCGATCCGTGTTAGCATTTAAAAAATGGCGCTACTTAAGTGAAACGCTGCGTTTCACTTAAGTCCACATGGCAGCGAAAATGAATCCTGGCCAATCAACATGCCACGGTGGTTCCATGCAACCAATACCTGAGCACTAACATTGAAACGCATGCAGAAGCACGCTGGAACGGATCAAACATGTTCCTGGGATTGAAACCCTAAGAAGTTCATCGTGTTCTTCACAGATTTTCCAGATCATGAACAAATATGCCAGAAATCGAAAACGAATACATCATCACACTCGTCTTAGCACGCACATCACTAATCTGAACTCGATTTGTCCTAACTCTCACTAAAACGCCTGGATCGAGCAAGATAAGATTCACATGCTAAACTTAAATTCGACCTAACTCATTCATTTCTTGATGAAAATCAAAGATACGAAGCTCAACATGTTCTACAATCAAAGATCTACAACAAACACATGATAATTTCAAGAATTACAAGATTCGAATTCCAACCTTCAAAGAGATGCAGAACTGAATTTGTAGTTTTCTGGCCTTGTAATGTTGAAACAGTTGCTCTCCAATGCTTATGTGAGTGAATGAATGAAGAATCGAGGCTCAATTGTTCTTGATGTAGCTCAAATCCTCACTTGCCATTGATGAATGCTTGCTGCAACAGTCCTTAAAACAGCTCGAAAACCTTGAATTCTTGCTTCAATTCCACTCCAAAATGCTTGTGGATGGTGAATCAATGAAGAACAATGCAAGGTTCGTGCAAAGTTTTGCAGAAAAGTGGAGAGAAAAAGTTTGTGAGATTTGCAATTTTGATCTAGATCTGAACCAAATGGAATGTTAATGCATTTTCTGTTTTGATTATCCTTATATATGATGCACTAATGAGGTTTGTTAATCTTGATTAGCCAAATGCCAAAGATTAGTGGAAATGCAAGTGTTATGCAAAATTGGTCAATTCACCTTATGTGCATGGAATGATTGCTACAGTGCATGGTTTTTGAGCCACATACACTCCAAATGTTGTTTAAGACCAAGTGCAAGTGGAAAAACATGAAAACAATGCATATTTTTCAAATGAGATTTTTCCCTCCAAATTTCAAATGCAATTCAAGTGAAAAATCCAATATTTTGTGGTGAGAATTGATGAAAGGTGATTCATGATTTGGATAGAGCATATCAAAACAAGAATGTTACAAAAAATCCCACTCCATTTGGCCTTTTTGTGTGAAAGTTATCCCCTTTTGAACTTCAAATTTGCTTGACAATGATTGATCCATAACTTTTCAACCACACATGGGAAATTCATGTTCTTGGACTTTTTGGAAAGGGGAGAGCAAGACCTTAAACTTTCATGTTGGGCAAAATTTCATTTGAAGCTTCCTTGGACATGTAATCTTGAGGAGAAGACCTTTCCATTTTTGGCAATTTGAAATTATAGGTCACTTACTATTTTTGGAAACTTTTCATCTGACCTCAAATTCTCCAATGTTGATGTTTGAAATGTCAAATGAGACTTGTATGGACATGAATGAGGCATCTATAACCATCTCCCACCTTCAAATCCATGGTTTCATGCACAGTTAACTTTGGTTGACTTTCTAGGGTTTCAGATGAATTGATCATTGACTGATGATTTCTGAACATCCAACCTTTGGTCAAACCACTTCAAAATGATCCCTAGGTCATGTGAACTTGATGAACCAACCTTAGGGCTTTGCCTCAATAGGAATTGCACTTGCTTGCTTGCTTAACTGGATCTCCTGACCAGCCTTGACTGATGACTTGCACTTGGGCAATGGACAATGCAATGCTATGCAGTGGACAATGTAATGTTAATGACCTAATCATGAAAATGTATGTTCAAAATGGGAGGTGCAAATTTGAGGTGCTACAATATGCACAAGCATTGCAAGCATCATGTGCATAAGCAGGTTTTGTTTCCGGTCTCTTGGCCTGTGGTCTAACTCTGTGCTCTTCATTTATTTTGAAGACAAGCTGACTCACCGGTACTACACTAGAGCCAACTCTGCAAGATTGATGGATCAACTAGAGCAAGAGAACCGTGAACTCAAGGAGGAAGTGGCTAGATTGAGCGCTTTGATGGAATCATTCTTGGCTGCCTAGAGCCAGTCTTCTCCGACGCCTTCAACTCCTCCCTAGAGGACAATTATCTCCGAGATTGTTTCCTCAACTGTGCCTGCAGCCAGCGCACATATTGCTCCGACAGCCATGCCAACCGGGTTTCCGTGGGGGATGCCTCCTAATTTCAGGCCTGAGGTTCCTGCGCCAACTTTTGCTTCTATGCCGGCATCTTGCCTGGTCCTTGCTGTTCCTCCTCCCGTCATGCATACCATGCCTAGGGTAGACGACACCATCTATCATTCTGAGCCGTCTAAAGGCCCAAATGTCTATGAGAAGATGGACGCTATGAATGATCAATTTCTTGAGCTTCGCAAGGAATTGAAAACTCTCAGAGGAAAGGATCTCTTCGACAAGTCTGCTGCCGATCTCTGCTTAGTTCCAAACGTGAAGATTCCTGTGAAATTCAAGGTCCCTGACTTTGAAAAGTACAAAGGAAATACCTGTCCTCTCAGCCACCTGGTCATGTATGCCAGGAAGATGTCTACTCAGACTGATAACGACCAATTGCTCATCCATTACTTTCAGGACAGTTTGTTCGGTGCTGCCCTGAGATGGTACATGGGGCTGGACTGTGCGAACATCCGATCCTTCAACGACCTTGGCGAGGCCTTCGTCAAGCAATACAAGTAGAACGTGGATATGGCTCCCGATAGGGATCAGCTAAGGGCCATGTCCCAGAAGGACAAGGAAAAGTTTAAAGAGTATGCCCAGAGGTGGCGAGAAGTGGCAGCACAGACCGGGCCTCCGCTAGAAGAGAAAGAAATGACCAAGATCTTTCTGAAGACCTTGAGTTCATTCTATTATGAGAGGATGATTGCTAGCGCTCTTTCTGACTTCACCGAGATGGTGAATATGGGGATGCGTCTGGAAGAAGGGGTTAGAGAAGGGCGTCTAACCAAGGAAGAAGGCTCTTCTGCCAAATGTTATGGGGCATTTGCAAAGAAGAAAGATGGAGAGACACATGCAGTGACCTCCTATATGAAACCTAGAAGATCCTCTGTGAGGAGGAAGACTGTGCGTCCCGCCAGTAACCAGCACCAGGTGGCTCATATAGCACCTGTTTTCAGAGACAATCAACAGTATCAGCAACACAATAACCATCAGCAATCACCTAAGTAATATCAGCAACAACAACACCGACCGCAACAGCAGGCCTACCAGCCTCGAAACAGTAATCAAACCAGCACGAGTTACGAGAGAAAAAGGGTCACCTTTGATCCTATTCCAATGACGTACGCAGAACTATATCCCTCTTTGATAGAGAGGAAGTTGATTACTCCGAGAGACCCACCGGCTATACCGGCTAACCCTCAGTGGTGGTATAAGCCCGAATTGCATTGTGTATACCATTCTGGTGCTCCCGACCACGACGTGGAGAATTGCTATCCTTTGAAGACCAAGGTTCAAGACCTTGTGAGGTGTGGCATTTTGTGTTTTGAGGACGTAGGTTCTAACGTGAAGAAGAACCCATTGCCCGAGCATGGGAAATCTGTTAACATGGTCCAGGGCTGCCCTGGCAAGTACAAGGTCAAATATGTCAGTCATATTCAACAGTCTCTGGTCGAGTTGCACCGTTTGCTGTGTGATTACAGTCACTATGAGCACGACCATGATAGATGTCGAATCTGCCCTGTTAACCGATTGGGTTGTCGCCAGGTGCGCAAGGATCTTCAGGAAATGCTGGACGAAGGGGTCATTGAAATCCTTCAGAATAGGAATGTTGATGAAGATGAACCTAAGGTCAACCTGAGGTCAACGTGATCAAGTACGATGGTAGCAAGCAGAAGGTTTCTCCTTCTCTGATCATTAAGCCTGCCGGTCCAGTACCGTACTCTTCCGAAAAGGCAATTCCCTTTCGTTACAACGCTGTTGCTGTAGAAGATGGGAAAGAGGTGTCTTTGCCATCCTCCTCTGTTGTTAATATTGCTGGCGTAAGTGGTTTGACCCGTAGCGGTTGTAGCGGGGTATTCGTTACCATTAGAGATATTGACTAAATCCAAGGTAAATCATACAAGTCGAGTCGCCACCGCACTTCTATTTATCCTAGGGAATGGTTAGAAAGCGAACAAAAACCTAAAAGTTTTAACAAAAACTAGTAAAAGAAACAGAGATCTGGGTAAGGAGGTTAGTTATGCAATGGGAAGGTGTTAGGCACCCAAAACATCCTGGGTACTCCTAGGGAGCCCTTTTCACACTTGTGAAGGTTGTTGTCTTGTGAAAAAATTGTTTGTGCAAACATGATTGAAGAGATGAGAAGAGAATGTACAAGTTATTTACATTTTGTGTTTGAATGGATAAACCCATTGCCTACGTACCATCTTATAAAAAGATTAGGATCAAAACCTCGTAGTTCGGGGTAAAAATCTCAAAGAAGTTGGTGAATTGATTGGTCCAAAAGCCTTAAGGTCTTTTGTTATCAAAGGGAGAAAACTCAACCAAACCACAAATCCACCATGTGAGGATAGCTTCAACATGCTAATGAGGGGTTAACCCTATAATAAGCATGGAAGACTCATTGTCCATCACTAAGGATATAGGTGAGTATTATATCTACCACAAGGATAACTCAAACCTAATAGCTAAAGGTTATGGAAAATTTGATTAAGAGAGTGGCCATTGGAACCACAAAAAGACATTTGAATGGGTTATATTTACCAATTAGAACTATATACAAAATTGTCAAAGTTGACTTAAAAGTTCAATTCACAATAAGTGTTATGAAAAGAAGGTTTTAAAATCAAAAGCATAAGGCTTAGGTTTCTAATGTTTGAAAACAATAGTTAAATGTTTGCACAAAAGGTTTTGGCTTGGGTTAGAGTGGAGAGAATAAGAAGAAGGGCTAAGTCCTAAGCAAAACAAAAAGAAGGGATAAGGAAATGAACCACATTAGGAGTTCCTCTCTTGAGATCATATTGATGATCCAAGTAACTCCCATCCTTTGGAACAAAGCAACCACAAAGCATAAGCAATCAAACAAGTCTCATAAGAGATCCTCAATGTATCTTTTGTCTTCCACTTGGATGAACATGGCAATGGTCCTCCAATTAAGCTCAAATGGGAACTCCTAGCACAAAAGCACACACATCAAAAGTTCCACGAAGTAAAACAAGAATGGACAAGAGTGAGTAGATTTGGTCCTTCCAATCCATCTTCATCATTAAGATCCTTTTACTCCAATTTTGCATAAGGAAAGTCCTAGAATCTAAGTCCAATTCTCCATTTCTTTGCATAGGGAAAGTCCTAGAAACTAAGTCCATTTCTTTGCACTTTGGTCCACAACAAACAAACAAAACACAAGCACAATAATATATACACAATTATGTGCTCAAGTGAGCAAAAGGTAAATGGCATTAACATAAACATATGCTCAAATGAACAAAGGAAAAACAAAAGGATAAAATGTGCAAGAATAGTAAATTGCCTTAAAGTAAATTGCATAAACTAAATTGCATTAAGTAAATGTTAATTGTGAATAGTTAGTGTTAGTAGTTAGTGTGCCATAAGGCAAATTTAGCGCTATGTTAAGCAATTGTAATTGGACTTATGTAGAAGTCACAACTATCTGAGGTCGGTCAATAATAATGTAGGCAACAAACACAAGTTAGGAGTCTTGATTAGTGAACCAAGTCCCAAAAACTTGCCATGCCAAAAAAGAAAATGAGAATTGATCTTGTATTGGTTTAAGCCTTTTGCATGATTTAAAAGACAACCAATCCTTAATGCAAAGCCATTCACTTGATCAATTGATCAAGATGAATTAGATTTGAATCAAGGAAGATTAAATCCTTCTAATCAATGCCAACTCATCAACCTTCAACTCATTGATCAAAAAAGAAAAATAAGAAGAAGAAAAAGAAGAAGGAGATGGATAAGAGAAAAGGAATCGACAAAATAAAAATGCATTAAATGGAATCAAATGTACCAATCCTCATATGTTGACCAATAACATTGAAAGTCAAGGTCAAACAATCGAAAACAGAAGTGAGATGAAGATTGGAAGTCAAGAAAAGAATAAAATATTTTTGGCATTTTTTAATATTAAAAATAAACTTGAATTAAAATATTAAAGAAAGGTCAAACTTCAAAATCACTTCAAATCAATCTTGAAAGGTCCAAGTGATTTATCCTAAGTTCAACAAGGTCAAACAAAGTTTGACAATTTTTTTTAGCATTTTTAAAAGTCAGAAACTATTTTTAATCAATTAAAAATGAATAAAAATAACCTAATTGAACTAAAATCTCAAATAAATCTCAAATCAATGCAAAAGTTGATGAGAACATTTTTCATAGATCCATCATCATTCAAATAGGTTAGGAAAATATTTTTGTATTTTTTGAATGTAAAAAACTATTTAAAATGAATTATAAATGACCAGAAAAGAGAAAATTCACAAAAAATATCAAATGACAAAATAAAAAATATTAAAAATCAGAAATAGAAACTAGAATTTATTTGGGAAATAATGCAATTGGTCCCATGTTTTTTGGATAAAAAATGAAAGAGATATGATTTTTTGAAATATAAGGAATTAAACAAAAATAAAAGAAATTCAGAAAAATGAGAAAAATCCTGGCACGTTGGATCAACCTCATTAAATGAGGTGGCACATCTAAGGATCCTCTGCGCGCGCCTATGGTGGATCCAAGTCAATGCGTGCACATGGAAGTAAAAGAAAAGTCATAACAAAGAAAGATCAGGATTCAATCTGGAAAATGAATCACACGGTCCAGATTCAAACTGGAGACCAGACGGTGGCCAACGCCACCGTCTTCTCCGGCCAACCTCCGACCACTTCAAAAAATTGCAGAAACGCAAATGGCCACCAAATGAGGCGATCTATATATCAATCGAAAGAGGAAGTGATGTACATCACTCATATACCATGCACTTCCACTCTAGATCCCTATAAATGGAGAAATCAGAGTTGGAAGTATGATGGTGTTCATCATGAACTTCATGTTTTTGCAAAATTGAAAGCACAAATCAAATGCCTCTATTGAGAGGACTTCAGCCAACATTAGATCCAAGCAAAAAGGTTCATGGATGAAGAGAATCGAGGAAATTACGAGTTGGAGTGAATTCTAGATCTGAAATTTTTAGAGAAAAGAGAGAGTTCCTTTGGTGTGAGGGTGGGGATTCAATTCAGCAGAGGTTCAGGCGCCTTCAGGTTGAAGAATTGAGAGGGCAAGGCAATGTATTTATAGATGGAGGGAGCTGCAAGCATCATCAAACTCGTGTGCATGGGAGAAAAGGGCCCAATGCATGGGCCTGTACAGGCGCATGGAGGGCCCAATTCTGATTGGAATTGCAAGATATACATCACCAAATATGAATTGGACGTGCATATTGGATGTTAATGGATCATGCATGGCAATTGGAATGATTTTCATAAAATGCACTATTTCATTGAAGCCTTCGAAAATGCCATGTCCAAAATCAAAATGCAAGCTTATGAGTAATGGTTGGAAAGCTTATTGCATAAGGAACAAATGTCATGTTGATCAAAACTTCATTTGGGCCTTGGAAATTAGTGAAATTTGAGCTTGAAGGGTGATGTGCAAAATATGTCAAGGCAAGGTTTCTAAAATTGGCCAACTTTCAAGCCTTTCTGTTTTGATGATGCAAGCTTCAAATGGAAACATCTCCAACATCAAAGTTGTAGATGTTTTCAAGACAATCAAAATGGACTTACATTTTGCATCATTTGGATTTTTGATGAAAGAGTTGTGGGCACTTGAAGTTGGACTTTTTTGACTTTTAATGCCTTTGACCCAAAAGGACCTATAATGTCTTGCATTATCACATGTATTTCCTTTGAGATTTTGAAATTTTGTTTAACATAACATTTGAAGTAGACATCTTAAATGTTCCAATGAATTTGATCCCACCTTAAAATCATAACAAATGAGTGAGGTATGTCCTTGGGAATTTGACCCAAAATTATGGTTTCAATCAAAATGACCTATAATGTATTGGAATGGCAGATGGTCTTCCATGCTTCAAATAAATTTTTTATGAACATGAAAGTTGTTAATAGTGTCCTTAATAACATTTTTTCTTTTGGAACCATCTCAATTTGACCAACACATAAAAAGTTAGGTCTCAGTGCATTTCAAAATAGTCAGATGAATTGACTGACCAACTTCTCAAGTTTATGACTCATATCTTGATGAATTGATGATTGAGGACACTCAAATAAGTTCAAATATGCATGAAATGATGAATTAAAGAACTTACCTTGATTATATTTGACCATGGGCTGAGGTTGCTTCATGAGCAAGGCATTGTGGTGTACAGATGAATTAGGGTTTCTCTAGGGAACAAACCTCAAACCCTTTGACTTGTTTTGATCAAAAATGATGAATTGAGATGCTAGGGAGACATATTTGATGGATGAGAGCTTTGGGGACCATTACCATGCTGGCTATCATCTCTTCTTGTCCATGTCTTTGTACCAATGATCTCCTAGAAGCTTTTGACCCTGTGATTGCTCAAGCTACAAACAAAAGATGTTAGTGACATATTTTTATGCTTTTGGTTAGTAAACAAAATGAGAAAAGCAATGATATACAATTCAAGCATGCTTGGTGATCTCAAACCACTCAGAAGGAGTCCCACCCAAAGGCAAGGGGAACCAAGATGCTTAAAGATCCTTGAGGCTATGCAAATGCAATGTTATGATGCCATGAGGGATCTTAGGGACAAAATTGGGGTCTTACAGATGCCCCTATTTAAGGTCATTTTAGCCGGAGAAGGGAAGGTTAAAATCTTCGTCTCGACGAGGTAGAATGGGCTTAAATAATAACAAAGAGACGAATTTTGGTCCCTAAGAGACCTCATGATGCAAATGTATGTATGCAAAAGGATAACACTCTGTGGGGATATGTGTCCACAAAGGAGTAAAGGAAATCAAGAGACACCGACAATCCACATGAGCAAAATGTTCCGCGGGACCAAAAATCTTGGGGACTCCTATGGGGATAAGAAAGAAATGCGTGAGCAGGGCACAACTCATAACTTGGGGAGTAGAAATCCAAAGGGAAAAGATCCATTGGAAAGACTCGAGCTGACTCGAAGATGCATGTATTGGGGAATGTGCCAATACAGCGGAGCTATCCACAAAGAATACTTCGGATATGAATCCGGACAAAAGCAATCCACTAAGGGACTTTGCTGGGGATGTCTAAAAAGACTCTCCTGAGGAAGCAGCGAGATGAGGTGTTACCGGTTACTAGGTAACAAGCTCAATGAGACATGTGGTCTGAACACCGACATAAGGGTCAGATTTCGCAACCTGAAAAATACAGTGCGCGAAAAAACAACCGACGAAAGAAAAAGACAGAAGAGTCGCCATCGTGCGTTATTCATCCCAAAGGAGGGAAAGGAAACGCTCGAAGTAAACCTGAAAAAGGAAAGGACAAGACGGGGTCTCGCAACCAAATCTTAGGTCCGGGAGTCGGTTATGCGAAGGGAAGGTATTAGCACCCCTACGCATCCATAGTACTCTACGGGATCCACTTTTGTGGTTTTCGTCTAAAGGGTGTGGGTTTACCTAATGTGTTTATTTACTAAAAAGGTTAAGAGAAATGACTCGCGCGGATGTCGCATCCACTGCATACGTATCTCATCTGAATATGAGAATCAGAGTCTTCGTAGCTCGGCTGACCTATGGGTTGGGGGATGTGTGCTCGCTAAGACATCGCGTCTTATGCCTACGTATCTCATCTGGAATGAGAATCAGAGCAAGCCGTAGTTCGGCTAACTACGGGGTTATGGATTGGGTTTTGGACGAACAAGTTACTACGCAATCTACCGGATGCTCGACCTTTGGAGACTTACTCGCCTGTAGTAGAAGGAGTAAACGTGTTGCTTTGGGTTTTAGGGTTTGGGATGCTCGAGGGCAAACAGGCAGTCCTTGACGAAGGAACCGCGCTACATGTGGGGATATGAATACAAAACACAAAACATGTATCTCAAAGTAAAATGCCACCAAGGGGCTCAAACATTGCCTCCTATCGAGGTCTTCCAGCTAAGAAAGCGATAAAGTACGAGAAAAGGAAAAAATTACCATACGGATAAAGATCCGAAGTTACAGCAATTAAAGGAATGGGAAACCCAGGGATCCTTCCAAGCTAAACACCATCAAAGAAAGTGAGTCAGTACAGGTAATCGGAATGAAACCTCCAGGGGGTATCCCACAAATAAAGTGGAAAACCACGCAAGTTATCCCTGCAAAAGTCATGTGAGCCCTCACAAAAACTCAACAAACAGGTTAGAGACAAAAAAATAGGGTAATCAAGGGTTGCCCCCAAATCAAAATGTAACCACATGAATAATTCCATCAAAATTCACAAAAAGCTCACAAAAAGCAACCAAGGGTAGGAGGCCTAAACCTCTTGTCAAACACATGCATCAAAAGGGTATCAAATTCACCCATAATACCTCATATATTTAGAGCATTCAAATTAAAGGCATAAAGATGATGGATATAGGGCAAACCTGATTGGAGAGCTTGATTGAAATTGAGTTGCACCCGTGAGGTTTACCAAACAATCTTCAGGGTTTATGTGAGGCGGAGTGAACTTCTCAGGGCTGCCTGAAGGTCGCTGCAGAGTAGTTCCTAGGTTTCCTTCTCTCAAAATCTTTCTCCAGTGAATCTCCCAGTGTAACTCCAAGTGTGTTTTCCTCTACTGAAACTTCAGTATTTATAGACTGATTTTCGTGGGTAGTGGGCTCAAATGAGGGAGACCCAAGTCCAAAAAAAAATTTGTTATATTTTATTTATTTATTTAATTAATTTTATTTATTTATTTATTTTTAACTTTTTTTTTTTTCGTTTTTTTTTTCCGTTTTTTTTTTCGTTTTTTTTTCTTCAGGAAAAATGAAGGGTAAATTTTGGGGTATTACAGCTGCCCCTATTCAATCAACTGGACTATTCTTTTTACTGTCCAGCGGGTCTATTTTATGCGAAGTATTTTTTAACTGCGTCTGAGTTCACAGGGGAAGTGAAGTTTTCACCATCCATAGTTGCAAGCATTAAGGCCCCACCTTCAAAAACCTTGGTGACAATATACGGTCCATCATAGTTAGGAGTCCACTTGCCCCTATGATCTGTCTGAGGAGGAAGGATCCTTTTCAACACTAAATCTCCGACTTGGAAACAACGAGGACGCACTTTCTGATCAAAGGCTCTCTTCATCCGACTCTGATACAACTGCCCATGACAAATGGCTGCCATTCGCTTCTCTTCGATAAGACTCAACTCATTGAACCTTGTCCGAATCCATTCGGCTTCGTCTAACTTGACATCCAACAAGACTCTTAGAGAAGGAATCTCCACTTCAACAGGTAGGACTGCTTCTATACCATACACCAGGGAGTAAGGGGTTGCCCCGATCGACGTACGTACTGAAGTACGGTACCCATGCAAGGCGAAGGGTAGCATCTCATGCCAATCTTTGTACGTGACGACCATCTTCTGCACAATCTTCTTTATGTTCTTATTTTCCGCCTCAACATCGTCGTTCATCTTAGGGCGGTAAGGGGAAGAATTGTGATGCTGAATGTTGAAGTTCTGACACAACTCCTTCATCATTTTGTTGTTGAGATTAGAACCATTATCAATAATGATTCTTTCGGGAATCCCATAGCGACAAATGATTTCTTTCTTGATGAAACGGGCAACCACATGTCTGGTGACATTCGCGAACGATGCTGCTTCGACCCACTTGGTGAAATAGTCGATGGCAACAAGGATGAAGCGATGCCCATTGGAAGCAGTCGGCTTAATCTTTCCAATCATGTCAATGCCCCACATAGAAAACGGCCACGGCGAAGTCATCACATTCAGAGGATTTGGCGGCACATGCACCTTATCAGCATAAATCTGGCATTTATGACACTTCCGAGCATATTTGAAGCAATTTGATTCCATGGTCATCCAATAATAACCCGCTCTCAACAATTTCTTAGCCATTGCATGTTCGCCGGCATGAGTACCGAAGGAACCTTCGTGAACTTCCTGCATTAACATGTCCGCCTCGTGTCTGTCCACGCATCTGAGCCAAACCATGTCGAAGTTCCTCTTATACAGCACATCATCTTTGTTCAAGAAGAAACTACCTGCCAATCTTCTCAAAGTCTTTCTGTCATTGTTGGATGCCCCTGCAGGGTACTCTTGATTCTTCAGAAAGCACTTGATATCGTGATACCAAGGCTTGTCATCGACTACCAGTTCAGCAGCAAACACATATGCGGCCCTGTCAAGGCGCATCACATCGATCCTGAGAGCATGGTTCCAACGAATTACCTTGATCATGGAGGATAGAGTAGCAAGTGCGTCTGCCATCTGGTTCTCATCACGAGGTATATGATACAATTTTACTGTTGTGAAGAAAGTCAACAGTCTTCTCGTGTAATCTCTGTAGGGGACCAGAGTGGGTTGGAGAGTATTCCAATCACCATTTACATGATTGATCACCAGAGTTGAATCTCCGAAGATGTCCAGAGTCTTGATTCTCAGATCAATGGCTTGTTCAATACCCAAAATACAGGCCTCGTACTCAGCTTCATTATTTATGCACTCAAAAGTCAAACGAGCGGTGAAAGGTATGTGCGCACCTTTCGAAGTTGTAATGACAGCGCCAATTCCACTTCCTCTAGCATTGACAGCCCCATCAAACAACAAAGTCCACTTTTCGTTTGGATCAGGTCCCTCCTCAACAACTGGCTCTTCACAGTCTTTCATCTTGAGGAATATGATGTCTTCATCTGGAAAATCAAACTTCATCGGCTCATAATTATCAATCGGCTGCTGAGCAAGATAGTCTGACAGAATACTCCCTTTGATGGCTTTCTGGGATGTATACTGGATATCATACTCTGTTAAAATCATCTGCCAACGGGCAACACGTCCGGTGAGAGCCGGCTTCTCAAAGATGTACTTCACTGGATCCATCTTAGAAATCAACAAGGTAGTATGGTTCAACATATACTGTCTCAGTCGGCGAGCAGCCCAGGCCAAAGCACAGCAAGTTTTCTCAAGCTGCGAATATTTGACTTCACAGTCGGTAAACTTTTTGCTAAGGTAGTATATGGCATGCTCTTTTCGACCAGACTCGTCATGCTGTCCCAATACACACCCCATCGAGTTCTCAGTCACTGATAGGTACATTATCAGAGGTCTCCCAGGAACCGGAGGTATAAGGATCGGAGGTTTCTGTAGATACTCTTTTATCTTCTCGAAAGCCCTTTGACAATCTTCATTCCACCCGATAGCCTGATCTTTCTTCAGCAATTTGAAAATTGGCTCACACGTGGTTGTCAGGTGAGAGATGAACCTTGCAATGTAGTTCAACCTCCCTAAGAAACTACGGACTTTCTTCTCTGTTCTTGGCTCTAGCATTTCCTGTATCGCTTTCACTTTGGCTGGATCCACCTCAATCCCTTTTTCACTAACAATAAAACCCAGCAATTTTCCCGATCTCACCCCGAAAGTGCACTTGTTCGGATTAAGTCTCAGTTTGAATTTCCTCAAACGCTCAAACAGTTTCTGCAAATTCACCAAATGTTCTTCTTCTGTCTGAGATTTGGCAATCATATCGTCCACATAAACCTCGATTTCATGATGAATCATATCATGGAACAGAGTCACCATAGCTCGTTGATATGTTGCTCCAGCATTTTTCAGACCAAACGGCATCACCTTGTAGCAGAAGGTGCCCCATGGGGTTATGAAAGTTGTCTTTTCCATGTCTTCTGGTGCCATCTTGATTTGGTTATAGCCAGAAAAGCCATCCATGAAGGAGAATACCGAGAACTGAGTTGTATTATCCACCAAAACGTCGATGTGAGGTAATGGGAAATCATCTTTAGGGCTAGCTCTGTTAAGATCCCGGTAGTCGACACACATCCGTACCTTTCCATCCTTCTTAGGTACTGGGACGATGTTTGCAACCCATGGCGGATAATTGGTGACTGCTAGAAACCCTGCATCCAACTGCTTTTGCACTTCTTCCTTTATCTTGACAGCCATCTCTGGTCTTGTTCTTCTGAGCTTCTGCTTTACCGGAGGACAACCTTCTTTGAGAGGCAAGCGGTGTACCATGATGTCTGTGTCCAGCCCAGGCATGTCCTGATAAGACCAGGCGAAGATGTCAACGTATTCTTGCAGCAATTCAATCAGCCCTTTCTTCACATTGTCTTCTAAATCAGCCCCTATCTTGATTTCTCTCTTGGCGTCCTCGGTGCCGAGATTAATCACTTCAACAGACTCTTGATGCAGTTGAATAACCCTTTCCTCTTGTTTTAATAACCTGGTAAGCTCTTCAGGGAGTTCACAGTCTTCATCACCCTCTTCTTCAGCTTGGAAGATTGGATTTTCAAAGTCGAAACGAGCCGTAGCAGAAACGTTATCAATAGGATCCGGTGATGTGCATCTACATGAGTGATGGTATGTGCTTATGAGTATGAACAAGAAGTGAAAACTAAACAAAACATTGCCATTTTTTTTTTTTGAAAAACTGCAAAAATAGAAAGACAGGGAACAAAATATTTGAATGCAGAAAGACGTCCTTTATTTATGATAAAAAATGCAAGTGTCACATAGATGAGCCCTACAATGAGTCATTACGCCCTGGGCGGAACGTAAGACTTGGACATGCATGAATAAACAAAGAAAATTACTCCTTCAGAAAAGTGACTTGGACAATCTCCTCAGAAGACCAATTGTTGATGACTTCACCCGGGATCCTCGGACGCACCCAGTTGTCGATGTCACAATCACTATCCCCATCTTCTTCATTGATTGTTGATATATGGCCAGCATTCTCAAACGCCTCTTCAACAACCTCTTCCACAGACACTTGGACAGACAAATCTTCAACCTGGAGGATACCTTTGTCGAGAAAGGCCTGGATACCCTGCTGTAGCTTCAAACAACCTCCACCCTAAGTAGCACAATCCAAACCACCCTTCCCACAACCGGGGAAAACATCGGCCTTCAGCAAGCATCCTTTGATATCCAACAATGGAGTCTTCAACTTCAACACATCCTTAATGGACTTGGCTTTTCCCTCTATCATGTTAACGTTCGCACCACCATGCTGGGGCATGGGATTGTTGACGACATTAGGAGCCGGTGCAAGGTAGATGGCCTTTGAATCTATGAGGTCTTGAACTACGTGCTTAAAAGCTTTGCAGTTCTCAATATTGTGGCCAGGTGCCCCAGAGTTGATGCTACACCTAGCGTTGGCGTCGTAACCCACCGGAAGTCTACCAATAGGAGGAGCCAGAGTGCGTAGTTGCACAAGTTGTAGTTGTTGAAGACTAGAAAGCAACTGAGCGTACGACATTGGAAGGGTGTCGAAACGCCGGTCCATCATCCTTTGCCTCTGTTGATAAGCGGGTCTGTTACCCGGTTGCTGCTGCTGTTGATACTGAGCTGGTTGACGTTGTGATTGTTATTGTTGTAGTGGCGCTGCAGCTGGAATGGTCACAGCCGCAACATACGGTTGCTGATGATGATTCTGAAAATTATTCCTCCGGTTATCCCTGTTCTGATAAGAAGATATGGCATTTGCATCCCCTTCTCTCCTCTTCTGTCCCTGAATGAACGGCTTCTTCACCCCTGATGAGGATCCACCTCCACTCTGGCTCTTATAGGTCTTTAGGTAATTCTCCACCCTTTCTCCAGTAGAAACCACATCAGCAAAGTTGGAAGCATTGCACCCCACCAGACGCTCCAGATAAGGTCCAGGCAGCGTATTCATGAACATGTTGGCCATTTCCTTTTCCAACATAGGAGGCTGAACACGGGAAGCTGTTTCCCTCCAACGTTGAGCGTATTCCCTGAAGCATTCATTGCTTTTAAGAGACAGATTCTAAAGTTGAGTTCTGTCCGGAGCCATGTCTGCATTATACTGATACTGTTTCACGAAAGCCTCTGCCAAATCCCTCCAGCAACGGATGTGGGCTCTATCTAGCCTCATATACCATTCCAAGGATGCCCCAGCCAGGCTGTCCTGGAAGAAGTACATAAGCAGCTTCTCGTCATCAGAGTATGCAACCATTTTACGGAAATAGGCTTGCACGTGAGTTTTGAGGCAAGAGCTGCCATTGTATTTGTCAAATATCGGGACCTTGAATTTCGGTGGCACCCTCACACCTGGGACCAGCCCTAAGTCAGCAACATCTACTCCCAGAGGATTCTGTCTTTCCACTGCTTTCAACCTCTCTTCCAATCTTCTAAACATGGGGTCCATGCCAAAGTCTTCCTGAAGCAAAGGGAACTGATCATCCTGACCATCCTGAATGGGTTGTTGATCTAGGTTGACATGCGGGATTGGGATAGGCCCCGGTCCATTGGGACCATTAGCCTCTCCAGCTGGAGGATCAGCCAACGTCTCCGGTTGAGTAATAGGGGGATCCCTCTGCACCCACAATCTAAGCTCCTGCTGTCCTTGAGCCACCCCTTGAACCAAATCCATGAATTGATTCATGCGAATATTCATCTCGGCGAGCTCTGCTTGTAGGCTTTCCATCGCTCTCTGTTGATTCCTTCGGGTACCGTATCGGTGAATGCCTGAGTCAGCTATCCTGCTAGTGGGACACCAAACAATATGAGAACACTGCAGCGGTACCTGTTATGCAAGATATGACAATGAATATGTAAATGCAATGCCATGTTTATCAAATCCAAAAGGTATTCTACCCCCTTGATTCCAGTCTCACATCAGGCGAATAGTGCAAGAAGACTGAGTCATGGATAAACTTCTGAGATCAAGATGCAACAAAGGGAAACCAACATACAAATGAGTTCCAGGAAAGGGGCCTTAGCCAAAAGTACATCAAAAGAGGATCCCCATAACAAGCCTGTGGATTATCACTACACAGCAACAAAACAAAAAGTAAAGGGAGGAACATAAACCAGGGATCAGCCTCCTGTATACAACCCATAAGGACTGCTCCTCACTTCATCCAGTAATGCCATCGTGTCGGGATGATCTGGAGATTCTGTCAAATGCCGGATAAGCAGATTCCTCTTGTGAATGATCTCATCCAGTTCGTTGATGTGCTCTTTGTAGTAATTCCCGTCATCTTCTCCGAATACCTCTTCAAGTCTGGATTTCTTCAAACCTGCCAACACCTTGAGTTCTTCAATCTGTCCTCGAGCCTCATGGAGTTGATCTGTGATGTAGCCATTAGTAGAACGGGCGCACAGAAGCTCATTGTGTTTCCCCTTCAGCAAAGTCGTCAATTTCTCTATCTGACCAGTCAGTTCGGCTACTGTCTCCTCCTCCTTTGCCTTCCGAGAAGTTGAAAATGCATCCCATTGCTCCTGCCACCCAGCTAATTTACCATGAGCATCTACTAATTGCTGCTTGACTCGCCTCAACTCAGAACTGGATGATCTCAAGGCTTCGTCTGTCTTCCTAAAGAAGTCCACCTCCACAGCAAATTTCCCCTCTGCTTCCTTTTGCAATCTGACGGCTTCCCCCTTCTGATATTCTGCCTCCTGGAATTGACGCATACAGTCTTGCAACTTCTCACTTAACTCTGAGTTCTTGGTTTGAAGTCCCTCCATGGCACTCTTCAACTTGTCGTACTCCTCTCGGCTCACCATTGTTGACTGCTCAGGAGTAGGTGGATACAAAGGTTCTTCAATAGGGAACGGCAGACCAAACTCTTCGACTCTTCCTTGAAGCCACTCTTCATACCGAGGGTAAGTTCTACAATCTCCTTTTCCAAGGACGGTTCTTCCTCTTTTGATCACCTTGATCCAGGCCTCAGCTGCCTTACGGGATACCGTCAAATCAGGCGAAGAATGGAAAAATAGAGATTCTTCCACATCCTTTTCCAAAGGCGGAGTTCTTAAAGCATATCCAAACTGTCTAACTGCTAGAGAAGGATTATAGTTGATTCCTCCTCTTCTTCCTACCAACGGAACATTTGGGAAGTTCCCACAACTATGAATAATATCTGCCCGAAGCAAGCTCCGGTCGGACCACCAAGGAATATCTTCAGCTCTCAACCCCATCAATCTCTTCGACCAACTCAACGAGTCCTTGACATTAACGAACACTCCTGATTTGGGTAGGTGAGAACTAAACCACCTATAAAATAAAGGCACACAACAATTCAACAATCCCCCTTTTCTATTCTTATTTCTGTGGTGCACTGAATGAAAGAAATCTCCTAGCAAGGTCGGTACTGGATTTCTCAACATGAAGAGGCGTATTGCGTCCATGTCCACAAATTTGGCGACATTAGGGAACAAGACAATCCCATACACGCAAAGAGCCAACACAACATTGAAACCCCTCTGGTTACCGTCTTCCAGCTTCTTCTTTGCTTCTCCCAGTAAGAAACTCAGATGAAAACCACTAACTTCTCCCTTCTGACACATATTAGCCTTCCAGACTGATTCCTCCAAATATGTGGCTGAAGCAACCATGCTGAGATCGGGCAGAAACTCAGAACTGTAGAACAATAACTGTGACCTGATAGGAACTCTGAGAAAACTGGCAATCTCCTCCAGAGTAGGGACCAAGATATAATCCGGGAATGTGAAACATCTCAGTGGAGGGTCATAGAACTGTAGCAATGTGAATAGGGCGTCATGTTGATCTTTTGAAAGAACTGTGACGAAACTTAGAATCAGACCGTAATCCTCTCGGAATCCTTCTAGAGAACCAGGATCCATTAACTGCATCAACTGTTGGATGGGCTCCAGACAGACCACCGGAAACTTGTAGGCGACAAGTCTCTTTCTGCCAATATCCATCTTAAGAGAACCAGAAAAACTCCGACTGGAATCAAGAAGAAGATGTAAACCCCCTTGAAATGGATAAACATGTGTTAAATGATATGAATGCAAATGATGTGATGATGTGAATGCAGTGCAGTGGTATGTCAATCAGGATTGTTGTATCTGCTTGAACATCTGTCGGGTTACACTGTCTGAAGAGAAAACCACTGAGGAATATAATACAAGATCAAAGCTCTGCTCCAGAAAACCGGGTTGGTTGGAGGTTAAGGTTTCCTGAATTTAGCCTGCCCCTCACTGGTAGGTTCTAAGAACAGAAGTTCGTCAACTTCAGCCCTTCAGTCGCGAATAATACGTTTACCACTGAAGGTTTGGCATTATTACGGGATAAAAGACCTCCACTGACTCCCCTCAACAGGACATCCTAAAGCAAGTTCCCAGTCTCGGGGTCCTCGGATTGATCAGCGAGAATGCGCCCACCAGAGCTAACATAATCACGTCTCGGAGGAGAGGCCTCGACTGAGTTCTCGGGAAATGGTCACCAGAGTCGACGATTTCTAAAGGAACATCATGTCGTTATGGAACATCCGTAGGACATAATATATCCAAGAGAAACCTCGTCTGGGTGTGGTTCTTCACGAACGACTTAACGTAGCAACATGCCACGCAAGCCTCATGATCATCCACTCTAAAACCTGTGTGTACACTCAAGCCTGGGTAATGGGCTTATCTCTCGTAGAACATCCCATCCCAACAAACAAACAACAGCTCCAACAGATACAGCAGATGAATGCAAGCAAGTAAGTAAATAAATGTACAAAAGCATGAACACCTAATAAACAAGAAAATCACACAAGCTATGAGGGACTCGCTTAGGGAAGATGGACCAGCAAGAGGTCAACTTCTTAACTCCCCAGCAGAGTCGCCAGCTGTCGCAACCTGAAAAATACAGTGCGCGAAAAAACAACCGGCGAAAGAAAAAGACAGAAGAGTCGCCACCGTGCGTTATTCATCCCAAAGGAGGGAAAGGAAAAGCTCGAAGTAAACCTGAAAAAGGAAAGGACAAGACGGGGTCTCGCAACCAAATCTTGGGTTCGGGAGTCGGTTATGCGAAGGGAAGGTATTAGCACCCCTACGCATCCATAGTACTCTACGGGATCCACTTTTGTGGTTTTCGTCTAAAGGGTGTGGGTTTACCTAATTAGTTTATTTACTAAAAAGGTTAAGAGAAATGACTCGCGCGGATGTCGCATCCACTGCATACGTATCTCATATGAATATGAGAATCAGAGTCTTCGTAGCTCGGCTGACCTATGGGTTGGGGGATGTGTGCTCGCTAAGACATCGCGTCTTATGCCTACGTATCTCATCTGGAATGAGAATCAGAGCAAGTCGTAGTTCGGCTAACTACGGGGTTATGGATTGGGTTTTGGACGAACAAGTTACTACGCAATCTACCGGATGCTCGACCTTTGGAGACTTACTCTCCTGTAGTTGAAGGAGTAAACGTGTTGCTTTGGGTTTTAGGGTTTGGGATGCTCGAGGGAAAACAGGCAGTCCTTGACGAAGGAACCGCGCTACATGTGGGGATATGAATACAAAACACCAAACATGTATCTCAAAGTAAAATGCCACCAAGGGGCTCAAACATTGCCTCCTATCGAGGTCTTCCAGCTAAGAAAGCGATAAAGTACGAGAAAAGGAAAAAATTACCACACGGATAAAGATCCGAAGTTACAGCAATTAAAGGAATGGGAAACCCAGGGATCCTTCCAAGCTAAACACCATCAAAGAAAGTGAGTCAGTACAGGTAATAGGAATGAAACCTCCAGGGGGTATCCCACAAATAAAATGGAAAACCACGCAAGTTATCCCTGCAAAAGTCATGTGAGCCCTCACAAAAACTCAACAAACAGGTTAGAGACAAAAAAATAGGGTAATCAAGGGTTGCCCCCAAATCAAAATGTAACCACATGAATAATTCCATCAAAATTCACAAAAAGCTCACAAAGAGCAACCAAGGGACGAGGCCTAAACCTCTTGTCAAACACATGCATCAAAAGTGTATCAAATTCACCCATAATACCTCATACATTTAGAGCATTCAAATTAAAGGCATAAAGATGATGGATATAGGGAAAACCTGATTGGAGAGCTTGATTGAAATTGAGTTGCACCCGTGAGGTTTACCAAACAATCTTCAGGGTTTATGTGAGGCGGAGTGAACTTCTCAGGGCTGCCTGAAGGTCGCTGCAGAGTAGTTCCTAGGTTTCCTTCTCTCAAAATCTTTCTCTAGTGAATCTCCCAGTGTAACTCCAAGTGTGTTTTCCTCTACTGAAACTTCAGTATTTATAGACTGATTTTCGTGGGTAGTGGGCTCAAATGAGGGAGACCCAAGTCCAAAAAAAAATTGTTATATTTTATTTATTTAATTAATTAATTTTATTTATTTATTTATTTTTAACTTTTTTTTTTTCGTTTTTTTTTTTCGTTTTCTTTTTCAGGAAAAATGAAGGGTAAATTTTGGGGTATTACAGCTGCCCCTATTCAATCAACTGGAGACCCGTAAAGAAGATGACAGCTGCTTTCGTACTTTCGAGGTATCAAGGGATTGAATACAATAAAAGCCCAAAAATTTGCACTGAAATGAAGTGAAGTAACAATGTCTGTCAGAATCGGCAAAGAGGTGGTCTTGAAAGAAGAATCCGTCTGGTACGGTGAGAGTCAGTCTGAATACCGAAAAAGAATGTTAACTTGGATACCAAAATAAATGGTAACATAGAAATAACCATGGCCTGAATGCCACAAGTTGCATCGACCTGAACGTCGGAAACTTCTTCGATCTGAACATCGGAAAACTGGCCTTAATGCCACAAGTTGCATCGACCTGAACGTCGGAAACTTCTTCGATCTGAACATCGGAAAATTGGCCTGAATGCCACTTCGGTCTGAATACCAGAAACTGGCCTGAACGCCACTTCGATCTGAATATCGGAAATTGGCCTGAACGCCACTTCGATCTGAATATCAGAAATTGGCCTGAACGCCACTTCGATCTGAATATTGGAAATTGGCCTGAACGCCACTTCGATCTGAATATCGGAAATTGGCCTGAACGCCACTTCGATCTGAATATCGGAAATTGGCCTGAACGCCACTTCGATGTGAATATCGGAAATTGGCCTGAACGCCACTTCGATCTGAATATCGGAAATTGGCCTGAACGCCACTTCGATCTGAATATCGGAAATTGGCCTGAACGCCACTTCGATCTGAATACCGGAAAAACTTCATGCCTGTCAGCATCGGCAGAAATATGGAAAGAAAATAGAGGCGACACATGGGCCAATGACACTTGCTGGGGATAACCAAGGTGGGTCATAAACAATCTTCAGTCTGAGTACTGGAAACAACTTCTAGCTTATCACTTGGGATACCGAGAATGTTTTATGCTTACATGCGTATGTTTGAATCTTTCAATGGCGTAATGCTCCATGAAAATGGAAATGCTACGCGATTTTGGGAGGATGCAATGCAATATGATTCTACATGCAGGGATGCGAAATGCTGGGTAGAATGCCAAGCTGAGGCAAGGGGATCTACTGGGGAAATGATCACCATCTTCTGGACCCTGGCAAGGCTGTTGGAGATGCACAGCGCAAAGAAATCTGTGGGGAAATGACCCGCCACACGGTGTTCTAGCAATGACGAAATACCGAGATTCTGACTGGGGAGAGAACGACACTGAACACCTCCTGTTGGGGAAAGCGATAGTGGTTCTGGCAACCACGATCTGCGAGAGATGACTCAACAGGGGAAGCAAACACTGATACGGTACCGAGGTTCTGCTTCAACGGAAAGAAACCATGGATCTGGCATTGGGATTATCGATCTGGCCTCGAACTCTAAGGAGCAGCCATTTCTGCTGGGAAGATACAGTCTGGCACTGTCAACTCCGCTGGGGATATATAGTCTGGCACTGTCAACTCTACTGGGGAGTGTATGTCCTGAAACAAACGCTTGGGGAAGTACAGTGGTGAGAACCTGCTGGGGATTGAAGAATCCAACACTCTGATCAGCTCTGCAGGGATAAGACACCGGATTCGTCTGTTGGCGACTTCACTGGGGAAGATATTCACGATCATCTGCAGGGGATTTTAAGGAAATGCCCCGAGGGTATCTGTTATGAATAGACGATCCAAAGCACTTAAAATTTACAGCAATTTTAAATGTTTATTGAGCATGTACCTGTAAAGCCCTTATGTGTCATGATGCAATGTTTATCAAAAATTCGGACGTCATTTTTGCAAACAAAACAGTAAAATGAAAATGAAAACAGAGATATACTGAATAACATGATTTTATTGATTGAATGGCCTTTGAATAGGCATTTACATCAGGAAGCAATCCCTGGAAAGAGGTAATCGCACAAAAGATAAAAACAGAAATTAATCTAATGGCAATGTGAAATGGATTTCTATTGGGTTCCAATTCTGCTATGACTTGCCCGTCTTCAAGATCCTCCAGTTGATCAGCCTTCTGAAAAGGTGATTGGACTGTTTCCTACCTTTCGAAAATTTCCAATCATCGACATGAGATGAGATTCAGAACTAACTCAGAACGCAGTCATTCGCTTAATCCCTAACTTTTGCCTGGATCGCCCTTTTCGGGTTTTCAATCCACCGGGATACCCATTTTTGCCTAAGTTGCCTTTTCAGGTTTTCAACTTACCGGGTGTACGATCTTTTCATTTTTAATCCCTAATTTTTGCCCGAACCTTTTCATTTTCTTGGTTCGTCGGGATGCCCATTTTTGCCTGGACTATTCTTTTTACTGTCCAGCGGGTCTATTTTATGCGAAGTATTTTTTAACTGCGTCTGAGTTCACAGGGGAAGTGAAGTTTTCACCATCCATAGTTGCAAGCATTAAGGCCCCACCATCAAAAACCTTGGTGACAATATACGGTCCATCATAGTTAGGAGTCCACTTGCCCCTGTGAACTGTCTGAGGAGGAAGGATCCTTTTCAACACTAAATCTCCGACTTGGAAACAACGAGGACGCACTTTCTGATCAAAGGCTCTCTTCATCCGACTCTGATACAACTGCCCATGACAAATGGCTGCGATTCGCTTCTCTTCGATAAGACTCAACTCATTGAACCTTGTCCGAATCCATTCGGCTTCGTCTAACTTGACATCCAACAAGACTCTTAGAGAAGGAATCTCCACTTCAACAGGTAGGACTGCTTCCATACCATACACCAGGGAGTAAGGGGTTGCCCCGATCGACGTACGTACTGAAGTACGGTACCCATGCAAGGCGAAGGGTAGCATCTCATGCCAATCTCTGTACGTGACGACCATCTTCTGCACAATCTTCTTTATGTTCTTATTTTCCGCCTCAACATCGTCGTTCATCTTAGGGCGGTAAGGGGAAGAATTGTGATGCTGAATGTTGAAGTTCTGACACAACTCCTTCATCATTTTGTTGTTGAGATTAGAACCATTATCAATAATGATTCTTTCGGGAATCCCATAGCGACAAATGATTTCTTTCTTGATGAAACGGGCAACCACATGTCTGGTGACATTCGCGAACGATGCTGCTTCGACCCACTTGGTGAAATAGTCGATGGCAACAAGGATGAAGCGATGCCCATTGGAAGCAGTCGGCTTAATCTTTCCAATCATGTCAATGCCCCACATAGAAAACGGCCACGGCGAAGTCATCACATTCAGAGGATTTGGTGGCACATGCACCTTATAAGCATAAATCTGGCATTTATGACACTTCCGAGCATATTTGAAGCAATTTGATTCCATGGTCATCCAATAATAACCCGCTCTCAACAATTTCTTAGCCATTGCATGTCCGCCGGCATGAGTACCGAAGGAACCTTCGTGAACTTCCTGCATTAACATGTCCGCCTCGTGTCTGTCCACGCATCTGAGCCAAACCATGTCGAAGTTCCTCTTATACAGCACATCATCTTTGTTCAAGAAGAAACTGCCTGCCAATCTTCTCAAAGTCTTTCTGTCATTGTTGGATGCCCCTGCAGGGTACTCTTGATTCTTCATAAAGCACTTGATATCGTGATACCAAGGCTTGTCATCGACTACCAGTTCAGCAGCAAACACATATGCGGCCCTGTCAAGGCGCATCACATCGATCCTGAGAGCATGGTTCCAACGAATTACCTTGATCATGGAGGATAGAGTAGCAAGTGCGTCTGCCATCTGGTTCTCATCACGAGGTATATGATACAATTTTACTGTTGTGAAGAAAGTCAACAGTCTTCTCGTGTAATCTCTGTAGGGGACCAGAGTGGGTTGGAGAGTATTCCAATCACCATTTACATGATTGATCACCAGAGCTGAATCTCCGAAGATGTCCAGAGTCTTGATTCTCAGATCAATGGCTTGCTCAATACCCAAAATACAGGCCTCGTACTCAGCTTCATTATTTATGCACTCAAAAGTCAAACGAGCGGTGAAAGGTATGTGCGCACCTTTCGGAGTTGTAATGACAGCGCCAATTCCACTTCCTCTAGCATTGACAGCCCCATCAAACAACAAAGTCCACTTTTCGTTTGGATCAGGTCCCTCCTCAACAACTGGCTCTTCACAGTCTTTCATCTTGAGGAACATGATGTCTTCATCTGGAAAATCAAACTTCATCGGCTCATAATCATCAATCGGCTGCTGAGCAAGATAGTCTGACAGAATACTCCCTTTGATGGCTTTCTGGGATGTATACTGGATATCATACTCTGTTAAAATCATCTGCCAACGGGCAACACGTCCGGTGAGAGCCGGCTTCTCAAAGATGTACTTCACTGGATCCATCTTAGAAATCAACAAGGTAGTATGGTTCAACATATACTGTCTCAGTCGGCGAGCAGCCCAGGCCAAAGCACAGCAAGTTTTCTCAAGCTGCGAATATTTGACTTCACAGTCGGTAAACTTTTTGCTAAGGTAGTATATGGCATGCTCTTTTTGACCAGACTCGTCATGCTGTCCCAATACACACCCCATCGAGTTCTCAGTCACTGATAGGTACATTATCAGAGGTCTCCCAGGAACTGGAGGTATAAGGATCGGAGGTTTCTGTAGATACTCTTTTATCTTCTCGAAAGCCCTTTGACAATCTTCATTCCACCCGATAGCCTGATCTTTCTTCAGCTATTTGAAAATTGGCTCACACGTGGTTGTCAGGTGAGAGATGAACCTTGCAATGTAGTTCAACCTCCCTAAGAAACTACGGACTTGCTTCTCTGTTCTTGGCTCTAGCATTTCCTGTATCACTTTCACTTTGGCTGGATCCACCTCAATCCCTTTTTCACTAACAATAAAACCCAGCAATTTTCCCTATCTCACCCCGAAAGTGCACTTGTTCGGATTAAGTCTCAGTTTGAATTTCCTCAAACGCTCAAACAGTTTCTGCAAATTCACCAAATGTTCTTCTTCTGTCTGAGATTTGGCAATCATATCGTCCACATAAACCTCGATTTCATGATGAATCATATCATGGAACAGAGTCACCATAGCTCGTTGATATGTTGCTCCAGCATTTTTCAGACCAAACGGCATCACCTTGTAGCAGAAGGTGCCCCATGGGGTTATGAAAGTTGTCTTTTCCATGTCTTCTGGTGCCATCTTGATTTGGTTATAGCCAGAAAAGCCATCCATGAAGGAGAATACCGAGAACTGAGCTGTATTATCCACCAAAACGTCGATGTGAGGTAATGGGAAATCATCTTTAGGGCTAGCTCTGTTAAGATCCCGGTAGTCGACACACATCCGTACCTTTCCATCCTTCTTAGGTACTGGGACGATGTTTGCAACCCATGGCGGATAATTGGTGACTGCTAGAAACCCTGCATCCAACTGCTTTTGCACTTCTTCCTTTATCTTGACAGCCATCTCTGTAAAGACAAAGTGTCATACAACATACAATATCAAGTTTCGATGATGACAAAAGACCATCATGCACGTCTACGAACAAATGCAACACATTACCCACCATATCCTTTTTTCACGTTATCCTAAAGCTACTATAATCATTAAAAACATACAGACAAAGTGCGATCATGACCAAATACATGAAAATCACTAATCACAGCCTTTTTGCAGATTTGAAGGCTTTGAGTCGACCATAGGGGTCAGCTCAAAGCTCACGGGTCGACGCAAAGGCTCTGCCTAAACTGGAGGGAGTCAGCGCAAAGCTGCATGCGTCGACGCATAGGGTCAGCGCAAGACTCACGGGTCGGCGCATAAAATCCTTGAGTCGACCACACGTTGGCGCATGACAAGTGATGGCATTCACGGGTCAGCGCATAAAACGTTTGCGTCGACGCATAGGGTCGACGCATGCCCCTCGGGTCAGCACACGCCGACCTATGGTCGACCGTTCGCGCGCAAACTCAGTTTTCTGAGTTATTTCAAAGTTTAAATTTCTGTTCTGTCTGTTTGGTTTTGTCTGTTACTATAAATAGAAGTAAAAACACTTCTATTAACTAACATTTGAATTTTTGAGTACAAGTGTTCAAGGAAACAAGAAAGAGTGAAATAGTTGTCAAAGATTCATCATCTTCATCTTCAACAGTCCAAAATTCATCAACTGCTCACAATAACTTTTGATGCGATTTGTGATAGTTTGAAGGTGATAAGGTTCGAGGTAGCGATTGAAGAATCGAGTTCGAGTTGAAGTCTTGGCAGGTTCTTTCTTGAATAAAACCATTAGGGTTTTATCCTCCAATACCGGTTTGCGTTTGGGGGTTTTTGGACGGGTTGCTTCATTATCATTCAGCTGAGCGAAGGTAACTGATAAGAGAAAGTCTTCATCAGTTTAGTAGCGGAGTCGGTGATTGAGCAGTGAAGAATCCGGGTTTGATTCGTTCGTGTTCGTGATCAGCCGGGCCAAGGGGTTGAAGAACGGAAGGTTCATCAACGAGCGGCAGGAAACGGAGGTCAAACATCAACAATCAAAGGTCTTGATTCATCTTGAATCAAGGGGCAAGGAGAAGAAGTATCATTCAACATATTGCGAAATTCTGTTGTTTACATACTCTGCACTCCTTGTAAAACGATTAAACATCACAGGTTATATCTATTGATCATCTCAATTCTAATTTTAGAATTGAGGGCAGACGTACCCCGAAGCGAGGACGGCGGGGGAACTGCCTCATCAAATCTCTGTCTTCTTTAATTTTCTGCACAAGTTAATTTTCAGCTTAAAATTTAAGTGATTTTAGTTTAAGCAATTTTCTGACAAACATTGATTTAAGTTGAGAAAGTGTTGCAAACTGTTGTTGGAATACTAAGTACAAGAACATATTGTACTAGGATAAATCGAAACACTTACTCAACTCAAAAATCACTTGGAGTGTTTGTGCACACCAAGTGTTTGTAAAATTGCCTAAGCTAAAGTTGCCTTAAGTTTGCATTGTGTTTCAATTTGGTATTTTGATTCATTGAAACTAGGCTTGCAAATAAGTGAACTATAAAATTGATTGTGCATTGTGAGTAGTGAATTGTATCTCTTTCAATCAAATATCCATTAGCTTAACGCATATCCGGTTTTCCAATAACGGTTCGTTTTTAGACTAATTTTCCTCGGCCGCTTCCGCACCTAAAAACATTTTTAAAACCAATTTTTCTTTTAAATTGGTAGCGCCGACTAAAGTTTTTAATTGGGATCTATTCAAACCCCCCTTTTAGATCCGTGCCATAGTCTAACAAGTGGTATCAGGAGCTCCGGTTCACTCCGTGCTTCAAAAATACAACGTTGATAGAAAATGGCTAACGAACCTAAAGGGGCTTACAATAGAGCTCCCGTTTTCAATGGTGAAAATTATAGTTATTGGAAAGACTGTATGCGGGTGCACATAAATTCCATAGATAGAAAAATATGGAATGTTATTCTCAATGGTCCAATTGAAATAACCATGACCAATGAGAATAATGAAATAGTGCCTAAGCCTGAAGCACAATGGACCGATGATGATGAAAAGAAATACAACTATGATTGGAAAGCCAAAAACATCTTAATCTCCTCATTAGGGGTAGACGAATACTATCGTGTATCCCATTGTCCTACTGCTAAGGCCATGTGGGATTCACTTCAAATTGCCCATGAGGGGACGAACGATGTTAAATTGGCTAGAATCAATACACTAACGCAAGAGTTTGATCTCTTTTTCATGGAGCAAGGGGAAACCATTGCCGACATGCAAAAGAGATTCACTCATCTAATCAATCGATTACATTCACTAGGTAAACCTATTTCCAATGATGTTGCTACTAATAAAATCTTAAGATGTCTTAACAGGGAATGGCAGCCAAAAGTGACCGCCATCAAAGAGGCAAACGATCTTACCATTTTGGACTTAACAACATTGTTCGGCAAACTACAAGAGCACGAACAAGTTCTATTAAGCTTGGAACAACATGAAAGGAAAGATAAGAAAGACAAAGCCAAGGTGAGCGAAAAGAAATCAATTGCTCTAAAGACTTCCTCCTCAAAGTCTCAAGCAAAAGAGCAAAGTGATTATTCTACGAGTGACGAAGAAGAAGAGGACAAGAGTGAAGATATGGGGTTGTTCGTCAAACGCTACAACCGTTACGTGAGAAAGAACGGCATCCAACATTCCGAGAAGAACTTAGTTAACTTCCGGAAGCAATCTAGGTTCTCCAAAAATGATGACTTCAAAGGAAAAACAACTAGAGGGTCGTGCTACAAGTGTGGAAAGCCGGGTCACTACAAACCGGACTGTCCGATGAATAAAAAGACAAAAGAAAAAGATTCATACAAATCGCATAAGAAACCATCAAAGCCAAGGAGGGCATATATTGCTTGGGAAAGCGATAGCGACTCCTCCGATGATGAAAGCTCAAGTGATGAAGATGAAAATGCAAATCTATGTCTCTCTGCTCATCAAAAGAATAAGAAGAAACAGGTACGACATGCTAAATATGAAAATTCCTCTAGTATGTCTCATCATGAACTGCAAACTGTTTTTGAAACTCTACACTGTGAAGCAAAAGAAGCCTTTAAAAGGCTTGCCTCAAATAAGAAAATTTTCTCTCATTTAGAACAAAAAATTCAAGAATCCGAAAGGAAACTTGAGGCACTTAAGGCTTCTATAGTGGAAAGCACAAAAACTAGTTATGAGGACCTTAAAAGTAGAATGATGAACTTTGGGTGTGATACTTGTTACATTTGGCAAAGTGAAGTAAGGAACTTAAAAGCCAAACTTAACAAGGCTCTTGAGCCCAAGATTACTTTTGCTATTGATAAATCTAATTTTCGAACAAGTATGGTTAATCCATATCAAAAGTACAAATATGTTATAAAGGATGAAGATAGCAAAAGTAATCAAAATGAAAAGTTCTCTTGTCTTTATTGTTGCAAGAAAGGTCATTCCATTGCTAAGTGTATATTTAGGAGATTTTTAGTTCCTAAAGGCATTTATCAATGGATGCCCAAATGCAACCAATTTGCCTCTCACCACTCAGGACCCAATAAGCCATTGGGTACCTCCTTTTGTTAATTATCTTATCACAGGTACAATGCCTCGAGACTACCGAGAGAAGATGGGTCCTCGATAGTGGATGCTCAAGGCATATGTCGGACGTCATTTTTGCAAACAAAACAGTAAAATGAAAATGAAAACAGAGATATACTGAATAACATGATTTTATTGATTGAATGGCCTTTGAATAGGCATTTACATCAGGAAGCAATCCCTGGAAAGAGGTAATCGCACAAAAGATAAAAACAGAAATTAATCTAATGGCAATGTGAAATGGATTTCTATTGGGTTCCAATTCTGCTATGACTTGCCCGTCTTCAAGATCCTCCAGTTGATCAGCCTTCTGAAAAGGTGATTGGACTGTTTCCTACCTTTCGAAAATTTCCAATCATCGACATGAGATGAGATTCAGAACTAACTCAGAACGCAGTCATTCGCTTAATCCCTAACTTTTGCCTGGATCGCCCTTTTCGGGTTTTCAATCCACCGGGATACCCATTTTTGCCTAAGTTGCCTTTTCAGGTTTTCAACTTACCGGGTGTACGATCTTTTCATTTTTAATCCCTAATTTTTGCCCGAACCTTTTCATTTTCTTGGTTCGCCGGGATGCCCATTTTTGCCTGGACTATTCTTTTTACTGTCCAGCGGATCTATTTTATGCGAAGTATTTTTTAACTGCGTCTGAGTTCACAGGGGAAGTGAAGTTTTCACCATCCATAGTTGCAAGCATTAAGGCCCCACCATCAAAAACCTTGGTGACAATATACGGTCCATCATAGTTAGGAGTCCACTTGCCCCTGTGAACTGTCTGAGGAGGAAGGATCCTTTTCAACACTAAATCTCCGACTTGGAAACAACGAGGACGCACTTTCTGATCAAAGGCTCTCTTCATCCGACTCTGATACAACTGCCCATGACAAATGGCTGCGATTCGCTTCTCTTCGATAAGACTCAACTCATTGAACCTTGTCCGAATCCATTCGGCTTCGTCTAACTTGACATCCAACAAGACTCTTAGAGAAGGAATCTCCACTTCAACAGGTAGGACTGCTTCCATACCATACACCAGGGAGTAAGGGGTTGCCCCGATCGACGTACGTACTGAAGTACGGTACCCATGCAAGGCGAAGGGTAGCATCTCATGCCAATCTCTGTACGTGACGACCATCTTCTGCACAATCTTCTTTATGTTCTTATTTTCCGCCTCAACATCGTCGTTCATCTTAGGGCGGTAAGGGGAAGAATTGTGATGCTGAATGTTGAAGTTCTGACACAACTCCTTCATCATTTTGTTGTTGAGATTAGAACCATTATCAATAATGATTCTTTCGGGAATCCCATAGCGACAAATGATTTCTTTCTTGATGAAACGGGCAACCACATGTCTGGTGACATTCGCGAACGATGCTGCTTCGACCCACTTGGTGAAATAGTCGATGGCAACAAGGATGAAGCGATGCCCATTGGAAGCAGTCGGCTTAATCTTTCCAATCATGTCAATGCCCCACATAGAAAACGGCCACGGCGAAGTCATCACATTCAGAGGATTTGGCGGCACATGCACCTTATAAGCATAAATCTGGCATTTATGACACTTCCGAGCATATTTGAAGCAATTTGATTCCATGGTCATCCAATAATAACCCGCTCTCAACAATTTCTTAGCCATTGCATGTCCGCCGGCATGAGTACCGAAGGAACCTTCGTGAACTTCCTGCATTAACATGTCCGCCTCGTGTCTGTCCACGCATCTGAGCCAAACCATGTCGAAGTTCCTCTTATACAGCACATCATCTTTGTTCAAGAAGAAACTGCCTGCCAATCTTCTCAAAGTCTTTCTGTCATTGTTGGATGCCCCTGCAGGGTACTCTTGATTCTTCATAAAGCACTTGATATCGTGATACCAAGGCTTGTCATCGACTACCAGTTCAGCAGCAAACACATATGCGGCCCTGTCAAGGCGCATCACATCGATCCTGAGAGCATGGTTCCAACGAATTACCTTGATCATGGAGGATAGAGTAGCAAGTGCGTCTGCCATCTGGTTCTCATCACGAGGTATATGATACAATTTTACTGTTGTGAAGAAAGTCAACAGTCTTCTCGTGTAATCTCTGTAGGGGACCAGAGTGGGTTGGAGAGTATTCCAATCACCATTTACATGATTGATCACCAGAGCTGAATCTCCGAAGATGTCCAGAGTCTTGATTCTCAGATCAATGGCTTGCTCAATACCCAAAATACAGGCCTCGTACTCAGCTTCATTATTTATGCACTCAAAAGTCAAACGAGCGGTGAAAGGTATGTGCGCACCTTTCGGAGTTGTAATGACAGCGCCAATTCCACTTCCTCTAGCATTGACAGCCCCATCAAACAACAAAGTCCACTTTTCGTTTGGATCAGGTCCCTCCTCAACAACTGGCTCTTCACAGTCTTTCATCTTGAGGAACATGATGTCTTCATCTGGAAAATCAAACTTCATCGGCTCATAATCATCAATCGGCTGCTGAGCAAGATAGTCTGACAGAATACTCCCTTTGATGGCTTTCTGGGATGTATACTGGATATCATACTCTGTTAAAATCATCTGCCAACGGGCAACACGTCCGGTGAGAGCCGGCTTCTCAAAGATGTACTTCACTGGATCCATCTTAGAAATCAACAAGGTAGTATGGTTCAACATATACTGTCACAGTCGGCGAGCAGCCCAGGCCAAAGCACAGCAAGTTTTCTCAAGCTGCGAATATTTGACTTCACAGTCGGTAAACTTTTTGCTAAGGTAGTATATGGCATGCTCTTTTCGACCAGACTCGTCATGCTGTCCCAATACACACCCCATCGAGTTCTCAGTCACTGATAGGTACATTATCAGAGGTCTCCCAGGAACTGGAGGTATAAGGATCGGAGGTTTCTGTAGATACTCTTTTATCTTCTCGAAAGCCCTTTGACAATCTTCATTCCACCCGATAGCCTGATCTTTCTTCAGCAATTTGAAAATTGGCTCACACGTGGTTGTCAGGTGAGAGATGAACCTTGCAATGTAGTTCAACCTCCCTAAGAAACTACGGACTTGCTTCTCTGTTCTTGGCTCTAGCATTTCCTGTATCACTTTCACTTTGGCTGGATCCACCTCAATCCCTTTTTCACTAACAATAAAACCCAGCAATTTTCCCTATCTCACCCCGAAAGTGCACTTGTTCGGATTAAGTCTCAGTTTGAATTTCCTCAAACGCTCAAACAGTTTCTGCAAATTCACCAAATGTTCTTCTTCTGTCTGAGATTTGGCAATCATATCGTCCACATAAACCTCGATTTCATGATGAATCATATCATGGAACAGAGTCACCATAGCTCGTTGATATGTTGCTCCAGCATTTTTCAGACCAAACGGCATCACCTTGTAGCAGAAGGTGCCCCATGGGGTTATGAAAGTTGTCTTTTCCATGTCTTCTGGTGCCATCTTGATTTGGTTATAGCCAGAAAAGCCATCCATGAAGGAGAATACCGAGAACTGAGCTGTATTATCCACCAAAACGTCGATGTGAGGTAATGGGAAATCATCTTTAGGGCTAGCTCTGTTAAGATCCCGGTAGTCGACACACATCCGTACCTTTCCATCCTTCTTAGGTACTGGGACGATGTTTGCAACCCATGGCGGATAATTGGTGACTGCTAGAAACCCTGCATCCAACTGCTTTTGCACTTCTTCCTTTATCTTGACAGCCATCTCTGTAAAGACAAAGTGTCATACAACATACAATATCAAGTTTCGATGATGACAAAAGACCATCATGCACGTCTACGAACAAATGCAACACATTACCCACCATATCCTTTTTTCACGTTATCCTAAAGCTACTATAATCATTAAAAACATACAGACAAAGTGCGATCATGACCAAATACATGAAAATCACTAATCACAGCCTTTTTGCAGATTTGAAGGCTTTGAGTCGACCATAGGGGTCAGCTCAAAGCTCACGGGTCGACGCAAAGGCTCTGCCTAAACTGGAGGGAGTCAGCGCAAAGCTGCATGCGTCGACGCATAGGGTCAGCGCAAGACTCACGGGTCGGCGCATAAAATCCTTGAGTCGACCACACGTTGGCGCATGACAAGTGATGGCATTCACGGGTCAGCGCATAAAACGTTTGCGTCGACGCATAGGGTCGACGCATGCCCCTCGGGTCAGCACACGCCGACCTATGGTCGACCGTTCGCGCGCAAACTCAGTTTTCTGAGTTATTTCAAAGTTTAAATTTCTGTTCTGTCTGTTTGGTTTTGTCTGTTACTATAAATAGAAGTAAAAACACTTCTATTAACTAACATTTGAATTTTTGAGTACAAGTGTTCAAGGAAACAAGAAAGAGTGAAATAGTTGTCAAAGATTCATCATCTTCATCTTCAACAGTCCAAAATTCATCAACTGCTCACAATAACTTTTGATGCGATTTGTGATAGTTTGAAGGTGATAAGGTTCGAGGTAGCGATTGAAGAATCGAGTTCGAGTTGAAGTCTTGGCAGGTTCTTTCTTGAATAAAACCATTAGGGTTTTATCCTCCAATACCGGTTTGCGTTTGGGGGTTTTTGGACGGGTTGCTTCATTATCATTCAGCTGAGCGAAGGTAACTGATAAGAGAAAGTCTTCATCAGTTTAGTAGCGGAGTCGGTGATTGAGCAGTGAAGAATCCGGGTTTGATTCGTTCGTGTTCGTGATCAGCCGGGCCAAGGGGTTGAAGAACGGAAGGTTCATCAACGAGCAGCAGGAAACGGAGGTCAAACATCAACAATCAAAGGTCTTGATTCATCTTGAATCAAGGGGCAAGGAGAAGAAGTATCATTCAACATATTGCGAAATTCTGTTGTTTACATACTCTGCACTCCTTGTAAAAACGATTAAACATCACAGGTTATATCTATTGATCATCTCAATTCTAATTTTAGAATTGAGGGCAGACGTACCCCGAAGCGAGGACGGCGGGGGAACTGCCTCATCAAATCTCTGTCTTCTTTAATTTTCTGCACAAGTTAATTTTCAGCTTAAAATTTAAGTGATTTTAGTTTAAGCAATTTTCTGACAAACATTGATTTAAGTTGAGAAAGTGTTGCAAACTGTTGTTGGAATACTAAGTACAAGAACATATTGTACTAGGATAAATCGAAACACTTACTCAACTCAAAAATCACTTGGAGTGTTTGTGCACACCAAGTGTTTGTAAAATTGCCTAAGCTAAAGTTGCCTTAAGTTTGCATTGTGTTTCAATTTGGTATTTTGATTCATTGAAACTAGGCTTGCAAATAAGTGAACTATAAAATTGATTGTGCATTGTGAGTAGTGAATTGTATCTCTTTCAATCAAATATCCATTAGCTTAACGCATATCCGGTTTTCCAATAACGGTTCGTTTTTAGACTAATTTTCCTCGGCCGCTTCCGCACCTAAAAACATTTTTAAAACCAATTTTTCTTTTAAATTGGTAGCGCCGACTAAAGTTTTTAATTGGGATCTATTCAACCCCCCCTTTTAGATCCGTGCCATAGTCTAACAAGTGGTATCAGGAGCTCCGGTTCACTCCGTGCTTCAAAAATACAACGTTGATAGAAAATGGCTAACGAACCTAAAGGGGCTTACAATAGAGCTCCCGTTTTCAATGGTGAAAATTATAGTTATTGGAAAGACTGTATGCGGGTGCACATAAATTCCATAGATAGAAAAATATGGAATGTTATTCTCAATGGTCCAATTGAAATAACCATGACCAATGAGAATAATGAAATAGTGCCTAAGCCTGAAGCACAATGGACCGATGATGATGAAAAGAAATACAACTATGATTGGAAAGCCAAAAACATCTTAATCTCCTCATTAGGGGTAGACGAATACTATCGTGTATCCCATTGTCCTACTGCTAAGGCCATGTGGGATTCACTTCAAATTGCCCATGAGGGGACGAACGATGTTAAATTGGCTAGAATCAATACACTAACGCAAGAGTTTGATCTCTTTTTCATGGAGCAAGGGGAAACCATTGCCGACATGCAAAAGAGATTCACTCATCTAATCAATCGATTACATTCACTAGGTAAACCTATTTCCAATGATGTTGCTACTAATAAAATCTTAAGATGTCTTAACAGGGAATGGCAGCCAAAAGTGACCGCCATCAAAGAGGCAAACGATCTTACCATTTTGGACTTAACAACATTGTTCGGCAAACTATAAGAGCACGAACAAGTTCTATTAAGCTTGGAACAACATGAAAGGAAAGATAAGAAAGACAAAGCCAAGGTGAGCGAAAAGAAATCAATTGCTCTAAAGACTTCCTCCTCAAAGTCTCAAGCAAAAGAGCAAAGTGATTATTCTACGAGTGACGAAGAAGAAGAGGACAAGAGTGAAGATATGGGGTTGTTCGTCAAACGCTACAACCGTTACGTGAGAAAGAACGGCATCCAACATTCCGAGAAGAACTTAGTTAACTTCCGGAAGCAATCTAGGTTCTCCAAAAATGATGACTTCAAAGGAAAAACAACTAGAGGGTCGTGCTACAAGTGTGGAAAGCCGGGTCACTACAAACCGGACTGTCCGATGAATAAAAAGACAAAAGAAAAAGATTCATACAAATCGCATAAGAAACCATCAAAGCCAAGGAGGGCATATATTGCTTGGGAAAGCGATAGCGACTCCTCCGATGATGAAAGCTCAAGTGATGAAGATGAAAATGCAAATCTATGTCTCTCTGCTCATCAAAAGAATAAGAAGAAACAGGTACGACATGCTAAATATGAAAATTCCTCTAGTATGTCTCATCATGAACTGCAAACTGTTTTTGAAACTCTACACTGTGAAGCAAAAGAAGCCTTTAAAAGGCTTGCCTCAAATAAGAAATTTTTCTCTCATTTAGAACAAAAAATTCAAGAATCCGAAAGGAAACTTGAGGCACTTAAGGCTTCTATAGTGGAAAGCACAAAAACTAGTTATGAGGACCTTAAAAGTAGAATGATGAACTTTGGGTGTGATACTTGTTACATTTGGCAAAGTGAAGTAAGGAACTTAAAAGCCAAACTTAACAAGGCTCTTGAGCCCAAGATTACTTTTGCTATTGATAAATCTAATTTTCGAACAAGTATGGTTAATCCATATCAAAAGTACAAATATGTTATAAAGGATGAAGATAGCAAAAGTAATCAAAATGAAAAGTTCTCTTGTCTTTATTGTTGCAAGAAAGGTCATTCCATTGCTAAGTGTATATTTAGGAGATTTTTAGTTCCTAAAGGCATTTATCAATGGATGCCCAAATGCAACCAATTTGCCTCTCACCACTCAGGACCCAATAAGCCATTGGGTACCTCCTTTTGTTAATTATCTTATCACAGGTACAATGCCTCGAGACTACCGAGAGAAGATGGGTCCTCGATAGTGGATGCTCAAGGCATATGTCAGGAGACATATCTCTCTTCATTGACTTCGTGGCTAAGAAGAAGGGATATGTAACTTATGGTGACAATAACCGAGGAGCAATACTTGGTAAAGGTAGTGTATGTAATCCCTCTTCCACTACTATTTCTGACATATTACTTGTCGAAGGTCTTAAACATAACCTACTTAGCATCAGTCAGTTATGCGACAAAGGATACAATGTATCATTTTCAAAAGATTGTTGCAAAATTGTGCATACTGATGATAAGAAGAGCATGTTTATATGCTTGACTTAAACGAAGTATCGTTAACAAGTGACAAATGTCTTGTAACAATGAATGAAGATTCATGGTTATGGCATAGACGTTTAGCACATGTTAATTTCGACTTACTTAACAAAATAGTCTCAAAAGATCTAGTCCTAGGTCTCCCCAAAATTAAATTCACCAAGGATCACCTTTGTGATGCTTGTCAAAAAGGGAAGCAAACGAGGATCTCTTTTAAATCCAAAAACATCGTTTCAACAACGAGACCTCTCGAGCTTCTCCATATGGATTTATTTGGGCCATCTAGGATTAAGAGTCTAGGAGGAAACTATTACGGTTTCGTAATAGTGGACGACTTTTCTCGATTTTGTTGGACTATTTTCTTAGTAAGTAAGAGTGACACATTCGCCGCCTTTGAACGATTTGCTAAGCTTTCTCAAAATAAACTAAACACAAACATTGTTGCAATTAGAAGCGATCATGGAGGTGAATTTGCAAATCACCTATTTGAAGAATATTGCGGTAACCATGGCATTGATCATAACTTCTCCGCTCCACGTACTCCTCAACAAAATGGGGTTGTGGAGCGTAAAAATCGAATTTTGGAAGAATTGGGAAGAACAATGATCAATGAAAGTGGCTTACCAAAATATTTTTGGGCCGACGCCATTAGTACGGCTTGTTACGTTTTGAATAGGGTGCTCATTCGCCCCATTCTAAACAAAACACCGTATGAACTTTTAAAAGGGCGAAAGCCAAATGTTTCTCACCTTCATGTCTTTGGTTGCAAATGCTTTGTGTTAAACAATGGAAAGGAAAACTTAGGGAAATTTGATTCCAAGGCCGACGAAGGTATCTTCCTCGGATACTCTCAATCTAGCAAAGCATATAGAATTTACAACAAGCGATTACTTACAGTAGAAGAGTCTGTGCATGTTACCTTTGATGAATCCAATCCGAGAAACGTCGGAAAGGATAGTGTTTTTCATGGTGCAGGTACATCTACCAAAGACATACTCAATGATGGCGAGCCGGGGATTGATCAACCCGACACAATCAAAATTGAGGAGGACAAAGATGTACTCCATGATGAAACAGAAGTAGATCATCCGCTTTCAAACGATGATCTTCCTCAAGCTTGGAAGTCTTCCAAAGACCATCCAATCGACAACATTATCGGAGATATCTCAAAGGGTGTAACAACTAGGTCTAAGATAAGTAATTTCTGTTATCACTTCGCTTTCGTTTCGCAGATGGAACCTAAAAACCCTAAAGAAGCCCTACTCGATGAACACTGGTTTTTATCGATGCAGGAGGAACTTAATCAGTTCACCAGAAATGAGGTTTGGGACCTTGTCCCTCCTCCGCGAGATCATCGAGTAATCGGCACCCGATGGGTGTTTAGGAACAAGCTGGACGAAAACGGGGTAATAACCCGTAATAAGGCGCGTTTAGTCGCGCAAGGGTATAACCAAGAGGAAGGCATCGACTATGAGGAAACTTATGCGCCGGTTGCCCGACTCGAGGCTATACGCCTTCTCCTTGCCTTCGCTTGTGCAAAGGATTTTAAGCTATTCCAAATGGATGTTAAGAGCGCTTTCCTTAACGGTCACATTAATGAAGAAGTTTATGTCGCACAACCTCCGGGTTTCGAATCCCATGAGCATCCTGATCATGTTTATAAACTAAAAAGGGCCTTGTATGGTCTCAAACAAGCTCCTAGAGCTTGGTATGAGAGACTAAGCAAGTTCCTACTAGATCAAGGTTACTCAAGAGGAAAGGTTGACACAACCCTCTTCATTAAACGTCAAGGAAAGCACTTGATACTAGTGCAAATTTATGTGGATGATATCATTTTTGGATCTACTAACATGAAACTTGTGAGAGAGTTTTCTGACCTTATGCAGGGTGAGTTCGAGATGAGTATGATGAGGGAGCTCACATACTTCCTCGGTCTACAAATCAAACAGCTCAAAGAAGGAACTTTCGTGAGCCAGACAAAGTATTGTTTGGACCTTATCAAGAGATTTGACATGGCAAAAGCTAAGTCCATAGACACCCCCATGCCTACGTGTACCAACTTGAACAAAGACGAAGACGGTAAGGAAGTAGATGTAAAACGGTATAGAGGTATGATTGGTTCACTCCTTTATCTTACTGCTTCTCGTCCCGATATTATGTTTAGCGTTTGCATGTGTGCTAGGTACCAATCATGTCCCAAGGAATCCCATTTAAAAGCCGTTAAACGGATACTTCGATATTTATCAGGTACTCCCAAGTACGGACTATGGTATTCCAAAGGTAATGATTGCTCTTTGGTAGGTTTTTCCGATTCTGACTTTGCCGGTTGCAAATCGGATAGGAAAAGTACAAGTGGCACTTGCCATCTTTTTTCAAACTCTTTGGTTAGTTGGCATAGCAAGAAACAAGTTTCTGTTGCTTTGTCAACCGCCGAAGCGGAATACGTTGCAGCCGGTAGTTGCTGTGCCCAAATCTTATGGATCAAGCAACAACTATTGGATTTTAACCTAAAACTGGAACGTATTCCCATATTTTGTGACAACACGAGTGCTATTAACCTAACCAAAAATCCTGTGCTACATTCTCGCACTAAGCATATCGAAATTCGACACCACTTTCTTCGGGATCATGTAGAGAAAGGTGACATCGTGTTTGAACACGTAAACACTGAAAATCAACTAGCGGACATTTTCACAAAGCCGCTAGCAAATGAACCTTTCTTTCATATTCGCCGAGAACTTGGCATCCTCGATATTTCAGAACGGGCACTCTAAACTGCTGTTTACATTCTTCCATCTTAAGCCTTAATACTGTACTTCTAACAAATTTCTGTTGTTGCAAGCACATGTCTAATGTTCACTAAGTCACTTCAGCATTAAGGTGATATTGTTCCTCTTTCTCTATATCTCTGCTAAAACTCATGACTTCAAAATTTTATCTCAAAATGATGTGTTTTATATATGTATACTATTAATATATCCATTTGGTTGTGTACTGCTATATGCACTGTTGTTTATGCATCAAACTGGTCATTGCATGTGCTAAATAGTGGAAAATGAAAATTTGTACAGTATGAGTCGACCGCAGCAGGATTATGGTCGACGCATGACAATTAATTTCTGCATATTTTCAAAAATCAAACAGTATGCGTCGACGCATACAGGGGTATGGTCGACGCATCGCTCACAGATTTCGTTTTTCTGCAAAATTTTAAATCATCTCTCATGCATTCACATCATTAAATGTGCAATTACATTCCATTACCTTTCAAACTACCCACTACTTTGTAACTTGCATCTACCTAGTGGCTATTGCTCTTTGATCTTCCATCTTCCCAAAACCCTAAACCTTTCCACTATAAATTGGGAAAAACCCCTCTCTTGAAAAATCACTCTCAAAACCCTCATTAAACCTTCTCTATACATCCAAACACTCTGTCTCAAACCCACTCAAATGGCCTCCTCATCACGCAGACCCTCCGGCAAAAGACCCCGAGAATCATCCGGTGCATCTCTTCCCGTATCTGCTGTATCACTCGTTCCACCTACTCGTGTCGAAATCTTCAACAAAGACATCGGTAAACGAGGAGTTGTGCAACAACATGCGTTCTACAGACTTGAAGCTGAACGTATGCACTTACCGGAAGTTCTGTCTCTGCTGCAGTATCAAGGTCTCCTAAACTTCTTGGAGTGCAACACTAAATATAGTGAAGACCTTGTGCGAGTCTTCTACTCCGGTCTTCATGAGAACTTTCGGGGACACAAGCTTTCCTCCAAAGTTGGCTCTATAAAGGTATCAGTTAAATCAAATTTCTGGAACAAATATTTTGATTTGTCTGTGGATGATGCTGGAAATCCCCTGCCTGAGGTGACTGATTCTCATCATATAGATGGCTATGAGTTTAAGCGTGCATTAAATGACATGTTGGTACGGCCATATTCTGATGATTTTGTGCAGAGTGACCTGTTCCCACGAACCGTCACTGCCGGCAAACTGAACGCCGGGGAAAGGATTCTTCAGTGGGTTGTCTCACGCATCATGCGGCCCAAGAAGGGCGGTCTCTCCAGAGTCGAACAGCCCGAAGTTCATTTGATTTACATTCTGAAAAATAAGATAAAGATCAACTGGCCATACTACATTGCTAGTAGAATGTATAATCTTAGGGATTCCGGACGAGGAACTGCTCTCGCCTACGGATCCTTCATCCAAGAAGTCCTTACAACGGCCAATGTTAGTCATCCGTCCTTCCCGTTAACATCAATCTCACCCGACAAAGAGTTTAGCACAAAAACCATGTCTATGATGGGATATCTATGGTGCAAGGAGCGGAAGCAATATAAGTTTGTTAGAAGAGCAAATATTCCTATAAGGGATGACAGTGATGAAAGCGAAGAACAAGAAGATGAAGAGGGAAATGAAGAAGAAGAGGAAGAAGCAAGGCACGATGGTGGGCACAATGGTGGTAATGACTACTCCGGCTCTGCTTGGGTACATCAGCCGAATACATATGAAGACGATGCTCCAAAATGGGGTGGCTGGGGTGAATGGCAACATTCAGGTTGGACAACTCAACGTGAATTTTACCAGCCATATCACCAAGTTGAGGAAGAACCTCTTCCATCCCCTCCACATCAAGCTGATTCTTCAGAGTTGTTGGAGATGATGCAAAGCATGCAACTTGCCCAACAAACCTTCATGCAATCCCAAGATGACCGACTTGCTCAAATCAACAGTCAACTTCAAGCCCAAAATGAGCGGCTCGACAATCTCTCCACAAGCCTAAATGAACGGTATGCAGATTTGGATCGGCAAGTCACCGGGAGTCTTAGGCATCTGGAAGGTGTTACTGATTACCTAGAAACTCTGGCTGACCCCAGCAGAAATCCAGGCGTATGCTACCATCCTGGACACCGTCACTTAAGACAATAGCCATTCATATGCACTTTACATGTTGCTTGTTGTTTTTGCATGCATTTTGTTGTTGCTTTGCCTGTTTATGCACCACAACTTCATTATGTATTTTCTCCTTCTTAATTAATGACTTTTGTTAAGAAATGATATTTGTGTGATCTTATTTCGTTAGTATCTATATTTCTACTACTGCCTGTGAATTTGTCGTTGCAATCTTGAATAATTACTCTGTCTCTCTTTTTGATGTTGTCAAAGGGGGAGAAAAATGCTGACATGCTGACAAACTAACAGTATGACAAACTGCAAATGGCATGCTCTTTTTGACCAGACTCGTCATGCTGTCCCAATACACACCCCATCGAGTTCTCAGTCACTGATAGGTACATTATCAGAGGTCTCCCAGGAACTGGAGGTATAAGGATCGGAGGTTTCTGTAGATACTCTTTTATCTTCTCGAAAGCCCTTTGACAATCTTCATTCCACCCGATAGCCTGATCTTTCTTCAGCAATTTGAAAATTGGCTCACACGTGGTTGTCAGGTGAGAGATGAACCTTGCAATGTAGTTCAACCTCCCTAAGAAACTACGGACTTGCTTCTCTGTTCTTGGCTCTAGCATTTCCTGTATCACTTTCACTTTGGCTGGATCCACCTCAATCCCTTTTTCACTAACAATAAAACCCAGCAATTTTCCCTATCTCACCCCGAAAGTGCACTTGTTCGGATTAAGTCTCAGTTTGAATTTCCTCAAACGCTCAAACAGTTTCTGCAAATTCACCAAATGTTCTTCTTCTGTCTGAGATTTGGCAATCATATCGTCCACATAAACCTCGATTTCATGATGAATCATATCATGGAACAGAGTCACCATAGCTCGTTGATATGTTGCTCCAGCATTTTTCAGACCAAACGGCATCACCTTGTAGCAGAAGGTGCCCCATGGGGTTATGAAAGTTGTCTTTTCCATGTCTTCTGGTGCCATCTTGATTTGGTTATAGCCAGAAAAGCCATCCATGAAGGAGAATACCGAGAACTGAGCTGTATTATCCACCAAAACGTCGATGTGAGGTAATGGGAAATCATCTTTAGGGCTAGCTCTGTTAAGATCCCGGTAGTCGACACACATCCGTACCTTTCCATCCTTCTTAGGTACTGGGACGATGTTTGCAACCCATGGCGGATAATTGGTGACTGCTAGAAACCCTGCATCCAACTGCTTTTGCACTTCTTCCTTTATCTTGACAGCCATCTCTGTAAAGACAAAGTGTCATACAACATACAATATCAAGTTTCGATGATGACAAAAGACCATCATGCACGTCTACGAACAAATGCAACACATTACCCACCATATCCTTTTTTCACGTTATCCTAAAGCTACTATAATCATTAAAAACATACAGACAAAGTGCGATCATGACCAAATACATGAAAATCACTAATCACAGCCTTTTTGCAGATTTGAAGGCTTTGAGTCGACCATAGGGGTCAGCTCAAAGCTCACGGGTCGACGCAAAGGCTCTGCCTAAACTGGAGGGAGTCAGCGCAAAGCTGCATGCGTCGACGCATAGGGTCAGCGCAAGACTCACGGGTCGGCGCATAAAATCCTTGAGTCGACCACACGTTGGCGCATGACAAGTGATGGCATTCACGGGTCAGCGCATAAAACGTTTGCGTCGACGCATAGGGTCGACGCATGCCCCTCGGGTCAGCACACGCCGACCTATGGTCGACCGTTCGCGCGCAAACTCAGTTTTCTGAGTTATTTCAAAGTTTAAATTTCTGTTCTGTCTGTTTGGTTTTGTCTGTTACTATAAATAGAAGTAAAAACACTTCTATTAACTAACATTTGAATTTTTGAGTACAAGTGTTCAAGGAAACAAGAAAGAGTGAAATAGTTGTCAAAGATTTATCATCTTCATCTTCAACAGTCCAAAATTCATCAACTGCTCACAATAACTTTTGATGCGATTTGTGATAGTTTGAAGGTGATAAGGTTCGAGGTAGCGATTGAAGAATCGAGTTCGAGTTGAAGTCTTGGCAAGTTCTTTCTTGAATAAAACCATTAGGGTTTTATCCTCCAATACCGGTTTGCGTTTGGGGGTTTTTGGACGGGTTGCTTCATTATCATTCAGCTGAGCGAAGGTAACTGATAAGAGAAAGTCTTCATCAGTTTAGTAGCGGAGTCGGTGATTGAGCAGTGAAGAATCCGGGTTTGATTCGTTCGTGTTCGTGATCAGCCGGGCCAAGGGGTTGAAGAACGGAAGGTTCATCAACGAGCGGCAGGAAACGGAGGTCAAACATCAACAATCAAAGGTCTTGATTCATCTTGAATCAAGGGGCAAGGAGAAGAAGTATCATTCAACATATTGCGAAATTCTGTTGTTTACATACTCTGCACTCCTTGTAAAAACGATTAAACATCACAGGTTATATCTATTGATCATCTCAATTCTAATTTTAGAATTGAGGGCAGACGTACCCCGAAGCGAGGACGGCGGGGGAACTGCCTCATCAAATCTCTGTCTTCTTTAATTTCCTGCACAAGTTAATTTTCAGCTTAAAATTTAAGTGATTTTAGTTTAAGCAATTTTCTGACAAACATTGATTTAAGTTGAGAAAGTGTTGCAAACTGTTGTTGGAATACTAAGTACAAGAACATATTGTACTAGGATAAATCGAAACACTTACTCAACTCAAAAATCACTTGGAGTGTTTGTGCACACCAAGTGTTTGTAAAATTGCCTAAGCTAAAGTTGCCTTAAGTTTGCATTGTGTTTCAATTTGGTATTTTGATTCATTGAAACTAGGCTTGCAAATAAGTGAACTATAAAATTGATTGTGCATTGTGAGTAGTGAATTGTATCTCTTTCAATCAAATATCCATTAGCTTAACGCATATCCGGTTTTCCAATAACGGTTCGTTTTTAGACTAATTTTCCTCGGCCGCTACCGCACCTAAAAACATTTTTAAAACCAATTTTTTATTTAAATTGGTAGCGCCGACTAAAGTTTTTAATTGGGATCTATTCAACCCCCCCTTTTAGATCCGTGCCATAGTCTAACAATCTCTGGTCTTGTTCTTCTGAGCTTCTGCTTTACCGGAGGACAACCTTCTTTGAGAGGCAAGCGGTGTACCATGATGTCTGTGTCCAGCCCAGGCATGTCCTGATAAGACCAGGCGAAGATGTCAACGTATTCTTGCAGCAATTCAATCAGCCCTTTCTTCACATTGTCTTCTAAATCAGCCCCTATCTTGATTTCTCTCTTGGCGTCCTCGGTGCCGAGATTAATCACTTCAACAGACTCTTGATGCAGTTATATAACCCTTTCCTCTTGTTTTAATAACCTGGTAAGCTCTTCAGGGAGTTCACAGTCTTCATCACCCTCTTCTTCAGCTTGAAAGATTGGATCTTCAAAGTCGAAACGAGCCGTAGCAGAAATGTGCATCTGCATGAGTGATGGTATATGCTTATGAGTGTGAACAAGAAGTGAAAACTAAACAAAACATTGCCATTTTTTTTTATTTTGAAAAACTGCAAAAATAGAAAGACAGGGAACAAAATATTTGAATGCAGAAAGACGTCCTTTATTTATGATAAAAAATGCAAGTGTCACATAGATGAGCCCTACAATGAGTCATTACGCCCTGGGCGGAACGTAAGACTTGGACATGCATGAATAAACAAAGAAAATTACTCCTTCAGAAAAGTGACTTGGACAATCTCCTCAGAAGACCAATTGTTGATGACTTCACCCGGGATCCTCGGACGCACCCAGTTGTCGATGTCACAATCACTATCCCCATCTTCTTCATTGATTGTTGATATATGGCCAGCATTCTCAAACGCCTCTTCAACAACCTCTTCCACAGACACTTGGACAGACAAATCTTCAACCTGGAGGATACCTTTGTCGAGCAAGGCCTGGATACCCTGCTGTAGCTTCAAACAACCTCCACCCTAAGTAGCACAATCCAAACAACCCTTCCCACAACCGGGGAAAACATCGGCCTTCAGCAAGCATCCTTTGATATCTAACAATGGAGTCTTCAACTTCAACACATCCTTAATGGACTTGGCTTTTCCCTCTATCATGTTAACGTTCGCACCACCATGCTGGGGCATGGGATTGTTGACGACATTAGGAGCCGGTGCAAGGTAGATGGCCTTTGAATCTATGAGGTCCTGAACTACGTGCTTAAAAGCTTTGCAGTTCTCAATATTGTGGCCAGGTGCCCCAGAGTTGATGCTACACCTAGCGTTGGCGTCGTAACCCACCGGAAGTCTACCAATAGGAGGAGCCAGAGTGTGTAGTTGCACAAGTTGTAGTTGTTGAAGACTAGAAAGCAACTGAGCGTACGACATTGGAAGGGTGTCGAAACGCCGGTCCATCATCCTTTGCCTCTGTTGATAAGCGGGTCTGTTACCCGGTTGCTGCTGCTGTTGATACTGAGCTGGTTGACGTTGTGATTGTTATTGTTGTAGTGGCGCTGCAGCTGGAATGGTCACAGCCGCAACATACGGTTGCTGATGATGATTCTGAAAATTATTCCTCCGGTTATCCCTGTTCTGATAAGAAGATATGGCATTTGCATCCCCTTCTCTCCTCTTCTGTCCCTGAATGAACGGCTTCTTCACCCCTGATGAGGATCCACCTCCACTCTGGCTCTTATAGGTCTTTAGGTAATTCTCCACCCTTTCTCCAGTAGAAATCACATCAGCAAAGTTGGAAGCATTGCACCCCACCAGACGCTCCAGATAAGGTCCAGGCAGCGTATTCATGAACATGTTGGCCATTTCCTTTTCCAACATAGGAGGCTGAACACGGGAAGTTGTTTCCCTCCAGCGTTGAGCGTATTCCCTGAAGCACTCATTGCTTTTAAGAGACAGATTCTGAAGTTGAGTTCTGTCCGGAGCCATGTCTGTATTATACTGATACTGTTTCACGAAAGCCTCTGCCAAATCCCTCCAGCAACGGATGTGGGCTCTGTCTAGCCTCATATACCATTCCAAGGATGCCCCAGCCAGGCTGTCCTGGAAGAAGTACATAAGCAGCTTCTCGTCATCAGAGTATGCAACCATTTTACGGAAATAGGCTTGCACGTGAGTTTTGAGGCAAGAGCTGCCATTGTATTTGTCAAATATCGGGACCTTGAATTTCGGTGGCACCCTCACACCTGGGACCAGCCCTAAGTCAGCAACATCTACTCCCAGAGGATTCTGTCTTTCCACTGCTTTCAACCTCTCTTCCAATCTTCTAAACATGGGGTCCATGCCAAAGTCTTCCTGAAGCAAAGGGAACTGATCATCCTGACCATCCTGAATGGGTTGTTGATCTAGGTTGACATGCGGGATTGGGATAGGCCCCGGTCCATTGGGACCATTAGCCTCTCCAGCTGGAGGATCAGCCAACGTCTCCGGTTGAGTCATAGGGGGATCCCTCTGCACCCACAATCTAAGCTCCTGCTGTCCTTGAGCCACCCCTTGAACCAAATCCATGAATTGATTCATGCGGATATTCATCTCGGCGAGCTCTGCTTGTAGGCTTTCCATCGCTCTCTGTTGATTCCTTCGGGTACCGTATCGGTGAATGCCTGAGTCAGCTATCCTGCTAGTGGGACACCAAACAATATGAGAACACTGCAGCGGTACCTGTTATGCAAGATATGACAATGAATATGTAAATGCAATGCCATGTTTATCAAATCCAAAAGGTATTCTACCCCCTTGATTCCAGTCTCACATCAGGCGAATAGTGCAAGAAGACTGAGTCATGGATAAACTTCTGAGATCAAGATGCAACAAAGGGAAACCAACATACAAATGAGTTCCAGGAAAGGGGCCTTAGCCAAAAGTACATCAAAAGAGGATCCCCGCAACAAGCCTGTGGATTATCACTACACAGCAACAAAACAAAAAGTAAAGGGAGGAACATAAACCAGGGATCAGCCTCCTGTATACAACCCATAAGGACTGCTCCTCACTTCATCCAGTAATGCCATCGTGTCGGGATGATCTGGAGATTCTGTCAAATGCCGGATAAGCAGATTCCTCTTGTGAATGATCCCATCCAGTTTGTTGATGTGCTCTTTGTAGTAATTCCCATCATCTTCTCCGAATACCTCTTCAAGTCTGGATTTCTTCAAACCTGCCAACACCTTGAGTTCTTCAATCTGTCCTCGAGCCTCATGGAGTTGATCTGTGATGTAGCCATTAGTAGAACGGGCGCACAGAAGCTCATTGTTTTTCCCCTTCAGCAAAGTCGTCAATTTCTCTATCTGACCAGTCAGTTCGGCTACTGTCTCCTCCTCCTTTGCCTTCCGAGAAGTTGAAAATGCATCCCATTGCTCCTGCCAACCAGCTAATTTACCATGAGCATCTACTAATTGCTGCTTGACTCGCCTCAACTCAGAACTGGATGATCTCAAGGCTTCATCTGTCTTCCTGAAGAAGTCCACCTCCACAGCAAATTTCCCCTCTGCTTCCTTTTGCAATCTGACGGCTTCCCCCTTCTGATATTCTGCCTCCTGGAATTGACGCATACAGTCTTGCAACTTCTCACTTAACTCTGAGTTCTTGGTTTGAAGTCCCTCCATGGCACTCTTCAACTTGTCGTACTCCTCTCGGCTCACCATTGTTGACTGCTCAGGAGTAGGTGGATACAAAGGTTCTTCAATAGGGAACGGCAGACCAAACTCTTCGACTCTTCCTTGAAGCCACTCTTCATACCGAGGGTAAGTTCTACAATCTCCTTTTCCAAGGACGGTTCTTCCTCTTTTGATCACCTTGAGCCAGGCCTCAGCTGCCTTACGGGATACCGTCAAATCAGGCGAAGAATGGAAAAATAGAGATTCTTCCACATCCTTTTCCAAAGGCGGAGTTCTTAAAGCATATCCAAACTGTCTAACTGCTAGAGAAGGATTATAGTTGATTCCTCCTCTTCTTCCTACCAACGGAACATTTGGGAAGTTCCCACAACTATGAATAATATCTGCCCGAAGCAAGCTCCGGTCGGACCACCAAGGAATATCTTCAGCTCTCAACCCCATCAATCTCTTCGACCAACTCAACGAGTCCTTGACATTAACGAACACTCCTGATTTGGGTAGGTGAGAACTAAACCACCTATAAAACAAAGGCACACAACAATTCAACAATCCCCCTTTTCTATTCTTATTTCTGTGGTGCACTGAATGAAAGAAATCTCCTAGCAAGGTCGGTACTGGATTTCTCAACACGAAGAGGCGTATTGCGTCCATGTCCACAAATTTGGCGACATTAGGGAACAAGACAATCCCATACACGTAAAGAGCCAACACAACATTGAAACCCCTCTGGTTACCGTCTTCCAGCTTCTTCTTTGCTTCTCCCAGTAAGAAACTCAGATGAAAACCACTAACTTCTCCCTTCTGACACATATTAGCCTTCCAGACTGATTCCTCCAAATATGTGGCTGAAGCAACCATGCTGAGATCGGGCAGAAACTCAGAACTGTAGAACAATAACTGTGACCTGATAGGAACTCTAAGAAAACTGGCAATCTCCTCCAGAGTAGGGACCAAGATATAATCCGGGAATGTGAAACATCTCAGTGGAGGGTCATAGAACTGTAGCAGTGTGAATAGGGCGTCATGTTGATCTTTGGAAAGAACTGTGACGAAACTTAGAATCAGACCGTAATCCTCTCGGAATCCTTCTAGAGAACCAGGATCCATTAACTGCATCAACTGTTGGATGGGCTCCAGACAGACCATCGGAAACTTGTAGGCGACAAGTCTCTTTCTGCCAATATCCATCTTAAGAGAACCAGAAAAACTCCGACTGGAATCAAGAAGAAGATGTAAACCCCCTTGAAATGGATAAACATGTGTTAAATGATATGAATGCAAATGATGTGATGATGTGAATGCAGTGCAGTGGTATGTCAATCAGGATTGTTGTATCTGCTTGAACATCTATTGGGTTACACTGTCTGAAGAGAAAACCACTGAGGAATATAATACAAGATCAAAGCTCTGCTCCAGAAAACCGGGTTGGTTGGAGGTTAAGGTTTCCTGAATTTAGCCCGCCCCTCACTGGTAGGTTCTAAGAACAGAAGTTCGTCAACTTCAGCCCTTAAGTCGCGAATAATACGTTTACCACTGAAGGTTTGGCATTATTACAGGATAAAAGACCTCCACTGACTCCTCTCAACAGGACATCCTAAAGCAAGTTCCCAGTCTCGGGGTCCTCGGATTGATCAGCGAGAATGCGCCCACCAGAGCTAACATAATCACGTCTCGGAGGAGAGGCCTCGACTGAGTTCTCGGGAAATGGTCACCAGAGTCGACGATTTCTAAAGGAACATCATGTCGTTACGGAACATCCGTAGGACATAATATATCCAAGAGAAACCTCGTCTGGGTGTGGTTCTTCACGAACGACTTAATGTAGCAACATGCCACGCAAGCCTCATGATCATCCACTCTAAAACCTGTGTGTACACTCAAGCCTGGGTAATGGGCTTATCTCTCGTAGAACATCCCATCCCAACAAACAAACAACAGCTCCAACAGATACAGCAGATGAATGCAAGAAAGTAAGTAAATAAATGTACAAAAGCATGAACACCCAATAAACAAGAAAATCACACAAGCTAGGAGGGACTCGCTTAGGGAAGATGGACCAGCAAGAGGTCAACTTCTTAACTCCCCAGCAGAGTCGCCAGCTGTCGCAACCTGAAAAATACAGTGCGCGAAAAAACAACCGGCGAAAGAAAAAGACAGAAGAGTCGCCACCGTGCGTTATTCATCCCAAAGGAGGGAAAGGAAACGCTCGAAGTAAACCTGAAAAAGGAAAGGACAAGACGGGGTCTCGCAACCAAATCTTGGGTTCGGGAGTCGGTTATGCGAAGGGAAGGTATTAGCACCCCTACGCATCCATAGTACTCTACGGGATCCACTTTTGTGGTTTTCGTCTAAAGGGTGTGGGTTTACCTAACGTGTTTATTTACTAAAAAGGTTAAGAGAAATGACTCGCGCGGGTGTCACATCCACTGCATACGTATCTCATCTGAATATGAGAATCAGAGTCTTCGTAGCTCGGCTGACCTATGGGTTGGGGGATGTGTGCTCGCTAAGACATCGCGTCTTATGCCTACGTATCTCATCTGGAATGAGAATCAGAGCAAGCCGTAGTTCGGCTAACTACGGGGTTATGGATTGGGTTTTGGACGAACAAGTTACTACGCAATCTACCGGATGTTCGACCTTTGGAGACTTACTCGCCTGTAGTAGAAGGAGTAAACATGTTACTTTGGGTTTTAGGGTTTGGGATGCTCGAGGGCAAACAGGCAGTCCTTGACGAAGGAACCGCGCTACATGTGGGGATATGAATACAAAACACAAAACATGTATCTCAAAGTAAAATGCCACCAAGGGGCTCAAACATTGCCTCCTATCGAGGTCTTCCAGCTAAGAAAGCGATAAAGTACGAGAAAAGGAAAAAATTACCACACGGATAAAGATCCGAAGTTACAACAATTAAAGGAATGGGAAACCCAGGGATCCTTCCAAGCTAAACACCATCAAAGAAAGTGAGTCAGTACAGGTAATCGGAATGAAACCTCCAGGGGGTATCCCACAAATAAAGTGGAAAACCACGCAAGTTATCCCTGCAAAAGTCATGTGAGCCCTCACAAAAACTCAACAAACAGGTTAGAGACAAAAAAATAGGGTAAACCTGATTGGAGAGCTTGATTGAAATTGAGTTGCACCCGTGAGGTTTACCAAACAATCTTCAGGGTTTATGTGAGACGGAGTGAACTTCTCAGGGCTGCCTGAAGGTCGCTACAGAGTAGTTCCTAGGTTTCCTTCTCTCAAAATCTTTCTCTAGTGAATCTCCCAGTGTAACTCCAAGTGTGTTTTCCTCTACTGAAACTTCAGTATTTATAGACTGATTTTCGTGGGTAGTGGGCTCAAATGAGGGAGACCCAAGTCCAAAAAAAATTTGATATATTTTATTTATTTATTTAATTAATTTTATTTATTTATTTATTTTTAACTTTTTTTTTTTTTTTTTTTTTTTTTTTTTTTTTTTTTTTTTTTTTTAATTTTTAATTTTATTTTATTTTATTTTTAGGAAAAATGAAGGGTAAATTTTGGGGTATTACATCAGAGATACAACATGCTCGGGAAGAAATGAATATCTAAGACCGGTATAAGGGTGAGAGATATCAAAACTTCAAAACATCTGAGGAAGACCTAAAAGGTATATTTCAACTCAAGGAAATCTGACTCCACAGGGGACAAAAGTCATAAAAGGGAGCAGAAAAGGAAGGAACACCAGGGATACCGGTTACTGGGCATATAATAGGTGACCAACCAGGGCGTGAATTGGGGAAAATTTCCAAGACACTCATCATCCAACAGAGGGCTAAAAGCAAACTCGATTATAGGATGGACATTCGATTCCGCAAAGGGGATACGAATCTTACTCAACTGGGGAAGAACAAAAGGCTTCGACCGAAGAGTGCATGAGATATATTATCTATTACCGTCAGAACGTAGATAATATACTCGCATGGAAGATTATCCACCATCGGTTACTGGGTTAATAAAGGATATATCGACCGAAAAGAAAAGACATCGGGATATCGAAACTAGGTATATAATGATGACCAATTCAGGAGAGAAACAATCGTTACCAACAACAGGGTAAACGAGAGATGACCCGCTGGGGATAAATCGCATAATTAGGGCAATTATCCAGGCAAAAGAGGGAATATCAACGCCGAATATAGGATGAAGATAACCATCAAGGAGGGGATTACACCTACCGGATACCGGGTAGGAAACCACGGAAAAGTAACCATCATCGATTACGATGAACACAAGGTAAACTCTGCAAAAGGGAAAGAGAGTAGGGTTTACGTGTACCGGTATAAGGGTAGAAAACCACAGGTTCCGCCGGGATAAGATGAATGATTACTAATTACTGAGCAATTATTCATTTATACCACGGGGAAGCAAAAGGAAACAGTCACAGGAGCCAATTTAGGATCAAACCAAAGAGGCAATACTGAATCAAGACTCGTCCTAATGAGGGTATAAGTCAATAGGGAAGCCCATCCCAATATATGTGTTGGGGGGGAACAGAAATAACCATCACCCACGAGGATATATCTCAGTGGGGAATATGGAAGAAAGGATAAACGCTTTCTGCCTATGGGGCTGACTCTATATGGAGAGATCAAATGCATAAATCTGCTAGGGTATATACGTATCGCCAAATAGCGAGAGATAACAAACAACGATGTATGTGAAAGAATGCAACATGAATATCTGAATGTTAAGATTATGCATGTATATGCGTGATTTATGTTTGATGAATGCTGACAAACAGGCATATCTAACACACACAGGCCCAGAAATCAACCACCCGGTACTATATCTCAGGAGAGAAAGCCAGGATCACCGGAGAGTATCCAATCTGTCGGGGATCAGAGACAACAATATCTCTGCAGGGATGAATCATCAGTCTCAGCTGGGGAAAAGAGTTTAGGGCACCGATAGAATCTGCCACATAAGGAACTCTATTGGGGAATCTATCCGAGGGATAAAGGGATTATGGGGGCCAACCACCAAAAATTGAATCTTCCAGAGAGGACACATCTGCTGAGGAGGAAAGATCACTGCTCTGCTGAAGGGAACAGAGGTAAATAACCTCAACAAGCACTCCACTTGGTGGGCTAAATCACAACAAAATTCTGGAGGACGAGGATACAGTCATGCCAGGAATATGAACAAATGTCTTACCCTGTTGGAGACCATACTACCCTTGGGAGAGCATTGAGGATCTCTTAAGTATCCTTTTGTCTATATGAATGTTCACTTTGTTTTAAAACAATTTATGAAGAAATCTGTTTGTTTAAAACAATGATATTTTCTCAATTAAAACATGCAAAACATTTGTTGAATAGAAACAAATAAGAGTGCAAATAATTGGATAAAGACTCAAATCTATTTGATGGAATGGTAGTCTGCAAATGGCAAGACTCCATAGATCTTTACAAGCTTGAAATTGTTGATATATATTGGAAAAGGGCTACATTGAACATAATGACCATTTCTCCACCAATTCCGAATTCGATGTATCTGAAGCTTCAGTTGATGACGAATGAATGAGAATCTCTGACAGATGATAATTGTAGAACAAGTCTTATCAGGATGCAGTTACCTGCCAAATCCCTAATTTTTGCCTAGATTGCCCCAGGATGAGGTACTCAATCTAGCGGGATACATATATTTTTTATGTCTCTAACTTTTTCCTGGACCGCCCTTTCGGGTTTTCAATCCACCGAGACGCTCATTTTTGCCTAAGCCGCCATTTCGGGTTTTCAACTTAGCGAGGTATTCTATTTTTATTTTTAGGCGAAGTATTTCTTGACTGCATCTGAATTCACAGGACGAGTGAAATTCTCCCCATCCATAGTTGTAAGTATCAAAGCGCCGCCTGAAAACGCTCTCTTAACAACATATGGACCTTCATAGTTTGGACACTTGCCCCTGGAATCAGGCGCGAAAGACAAGACTTTCTTGAGCACAAGGTCACCTTCTCGGAACACACGAGGCTTGACCTTCTTATCAAAAGCTTTCTTCATTCTCTGCTGATATAACTGACCATGACACATGGCAGTCAATCTCTTCTTTTCAATCAAATTCAGCTGGTCATAAGGACTCTGAACCCATTCAGCATCAGTCAACTTGGCTTCCATCAAGACTCTCATTATTGGGGTCTCCACCTCTACTGGGAGTACAGCCTCCATGCCATAAACAAGAGAGAAAGGGGTTGCCCCTGTTGAAGTACAGACAAATGTACGATATCCATGTAAAGCAAATGGTAGCATCTCATGCCAATCCTTATACGTGACAACCATCTTCTGAATAATTTTCTTGATGTTCTTATTGGCAGCTTCAACAGCCCCATTCATCTTGGGTCTATAAGGAGAAGAATTGTGATGCGCAATCTTGAACTCACTACACAACTCTTTCATCATTTTGTTGTTCAAGTTAGATCCATTATCGGTAATGATCTTATCTGGTACACCATAGCGGCATATGAGTTGATTCTTGATAAACTTCACGACCACCATCCTGGTCACATTTGCATATGACGACGCTTCAACCCACTTGGTGAAGTAATCAATTGCTACGAGAATAAATCTATGTCCATTAGACGCTTTTGGCTCTATCATGCCAATCATGTCAATTCCCCACATGGAGAAAGGCCAATGTGATGAGATCACATTCAAGAGTATCAGAGGAATATGAATCTTATCCGCATAAATCTGACACTTGTGGCATTTCTTCACATATTTGCAGCAGTCAGACTCCATTGTCAGTCAATAGTAGCCTGCTCTCAACATCTTTCTAGCCATGGAATGTCCATTGGAATGTGTACCAAATGAACCCTCATGAACCTCAGTCATTAACAGGTCTGCTTCGTGTCTATCCACGCATCTGAGCAGAACCATGTCAAAATTTCTCTTATAAAGCACATCACCATTGAGGTAGAAACTGCCAGATAATCTCCTCAAAGTCTTTCTATCTTTCGCAGATGCCCCAGGTGGGTAAACCTGATTCTGAAGGAAACACTTGATATCATAATACCATGGCTTATCATCTTTCGCTTCTTCTACTGCAAATACATGAGCTGGTCTATCCAAGCGCATCACAGTGATATTGGGAGCTTCGTTCCAGAGTTTAACCACAATCATTGAGGCTAGCATAGCAAGAGCGTCTGCCATCCGATTCTCATCTTGAGGAATATGGTGAAAGTCAACCTCAATAAAGAACATTGAAATCCTCCTCGCATAATCCCTATATGGAATAAGACCAGGCTGATTCGTTTCCAATTCACCCTTAATCTGATTAACAACGAGGGCCGAATCACCGTAAACATCAAGGTGTTTGATCCTTAGATCAATGCATTCCTCCAATCCCATAATGCAGGCCTCATACTCAGCCGTATTATTCGTGCATTTGAAAGTTAGCCTTGCTGTAAAAGGAATATGTGTACCCTGAGGAGTAATGATTACTGCCCCAATACCATTCCCATATTGATTTACAATGCCATCAAATACCATACTCCATCGGGAACCAGGCTCTAGCCCTTCATCGAGTGTAGGCTCATCGCAATCTTTCATCTTCAAATACAGAATCTCCTCATCTGGGAAGTCATACTGAACTGACTGATAATCCTCGATCGGTTGATGTGCCAGGTAGTCAGCCAAGATACTACCTTGCTTTTTGAGCTCGATACTCAATATCATACTCAGACAACAACATCTGCCAACGGGCAATCCTCCCAGTTAAAGCAGGCTTCTCAAATATGTACTTGATTGGATCCATTCTGGATATTAACCAAGTCGTATGATTTATCATATACTGGCGTAAGCGCTTAGCAGCCCAAGCCAAAGCACAACATGTTTTCTGAAACATTGAGTATCGAGACTCACAATCAGTGAACTTCTTACTTAGGTAGTAAATAACATATTCTTTCTTCCCTGCTTCGTCTTGCTGACCAAGGACACAACCCATTGAGTCTTCAAGAACAGTCAGATACATGATCAATGGTCTCCCTTCCACAGGTGGGGACAGAATTGGAGGCTCAGACAGATACTCCTTAATACTGTGGAAGGCTTTCTGGCAATCCTCGGTCCAATCATGATACTGATCTTTCCGGAGGAGCTTGAATATCGGTGCACATGTGGCAGTCATGTGGGATATGAATCTGGAAATATAATTCAAGCGACCAAGAAAACCTCGGACTTGCTTCTCAGTTTTGGGCGCAGGCATCTCTTGTATTGCTTTGACCTTTGCAGGATCAACCTCAATACCTCTTTCACTGACGATAAAGCCCAATAACTTGCCAGAACGGACTCCAAATGTACACTTGTTGGGATTCAGACGAAGCTTATACTTCCTCAGACGCTGAAAAAGCTTCAACAGGTGCTCTACATGTTCAACTTCCGTTCTTGACTTGGCAATCATATCATCAACATATACCTCAATCTCCTTGTGCATCATATCATGGAACAAGGTAGTCATAGCTCGTTGATACGTGGCTCCGGCGTTCTTCAAACCGAAGGGCATCACTCGATAACAGAGTGTTCCCCAAGGTGTGATGAATGTTGTCTTCTCCATATCCTCGGGTGCCATCTTAATCTGATTATATCCGGAAAATCCATCCATAAATGAGAAGACATTGAATTTAGCTGTATTGTCTACCAACATATCAATATGTGGTAGAGGGAAATCATCTTTCGGACTAGCTTTATTCAAGTCTCTATAGTCCATACACATCCGGACTTTTCCATCTTTCTTAGGCACGGGCACAATATTGGCCACCCATTGAGGATATGTAGAAGTCACCAGAAACCCTGCATCAATTTGCTTCTGAACTTCCTCTTTAATCTTTACTGCCATATCGGGATGAGTTCTTCTGAGTTTCTGCTTCACAGGCACACACTCAGGCTTCAAAGGCAGGAAATGTTTCACAATATCAGTATCTAGACCAGGCATGTCTTCATATGACCAAACGAAGACATCGACATATTCTCGTAGCAACTCAATCAACCCCTTCTTAACAGATTCTTCCAGGAGTGCCCCAATCTTCACTTCTCGCACACAATCCTCAGACCCCAAATTGACTATTTCCAGATTCTCAAGGTGCGGCTGAATGATTTTCTCTTCATGCTCAAGTAGACGGGTAATCTCGTCAGGAATCTCTTCAACATCATCTTCTTCCGCCTCAAATACAGGGAACTCAAAATTGGGAGATGGTGTTGGATCATTATGTTCAATGGGTCTAGAAATCAACCTGCATAATGATTTTGGATATGAAAAGCTTTAGAATTCAAACAAGGCAAATCATTATGCAGATGAAAAGATTGATTTTATTTTGGTTTTAGGGTTTTATGTGATCACCAATTTCATGCAAAAAGCAAAAAGAGAAAATAATTTGGAAAAACAAACATTTAACATGAATTTATTGAATGAAAATATCATTGTATTTATGTTGCCAACAATGTCATCACTTCTCCTTTTGGCATGGGAGAAGGGTTTTTAAACAAAGTGATCATTATATTGACTTGTGGATAACTGTAGGAACATCCACAGCGACCCAATTGTTGCAGATCCCTCCAGGGATAATGAAATTGTCCGAATCCTCTGCATCCTCTTCCAAGACAGCAACAGCTTCTTCGTCCTGACCAGTGTGGATGAAATCTCCACTCTTGAATAATCCTTTCTCGTTGAAGACCCCAGAAGAAAAGCCAATGCCAGCCCGGGACTTATTGTCTTCTAGCTCAATCATTTTTCCTAGACCAGCAATCGCATCACACTCAATGGCCAACTTCGCATCTCTATAGGAAGTAAATGAAGGAGTTTTCTTCTCAATAGTCTCAGCTATAGATAAAGCTTGGAAAGGAGTTCCAACTTCATCCTCAGCATCTATGTATGAGAAGGAAGACAAGTGGCTAACCAGGAGAGCCTTTTTTCCCCCTACCACTACCAGTTTCTTATTCTTCACAAATTTCAGCTTCTGGTGTAGGGTGGATGTCACGGCGCCAACCTCGTGAATCCATGGTTTGACTAAGAGACATCTGTACGATGGGTGGTGTAGCGGTGTATTCGTCGCTATATGATTTATTGATTAAACCATAAGCAAAGTATACAATGAATTCGAGTCGCCACCGCACTTTTATTTATCCTAAGGACTGGTTAAAAAGCGAACAAAAACCTAAGAAGTTTTACACGTAGAAAACCAATAAAAGATCAGAGAGTCTGGATAAGGGGTAAATTACGCAATGGGAAGGTGTTAGGCACCCATCACGTCCTAGGTACTCCTAGGGAGCCCTTTTCACACTTGTTGTATAAGAAATGTTTATTTGTTTTGACATATTGTGCAAACATGAATGGGAAGATGAGAAAAGAATGTACAAGTTAGTTATTTTTGTGTTCGAACGGATGAACCCGTTGCCTACGTACCTTCCATCAAAGGTAAGGATCAAAACGCCGTAGTTCGGCTAAAAGATTTCCAAAAATTAGTGAGTTCATTTTAAAACACAAGCACTAAGGCTTTTCATTACCAATGGGAGAAAACTCAACCAACATCAACAATCCACCATGCGAGGACGGCTTCGACGTACTAGAGGGGTAAACATTGTTTTCAGTACGGAAGTCTTACAATCGACTCACTAAGGACAAGGTAAGATTTACATCAACCGCTATGGTAATTGAAACCTATGGCTAATGTATGAAAACATGTTAATAATGGACAAAGCCACAAAACAATTGAATGTGTGAAGTTAATTGATTATGATTATTCACAAAATATGGTCAAGGTACGATTAAGATTGATTCAAAGAAGTGTTATGAAAAGAGGAGTTTGAAAAGATCAAGGACTTAAGGTCCAAGTTTCTAATTTGAAAAGAGGTGAGAATGTTTGCACAACAAGTCAAGGTTTTTGAAAGCAAAGTGTGAAAAGGTTTAGGACAAAGAGGGTATGGATGATGGAATGTAAAACTTCTTATAAAGGTTCACCTCTTGAAATCATATAGAAGATGATTCAAGTGTGTCCTTAGGAATGAGCAACAAAGCAAGCAAATAGAGCAAGGTGATACCGGATGCCATCAATGGACTTATACCAATCTCACAAATAAAAGCGGATATCGGATACCAATAAATGGATTTACACCAATCTCCTAAAATAAACAATGATACCGGATTCCATCAATGGTCTTATACCAATCTCACAAAAGCAAAAGCGGATATCGGATACCAACAAATGGGTTTACACCAATCTCCTAAAATAAACAATGATACCGGATGCCATCTATCTGGACTTATACCAACCTCCAAAGTATGGTCATAGGAATACAAATGCCACATCACAGGGACTTACAATTGCATCCTCTCATACAACAAACAAGAGAAAAGAAGATATGAGTGACCAATGAGGTCTTACACTCTATCCTTCCATATCATGGGAACAAAAGCCAATCAACATGGACTTACAATTGTCCTCAATGGGCAAACAAACATAGATCACAAGGATATGCAATAATGATCATACAAGAATTAACAATCAATAATGATGAATGCACAATGGCAAGTAAGCAATCATGTTCAAATGAATCAAATGATCAATCAAACAAGTTCAAGTAGCACACACTATAACCAAACAATTAGGCTCAATCAAAGGGTTGGACTTAAAAGCCCACTGGAATAGGGTCAATGGTGCTCTTAACCTTGCCATTGAGGGGCTAAGGTGAAGCAAATGAAAGGATATGAGGGGTGTGCCTCATCACTCTTATCCCTAGTCAGGGAGAGTATTGAATATCAGAAGGTGGGGGAGTTCAGAAAGATGGAACTCTCTCCCCAAAGTTAGACTCGATAGATCTTGGGTATTTACTCACTATGCATCAACACAAGTAGTGTGAGCAAGGTGAGTGACTCACAGAATAGTAGGAGATAGGCTACATATCTCTTTTGTCTACCAATTGCCTCATATGAGGTCTTTACCTGCTTAGGGACAAACATAAACAATCACAAACATCGCCTCTTAAGGAGGACTTCAGACAGTTGCCTGGCTAAATAACAAGCCAGGTCTTCCAGACTACATGGAGACAAGAGAGTCTACCTCGATGCAAATGCTATACAAGCACAGCAATGCAAGTTCTCAAAAGAACTGAGCAACTAAAGGGTACCTCAAATGAGATGCAACTCGTGATTCCTCGTGTTTTTGGCTTTGATTCTTGAAAACAGATGAAGGATAATGCTTATGAAGGTGTATGGTGATGATCTCTCAGCTCAACGATGCGTAATCATGAAGAATCTTGCAAATTCCATTGATGAACTCAAGGTTGCACAGTGAGAATTGGCACGGTTTTCTCCCTCAATTGCTTCAACAAAACTTCAACATCACCTGCACATGAAGACTCAACCAAGAATTTGCAAAAACAATGGTGAATTATTGAAGAATTGATGAAAAAGTGTATGTGGAAATTGGAGAAAAAGTGAGAGAATTTCAGAGTTTTTGGATAGGATCTGAAAAAATGATTATTGGTCCCTGCAATTCTGTTAGAGTTAAGCTTTTATACTTGCCCTTAATCCACTCTTTAATCATGATTAGGCAAAATTGGATGATTAGTGAAATGTAGCTTGTAATGCAATTTGGCCTTTTTGCCCTTGGATGACTAGAACCAATGTAACAGTGTTTTTCCACCTTGAGCAAGTCATAAATCACATTTGGGAGCTATTGGAATTGGTCCCATGTCAAAATTCTTTGTACTTTGAAATTTGGACCTTTTTGCCCTTGGCTTTTTAATTGGTACACTTAAAAAAAGACCTTTTTATGTGAAGGCTTTTGGTAAAATGTGATGATGGATTTGGATAGTACACATCAAATGTGGTTTGCTCAAAGAAGAACCATCCAATTTGGCCGTTCCATGTGAAAGTTATGCCACTTTGAATTTAGGCATTTTCTGAAAATGATTTGACCATAACTTGCCAACCACAAATGGGAAATGAGTTTTCTTGGACTTTTTGGAAAGGCAAGAACAAGATCTTCAACTTTCATGTTGGACAAATTTTGATTTGAAGCTTGGTTCATGATGTAATTTTGAGGAGCAATACTTTCCATTTTTGGCAAGTGAAAATTACAGGTCATTTCCATTTTGGGAAACTTTTTGTCTGACCTCAAATCTTTCAACCTTGATCTTTGAAATGCCAAATGAAGCTTATATGGACATGAATGAGACATTTCCAACCATCTCACACCTTCCAATTCCTGATTAAATGCACAGTTGACCACAATTGACTTTACTAGGGTTTTGGTTGACTGGGCCATGTTCTGATGAATTTCAAGCCTTTTTCAATTGAGATCTTGATACCAAATGATATCACAAGTCATATGAACTTTCGATGAATGATCATGGTGCCCAAATTCTTCAAGAATGGCCACCATCTAGCTCAATGGCTGATTTTGACTGATTGACTGATGATTGCTTCAGCTGCAAGTAACATGGTTAGATGACAATATTTTTGTACTTTTGGTTAGTAAACAAATGAAAAGCAATGATATACAAATGCAATACATGCTTGGTGATCAAGAACCACACTCACAAGATACCCATCCACTAGGAGGCAAGCAAAGGTGCACAATGATCCTTGAGGCAATGATTGATATGATATGCTTCCTTGAGGCCATGAGGGATCTTAGGGCAAAAATTGGGGTCTTACAGATGCCCCTATTTAAGGTCATTCTAGCCGGAGAAGTGAAGTTTAGAAATCTTCATCTCGACGCGGTAGAATGGGCTTAAATAACAGTAATGAGACAAATTTTGGTCCCTAAGAGACCTCATGATGCAAATGTATGCATGCAAAAGACACAAACTCTGTGGGGAATATGGTCCACACAGAAGAAAAGACAATCCGTCGAAGTAATACACTCACCAGGAACAGAGACTCTAACAAGACTCTCACGAACTCTTATTGGGGATAATAAAAGAAAAAGAATGCGTGAGCAGGACACGACTTTGAGTTGGGGAAAATAAAACTGACACAACGTGCACAAGACACGACTCTGATTAGGGGATAACAGAAATCAGACTGGAGACCTCACTGGGTAAGTGAAAGGACTCACACTGGGGATAAGAAAGAAATTCCAAGGGAACACAATCCATTGGAAAGACTCAAGCTGACCCACAAAAATGCACGTACTGGAGAACACCAATACAGCAACACAAATAGCAACACAAATCCGCTGGGGAAATCTAGAAAAGACTTTCCAGGGGAAGCCAAGGGATGAGATGTTACCGGTATAAGGGCAACAAACTCAGGAAGAAAGAATATCTAAGACCGGTATACGGGTGAGAGACATCAATCAACCAAACATCTGAGAAAGACCTGAAAAGGTACATAAACTCAGGAAAATCTGACTCCACAGGGGACCAAGGTCATAATAGGGAGTAGACAGGAAGGAACACCAAGGATACCGGGTTGTAGGCATGTAACAGGTGACCGACCAAGGCGTGAATTGGTGTGTGTTCCAAAACACTCATCATCCTGAAGAAAGCTAGCAAAGCAGACTTGTTTATAGGATGGATATTTGATTCTGTAAAGAATGCAAATCTTACTCAGTTGAGGAAACAAACAAAGGATCTGACAAAAGAGCGCATGAGATACATTATCTATAGCCGTCAAAACGTAGATAATATCCTCGCATGAAGAATTATCCTGAACCGGGTTGTAGGTTGTTTATAGGATAAGATCCGAGACCGTGAATTGGTTTGTGTTCCAAGACACTCATCACCCTGAAGAAAGCTAGAACAGCAATCCTGTTTATAGGATGGATATTCGATTCCACAAGGAATACGAACCTTACTCTGCGGAGAAAACAATCGAAAGATTGACCCAAGAGTGAAAGAGACATAATATCCATTGCCGTCAGAACGTGGACAAAAATACTCAAAAGGAAGATTATCCTGAACCGGGTTGTAGGTTGTTTATAGGATAAAGATCCGGAAACGTGAATTGGTTTGTGTTCCAAAACACTCATCATCCTGAAGAAAGCTAGAACAGCAGACTTGTTTGTAGGATGGACATCCGATTCCACGAGGAATACGAATCTTACTCTATTGGGGGAAGATCAACAAAGGATTCCAACCAAAGAGCGCAAGAGACATATTATTCATTACCGGCAGACCGTGAATAATATACTCGAAGGGAAAAGACACCAGAGATACCGAAGTATATAATAGGTGACTAACCAGAAAGAGAGACAATCGATACGAAGCATCCGGGTAAACGAAAGACAACTCAAAGGGATAAATTGCAAGCATCTGACAATTATCCGAAACAACAAATATTCGATTCCGCCAAGGGAAATAACGAATCTTACTCGACTAGGGAAACACAAAAGGCTTCAACTGAGGGGTGCATGAGATATATTATTCATGGCCGTCAAAACGTGAATAATAACCTCGAAAGGAAGATTATCCTGAACCAGGTTGTAGGTTGTTTGTAGGATAAAAATCTGAAAAGAAAGGCATCGGGATACCAAACTAGGTATATAAAGATAACCAATCAAAGGGAGCAACAGACATTACCAACAAGAGGGTAAATGAAAGGCGATCTGCTGAGGATACAAATGATGAAAAAATCAATGATCTGGGGAACACAATCACTGACAAACGGTGAAGGGACCCGCTGGGGATAAAATTGCTAGCATACGGCAATTATCCACAAAAGATTTGCTGGGGATATAAGTGCTTATTCAAGCAACTCATCCAAACAAAGGGAAAATCAACATCGAGAACTAGATGAAGATAACCGCAAAGAGAGGATTACATCTACCAAAGATCGGATAGAAAACCACAGAAAGGGAATTGTCATCGGTTGGGATGAACAACAAAGTTGACTCCGTTAGGGGAGAAAACGGGGTTTATAACTACCGGGTAGTAGGTAGAAAAACCGCAAAGATAGGACTTACAACTGCTGGTTTGTAGGCAGAGGCCACAAGTTCCACTGAGGATAAGATGAATGAGCACCGGTTTGTAAGCAACTATTCATTTATGCCGCAGTGAAGCGCGAGAGACAGTTGAAAAAGGTCAATTCGGGATCGATCCGAAAAGACAGACTGAATCAAGACTTGTCCTAATGAGGATATAACTCAAATAGGAACATCCATCCCAATATATATGTTGGGAGGGAACGGAAGAAACCGTCATCCACGAGGAGATATCTCAGTGGGGAACTGCAGAAGGAAAGACAGACACTTTCTGCTTAAGGGCTGACTCTATATGGAGAGATTTAAACACCCGACATCTGCTTGGGAAGATCTATAAAGAGATCTATACCACCCATAGCAGGAGAACAACAATCAAGAGATATATGGCAAACAATGCAACATGAATATCTGAATGTTTTATGATTATGCATGAATATGCATGATTTTATGTTTGATGAATGCTGACAAAACAGACAATTCTTAACACAAACAGGCCCAGGAATCAAACGCCCGGTACTATACTTCCAGGGGAAAAACCAACTGGAAAGCCAATCTGCTAGAGATCCACATGCTGTAAAGCAAAGATCTGCGGGTACTGCAGGGGATATGGAGAATCCTGAGGATATCTGTAGGGGAACAAGAGCTCGTGGCACAACCAAGAACTGCTGCAAAAGCAACTCCAAACAACTCAGGGGAACAACCCACTGAAGGAGAATCATCCGAGTAGAATCTAACCGCACAAGCAACTCTACTGGGGATCAAAAGTAAATCAGGAAATCAATCCAATATTTGGGATGCTAGAGCCACCAACCGACCCTACTGGGGATTAAGATAGCTTTCAATAGGCAGAAACTGCCACAATAACCATTCTGCAGACTAAGCTGGGAAGAATGGGAAGCAATCATGCTGAGGAGAGCAACAACAACTCTGCTGGCAACCGCACTGGGGAGAGACTACTGCTGGAGAAGGACGCGAGGTCTTCAACAACATCTCTACTCGCGACTATACTGGGGAACAACCCCATCAACAGTTCTGCTTGCGACAATCGCTGGGGAAAGCGGTAAGGTACCGGGATATCAATCCACCAACCACTGAATCTACCACAATAAGAACAACCATGCTGGGGAGATTACTGCTGGAGAAGAAACTGAGTCTTCAACAACATCTATGCTTGGGGAACAACCCCAACAGCAAGACGGGAGAAAGAGGATACAATCAAATGCCCGGAATATGAACCAATGTCTTACCTGTTGGGAATCATACCACCCTCGGGAGAGCACTGAGACATCCCTGAGTATCCTTTTGTCATTGTGAATATTCACTTTGTTTAAAACAACAATTTTGAAAAGTTTGATTTGTTTAAAACAATGACATTTTATCAATTAAAACACGCAAAACATTTGTTGAATTGAAACAAATAAGAGTGCAAATAATTGGATAAAAGCTCAAATTTATTTGATGGAATGGTAGCTTGCAAATGGCAAGACTCCATAGATCTGTACAAATCTGAAATCAGTGATATATATTGGAAGAGGGCTACATTGAACATAATGATCCTTTCTCTACCAATTCGAATCTCGATGTATTCGAAGCTTCAGTTGACGACGAATCGAGAATCTCTGACGAACAGACGGCTGCGGAACAGAAAGTCTTGTCAGGATGCAGTTACTTGCCAAATCCCTAATTTTTGCCTAGATTGCCCCAGGGTGAGGTATTCAATCTAGCGGGATGCAAATATATATCTTTAAGTCTCTAATTTTTGCCTGGATCACCCTTGCGGGTTCTCCACCGAGACGCTCATTTTTGCCTAAGCCGCCCTTTCGGGTTTTCAACTTAGCGAGCTATTCTGTTTTTCATTTGCATATACTTTTTCTTTAGGCAAAGTATTTCTTGACTGCATCTGAATTCACAGGACGAGTGAAATCCTCCCCATCCATTGTTGTAAGCATCAAAGCTCCGCCTGAAAAGGCTCTCTTAACAACATATGGACCCTCGTAGTTTGGAGTCCACTTGCCCCTGGAATCGGGCACGAAAGACAAGACTTTCTTGAGCACGAGGTCACCTTCTCGGAATACCCGAGGCTTGACTTTCTTATCGAATGCTTTCTTCATTCTCTGCTGATATAACTGACCATGGCACATGGCAGTCAATCGCTTCTCTTCAATCAAATTCAGTTAGTCATAACGACTCTGAATCCATTCAGCATCAGTCAACTTGGCTTCCATCAAGACTCTCATTGATGGGATCTCCACCTCTACTGGGAGAACAACTTCCATGCCGTAAACAAGAGAGAAAGGGGTTGCCCCTGTTGAAGTGCGTACAGATGTACGATATCCATGCAAAGCAAATGGCAGCATCTCATGCCAATCTTTGTATGTAACTGTCATCTTCTGGATAATCTTCTTGATATTCTTATTAGCAGCTTCAACAACCCCATTCATCTTAGGTCTGTAGGGAGAGGAATTATGGTGTGCAATCTTGAATTCAGCGCACAACTCGTCCATCATCTTGTTATTCAGATTAAATCCATTATCAGTAATGATCTTATCTGGCACACCATAACGGCAAATCAGCTGGTTCTTAATAAACTTCACAACCACCTGTCTGGTCACATTCGCATACGAAGCGGCCTCAACCCATTTGGTGAAATAGTCAATTGCTACGAGAATAAACCTGTGTCCGTTGGACGCTTTCGGCTCAATCATGCCGATCATGTCGATTCCCCACATAGAGAAAGGCCATGGTGATGAAATCACATTCAGAAGTGTCAGACTCCATTGTCAGCCAATAGTAGCCTGCTCTCAACATCTTTCTAGCCATGGCATGTCCATTGGAATGAGTACCAAATGAACCCTCATGGACCTTAGTCATCAACAGGTTTGCTTCGTGTCTATCCACGCATCTGAGCAAAACCATGTCAAAATTTCTTTTATACAGCACTTCACCACTGAGGTAGAAACTGCCTGACAACCTTCTTAAGGTTTTCCTATCTTTCACAAATGCCCCAGGCGGGTAGACCTGGTTCTGGAGGAAATTCTTGATATCAAAATACCAAGGCTTGTCATCATGTACTTCTTCAATTGCAAATATGTGAGCTGGTCTATCCAAGCGCATCACGGCAATATTGGGGACTTCATTCCAATACTTCACAACAATCATGGAGGCGAGCGTAGCAAGAGCATCTGCCATCCGGTTATCCTCTCGAGGAATATGGTGAAAGTCAACTTCTATAAAGAAAGTTGAAATCCTTCTCGCATAATCTCTGTACGGAATGAGACTTGGCTGATTCGTCTCCCATTCACCCTTGATCTGATTGACAACCAGGGCCGAATCACCATACACATCAAGATGTTTGATTCTCAAATCAATGCATTCTTCAAGTCCCATAATACAGGCCTCATACTCAGCCATATTATTCGTGCATTTGAAAGTTAGCCTTGCTGTAAGCGGAATATGTGTGCCATGAGGAGTAATGATTACTGCCCCAATTCCATTTCCATACTGATTTACAGCGCCATCAAACACCATCGTCCATCTGGAACTAGGTTCCGGACCTTCATCAAGTGTAGGCTCATCACAATCTTTCATTTTCAAATACAGAATCTCCTCATCAGGGAAGTCATACTGAACAGACTGATGATCTTCAATCGGCTGGTGCGCTAAATGGTCAGCCAAAATACTACCTTTGATAGCTTTCTGAGCTCGATACTCAATATCATACTCAGACAACAACATCTGCCAACGGGCAATCCTCCCAGTTAAAGCAGGCTTCTCGAAGATATACTTGATCGGGTCCATTCTGGATATCAACCAAGTTGTATGATTTATCATGTACTGGCGCAAACGCTTAGCAGCCCAAGCTAAAGCACAGCACGTCTTCTCAAGCATAGAGTATCGAGACTCACAATCAGTAAACTTCTTACTGAGGTAGTATATAGCAAATTCTTTCTTCCCTGATTCATCTTGTTGACCGAGGACACAACCCATCGAGTCTTCAAGCACAGTCAAATACATGATCAGAGGTCTTCCTTCCACAGGCGGAGACAAGATCGGAGGTTCAGACAGATAATCTTTGATACTGTCGAAAGCTTTCTGGCAATCTTCGGTCCAATCATGAGACTGATCTTTCCGGAGGAGCTTGAATATCGGCGCACATGTGGCAGTCATGTGGGATATAAATCTGGAAATGTAATTCAAGCGGCCAAGAAAACTTCAGACTTGCTTCTCAGTTTTGGGTGCAGGCATCTCTTGTATTGCTTTGACCTTGGCAGGATCAACTTCAATACCTCTCTCGCTTACCACAAAACCCAATAATTTGCCGGAACGGACTCCAAATGTACATTTGTTCGGATTCAGGCGAAGTCTGAACTTCCTCAGACGCTGAAAAAGCTTCAACAAATGCTCAACATGCTCAACTTCCGTGCGGGACTTAGCAATCATATCATCAACGTAGACCTCTATCTCCTCGTGCATCATATCATGAAACAAGGTAGTCATAGCTCGTTGATACGTGGCTCCGGCGTTCTTCAAACCGAAGGGCATCACTCGATAACAGAATGTTCCCCAAGGTGTGATGAATGTTGTCTTCTCCATATCTTCGGGTGCCATTTTGATTTGATTATATCCGGAAAATCCGTCCATAAAGGAAAAGACTTTGAATTTAGCTGTATTGTCTACCAACATGTCGATGTGTGGTAGAGGGAAATCATCTTTTGGACTAGCTTTATTCAAATCTCTGTAATCAACGCACATACGGACTTTTCCGTCCTTCTTAGGAACAGGCACAATGTTGGCCACCCATTGAGGATATACAGAAGTCACCAGAAACCCCGCATCAATCTGCTTCTGAACTTCCTCTTTGATCTTTACTGCCATATCTGGATGAGTTCTTCTGAGCTTCTGCTTCACAGGCACGCACTCAGGCTTCAAAGGCAGGAAATGTTGCACAATATCTGTATCTAGACCCGACATGTCTTCATATGACCAAGCGAAGATATCTGAATATTCTCGTAGCAAGTCAACCAAGTCCTTCTTGACAAACTCTTCAAGAAGTGCCCCAATCTTCACCATACGAACACAATCCTCAGACCCCAAGTTGACTGTTTCCAAATCTTCAAGGTGCGGCTGAATGATCTTCTTCTCGTGCTCAAGGAGACGGGAAATCTCATCAGGAATTCCTTCAACATCATCTTTCTCTGCCTCGAATACAGGGGATTCAAAGTTGGGAGATGGTGTTGGATCATTATGTTCAACGGGTTTTAGGATCAACCTGCATAATGATTTTGGTTAATGAAAAACTTTAGAATTTAAACAAGCAAATCATTATGCAGATGAAAAATGTTTGCTTTTATTCTTGTTTTGTTTTTTTTTGGGTTTTTTGTGATCACTAATTTCATGCAAAAAGCGAAAAGTGAAAACAAATGTTTAACAATGCATTAATTTGAATGAAAACATCATTGTATATATGCTGCCAACAATGTCATCACTTCTCCTTTTGGCATGGGAGAAGGGTTTTAAACAAAATGGACAATTACTCTGATCTATGGATGACTGTAGGAACATCTACAGCGACCCAATTGTGGCAGACACCACCAGGTATGACAAAATTGTTCAAATCTTCTGCATCCTCTTCCAAGATAGCAGCAGCTTCTTCCTCAGGTTGATCATCATGGATGAATCCTCCACTCGTGAACAGACCTTGCTCATTAAATGCCCCAGAACAGTAGCCAATGCCAGCCCGGGATCTATTGTCTTCTAGCTCAATCACCTTCCCTAAACCAGCAACTGCACCATATTCAATGGCCAGTTTTGCATCACGGTAGGAAGCGAATGATGGAGACTTCTTCTCAATTGGTTCATCAATAGATAAAGCTTGGAACGGAGTTCCAACTTCATCCTCTGCATCAATATATGAGAAAGAAGACAGATGGCTAACCAGGAGAGCCCTTTCTCCCCCTACCACAACCAGTTTTTTGTTCTTGACAAACTTCAGCTTCTGGTGTAGGGTGGATGTCACGGCGCCAGCCTCGTGAATCCATGGTCTGCCTAAGAGACATCTATAAGATGGGTGGATATCCATTACCTGAAAAGTAACCTGGAAATCACTTGGTCCTATTTTGATTGGGAGATCAACTTCCCCAATCACGGTCTTGCGCGACCCATCGAAAGCTTTCACAACGACCCCACTCTGCCTCATAGGATGACCCTGATATGACAATCTGGAGAGTGTGGATTTTGGCAATACATTTAAGGATGATCCAGTGTCCACCAGCACATTGGACATAGCATCAGATTTACAGTTTAGAGATATGTGTAAAGCCATGTTGTGGTCTCTTCCCTCCTCAGGGAGATCAGCGTCACTAAAACTGAAAGTGTTGCAAGCAGTGATGTTTGCAACTATACTGTCAAATTGTTCAATCGTGACGTCGTGATCAACATACGCCAAATCCAATACTTTCTGCAGAGCCTCCCTATGGGGTTCTGAATGCAACAGCAAGGATAGTATGGAGATTTTGGATGGCGTTTGTAGAAGCTGGTCTACAACGTTATACTCGATCTTTTTGATGAGCCTCAGCATCTCATCAGATTCTTCACTCAAAATGCCACTCGGGCCAACAGAAGAAGTAGGAGTTTTTTGTACGGAGGAGGGTCTGGCAACATCAAGTGCCGGATTCTGAATATTAACAGCGGTCCCCACCGGACGCTCAGCAGATTCAGAAGCAAAAGGGGCCCTGGCAGGTGCAGAGAAAACACGACCACTCCGGGTCAGCCCGCTTGTTGGTGTAAGCCCTAGAGGCCAATACTTTTGGTACTTGTATCGAATTATTTATTAATAATAAAAGGCATTTTCTTTATTATGGTTGATTAATAAAGTCCCTAGAATAGATAGTCTGTTTAATGTATTAAGTGTGACTTAATCATGAGAACACATTAAACATAAGGGCACTATTCTTAAAGTATCCGTAGTCGAGCTTTAATGTGAAGTGGGATAACATTAAAGCATTAAGACTATTATGTTTGTAGACTGATGATCACATATCATGGATCATGGATAAAGAGTTATCAAGTCTTAAACATAGGTATGATTATTAGGAGTAATATTTATACCGGATTGACCCGCTATGAGAATACTATATAGAAAGTTATGCAAAGTGTCATAAGTTATTCTCATGGTGATAATAGTGTATACCACTCTTCGACCTGAAACCACTATGGATCCTAGATGTAGAGTTGAGTGCTTTATTACTGATCCAACGTTATCCGTAACTGGATGACCATAAAGACAGTTGATGAGTACTCCACGAAGCATGCTGAGGGACATGAGTGTCCTAGATGGAATTTGCCAATCCTGCTTAACAGGATAAATGTCTATGGGCCCAATATTGAACTGGACAAGGGTGACATGGTCTATACCTTGTGTTCAATATAGACATAAGGGCAAAGGGGTAATTATACACATAATTATTATCACAGGAGGTTTTGTCAGATCACATGTCATTTTCGTGACTTGGGTAGTAGTGATGTGTTGCTAGATACCGCTCACTGTTTATTATGTTAAATGCGTGATTTAATATAATTGCCAACGCCGCGAAAACCTATAGGGTCACACACAAAGGACGGATTGATGAGAGATAGAATAATTAAGGAACATCGTAAGGTACGGTGTACTTAAGCAGAATACGAAATATGGTAAGGTACCAAATACTTAAGTGATTTTGGCATATTATGAGATATAGGCCAAAATGCACTTAAGTGGGCTTTTTGGCTTGAAGCCCACACAAGTGGTTCTATAAATAGAGCTCTTGTGCAGAAGCTTTGTAAGGAAAATACAACACAACTGAAGAGTTGGAATTTCGTATCTCTCTTTCCCTCACTCAAAGCCTTCATTCACAAACAGCTAGCACTGCGATTGAAGGAATCCGTTCGTGTGGACTGAGTAGAGACGTTGTCATCATTCAACGTTCGTGATCGCCCCGTGGATTTGCTTCAAAGGATTCGATCATTATCAGAGATCTGCACCAAAGGTTTGAATCGCCACAAGAGGTAACGATTCTATCACTGATCATGCTCATTCGTAAGGATCACTAATGGAGAAAACTTTAAATTCCGCTGCGCCTTGGATGGCAATTCTCCTACACCGCTTACATCAGCGATGTTGGTTACAGCAGTTGAGGGCAAAGGCACTTCTACCCCATCTTGCACAACAACAGGGTTATATCTGAACGACACTGCTCGGTCAGACGAATAAGGCGCGGGGCCTGCAGGTTTAATCACCAAGGAGGGAGAAGCCTTCGGCTTGCTGCTATCATATCGGATAACAACAGGCTCGGGTAACTTGAACACGGGGGATATAACATTAACCTCCGGTTCGTCCTCATCGACATTGCGATTCTGCAGAATCTCAATGGTTCCTTCGTCTAATAACTCTTGCAATTCTCTGCGAACCTGGTTGCAACCCAAGCGGTTTACCGAACAGATGCGGCATTTGTCGTGGTCATGCTCCATGTGGCTGTACTGACACAGCAAACGACTGTCGAATATGACTTACATATTTGACCTTGTATTTCCCAGGGCATCCTTGGACCATATTAACAGATTTCCCATGCGCAGGCAACGGGTTCTTAGTGACATTTGGGCCTGAGTCTTCAAAACTCAAGATACCACATCTCACAAGGTCCTGAACCTTGGTCTTCAGCTGAAAACAGTTCTCTATATCATGGCCCGGAGCGCCAGAATGATAGACACAGTGCAGATCAGGCTTATACCACCACTGAGGGTTGACCGGTACAGCCGGAGGATCTCTTGGTGTAATCAGGTTCCTCTCTATTAGAGAGGGATACAATTCTGCATACGACATAGGAATTGGATCGAAACTGATCTTTTTCCTATCGTAGTTCATGTTCCCTTGATTACTGGTGCTACCCCGAGGCTGGTAAGCCTGTTGCTGTGGGCGAGATTGTTGTTGACGATACTGTTGAGAAGGTTGTTGTTGATTGTGTTGCTGCTGCTGATATTGCTGCGGTTGCTGATATGGAGCACTGTCTCTGAATACAGGTGCTATATGAGCCACCTGGTGCTGAAGACCGGCACAGCGTGCGGGTTTCCTCTGAACAGGAGGTTTCCTTGATTGGCCATGGGATTGCACAGCATGTGCTTCCCCATCCTTCTTCTTAGCAAATGCTCCATACCGCTTGCTAGAAGAGCCTTCATCTTTTGCCAGACGTCCTTCACGGACACCTTCTTTAAGTCTCATCCCCATATTCACCATCTCGGTGAAATCGGAGGGAGCACTAGCGACCATCCGCTCGTAATAAAAGGAACTAAGAGTCTTCCGGAAAATCTTAGTCATTTCTTTCTCCTCTAGCGGAGGAGTAATCTGAGCCGCAAGCTCTCGCCACCTCTGGGCGTACTCCTTGAAGGTTTCTTTGTCTTTCTGCGACATGGACCTGAGTTGATCTCTGTCAGGCGCCATATCGACATTATATTTGTACTGTTTGACGAAGGCTTCGCCAAGGTCGTTGAAAGATCTGATATTGGCACTATCCAAGCTCATATACCACCTGAGCGCAGCACCCGACAAACTGTCCTGAAAATAATGGATCAACAGCTGATCATTATCAGTCTGGGTTGACATCTTCCTGGCGTACATGACCAGGTGAGCAAGCGGACATGTGTTCCCTTTGTATTTTTCAAAGTCAGGCGCTTTGAACTTGATTGGTATTTTCACACCGGGAACTAGGCAGAGCTCGGCAGCAGACTTGCCGAATAGATCTTTACCTCTGAGGGTCTTCAATTCCTTCCTCAGCTCAAGGAATTGGTCGTTCATAGCATCCATCTTTTCATTAACGTCCGGGCCCTCAGACGGCTCGGAATGATAGATGGGGTCGTCTACCCTCGGCATGGTATGCACGACAGGAGGAGCAGCAACAGGGACCGGGCTAGATGCCGGCATGTGAGCAAAAGTTGGAGCAGGAATATCCGGCATGAAACCTGGAGGCATACCCCAAGGGAATCCGGCTGGCATTGCATTGGGCACAAAATGAGCGCTGGCGGCTGGCACAGTCGGAACCACAATCTCTGAGACAACTGTCCTCTGAACAGGAGTTGCAGGCGGTTGAGCAGGCTGATTCTGAGAAGCGAGGAGTTGCTCCATCAAAGCGCCAAGTCTGGCGACCTCTTCCTTCAGTTCTCTGTTCTCTTGCTCTAGCTGATCCATAACTCTGGCAGAATTTGCTCTGGTATAGTACCGGTGAGTCAGCTTGTCTTCAAAATAAATGAAGAACACATAGTCAGCACAAGAAGACCAGAAACAAGGTACCTGCTCATGCAAAATGATGCATGAAGTGCTTGTGCTTATGCTTTGTTTATTTTCAAGGAACCCTTAGGGTATTATTTGCAATTTTTGAATATTTAAGCAATTTAAACACATTATGGAAAATATCTCATTCAATATATTTTGCAAAGAAGTACAACATTTTCAATTCAATTACAAGGAGAAAAGGAAAATAACATCCTATGGATCCCTATTAGCTCGGGATGCTGGAAGACGAGAAACACACAGCTTCTTGATCTCTCTCTCATAGGCAGCTTCCATATCTGCTTTCTCCTTTGCAAGCCGATCATACTTCCTCTTCCAAAACTTGGAAGACTGAGGAAGCAAAGAAGTCCAAGTGTCATTGGGATCATCAATCACTCGATGCTCAAGGAACTCAATCAGAGCGTCCTTCTCCTTAAGCTGCTGCAGCAATTCCTCTCTTTCACGGATCCAAGCACGTGAAAGGTCTTCTTCTCTCAACTCCTCTACACGTTGGGTAGGGAGGGTTGAAGGCCCAGCCACATCCAACGGTGTAGGTCTCGGATGATCGTATGGCATCAAGTAAGTGGCAGCTCTCTGTCTGACCCAGGAAGTATAAGGCTCCAAAGCAATGCAATTCTTTGGACCTAGCTCATTCCTACTCTTCTTCCAGATCTTGCGCCAAGCGCGGACGAATTTGGCTTTCAGGCCTTGGGGATCTTTACCCTCCTGAAAGAACACACCTTCTAACAGAATGTTATGAGGTTTATCCTTTAGGGGGAACCCAAGCTGACGACGTGCGAGAATGCGGTTGTAGCTGATCCCACCACATGTACCAAGAAGAGGCACATTAGGGAATTCACCACAATAGTCAATGATCTGGACAGTATCATACACGCGATCATACCAGGAGATATCATCATTAGTGAGAGACATGAGTCTCTGAGACCACCGTAGACATCCCTTGTTCTCCTTGAAGGCAAGTGTCTGCGGCAAGTGCGAAATAAACCACTTGTACAGCAGAGGCAGACAGCAGACAATAACTCCTCCACCCTTTGCATTCCTCAGGTGCAAAGAGACATAAGCATCACCCAACAAAGTCGAAACAGGATTAAGAACTGAGAAGATCCTAATAGCATTCATGTCCACGAATTTTTCGAAGTTGGGGAATAAGACCAACCCATAGATGAGCAATACAAACAAAGCCTCAAAGGCATCCTCACTCATGGCCTTCCCATAGATGGTAGCTTGAGCGACGAGGAACTCGGAAGGAAAACCCTGAATTCCACCTTTGGTAGTCAGATTAGCTTTAATCAAAGCTTCATCTATGTGCAACAAATCAGCAATCTCTCGAGCGGTCGGAATACTCTCTAAGCCACTGAACGGCACCTGATCCAGAATCGGGATCCCAATGAGATGAGAATACTCCTCCAAGGTAGGCAATAACTAGAAATCCGGAAAGGAGAAGCAGTGGTACAGAGGATCATAGAACTGAGCTAGAGTACTCATCAGTCCTTCGTCAACCTGAGTAGTCAACAGAGGCAGAAGCTTCCCATAGCGAGCTTTGAAACCCAAGGGATCTAGTACATAAGATGTCAGATTCCTTAACTCCTTCACATCGGGCTGTTTAAAGCTGTACTTCTTTGTATGCCTTTTTGGTCTTTCCATGTCTGAAAATTTTGCAAATAAACCCTTTAGGTTCCTTGAAAATTTTTCTCTTTTTTTTTTTTGATGACATGAAGTGCAGATGAATGCATGAATGCATGAATGCAACAATCACACTCAAGGATCAAGCAAGGCACACCAAACAAAGGTCGTGGGAAAGCTCATTGTATCCCCTAATATCAATCATCTATTTTGGTGGATTTAGGTTTTCACCTTATCAACACCCAAGTTCCATTGATATTAACGGTACATGAACCGACTCTAACATCCTTAATATCAATCATCCATTTTGGTAGATTTAGGCTTTACACCTTATCAATACCCAAGTTCCATTGATATTAACGATGTTTGAACGACTCAACCACGAATCACGGGTTTGCTGAGAGTCACGAGCATGGAGTCTTGGTTAAGAACCACCCAAAGGGAGTGTACTAGGGTTTAAACCTGCCAGACATGTTCTACCAGAGGTTCCCATAATCATCGTCCCATCTCTCGGATATTATCGGAGGAACGAATACTCGTATTCCAAAAATATTCTCAAGAGAGACTCTTATGAGTGTAGTATCGCGTAACGATCGCATCAGAACTTACATCTGAATGACCTCCGCACTACGTCCTAAAAATAGGCCAAGATGGGTTTGGTAAACTAAGGTTCTTGGCTTCTAAGGCACATGATTGAACGAATAATGCCTAACCACAAATAACTTGTGTGACATTATCAATCCAACATGACCTCCACCAAGTGAATGGACTCGCAAGTCAACTGGCTAAGGAATACTCCACACCAGTCAACAAGACTACGCCATTCTCCTATCCTAGAGTGCACTCGAGTTCGGGTATAGAA